>NC_141695.1:1108396051-1109719247 GCF_964263255.1 Lissotriton vulgaris | reverse complement strand
AGAGATAGTCAGGTGCTGGTCAGTAGACTGAACCAGGCTAACTTAAGTCAACTTGGGAATGAATCAGGTAACAACCCATTCAGACCCCCAGGTGGACTTAACCAGGGCCATAGGAGGAGGAGGCATCACTCAGGTGAATCCAATACCTCCCATGTCTCTAGAGGCTCTCATGGTCACTCCAGAAAAGAGATGACTAGCCCTCAGAGAAGGGAACATGAGGCCAAGATGAGAGAGGCTGAGCTTAGGATCCAGAGGCAAGAGTTAGAGGTTGCCCTGGCTAAGGAGAAACTTGCTAGAGCAAGACAGCCTAGAGAGAGTGGGGTAATAGAACCCACTGGTGGCAGCAATATCCACAAGGATAAAGACAGGTCTTTTGATAATAGAAACCTGAGTAAGATTGTGCCCCCCTACAAAGCTGGGGATGATATCCATAAATGGATTACTGCAATGGAGAGAGCCTGCAGAGTACAGCAGATCCCTCAGGAGCAGTGGGCAGCAATCTTGTGGCTCTCCTTTGAAGGTAGAGGCCGAGACAGACTCCTCACAGTTAGTGATGGGGATTCTAGAAACTACCTGGTCCTGAAGAGTGCTCTGATTGATGGGTTAGGCTTAACCACTGAACAGTACAGGTTAATGTTCAGAGATACCCAGAAGACACAGACTCAGGACTGGTCTGAATTTGTTGAGTGTGCCACTAAGGCTCTGGAGGGATGGTTGCTGGGAAGCAAGGTTACAGACTATGAAGGATTGTATAATTTGCTGATGAGAGAACAAATTTTAAATAATTGTCAGAACCAGCAGTTGCATCAACATTTGGTTGACTCAGATTTGACCTCTCCCCAAGAATTGGGAAAGAGGGCAGATAAATGGGTAAGAACCAGAGTTAAGCAAAAGAACCAGAACCAGAACCAGGGTGGTGACCAGAAGAAAACAGACCAGAAGGGTGGGGAGCAGAAAGCTAAAGACCAGAAGTCTTCAACAGGGCCCCAAACTGAGACAGAGGGTGGGTCCCAAACTTCCAAGAAGAAGAAGAAAGAAGGTCAGAAGAAACCCTGGTGTAAAACTTGTAAGAACACCTCTCACTGGACAAGTGAGTGTAAAAAGGGTGGAGCCCCCAGCACTGCAGCCCCTAAGGCACCTGCACCCACTAGTACAGTTAGCAGTGCTGGTCCTCAAGCCAAGGGATTAGTGGGAATCGCTTTGGGAACTGAAGGAGATTCTGACCTAGTCAGAACTCTTACACAGGCTGTTCTGGTTTGTGAAGGGGACATAGATTTGACCCCTGACATAAGTCCCAGTAACCTGGGCAAATACAGACAGACACCTTTGATTAACAACAAAGTGGCTCAAGCTTACAGGGACACATGTGCCAGTGTCACTATGGTGACACCTAACTTTGTGGACCCTGGACAATACATGCCAGGCGATGATTACCTGGTGACCAATGCCAGCAATGTCACTACTACACATAGTGTGGCACTTGTTAACTTTTCCTGGGGAGGGGTAACTGGCCTAAAGAAAGTTGTGGTTAGTGCTGATCTCCCAGTAGAATGTTTGTTGGGCAATGACCTGGAGAACTCTCTATGGTCAGAAGTTGAGTACAGGACTCATGCAGAGATGTTAGAGATATCATCACATGTCCTTGCTGTGACCAGGTCACAGGCCAAAAAGTGCCTCTCTGAACCTCAGGTCTTGGATCCTGGAACAATGGACCAAGTACCTCCCAAGAAGAAGAACAGGAGGGTTAAGGCTGCGCCTTCCCAACTGCCTACAAGTGAGGATCAGGCTTCACAGGAAACTGATCTTGAGACCCCTGAAGGAACTGTCCCTGAAGAACTTGAACCTGATCAGGTTGAGTTTCTGGGGACAGGGGGACCTTCTAGGGCAGACTTGGGGCAGGCTCAGTTAACCTGTCCTTCTCTTGAACCCCTCAGACAGCAGGCTGCTGCTGAGGCTGCTGGGAATGCTCAAGGTGCCCATAAAGTATATTGGGACGATGGACTCCTTTATTCAGAGGCTAGAGACCCCAAGCCTGGTGCTACCAGGAGGTTGGTTATACCTCTGCAATTTAGGGGCTTCCTACTCACCTTGGCCCATGATATTCCTTTAGCAGGACACCTAGGCCAGAACAAGACTTGGGACAGGCTTGTCCCTCACTTTCACTGGCCTCACATGTCTGAAGACACCAAGGAGTTTTGTCGCTCCTGTGAAACCTGCCAAGCCAGTGGTAAAGCAGGTGGAACAACAAAGGCCCCCCTGATACCACTACCTGTGGTGGGGGTTCCCTTTGAAAGAGTGGGGATTGATATTGTTGGTCCAATGGATCCCCCTACAGCATCTGGGCACAGATTCATACTGGTGGTAGTGGATCATGCCACCAGGTACCCAGAGGCAATTCCCCTTAGGACCACAACAGCTCCTGTTGTGGCCAGGGCCTTACTTGGAGTTTTCTCCAGAGTGGGGTTTCCTAAGGAGGTAATATCAGATAGAGATGCCAACTTCATGTCTGGATATTTGACAGCTATGTGGAAGGAATGTGGTGTAAACTACAAGTTCACCACTCCTTATCACCCACAATGCAATGGGCTTGTTGAGAGATTTAACAAGACCCTAAAGGGCATGATTAAAGGATTACCTGAAAAGCTCAGGCGAAGATGGGACATCCTTCTGCCCTGCCTTTTGTTCGCTTACAGAGAGGTCCCACAAAAGGGGGTTGGCTTCAGCCCCTTTGAATTGTTGTTTGGGCACCCTGTAAGAGGACCCCTGTGTCTAGTAAAGGAAGGATGGGAGTTACCTCTCAAAAAGCCTAAACAGGACATAGTGGACTATGTACTTGGTCTCCGCTCCAGGATGGCAGAGTACATGGAAAAGGCATCAAAAAACCTTGAGGCTAGCCAAGAATTACAAAAAGCTTGGCATGACCAAAAGGCTGTCCTTGTTGAATTTCAGCCTGGACAGAAGGTATGGGTGTTGGAGCCAGTGGCCCGAGCATCACTCCAAGACAAATGGTCTGGACCCCATACAATTCTGGAGAAGAAGGGAGAGGTTACCTACTTGGTGGACCTAGGAACTCCCAGGAGCCCCCACAGGGTGCTCCATGTAAACAGATTGAAGGCATATGTCAGCAGGGCAGACATGGGCTTGCTCATGGCTACAGATGAGGGACAGGAGGAAGAGAGTGACCCTCTCCCAGACCTGCTCACTCAGAACCCTGAGGATGGCTCAGTTGATGGTGTGGCCTTAGGTGGCAGCCTCACTGAACATCAGCAACATGACTGCAGACAAGTTCAACAGGCATACAGGCATATGTTCTCATTGACACCCAGTCAGACTAACTGGTGTACACATGTGGTGGACACTGGTGACAGTCTTCCTGTAAAGAGCAAAATTTACAGGCAACCTGACCACGTCAGGGACTGTATAAAGACTGAGGTGCAAAAGATGCTGGAATTAGGTGTCATTGAGCCTTCAGAGAGCCCCTGGGCTAGCCCAGTGGTTCTGGTCCCCAAACCTCACACCAAAGATGGCAAGAGAGAGATGAGGTTCTGTGTGGATTACAGAGGACTCAATGCTGTCACCAGGACAGATGCACACCCTATTCCAAGGGCAGATGAGCTCATTGACAAGTTGGCTTCTGCCAAATATTTGAGCACATTTGACTTGACAGCTGGCTACTGGCAAATCAGGTTAGCTGAGGAGTCTAAAGCCAAGACAGCATTTTCTACCCCTAGTGGGCATTATCAGTTTGTGGTGATGCCCTTTGGTTTGAAAAATGCACCTGCCACCTTCCAAAGGTTGGTGAATCAAGTCCTCACTGGGTTGGATGACTTTTGTGCAGCTTATCTGGACGATATTGCTGTCTTTAGCTCCACCTGGGAGGATCACCTGGTCCACCTGAAGGAAGTGCTTGAGGCTCTGCAGAAGGCAGGCCTCACTATCAAGGCAACAAAGTGCCAGATAGGGGAGAGCAAGGTTGTATACCTGGGCCACCTTGTAGGTGGAGGCCAAGTTCAACCACTGGAGAGTAAGATCCAGACCATCAAGGACTGGTCCCCTCCAACTACCCAGACTCAGGTCAGAGCTTTCTTGGGCCTGACTGGGTACTACAGGAAGTTTGTTAAGAACTATGGGTCCATTGTGACTCCTCTTAATGATCTGACATCCAAGAAGATGCCCAAAAAGGTTCAGTGGACAGAAATCTGTCAAAAGGCATTTGATGACCTGAAGAAGGCCATGTGCTCTGCACCTATCGTGAAGAGTCCTGACTACTCAAGAGAGTTCATTGTCCAAACAGATGCTTCTGAGTTGGGAGTGGGAGCAGTGCTTTCACAGCTTAATGTAGATGGCCAGGACCAGCCCATTGCTTTCATTAGCAGAAGGCTGACCCCCAGAGAGAAACGTTGGTCAGCTATAGAGAGGGAGGCCTTTGCTGTGGTGTGGGCCCTGAAGAAGTTGAGACCATACTTATTTGGCACTCACTTCAAGATTCAGACCGACCATAAGCCCCTCCTATGGCTTAATCAGATGAAGGGTGAAAACCCCAAACTACTCAGGTGGTCCATTTCCCTACAGGGGATGGACTTTACAGTGGAGCACCGCCCAGGGACTGACCATGGCAACGCAGATGGTCTCTCCAGGTACTTCCACTTAGAACATGAAGACACAACTGGTCAAGGTTAGTCTAATGTCCCTGCGTTTGGGGGGGGGTTATGTAGGAGAGTAGGGTCTGCTATCCTATGGTCACCCCAAATTTTTGCTTTTTGCTTCACTGGTTTCTGACTTAATGTGGCTGTGGGCCTGCTAATCAGACCCACAGCCTGCTGTTCTCTCTCTAAATTACTGCCAATGCACTCTAGGTGCATTACGAATTGGGACTGGTTCACCTTATGAGCCCCTGTAATAGTGCACCCTAGGTGCCCAGGGCATAGGTGTATCCAAGGCCTACCAGGGGCTGCAGCACGTATTGTGCCACCCCTGGCCTGGCCTCCATATTTGACACAACTGGCTGATCACTCAGCTGGGGTAAGTCGGTGTAACCACCTCTTACTTAGGTACAGTATGTCTGTGCCTAACCCTAAACTGGACACATATGTTCCTATCAGCCACTCCTATGGAAGGCCTCATCAATCCTGGAGGCAGAGTGCTTGGAAATATGTGAGATGGTGCTCTAGCATGAGCTGAGCCTGTCTGCAGCTGTCGGGAACCACTCCCTAAGCTGTTCCGGGATATTGCCCATACCATATACTCTTAAGTGCATTATAATCCTCGCGGTTATTTGCCATCTTTGGTTTGGCTTTATCAAAACATGTCGAGTAAGGTGTCATACGAATTGGAATACTATCCCCTCGCCAATTCTGGCGACGGGGATAGCATTCCACCCTTCTAGAGGGACACGACATGTGTGTAGCCTTAACCCCGGTTAAAGTTAAACAGAGCCTCAGCATCACAAAATGGATGCTGCCACCACAGACACGAGTCTGGCCTCCTGCTGCTGACCGAAACTCGGCAGATGGTGGCCTGGACAAAGGGTTTCCTGCCTTGGGAGGTGCGAGCACCACCCCAGACAGGATTTTGTGTATTGGGTAGGACAGGGCTGAATAGAATCAGACATGCCCGGGGCACACAAGGTGTCCCCGTGCATAGGCCAGCCCAAACCGGTTCTGGGGCCTTCCAGCCCCAGTCCTGGCGCGGAGCTGGACAAAGGAAAGGGGGTGTAACCGCCCCCCTTCCTGGTTCCTCCCAGAGGAGGGACCTAGTAGGTGATCCACCCCCCAGATTGGGAATAAGAGGGGGAGCAGTGCCATTGCACAGCAGATCATCCTGAAATCAACTTTAAACAAGAAGAAGACTGGACTTTGACATTCTGCTGCACAGAAGACTGAAGAGAATCTCCCTTGTGGCCTAGGAGTGGCCACCCTGTGAACACAGGTACCAACCAGCAACTCGACATCTGCTTTGCCGCCGCCTCCCGCCGGAGACCGAGCCCAGAGCCCGACAAGAACCAGACTCCCAGACCTCTCAGAGCCCGATCCACAGTCCCTGCGAAGAAGGGACTCGTGGAGGCACCGAGTGACGTGGGACCGGACCTCTTGAAAGACACTCGAAAAGCTGACTGCGCAGCTTCTGAGGCATCCTCGACGTTGTGCTTTGGGGATTGAGAACCCCCACCACCGAGCAGCCCTTGCACCGAAGAGCAGCCCTCCAGCATCTCCACGATCTGCGTGGGGCCCTTTTGCATTGTGCCACTCGACGCGCCATCCCGGCCACTAGCCACGTGGTCAGCGGCCATCTTGGCGACGAAACCGAAGATTTACACAGCAGGTCTGGTTGCTCCAGACCTACCCAAGCTCCTGTGAAAAGGAGCACCCGCTCTGACCTTGCTGGTCCGAGTGAACAGCATCTTTCAACTTCTGCGTGGCTTGCATTTGCCAAGGCCTGTTTGCTCCTATCAGGTCGCCGACACCGCCAACAGCGAGAAGCCTACGTGGGACAGCTCGTGACCGACTCCTGGACGTCCTTGACCCCGGGTATCCACGTGGCTGCAGAAAGAAGCTACCCGACAACGCCTGTTTGCACCCGACATCGCCTGGTTCCAATCTGGTTCCACGGTAGTCACTGGCTAGTGACTTTGAACACTGTCCCCTCTGCTTTCAGGTCTTCACATCTTCAGATCCACCCTTGGATCCACCGGAACTCTTCTCATCGAGCCGCCTGCAGCATCTTCAGCTCCAAGCACCATCGACCAGCGTGACGAAACCCGACACGACTTCGACCCTGTGCACCCGCTTCCTGTGGGTGAGGTAACTCAGCTCCGCCGGTGCTCCTGCACTGGTACACATCCCAAGGGCCTGTGTTTTAAGTTTCAGCTCCGTAGGTCACTCGGAAGGTTCCTAACTTTCTAACTTTGTGCTTTTTACGCACCATAGACTTTGCATTGAAAAGTGCGTGCACTTTGAACACTGCACCCGAGTCCCGTGGGCCTTTCCCGACTTAGTCATTGCCAGTCTCGAATAGCTCCAGCGATTCCCAAGGCCCTAGGCCTCTTCACTTTCCTCCTGGTATCTCTTATACCACTTTCTTAGTATATGGTTGTCAGGTTTCGTCGCGCCTCCAAGAACAACGAGCTCCGCAGTGGAAGAAACTACATTACCCAGAGGGCTTAGCGGCAGAGAGGCGGAGCATAAATAGACGCTACTTCCTGGAGCCGGCGTCGGATATTCCGGTTCGTGTTTCCTGGCGTTCCTGTTGAACATTGCGGTGAGGTTCTTCCTGTGCTGTTGATTCCGGCGCCCTGTAGTTCGTCTCGTTCTCCGTTGGAGAGCCTGCCCATCGGCTATTGCGGAGGACGGTCTTGGGGTCAGCTCAGAGTTGTGGTTCTGTCCTCCGTTGGAGAGCCTGGCCATCGGCTATTGCGGAGGACAGTAAGGGCGCTTTCAGGTGTTGTTCTGCGGGGCTCCGTTGATGTGTTCACCTGCGCCCTGGCTCTTGCAGTAACACGCTATTGCTGCTTCCAGTTTCCTCCGTTGGCGAGCCTTTTTGCAACGGCTATTGCGGAGGAAACAGTTGTTGATTATCTACTTTATTTTGATTTATTAGACCCTCTGTTGGACAGCCTTCTTGCATCGGCTATTGCAGAGGGTCTGCATTAATTTACTGGCTTCAACGAAGAGAGTAATTCACCTGAAACTTCTTGAAATTCAGGTAACCTTTGTTTCCTTTTTTATTGGGTGACGTAACCCTATTCCTGATTACTTTCTGGGAGTTATTGTATTCTTTAGGCGCCTTCCTTGGAACCTAGTCTACGTTCACTTCAGGGCTCTGAAGGATAAAGATTAGGGTACGTAGTGTCATTCTTCCCTCTTCTAGATTGCTGTTTATCAGGGTAGTGGGGTGTGTTTTACAGTTAAGTTTTGTTCCTACAGGGGAAGGCAGTTACGGGCTGATTCAAGTCACTTCAGTATAGAGAGGCATCTTCTGAGGTCAGGCCGTCAGCTTTTTATACACAGGTATAAGACGGCAAACTGTGGGGGTAACGTGGTTAGAAAAGACTTTCATGAACCCAGATACCAATTTCTTGTTTGTTTCTGTCTTCACAGCTCTCCCTCCCAGCAGCCCCCTTCCTTTCCTTCCTGTTTCTTATTTTTGCCCTCACCTGATCCTTCTCTAGCCCACGGCTATTATAGCATTCGGGGCTTGGATAGATCTGGAGGTGGCCTACTTGTACCACAAGCTGATCCTGAGGACGGAGAGGATAACAGAATATCCGACCCAAGATATTAAGTCCTCCCGATCAGTTTAGGGTATGGCTACTCTGGACGAGGTGATGGCAGCGCTAGTTGTGGTACAATCAGAATTGATAGCATCTAGACAAGAAAGCACTGAGTTACGGAATCGGTTGGATAACATCCAGAAAAACCCCTTTAGCGCTGGGGCTTCAGGGTCTGGTACGGCCGGTTCAGTAGTAGTTGAGATCCCCCCTAGCATTCCATTAGCACACCCAGAACGTTTCAATGGTGATGCGGGATCAGTGCAAGTATTTTTGACGCAAGTCCTTATGCATTTCTCATGCAAACCCCGGTCCTTTCCGACCAATCAATCAAAGGTGGCGTTTGTCATCTCGTATTTGGTCAGAGACGCAGCTCAATGGGCGGTTCCCATGGTTCAGAGAAATGACCCGATATTACATGATTGGGACGCATTCCAAGTAGAATTTACCAAGGTATTCGACAGAAGAGCGGATACATATACGGCAGATAAAGAGTTATTAGGTCTACGTCAAGGGAATCAAGACCTGGTAACATATTTGAACACTTTCAGACGGTTAGTTGCAGAAACTAAGTGGCCAGAAGCCAAGCAAGCGACGATTTTCCATCAGGGTTTGACCGAGGAAATGCAAGACATAATAGCTCAAATCGACCCCCAACCGGGGTCATGTGAAGATTTGATTAATCTAGTATTACGGCTAGACCATAGGATGAAGAATCGTAAAGGGGGGGGGAGGAGCAAAGAACCGACCGGTCCCCTCTTCCGTGGCAGTAAAAGCATCAGATAGTTCAGCATCGCAGGCCACCGAGGCGATGGAGATTGGAGCGGTTCGTGCCGCTTTGACTGCCACTGAAAAGGAACAGAGGCGCAAGTTGGGTCTTTGTCTTTATTGTGGCAAAAAAGGCCATTATGTTCGCGAATGCCCGGTCAAACCCAAATTTTCCAAGTTTTGCTCAAATAGGGGGATGTCAGCGGCCACTGAGAAACCGGCGGAAAACTGAAGAGCTCTAGGGGTGTGGAAGGGGTTCCCTGGAGTCAGATTATTGTCCCTTCCATGTTGAGTATGGTTGCAGGAGCACAACATCTATTCGTTAAAATTATTCTGATGATAGGCATGATTGAAGTGCATACACAGGCCATGGTGGATTCCGGGGCTACGGGTTTCTTCATGGACATGAAAGAAGCAGAAAGGATAGGCATTCCTTTAATCCCCAAGGAAGACGGTACTGACGTGTTCGCGGTAGATGGGAGGAAATTGAACACAGGACCTATAAGTTATCAAACGGCTTTAACTGAGATGAGATTCGGTAATCATAGAGAACAAGTGTCATTCAGCATCATTGAGGCTCCGCAATATGGGGTGATTTTAGGCATCCCTTGGCTGAAAAGACACAACCCTGACATTAACTGGGAAACTGGCCAAATCTCAATGAATTCGGCACATTGTGAAGAGCATTGTTTTAAATGTGCACAATGTCCCTCGTTTGCGTTGGCGGGTGGGGGTGTAATAGCCACGGCCGCTGAAAAGGATCTATCTCTTCCAATAGAATATCAGGACTTTGAAGGAGTGTTTGATGAAGTTAGAGCTGAGGAATTACCCCCACATAGGCCATACGACTGTCAAATTGAGTTGGTTCCTGGGGCAGTGATCCCTAAGGGACGGCTTTATGCACTGACAGAGCCAGAGAACGTATACTTGAGGACTTATTTAGACAAACTGTTGAAATTAGGGTTCATACGTCCTTCCAGATCACCAGCAGCATCCCCTTTATTTTTTATCCCTAAGGCTAATGGGGATCTGAGAGCCTGTGTAGACTTTCGAGCCCTCAATGCAGTAACCATCAAGAACCGATACCCTTTACCGTTAATACCCGTCTTACTGGAGCAGGTGAAGAAAGCCAAGGTCTTCACTAAATTAGACTTAAAGGGAGCATACCATCTGGTTAGAATGCGGGCAGGGGATGAATGGAAGACAGCATTCCAGACCAGGTATGGGTTATTCGAATACCTGGTCATGCCCTTCGGGCTTTGCAATGCCCCTGCTGCATTTCAGTTTTTTCTGAACGACATGTTGAGAGAAATCTTGGACCGACACGTCATTGTACACATAGATGACATCCTCATCTACTCTGCATCCGAGGACATGCATATACAACATGTGAAGTCTGTTCTCAGGATACTGCAGAAACACCATCTTTATTGCAAATTGTCCAAATGTGACTTTCACGTCACTACAGTTGAGTTTCTAGGGGTGATGCTTACCCCTCAGGGACAGGAAATGGCAGAGAGGAAGATCCAAGCAGTGCGAGATTGGCCAAGTCCTCGAAACATCAAGGACGTTCAATGTTTCCTGGGATTCGCCAATTTCTACAGACGTTTTATCAACCAATTTTCGAAAGTGGTGGCTCCCATAACTCGCTTGTTGAAAAAGGATCAAGGGTTCATGTGGGATAGGAGTGCTCAGGAGGCTTTTGATGCCTTAAAAGAAGCTTTTGTCTCTGCTCCGATATTGACACACCCCAATACGGATATCCCTTTCATAGTTGAGGCTGACGCCTCTGAGGTAGCTACCGGAGCCATACTGTCACAAAGACACGAAATTACAGGACAATTGCATCCAGTGGCGTTCATGTCACATAAACTCACGGGGGCAGAACGCAACTACTGCATAGCTGAAAAAGAACTTCTAGCGATCAAGCAGGCGTTCAATGAATGGAGGCATTTCCTAATGGGAGCAAAGCACGTGGTGACGGTGTATACCGATCATTGCAATCTACAGTTTATGTCAGCAGCCAGACATTTGACCCCCAGACAGTTAAGGTGGATGCTTTTCTTTTCAGGATATAATTTCATTATCACTTTTAGACCCGGAGCAGATAACCGAAAAGCGGACGCCTTGTCTCGTCAATCATCTACAAAGGTCTCGGAGGCCCGAGCAGAATCTGCGATAGTGGACCCTGGCAAGGTGGTTTGTAGCATCCAACCTGATGCATTTCTGCAAGGGATACGATATGGGATCAGAACAGATCAGTGGAAGAGATGGCTGCAATTACATCCCGAATGGCGACTACATCATGGCTTTCCAATCAACCAGGGAAGGATGCTGTTACCCTCTGAAACAGTGCGTAAACAAATGTATGAGTGGTGTCACACCTCACCAAGTGCTGGACATGTCGGAGTAGATAAGACCATGGATCTGATTCAGCGTAGGTGCTGGTGGCCTACGATTAGGGATGATGTACGGAAATGGGCGGCAGAGTGTGATGTCTGTGCTCGCGCCAAGTCGGATCATCGTAGACCTGCAGGACTACTGCAGCCCATGCCTACTCCATTTACACCTTGGGAACGTATTTCGCTGGACTTTGTGGTAGGTCTCCCAAAAGATCAGGGTTGCACCACGGTGTTGGTGGTCATTGATTATCTAACGAAGATGGGGCACTTCGTTGCTTGTGCTCAGATACCGACGGCAGGTCAATTGGCACATCTTCTTCTGAAACATGTTGTTCGTCTGCACGGTCTACCTTCAGTCATAGTGTCGGATAGAGATTCTCAGTTTACCGCCCAATTTTGGAAAGCGTGGTGCTCTTCTCTCCACATCAAGACAGCGTTATCCACGAGCTTCCATCCCCAGACCGATGGCCAGACGGAACGGCTCAATCAGACATTGAAGCAATTCCTGCGATGCTATGTCTCACAGGGAAAAAACGATTGGGTGGAGCACCTTTGGCTGGCGGAGGTGGCATACAACAACGCTACGCATTCTGCCACGAGAGTATCGCCATTCTATTGCACCTATGGGCATCATCCACGATTCCTCCCTTTTGTGCAGCCGTACCGAGAGGAGACCGTGCCCGAAGCTGCCAGAAGGGTCTCTCGGCTCAAGAAAATACTAGAGCAAGTACAGGACTCCCTGAGAAGCACCAAGGTGGCTTATAAGAACACAGCGGACAAAAAACGTCGCTCTGGTCCTTTGTATCATGTGGGGGATTGGGCGTGGCTGTCTACCCGGAACTTTAGGTTTAGGCATTACAGTGTGTTTAACCCTCGTTATATTGGTCCCTTTCGGGTGGTACAACGCATCAATCCTGTGGCGGTGAAGTTGCTGTTACCTAGACATCTGCGAATTCATCCTGTCTTCCATGTGTCACTGCTCAAGCCTGTGGCAGCGGTGGTGCGACGCCTTCCTCCCCCTTTGGTGGTTTCTGATGGTCTGGAATATGAGGTGGAGGGGATTCTAGACTCCAGGTGGAGGGGTCGTGGCCTGCAATATCTGGTGGCCTGGAAAGGGTACGGGCCCGAGGAGAACTCGTGGGAACCTGCATCGGGGGTTCATGCTCCCAGACTGGTGGCTGCTTATCATCGTCGTTTCCCTGAGACCCCTGGCCCCCTTCGGCGCTCTAGGTGAAGGGGGATGCACTGTCAGGTTTCGTCGCGCCTCCAAGAACAACGAGCTCCGCAGTGGAAGAAACTACATTACCCAGAGGGCTTAGCGGCAGAGAGGCGGAGCATAAATAGACGCTACTTCCTGGAGCCGGCGTCGGATATTCCGGTTCGTGTTTCCTGGCGTTCCTGTCGAACATTGCGGTGAGGTTCTTCCTGTGCTGTTGATTCCGGCGCCCTGTAGTTCGTCTCGTCCTCCGTTGGAGAGCCTGCCCATCGGCTATTGCGGAGGACGGTCTTGGGGTCAACTCAGAGTTGTGGTTCTGTCCTCCGTTGGAGAGCCTGGCCATCGGCTATTGTGGAGGACAGTAAGGGCGCTTTCAGGTGTTGTTCTGCGGGGCTCCGCTGATGTGTTCACCTGCGCCCTGGCTCTTGCAGTAACACGCTATTGCTGCTTCCAGTTTCCTCCGTTGGTGAGCCTTTTTGCAACGGCTATTGCGGAGGAAACAGTTGTTGATTATCTACTTTATTTTGATTTATTAGACCCTCTGTTGGACAGCCTTCTTGCATCGGCTATTGCAGAGGGTCTGCATTAATTTACTGGCTTCAACGAAGAGAGTAATTCACCTGAAACTTCTTGAAATTCAGGTAACCTTTGTTTCCTTTTTTATTGGGTGACGTAACCCTATTCCTGATTACTTTCTGGGAGTTATTGTATTCTTTAGGCGCCTTCCTTGGAACCTAGTCTACGTTCACTTCAGGGCTCTGAAGGATAAAGATTAGGGTATGTAGTGTCATTCTTCCCTCTTCTAGATTGCTGTTTATCAGGGTAGTGGGGTGTGTTTTACAGTTAAGTTTTGTTCCTACAGGGGAAGGCAGTTACGGGCTGATTCAAGTCACTTCAGTATAGAGAGGCATCTTCTGAGGTCAGGCGGTCAGCTTTTTATACACAGGTATAAGACGGCAAACTGTGGGGGTAACGTGGTTAGAAAAGACTTTCATGAACCCAGATACCAATTTCTTGTTTGTTTCTGTCTTCACAGCTCTCCCTCCCAGCAGCCCCCTTCCTTTCCTTCCTGTTTATTATTTTTGCCCTCACCTGATCCTTCTCTAGCCCACGGCTATTATAGCATTCAGGGCTTGGATAGATCTGGAGGTGGCCTACTTGTGAAAACACAAGTTGAGGAGGGTCAAGGGGACTATGTTTATAGACCTACCAAACTCTGAACCCCTAAATCAAACTATCACAAACACAAAAGAGTCGGAAGGTCTGCTAAGCGGCGTAACTAAGTCTATGCGGTCCTGATAAAATGACCCTTTTGGACTGCACTGAACCAGGCCAAGTGGTCACATGACACAGAAATGTGTTAGATATCCTATCAGCCCACCCATCTGGCGGAGCCTCGTCATTTAGGACATCTAACCAGAGTGGTGAGTCTAAGCCCAGGTGAATTGGCCAGACAACACACACTACTGGTTCAACTTGTAGTAGTGTCCGTGCCACAGAGTGGTGCTGAAAAAGTGCAGTGCAAAACAGGGACTAAAGAATAAGTGATCTAAAATGGCGGTCGAGGCAAAGAAAAAATGTTTTTATTAAAGATATTCACCAGGACGCCAGATTAAAAAGAAGTGTACACAGTGTGAAAGAATCACTGTGATCCTTTACTGTGTAGTAAATACGGCCTATTTACTACACAGTAAAGGATCCCAGTGATTCTTTCACACTGTGTACACTTCTTTTTAATCTGGCGTCCTGGTGAATATCTTTAATAAAAACATTTTTTCTTTGCCTCGACCGCCATTTTAGATCATTTTAGATCACTTATTCTTTAGTCCCTGTTTTGCACTGCACTTTTTCAGCACCACTCTGTGGCACGGACACTACTACAAGTTGAACCAGTAGTGTGTGTTGTCTGGTTCAGTGCAGTCCAAAAGGGTCATTTTATCAGGACCGCATAGACTTAGTTACGCCGCTTAGCAGACCTTCCGACTCTTTTGTGTTTGTGGTGGCCTACTTGTACCACAAGCTGATCCTGAGGACGGAGAGGATAACAATGGTTTAGGTGGCCCCTAGGGCTCATCCGTATTGTGCAACTTTTGTGTATTTTAAACTGTCTTGTGATTTAACGCTTGTGCTTCTGTGCTCATAAAGAGTCCAGGGGATTTTAATAGTTAATAAATCAATATATATTTTCAATATATATCTGTGTGGTGTCCCTTTCATTTGGTATTCAAGGGGGTTGTGTATGGTATAACAGCTGGCTTCACATGCCTTTCAGAGTTTAGCCTAAGACTGCTTTGTCCACGTTACCACTAGGATAACTGGTCTACAAGGTTGAATTACAACCATCATCATAAGGGTTGCTTGGCATGATACAAAGTGATCACTAAGAATTAGTGAGCATTATATACCAGGCCAACTTCTCACATTGGTGAGCAGCGGATTGGGATCTGAGCTTGCTGTTGTTTTACCATTACAATCTTTGAGATTATCATTTGAAAGATCATACAGGTACATATAAAACAAGACTAGTATACTTAAGTTCTACTGAACTTAGTTGTTGTAGAGCAAAGGGAGTAGCACACCCTAGCTACAACTACTAGATAGGTTTAGTAGGTAAACACCAGTGTAGGTAGATTGCAACACATCCACCCACACTAGAGCAATGTCTGGAACAGAGGGGTCCAGTGGACTTACTCCTGTTGAGAGTGACCCTCCAAGGGCACCATCCAAATTTGCTATTTTTCCCTTTAAGGAATTAAGACAGCTTTGTGTCTTAAGGGGTCTGAAGACAGGGCCTTCCCCTACTACAGACCACCTAAGAGAGCTCTTGGATCAGTCTGAGGCTCTAAAGACCTCTAAAGCAAACCCCACAGGGGATGCTGAAGGAGGCCATCCTTCATAGGATGACACTGTAGACACCCCTGCCCCTATCATCCTGGTAGATGAGGAAGCCTCCACCACTGGAGCTCCTCAGGTAGATGTAGAGGAAGAAGAAGAGGAGGAGGAGGTGGAAAGCAGTGAGTCAGATGATGACAGAGATAGTCAGGTGCTGGTCAGTAGACTGAACCAGGCTAACTTAAGTCAACTTGGGAATGAATCAGGTAACAACCCATTCAGACCCCCAGGTGGACTTAACCAGGGCCATAGGAGGAGGAGGCATCACTCAGGTGAATCCAATACCTCCCATGTCTCTAGAGGCTCTCATGGTCACTCCAGAAAAGAGATGACTAGCCCTCAGAGAAGGGAACATGAGGCCAAGATGAGAGAGGCTGAGCTTAGGATCCAGAGGCAAGAGTTAGAGGTTGCCCTGGCTAAGGAGAAACTTGCTAGAGCAAGACAGCCTAGAGAGAGTGGGGTAATAGAACCCACTGGTGGCAGCAATATCCACAAGGATAAAGACAGGTCTTTTGATAATAGAAACCTGAGTAAGATTGTGCCCCCCTACAAAGCTGGGGATGATATCCATAAATGGATTACTGCAATGGAGAGAGCCTGCAGAGTACAGCAGATTCCTCAGGAGCAGTGGGCAGCAATCTTGTGGCTCTCCTTTGAAGGTAGAGGCCGAGACAGACTCCTCACAGTTAGTGATGGGGATTCTAGAAACTACCTGGTCCTGAAGAGTGCTCTGATTGATGGGTTAGGCTTAACCACTGAACAGTACAGGTTAATGTTCAGAGATACCCAGAAGACACAGACTCAGGACTGGTCTGAATTTGTTGAGTGTGCCACTAAGGCTCTGGAGGGATGGTTGCTGGGAAGCAAGGTTACAGACTATGAAGGATTGTATAATTTGCTGATGAGAGAACAAATTTTAAATAATTGTCAGAACCAGCAGTTGCATCAACATTTGGTTGACTCAGATTTGACCTCTCCCCAAGAATTGGGAAAGAGGGCAGATAAATGGGTAAGAACCAGAGTTAAGCAAAAGAACCAGAACCAGAACCAGGGTGGTGACCAGAAGAAAACAGACCAGAAGGGTGGGGAGCAGAAAGCTAAAGACCAGAAGTCTTCAACAGGGCCCCAAACTGAGACAGAGGGTGGGTCCCAAACTTCCAAGAAGAAGAAGAAAGAAGGTCAGAAGAAACCCTGGTGTAAAACTTGTAAGAACACCTCTCACTGGACAAGTGAGTGTAAAAAGGGTGGAGCCCCCAGCACTGCAGCCCCTAAGGCACCTGCACCCACTAGTACAGTTAGCAGTGCTGGTCCTCAAGCCAAGGGATTAGTGGGAATCGCTTTGGGAACTGAAGGAGATTCTGACCTAGTCAGAACTCTTACACAGGCTGTTCTGGTTTGTGAAGGGGACATAGATTTGACCCCTGACATAAGTCCCAGTAACCTGGGCAAATACAGACAGACACCTTTGATTAACAACAAAGTGGCTCAAGCTTACAGGGACACATGTGCCAGTGTCACTATGGTGACACCTAACTTTGTGGACCCTGGACAATACATGCCAGGCGATGATTACCTGGTGACCAATGCCAGCAATGTCACTACTACACATAGTGTGGCACTTGTTAACTTTTCCTGGGGAGGGGTAACTGGCCTAAAGAAAGTTGTGGTTAGTGCTGATCTCCCAGTAGAATGTTTGTTGGGCAATGACCTGGAGAACTCTCTATGGTCAGAAGTTGAGTACAGGACTCATGCAGAGATGTTAGAGATATCATCACATGTCCTTGCTGTGACCAGGTCACAGGCCAAAAAGTGCCTCTCTGAACCTCAGGTCTTGGATCCTGGAACAATGGACCAAGTACCTCCCAAGAAGAAGAACAGGAGGGTTAAGGCTGCGCCTTCCCAACTGCCTACAAGTGAGGATCAGGCTTCACAGGAAACTGATCTTGAGACCCCTGAAGGAACTGTCCCTGAAGAACTTGAACCTGATCAGGTTGAGTTTCTGGGGACAGGGGGACCTTCTAGGGCAGACTTGGGGCAGGCTCAGTTAACCTGTCCTTCTCTTGAACCCCTCAGACAGCAGGCTGCTGCTGAGGCTGCTGGGAATGCTCAAGGTGCCCATAAAGTATATTGGGACGATGGACTCCTTTATTCAGAGGCTAGAGACCCCAAGCCTGGTGCTACCAGGAGGTTGGTTATACCTCTGCAATTTAGGGGCTTCCTACTCACCTTGGCCCATGATATTCCTTTAGCAGGACACCTAGGCCAGAACAAGACTTGGGACAGGCTTGTCCCTCACTTTCACTGGCCTCACATGTCTGAAGACACCAAGGAGTTTTGTCGCTCCTGTGAAACCTGCCAAGCCAGTGGTAAAGCAGGTGGAACAACAAAGGCCCCCCTGATACCACTACCTGTGGTGGGGGTTCCCTTTGAAAGAGTGGGGATTGATATTGTTGGTCCAATGGATCCCCCTACAGCATCTGGGCACAGATTCATACTGGTGGTAGTGGATCATGCCACCAGGTACCCAGAGGCAATTCCCCTTAGGACCACAACAGCTCCTGTTGTGGCCAGGGCCTTACTTGGAGTTTTCTCCAGAGTGGGGTTTCCTAAGGAGGTAATATCAGATAGAGATGCCAACTTCATGTCTGGATATTTGACAGCTATGTGGAAGGAATGTGGTGTAAACTACAAGTTCACCACTCCTTATCACCCACAATGCAATGGGCTTGTTGAGAGATTTAACAAGACCCTAAAGGGCATGATTAAAGGATTACCTGAAAAGCTCAGGCGAAGATGGGACATCCTTCTGCCCTGCCTTTTGTTCGCTTATAGAGAGGTCCCACAAAAGGGGGTTGGCTTCAGCCCCTTTGAATTGTTGTTTGGGCACCCTGTAAGAGGACCCCTGTGTCTAGTAAAGGAAGGATGGGAGTTACCTCTCAAAAAGCCTAAACAGGACATAGTGGACTATGTACTTGGTCTCCGCTCCAGGATGGCAGAGTACATGGAAAAGGCATCAAAAAACCTTGAGGCTAGCCAAGAATTACAAAAAGCTTGGCATGACCAAAAGGCTGTCCTTGTTGAATTTCAGCCTGGACAGAAGGTATGGGTGTTGGAGCCAGTGGCCCGAGCATCACTCCAAGACAAATGGTCTGGACCCCATACAATTCTGGAGAAGAAGGGAGAGGTTACCTACTTGGTGGACCTAGGAACTCCCAGGAGCCCCCACAGGGTGCTCCATGTAAACAGATTGAAGGCATATGTCAGCAGGGCAGACATGGGCTTGCTCATGGCTACAGATGAGGGACAGGAGGAAGAGAGTGACCCTCTCCCAGACCTGCTCACTCAGAACCCTGAGGATGGCTCAGTTGATGGTGTGGCCTTAGGTGGCAGCCTCACTGAACATCAGCAACATGACTGCAGACAAGTTCAACAGGCATACAGGCATATGTTCTCATTGACACCCAGTCAGACTAACTGGTGTACACATGTGGTGGACACTGGTGACAGTCTTCCTGTAAAGAGCAAAATTTACAGGCAACCTGACCACGTCAGGGACTGTATAAAGACTGAGGTGCAAAAGATGCTGGAATTAGGTGTCATTGAGCCTTCAGAGAGCCCCTGGGCTAGCCCAGTGGTTCTGGTCCCCAAACCTCACACCAAAGATGGCAAGAGAGAGATGAGGTTCTGTGTGGATTACAGAGGACTCAATGCTGTCACCAGGACAGATGCACACCCTATTCCAAGGGCAGATGAGCTCATTGACAAGTTGGCTTCTGCCAAATATTTGAGCACATTTGACTTGACAGCTGGCTACTGGCAAATCAGGTTAGCTGAGGAGTCTAAAGCCAAGACAGCATTTTCTACCCCTAGTGGGCATTATCAGTTTGTGGTGATGCCCTTTGGTTTGAAAAATGCACCTGCCACCTTCCAAAGGTTGGTGAATCAAGTCCTCACTGGGTTGGATGACTTTTGTGCAGCTTATCTGGACGATATTGCTGTCTTTAGCTCCACCTGGGAGGATCACCTGGTCCACCTGAAGGAAGTGCTTGAGGCTCTGCAGAAGGCAGGCCTCACTATCAAGGCAACAAAGTGCCAGATAGGGGAGAGCAAGGTTGTATACCTGGGCCACCTTGTAGGTGGAGGCCAAGTTCAACCACTGGAGAGTAAGATCCAGACCATCAAGGACTGGTCCCCTCCAACTACCCAGACTCAGGTCAGAGCTTTCTTGGGCCTGACTGGGTACTACAGGAAGTTTGTTAAGAACTATGGGTCCATTGTGACTCCTCTTAATGATCTGACATCCAAGAAGATGCCCAAAAAGGTTCAGTGGACAGAAATCTGTCAAAAGGCATTTGATGACCTGAAGAAGGCCATGTGCTCTGCACCTATCCTGAAGAGTCCTGACTACTCAAGAGAGTTCATTGTCCAAACAGATGCTTCTGAGTTGGGAGTGGGAGCAGTGCTTTCACAGCTTAATGTAGATGGCCAGGACCAGCCCATTGCTTTCATTAGCAGAAGGCTGACCCCCAGAGAGAAACGTTGGTCAGCTATAGAGAGGGAGGCCTTTGCTGTGGTGTGGGCCCTGAAGAAGTTGAGACCATACTTATTTGGCACTCACTTCAAGATTCAGACCGACCATAAGCCCCTCCTATGGCTTAATCAGATGAAGGGTGAAAACCCCAAACTACTCAGGTGGTCCATTTCCCTACAGGGGATGGACTTTACAGTGGAGCACCGCCCAGGGACTGACCATGGCAACGCAGATGGTCTCTCCAGGTACTTCCACTTAGAACATGAAGACACAACTGGTCAAGGTTAGTCTAATGTCCCTGCGTTTGGGGGGGGGGGTTATGTAGGAGAGTAGGGTCTGCTATCCTATGGTCACCCCAAATTTTTGCTTTTTGCTTCACTGGTTTCTGACTTAATGTGGCTGTGGGCCTGCTAATCAGACCCACAGCCTGCTGTTCTCTCTCTAAATTACTGCCAATGCACTCTAGGTGCATTACGAATTGGGACTGGTTCACCTTATGAGCCCATGTAATAGTGCACCCTAGGTGCCCAGGGCATAGGTGTATCCAAGGCCTACCAGGGGCTGCAGCACGTATTGTGCCACCCCTGGCCTGGCCTCCATATTTGACACAACTGGCTGATCACTCAGCTGGGGTAAGTCGGTGTAACCACCTCTTACTTAGGTACAGTATGTCTGTGCCTAACCCTAAACTGGACACATATGTTCCTATCAGCCACTCCTATGGAAGGCCTCATCAATCCTGGAGGCAGAGTGCTTGGAAATATGTGAGATGGTGCTCTAGCATGAGCTGAGCCTGTCTGCAGCTGTCGGGAACCACTCCCTAAGCTGTTCCGGGATATTGCCATACCATATACTCTTAAGTGCATTATAATCCTCGCGGTTATTTGCCATCTTTGGTTTGGCTTTATCAAAACATGTCGAGTAAGGTGTCATACGAATTGGAATACTATCCCCTCGCCAATTCTGGCGACGGGGATAGCATTCCACCCTTCTAGAGGGACACGACATGTGTGTAGCCTTAACCCCGGTTAAAGTTAAACAGAGCCTCAGCATCACAAAATGGATGCTGCCACCACAGACACGAGTCTGGCCTCCTGCTGCTGACCGAAACTCGGCAGATGGTGGCCTGGACAAAGGGTTTCCTGCCTTGGGAGGTGCGAGCACCACCCCAGACAGGATTTTGTGTATTGGGTAGGACAGGGCTGAATAGAATCAGACATGCCCGGGGCACACAAGGTGTCCCCGTGCATAGGCCAGCCCAAACCGGTTCTGGGGCCTTCCAGCCCCAGTCCTGGCGCGGAGCTGGACAAAGGAAAGGGGGTGTAACCGCCCCCCTTCCTGGTTCCTCCCAGAGGAGGGACCTAGTAGGTGATCCACCCCCCAGATTGGGAATAAGAGGGGGAGCAGTGCCATTGCACAGCAGATCATCCTGAAATCAACTTTAAACAAGAAGAAGACTGGACTTCGACATTCTGCTGCACAGAAGACTGAAGAGAATCTCCCTTGTGGCCTAGGAGTGGCCACCCTGTGAACACAGGTACCAACCAGCAACTCGACGTCTGCTTTGCCGCCGCCTCCCGCCGGAGACCGAGCCCAGAGCCCGACAAGAACCAGACTCCCAGACCTCTCAGAGCCCGATCCACAGTCCCTGCGAAGAAGGGACTCGTGGAGGCACCGAGTGACGTGGGACCGGACCTCTTGAAAGACACTCGAAAAGCTGACTGCGCAGCTTCTGAGGCATCCTCGACGTTGTGCTTTGGGGATTGAGAACCCCCACCACCGAGCAGCCCTTGCACCGAAGAGCAGCCCTCCAGCATCTCCACGATCTGCGTGGGGCCCTTTTGCATTGTGCCACTTGACGCGCCATCCCGGCCACTAGCCACGTGGTCAGCGGCCATCTTGGCGACGAAACCGAAGATTTACACAGCAGGTCTGGTTGCTCCAGACCTACCCAAGCTCCTGTGAAAAGGAGCACCCGCTCTGACCTTGCTGGTCCGAGTGAACAGCATCTTTCAACTTCTGCGTGGCTTGCATTTGCCAAGGCCTGTTTGCTCCTATCAGGTCGCCGACACCGCCAACAGCGAGAAGCCTACGTGGGACAGCTCGTGACCGACTCCTGGACGTCCTTGACCCCGGGTATCCACGTGGCTGCAGAAAGAAGCTACTCGACAACGCCTGTTAGCACCCGACATCGCCTGGTTCCAATCTGGTTCCACGGTAGTCACTGGCTAGTGACTTTGAACACTGTCCCCTCTGCTTTCAGGTCTTCACATCTTCAGATCCACCTTTGGATCCACCGGAACTCTTCTCATCGAGCCGCCTGCAGCATCTTCAGCTCCAAGCACCATCGACCAGCGTGACGAAACCCGACACGACTTCGACCCTGTGCACCCGCTTCCTGTGGGTGAGGTAACTCAGCTCCGCCGGTGCTCCTGCACTGGTACACATCCCAAGGGCCTGTGTTTTAAGTTTCAGCTCCGTAGGTCACTCGGAAGGTTCCTAACTTTCTAACTTTGTGCTTTTTACGCACCATAGACTTTGCATTGAAAAGTGCGTGCACTTTGAACACTGCACCCGAGTCCCGTGGGCCTTTCCCGACTTAGTCATTGCCAGTCTCGAATAGCTCCAGCGATTCCCAAGGCCCTAGGCCTCTTCACTTTCCTCCTGGTATCTCTTATACCACTTTCTTAGTATATGGTTGTCAGGTTTCGTCGCGCCTCCAAGAACAACGAGCTCCGCAGTGGAAGAAACTACATTACCCAGAGGGCTTAGCGGCAGAGAGGCGGAGCATAAATAGACGCTACTTCCTGGAGCCGGCGTCGGATATTCCGGTTCGTGTTTCCTGGCGTTCCTGTCGAACATTGCGGTGAGGTTCTTCCTGTGCTGTTGATTCCGGCGCCCTGTAGTTCGTCTCGTTCTCCGTTGGAGAGCCTGCCCATCGGCTATTGCGGAGGACGGTCTTGGGGTCAACTCAGAGTTGTGGTTCTGTCCTCCGTTGGAGAGCCTGGCCATCGGCTATTGCGGAGGACAGTAAGGGCGCTTTCAGGTGTTGTTCTGCGGGGCTCCGCTGATGTGTTCACCTGCGCCCTGGCTCTTGCAGTAACACGCTATTGCTGCTTCCAGTTTCCTCCGTTGGCGAGCCTTTTTGCAACGGCTATTGCGGAGGAAACAGTTGTTGATTATCTACTTTATTTTGATTTATTAGACCCTCTGTTGGACAGCCTTCTTGCATCGGCTATTGCAGAGGGTCTGCATTAATTTACTGGCTTCAACGAAGAGAGTAATTCACCTGAAACTTCTTGAAATTCAGGTAACCTTTGTTTCCTTTTTTATTGGGTGACGTAACCCTATTCCTGATTACTTTCTGGGAGTTATTGTATTCTTTAGGCGCCTTCCTTGGAACCTAGTCTACGTTCACTTCAGGGCTCTGAAGGATAAAGATTAGGGTACGTAGTGTCATTCTTTCCTCTTCTAGATTGCTGTTTATCAGGGTAGTGGGGTGTGTTTTACAGTTAAGTTTTGTTCCTACAGGGGAAGGCAGTTACGGGCTGATTCAAGTCACTTCAGTATAGAGAGGCATCTTCTGAGGTCAGGCGGTCAGCTTTTTATACACAGGTATAAGACGGCAAACTGTGGGGGTAACGTGGTTAGAAAAGACTTTCATGAACCCAGATACCAATTTCTTGTTTGTTTCTGTCTTCACAGCTCTCCCTCCCAGCAGCCCCCTTCCTTTCCTTCCTGTTTCTTATTTTTGCCCTCACCTGATCCTTCTCTAGCCCACGGCTATTATAGCATTCGGGGCTTGGATAGATCTGGAGGTGGCCTACTTGTACCACAAGCTGATCCTGAGGACGGAGAGGATAACAGAATATCCGACCCAAGATATTAAGTCCTCCCGATCAGTTTAGGGTATGGCTACTCTGGACGAGGTGATGGCAGCGCTAGTTGTGGTACAATCAGAATTGATAGCATCTAGACAAGAAAGCACTGAGTTACGGAATAGGTTGGATAACATCCAGAAAAACCCCTTTAGCGCTGGGGCTTCAGGGTCTGGTACGGCCGGTTCAGTAGTAGTTGAGATCCCCCCTAGCATTCCATTAGCACACCCAGAACGTTTCAATGGTGATGCGGGATCAGTGCAAGTATTTTTGACGCAAGTCCTTATGCATTTCTCATGCAAACCCCGGTCCTTTCCGACCAATCAATCAAAGGTGGCGTTTGTCATCTCGTATTTGGTCAGAGACGCAGCTCAATGGGCGGTTCCCATGGTTCAGAGAAATGACCCGATATTACATGATTGGGACGCATTCCAAGTAGAATTTACCAAGGTATTCGACAGAAGAGCGGATACATATACGGCAGATAAAGAGTTATTAGGTCTACGTCAAGGGAATCAAGACCTGGTAACATATTTGAACACTTTCAGACGGTTAGTTGCAGAAACTAAGTGGCCAGAAGCCAAGCAAGCGACGATTTTCCATCAGGGTTTGACCGAGGAAATGCAAGACATAATAGCTCAAATCGACCCCCAACCGGGGTCATGTGAAGATTTGATTAATCTAGTATTACGGCTAGACCATAGGATGAAGAATCGTAAAGGGGGGGGGAGGAGCAAAGAACCGACCGGTCCCCTCTTCCGTGGCAGTAAAAGCATCAGATAGTTCAGCATCGCAGGCCACCGAGGCGATGGAGATTGGAGCGGTTCGTGCCGCTTTGACTGCCACTGAAAAGGAACAGAGGCGCAAGTTGGGTCTTTGTCTTTATTGTGGCAAAAAAGGCCATTATGTTCGCGAATGCCCGGTCAAACCCAAATTTTCCAAGTTTTGCTCAAATAGGGGGGTGTCAGCGGCCACTGAGAAACCGGCGGAAAACTGAAGAGCTCTAGGGGTGTGGAAGGGGTTCCCTGGAGTCAGATTATTGTCCCTTCCATGTTGAGTATGGTTGCAGGAGCACAACATCTATTCGTTAAAATTATTCTGATGATAGGCATGATTGAAGTGCATACACAGGCCATGGTGGATTCCGGGGCTACGGGTTTCTTCATGGACATGAAAGAAGCAGAAAGGATAGGCATTCCTTTAATCCCCAGGGAAGACGGTACTGACGTGTTCGCGGTAGATGGGAGGAAATTGAACACAGGACCTATAAGTTATCAAACGGCTTTAACTGAGATGAGATTCGGTAATCATAGAGAACAAGTGTCATTCAGCATCATTGAGGCTCCGCAATATGGGGTGATTTTAGGCATCCCTTGGCTGAAAAGACACAACCCTGACATTAACTGGGAAACTGGCCAAATCTCAATGAATTCGGCACATTGTGAAGAGCATTGTTTTAAATGTGCACAATGTCCCTCGTTTGCGTTGGCGGGTGGGGGTGTAATAGCCACGGCCGCTGAAAAGGATGTATCTCTTCCAATAGAATATCAGGACTTTGAAGGAGTGTTTGATGAAGTTAGAGCTGAGGAATTACCCCCACATAGGCCATACGACTGTCAAATTGAGTTGGTTCCTGGGGCAGTGATCCCTAAGGGACGGCTTTATGCACTGACAGAGCCAGAGAACGTATACTTGAGGACTTATTTAGACAAACTGTTGAAATTAGGGTTCATACGTCCTTCCAGATCACCAGCAGCATCCCCTTTATTTTTTATCCCTAAGGCTAATGGGGATCTGAGAGCCTGTGTAGACTTTCGAGCCCTCAATGCAGTAACCATCAAGAACCGATACCCTTTACCGTTAATACCCGTCTTACTGGAGCAGGTGAAGAAAGCCAAGGTCTTCACTAAATTAGACTTAAAGGGAGCATACCATCTGGTTAGAATGCGGGCAGGGGATGAATGGAAGACAGCATTCCAGACCAGGTATGGGTTATTCGAATACCTGGTCATGCCCTTCGGGCTTTGCAATGCCCCTGCTGCATTTCAGTTTTTTCTGAACGACATGTTGAGAGAAATCTTGGACCGACACGTCATTGTACACATAGATGACATCCTCATCTACTCTGCATCCGAGGACATGCATATACAACATGTGAAGTCTGTTCTCAGGATACTGCAGAAACACCATCTTTATTGCAAATTGTCCAAATGTGACTTTCACGTCACTACAGTTGAGTTTCTAGGGGTGATGCTTACCCCTCAGGGACAGGAAATGGCAGAGAGGAAGATCCAAGCAGTGCGAGATTGGCCAAGTCCTCGAAACATCAAGGACGTTCAATGTTTCCTGGGATTCGCCAATTTCTACAGACGTTTTATCAACCAATTTTCGAAAGTGGTGGCTCCCATAACTCGCTTGTTGAAAAAGGATCAAGGGTTCATGTGGGATAGGAGTGCTCAGGAGGCTTTTGATGCCTTAAAAGAAGCTTTTGTCTCTGCTCCGATATTGACACACCCCAATACGGATATCCCTTTCATAGTTGAGGCTGACGCCTCTGAGGTAGCTACCGGAGCCATACTGTCACAAAGACACGAAATTACAGGACAATTGCATCCAGTGGCGTTCATGTCACATAAACTCACGGGGGCAGAACGCAACTACTGCATAGCTGAAAAAGAACTTCTAGCGATCAAGCAGGCGTTCAATGAATGGAGGCATTTCCTAATGGGAGCAAAGCACGTGGTGACGGTGTATACCGATCATTGCAATCTACAGTTTATGTCAGCAGCCAGACATTTGACCCCCAGACAGTTAAGGTGGATGCTTTTCTTTTCAGGATATAATTTCATTATCACTTTTAGACCCGGAGCAGATAACCGAAAAGCGGACGCCTTGTCTCGTCAATCATCTACAAAGGTCTCGGAGGCCCGAGCAGAATCTGCGATAGTGGACCCTGGCAAGGTGGTTTGTAGCATCCAACCTGATGCATTTCTGCAAGGGATACGATATGGGATCAGAACAGATCAGTGGAAGAGATGGCTGCAATTACATCCCGAATGGCGACTACATCATGGCTTTCCAATCAACCAGGGAAGGATGCTGTTACCCTCTGAAACAGTGCGTAAACAAATGTATGAGTGGTGTCACACCTCACCAAGTGCTGGACATGTCGGAGTAGATAAGACCATGGATCTGATTCAGCGTAGGTGCTGGTGGCCTACGATTAGGGATGATGTACGGAAATGGGCGGCAGAGTGTGATGTCTGTGCTCGCGCCAAGTCGGATCATCGTAGACCTGCAGGACTACTGCAGCCCATGCCTACTCCATCTACACCTTGGGAACGTATTTCGCTGGACTTTGTGGTAGGTCTCCCAAAAGATCAGGGTTGCACCACGGTGTTGGTGGTCATTGATTATCTAACGAAGATGGGGCACTTCGTTGCTTGTCCTCAGATACCGACGGCAGGTCAATTGGCACATCTTCTTCTGAAACATGTTGTTCGTCTGCACGGTCTACCTTCAGTCATAGTGTCGGATAGAGATTCTCAGTTTACCGCCCAATTTTGGAAAGCGTGGTGCTCTTCTCTCCACATCAAGACAGCGTTATCCACGAGCTTCCATCCCCAGACCGATGGCCAGACGGAACGGCTCAATCAGACATTGAAGCAATTCCTGCGATGCTATGTCTCACAGGGAAAAAACGATTGGGTGGAGCACCTTTGGCTGGCGGAGGTGGCATACAACAACGCTACGCATTCTGCCACGAGAGTATCGCCATTCTATTGCACCTATGGGCATCATCCACGATTCCTCCCTTTTGTGCAGCCGTACCGAGAGGAGACCGTGCCCGAAGCTGCCAGAAGGGTCTCTCGGCTCAAGAAAATACTAGAGCAAGTACAGGACTCCCTGAGAAGCACCAAGGTGGCTTATAAGAACACAGCGGACAAAAAACGTCGCTCTGGTCCTTTGTATCATGTGGGGGATTGGGCGTGGCTGTCTACCCGGAACTTTAGGTTTAGGCATTACAGTGTGTTTAACCCTCGTTATATTGGTCCCTTTCGGGTGGTACAACACATCAATCCTGTGGCGGTGAAGTTGCTGTTACCTAGACATCTGCGAATTCATCCTGTCTTCCATGTGTCACTGCTCAAGCCTGTGGCAGCGGTGGTGCGACGCCTTCCTCCCCCTTTGGTGGTTTCTGATGGTCTGGAATATGAGGTGGAGGGGATTCTAGACTCCAGGTGGAGGGGTCGTGGCCTGCAATATCTGGTGGCCTGGAAAGGGTACGGGCCCGAGGAGAACTCGTGGGAACCTGCATCGGGGGTTCATGCTCCCAGACTGGTGGCTGCTTATCATCGTCGTTTCCCTGAGACCCCTGGCCCCCTTCGGCGCTCTAGGTGAAGGGGGATGTACTGTCAGGTTTCGTCGCGCCTCCAAGAACAACGAGCTCCGCAGTGGAAGAAACTACATTACCCAGAGGGCTTAGCGGCAGAGAGGCGGAGCATAAATAGACGCTACTTCCTGGAGCCGGCGTCGGATATTCCGGTTCGTGTTTCCTGGCGTTCCTGTCGAACATTGCGGTGAGGTTCTTCCTGTGCTGTTGATTCCGGCGCCCTGTAGTTCGTCTCGTCCTCCGTTGGAGAGCCTGCCCATCGGCTATTGCGGAGGACGGTCTTGGGGTCAACTCAGAGTTGTGGTTCTGTCCTCCGTTGGAGAGCCTGGCCATCGGCTATTGCGGAGGACAGTAAGGGCGCTTTCAGGTGTTGTTCTGCGGGGCTCCGCTGATGTGTTCACCTGCGCCCTGGCTCTTGCAGTAACACGCTATTGCTGCTTCCAGTTTCCTCCGTTGGCGAGCCTTTTTGCAACGGCTATTGCGGAGGAAACAGTTGTTGATTATCTACTTTATTTTGATTTATTAGACCCTCTGTTGGACAGCCTTCTTGCATCGGCTATTGCAGAGGGTCTGCATTAATTTACTGGCTTCAACAAAGAGAGTAATTCACCTGAAACTTCTTGAAATTCAGGTAACCTTTGTTTCCTTTTTTATTGGGTGACGTAACCCTATTCCTGATTACTTTCTGGGAGTTATTGTATTCTTTAGGCGCCTTCCTTGGAACCTAGTCTACGTTCACTTCAGGGCTCTGAAGGATAAAGATTAGGGTATGTAGTGTCATTCTTCCCTCTTCTAGATTGCTGTTTATCAGGGTAGTGGGGTGTGTTTTACAGTTAAGTTTTGTTCCTACAGGGGAAGGCAGTTACGGGCTGATTCAAGTCACTTCAGTATAGAGAGGCATCTTCTGAGGTCAGGCGGTCAGCTTTTTATACACAGGTATAAGACGGCAAACTGTGGGGGTAACGTGGTTAGAAAAGACTTTCATGAACCCAGATACCAATTTCTTGTTTGTTTCTGTCTTCACAGCTCTCCCTCCCAGCAGCCCCCTTCCTTTCCTTCCTGTTTATTATTTTTGCCCTCACCTGATCCTTCTCTAGCCCACGGCTATTATAGCATTCAGGGCTTGGATAGATCTGGAGGTGGCCTACTTGTGAAAACACAAGTTGAGGAGGGTCAAGGGGACTATGTTTATAGACCTACCAAACTCTGAACCCCTAAATCAAACTATCACAAACACAAAAGAGTCGGAAGGTCTGCTAAGCGGCGTAACTAAGTCTATGCGGTCCTGATAAAATGACCCTTTTGGACTGCACTGAACCAGGCCAAGTGGTCACATGACACAGAAATGTGTTAGATATCCTATCAGCCCACCCATCTGGCGGAGCCTCGTCATTTAGGACATCTAACCAGAGTGGTGAGTCTAAGCCCAGGTGAATTGGCCAGACAACACACACTACTGGTTCAACTTGTAGTAGTGTCCGTGCCACAGAGTGGTGCTGAAAAAGTGCAGTGCAAAACAGGGACTAAAGAATAAGTGATCTAAAATGGCGGTCGAGGCAAAGAAAAAATGTTTTTATTAAAGATATTCACCAGGACGCCAGATTAAAAAGAAGTGTACACAGTGTGAAAGAATCACTGTGATCCTTTACTGTGTAGTAAATACGGCCTATTTACTACACAGTAAAGGATCACAGTGATTCTTTCACACTGTGTACACTTCTTTTTAATCTGGCGTCCTGGTGAATATCTTTAATAAAAACATTTTTTCTTTGCCTCGACCGCCATTTTAGATCATTTTAGATCACTTATTCTTTAGTCCCTGTTTTGCACTGCACTTTTTCAGCACCACTCTGGGGCCGGACACTACTACAAGTTGAACCAGTAGTGTGTGTTGTCTGGTTCAGTGCAGTCCAAAAGGGTCATTTTATCAGGACCGCATAGACTTAGTTACGCCGCTTAGCAGACCTTCCGACTCTTTTGTGTTTGTGGTGGCCTACTTGTACCACAAGCTGATCCTGAGGACGGAGAGGATAACAATGGTTTAGGTGGCCCCTAGGGCTCATCCGTATTGTGCAACTTTTGTGTATTTTAAACTGTCTTGTGATTTAACGCTTGTGCTTCTGTGCTCATAAAGAGTCCAGGGGATTTTAATAGTTAATAAATCAATATATATTTTCAATATATATCTGTGTGGTGTCCCTTTCATTTGGTATTCAAGGGGGTTGTGTATGGTATAACAGCTGGCTTCACATGCCTTTCAGAGTTTAGCCTAAGACTGCTTTGTCCACGTTACCACTAGGATAACTGGTCTACAAGGTTGAATTACAACCATCATCATAAGGGTTGCTTGGCATGATACAAAGTGATCACTAAGAATTAGTGAGCATTATATACCAGGCCAACTTCTCACATTGGTGAGCAGCGGATTGGGATCTGAGCTTGCTGTTGTTTTACCATTACAATCTTTGAGATTATCATTTGAAAGATCATACAGGTACATATAAAACAAGACTAGTATACTTAAGTTCTACTGAACTTAGTTGTTGTAGAGCAAAGGGAGTAGCACACCCTAGCTACAACTACTAGATAGGTTTAGTAGGTAAACACCAGTGTAGGTAGATTGCAACACATCCACCCACACTAGAGCAATGTCTGGAACAGAGGGGTCCAGTGGACTTACTCCTGTTGAGAGTGACCCTCCAAGGGCACCATCCAAATTTGCTATTTTTCCCTTTAAGGAATTAAGACAGCTTTGTGTCTTAAGGGGTCTGAAGACAGGGCCTTCCCCTACTACAGACCACCTAAGAGAGCTCTTGGATCAGTCTGAGGCTCTAAAGACCTCTAAAGCAAACCCCACAGGGGATGCTGAAGGAGGCCATCCTTCATAGGATGACACTGTAGACACCCCTGCCCCTATCATCCTGGTAGATGAGGAAGCCTCCACCACTGGAGCTCCTCAGGTAGATGTAGAGGAAGAAGAAGAGGAGGAGGAGGTGGAAAGCAGTGAGTCAGATGATGACAGAGATAGTCAGGTGCTGGTCAGTAGACTGAACCAGGCTAACTTAAGTCAACTTGGGAATGAATCAGGTAACAACCCATTCAGACCCCCAGGTGGACTTAACCAGGGCCATAGGAGGAGGAGGCATCACTCAGGTGAATCCAATACCTCCCATGTCTCTAGAGGCTCTCATGGTCACTCCAGAAAAGAGATGACTAGCCCTCAGAGAAGGGAACATGAGGCCAAGATGAGAGAGGCTGAGCTTAGGATCCAGAGGCAAGAGTTAGAGGTTGCCCTGGCTAAGGAGAAACTTGCTAGAGCAAGACAGCCTAGAGAGAGTGGGGTAATAGAACCCACTGGTGGCAGCAATATCCACAAGGATAAAGACAGGTCTTTTGATAATAGAAACCTGAGTAAGATTGTGCCCCCCTACAAAGCTGGGGATGATATCCATAAATGGATTACTGCAATGGAGAGAGCCTGCAGAGTACAGCAGATCCCTCAGGAGCAGTGGGCAGCAATCTTGTGGCTCTCCTTTGAAGGTAGAGGCCGAGACAGACTCCTCACAGTTAGTGATGGGGATTCTAGAAACTACCTGGTCCTGAAGAGTGCTCTGATTGATGGGTTAGGCTTAACCACTGAACAGTACAGGTTAATGTTCAGAGATACCCAGAAGACACAGACTCAGGACTGGTCTGAATTTGTTGAGTGTGCCACTAAGGCTCTGGAGGGATGGTTGCTGGGAAGCAAGGTTACAGACTATGAAGGATTGTATAATTTGCTGATGAGAGAACAAATTTTAAATAATTGTCAGAACCAGCAGTTGCATCAACATTTGGTTGACTCAGATTTGACCTCTCCCCAAGAATTGGGAAAGAGGGCAGATAAATGGGTAAGAACCAGAGTTAAGCAAAAGAACCAGAACCAGAACCAGGGTGGTGACCAGAAGAAAACAGACCAGAAGGGTGGGGAGCAGAAAGCTAAAGACCAGAAGTCTTCAACAGGGCCCCAAACTGAGACAGAGGGTGGGTCCCGAACTTCCAAGAAGAAGAAGAAAGAAGGTCAGAAGAAACCCTGGTGTAAAACTTGTAAGAACACCTCTCACTGGACAAGTGAGTGTAAAAAGGGTGGAGCCCCCAGCACTGCAGCCCCTAAGGCACCTGCACCCACTAGTACAGTTAGCAGTGCTGGTCCTCAAGCCAAGGGATTAGTGGGAATCGCTTTGGGAACTGAAGGAGATTCTGACCTAGTCAGAACTCTTACACAGGCTGTTCTGGTTTGTGAAGGGGACATAGATTTGACCCCTGACATAAGTCCCAGTAACCGGGGCAAATACAGACAGACACCTTTGATTAACAACAAAGTGGCTCAAGCTTACAGGGACACATGTGCCAGTGTCACTATGGTGACACCTAACTTTGTGGACCCTGGACAATACATGCCAGGCGATGATTACCTGGTGACCAATGCCAGCAATGTCACTACTACACATAGTGTGGCACTTGTTAACTTTTCCTGGGGAGGGGTAACTGGCCTAAAGAAAGTTGTGGTTAGTGCTGATCTCCCAGTAGAATGTTTGTTGGGCAATGACCTGGAGAACTCTCTGTGGTCAGAAGTTGAGTACAGGACTCATGCAGAGATGTTAGAGATATCATCACATGTCCTTGCTGTGACCAGGTCACAGGCCAAAAAGTGCCTCTCTGAACCTCAGGTCTTGGATCCTGGAACAATGGACCAAGTACCTCCCAAGAAGAAGAACAGGAGGGTTAAGGCTGCGCCTTCCCAACTGCCTACAAGTGAGGATCAGGCTTCACAGGAAACTGATCTTGAGACCCCTGAAGGAACTGTCCCTGAAGAACTTGAACCTGATCAGGTTGAGTTTCTGGGGACAGGGGGACCTTCTAGGGCAGACTTGGGGCAGGCTCAGTTAACCTGTCCTTCTCTTGAACCCCTCAGACAGCAGGCTGCTGCTGAGGCTGCTGGGAATGCTCAAGGTGCCCATAAAGTATATTGGGACGATGGACTCCTTTATTCAGAGGCTAGAGACCCCAAGCCTGGTGCTACCAGGAGGTTGGTTATACCTCTGCAATTTAGGGGCTTCCTACTCACCTTGGCCCATGATATTCCTTTAGCAGGACACCTAGGCCAGAACAAGACTTGGGACAGGCTTGTCCCTCACTTTCACTGGCCTCACATGTCTGAAGACACCAAGGAGTTTTGTCGCTCCTGTGAAACCTGCCAAGCCAGTGGTAAAGCAGGTGGAACAACAAAGGCCCCCCTGATACCACTACCTGTGGTGGGGGTTCCCTTTGAAAGAGTGGGGATTGATATTGTTGGTCCAATGGATCCCCCTACAGCATCTGGGCACAGATTCATACTGGTGGTAGTGGATCATGCCACCAGGTACCCAGAGGCAATTCCCCTTAGGACCACAACAGCTCCTGTTGTGGCCAGGGCCTTACTTGGAGTTTTCTCCAGAGTGGGGTTTCCTAAGGAGGTAATATCAGATAGAGATGCCAACTTCATGTCTGGATATTTGACAGCTATGTGGAAGGAATGTGGTGTAAACTACAAGTTCACCACTCCTTATCACCCACAATGCAATGGGCTTGTTGAGAGATTTAACAAGACCCTAAAGGGCATGATTAAAGGATTACCTGAAAAGCTCAGGCGAAGATGGGACATCCTTCTGCCCTGCCTTTTGTTCGCTTACAGAGAGGTCCCACAAAAGGGGGTTGGCTTCAGCCCCTTTGAATTGTTGTTTGGGCACCCTGTAAGAGGACCCCTGTGTCTAGTAAAGGAAGGATGGGAGTTACCTCTCAAAAAGCCTAAACAGGACATAGTGGACTATGTACTTGGTCTCCGCTCCAGGATGGCAGAGTACATGGAAAATGCATCAAAAAACCTTGAGGCTAGCCAAGAATTACAAAAAGCTTGGCATGACCAAAAGGCTGTCCTTGTTGAATTTCAGCCTGGACAGAAGGTATGGGTGTTGGAGCCAGTGGCCCGAGCATCACTCCAAGACAAATGGTCTGGACCCCATACAATTCTGGAGAAGAAGGGAGAGGTTACCTACTTGGTGGACCTAGGAACTCCCAGGAGCCCCCACAGGGTGCTCCATGTAAACAGATTGAAGGCATATGTCAGCAGGGCAGACATGGGCTTGCTCATGGCTACAGACGAGGGACATGGGGGAAGAAAGTGACCCTCTCCCAGACCTGCTCACTCAGAACCCTGAGGATGGCTCAGTTGATGGTGTGGCCTTAGGTGGCAGCCTCACTGAACATCAGCAACATGACTGCAGACAAGTTCAACAGGCATACAGGCATATGTTCTCATTGACACCCAGTCAGACTAACTGGTGTACACATGTGGTGGACACTGGTGACAGTCTTCCTGTAAAGAGCAAAATTTACAGGCAACCTGACCACGTCAGGGACTGTATAAAGACTGAGGTGCAAAAGATGCTGGAATTAGGTGTCATTGAGCCTTCAGAGAGCCCCTGGGCTAGCCCAGTGGTTCTGGTCCCCAAACCTCACACCAAAGATAGCAAGAGAGAGATGAGGTTCTGTGTGGATTACAGAGGACTCAATGCTGTCACCAGGACAGATGCACACCCTATTCCAAGGGCAGATGAGCTCATTGACAAGTTGGCTTCTGCCAAATATTTGAGCACATTTGACTTGACAGCTGGCTACTGGCAAATCAGGTTAGCTGAGGAGTCTAAAGCCAAGACAGCATTTTCTACCCCTAGTGGGCATTATCAGTTTGTGGTGATGCCCTTTGGTTTGAAAAATGCACCTGCCACCTTCCAAAGGTTGGTGAATCAAGTCCTCACTGGGTTGGATGACTTTTGTGCAGCTTATCTGGACGATATTGCTGTCTTTAGCTCCACCTGGGAGGATCACCTGGTCCACCTGAAGGAAGTGCTTGAGGCTCTGCAGAAGGCAGGCCTCACTATCAAGGCAACAAAGTGCCAGATAGGGGAGAGCAAGGTTGTATACCTGGGCCACCTTGTAGGTGGAGGCCAAGTTCAACCACTGGAGAGTAAGATCCAGACCATCAAGGACTGGTCCCCTCCAACTACCCAGACTCAGGTCAGAGCTTTCTTGGGCCTGACTGGGTACTACAGGAAGTTTGTTAAGAACTATGGGTCCATTGTGACTCCTCTTAATGATCTGACATCCAAGAAGATGCCCAAAAAGGTTCAGTGGACAGAAATCTGTCAAAAGGCATTTGATGACCTGAAGAAGGCCATGTGCTCTGCACCTAACCTGAAGAGTCCTGACTACTCAAGAGAGTTCATTGTCCAAACAGATGCTTCTGAGTTGGGAGTGGGAGCAGTGCTTTCACAGCTTAATGTAGATGGCCAGGACCAGCCCATTGCTTTCATTAGCAGAAGGCTGACCCCCAGAGAGAAACGTTGGTCAGCTATAGAGAGGGAGGCCTTTGCTGTGGTGTGGGCCCTGAAGAAGTTGAGACCATACTTATTTGGCACTCACTTCAAGATTCAGACCGACCATAAGCCCCTCCTATGGCTTAATCAGATGAAGGGTGAAAACCCCAAACTACTCAGGTGGTCCATTTCCCTACAGGGGATGGACTTTACAGTGGAGCACCGCCCAGGGACTGACCATGGCAACGCAGATGGTCTCTCCAGGTACTTCCACTTAGAACATGAAGACACAACTGGTCAAGGTTAGTCTAATGTCCCTGCGTTTGGGGGGGGGGTTATGTAGGAGAGTAGGGTCTGCTATCCTATGGTCACCCCAAATTTTTGCTTTTTGCTTCACTGGTTTCTGACTTAATGTGGCTGTGGGCCTGCTAATCAGACCCACAGCCTGCTGTTCTCTCTCTAAATTACTGCCAATGCACTCTAGGTGCATTACGAATTGGGACTGGTTCACCTTATGAGCCCCTGTAATAGTGCACCCTAGGTGCCCAGGGCATAGGTGTATCCAAGGCCTACCAGGGGCTGCAGCACGTATTGTGCCACCCCTGGCCTGGCCTCCATATTTGACACAACTGGCTGATCACTCAGCTGGGGTAAGTCGGTGTAACCACCTCTTACTTAGGTACAGTATGTCTGTGCCTAACCCTAAACTGGACACATATGTTCCTATCAGCCACTCCTATGGAAGGCCTCATCAATCCTGGAGGCAGAGTGCTTGGAAATATGTGAGATGGTGCTCTAGCATGAGCTGAGCCTGTCTGCAGCTGTCGGGAACCACTCCCTAAGCTGTTCCGGGATATTGCCATACCATATACTCTTAAGTGCATTATAATCCTCGCGGTTATTTGCCATCTTTGGTTTGGCTTTATCAAAACATGTCGAGTAAGGTGTCATACGAATTGGAATACTATCCCCTCGCCAATTCTGGCGACGGGGATAGCATTCCACCCTTCTAGAGGGACACGACATGTGTGTAGCCTTAACCCCGGTTAAAGTTAAACAGAGCCTCAGCATCACAAAATGGATGCTGCCACCACAGACACGAGTCTGGCCTCCTGCTGCTGACCGAAACTCGGCAGATGGTGGCCTGGACAAAGGGTTTCCTGCCTTGGGAGGTGCGAGCACCACCCCAGACAGGATTTTGTGTATTGGGTAGGACAGGGCTGAATAGAATCAGACATGCCCGGGGCACACAAGGTGTCCCCGTGCATAGGCCAGCCCAAACCGGTTCTGGGGCCTTCCAGCCCCAGTCCTGGCGCGGAGCTGGACAAAGGAAAGGGGGTGTAACCGCCCCCCTTCCTGGTTCCTCCCAGAGGAGGGACCTAGTAGGTGATCCACCCCCCAGATTGGGAATAAGAGGGGGAGCAGTGCCATTGCACAGCAGATCATCCTGAAATCAACTTTAAACAAGAAGAAGACTGGACTTCGACATTCTGCTGCACAGAAGACTGAAGAGAATCTCCCTTGTGGCCTAGGAGTGGCCACCCTGTGAACACAGGTACCAACCAGCAACTCGACGTCTGCTTTGCCGCCGCCTCCCGCCGGAGACCGAGCCCAGAGCCCGACAAGAACCAGACTCCCAGACCTCTCAGAGCCCGATCCACAGTCCCTGCGAAGAAGGGACTCGTGGAGGCACCGAGTGACGTGGGACCGGACCTCTTGAAAGACACTCGAAAAGCTGACTGCGCAGCTTCTGAGGCATCCTCGACGTTGTGCTTTGGGGATTGAGAACCCCCACCACCGAGCAGCCCTTGCACCGAAGAGCAGCCCTCCAGCATCTCCACGATCTGCGTGGGGCCCTTTTGCATTGTGCCACTCGACGCGCCATCCCGGCCACTAGCCACGTGGTCAGCGGCCATCTTGGCAACGAAACCGAAGATTTACACAGCAGGTCTGGTTGCTCCAGACCTACCCAAGCTCCTGTGAAAAGGAGCACCCGCTCTGACCTTGCTGGTCCGAGTGAACAGCATCTTTCAACTTCTGCGTGGCTTGCATTTGCCAAGGCCTGTTTGCTCCTATCAGGTCGCCGACACCGCCAACAGCGAGAAGCCTACGTGGGACAGCTTGTGACCGACTCCTGGACGTCCTTGACCCCGGGTATCCACGTGGCTGCAGAAAGAAGCTACCCGACAACGCCTGTTTGCACCCGACATCGCCTGGTTCCAATCTGGTTCCACGGTAGTCACTGGCTAGTGACTTTGAACACTGTCCCCTCTGCTTTCAGGTCTTCACATCTTCAGATCCACCCTTGGATCCACCGGAACTCTTCTCATCGAGCCGCCTGCAGCATCTTCAGCTCCAAGCACCATCGACCAGCGTGACGAAACCCGACACGACTTCGACCCTGTGCACCCGCTTCCTGTGGGTGAGGTAACTCAGCTCCGCCGGTGCTCCTGCACTGGTACACATCCCAAGGGCCTGTGTTTTAAGTTTCAGCTCCGTAGGTCACTCGGAAGCTTCCTAACTTTCTAACTTTGTGCTTTTTACGCACCATAGACTTTGCATTGAAAAGTGCGTGCACTTTGAACACTGCACCCGAGTCCCGTGGGCCTTTCCCGACTTAGTCATTGCCAGTCTCGAATAGCTCCAGCGATTCCCAAGGCCCTAGGCCTCTTCACTTTCCTCCTGGTATCTCTTATACCACTTTCTTAGTATATGGTTTAGGTGGCCCCTAGGGCTCATCCGTATTGTGCAACTTTTGTGTATTTTAAACTGTCTTGTGATTTAACGCTTGTGCTTCTGTGCTCATAAAGAGTCCAGGGGATTTTAATAGTTAATAAATCAATATATATTTTCAATATATATCTGTGTGGTGTCCCTTTCATTTGGTATTCAAGGGGGTTGTGTATGGTATAACAGCTGGCTTCACATGCCTTTCAGAGTTTAGCCTAAGACTGCTTTGTCCACGTTACCACTAGGATAACTGGTCTACAAGGTTGAATTACAACCATCATCATAAGGGTTGCTTGGCATGATACAAAGTGATCACTAAGAATTAGTGAGCATTATATACCAGGCCAACTTCTCACAGCCGCCATAAGTGTGGCAGGGTATGCTCAGACGTGAGTCCCTTGCTCACTTTGCCACTGGATTCAAGCAAGCCGGGGTGAAGACGGCTGGAATGCCAATAACCGGTCCTCGGAAGCTTGTTTCCGGTCCAGGGAAGGCATGGCTTGGCAGTTCGGGCTGGACTGTTCCCATGAGGCACAGGGTCAGACTGATTTGCATATAGCCATGTCTGAACTGGGGTGGCAGAATGGGCTAAAGAACGGTGATGGATTAAACCCAGATCTTTTGACTGGATGTGAGTGTTTGATTGGTTCAGATGCTCCGTCCATTACCACCCCCTTTTGTACCGCTTTTGGCCGCCATAAGTGTGGCAGGGTATGCTCAGACGTGAGTCCCTTGCTCACTTTGCCACTGGATTCAAGCAAGCCGGGCTGAAGACGGCTGGAATGCCAGAAACCGGTCCTCGGAAGCTTGTTTCCGGTCCAGGGAAGGCATGGTTTGGCAGTTCGGGCTGGACTGTTCCCATGAGGCACCGGGTGAGACTGATTTGCATATAGCCATGTCTGAACTGGGGTGGCAGAGTGGGCTAAAGAACGGTGATGAATTAAACCCAGATCTTTTGACTGGATGTGAGTGTTTGATTAGTTCAGATGCTCAGTCCATTACCACCCCCTTTTGTACCGCTTTTGGCCACCATAAATGTGGCAGGGTATGCTCAGACGTGAGTCCCTTGCTAACTTTGCCACTGGATTCAAGCAAGCCGGGCTGAAGACGGCTGGAATGCCAGAAACCGGTCCTCGGTAGCTTGTTTCCGGTCCAGGGAAGGCATGGTTTGGCAGTTCGGGCTGGACTGTTCCCATGAGGCACCGGGTGAGACTGATTTGCATATAGCCATGTCTGAACTGGGGTGGCAGAGTGGGCTAAAGAACGGTGATGAATTTAACCCAGATCTTTTAACTGGGTGTGAGTGTTTAATTGGTTCAGATGCTCCGTCCATTACCACCCCCTTTTGTACCGCTTTTGTCCGCCATAAGTGTGGCAGGGTATGCTCAGGCGTGAGTCTCTTGCTCACTTTGCCACTGGATTCAAGCAAGCCGGGCTGAAGACGGCTGGAATGCCAGAAACCGGTTCTCGGAAGATTGTTTCCGGTCCAGGGAAGGCATGGCTTGGCAGTTCGGCTGGACTGTTCCCATGAGGCACAGGGTCAGACTGATTTGCATACTGCCATATCTGAACTGGGGTGGCAGAGTGGGCTAAAGAACGGTAATGGATTAAACCCAGATCTTTTGACTGTGTGTGAGTGTTTGATTGGTTCAGATGCTCCGTCCATTACCACCCCCTTTTGTATCGCTTTTGGCCGCCATAAGTTTGGCAGTGTATGCTCAGACGTGAGTCCCTTGCTCACTTTGCCACTGGATTCAAGCAAGCCGGGCTGAAGACGGCTGGAATGCCATATACCGGTTCTTGGAAGCTTGTTTCCGGTCCAGGGAAGGCATGGTTTGGCAGTTCGGGCTGGACTGTTCCCATGAGGCACAGGGTCAGACTGATTTGCATATAGCCATGTCTGAACTGGGGTGGCAGAGTGGGCTAAAGAACGGTGATGGATTGAACCCAGATCTTTTGACTGGGTGTGAGTGTTTGATTGGTTCAGATGCTCCGTCCATTACCACCCCCTTTTGTACCGCTTTTAGCCGCCATAAGTGTGGCAGTGTATGCTCAGACGTGAGTCCCTTGCTCACTTTGCCACTGGATTCAAGCAAGCCGGGCTGAAGACGGCTGGAATGCCTGAAACCGGTCCTCGGAAGCTTGTTTCCGGTCCAGGGAAGGCATGGTTTGGCAGTTCGGGCTGGACTGTTCCCATGAGGCACAGGGTCAGACTGATTTGCATATAGCCATGTCTGAACTGGGGTGGCAGAGTCGGCTAAAGAACGGTGATGGATTAAACCAAGATCTTTTGACTGGGTGTGAGTGTTTGATTGGTTCAGATGCTCCGTCCATTACCACCCCCTTTTGTACAGCTTTTGGCCGCCATAAGTGTGGCAGGGTATGCTCAGACGTGAGTCCCTTGCTCACTTTGCCACTGGATTCAAGCAAGCCGGGCTGAAGATGGCTGGAATGCCAGAAACCGGTTCTCGGAAGCTTGTTTCCGGTCCAGAGAAGGCATGGCTTGGCAGTTCGGGCTGGACTGTTCCCATGAGGCACAGGGTCAGACTGATTTGCATACTGCCATATCTGAACTGGGGTGGCAGAGTGGGCTAAAGAACGGTAATGGATTAAACCCAGATCTTTTGACTGGGTGTGAGTGTTTGATTGGTTCAGATGCTCCGTCCATTACCACCCCCTTTTGTACCGCTTTTGGCCAGCATAAGTTTGGCAGTGTATGCTCAGACGTGAGTCCCTTGCTCACTTTGCCACTGGATTCAAGCAAGCCGGGCTGAAGACGGCTGGAATGCCATATACCAGTTCTTGGAAGCTTGTTTCCGGTCCAGGGAAGGCATGGTTTGGCAGTTCCGGCTGGACTGTTCCCATGAGGCACAGGGTCAGACTGATTTGCATATAGCCATGTCTGAACTGGGGTGGCAGAGTGGGCTAAAGAACGGTGATGGATTGAACCCAGATCTTTTGACTGGGTGTGAGTGTTTGATTGGTTCAGATGCTCCGTCCATTACCACCCTCTTTTGTACCGCTTTTAGCCGCCATAAGTGTGGCAGTGTATGCTCAGACGTGAGTCCCTTGCTCACTTTGCCACTGGATTCAAGCAAGCCGGACTGAAGACGGCTGGAATGCCAGATACCGATCCTCGGAAGCTTGTATCCGGTCCAGGGAAGGCATGGCTTGGCAGTTCGGGCTGGACTCTCCCCATGAGGCACAGGGTCAGACTGATTTGCATATAGCCATGTCTGAACTGGGGTGGCAGAGTGGGCTAAAGAACGGTGATTGATTAAACCCAGATATTTTGACTGGGTGTGAGTGTTTGATTCGTTCAGATGCTCCGTCCATTACCACTCCCTTTTGTACCGCTTTTGGCCGCCATAAGTGTGGCAGGGTATGCTCAGACATAAGTCCCTTTCTCACTTTGCCACTGGATTCAAGCAAGCCGGGCTGAAGACGGCTGGAATGCCAACAACCGGTCCTCGGAAGCTTGTTTCCGGTCCAGGCAAGGCATGGCTTGGCAGTTCGGGCTGGAGTGTTCCCGCGAGGCACAGGGTCAGACTGATTTGCATATAGCCATGTCTGAACTGGGGTGGCAGAGTGGGCTAAAGAACGGTGATGGATTAAACCCAGATCTTTGGACTGGGTGTGAGTGTTTGATTGGTTCAGATGCTCCGTCTATTACCACCCCCTTTTGTACCGCTTTTGGCCACCATAAGTGTGGCAGGGTATGCTCAGACGTGAGTCCCTTGCTCACTTTCCCACTGGATTCAAGCAAGCCGGGCTGAAGACGGCAGGAATGTCAGAAACCGGTGCTCGGAAGATTGTTTCCGGTCCAGGGAAGGCTTGGCTTGGAAGTTCGGGCTGGACTGTTCCCATGAGGCACAGGGTCAGACTGATTTGCATAAAGCCATGTCTGAACAGGGGTGGCAGAGTGGGCTAAAGAACAGTGATGGATTAAACCCAGATCTTTTTACTGGGTGTGAGTGTTTCATTGGTTCAGATACTCCGTCTATTACTACCCCCTTTTGTACCGCTTTTGGCCGCCATAAGTGTGGCAGGGTATGCTCAGACGTGAGTCCCTTGCTCACTATGCCACTGGATTCAAGCAAGCCGGGCTGAAGACGGCTGGAATGCCAGAAACCGGTCCTCGGAAGCTTGTTTCCGGTCCAGGGAAGGCATGGCTCGGCAGTTCGGGCTGGACTGTTCCCATGAGGCACAGGGTCAGACTGATTTGCATATAGCCATGTCTGAACTGGGGTGGCAGAGTGGGCTAAAGAACGGTGATGGAGTAAACCCAGATCTTTTGACTGGGTGTGAGTGTTTGATTGGTTCAGGTGCTCCGTCCATTACCACCCCCTTTTGTACCGCTTTTGTCCGCCATAAGTGTGGCAGGGTATGCTCAGGCGTGAGTCTCTTGCTCACTTTGCCACTGGATTCATGCAAGCCGGGCTGAAGACGGCTGGAATGCCAGAAACCGGTTCTCGGAAGCTTGTTTTCGGTCCAGGGAAGGCATGGCTTGGCAGTTCGGCTGGACTGTTCCCATGAGGCACAGGGTCAGACTGATTTGCATACTGCCATATCTGAACTTGGGTGGCAGAGTGGGCTAAAGAACGGTAATGGATTAAACCCAGATCTTTTGACTGGGTGTGAGTTTTTGATTGGTTCAGATGCTCCATCCATTACCACCCCCTTTTGTACCGCTTTTGGCTGCCATAAGTGTGGCAGGGTATGCTCAGACATGAGTCTCTTGCTCACTTTGCCACTGGATTCAAGAAAGCCGGGCTGAAGACGGCTGGAATGCCAGAAACCGGTCCTCTGAAGCTTGTTTCCGGTCCAGGAAAGGCATGGCTTGGCAGTTCGGGCTGGACTGTTCCCATGAGGCACAGGGTCAGACTGATTTGCATGTAGCCATATCTGAACTGGGGTGGCAGAGTGGGCTAAAGAACGGTGATGGATTAAACCCAGATCTTTTGACTGGGTGTGAGTGTTTGATTGGTTCAGATGCTCCGTCCATTACCATCCCCTTTTCTACCGCTTTTGGCCGCCATAAGTGTGGCAGAGTATGCTCAGATGTGAGTTCCTTGCTCACTTTGCCACTGGATTCAAGCAAGCCGGGCTGATGAGGGCTGGAATGCCAGATACCGGTCCTCGGAAGCTTGTTTCTGGTCCAGGGAAGGCATGGTTTGGCAGGTCGGGCTGGGCTGTTCCCATGAGGCACAGGGTCAGACTGATTTGCATATAGCTATGTCTGAACTGGGGTAGCAGAGTGGGCTAAAGAACGGTGATGGATTAAACCCAGAACTTTTGACTGGGTGTGAGTGTTTGATTGGTCCAGATGCTCCGTCCATTACCACCTCTTTTGTACCGCTTTTGGCCGCCATAAGTGTGGCAGGGTATGCTCAGACGTGAGTCCCTTGCTCCCTTTGCCACTGGATTCAAGCAAGCCGGGCTGAAGACGGCTGGAATGCCAGAAACCGGTCCTCGGAAGCTTGTTTCCGGTCCAGGGAAGGCATGGCTTGGCAGTTCGGGCTGGACTGTTCCCATGAGTCACAGGGTCAGACTGATTTGCATATAGCCATATCTGAACTGGGGTGGCAGAGTGGGCTAAAGAACGTGATGGATTAAACCCAGATATTTTGACTGGGTGTGAGCGTTTGATTGGTTCAGATGCTCCGTCCATTACCACCCCCTTTTGTACCGCTTTTGGCCGCCATAAGTGTGGCAGTGTATGTTCAGACATGAGTCCCTTGCTCACTTTGCCACTGGATTCAAGCAAGCCGGGTTGAAGACGGCTGGAATGCCAGATACCGGTCCTCGGAAGCTTGTTTCCGGTCCAGAGAAGGCATGGCTTGGCAGTTCGGGCTGGACTGTTCCCATGAGGCACAGGGTCAGACTGATTTGCATATAGCCATGTCTGAACTGGGATGGCAGAGTGGGCTAAAGAACGGTGATGGATTAAACCCAGATCTTTTGACTGGGTGTGAGTGTTTGATTGGTTCAGATGCTCCGTCCATTACCACCCCCTTTTGTACCGCTTTTGGCCGCCATAAGTGTGGCAGGGTTTGCACAGACGTGAGTCCCTTGCTCACTTTGCCACTGGATCCAAGCAAGCCAGGCTGAAGACGGCTGGAATGACAGAAACCGGTTCTCGGAAGCTTGTTTCCGGTCCAGGGAAGGCATGGCTTGGCAGTTCGGGCTGGACTGTTCCCATGAGGCACAGGGTCAGACTGATTTGCATACTGCCATATCTGAACTGGGGTGGCAGAGTGGGCTAAAGAACGGTGATGGATTAAACCCAGATCTTTTGACTGGGTGTGAGTGTTTGATTGGTTCAGATGCTCCGGCTATTACCACCCCCTTTTGTACCGCTTTTGGCCGCCATAAGTTTGGCAGTGTATGCTCAGACGTGAGTCCCTTGCTCACTTTGCCACTGGATTCAAGCAAGCCGGGCTGAAGACGGCTGGAATGCCATATACCGGTTCTCAGAAGCTTGTTTCCGGTCCAGGGAAGGCATGGTTTGGAAGTTCGCGCTGGACTGTTCCCATGAGGCACAGGGTCAGACTGATTTGCATATAGCCATGTCTGAACTGGGGTGGCAGAGTGGGCTAAAGAACGGTGATGGATTGAACCCAGATCTTTTGACTGGGTGTGAGTGTTTGATTGGTTCAGATGCTCCGTCCATTACCACCCCCTTTTGTACCGCTTTTAGCCGCCATAAGTGTGGCAGTGTATACTCAGACGTGAGTCCCTTGCTCACTTTGCCACTGGATTCAAGCAAGCCGGACTGAAGACGGCTGGAATGCCAGATACCGATCCTCGGAAGCTTGTTTCCGGTCCAGGGAAGGCATGGCTTGGCAGTTCGGGCTGGACTGTTCCCATGAGGCACAGGGTCGGACTGATTTGCATATAGCCATGTCTGAACTGGGGTGGCAGAGTGGGCTAAAGAACGGTGATGGATTGAACCTAGATCTTTTGACTGGGTGTGAGTGTTTGATTGGTTCAGATGCTCCGTCCATTACCACCCCCTTTTGTACCGCTTTTAGCCGCCATAAGTGTGGCAGTGTATGCTCAGACGTGAGTCCCTTGCTCACTTTGCCACTGGATTCAAGCAAGCCGGACTGAAGACGGCTGGAATGCCAGATACCGATCCTCGGAAGCTTGTTTCTGGTCCAGGGAAGGCATGGCTTGGCAGTTCAGGCTGGACTCTCCCCATGAGGCACAGGGTCAGACTGATTTGCATATAGCCATGTCTGAACTGGGGTGGCAGAGTGGGCTAAAGAACGGTGATGGATTAAACCCAGATCTTTTGACTGGGTGTGAGTGTTTGATTTGTTCAGATGCTCCGTCCATTACCAGTCCCTTTTGTACCGCTTTTGGCCGCCATAAGTGTGGCAGGGTATGCTCAGACATAAGTCCCTTGCTCACTTTGCCACTGGATTCAAGCAAGCCGGGCTGAAGATGGCTGGAATGCCTGAAACCGGTCCTCGGAAACTTGTTTCCGGTCCAGGGAAGGCATGGCGTGGCAGTTCGGGCTGGACTGTTCCCATGAGGCACAGGGTCAGACTGATTTTCATATAGCCATGTCTGTACTGGGGTGGCAGAGTAGGCTAAAGAACGGTGATGGAGTAAACCCAGATCTTATGACTGGGTGTGAGTGTTTGATTGGTTCAGATGCTCCGTCCATTACCACCCCCTTTTGTACCGCTTTTAGCCGCCATAAGTGTGGCAGGGTATGCTCAGACGTGAGTCCCTTGCTCACTTTGCCACTGGATTCAAGCAAGCCGGACTGAAGACGGCTGGAATGCCAGATACCGATCCTCGGAAGCTTGTTTCCGGTCCAGGGAAGGCATGGCCTGGCAGTTCGGGCTGGACTGTTCCCATGAGGCACAGGGTCAGACTGATTTGCATATAGCCATGTCTGAACTGGGGTGGCAGAGTGGGCTAAAGAACGGTGATGGATTAAACCCAGATCTTTTGACTGGGTGTGAGTTTTTGATTGGTTCAGATGCTCCGTCCATTACCACCCCCTTTTGTACCGCTTTTGGCCGCCATAAGTGTGGCAGAGTATGCTCAGATGTGAGTTCCTTGCTCACTTTGCCACTGGATTCAAGCAAGCAAGGCTGATGAGGGCTGGAATGCCAGATACCGGTCCTCGGAAGCTTGTTTCTGGTCCAGGGAAGGCATGGTTTGGCAGGTCGGGCTGGGCTGTTCCCATGAGGCACAGGGTCAGACTGATTTGCATAGAGCTATGTCTGAACTGGGGTAGCAGAGTGGGCTAAAGAACGGTGATGGATTAAACCCAGAACTTTTGACTGGGTGTGAGAGTTTGATTGGTCCAGATGCTCCGTCCATTACCACCTCTTTTGTACCGCTTTTGGCCGCCATAAGTGTGGCAGGGTATGCTCAGACGTGAGTCCCTTGCTCCCTTTGCAACTGGATTCAAGCAAGCCGGGCTGAAGACGGCTGGAATGCCAGAAACCGGTCCTCGGAAGCTTGTTTCCGGTCCAGGGAAGGCATGGCTTGGCAGTTCGGGCTGGACTGTTCCCATGAGGCACAGGGTCAGACTGATTTGCATATAGCCATATCTGAACTGGGGTGGCAGAGTGGGCTAAAGAACGGTGATGGATTAAACCCAGATATTTTGACTGGGTGTGAGCGTTTGATTGGTTCAGATGCTCCGTCCATTACCACCCCCCTTTTGTACGGCTTTTGGCAGCCATAAGTGTGGCAGTGTATGTTCAGACATGAGTCCCTCGCTCACTTTGCCACTGGATTCAAGCAAGCCGGGTTGAAGACGGCTGGAATGCCAGATACCGGTCCTCGGAAGCTTGTTTCCGGTCCAGAGAAGGCATGGCTTGGCAGTTCGGGCTGGACTGTTCCCATGAGGCACAGGGTCAGACTGATTTGCATACTGCCATATCTGAACTGGGGTGTCAGAGTGGGCTAAAGAACGGTGATGGATTAAACCCAGATCTTTTGACTGGGTGTGAGTGTTTGATTGGTTCAGATGCTCCGGCTATTACCACCCCCTTTTGTACCGCTTTTGGCCGCCATAAGTTTGGCAGTGTATGCTCAGACATAAGTCCCTTGCTCACTTTGCCACTGGATTCAAGCAAGCCGGGCTGAAGATGGCTGGAATGCCTGAAACCGGTCCTCGGAAACTTGTTTCCGGTCCAGGGAAGGCATGGCGTGGCAGTTCGGGCTGGACTGTTCCCATGAGGCACAGGGTCAGACTGATTTTCATATAGCCATGTCTGTACTGGGGTGGCAGAGTGGGCTAAAGAACGGTGATGGAGTAAACCCAGATCTTATGACTGGGTGTGAGTGTTTGATTGGTTCAGATGCTCCGTCCATTACCACCCCCTTTTGTACCGCTTTTAGCCACCATTAGTGTGGCAGGGTATGCTCAGACGTGAGTCCCTTGCTCACTTTGCCACTGGATTCAAGCAAGCCGGGCTGAAGATGGCTGGAATGCCAACAACCGATCTTTGGAAGCTTGTTTCCGGTCCAGGCAAGGCATGGCTTGGCAGTTCGGGCTGGAGTGTTCCCACGAGGCACAGGGTCAGACTGATTTGCATACTGCCATATCTGAACTGGGGTGTCAGAGTGGGCTAAAGAACGGTGATGGATTAAACCCAGATCTTTTGACTGGGTGTGAGTGTTTGATTGGTTCAGATGCTCCGGCTATTACCACCCCCTTTTGTACCGCTTTTGGCCGCCATAAGTTTGGCAGTGTATGCTCAGACATAAGTCCCTTGCTCACTTTGCCACTGGATTCAAGCAAGCCGGGCTGAAGATGGCTGGAATGCCTGAAACCGGTCCTCGGAAACTTGTTTCCGGTCCAGGGAAGGCATGGCGTGGCAGTTCGGGCTGGACTGTTCCCATGAGGCACAGGGTCAGACTGATTTGCATATAGCCATGTCTGAACTGGGGTGGCAGAGTAGGCTAAAAACGGTGATGGATTAAACCCAGATCTTTTGACTGGGTGTGAGTGTTTGATTGGTTCAGATGCTCCGTCTATTACCACCCCCTTTTGTACCGCTTTTGGCCACCATAAGTGTGGCAGGGTATGCTCAGACGTGAGTCCCTTGCTCACTTTCCCACTGGATTCAAGCAAGCCGGGCTGAAGACGGCAGGAATGTCAGAAACCGGTGCTCGGAAGATTGTTTCCGGTCCAGGGAAGGCATGGCTTGGCAGTTCGGGCTGGACTGTTCCCATGAGGCACAGGGTCAGACTGATTTGCATAAAGCCATGTCTGAACAGGTGTGGCAGAGTGGGCTAAAGAACAGTGATGGATTAAACCCAGATCTTTTGACTGGATGTGAGTGTTTCATTGGTTCAGATACTCCGTCTTTTACTACCCCCTTTTGTACCGCTTTTGGCCGCCATAAGTGTGGCAGGGTATGCTCAGACGTGAGTCCCTTGCTCACTTTGCCACTGGATTCAAGCAAGCCGGGTTGAAGACGGCAGGAATGTCAGAAACCGGTGCTCGGAAGATTGTTTCTGGTCCAGGGAAGGCATGGCTTGGCAGTTCGGGCTGGACTGTTCCCATGAGGCACAGGGTCAGACTGATTTGCATAAAGCCATGTCTGAACAGGGGTGGCAGAGTGGGCTAAAGAACAGTGATGGATTAAACCCAGATCTTTTGACTGGGTGTGAGTGTTTGATTGGTTCAGATGCTCAGTCCATTACCACCCCCTTTTGTACCGCTTTTTGCCGCCATAAGTGTGGCAGGGTATTCTCAGACGTGAGTCCCTTGCTCACTTTGCCACTGGATTCAAGCAAGCCGGGCTGAAGACGGCTGGAATGCCTGAAACCGGTCCTTGGAAGCTTGTTTCCGCTCCAGGGAAGGGATGGTTTGGCAGTTCGGGCTGGACTGTTCCCATGAGGCACAGGGTCAGACTGATTTGCATATAGCCATGTCTGAACTGGGATGGCAGAGTGGGCTAAAGAACGGTGATGGATTAAACCCAGATCTTTTGACTGGGTGTGAGTTTTTGATTGGTTCAGATGCTCCATCCATTACCACCCCCTTTTGTACCGCTTTTGGCCGCCATAAGTGTGGCAGGGTATGCTCAGACGTGAGTCCCTTGATCACTTTGCGACTGGATTCAAGCAAGCCGGGCTGAAGACGGCTGGAATGCCAGAAACCGGTCCTCGGAAGCTTGTTTCCGGTCCAGGGAAGGCATGGCTTGGCAGTTCGGGCTGGACTGTTCCCATGAGGCACAGGGTCAGACTGATTTGCATGTAGCCATCTCTGAACTGGGGTGGCAGAGTGGGCTAAAGAACGGTGATGGATTAAACCCTGATCTTTTGACTGGGTGTGAGTGTTTGATTGGTTCAGATGCTCTGTCCATTACCCCCCCCTTTTGTACCGCTTTTGGCCGCCATAAGTGTGGCAGTGCATGCTCAGACGTGAGTTCCTTGCTCACTTTGCCAATGGATTCAAGCAAGCCGGGCTGAAGACGGCTGGAATGCCAGATACCTGTCCTCGGAAGCTTGTTTCCGGTCCAGGTCGGGCTGGACTGTTACCATGAGGCACAGGGTCAGACTGATTTGCATATAGCCATGTCTGAACTGGGGTGGCAGAGTGGGCTAAAGAACGGTGATGGATTAAACCCAGATCTTTTGACTGGGTGTGAGTTTTTGATTGGTTCAGATGCTCCATCCATTACCACCCCCTTTTGTACCGCTTTTGGCTGCCATAAGTGTGGCAGGGTATGCTCAGACGTGAGTCCCTTGCTCACTTTGCCACTGGATTCAAGAAATCCGGGCTGAAGATGGCTGGAATGCCAGAAACCGGCCCTCGGAAGCTTGTTTCCGGTCCAGGGAAGGCATGGCTTGGCAGTTCGGGCTGGACTGTTCCCATGAGGCACAGGGTCAGACTGATTTGCATGTAGCCATATCTGAACTGGGGTGGCAGAGTGGGCTAAAGAACGGTGATTGATTAAACCCTGATCTTTTGACTGGGTGTGAGTGTTTGATTGGTTCAGATGCTCTGTCCATTACCCCCCCCTTTTGTACCGCTTTTGGCCGCCATAAGTGTGGCAGTGCATGCTCAGACGTGAGTTCCTTGCTCACTTTGCCAATGGATTCAAGCAAGCCGGGCTGAAGACGGCTGGAATGCCAGATACCGGTCCTCGGAAGCTTGTTTCCGGTCCAGGTCGGGCTGGACTGTTACCATGAGGCACAGGGTCAGACTGATTTGCATATAGCCATGTCTGAACTGGGGTGGCAGAGTGGGCTAAAGAACGGTGATGGATTAAACCCAGATCTTTTGACTGGGTGTGAGTGTTTGATTGGTTCAGATGCTCCGTCCATTACCACCCCCTTTTGTACCGCTTTTGGCCGCCATAAGTGTGGCAGGGTATGCTCAGACATGAGTCCCTTGCTCCCTTTGCCACTGGATTCAAGCAAGCCGGGCTGAAGACGGCTGGAATGCCAGAAACCAGTCCTCAGAAGCTTGTTTCCGGTCAGGGAAGGCATGGCTTGGCAGTTCGGGTTGGACTGTTCCCATGAGGCACAGGGTCAGACTGATTTGCATATAGCCATATCTGAACTGAGGTGGCAGAGTGGGCTAAAGAACGGTGATGGATTAAACCCAGATATTTTGACTGGGTGTGAGTGTTTGATTGGTTCAGATGCTCCGTCCATTACCACCCCCTTTTGTACCGCTTTTGGCCGCCATAAGTGTGGCAGGGTATGCTCAGACGTGAGTCCCTTGCTCACTTTGCCACTGGATTCAAGCAAGCCGGGCTGAAGACGGCTGGAATGCCTGAAACCGGTCCTCGGAAGCTTGTTTCCGGTCCAGGGAAGGCATGGATTGGCAGTTCGGGCTGGACTGTTCTCATGAGGCACAGGGTCAGACTGATTTTCATATAGCCATGTCTGTACTGGGGTGGCAGAGTAGGCTAAAGAACGGTGATGGAGTAAACCCAGATCTTATGACTGGGTGTGAGTGTTTGATTGGTTCAGATGCTCCGTCCATTACCACCCCCTTTTGTACCGCTTTTAGCCGCCATAAGTGTGGCAGGGTATGCTCAGACGTGAGTCCCTTGCTCACTTTGCCACTGGATTCAAGCAAGCCGGACTCAAGACGGCTGGAATGCCAGATACCGATCCTCGGAAGCTTGTTTCCGGTCCAGGGAAGGCATGGCTTGGCAGTTCGGGCTGGACTGTTCCCATGAGGCACAGGGTCAGACTGATTTGCATATAGCCATGTCTGAACTGGGGTGGCAGAGTGGGCTAAAGAACGGTGATGGATTAAACCCAGATCTTTTGACTGGGTGTGAGTTTTTGATTGGTTCAGATGCTCCATCCATTACCACCCCCTTTTGTACCGCTTTTGGCTGCCATAAGTGTGGCAGGGTATGCTCAGACATGAGTCTCTTGCTCACTTTGCCACTGGATTCAAGAAAGCCGGGCTGAAGACGGCTGGAATGCCAGAAACCGGTCCTCGGAAGCTTGTTTCCGGTCCAGGGAAGGCATGGCTTGGCAGTTCGGGCTGAACTGTTCCCATGAGGCACAGGGTCAGACTGATTTGCATGTAGCCATATCTGAACTGGGGTGGCAGAGTGGGCTAAAGAACGGTGATGGATTAAACCCAGATCTTTTGACTGGGTGTGAGTGTTTGATTGGTTAAGATGCTCCGTCCATTACCACCCCCTTTTGTACCGCTTTTGGCCGCCATAAGTGTGGCAGAGTATGCTCAGATGTGAGTTCCTTGCTCACTTTGCCACTGGATTCAAGCAAGCAAGGCTGATGAGGGCTGGAATGCCAGATACCGGTCCTCGGAAGCTTGTTTCTGGTCCAGGGAAGGCATGGTTTGGCAGGTCGGGCTGGGCTGTTCCCATGAGGCACAGGGTCAGACTGATTTGCATATAGCTATGTCTGAACTGGGGTAGCAGAGTGGGCTAAAGAACGGTGATGGATTAAACCCAGAACTTTTGACTGGGTGTGAGTGTTTGATTGGTCCAGATGCTCCGTCCATTACCACCTCTTTTGTACCGCTTTTGGCCGCCATAAGTGTGGCAGGGTATGCTCAGACGTGAGTCCCTTGCTCCCTTTGCCACTGGATTCAAGCAAGCCGGGCTGAAGACGGCTGGAATGCCAGAAACCGGTCCTCGGAAGCTTGTTTCCGGTCCAGGGAAGGCATGGCTTGGCAGTTCGGGCTGGACTGTTCCCATGAGGCACAGGGTCAGACTGATTTGCATATAGCCATATCTGAACTGGGGTGGCAGAGTGGGCTAAAGAACGGTGATGGATTAAACCCAGATATTTTGACTGGGTGTGAGCGTTTGATTGGTTCAGATGCTCCGTCCATTACCACCCCCTTTTGTACCGCTTTTGGCCGCCATAAGTGTGGCAGTGTATGTTCAGACATGAGTCCCTTGCTCACTTTGCCACTGGATTCAAGCAAGCCGGGTTGAAGACGGCTGGAATGCCAGATACCGGTCCTCGGAAGCTTGTTTCCGGTCCAGAAAAGGCATGGCTTGGCAGTTCGGGCTGGACTGTTCCCATGAGGCACAGGGTCAGACTGATTTGCATACTGCCATATCTGAACTGGGGTGGCAGAGTGGGCTAAAGAACGGTGATGGATTAAACCCAGATCTTTTGACTGGGTGTGAGTGTTTGATTGGTTCAGATGCTCCGGCAATTACCACCCCCTTTTGTACCGCTTTTGGCCGCCATAAGTTTGGCAGTGTATGCTCAGACGTGAGTCCCTTGCTCACTTTGCCACTGGATTCAAGCAAGCCGGGCTGAAGACGGCTGGAATGCCATATACCGGTTCTCAGAAGCTTGTTTCCGGTCCAGGGAAGGCATGGTTTGGAAGTTCGCGCTGGACTGTTCCCATGAGGCACAGGGTCAGACTGATTTGCATATAGCCATGTCTGAACTGGGGTGGCAGAGTGGGCTAAAGAACGGTGATGGATTGAACCCAGATCTTTTAACTGGGTGTGAGTGTTTGATTGGTTCAGATGCTCCGTCCATTACCACCCCCTTTTGTACCGCTTTTAGCCACCATAAGTGTGGCAGTGTATACTCAGACGTGAGTCCCTTGCTCACTTTGCCACTGGATTCAAGCAAGCCGGACTGAAGACGGCTGGAATGCCAGATACCGATCCTCGGAAGCTTGTTTCTGGTCCAGGGAAGGCATGGCTTGGCAGTTCGGGCTGGACTCTCCCCATGAGGCACAGGGTCAGACTGATTTGCATATAGCCATGTCTGAACTGGGGTGGCAGAGTGGGCTAAAGAACGGTGATGGATTAAACCCAGATCTTTTGACTGGGTGTGAGTGTTTGATTTGTTCAGATGCTCCGTCCATTACCACTCCCTTTTGTACCGCTTTTGGCCGCCATAAGTGTGGCAGGGTATGCTCAGACATAAGTCCCTTGCTCACTTTGCCACTGGATTCAAGCAAGCCGGGCTGAAGATGGCTGGAATGCCTGAAACCGGTCCTCGGAAACTTGTTTCCGGTCCAGGGAAGGCATGGCGTGGCAGTTCGGGCTGGACTGTTCCCATGAGGCACAGGGTCAGACTGATTTTCATATAGCCATGTCTGTACTGGGGTGGCAGAGTAGGCTAAAGAACGGTGATGGAGTAAACCCAGATCTTATGACTGGGTGTGAGTGTTTGATTGGTTCAGATGCTCCGTCCATTACCACCCCCTTTTGTACCGCTTTTAGCCGCCATAAGTGTGGCAGGGTATGCTCAGACGTGAGTCCCTTGCTCACTTTGCCACTGGATTCAAGCAAGCTGGGCTGAAGATGGCTGGAATGCCTGAAACCGGTCCTCGGAAGCTTGTTTCCGGTCCAGGGAAGGCATGGCTCGGCAGTTCGGGCTGGACTGTTCCCATGAGGCACAGGGTCAGACTGATTTGCATATAGCCATGTCTGAACTGGGGTGGCAGAGTGGGCTAAAGAACGGTGATGGAGTAAACCCAGATCTTTTGACTGGGTGTGAGTGTTTGATTGGTTCAGATGCTCCGTCCATTACCACCCCCTTTTGTACCGCTTTTTGCCGCCATAAGTGTGGCAGGGTATGCTCAGACCTGAGTCCCTTGCTCACTTTGCCACTGGATTCAAGCAAGCCGGGCTGAAGACGGCTGGAATGCCTGAAACCGGTCCTTGGAAGCTTGTTTCCGCTCCAGGGAAGGCATGGTTTGGCAGTTCGGGCTGGACTGTTCCCATGAGGCACAGGGTCAGACTGATTTGCATATAGCCATGTCTGAACTGGGGTGGCAGAGTGGGCTAAAGATCGGTGATGGATTAAACCCAGATCTTTTGACTGGGTGTGAGTTTTTGATTGGTTCAGATGCTCCATCCATTACCACCCCCTTTTGTACCGCTTTTGGCTGCCATAAGTGTGGCAGGGTATGCTCAGACGTGAGTCCCTTGATCACTTTGCGACTGGATTCAAGCAAGCCGGGCTGAAGACGGCTGGAATGCCAGAAACCGGTCCTCGGAAGCTTGTTTCCGGTCCAGGGAAGGCATGGCTTGGCAGTTCGGGCTGGACTGTTCCCATGAGGCACAGGGTCAGACTGATTTGCATGTAGCCATCTCTGAACTGGGGTGGCAGAGTGGGCTAAAGACCGGTGATGGATTAAACCCTGATCTTTTGACTGGGTGTGAGTGTTTGATTGGTTCAGATGCTCTGTCCATTACCCCCCCCTTTTGTACCGCTTTTGGCCGCCATAAGTGTGGCAGTGCATGCTCAGACGTGAGTTCCTTGCTCACTTTGCCAATGGATTCAAGCAGGCCGGGCTGAAGACGGCTGGAATGCCAGATACCGGTCCTCGGAAGCTTGTTTCCGGTCCAGGTCGGGCTGGACTGTTACCATGAGGCACAGGGTCAGACTGATTTGCATATAGCCATGTCTGAACTGGGGTGGCAGAGTGGGCTAAAGAACGGTGATGGATTAAACCCAGATCTTTTGACTGGGTGTGAGTGTTTGATTGGTTCAGATGCTCCGTCCATTACCACCCCCTTTTGTACCGCTTTTGGCCGCCATAAGTGTGGCAGGGTATGCTCAGACATGAGTCCCTTGCTCCCTTTGCCACTGGATTCAAGCAAGCCGGGCTGAAGACGGCTGGAATGCCAGAAACCAGTCCTCAGAAGCTTGTTTCCGGTCCAGGGAAGGCATGGCTTGGCAGTTCGGGTTGGACTGTTCCCATGAGGCACAGGGTCAGACTGATTTGCATGTAGCCATATCTGAACTGGGGTGGCAGAGTGGGCTAAAGAACGGTGATGGATTAAACCCTGATATTTTGACTGGGTGTGAGTGTTTGATTGGTTCAGATGCTCTGTCCATTACCCCCCCCTTTTGTACCGCTTTTGGCCGCCATAAGTGTGGCAGTGCATGCTCAGACGTGAGTTCCTTGCTCACTTTGCCAATGGATTCAAGCAGGCCGGGCTGAAGACGGCTGGAATGCCAGATACCGGTCCTCGGAAGCTTGTTTCCGGTCCAGGTCGGGCTGGACTGTTACCATGAGGCACAGGGTCAGACTGATTTGCATATAGCCATGTCTGAACTGGGGTGGCAGAGTGGGCTAAAGAACGGTGATGGATTAAACCCAGATCTTTTGACTGGGTGTGAGTGTTTGATTGGTTCAGATGCTCCGTCCATTACCACCCCCTTTTGTACCGCTTTTGGCCGCCATAAGTGTGGCAGGGTATGCTCAGACATGAGTCCCTTGCTCCCTTTGCCACTGGATTCAAGCAAGCCGGGCTGAAGACGGCTGGAATGCCAGAAACCAGTCCTCAGAAGCTTGTTTCCGGTCCAGGGAAGGCATGGCTTGGCAGTTCGGGTTGGACTGTTCCCATGAGGCACAGGGTCAGACTGATTTGCATATAGCCATATCTGAACTGAGGTGGCAGAGTGGGCTAAAGAACGGTGATGGATTAAACCCAGATATTTTGACTGGGTGTGAGTGTTTGATTGGTTCAGATGCTCCGTCCATTACCACCCCCTTTTGTACCGCTTTTGGCCGCCATAAGTGTGGCAGGGTATGCTCAGACGTGAGTCCCTTGCTCACTTTGCCACTGGATTCAAGCAAGCCGGGCTGAAGACAGCTGGAATGCCTGAAACCGGTTCACGGAAGCTTGTTTCCGGTCCAGGGAAGGCATGGATTGCCAGTTCGGGCTGGACTGTTCTCATGAGGCACAGGGTCAGACTGATTTGCATATAGCCATATCTGAACTGGGGTGGCAGAGTGGGCTAAAGAACGGTGATGGATTAAACCCAGATGTTTTGACTGGGTGTGAGTGTTTGATTGGTTCAGATGCTCCGTCCATTACCACCCCCTTTTGTACCGCTTTTGGCCGCCATAAGTGTGGCAGAGTATGCTCAGACGTGAGTTCCTTGCTCACTTTGCCACTGGATTCAAGCAAGCCGGGCTGATGAGGGCTGGAATGCCAGATACCGGTCCTCGGAAGCTTTTTTCCGGTCCAGGGAAGGCATGGTTTGGCAGGTCGGGCTGGGCTGTTCCCATGAGGCAGAGGGTCAGACTGATTTGCATATAGCTACGTCTGAACTGGGGTGGCAGAGTGGGCTAAAGAACGGTGATGGATTAAACACAGATATTTTGACTGGGTGTGAGTGTTTGATTGGTTCAGATGCTCCGTCCATTACCACCCCCTTTTGTACCGCTTTTGGCCGCCATAAGTGTGGCAGTGTATGTTCAGACGTGAGTCCCTTGCTCACTTTGCCACTGGATTCAAGCAAGCCGGGTTGAAGACGGCTGGAATGCCAGATACCGGTCCTCGGAAGCTTGTTTCCGGTCCAGGGAAGGCATGGCTTGGCAGTTCGGGCTGGACTGTTCCCATGAGGCACAGGGTCAGACTGATTTGCATATAGCCATGTCTGAACTGGGGTGGCAGAGTGGGCTAAAGAACGGTGATGGATTAAACCCAGATCTTTTGACTGGGTGTGAGTGTTTGATTGGTTCAGATGCTCCGTCCATTACCACCCCTTTTTCAGACCCCCCAGGATATAGCGGCATGGATTAGCAAATTTAGCGGCACAAAAATGGAAATTTAGCGGCATAAATATGGAAATTTAGAGGCAATTTTGCGTCATTTTATTTGCCCATTTTTCCTACAACAAACACAGATATCTTAGTTTTTTTAGTTATTGAACAACATGAAGCTATGTATATTTGGTTTATTCAGTGTGTAAGAGTCAGAGTGAGATTGTAGCAATTGTTCTTCGGAAACTCAGGGCCTATAGGCTCATTAGTTCCATACCATCTCCAGTCACATAACACAAGGAGAGGTCTTTCTTTTGTGTATTTTCTTCTTTCTTCCTTTTAAAAATCCATTATAGCATAGGAAACATTGCTTTTACATTAGTTCTCTATTTGTGCCCCAGAGATTTAGTTTGCACATTACTGGTAAGCACACTTAGTTAACTGAAAACAATAATGGTGAAACACCAGGTCAAAATAAGGATTAACCAGGGGTCTCTGGACCAGACTTAGTGACCCTCCTGGTTAATGTCTGATTTATAAGGAGACTCCCAGCGTCCCTCCGACATGCAGTTACCCCTTGGCATCAGTAACTCCACGGGGGAGTTGGCGGATGCTACTAAGTTTACCTTGTAATCGAGTCTTGAGAATTAACTAAAGTCCTTCTTGACAGCTTCGCCCTGCAACCACACAGGGCCAACGTGTGTAGTAGTTTTAAACCCTGCCCAACAAATTTCAGAGTAGGGTAACATTTGTATTACTACCTGCTACAGAAACTTGGAGTGAACACAAGCACTGGCAGTAAACAGTAGGGCACTGTGTAATCTACTGGCACTGAGTAGTGCTCTCTCTGCTTTACCTGATGTCACTCCCTTCCCCACCCTGTTTACCCACCCCACTCTTTCTCCTGCCCTGTGCTTCCTTCCTGATTCGCACGAGCTCTTTCTTTGCCAGTCCCTCGCCACCTCACAGGGTGGTCTCCACATGGCTGGCTTATCCCGTGGCTCCCTAGCCCCCACTCTGACTCACCACCCTTTTGCTTTTTCCCTGGCCCGCTCTCACTTCCCAACATACACTCTGCAGTTGCTGTTATTTACTCATTGCCTACTGCGGGGAATGAGATTTTGATATCAATTTATGATCAATTTAATAACTTATCTCATTCGTCATTTTTGGATCGGTTTTTATCTGTCATTGAGTAAAAGACAAACCCCACATAGGTTAGATAAAACCCCATAAACTGACGCAACTCTGAAGGACCACTGACAACTGATGAAGTTTTAAAAGTTTTATATAAAATCAGAATTAAGTGCATATACAATCTTCTCAGGATAAGATCCAATAATTATACAAAAGAATACAATTAAAGTCAGTTCAAGAATCAGCAATTAAAAGCATTGATATGAAGTGGTTCCTTTTGCGTCATCTACAGAAAGAGAAAAATATCAAGTTAAATCTGTCCCTACTCTATACTAAGTGACATCCCTACTTCGCAAGTTCCTAACCTAAAAAGGTGTCAGCAGTTTGACTCCCAAAGAAGTTCAAACTCTTTTAGCCTCTAAAGGTAACTTAAGTTTAAGAAGCAGTACCCTTGCTGCCTACCCATCCGCTCTCTAAGGGTCCTCGGCCTACTGCTCTCTTGCGCTCTGATCTCTCTCAGCGCTCGCTCCTAACTTCTCCTCCCCAGGGTGCTGTCCCTAAAATACACAATCACAGTGTGGGTGGAACGCCCCTTCGACGCCCACCCCGGACTTTCCCCGTGAGGTCATCTTCTAGCTTTTTCCTTGCTTCGTCTCTTTCCGTCGTCCGTTAAGTTGACCCTTCTTCTTTAGACGCCATCTTCGTCTTCTTGTTGGTGACTTCACTTGACATTTCAGATCAAAAGTTTATAACCTTAGCAGAACTTTAATCTTTATGACTATGTATATAACCTTTCTTGGTCCTGTGAATGGTCATTTCAAAACAAGACTCAAATTCCGAACGTCTCCTCTCACGTTTAGGCCATAAACTTCGTCCAGTATTGTCACCTTAAATCTAACAAGAACTAGACTCCTTGGCTCTCACGTTCACAGCAAGGCTATTCACGACTCCTGTGAGCCCACTAAATTACATACAGCGGACTACCCTCCTGTGAACCCTTGGTCAGCCAGGTTAAAATCACAAATGACCTAAACTCTTCTAACATTTCTTACAAGAAGCTTTCTCCACAGTATAACCTTTAACACATTTTTATATCCAATCGCATTTAGCAAATCCTGTACATATAAGTAAATACACTCTACATAGAATATAGATTACATAAAGTATAACTTTATATTCTCATTTGTTACATCGCCGTGTATGCTCTCTGCACATTTCTCCATGTTACATTTCACGCCGTTTCTCCATTTAAAGTTACACACGTATATGAATTCTACTTTGCACGTTCTATATTTCGTAAGCATTTCTACACATTTCCATATTAGCCCACTACGTATACGGGCCTTCTAAATCTAATGCATGTTCAAGAGTAAATACAGTTACATTTCCTATATTACTTGTTACATCTGTTAACTTTATGCTATAAGCATCCACTTCATGTTACGATATACATTTCATTCCTACGTTTATACGATATACTTCTAAATATGGCTCGGATATACGTTTTATTCAAATTGCGCTCTCTCACTACTGATTGAATTCGTTTAAATTGTAAACAATGTTTAAAAAGTAAAATGCAAACCGAATGCTCACAGTTCTGGTGATCGAATGTGTGCCTCTTATTCTGGGCATCCGAGCCATGTTCAAATCTTGTCTTCTGGAGCGGCTCATTTGAAGGTTTATTTAGTTTTCATGAGGTTTCTGGGAACCTCTTTCCAACGTGCAACATTCCCCCGCAGAACAATATTGTGCATTTGCACCGTTATCGATAGGAGCCATTTAAGGTTGAAAACACCAGCAGACCTTGAAACATGCCTGGGAATCTTGATGTAATTGCAGCTTTGAGAAGCCTGCGGTAGAAACGTGAAATTCCACCAACAGTGAAGCCAAATCATTTGACAACAAAGAGGGCATTCTTTGAAGCGTGTGTTGTAGATTTCATATTTGCACTTTTCTGCCATCTAGTGCTGGATTCAGGGTATTGTTTTTCTTCGAAGAATGCTTTGTTTCAAGCAGGCAGTAAATGACTCGTGATTACATCCACGAAAGTAACTCACTACAGAATGCGATTTGTGTCGGAAAAGAACTAACAGACCCCCAAGGATATAGCGGATTTTGTCAAAATGCCACGATTTCTACAAAAGTGCTGATTTCGCGGGCACTTTCGTAAAAATAGCGGCTTTTTGACAAAAGTGCCGATTTCGCGGCAAATCGCGAAATCGCGAAATCGCGATATCCTGGAGGGTCTGCTTTTTGTACCGCTTTTGGCCGCCATAAGTGTGGCAGAGTTTGCACAGACGTGAGTCCCTTGCTCACTTTGCCACTGGATCCAAGCAAGCCGGGCTGAAGATGGCTGGAATGCCAGAAACCGGTCCTCGGAAGCTTGTTTCCGGTCCAGGGAAGGCATGGCTCGGCAGTTCGGGCTGGACTGTTCCCATGAGGCACAGGGTCAGACTGATTTGCATATAGCAATGTCTGAACTGGGGTGGCAGAGTGGGCTAAAGAACGGTGATGGATTAAACCCAGATCTTTTGACTGGGTGTGAGTGTTTGATTGGTTCAGATGCTCCGTCCATTACCACCCCCTTTTGTACCGCTTTTGGCCGCCATAAGTGTGGCAGGGTATGCTCAGACATGAGTCCCTTGCTCCCTTTGCCACTGGATTCAAGCAAGCCGGGCTGAAGACGGCTGGAATGCCAGAAACCAGTCCTCAGAAGCTTGTTTCCGGTCCAGGGAAGGCATGGCTTGGCAGTTCGGGTTGGACTGTTCCCATGAGGCACAGGGTCAGACTGATTTGCATATAGCCATATCTGAACTGAGGTGGCAGAGTGGGCTAAAGAACGGTGATGGATTAAACCCAGATATTTTGACTGGGTGTGAGTGTTTGATTGGTTCAGATGCTCCGTCCATTACCACCCCCTTTTGTACCGCTTTTGGCCGCCATAAGTGTGGCAGGGTATGCTCAGACGTGAGTCCCTTGCTCACTTTGCCACTGGATTCAAGCAAGCCGGGCTGAAGACGGCTGGAATGCCTGAAACCGGTCCTCGGAAGCTTGTTTCCGGTCCAGGGAAGGCATGGATTGGCAGTTCGGGCTGGACTGTTCTCATGAGGCACAGGGTCAGACTGATTTGCATATAGCCATATCTGAACTGGGGTGGCAGAGTGGGCTAAAGAACGGTGATGGATTAAACCCAGATGTTTTGACTGGGTGTGAGTGTTTGATTGGTTCAGATGCTCCGTCCATTACCACCCCCTTTTGTACCGCTTTTGGCCGCCATAAGTGTGGCAGAGTATGCTCAGACGTGAGTTCCTTGCTCACTTTGCCACTGGATTCAAGCAAGCCGGGCTGATGAGGGCTGGAATGCCAGATACCGGTCCTCGGAAGCTTGTTTCCGGTCCAGGGAAGGCATGGTTTGGCAGGTCGGGCTGGGCTGTTCCCATGAGGCAGAGGGTCAGACTGATTTGCATATAGCTACGTCTGAACTGGGGTGGCAGAGTGGGCTAAAGAACGGTGATGGATTAAACACAGATATTTTGACTGGGTGTGAGTGTTTGATTGGTTCAGATGCTCTGTCCATTACCACCCCCTTTTGTACCGCTTTTGGCCGCCATAAGTGTGGCAGTGTATGTTCAGACGTGAGTCCCTTGCTCACTTTGCCACTGGATTCAAGCAAGCCGGGTTGAAGACGGCTGGAATGCCAGATACCGGTCCTCGGAAGCTTGTTTCCGGTCCAGGGAAGGCATGGCTTGGCAGTTCGGGCTGGACTGTTCCCATGAGGCACAGGGTCAGACTGATTTGCATATAGCCATGTCTGAACTGGGGTGGCAGAGTGGGCTAAAGAACGGTGATGGATTAAACCCAGATCTTTTGACTGGGTGTGAGTGTTTGATTGGTTCAGATGCTCCGTCCATTACCACCCCTTTTTCAGACCCCCCAGGATATAGCGGCATGGATTAGCAAATTTAGCGGCACAAAAATGGAAATTTAGCGGCATAAATATGGAAATTTAGCGGCAATTTTGCGGCATTTTATTTGCCCATTTTTCCTACAACAAACACAGATATCTTAGTTTTTTTAGTTATTGAACAACATGAAGCTATGTATATTTGGTTTATTCAGTGTGTAAGAGTCAGAGTGAGATTGTAGCAATTGTTCTTCGGAAACTCAGGGCCTATAGGCTCATTAGTTCCATACCATCTCCAGTCACATAACACAAGGAGAGGTCTTTCTTTTGTGTATTTTCTTCTTTCTTCCTTTTAAAAATCCATTATAGCATAGGAAACATTGCTTTTACATTAGTTCTCTATTTGTGCCCCAGAGATTTAGTTTGCACATTACTGGTAAGCACACTTAGTTAACTGAAAACAATAATGGTGAAACACCAGGTCAAAATAAGGATTAACCAGGGGTCTCTGGACCAGACTTAGTGACCCTCCTGGTTAATGTCTGATTTATAAGGAGACTCCCAGCGTCCCTCCCACATGCAGTTACCCCTTGGCATCAGTAACTCCACGGGGGAGTTGGTGGATGCTACTAAGTTTACCTTGTAATCGAGTCTTGAGAATTAACTAAAGTCCTTCTTGACAGCTTCGCCCTGCAACCACACAGGGCCAACGTGTGTAGTAGTTTTAAACCCTGCCCAACAAATTTCAGAGTAGGGTAACATTTGTATTACTACCTGCTACAGAAACTTGGAGTGAACACAAGCACTGGCAGTAAACAGTAGGGCACTGTGTAATCTACTGGCACTGAGTAGTGCACTCTCTGCTTTACCTGATGTCACTCCCTTCCCCACCCTGTTTACCCACCCCACTCTTTCTCCTGCCCTGTTCTTCCTTCCTGATTCGCACGAGCTCTTTCTTTGCCAGTCCCTCGCCACCTCACAGGGTGGTCTCCACATGGCTGGCTTATCCCGTGGCTCCCTAGCCCCCACTCTGACTCACCACCCTTTTGCTTTTTCCCTGGCCCGCTCTCACTTCCCAACATACACTCTGCAGTTGCTGTTATTTACTCATTGCCTACTGCGGGGAATGAGATTTTGATATCAATTTATGATCAATTTAATAACTTATCTCATTCGTCATTTTTGGATCGGTTTTTATCTGTCATTGAGTAAAAGACAAACCCCACATAGGTTAGATAAAACCCCATAAACTGACGCAACTCTGAAGGACCACTGACAACTGATGAAGTTTTAAAAGTTTTATATAAAATCAGAATTAAGTGCATATACAATCTTCTCAGGATAAGATCCAATAATTATACAAAAGAATACAATTAAAGTCAGTTCAAGAATCAGCAATTAAAAGCATTGATATGAAGTGGTTCCTTTTGCGTCATCTACAGAAAGAGAAAAATATCAAGTTAAATCTGTCCCTACTCTATACTAAGTGACATCCCTACTTCGCAAGTTCCTAACCTAAAAAGGTGTCAGCAGTTTGACTCCCAAAGAAGTTCAAACTCTTTTAGCCTCTAAAGGTAACTTAAGTTTAAGAAGCAGTACCCTTGCTGCCTACCCATCCGCTCTCTAAGGGTCCTCGGCCTACTGCTCTCTTGCGCTCTGATCTCTCTCAGCGCTCGCTCCTAACTTCTCCTCCCCAGGGTGCTGTCCCTAAAATACACAATCACAGTGTGGGTGGAACGCCCCTTCGACGCCCACCCCGGACTTTCCCCGTGAGGTCATCTTCTAGCTTTTTCCTTGCTTCGTCTCTTTCCGTCGTCCGTTAAGTTGACCCTTCTTCTTTAGACGCCATCTTCGTCTTCTTGTTGGTGACTTCACTTGACATTTCAGATCAAAAGTTTATAACCTTAGCAGAACTTTAATCTTTATGACTATGTATATAACCTTTCTTGGTCCTGTGAATGGTCATTTCAAAACAAGACTCAAATTCCGAACGTCTCCTCTCACGTTTAGGCCATAAACTTCGTCCAGTATTGTCACCTTAAATCTAACAAGAACTAGACTCCTTGGCTCTCACGTTCACAGCAAGGCTATTCACGACTCCTGTGAGCCCACTAAATTACATACAGCGGACTACCCTCCTGTGAACCCTTGGTCAGCCAGGTTAAAATCACAAATGACCTAAACTCTTCTAACATTTCTTACAAGAAGCTTTCTCCACAGTATAACCTTTAACACATTTTTATATCCAATCACATTTAGCAAATCCTGTACATATAAGTAAATACACTCTACATAGAATATAGATTACATAAAGTATAACTTTATATTCTCATTTGTTACATCGCCGTGTATGCTCTCTGCACATTTCTCCATGTTACATTTCACGCCGTTTCTCCATTTAAAGTTACACACGTATATGAATTCTACTTTGCACGTTCTATATTTCGTAAGCATTTCTACACATTTCCATATTAGCCCACTACGTATACGGGCCTTCTAAATCTAATGCATGTTCAAGAGTAAATACAGTTACATTTCCTATATTACTTGTTACATCTGTTAACTTTATGCTATAAGCATCCACTTCATGTTACGATATACATTTCATTCCTACGTTTATACGATATACTTCTAAATATGGCTCGGATATACGTTTTATTCAAATTGCGCTCTCTCAGTTCCCCCCTTTGATGACTTTTAGGAGTCATCACTAAATGCAATTTGAATAGTACCTCTACACAGAACTAGTTACAACATTCCCTCTTTTCATCGTTTCGAGTGCTCTCAAACTTTTATACTGTTGATCTTGTAAAACAGCTAATCTCCTTTCTTGTTCTCTCATTGATCGTTGTAACTGGTTCGACCTATATACCATTTATATAGTTTCACTAATCCTAATAAGGTGATTATGCAAATTAATACTATTAATACAGGTTTTAATATATACCATATTATGCTTTTACCAAGGTTGGCAAACCAACTCCCAACCTTTCCTATCCATGACCTACTTTTTCCCAAACATTTATTTTTGATAAATCTTCGATATCTTGATGAATCTGTGTAATGTTGCTTATGACTTTCTCAAGGGGTTTTGAATTATCAGGAATATAAGTACAACATTCCTGAACCTTCAAAGCCTTGCAAACTCCGCCTTCTTTTGCTAATAGAACATCTAGAGCAAGTCTGTTCTGAAGAACCATTGCTCTAATCGATTGCATCTCGCCTTCTACTAGCATTAATGACCTTGCAGTACTTGCAGATAATCTATCCACAACTGTAGCCAGTCTCCTGATCTTAACATCGTTAAGTATTAAACCTAACATAGGAAACATTGCTCCAAATACATCTCCTACTACTTCTGCATCTCCTACTTCCCTTTTCACTCTCGTCGAAGCTTTTCCTTCTATGATCGCTAAATCCTTTGCATGATATATTTTGGGGAAGACAATTGCCAAGTAACACGAACCATACCAATTGTCAGGTAGTTTTACATAGGCATTTCTTCCACAAACAAAATACACATTTGGAATTGCTTGCATCCCTTTCATAAAATCTTTCGTATAGTACTCTAATCTAAAAGCATGTTCGCAATTCACTTCACCTACAAATACACTCTCGTAATACGTCTTGCTTCGAGTTAAACATAACTTTCCTTTCTGCGCTCTATCCAAAGCTATGGGACCATTGCTACCTTTCTTTTTATGTGCCTTCTCTTCTTCGGTCCAATCAGTTTTCCACTGTCCTGACATTTTTAGAATCTTCTGCCTTCTGTACCTGTCATCTACTTGTCCTATGAACTTTTTCTCTACCTCTGACACCTTGCAAGTTAGATTATTTCTGCGTGCGTATGATGTATCTAATGTATCCCAAGGAAGAAAGAATTTTGCTAATCTATCCTCCTTTTTATAATAGTCCCACCTATTCATTTGCTTATAATTCGGAACTTCAGGCAGTACCGAATCATAATTTGAAAAGTAGTACTCAAATCCTTCTCTACCATAAAATATACTAAGCAGTAAACTACATGTTATCCCATAAGTCAGTGGAAGATGATGATATCTAATGCCTTTGTCTACAGAAGCCGGCAATTGCATACAAACATAGCAATCCTTGGCCTCCATGGCATCGATATACTCGTACAATAGTTTAGCATATGCGTTTGACCTAAAGTTTCCCTGTGATTCGTCTACGTGTAACCTACGAGCTTCATCTGCCAGTAACGCCTTTTCACGTATTACATTGCTCTCCTCCTTCTTCCCCACAAGAGCAGGTCTCAAAGTCATTACAGGCTTTACATCTGCTGTTTCTTTATCGCTCTCATGTCCTATTAGGTATGATATTGTCACTACTGTAATTATGAGAAAAATTACCACTGTTATAAGTGTACCTACTATACATTTAGCTTTTCGGTTTGGGTGGCCGTTCTCCATGTTATCAAACAGCGTAGCTCCTTCTTTTGCGAAAAAGTTTTCTTTTCCAGTCCTTATTTGCTTTATTTGTTTTCTCAGTCTGTAAAGTGCTCTTTATCAACAAAAGTCTCTTTTCGCAACCAATGTCTTTTTCTCTTTAGCAACAGACAACCCTAACCCTTCTCCGTCCACTAAATGTAATCCCTAATTTTATTCTTCTTTCCACTCGGTGCTAGGTTATCTTCTTCTTTATAGCTTATATACAAAAGTCTTTATGCATCTACAACTATTCTCGTACCTGCAGCTTTCACAACAATTTCCAATAATTCAAAACAAATGACTTTTTCTTCTTCCTCTGGAATTTGATGACCAAAAGTCGGAAACTGTAATCTATTTAGCACTAGATCTTGGATTTGACTCAAATATGGGGGTATGGGAAGTGTGAAAGTCAGTAACCCCTCAGTCTCGAGTCCAGGCGTCAACATCCATATCTCCACTGCCACAAATGGATCGTGATCGATTACTTTCACTTTCTTCACTCTCCCAGATTTCTGTCCCCAAGACATCTGCTAGATAAGTCCACTCTGGGGTGGCGTACCTTCTGCAGGGTAATACTTATATTGATCAACAGTTGCACTCTGAGTATTCTTCTTGTTTTTTTATCTTGCTTCTTTAACCAAGTTTATTTGGTGCAACATCCTTGTAAGTGTTTTGTCTATGAACACTGTCCAGTAAATTTATGATAGGTAAGAACAGGAGTACTGTCCTCGAGTTCAGGGTGTGCACACGCTTTATCACGGACCAATGATAGTCCTCTTAATCCATAATATTATTTCAATGAAAAATCTTTAGAAACAATGTCCTTTATGTCATCTTTATTTGTGTATTTTTAATGATGATTTCTCATTAAATACGTCGTTTTTCAAATATTAGCAGGTTTCAATGGTACAACATTACACTTTCACCCAATGCATTTCGGGTACAAATGGACCCTTCGTCGGGGGTCTCTACGGAAAGAAATAAAGAATACATAATGAGCCCCAAGCTACGTTCAAGGTCTTTAAGTAACATAACTCATATTCAAATAGCAAATATACTACAAATCCTGAGTCTTATCTCTTAAAATAAACGAGTTGCTAAACCCATGCCTGATCATAACTTCATAACATTGTAAACTAAAGGTTTAAGCATTGACAAAATTAAGAACCGACTGGCGTCTAAATCATACATAACGCAGTTTAAACAAACAAAAATTCCTCTCGCATTTGTGTGGCGTTGCTCGCCCGTACTCACAGTGAAATGTAGCGTCACAGCTTCCTGCTCTTTCATCCAATGCCTGCCGCATTTGGATTCCCTAGCGCAGACACCCCTTATAGCTGCTCTGATAGGTCGGTTACGCGATCATGTGGTCGCTACATATTATGGATGATAACTTTGCGTCTATGTGAAAATTGAAGACTAACTCCCAATACCCACTTAATCTAACATATATTATCTCTACATGAATCGAAGCTGAGGATTACCGTCCGTGATAATTTTTAAACCTACGCGAGGTTGTTGAATGTAAAACGTATACAGGACAATGATTAGCTAATGGGAACTCTTGATTCTACAACATGTACAATATTAGTAGGCATGATAAAGTCTAGGTATAAAACGCAGTGTATTATTTCTTTACTCATGCAAATCGGCCTGAAAGCAAAAGCGGTCGGCCATTTTGGAACGGGCAATCAGATTCACTTGAAATACAAGGGTTCTTTGTGTGAAAGAGGAAAACGTATATCACAAAGTGAAACAATGCAAATTTCAAAAAACAATTCAAATAATATGACAAAACTCATGTTGCTTTCAAAATGGGTCACACAACGTCATGAAGACAAGCACTATGTCCTCCGCCCTGTCAGGGCAAATCCTGTCTCATAGTTCAAAGTTCTATAGAAAACATGTAAGTTCCAACCTGTCATTGAGCCCATCTGGCTGAAGGCTTCCCATTTTTTTAATCCAAAAGTATTCAGATCTCAGTCTCATTTTATGTGTATCAACATCTGGGCGCCCTTTGACCACTTCTAATATGGTGAAGCGTAACTGAGCGATGTTATGTCCTGACTCTGTCCAGTGGGCTGCCACTGTGGATTTTGAATTCTTTAACCGGATATTACTCTTGTGCTCGGTTATTCTTACCTTAACCTTACGTTCCGTCTGTCCCACATACAACTTACCGCATGGGCACTTGATCCCATATATAACTCCTTTGGTGTCACATGTACTTGAATGTTTTAATTGTATCACTTGTCCCGTCCTGGGATGTGTAAAAGATGATCCCGTTATTACATTGTTGCAATGTGTACAATTTTCACATTTTCGCATTCCTTTATATGTGGGTTCATTAGGATCTTTGTTTTTGTGCTTGAGCAATTCTTTTAGATTCTTGGATCTGTTGTATGCGAATGTTATCCGGTTAGCAAATAAAGGCTGTAAATCAGGTTCTTGGGTGATGATGGCCCAATGTTTTCTCATGATGTTTGTGATTTTGGCCGATTGCATGGAGTATCTCAAGACACATACTGTGAGTTTTTGATCCATTTTATCTTTTTTAGTTAGTAAAGATTCTCTTGGTAAAGCCATGACTTTATTTTTTGATTCTTTTAGAAGTTGGTTAGGGTACCCTCTTTTTTCAAATTTCACGATCTGTCTGTCGATAGTTTCAGAAGCTTCCTTGGTGTCTGATGTGATCCTTTTATATCGAATGAATTGAGACATCGGAAGATGTTGTTTCAAAGACTGGTGATGAAAACTTAAGTAATGCAACCCACTGTTGCGATCTGTTTCTTTGATGTGTACACTTGTGTGTATTTGGCCCTGTTTGATAGCGACTTTCACGTCCAAAAAGGATAATTCTTTCTGATCTATCACATGTGTGAACTTGATTCTGGCATGTACCAAATTCAGTTTCTCTATGTTGGCTGTCAGTTCTTCTTTTTTCCCTTTCCACATGATGAATATGTCGTCAATGAATCTCTTAAAGACAAGCAATCCTTTTTGCCAGTCCGGATTGTTCAAAATGTGTTCATTTTCGAACTTGGACATGAAAATGTTCGCGTAGGAAGGTGCCCCAGCAAAGCCCATGCTGGTCCCACTGCACTGCGTATAATATTCTTCATCCCATTCCAGGTAACTGTGGAATAGTGCAAAGTGTAGGATTTCCATCAAAAAGATTTTTTCTGAACCTTACACTTCATTCTTTAGTAGGCACCACTCCATTGCCTCGAGTCCCTCGTTATGGGGGATCGAGGTATATAGTGCAGTGACATCTATTGAACTTAGCCAAATTTCTTCATTTTCTGGAATCTTGACTTCTGTTAGAACATTTAAAAAAGCAGTAGTGTCTATAAGGTGGGTGCACCAATTTTGAACTAATGGTTGTAAAAACCAGTCCAGATACTGTCCAATGGGTTCGGATAACGACCCGCAGGCTGATACTATCGGCCTGAACGGTGGATTTGTTGGGTGCTTGTGCACCTTGGGCAACATGTAAAACTGTGGTCTCCTTGGATACTTTATATTCAAAAATTGATAAGTTTTGTTAGTGATCCATTTCATGTCTAGAGCCTTATCTAATATCTCTTTCAATGTGATAGCGAAAGTCTCTGTAGGGTCTTGTTCCAGTCTGTGATAAATGGTAGTGTCTTGAAGATGTTGTTTCACACTCTCATTGTAAAACGTTGAGTTCATTACAACCAGGGCTCCCCCTTTGTCCGCTTTTTGGATGGTTATATCAGTCATCTTTTTCAACGTGTTCAACGTGTTCCATTCTTTCTTCGAGAAATTGCTTTTAGTGCCGCTTCTGTAGTTGATATTTTTAATTTCCGTGGACACCACACGCTCATATGCATCTATAGTTTTATGTGAGATGGGAGCACAGAATGTGCTTTTCACCTTGAATTCCTTCTCTGTGCTTAATTCTCTGTCTGTGGGCGGAAGAGTGCTGAAAAAGTTCTTTAACCTCAAGTTACGAAAGAATTTGAACAAAGCTATTTCGGTCTCTTCAGGATTACATTTGTACACTGGGACAAACGAGATACCTTTATTCAATAAATTCATTTGTGCCTTGGTTAATGATCTGTCTGAGATGTTTATGACAAGTTCATTTTCTTCTTCTTGGATCTCAGTTCGCGTTCCGCTTCTGATTCCTTTGGTTTTTCTTTGTCCCCTCCTTGTTTTGGAGGTTCTACGATACGATACAACTTGAGTATATAAGTAAACGGGAAATCAGCAAACGGTTACATGCCACTACATTAATTCATTATCATCGAAACAAGCGTATACCAAGAGGCCTTAGAATAGCACTTAAACCAATGCTATGCAGGAATAACAAACCCTTTCTCAATAAGTGGTAGCAAATTTTAAACAAGTGCAGTTTAGATCTGATTCTATTGATAGTGGAGGAACTTTCCAAGGAATTAAAAGAAGTTGAAATTGAATTGGAAACAGTCAAAAGTGAACTTAATAAATATGATGATTTGACCACACAACTGGAAGATATAAACAGAAAACTGGAAAAATATGCCAAAGAGATTGAAGATAGAAAAATCAAAAAATACAAAAGAGACACAGTAGACTATAAGTTGGAAGAAGTTTATAGTTGGGCGGAAGTGTATAATCAGCGAAAGTGGCAAAAACCTACCACCAACATCACTTCGTCTCAGGAGAGTGTCGTGTCAGATTCGGAGACAACCCAAAATAGAAGACCGATAGAAAAGACATCACAAACAGGTCAAAAGACACAAACGGATAAGTCTTTTTTAGATGTGAGCTCGGCAGCCAACAATGCACCGACAACATCCGCAATCGTAGAACCTCCAAAACAAGGAGGGGACAAAGAAAAACCAAAGGAATCAGAAGCGGAACGCGAACTGAGATCCAAGAAGAAGAAAATGAACTTGTCATAAACATCTCAGACAGATCATTAACCAAGGCACAAATGAATTTATTGAATAAAGGTATCTCGTTTGTCCCAGTGTACAAATCTAATCCTGAAGAGACCGAAATAGCTTTGTTCAAATTCTTTCGTAACTTGAGGTTAAAGAACTTTTTCAGCACTCTTCCGCCCACAGACAGAGAATTAAGCACAGAGAAGGAATTCAAGGTGAAAAGCACATTCTGTGCTCCCATCTCACATAAAACTATAGATGCATATGAGCGTGTGGTGTCCACGGAAATTAAAAATATCAACTACAGAAGCGGCACTAAAAGCAATTTCTCGAAGAAAGAATGGAACACGTTGAACACGTTGAAAAAGATGACTGATATAACCATCCAAAAAGCGGACAAAGGGGGAGCCCTGGTTGTAATGAACTCAACGTTTTACAATGAGAGTGTGAAACAACATCTTCAAGACACTACCATTTATCACAGACTGGAACAAGACCCTACAGAGACTTTCGCTATCACATTGAAAGAGATATTAGATAAGGCTCTAGACATGAAATGGATCACTAACAAAACTTATCAATTTTTTAATATAAAGTATCCAAGGAGACCACAGTTTTACATGTTGCCCAAGGTGCACAAGCACCCAACAAATCCACCGTTCAGGCCGATAGTATCAGCCTGCGGGTCGTTATCCGAACCCATTGGACAGTATCTGGACTGGTTTTTACAACCATTAGTTCAAAATTGGTGCACCCACCTTATAGACACTACTGCTTTTTTAAATGTTCTAACAGAAGTCAAGATTCCAGAAAATGAAGAAATTTGGCTAAGTTCAATAGATGTCACTGCACTATATACCTCGATCCCCCATAACGAGGGACTCGAGGCAATGGAGTGGTGCCTACTAAAGAATGAAGTGAAAGGTTCAGAAAAAATCTTTTTGATGGAAATCCTACACTTTGCACTATTCCACAGTTACCTGGAATGGGATGAAGAATATTATACGCAGTGTAGTGGGACCAGCATGGGCTTTGCTGGGGCACCTTCCTACGCGAACATTTTCATGTCCAAGTTCGAAAATGAACACATTTTGAACAATCCGGACTGGCAAAAAGGATTGCTTGTCTTTAAGAGATTCATTGACGACATATTCATCATGTGGAAAGGGAAAAAAGAAGAACTGACAGCCAACATAGAGAAACTGAATTTGGTACATGCCAGAATCAAGTTCACACATGTGATAGATCAGAAAGAATTATCCTTTTTGGACGTGAAAGTCGCTATCAAACAGGGTCAAATACACACAAGTGTACACATCAAAGAAACAGATCGCAACAGTGGGTTGCATTACTTAAGTTTTCATCACCAGGCTTTGAAACAACATCTTCCGATGTCTCAATTCATTCGATATAAAAGGATCACATCAGACACCAAGGAAGCTTCTGAAACTATCGACAGACAGATCGTGAAATTTGAAAAAAGAGGGTACCCTAACCAACTTCTAAAAGAATCAAAAAATAAAGTCATGGCTTTACCAAGAGAATCTTTACTAACTAAAAAAGATAAAATGGATCAAAAACTCACAGTATGTGTCTTGAGATACTCCATGCAATCGGCCAAAATCACAAACATCATGAGAAAACATTGGGCCATCATCACCCAAGAACCTGATTTACAGCCTTTATTTGCTAACCGGATAACATTCGCATACAACAGATCCAAGAATCTAAAAGAATTGCTCAAGCACAAAAACAAAGATCCTAATGAACCCACATATAAAGGAATGCGAAAATGTGAAAATTGTACACATTGCAACAATGTAATAACGGGATCATCTTTTACACATCCCAGGACGGGACAAGTGATACAATTAAAACATTCAAGTACATGTGACACCAAAGGAGTTATATATGGGATCAAGTGCCCATGCGGTAAGTTGTATGTGGGACAGACGGAACGTAAGGTTAAGGTAAGAATAACCGAGCACAAGAGTAATATCCGGTTAAAGAATTCAAAATCCACAGTGGCAGCCCACTGGACAGAGTCAGGACATAACATCGCTCAGTTACGCTTCACCATATTAGAAGTGGTCAAAGGGCGCCCAGATGTTGATACACATAAAATGAGACTGAGATCTGAATACTTTTGGATTAAAAAAATGGGAAGCCTTCAGCCAGATGGGCTCAATGACAGGTTGGAACTTACATGTTTTCTATAGAACTTTGAACTATGAGACAGGATTTGCCCTGACAGGGCGGAGGACATAGTGCTTGTCTTCATGACGTTGTGTGACCCATTTTGAAAGCAACATGAGTTTTGTCATATTATTTGAATTGTTTTTTGAAATTTGCATTGTTTCACTTTGTGATATACGTTTTCCTCTTTCACACAAAGAACCCTTGTATTTCAAGTGAATCTGATTGCCCGTTCCAAAATGGCCGACCGCTTTTGCTTTCAGGCCGATTTGCATGAGTAAAGAAATAATACACTGCGTTTTATACCTAGACTTTATCATGCCTACTAATATTGTACATGTTGTAGAATCAAGAGTTCCCATTAGCTAATCATTGTCCTGTATACGTTTTACATTCAACAACCTCGCGTAGGTTTAAAAATTATCACGGACGGTAATCCTCAGCTTCGATTCATGTAGAGATAATATATGTTAGATTAAGTGGGTATTGGGAGTTAGTCTTCAATTTTCACATAGACGCAAAGTTATCATCCATAATATGTAGCGACCACGTGATCGCGTAACCGACCTATCAGAGCAGCTATAAGGGGTGTCTGCGCTAGGGAATCCAAATGCGGCAGGCATTGGATGAAAGAGCAGGAAGCTGTGACGCTACATTTCACTGTGAGTACGGGCGAGCAACGCCACACAAATGCGAGAGGAATTTTTGTTTGTTTAAACTGCGTTATGTATGATTTAGACGCCAGTCGGTTCTTAATTTTGTCAATGCTTAAACCTTTAGTTTACAATGTTATGAAGTTATGATCAGGCATGGGTTTAGCAACTCGTTTATTTTAAGAGATAAGACTCAGGATTTGTAGTATATTTGCTATTTGAATATGAGTTATGTTACTTAAAGACCTTGAACGTAGCTTGGGGCTCATTATGTATTCTTTATTTCTTTCCGTAGAGACCCCCGACGAAGGGTCCATTTGTACCCGAAATGCATTGGGTGAAAGTGTAATGTTGTACCATTGAAACCTGCTAATATTTGAAAAACGACGTATTTAATGAGAAATCATCATTAAAAATACACAAATAAAGATGACATAAAGGACATTGTTTCTAAAGATTTTTCATTGAAATAATATTATGGATTAAGAGGACTATCATTGGTCCGTGATAAAGCGTGTGCACACCCTGAACTCGAGGACAGTACCTTCTGCAGGGCACACGTACCCTTCTCGATCTTCTTGGACTCTCAGTTCCTGAGTCTGTGGTTTCTTCTTCCTGATCCGACTCTTCGGCGATCGAGACAAGGGCTCTTTCTTGATCTGCTTTTAAGCTTGGCCTTCTCCTTCTCTCCGGCCAACTAGCTTCTTCACTCCTTGTCCTCCTGCTCCTTGTTCTTGGACTTGTCTCTTGGTCACTCTCTGCTTGTTCAGTATCTGATTCGATCTCCCAATTACTCTCTTCTCCTGAGGCGACTTCGGTCTCACTGGTGTCCTGACCTTCGTCGACCTGTTCCGTCTCAGTCTCAGCCTCTTCGATCACCTCCACAGCTTGGCTTTCCCCCTCTGTGGCTTCTCCGCTTTCTGCTGGATTCTCATCCGAGAGAGGAGCTGTTTCTTCTAGAGGTGTTGGCACTCTTCGGGTGTGTGAGGCATGTATCCAGTTTGGCAGGCCTCCACACTTTACTGCAGTGTTCGTCACAAGTATGACTTGAAACGGTCCTCTCCAGCGCACGTCTAAGCAGTTCTTCCTGACATGTTTTTTCACCAAAACCCAGTCCCCCGGACTCAGGTCATGGCACAAATCTTGTGCTGATGGAACCTCTGCAGCCTGGACCTGGAGGGACACAGAATTAACGGCATCAGATAGTCCCTTACAGTAGTCCAAGATCAAATCGTCTGTGATGTTCACTAGGGCTGCAGTCGGAACCGATGGCAATCTCATGGCTCTCCCCATTAGCACTTCATGAGGAGAGAGACCTATTTTTCTATCTGGTGTGCTACGTATGCTCATAAGAACCACTGGAAGTGCGTCTGGCCAACTCAGGGATGTTGCTGAACAAACTTTGGCAAGTCTGGACTTGATTGTACTGTTGATTTGCTCTACAATCCCTGAAGCTTCTGGTCGATAGCTGCAATGTAGTTTCTGATCGATACCCAAAGCTGAACATAGCATCTTCACTATTTCGCTGTTAAAATGAGTTCCTCTGTCCGATTCCAAAGAGGATGGCACCCCAAACCTCGGTATTATTTCTCTAAGTAACAATTTCGCTACTGTAAGTGTATCGCACCTACGTGTAGGGTAAGCTTCAACCCATCTAGAAAATATGCAAACAATCACTAAAACATATCTGAGTCTATTGCATTTAGGCATTTCTATGAAGTCAAGCTGCATTCTATTGAAAGGCCCCCGAGACCTCCCAATGTGACTCAATGTGACTGGTGTTCTCTTTCCTACGTTTAGCTGCTGACAGATCGTACATCGCTGACACACTGCTTCTGCCGCTACTCTAAACTTTGGGTTGAACCATGTTTGTCTGAATACTCTCACCATAGCATCTCTACCTATGTGTGCTGATCCATGCAATTTCCTTGCCATTGGACTAACAAGTTCATTTGGTAACACTGCCCTCCCATCGGCAGAGATCCAAAAGTTCATCTCACTTCTAGTACAACCCGCGGTTTCCCAACTCTTTTTCTCATCATCTGGTGCATTTTCCTGAACACTCCTTAGCTCATCCCACGTATCTACAGTATCTAACAACATTGTCAATTCAGTTCTTTCTTGGATTCCCCCCACTTTTACATCAGTGTGAGAATATCCCTGTTCTGCGCAGTAACGCGCTACTTCATCCGCATAGCGGTTACCTTGTGACACAAAATCTACATTTTTCGTATGCGCAGCACATTTGACAACTGCAATGGCTGTCGGGCCTTGCAATGCCTCTAACAAGAGTCTCACGAATTCTCCATTCCTAATGGGAGAACCCGAGGAGGTCATGTAACCTCTTTGAGACCATAACTGCCCGTAATCATGAACCACCCCGAAACCATACTGGCTATCGGTGTATATGGTGACTCGAAGTTTGTCGCCTGCTAAACAAGCACGCGTCAAAGCAACAATTTCAGCTACCTGAGCGGAGTGTACTCCTTCCAGGCAAGCGGCTTCTATTACTCTCGTAATTGTGCAAACTGCATAAGCTGCTCTCAGCTGACCGATATCGTCTCTTACACATGAACCATCAACAAAGAATATTTCATCGGGGTCAGTCAATGGCTCATCTACAATATCAGGTCTCGGTTTGGTGCATAGTTCAGTCACATCAAGGCAGTCATGATCTGTACAGATTTCATCATCAATCTCATTTGGAAGTGGCATCAAAGTTGCAGGATTCAAAACGGAGCATCTTTTTAGGGTCACATTCTCGGCAGCCAGTATGACTTGCTCGTAGCGTGTGAGCCTACTATTTGTCAGATGCTGAGTCTTAGTCCTGGTCATTAACAATTCTACAGAATGCGGTACATACACCACTAACTGATGTCCCATTACCACGCTTTCAGAACGTTCAATGCTGACACCCGTTGCAGCTACGGATTTGAGACATCCGGGCAACGCTGCGGCTACTGGATCTAATGTAGCCAAAAAATAAGCAACTGGCCTACGCGCATCTCCATGTAACTGGGCCAAAACTGCTAACGCGCAACCCTCTCTTTCGCAGCAGTAAAGCAAAAATGGTTTTGTGTAATCAGGCATTCCTAAAGCCGGGGCACGACATAAGTCCTCCCTCAGCTGCAAAAACACCATCAAACAATCTTTGTCCCATGGTACCGGATCACTTACTCCTTTGTGCGTCAGTTGTAGTAAAGGTTTTGCCTTCAGTGAGAAGTTAGCTATCCACTGCCGACAATAACCGACCATGCCTAGAAACATTCTGACTTCTCTTTGTGTTGTAGGCGCGTTCATTTTCATGATCGCCTCTATTCTGTCTGGAGACACCTTCCGCTTTCCCTTTTCAATCCTATGGCCCAAGTATTGCACTTCAGTCTTACAATACTGCAATTTACTTGGAGACACCTTGTGTCCGTTCTCGGCCAAGTGATTTAATAAGGTAATGGTGTCTACCTTGCAAGCTTCCTCAGTTTCTGATGCAACTAGGAGGTCGTCTATGTACTGAACTAGAACCGAGTTCTTGGGCAGTACTAGACTTTCAAGATTTCTCTTCAGTAGCTGGTTAAAAATCGATGGGCTTTCTGTATACCCCTGAGGGATACGACACCATGTTAAAACGCGATCTTCCAGCTTAAAAGCGAAAAGATACTGGCTCTCTTCATCTAAAGGAATCGAAAAGAAAGCCTGGCACAAATCTATCACGGTAAACCATCCAGCTTGGAACGGTATCTGAAATAATATCACTGATGGATTCGGTACCACTGGACAACATGAGACAACAATATTATTAATCTTTCGAAGGTCCTGCACTATTCTGTATTTTCCACTAGGCTTCTGCAAACCCATAATCGGGGAGTTACATGGACTTCCCACGATCTCTTTCAGTATTCCCTGTTTAATCATGGATTCGATCACAGGCTTTATTCCTGCAATCGTCTCCGGTGTCAACTTGTATTGTGGTGTTCTTGGATATTCGGCATTGGGTCTTACCAAGATCTTTACTGGCTCTACTCCTTTGATCAGTCCTATTTCCTCTCCGGTAAAATCCCACACCTCAGCTGACACTTTCTCCCTCAAGTCCTGTGGAAGCTCCTCCACTGTCAAGGTAGGATATAGTTCCACACACTCCTGCGAGTTTACAACCTTAAAATCGGCATCCTCATCGTTGGTCTGCACTTCTACTCCTTCAGGTGTGCAATGTATCGTGCAATTCAGTTTACACAACAGATCTCTTCCTAGCAAACACACAGGGCTAGAATCACAGATCACAAACTGATGTTCGTCACTGTAATTCCCTATCTTTACTGACACTGGTTCGGTCAGAGGATTCGTCATCCTCTTGTTTGCGACTCCTACCACCTGAATCGTCTCTCCCGATATTGGCAGACCTGGGACTACCGCTGATCTCAGCGTGGATCGAGTGGCCCCCGTATCCACCAAAAAGGTTGTAGGACATCCAGCCACTTCAGCCTCTACGTATGGTCCTCTCTGATCTACTTCCAGGGCTGCTCCTAGAGTACAGTCTTCCTCCCTATTTACTCGTTGCCCCGTAAGAGGATCAACGTAGTAGCATTCTTCCCCTCCTACGAACAATGGCATTTGTCTATAGGTTTTCCCTCCATTTGTAATGCGAGGCGGTTGAGGGAACGGCGCTCGAGGAGTCTGATTCCCCCCTTTGATAAACTTTCCCTTCGGGACTGCTGTTCCCTTTACCATGTTGGGTTGAACCTCGTCCTCTTCCTGTTCTAATTCCCCCGTCTCGACATTATATGGACACTCGCGTCTCCAATGTCCCACCTCGTTACACTGATGGCACCTCGTTGTCTTTTCAAGTGTCGCAATATCTATTCTCGGTCTCGGTCTTTCTTCCTCATCTCTGCTCTGATTATTCTGTTTCTTTACTGGTGTTCCGGTTCCCTGTTGCCGCTGTCCACTCTTTCCAACTGATTGCATCTGCACCAACATCAGCTTTTCCTTAAGTTTCTTTGCTTTTGAGTCTATTTCATCGCTACAGTACCTTGCATACCTCAGAATCTCATCTAAAGGTTTGTTCTGCCAACAAATCAAATGCTGTTGTATCATTAGGCTTATGTCTGGCCTCAATCCTAGAACAAACTTCGACACAAATTGTCCTATATCTTTAGGATCCATGACATCCAACCCGCTATACTGTTTGAATGCTTTCAGCAATCTCTCATAAAACTCGTGAACTGTCTCTTTAGGTTCCTGAGTTGTCCGATCTATCTTAACCCAGTCTATGTCTTGCACTGGCACTTTCTCTTTTAACCATGCTATCACTCTCTCGTACTTTTCCATGACTCTCTCTGATGGACCGTTTGTCCTGGCATCTCTCGGAGGCTCACAAGCGGGCCATTCGATACTAAGCTTGCATGCCGTCCACAAATCTCCGGGTACTACGATATCAAACAGAGTGTTCAAATCGATCCACAGTACCTTAGAGATCTTCACGAACCTCTCTACCTGCTTGTACCACTCCACGGGGTTTTCTCTAAGCTTCGGGAAAGAATTAGTGAATGCTGCTAAATCCCCCCTACTCCAGGGTACATGAACGTAGTTTCCGTTCGCGATTTCTCGCAAGGGGAAAGCTTCCATTCGCATTAGGTCTGTATCCTGGGACTTCACAATTGTACTTCTTCTGACAGATCCCCTCTTGGACCATTTTTCCTCCCATCTATCCAGATCTTTCCATATCCTGATACACATGATCAGTTCCCTTATGTGTACTTTTAGGCCAATCGTTCTACGTTCATCCAGATCTTGGTCTGTGCAATTTAGCCTATGATTGGGCTGTAAGGCTTTAGTTCGTGACATGTCTATCATATTCTTTTCCGCTAATTCAGATAGTTTTTCATGAGCTGCCCTTGCTTTCCGAGTCACATCCTTAGCTAAAAACAATATTTCATCTGGTGCGTACAGTTCCAACCTCTCTATTGCCACTGTGCCGTCTATTATTTCATCCAAGTCTGATTTTAAACTCTTTACATCAATCCGTCTTGCTTTTATTTCAGCTCTCAGTATGTCAGTCCTAGGTGGTTCGCTCATACCCCTCTCACCTCCACTATGCGTCCTACGCCTAAACACAGGTGAGTTATGAGGAGTTTTTCTTCCATCTCTTTGTTCCCACCTCTCTAGATCCCAAGCCTTCCCATCTTCCCGTGGGGTGTGGTGGAACATTGCTCCATCCCCCACTTTTACATTCCGTCTTTTCGGCTCGGTTTCTCCCGATACGAGATAGGATCCACCATTCTGTTCAAAACCACTGTAACTCGCTTGCTGTCTGGTGTCGCTCAATAAACGATAAGGTCCTTCATGGCCCTCCATGCTCCCGTGATCTCGATCCTGATCACCAGAAGTATGGCGAGACGTTTCGCGACTCCCTATATTCTCATGACTTCGTTCGCGATCCCCGGATGCATGGCGAGACCATTCGCGACTCTCCATGTTCCCGTGATTCCAATGTTGCACCGTTTCACCCGGGGTATGGTGCGTGCATCTGAAAGTATTTCGGTACTCCTGCGTCCTTCGTTCCCCCTCACTAAAGGTGACGCGAGGCACTTCGCCACACCCTGCACTCCTGTCGTCGCACATTTGCCTATTGCCGCTGATAGTAGGACAATTATTTCCTCTGCTTTCTTGGCTCCCTCTCTCCCACTCCGGGCTGCTTTCGCCAGCTCCACAATGAGAGAGGATCTTGTTATCCTGGTCTCTCCACTCTGCTCCTGTTTCTAAACTTTTATTTCGAATCTCTTCGGCAGTATCCCATTCTTTCAGGTATTCCCTTAACTCCTTATAGGATTTCGGTTTTGGTCCCCTTAAGTCCATTGGCCCTCTTTGACCCCCCTGTTCTACCCAGGGACCTGTTGCGGCATCTAATGGGGTACTCCGACTCATCGGTGCTAGTATCTGCCTCTGAGGATTTATCATGGTATTCCTATTCTCCATCTCTGCCCTTTCCCTGTCCCATCGTGCCTGTTCCTCCTGCTGGACCCCTTCTGGGTTATAGATTGACACAATAGGGCCTATGGTAACAGGTACCTGTAAAGCGTCTGGCATTTGGTACGACCTTGCATGTTGCGTCTCTGGCACCTTCTGGACCACGAATCTTCCCACTACTCTCTGTTTGGAACTAGATTGAGGTATTTCCTCACCTTTCTTGGTATCCCACTCTGATACTGGGATCGATTTATATTCCCCCCATCTAGCTCCATCTTCCTGTTGTAATATGGGACTTGCGGCCCCTCCGCTGTACGGAGGTGGTCTATCTGTTAATAGCCTCTCTATCAGATCCTCCTCCGTCTCGCTGTCCTCATCTTCCTCTAGAGGTTTCTTTTCTCCCGTGGCTTCTATCATTGTAAACAGTTTGTCTGCTTCTATTTTTTGTACTCTCCACTTCTTAGCTTCCTCGTCCCATTTAGCATCCTGCACTGCTTTTACTGATCGTCTCACTCTTTCTTGGCGCCTCTTTACGCTCTTTTCGTGTGCTGCTCTAAACCATGCACTAAGGGCTTCAAACTGTGTTGGCCTCTGTAGAGGTCTCGTTGCAAGCATTACCGCTTTTAGTTCGTTCAACACGTCTAGCTTAAACGTTCCGAATCTCGGAAACGTCAGTTCCTTATTCCCTTCAGTTAGCTTATTCCACTCGGAGATCCATAGTATCGAGTGTAAGCCTACATTTACTGCCATATGATAAGCTGGTGTGCCTTCTGGTGGAGCTTCTTCTCCTGCATATAAGTTTCTTCTATTCCTCCTAAAGATCGCTCTTAAACTCTTAAAACACTTCATTTTCTCTACTCTATTATTTTCCTCTTTCTCTTCCTTGTTTACGTCCCAATGATAAACCAACCAATCTTTACGCGGCTCTCGCTAATCAGCCTATCCCAGTGCGGTTCTACGCTGACCGACCAATCTCAGCGCGGCTCTACGCTGACGTCTGACAAACTAACCAATCTCAGCGCGGTTCTATGCTGACGTCACTCGTTCCCTCTGCAGCAGTTCCCCTCCGTTCTCAACTCGTCTCACGATCTCGCATGCGTTTTCATTCATACACTGAAAAATGACTACTTCCGTCCAAGCGATCACTTTTCTCTGACTGTACGGCCACAGTCTAACTGTAATTGTCACCTCAACTGACGGAACGTCTTTCCTCTCACGGTCAGACGATCGTCTTAACTGATAGGTTACTTACACGCAGTAAACGTACGACCAGCGTCCGTTACTCATACACTCACTCTTACGCTCCCCCTATCATCGGTCTGTCGCGCGATCAATGGTACCTCATGACCCCCTTTCAATGGTAGACAAATTACTCTGGGTGTTCGATACACCCGAACCACTTAAGTCCTTCCTTGGAGCTTAAGATTTCATCCGGTTGCGCGCGCTCACAACCTTCCCTCAATCACACTACAGGCATTCAACTCCGCTTGACATTACAACACAGGAACAACATAAAATACCGCAATCTTACAACGCATGACCCTTATACTCACTCTCGACCGACTCTGCTGCTTTTCTCTCGACACACCGTCAGCACCTTCTTCGGCAGGGATTCTTCTTCTGGTCGTCGATGACTAGGGACCTTGGGGTAATCTAGACCTGACCTAGGTTGTCTTCCTCAAGAAGAAAACCATCTTTCTCTGCTACCAACTGCGGGGAATGAGATTTTGATATCAATTTATGATCAATTTAATAACTTATCTCATTCGTCATTTTTGGATCGGTTTTTATCTGTCATTGAGTAAAAGACAAACCCCACATAGGTTATATAAAACCCCATAAACTGACGCAACTCTGAAGGACCACTGACAACTGATGAAGTTTTAAAAGTTTTATATAAAATCAGAATTAAGTGCATATACAATCTTCTCAGGATAAGATCCAATAATTATACAAAAGAATACAATTAAAGTCAGTTCAAGAATCAGCAATTAAAAGCATTGATATGAAGTGGTTCCTTTTGCGTCATCTACAGAAAGAGAAAAATATCAAGTTAAATCTGTCCCTACTCTATACTAAGTGACATCCCTACTTCGCAAGTTCCTAACCTAAAAAGGTGTCAGCAGTTTGACTCCCAAAGAAGTTCAAACTCTTTTAGCCTCTAAAGGTAACTTAAGTTTAAGAAGCAGTACCCTTGCTGCCTACCCATCCGCTCTCTAAGGGTCCTCGGCCTACTGCTCTCTTGCGCTCTGATCTCTCTCAGCGCTCGCTCCTAACTTCTCCTCCCCAGGGTGCTGTCCCTAAAATACACAATCACAGTGTGGGTGGAACGCCCCTTCGACGCCCACCCCGGACTTTCCCCGTGAGGTCATCTTCTAGCTTTTTCCTTGCTTCGTCTCTTTCCGTCGTCCGTTAAGTTGACCCTTCTTCTTTAGACGCCATCTTCGTCTTCTTGTTGGTGACTTCACTTGACATTTCAGATCAAAAGTTTATAACCTTAGCAGAACTTTAATCTTTATGACTATGTATATAACCTTTCTTGGTCCTGTGAATGGTCATTTCAAAACAAGACTCAAATTCCGAACGTCTCCTCTCACGTTTAGGCCATAAACTTCGTCCAGTATTGTCACCTTAAATCTAACAAGAACTAGACTCCTTGGCTCTCACGTTCACAGCAAGGCTATTCACGACTCCTGTGAGCCCACTAAATTACATACAGCGGACTACCCTCCTGTGAACCCTTGGTCAGCCAGGTTAAAATCACAAATGACCTAAACTCTTCTAACATTTCTTACAAGAAGCTTTCTCCACAGTATAACCTTTAACACATTTTTATATCCAATCGCATTTAGCAAATCCTGTACATATAAGTAAATACACTCTACATAGAATATAGATTACATAAAGTATAACTTTATATTCTCATTTGTTACATCGCCGTGTATGCTCTCTGCACATTTCTCCATATTACATTTCACGCCGTTTCTCCATTTAAAGTTACACACGTATATGAATTCTACTTTGCACGTTCTATATTTCGTAAGCATTTCTACACATTTCCATATTAGCCCACTACGTATACGGGCCTTCTAAATCTAATGCATGTTCAAGAGTAAATACAGTTACATTTCCTATATTACTTGTTACATCTGTTAACTTTATGCTATAAGCATCCACTTCATGTTACGATATACATTTCATTCCTACGTTTATACGATATACTTCTAAATATGGCTCGGATATACGTTTTATTCAAATTGCGCTCTCTCACTACTGATTGAATTCGTTTAAATTGTAAACAATGTTTAAAAAGTAAAATGCAAACCGAATGCTCACAGTTCTGGTGATCGAATGTGTGCCTCTTATTCTGGGCATCCGAGCCATGTTCAAATCTTGTCTTCTGGAGCGGCTCATTTGAAGGTTTATTTAGTTTTCATGAGGTTTCTGGGAACCTCTTTCCAACGTGCAACATTCCCCCGCAGAACAATATTGTGCATTTGCACCGTTATCGATAGGAGCCATTTAAGGTTGAAAACACCAGCAGACCTTGAAACATGCCTGGGAATCTTGATGTAATTGCAGCTTTGAGAAGCCTGCGGTAGAAACGTGAAATTCCACCAACAGTGAAGCCAAATCATTTGACAACAAAGAGGGCATTCTTTGAAGCGTGTGTTGTAGATTTCATATTTGCACTTTTCTGCCATCTAGTGCTGGATTCAGGGTATTGTTTTTCTTCGAAGAATGCTTTGTTTCAAGCAGGCAGTAAATGACTCGTGATTACATCCACGAAAGTAACTCACTACAGAATGCGATTTGTGTCGGAAAAGAACTAACAGACCCCCAAGGATATAGCGGATTTTGTCAAAATGCCACGATTTCTACAAAAGTGCTGATTTCGCGGGCACTTTCGTAAAAATCGCGGCTTTTTGACAAAAGTGCCGATTTCGCGGCAAATCGCGAAATCGCGAAATCGCGATATCCTGGAGGGTCTGCTTTTTGTACCGCTTTTGGCCGCCATAAGTGTGGCAGGGTTTGCACAGACGTGAGTCCCTTGCTCACTTTGCCACTGAATCCAAGCAAGCGGGGCTGAAGATGGCTGGAATGCCAGAAACCGGTCCTCGGAAGCTTGTTTCCGGTCCAGGGAAGGCATGGCTCGGCAGTTCGGGCTGGACTGTTCCCATGAGGCACAGGGTCAGACTGATTTGCATATAGCAATGTCTGAACTGGGGTGGCAGAGTGGGCTAAAGAACGGTGATGGATTAAACCCAGATCTTTTGACTGGGTGTGAGTATTTGATTGGTTCAGATGCTCCGTCCATTACCACCCCCTTTTGGATCGCTTTTGGCCGCCATAAGTGTGGCAGTGTATGCTCAGACGTGAGTTCCTTGCTCACTTTGCCACTGGATTCAAGCAAGCCGGGCTGAAGGCTGGAATGCCAGAAACCGGTCCTCGGAAGCTTGTTTCCGGTCCAGGGAAGGCATGGTTTGGCAGGTCGGGCTGGGCTGTTCCCATGAGGCACAGGGTCAGACTGATTTGCATATAGCCATGTCTGAACTGGGGTGGCAGAGTGGGCTAAAGAACGGTGATGGATTAAACCCAGATATTTTGACTGGGTGTGAGTGTTTGATTGGTTCAGATGCTCCGTCCATTACCACCCCCTTTTGTCCTGCTTTTGGCCGCCATAAGTGTGGCAGTGTATGTTCAGACGTGAGTCCCTTGCTCACTTTGCCACTGGATTCAAGCAAGCGGGGTTAAAGACGGCTGGAATGACAGATACCGGTCCTCGGAAGCTTGTTTCCGGTCCAGGGAAGGCATGGCTTGGCAGTTCGGGCTGGACTGTTCCCATGAGGGACAGGGTCAGACTGATTTGCATATAGCCATGTCTGAACTGGAGTGGCAGAGTGGGCTAAAGAACGGTATTGGATTAAACCCAGATCTTTTGACTGGGTGTGAGTGTTTGATTGGTTCAGATGCTCCGTCCATTACCACCCCCTTTTGTACCGCTTTTGGCCGCCATAAGTGTGGCAGGGTATGCACAGACGTGAGTCCCTTGCTCACTTTGCCACTGGATCCAAGCAAGCCGGGCTGAAGACGGCTGGAATGCCAGAAACCGGTCCTCGGAAGCTTGTTTCCGGTCCAGGGAAGGCATGGCTCGGCAGTTCGGGCTGGACTGTTCCCATGAGGCACAGGGTCAGACTGATTTGCATATAGCCATGTCTGAACTGGGGTGGCAGAGTGGGCTAAAGAACGGTGATGGAGTAAACCCAGATATTTTGACTGGGTGTGAGTGTTTGATTGGTTCAGATGCTCCGTCCATTACCACCCCCTTTTGTCCTGCTTTTGGCCGCCATAAGTTTGGCAGTGTATGTTCAGACGTGAGTCCCTTGCTCACTTTGCCACTGGATTCAAGCAAGCGGGGTTAAAGACGGCTGGAATGACAGATACCGGTCCTCAGAAGCTTGTTTCCGGTCCAGGGAAGGCATGGCTTGGCAGTTCGGGCTGGACTGTTCCCATGAGGGACAGGGTCAGACTGATTTGCATATAGCCATGTCTGAACTGGGGTGGCAGAGTGGGCTAAAGAACGGTATTGGATTAAACCCAGATCTTTTGACTGGGTGTGAGTGTTTGATTGGTTCAGATGCTCCGTCCATTACCACCCCCTTTTGTACCGCTTTTGGCCGCCATAAGTGTGGCAGGGTATGCACAGACGTGAGTCCCTTGCTCACTTTGCCACTGGATCCAAGCAAGCCGGGCTGAAGACGGCTGGAATGCCAGAAACCGGTCCTCGGAAGCTTGTTTCCGGTCCAGGGAAGGCATGGCTCGGCAGTTCGGGCTGGACTGTTCCCATGAGGCACAGGGTCAGACTGATTTGCATATAGCCATGTCTGAACTGGGGTGGCAGAGTGGGCTAAAGAACGGTGATGGAGTAAACCCAGATCTTTTGACTGGGTGTGAGTGTTTGATTGGTTCAGATGCTCCGTCCATTACCACCCCCTTTTGTACCGCTTTTGGCCGCCATAAGTGTGGCAGGGTATGCTCAGACGTGAGTTCCTTGCTCACTTTGCCACTGGATTCAAGCAAGCCGGGCTGAAGACGGCTGGAATGCCTGAAACCGGTCCTAGGAAGCTTGTTTGCGGTCCAGGGAAGGCATGGTTTGGCAGGTCGGGCTGGGCTGTTACCATGAGGCACAGGGTCAGACTGATTTTCATATAGCCATGTCCGAATTGGGGTGGCAGAGTGGGCTAAAGAACGGTGATGGATTAAACCCAGATCTTTTGAATGGGTGTGAGTGTTTGATTGGTTCAGATGCTCCGACCATTACCACCCCCTTTTTTACCGCTTTTGGCCGCCATAAGTGTGGCAGGGTATGCTCAGACGTGAGTCCCTTGCTCCCTTTGCCACTGGATTCAAGCAAGCCGGGCTTGTAGGAGAGTAGGGTCTGCTATCCTATGGACACCCCAAATTTTTGCTTTTTGCTTCACTGGTTTATGACTTAATTTGGCTGTTGGCCTGCTAATCAGACCCACAGCCTGCTGTTCTCTCTCTAAATTACTGCCAATGCACTTTAGGTGCATTACGAATTGGAACTGGTTCACCTTATAGGCCCCTGTAACAGTGCACCATAGGTACCCAGGGCATAGGTGTATCCAAGGCCTACCTGGGGCTGCAGCATGTATTGTGCCACCCCTGGCCTGGCCTCCATATTTGACACAACTGGCTGATCACTCAGCTGGGGTAAGTTGGTGTAATCACCTCTTACTTAGGTACAGTATGCCTGTGCCTAACCCTAAACTGGACACATATGTTCCTATCAGCCACTCCTATGGAAGGCCTCATCCATCCTGGAGGCAGAGTGCTTGGAAATATGTGAGATGGTGCTCTAGCATGAGCTGAGCCTGTCTGCAGCTGTCGGGAACCACTCCCTAAGCTGTTCCGGGATATTGCCATACCATATACTCTTAAGTGCATTATAATCCTCGCGGTTAAATGCTATCTTTGGTTTGGCTTTATCAAAACATGTCGAGTAAGGTGTCATACGAATTGGAATACTATCCCCTCGACAGTTCTGTCGACGGGGATAGCAATCCACCCTTCTAGAGGGACACGACATGTGTGTAGCCTTAACCCCGGTTAAAGTTAACCAGAGCCTCAGCATCACAAAATGGATGCTGCCACCAGAGACACGAGTCTGGCCTCCTGCTGCTGACCGAAACTCGGCAGATGGTGGCCTGGACAAAGGGTTTCCTGCCTTGGGAGGTGCGAGCACCACCCCAGACAGGGTTTTGTGTATTGGGTAGGACAGGGCTGAATAGAATCAGACATGCCCGGTGTCCCCGTGCATAGGCCAGTCCAAACCGGTCCTGGGACTTTCCAGACCCAGGCTTGGCGCGGAACTGGACAAAGGAAAGGGGGTGTAACCGCCCCCCTTCCTGGTTCCTCCCAGAGGAGGGACCTAGTAGGTGATCCACCCCTTAGATTGGGAATAAGAGTGGGAGCAGTGCCATTGCACAGCAGATCATCCTGAAATCAACTTTAAACAAAGAAGAAGACTGGACTTCGACATTCTGCTGCTCAGAAGACTGAAGAGAATCTCCCTTGTGGCCTAGGAGTGGCCACCCTGTGAACACAGGCACCAACCAGCAACTCGACATCTGCTTTGCCGCCACCTCCCGCCGGAGCCCGAGCCCAGAGCCCAACAAGACCCAGACTCCCAGACCTCTCAGAGCCCGATCCACAGTCCCTGCAAAGAAGGGACCCGTGGAGGCACCGAGTGACGTGGGACCGGATCTCTTGGAAGACACTCGAAAAGCTGACTGCGCAGCTTCTGAGGCATCCTCGACGTTGTGCTTTGGGGACTGAGAACCCCCACCACCGAGCAGCCTTTGCACCGAAGATCAGCCCTCCAGCATCTCCACGATCTGCGTGGGGCCCTTTTGCATTGTGCCACTCGATGCGCCATCCCGGCCACTAGCCACGTGGTCAGCGGCCATCTTGGCGACGAAACCGACAAACTACACAGCAGGTCTGGTTGCTCCATACCTACCCAAGCTCCTGTGAAAAGGAGCACTCGCTCTGACCTTGCTGGTCCGAGTGTTAAGCATCTTTTGATTCCTGCGTGGCTTGCATTAGCCAAGGCCTGTTTACTCCGATCAGGTCGCCGACACCGCCAACAGCGAGAAGCCTGCGTGGGACAGCTCGTGACCGACTCCTGGACGTCCTCGACCCCCGGTGTCCACGTGGCTGCAGAGAGAATCTACACGACAACGCCTGTTTGCACCCAACATCGCCTGGTTCCAATCTGGTTCCACGGTAGTCACTGGCTAGTGACTTTGAACATTGTCCCCTCTGCTTTCAGGTCTTCACATCTTCAGATCCAACCTTGGATCCACCGGAACTCTTCACATCGAGCCGCCTGCAGCATCTTCAGCTCCAAGCACCATCGACGAAACCCGACACTACTTTGACCCTGTGCACCCGCTTCCTGTGGGTGAGGTAACTCAGCTCCGCCAGTGGTTCTGCACTGGTACACATCTCAGGGGCCTGTGTCTTAAGTTTCAGCTCCGTAGGTCACTCGGAAGGTTCCTAACTTTCTAACTTTGTACTTTTTACGCGCCATAGACTTTACATTGGAAAGCGCGTGCACTTTGAACACTGCACCCGAGTACCGCTGGCCTTTCCCGACTCAGTCACTGCTAGTCTCGAATAGCTCCAGCGATTCCCAAGGCCCTAGGCCTGTTCCCTTTCCTATTGGTATCTCTTATACCACTTTCTTAGTATATGGTTTAGGTGGCCCCTAGGGCTCATCCATATTGTGCAACTTTTGTGTATTTTAAACTGTCTTGTGATTTAACGCTTGTGCTTCTGTGCTCATAAAGAGTCCAGGGGATTTTATAGTTAATAAATCAATATATATTTTCAATATATATCTGTGTGGTGTCCCTTTCATTTGGTATTCAAGGGGGTTGTGTATGGTATAACAGCTGGCTTCACATGCCTTTCAGAGTTTAGCCTAAGACTGCTTTGTCCACGTTACCACTAGGATAACTGGTCTACAAGGTTGAATTACAACCATCATCATAAGGGTTGCTTGGCATGGTACAAAGTGATCACTAAGAATTAGTGAGCATTATATACCAGGCCAACTTCTCACATTGGTGAGCAGCGGATTGGGATCTGAGCTTGCTGTTGTTTTACCATTGCAATCTTTGAGATTATCATTTGAAAGATCATACAGGTACCTGCTAGGTACATATAAAACAAGACTAGTATACATAAGTTCTACTGAACTTAGTTGTTGTAGAGCAAAGGGAGTAGCACACCCTAGCTACAACTACTAGATAGGTTTAGTAGGTAAACACCAGTGTAGGTAGATTGCAACACATCCACCCACACTAGAGCAATGTCTGGAGCAGAGGGATCCACTGGGAACACCCCTGTTGAGAGTGACCCTCCAAGGGCACCATCCAAATTTGCTATTTTCTCCTTTAAGGAATTAAGACAGCTTTGTGTCTTAAGGGGTCTGAAGACAAGGCCTTCCCCTACTACAGACCACCTAAGAGAGCTCTTAGACCAGTCTGAGACTCTAAAGCCCTCTAAGGCAAACCCCACAGGGAATGCTGAAGGAGGCCATCCTTCAGAGGATGACACTGTAGACACCCCTGGTCCTATCATCCTGGTAGATGAGGAAGCCCCCATCACAGGAGCTCCTCAGGTAGATGAGGAGGAAGAGGAAGAGGAAGAAGAAGAGGAGGAGGGGGGAAGCAGTGAGTCAGATGATGACAGAAATAGTCAGGTGCTGGTCAGTAGACTGAACCAGGCTAACTTAAGCTTACTTGGGAATGAATCAGGTAACAACCCATTCAGACCCCCAGGTGGACTTAACCAGAAGCCTAGGAGGAGAAGGACTCACTCAGGTGACTCTGACAACTCCCATGCTTCTAGAGGCTCTCATGGTCACTCCAGAAGGGAGATGACTAGCCCTCAGAGAAGGGAACATGAGGCCAAAATGAGAGAGGCTGAGCTTAGGATCCAGAAGCGAGAACTAGAGGTTGCTCTGGTCCAAGAGAGACTTGCTAGAGCAAGACAGCCTAGAGAGAGTGGGGTAATAGAACCCACTGGTGGCAGCAATATCCACAAGGATAAAGACAGGTCTTTTGATGACAGAAACCTGAGTAAGATTGTGCCCCCCTACAAAGCTGGGGATGACATCCATAAATGGATTACTGCAATGGAGAGAGCCTGCAGAGTATAGCAGATCCCTCAAGAGCAGTGGGCAGCAATCTTGTGGCTCTCCTTTAAAGGTAGAGGCCGAGACAGACTCCTCACAGTTAGTGATGGGGATTCTAGAAACTACCTGGTCCTGAAGAGTGCTCTGATTGATGGGTTAGGCTTAACCACTGAACAGTACAGGTTAATGTTCAGAGATACCCAGAAGACACAGACTCAGGACTGGTCTGAATTTGTTGAGTGTGCCACTAAGGCTCTGGAGGGATGGTTGCTGGGAAGCAAGGTTACAGACTATGAAGGATTGTATAATTTGCTGATGAGAGAACAAATTTTAAATAATTGTCAGAACCAGCAGTTGCATCAACATTTGGTTGACTCAGATTTGACCTCTCCCCAAGAATTGGGAAAGAGGGCAGATAAATGGGTAAGACCCAGAGTTAAGCAAAAGAACCAGAACCAGAACCAGGGTGGTGACCAGAAGAAAACAGACCAGAAGGGTGGGGAGCAGAAAGCTAAAGACCAGAAGTCTTCAACAGGGCCCCAAAATGATACAGAGGGTGGGTCCCAAACTTCCAAGAAGAAGAAGAAAGAAGGTCAGAAGAAACCCTGGTGTAAAACTTGTAAGAACACCTCTCACTGGACAAGTGAGTGTAAAAAGGGTGGAGCTCCCAGCACTGCAGCCCCTAAGGCAACTGCACCCACTAGTACAGCTAGCAGTGCTGGTCCTCAAACCAAGGGGGTAGTGGGTATCTGTGAGACGGCATCCCGGCAACCCCGACCGGAACACCGCCTTTCCCCGAACTTACCTCCTTCGCTACCCCCGGGATTGTATCCCCGGCCTCATAACGCCACCATAAGGACTCGATCTTAAACGCCAACAGGACCCCAGAGAGTCACACCCTTCTTTTCCCCGCAGGGACCAACCAGAACATCGGGTCAGACGGACTCAAATCTCGCGGACCCCGGAAGCTCCGCCCCTATGGCAGCGACAGCACAGGATAAAAGAGAGAACCCGGAAGTGCAAGTCGTCGGAGATTTGTGGCAGGAACCTCGGACTGGTGGTCGTGAAGGAGAAGACGCTGGAGACGGAGAGCAGACGGGTGAAGCGGACGTGTGGACCGAAGAGTGGTGGAGTCCACAGGAGGTGGCTGTAGAGCGGCCGTAACTCAACGGGAGAGTTACGGCGGACCGCGTGAGTGCCTTTAACCGTATTAGTGCCTGCTCGCTAGGAGTCCCTTGTAAAGTCCCTGTACATTATTCCCCTTCTCTATAGAAGCACGTCCCCTGCACTGTATTATAGTTGTGTAGCACTGCACTGTGTGCCCCGCCAATTCCTTCACGTCCCGCCCGAACACCCTTTCTTCTTACCGCCCCGTTTTTCCTTCCTCCCGATACCTTCATTCCCTCACTGTCTCTTTTCCGTCCCGTCCTGAGGTTCCGTGACGATTTGAACCCGTGTTTTCAATATTGTCGGAAGTACATAATATTGGTATCAGCGCAAATGATCCATTTAGCATACCCTGGTGTTTTCGCTATGCTACGAGCAAGAGTACTCCTGTAACAAACACATTTCTGATCTACCCATGGCATCCATCTTAGATCATGGCAGCCATTTTGTGTTTCTTGCCCTCACATACGCAATAACCTCTGATCACTTCATTTCGATTAAGGACACGTAGCTTTAGCCGGCGATTCACCTCTCTAGTGACACGTGCACCTTAGACCAGATCACGCTGTAGCTGCATGACTCGGCAAAGACTGACTCCTCAGCCCGAGGCCAGCCCTGCTGAACTGGTTCTCGTGTCCGTTGGCCTGATCATGATTAGGCGGCCGAAGCTGGTAGCCTTGCCCATTTACAACCCACAAACATCTCTTATCCTGCTTTTCTATCTTCTGCACCTGGCTCTGCTCCTTTCCTTCTGGGCCTTTATTAGGGGGAGGTAACGAAATTTACGATGAGGCGGTCCGGGTCCTGAATGAAAAGTTGACATGAGAGTATGATGGAAAAGTGGGAACCTCTCATTCGTAATGTTTTGTCATCAGATATTGTCGACGATTCCTGTGCAACGCCAAATATTTATTGTTTAGGACACAAAGGTTTGGGAATGTACTAACATGTGAAGCATTTGCCTGAAGCCCAATTTTTAGTATATAAGGAGCAACCCTCTTTGTACAAATCGAACAGGCTCCTAGATACTGCCCATGCGTAGTTTCTGTGACTTCTGTGTCCCTGCAGTAATAAACCTTTGGTCTTTGACGCCACCATCGAGAAACCCGTGTTTCTGTTTATTCTTGCACCAAGACAGGTGGAACTCCGGGGTCTTCGGGTGTTGTTCCCTGACACCTCTGGACGGAACCAAAAAGTCCAGAACTCCAGTCCCCCTACACGTCCCGGGTGTCGGTGAGTGTTGAAGTAATCCTAGGACTAGGATTGGACTAACGGTCCCTTGTTTTCTCTTTTGCTCCCTGCCCTCCGTGGATCCTCCACGTCACCGGAGCCGCCGTCGGAACCAACGAAGACCGCGAGCTGTGAAGAAGACCCGGAGTGGACCCCATACCCCGAAGTCATTTCTGTTCTCTTGTGTTCTACCTCTGTGACTATCTGCAATAAACATCCACTATAGCCCACTATATACAGCCTCCTCGCCTGCTTTTCCGGCCCGCTGCACACCCACCCTCACATTTGGTGTCAGAAGTGGGATCTGCCGGAAGCATGGAGGCCGTAGTCAGAAAGATGGCGGAATCCCAGGAACAGTTTGGTAAACTGATGGAACAGTTCCTAAAGACCGCCGAAGACGACAGGGGCCAACTTCACGACGTCCTGAAGGGTCAAGGGACCGTCCACGAACAGACCATGGAGAAGCTAACAACAGCCCTGGGTCAGCAGAGACCACTAGCCTCCCTCCCTTCTGTGGTACTGCAGAAGTATGTCCCGGGGGAAGACCCGGACTACTTCTTCACTAACTTTGAACGACTAGCGCAAGCAGCCAATTGGCCAGTGGATCGTTGGGGACAATACTTGGGTCCCCTTCTCACAGGCGATCTGCAAGCAGCCTACCAGCAGGCCAACATACAGGGCACCACACCGTATGCTGATATCAAGAGGTGTATATTGGAACGTCTTGGGATTGACGATGACACCTATAGATTAAAGCTACGACAGGCTAAAGAGAGGCCACAAGAGAACCCAAGGGCCCTCTTGTTTTGGATTAGAGATCTTGCAAACCGATGGCTCCGGCCAGAGACCTCCACAAAGGACGACATACTGGAGAAAATCTATTTAGAACAGTTCCTGAACTCTTTACATCCGGCCACCCAGCGTTGGGTGAGGCAACATTCCAGACTCACCCTGGAAACCGCCATTGAGATAGCCTCAGCGTTTAGTCGAGCACAGGAACTCCAGCGGGGCAAGGAGGAACATCCACACCGAGCCCCGAACGCAGGACCATCACGGCCTCTCCGGCCCCTTCCACAACGAAGACCAGAACCGACCCCCCTGTTTCCCTCACCAGTTGTCTTCCGTCACCCTAATCCTGGACCCCAGTGCTATGCCTGTGGTGGGTTCGGGCACATCGCCCGGGTGTGCCCGCAGAAGGAAGAACCAATGGAGGTCGGCCTTGTAAGGAACTATCTGTGCAACCCTCCAGGGACCACACCACCAGCCTTCCACTGTCCGGTCTCTATCGACGGCCAACGAGTAATGGCCCTTGCCGACAGCGGCTGTCGTCAGAGCGTCCTGAGACCTCAAGACCTGGCACATCCAGTCAGTCCTACGGGGATGGTTGCCATTCAGTGTGTCCATGGGGACACCAAACAGTACCCCACTACCCAGGTGCGTGTCCAGCATCGGCACGACTCCGGAACTTCCCTCACCATGGGTCTTGTGCCCGCTCTCCCGGAACAAGCCATTCTAGGGAGCGACTATCCGGGACTGCCTATGCTTCTCCAGAACACATCAGACTCCCTGACCCAGTGGTGGAAGGACGCTCCGTACCAAGGGCAGAACAACCCCGTGACGGTTCCTAAGCCCCACAAAACCAAAAGCCAGAAGAGAAAAGAGAAGAAAGAATACGTCAGCGCTTACCCCACGTTTACTGATGACCACCCGTGGCAGACGGACAGGGAATTCCGAGCGGCCCAGCAGGAGGATCCCCTTCTTCAGGAAGCTTGGGGAAGGGCCCTCGATCACGAAGACCCCTTGCAAGTAGGTCCCTACTTCTTTAAGAGAAACGGGTTGCTGTACAGAAAAGGGGGCCCCCAACAGAACGCCCAGTTACTTATCCCAGGTCCCTTCCAGGACAAAGTCCTCTTCCTGGCCCACAGCCACCTTCTGGGGGGTCATTTTGGGGACGAGAAAACCAGTCAAACCGTCTTGGAGAAGTTTTATTGGCCCGGGGTGTATCAAAGGATCAAAACCTATTGTCGGGAATGCATTGTATGCCAGAAAAACAGCCGACATAAACCTCCCAGATATACCACGTAAACTTGCTAAAAAAATGGGAAGGACCCCGTCCAGTTCTACACGGAAACCCCGATCACCTTCCTCTCTCTTTTGACTCCTGTGTAGATCCGGAACTGACTCCCGTACAAACCCAGGAGTTACGGGAATTTCTGGCACCCCTGAAAGCGGTCTTCTCCTCCTCTCCTGGTCGAACAAACATCACTGAGCATGCAATAGAAACGGTGCCAGGAAAAGTAGTCCGCTTAAGGCCCTATAGACTTCCCGAGGCACGCCGAGCGGTCATACGACAGGAGATAGCGGACATGCAGAAGATGGGAATCATAGAGCCCTCAGTGAGCGACTGGAATTCTCCAATCGTCCTTGTGCCAAAACCGGATGGATCAGTCCGTTTTTGCATAGACTTTAGGGAGGTCAACAAGGTCTCTACCTTCGACAGCTACCCCTTACCCCGGGTGGATGAAATGATTGAAAGGATAGGCAAAGCAAAGTACATATCGACCCTGGATCTATGCAAAGGGTATTGGCAAATACCCCTCAGGGAACAAGATAAAAAGAAGACCGCCTTTTCTACCCCTGAGGGGTTGTACCAATTTTTAGTTATGCCCTTTGGTCTACATGGCGCCCCCGCCACCTTTCAGCGCGCTATGAATCGCGTCTTGAGACCCCACGCACAGTACGCCGGCGCCTATTTAGATGATATCATCATCTTCAGTGACAGCTGGCCCCAACACTTGAAACACCTTTTTGATGTTGTCTCCTCCCTAGGGTCCTTTGGGTTCGCCATTAACCCCGCCAAAACAACCCTGGCGGCGAAAACGGTTAAATATCTGGGGTACCTTCTGGGAGATGGCTTGATAAGACCCCAAGAAAGCAAAACTGTTGCTATTCGATCCCTTCCCTTCCCCCAAACAAAAAAAGATCTCCGAGCCTTCCTAGGACTTCTCGGGTATTATCGACGGTTCGTGCCAAACTTTTCCCAGAGAGCCGCAGCCCTGACGGATCTGCTAAAAAAATCAAACCGATCCGAGGAGAAGCTACGGAACCCCTCTCCCGAAGCCTGGCAAGCCTTCACGGACTTAAAGGAAGCCTTGACCTCAAGTCCTGTCTTGGTACCCCCCGACTACTCCCTACCTTTTATCCTACAAACGGATGCCTCCGATCATGGGTTAGGGGCGGAGCTGTCCCAGAAAGATTCCCTGGGTAATGAAAGGCCTATTCTTTATGTCAGCCGCAAGCTGTTTCCTCGTGAAAAACATTACGCCGTGGTGGAGAAGGAAGCCCTGGCCATCAAGTGGGCGGTGGACCACCTCCGCTATTATCTGGAGGGCAGAGACTTTGTCCTCTACACGGATCACGCCCCTCTGGAGTGGATGGCCCGGAACAAAGGTCAGAACGACCGAGTCCTCCGATGGTTCCTCTCCCTACAGCCCTTCTGCTTCACAACCAAACATAGGAAGGGATCCGAACAGGGCAACGCGGATTTCCTTTCGAGATACCCTTCATCTCCCGCCCCTAAAAGAAGGACAGCTAGGGAAAGGGGATGTGAGACGGCATCCCGGCAACCCCGACCGGAACACCGCCTTTCCCCGAACTTACCTCCTTCGCTACCCCCGGGATTGTATCCCCGGCCTCATAACGCCACCATAAGGACTCGATCTGAAACGCCAACAGGACCCCAGAGAGTCACACCCTTCTTTTCCCCACAGGGATCAACCAGAACATCGGGTCAGACGGACTCAAAGCTCGCGGACCCCGGAAGCTCCGCCCCTATGGCAGCGACAGCACAGGATAAAAGAGAGAACCCGGAAGTGCAAGTCGTCGGAGATTTGTGGCAGGAACCTCGGACTGGTGGTCGTGAAGGAGAAGACGCTGGAGACGGAGAGCAGACGGGTGAAGCGGACGTGTGGACCGAAGAGTGGTGGAGTCCACAGGAGGTGGCTGTAGAGCGGCCGTAACTCAACGGGAGAGTTACGGCGGACCGCGTGAGTGCCTTTAACCGTATTAGTGCCTGCTCGCTAGGAGTCCCTTGTAAAGTCCCTGTACATTATTCCCCTTCTCTATAGAAGCACGTCCCCTGCACTGTATTATAGTTGTGTAGCACTGCACTGTGTGCCCCGCCAATTCCTTCACGTCCCGCCCGAACACCCTTTCTTCTTACCGCCCCGTTTTTCCTTCCTCCCGATACCTTCATTCCCTCACTGTCTCTTTTCCGTCCCGTCCCCCTACACGTCCCGGGTGTCGGTGAGTGTTGAAGTAATCCTAGGACTAGGATTGGACTAACGGTCCCTTGTTTTCTCTTTTGCTCCCTGCCCTCCGTGGATCCTCCACGTCACCGGAGCCGCCGTTGGAACCAACGAAGACCGCGAGCTGTGAAGAAGACCCGGAGTGGACCCCGTACCCCGAAGTCATTTCTGTTCTCTTGTGTTCTACCTCTGTGACTATCTGCAATAAACATCCACTATAGCCCACTATATACGGCCTCCTCGCCTGCTTTTCCGGCCCGCTGCACACCCACCCTCACAGTATCACCTTGGGAACTGAAGGAGATTCTGACCTAGTCAGAACCCTTACACAGGCTGTTCTGATTTGTGAAGGGGACATAGATTTGACCCCTGACATAAGTCCCAGTAACCTGGGCAAATACAGACAGACGCCTTTGATTAACAACAAAGTTGCTCAAGCTTACAGGGACACATGTGCCAGTGTCACTATGGTGACACCTAACTTTGTGGACCCTGGACAATACATGCCAGGTGATAATTACCTGGTGACCAATGCCAGCAATGTCACTACTACACATAGTGTGGCACTCGTTAACTTTTCCTGGGGAGGAGTAACTGGCCTAAAAAGAGTTGTGGTTAGTGCTGATCTCCCAGTAGAATGTTTGTTGGGCAATGACCTGGAGAACTCTCTATGGTCAGAAGTTGAGTACAGGACTCATGCAGAGATGTTAGGGATATCATCACATGTCCTTGCTTTGACCAGGTCACAGGCCAAAAAGTGCCTCTCTGAACCTCAGGTCTTGGATCCTGGAACAATGGACCAAGCACCTTCCAAGAAGAAGAACAGGAGGGTTAAGGCGGTGCCTTCCCAACTGCCTGCAAGTGAGGATCAAGCTTCACAGGAAGCTGGTCTTGAGACCCCTGAAGGAACTGTTTCTGAAGAACTTGAACCTGACCAGGTTGAGTTTCTGGGGACAGGGGGACCTTCTAGGGCAGACTTGGGGCAGGCTCAGTTAACCTGTCCTTCTCTTGAACCCCTCAGACAGCAGGCTGCTGCTGAGGCTGCTGGGAATGCTCAAGGTGCCCATAAAGTTTATTGGGATGAAGGACTCCTTTATACAGAGGGTAGAGACCCCAAGCCTGGTGCAACCAGGAGGTTGGTTATACCTCTGCAATTTAGGGGTTTCCTTCTCACCTTAGCCCATGATATTCCTCTAGCAGGACACTTAGGCCAGAATAAGACCTGGGACAGGCTTGTCCCTCATTTTCACTGGCCTCACATGTCTGAAGACACCAAGGAGTTTTGTCGCTCCTGTGAAACCTGCCAAGCCAGTGGTAAAGCAGGTGGAACAACAAAGGCCCCCCTAATACTACTACCTGTGGTGGGGGTTCCCTTTGAAAGAGTGGGGATTGATATTGTTGGTCCAATGGATCCCCCTACAGCATCTGGGCACAGATTCATACTGGTGGTAGTGGATCATGCCACCAGGTACCCAGAGGCAATTCCACTTAGGACCACAACAGCTCCTGTTGTGGCCAGGGCCTTACTTGGAGTTTTCTCCAGAGTGGGGTTTCCTAAGGAGGTAATATCTGATAGAGGTACCAACTTCATGTCAGGATATTTGACAGCTATGTGGAAGGAATGTGGTGTCAACTACAAGTTCACCACTCCTTATCACCCACAATGCAATGGGCTTGTTGAGAGATTTAACAAGACCCCTAAAGGGCATGATTAAAGGATTACCTGAAAAGCTCCGGCGAAGATGGGACATCCTACTGCCCTGCCTTTTGTTTGCTTACAGGGAGGTCCCCCAAAAGGGGGTTGGCTTCAGCCCCTTTGAATTGTTGTTTGGGCACCCTGTAAGAGGACCCCTGTGTCTGGTGAAGGAAGGATGGGAGTTACCTCTCAAAAAGCCTAAGCAAGACATAGTGGACTATGTACTTGGTCTCCGCTCCAAGATGGCAGAGTACATGGAAAAGGCATCCAAAAACCTTGAGGCTAGCCAAGAATTACAGAAATCTTGGCATGACCAAAAGGCTGTCCTTGTTGAATTTCAGCCTGGGCAGAAGGTATGGGTGTTGGAGCCAGTGGCCCCAGCAGCACTCCAAGACAAGTGGTCTGGACCCCATACAATTCTGGAGAAGAAGGGAGAGGTTACCTACTTGGTGGACCTAGGAACTCCCAGGAGCCCCCACAGGGTGCTCCATGTTAACAGATTGAAGGCATATGTCAACAGGGAAGACATGGGCTTGCTCATGGCTACAGATGAGGGACAGGAGGAAGAGAGTGACCCTCTCCCAGACCTGCTCACTCAGAACCCTGAGGATGGCTCAGTTGATGGTGTGGCCTTAGGTGGCAGCCTCACTGAACATCAGCAACATGACTGCAGACAAGTTCTACAGGCATACAGGCATATGTTCTCACTGACACCCAGTCAGAATAACTGGTGTACACATGTGGTGGACACTGGTGACAGTCTTCCTGTAAAGAGTAAGATTTATAGGCAACCTGACCACGTCAGGGACTGTATAAAGACTGAGGTGCAAAAGATGCTGGAATTAGGTGTTATTGAGCCTTCAGAGAGCCCCTGGGCTAGCCCAGTGGTTCTGGTCCCCAAACCTCACACCAAAGATGGCAAGAGAGAGATGAGGTTCTGTGTGGACTACAGAGGACTCAATGCTGTCACCAGGACAGATGCACACCCTATTCCAAGGGCAGATGAGCTCATTGACAAGTTGGCTTCTGCCAAATATTTGAGCACATTTGACTTGACAGCTGGCTACTGGCAAATCAGGTTAGCTGAGGAGTCTAAAGCCAAGACAGCATTTTCTACCCCTAGTGGGCATTATCAATTTGTGGTGATGCCCTTTGGTTTGAAAAATGCACCTGTCACCTTCCAAAGGTTGGTGAATCAAGTCCTTACTGGGTTGGATGACTTTTGCGCAGCTTACCTGGATGATATTGCTGTCTTTAGCTCCACCTGGGAGGATCACCTGGTCCACCTGAAGGAAGTGCTTGAGGCTCTGCAAAAGGCAGGCCTCACTATCAAGGCAACAAAGAGCCAGATAGGGCAGAGCAAGGTTGTATACCTGGGCCACCTTGTAGGTGGAGGCCAAGTTCAACCACTGGAGAGTAAGATCCAGACCATAAAGGACTGGTCCCCTCCAACTACCCAGACACAGGTCAGAGCTTTCTTGGGCCTGACTGGGTACTACAGGAAGTTTGTTAAGAACTATGGGTCCATTGTGACTCCTCTTAATGATCTGACATCTAAGAAGATGCCCACAAAGGTTCAGTGGACAGAAGTCTGTCAAAAGGCATTTGATGACCTGAAGAAGGCCATGTGCTCTGCACCTATCGTGAAGAGTCCTGACTACTCAAGAGAGTTCATTGTCCAAACAGATGCTTCTGAGTTGGGAGTGGGAGCAGTGTTTTCACCGCTTAATGTAGATGGCCAGGACCAGCCCATTGCTTTCATTAGCAGAAGGCTGACCCCCAGAGAGAAACGTTGGTCAGCTATAGAGAGGGAGGCCTTTGCTGTGGTGTGGGCCCTGAAGAAGTTGAGACAATACTTGTTTGGCACTCACTTCAAGATTCAGACCGACCATAAGCCCCTCTTATGGCTTAATCAGATGAAGGGTGAAAACTCCAAACTACTCAGGTGGTCCATTTCCCTACAGGGGATGGACTTTACAGTGGAGCACCGCCCAGGGACTGACCATGGCAACGCAGATGGTCTCTCCAGGTACTTCCACTTAGAACATGAAGACACAACTGGTCAAGGTTAGTCTAATGTCCCTGCGTTTGGGGGGGGGGGGTTATGTAGGAGAGTAGGGTCTGCTATCCTATGGTCACCCCAAATTTTTGCTTTTTGCTTCACTGGTTTATGACTTAATGTGGCTGTGGGCCTGCTAATCAGACCCGCAGCCTGCTGTTCTCTCTCTAAATTACTGCCAATGCACTTTAGGTGCATTACGAATTGGAACTGGTTCACCTTATAGGCCCCTGTAACAGTGTACCATAGGTACCCAGGGCATAGGTGTATCCAAGGCCTACCAGGGGCTGCAGCATGTATTGTGCCACCCCTGGCCTGGCCTCCATATTTGACACAACTGGCTGATCACTCAGCTGGGGTAAGTTGGTGTAATCACGTCTTACTTAGGTACAGTATGTCTGTGCCTAACCCTAAACTGGACACATATGTTCCTATCAGCCACTCCTATGGAAGGCCTCATCCATCCTGGAGGCAGAGTGCTTGGAAATATGTGAGATGGTGCTCTAGCATGAGCTGAGCCTGTCTGCAGCTGTCGGGAACCACTCCCTAAGCTGTTCCGGGATATTGCCATACCATATACTCTTAAGTGCATTATAATCCTCGCGGTTAAATGCTATCTTTGGTTTGGCTTTATCAAAACATGTCGAGTAAGGTGTCATACGAATTGGAATACTATCCCCTCGACAGTTCTGTCGACGGGGATAGCATTCCACCCTTCTAGAGGGACACGACATGTGTGTAGCCTTAACCCCGGTTAAAGTTAACCAGAGCCTCAACATCACAAAATGGATGCTGCCACCACAGACACGAGTCTGGCCTCCTGCTGCTGACCGAAGCTCGGCACATGGTGGCCTGGACAAAGGGTTTCCTGCCTTGGGAGGTGCGAGCACCACCCCAGACAGGGTTTTGTGTATTGGGTAGGACAGGGCTGAATAGAATCAGACATGCCCGGGGCACACAAAGTGTCCCCGTGCATAGGCCAGTCCAAACCGGTATTGGGACTTTCCAGACCCAGGCTTGGCGCGGAACTGGACAAAGGAAAGGGGGTGTAACCGCCCCCCTTCCTGGTTCCTCCCAGAGGAGGGACCTAGTAGGTGATCCACCCCTCAGATTGGGAATAAGAGTGGGAGCAGTGCCATTGCACGGCAGATCATCCTGAATCAACTTGAAATACAGAAGAAGACTGGACTTCGACATTCTGCTGCTCAGAAGACTGAAGAGAATCTCCCTTGTGGCCTAGGAGTGGCCACCCTGTGAACACAGGCACCAACCAGCAACTCGACATCTGCTTTGCCGCCGCCTCCCGCCGGAGCCCGAACACAGAGCCCAACAAGACCCAGACTCCCAGACCTCTCAGAGCCCGATCCACAGTCTCTGCAAAGAAGGGACCCGTGGAGGCACCGAGTGACGTGGGACCGGACCTCTTGGAAGACACTCGAAAAGCTGACTGCGCAGCTTCTGAGGCATCCTCGATGTTGTGCTTTGGGGACTGAGAACCCCCACAACCGAGCACCCCTTGCATCGAAGATCAGCTCTCCAGCATCTCCACGATCTGCGTGCGGCCCTTTTGCATTGTGCCACTCGACGCGCCATCCCGGCCACTAGCCACGTGGTCAGCGTACATCTTGGCAATGAAACCGACAAACTACACAGCAGGTCTGGTTGCTTCAGACCTACCCAAGCTCCTGTGAAAAGGAGCACTCGCTCTGACCTTGCTGGTCCGAGTGTTAAGCATCTTTCGGTTCCTGCATGGCTTGCATTAGCCAAGGCCTGTTTGCTCCGATCAGGTCGCCGACACCGCCAACAGCGAGAAGCCTGCGTGGGACAGCCCGTGACCGACTCCTGGATGTCCTCGACCCCCGGTGTCTACGTGGCTGCAGAGAGAAGCTACACGACAACGCCTATTTGCACCCGACATCGCCTGGTTCCAATCTGGTTCCACGGTAGTCACTGGCTAGTGACTTTGAACATTGTCCCCTCTGCTTTCAGGTCTTCACATCTTCAGATCCACCCTTGGATCCACCGGAACTCTTCACATCGAGCCGCCTGCAGCATCTTCAGCTCCAAGCACCATCGACCAGCGTGACGAAACCCGACACTACTTCGACCCTGTGCACCCGCTTCCTGTGGGTGAGGTAACTAAGCTCCGCCAGTGGTTCTGCACTGGTACACATCTCAGGGGCCTGTGTCTTAAGTTTCAGCTCTGTAGGTCACTCGGAAGGTTCCTAACTTTCTAACTTTGTACTTTTTACGCACCATAGACTTTACGTTGGAAAGTGCGTGCACTTTGAACACTGCACCCGAGTCCCGCGGGCCTTTCCCGACTCAGTCACTGCTAGTCTCGAATAGCTCCAGCGATTCCCAAGGCCCTAGGCCTGTTCCCTTTCCTATTGGTATCTCTTATACCACTTTCTTAGTATATGGTTTAGGTGGCCCCTAGGGCTCATCCATATTGTGCAACTTTTGTGTATTTTAAACTGTCTTGTGATTTAACGCTTGTGCTTCTGTGCTCATAAAGAGTCCAGGGGATTTTATATTCAATAAATCAATATATATTTTCAATATATATCTGTGTGGTGTCCCTTACATTTGGTATTCAAGGGGGTTGTGTATGGTATAACAGCTGGCTTCACATGCCTTTCAGAGTTTAGCCTAAGACTGCTTTGTCCACGTTACCACTAGGATAACTGGTCTACAAGGTTGAATTACAACCATCATCATAAGGGTTGCTTGGCATGGTACAAAGTGATCACTAAGAATTAGTGAGCATTATATACCAGGCCAACTTCTCACAGGGCTGAAGACGGCTGGAATGCCAGAAACATGTCCTCGGAAGCTTGTTTCCGGTCCAGGGAAGGCATGGCTTGGCAGTTCGGGCTGGACTGTTCCCATGAGGCACAGGGTCAGACTGATTTGCATATAGCCATATCTGAACTGGGGTGGCAGAGTGGGCTAAAGAACGGTGATGGATTAAACCGAGATATTTTGACTGGGTGTGAGTGTTTGATTGGTTCAGATGCTCCGTCCATTACCACCCCCTTTTGTACCGCTTTTGGCCGCCATAAGTGTGGCAGTGTATGTTCAGACGTGAGTCCCTTGCTCACTTGGCCACTGGATTCAAGCAAGCCGGGTTGAAGACGGCTGGAATGCCAGATACCGGTCCTCGGAAGCTTGTTTCCGGTCCAGGGAAGGCATGGCTTGGCAGTTCGGGCTGGACTGTTCCCATGAGGCACAGGGTCAGACTGATTTGCATATAGCCATGTCTGAACTGGGGTGGCAGAGTGGGCTAAAGAACGGTGATAGATTAAACCCAGATCTTTTGACTGGGTGTGAGTGTTTCATTGGTTCATATGCTCCGTCCATTACCACCCCCTTTTGTACCGCTTTTGGCCGCCATAAGTGTGGCAGGGTATGCACAGACGTGAGTCCCTTGCTCACTTTGCCACTGGATCCAAGCAAGCCGGGCTGAAGACAGGTGGAATGCCAGAAACCGGTCCTCGGAAGCTTGTTTCCGGTCCAGGGAAGGCATGGCTCGGCAGTTCGGGCTGGACTGTTCCCATGAGGCACAAGGTCAGACTGATTTGCATATAGCCATGTCTGAACTGGGGTGGCAGAGTGGGCTAAAGAACAGTGATGGATTAAACCCAGATCTTTTGACTGGGTGTGAGTTTTTGATTGGTTCAGATGCTCCGTCCATTACCACCCCCTTTTGTACCGCTTTTGGCTGCCATAAGTGTGGCAGGGTATGCTCAGACGTGAGACCATTGCTCACTTTGCCACTGGATTCAAGAAATCCGGGCTGAAGACGGCTGGAATGCCAGAAACCGGTCCTCGGAAGCTTGTTTCCGGTCGAGGGAAGGCATGGCTTGGCAGTTCGGGCTGGACTGTTCCCATGAGGCACAGGGTCAGACTGATTTGCATATAGCCATCTCTGAACTTGGATGGCAGAGTGGGCTAAAAAACGGTGATGGATTAAACCCAGATCTTTTGACTGGGTGTGAGTGTTTGATTGGTTCAGATGCTCCGTCCATTACCACCCCCTTTTGTACCGCTTTTGGCCGCCATAAGTGTGGCAGTGTATGCTCAGACGTGAGTTCCTTGCTCACTTTGCCAATGGATTCAAGCAAGCCGGGCTGAAGACGGCTGGAATGCCAGATACCGGTCCTCGGAAGCTTGTTTCCGGTCCAGGGAAGGTATGGTTTGGCAGGTCGGGCTGGACTGTTCCCATGAGGCACAGGGTCAGACTGATTTGCATATAGCCATGTCTGAACTGGGGTGGCAGAGTGGGCTAAAGAACGGTGATAGATTAAACCCAGATCTTTTGACTGGGTGTGAGTGTTTGATTGGTTCATATGCTCCGTCCATTACCACCCCCTTTTGTACCGCTTTTGGCCGCCAAAAGTGTGTCAGGGTATGCTCAGACATGAGTCCCTTGCTCCCTTTGCCACTGGATTCAAGCAAGCCGGGCTGAAGACGGCTGGAATGCCAGAAACCAGTCCTCGGAAGCTTGTTTCCGGTCCAGGGAAGGCATGGCTTGGCAGTTCGGGTTGGACTGTTCCCATGAGGAACAGGGTCAGACTGATTTGCATATAGCCATATCTGAACTGAGGTGGCAGAGTGGGCTAAAGAACGGTGATGGATTAAACCCAGATATTTTGACTGGGTGTGAGTGTTTGATTGGTTTAGATGCTCCGTCCATTACCACCCCCTTTTGTACCGCTTTTGGCCGCCATAAGTGTGGCAGGTTATGCTCAGACGTGAGTCCCTTGCACACTTTGCCACTGGATTCAAGCAAGCCGGGCTGAAGACGGCTGGAATGCCTGAAACCGGTCCTCGGAAGCTTTTTTCCGGTCCAGGGAAGGCATGGTTTGGCAGTTCGGGCTGGACTGCTCCCATGAGGCACAGGGTCAGACTGATTTGCATATAGCCATATCTGAACTGGGGTGGCAGAGTGGGCTAAAGAACGGTGATGGATTAAACCCAGATCTTTTGACTTGGTGTGAGTGTTTGATTGGTTCAGATGCTCCGTCCATTACCACCCCCTTTTGTGCCGCTTTTGGCCGCCATAAGTGTGGCAGTGTATGCTCAGACGTGAGTTCCTTGCTCACTTTGCCACTGGATTCAAGCAAGCCGGGCTGAAGAGGGCTGGAATGCCAGATACCGGTCTTCGGAAGCTTGTTTCCGGTCCAGGGAAGGCATGGTTTGGCAGGTCGGGCTGGACTGTTCCCATGAGGCACAGGGTCAGACTGATTTGCATATAGCCATGTCTGAACTGGGGTGGCAGAGTGGGCTAAAGAACGGTGATGGATTAAACCCAGATCTTTTGACTGGGTGTGAGTGTTTGATTGGTTTAGATGCTCCGTCCATTACCACCCCCTTTTGTACCGCTTTTGGCCGCCATAAGTGTGGCAGGGTATGCACAGACGTGAGTCCCTTGCTCACTTTGCCACTGGATCCAAGCAAGCCGGGCTGAAGACAGGTGGAATGCCAGAAACCGGTCCTCGGAAGCTTGTTTCCGGTCCAGGGAAGGCATGGCTCGGCAGTTCGGGCTGGACTGTTCCCATGAGGCACAAGGTCAGACTGATTTGCATATAGCCATGTCTGAACTGGGGTGGCAGAGTGGGCTAAAGAACAGTGATGGATTAAACCCAGATCTTTTGACTGGGTGTGAGTTTTTGATTGGTTCAGATGCTCCGTCCATTACCACCCCCTTTTGTACCGCTTTTGGCTGCCATAAGTGTGGCAGGGTATGCTCAGACGTGAGACCATTGCTCACTTTGCCACTGGATTCAAGAAATCCGGGCTGAAGACGGCTGGAATGCCAGAAACCGGTCCTCGGAAGCTTGTTTCCGGTCGAGGGAAGGCATGGCTTGGCAGTTCGGGCTGGACTGTTCCCATGAGGCACAGGGTCAGACTGATTTGCATATAGCCATCTCTGAACTTGGATGGCAGAGTGGGCTAAAAAACGGTGATGGATTAAACCCAGATCTTTTGACTGGGTGTGAGTGTTTGATTGGTTCAGATGCTCCGTCCATTACCACCCCCTTTTGTACCGCTTTTGGCCGCCATAAGTGTGGCAGTGTATGCTCAGACGTGAGTTCCTTGCTCACTTTGCCAATGGATTCAAGCAAGCCGGGCTGAAGATGGCTGGAATGCCAGATACCGGTCCTCGGAAGCTTGTTTCCGGTCCAGGGAAGGTATGGTTTGGCAGGTCGGGCTGGACTGTTCCCATGAGGCACAGGGTCAGACTGATTTGCATATAGCCATGTCTGAACTGGGGTGGCAGAGTGGGCTAAAGAACGGTGATAGATTAAACCCAGATCTTTTGACTGGGTGTGAGTGTTTGATTGGTTCATATGCTCCGTCCATTACCACCCCCTTTTGTACCGCTTTTGGCCGCCAAAAGTGTGTCAGGGTATGCTCAGACATGAGTCCCTTGCTCCCTTTGCCACTGGATTCAAGCAAGCCGGGCTGAAGACGGCTGGAATGCCAGAAACCAGTCCTCGGAAGCTTGTTTCCGGTCCAGGGAAGGCATGGCTTGGCAGTTCGGGTTGGACTGTTCCCATGAGGAACAGGGTCAGACTGATTTGCATATAGCCATATCTGAACTGAGGTGGCAGAGTGGGCTAAAGAACGGTGATGGATTAAACCCAGATATTTTGACTGGGTGTGAGTGTTTGATTGGTTTAGATGCTCCGTCCATTACCACCCCCTTTTTTACCGCTTTTGGCCGCCATAAGTGTGGCAGGTTATGCTCAGACGTGAGTCCCTTGCACACTTTGCCACTGGATTCAAGCAAGCCGGGCTGAAGACGGCTGGAATGCCTGAAACCGGTCCTCGGAAGCTTTTTTCCGGTCAAGGGAAGGCATGGTTTGGCAGTTCGGGCTGGACTGTTCCCATGAGGCACAGGGTCAGACTGATTTGCATATAGCCATATCTGAACTGGGGTGGCAGAGTGGGCTAAAGAACGGTGATGGATTAAACCCAGATCTTTTGACTTGGTGTGAGTGTTTGATTGGTTCAGATGCTCCGTCCATTACCACCCCCTTTTGTGCCGCTTTTGGCCGCCATAAGTGTGGCAGTGTATGCTCAGACGTGAGTTCCTTGCTCACTTTGCCACTGGATTCAAGCAAGCCGGGCTGAAGAGGGCTGGAATGCCAGATACCGGTCTTCGGAAGCTTGTTTCCGGTCCAGGGAAGGCATGGTTTGGCAGGTCGGGCTGGACTGTTCCCATGAGGCACAGGGTCAGACTGATTTGCATATAGCCATGTCTGAACTGGGGTGGCAGAGTGGGCTAAAGAACGGTGATGGATTAAACCCAGATCTTTTGACTGGGTGTGAGTGTTTGATTGGTTTAGATGCTCCGTCCATTTCCACCCCCTTTTGTACCGCTTTTGGATGCCATAAGTGTGGCAGGGTATGCTCAGACGTGAGTCCCTTGCTCACTTTGCCACTGGATTCAAGCAAGCCGGGCTGAAGACGGCTGGAATGCCTGAAACCGGTCCTCGGAAGCTTGTTTACGGTCCAGGGAAGGCATGGTTTGGCAGTTCGGGCTGGACTGTTCCCAAAAAGCACAGGGTCAGACTGATTTGCATATAGCCATATCTGAACTGGGGTGGCAGAGTGGGCTAAAGAACGGTGATGGATTAAACCCAGATCTTTTGACTGGGTGTGAGTGTTTGATTGGTTCAGATGCTCTGTCCATTACCACCCCCTTTTGTACCGCTTTTGGCCGCCATAAGTGTGGCAGTGTATGCTCAGACGTGAGTTCCTTGCTCACTTTGCCACTGGATTCAAGCAAGCCGGGCTGAAGAGGGCTGGAATGCCAGATACCGGTCTTCGGAAGCTTGTTTCCGGTCCAGGGAAGGCATGGTTTGGCAGGTCGGGCTGGGCTGTTCCCATGAGGCACAGGGTCAGACTGATTTGCATATATCCATGTCTGAACTGGGGTGGCAGAATGGGCTAAAGAACGGTGATGGATTAAACCCAGATCCTTTGACTGGGTGTGAGTGTTTGATTGGTTCAGATGCTCCGTCCATTACCACCCCCTTTTGTACCGCTTTTGGCCGCCATTAGTGTGGCAGGGTATGCACAGACGTGAGTCCCTTGCTCACTTGGCCACTGGATCCAAGCAAGCTGGGCTGAAGATGGCTGGAATGCCAGAAACCGGTCCTCGGAAGCTTGTTTCCGGTCCAGGGAAGGCATGGCTTGGCAGTTCGGGCTGGACTGTTCCCATGAGGCACAGGGTCAGACTGATTTGCATATAGCCATGTCTGAACTGGGGTGGCAGAGTGGGCTATAGAACGGTGATGGATTAAACCCAGATCTTTTGACTGGGTGTGAGTGTTTGATTGGTTTAGATGCTCCGTCCATTACCACCCCCTTTTGTACCGCTTTTGGCCGCCATAAGTGTGGCAGGGTATGCTCAGACGTGAGTCCCTTGCTCACTTTGCCACTGGATTCAAGCAAGCCGGGCTGAAGAGGGCTGGAATGCCTGAAACCGGTCCTCGGAAGCTTGTTTCCGGTCCAGGGAAGGCATGGTTTGGCAGTTCGGGCTGGACTGTTCCCATGAGGCACAGGGTCAGACTGATTTGCATATAGCCATATCTGAACTGGGGTGGCAGAGTGGGCTAAAGAACGGTGATGGATTAAACCCAGATCTTTTGACTGGGTGTGAGTGTTTGATTGGTTAAGATGCTCCGTCCATTACCACCCCCTTTTGTACCGCTTTTGGCCGCCATAAGTGTGGCAGTGTATGCTCAGACGTGAGTTCCTTGCTCACTTTGCCACTGGGTTCAAGCAAGCTAGGCTGAAGAGGGCTGGAATGCCAGATACCAGTCTTCGGAAGCTTGTTTCCGGTCCAGGGAAGGCATGGTTTGGCAGGTCGGGCTGGGCTGTTCCCATGAGGCACTGGGTCAGACTGATTTGCATATAGCCATGTCTGAACTAGGGTGGCAGAGTGGGCTAAAGAACGGTGATGGATTAAACCCAGATCTTTTGACTGGGTGTGAGTGTTTGATTGGTTCAGATGCTCCGTCCATTACCACCCCCTTTTGTACCGCTTTTGGCCGCCATTAGTGTGGCAGGGTATGCACAGACGTGAGTCCCTTGCTCACTTTGCCAATGGATCCAAGCAAGCTGGGCTGAAGATGACTGGAATGCCGGAAACCGGTCCTCGGAAGCTTGTTTCCGGTCCAGGGAAGGCATGGCTTGGCAGTTCGGGCTGGACTGTTCAAATGAGGCACAGGGTCAGACTGATTTGCATATAGCCATGTCTGAACTGGGGTGGCAGAGTGGGCTAAAGAACGTTGATGGATTAAACCCAGATCTTTTGACTGGGTGTGAGTGTTTGATTGGTTCAGATGCTCCATCCATTACCACCCCCTTTTGTACCGCTTTTGGCCGCCATAAGTGTGGCAGGGTATGCTCAGACGTGAGTCCCTTGCTCCCTTTGCCACTGGATTCAAGCAAGCCAGGCGAAAGACGGCTGGAATGCCAGAAACCGTTCCTCAGAAGATGTTTCCGGTCCAGGGAAGGCATGGCTTGGCAGTTCGGGCTGGACTGTTCCCATGAGGCACAGGGTCAGACTCATTTGCCTATAGCCATATCTGAACTGGGGTGGCAGAGTGGGCTAAAGAACGGTGATGGATTAAACCCAGATATTTCGACTGGGTGTGAGTGTTTGATTGGTTCAGATGCTCCGTCCATTACTACCCTCTTTTGTACCGCTTTTGGCCGCCATAAGTGTAGCAGTGTATGTTCAGACGTGAGTCCCTTGCTCCCTTTGCCACTGGATTCAAGCAAGCCGGGTTGAAGACGGCTGGAATGCCAGATACCGGTCCTCGGAAGCTTGTTTCCGGTCCAGGGAAGGCATGGCTTGGCAGTTCGGGCTGGACTGCTCCCATGAGGCACAGGGTCAGACTGATTTGCATAAAGCCATGTCTGAACTGGGGTGGCAGAGTGGGCTAAAGAACGGTGATGGATTAAACCCAGATCTTTTGACTGGGTGTGAGTGTTTGATTGGTTCAGATGCTCCGTCCATTACCACCCCCTTTTGTACCGCTTTTGGCCGCCATAAGTGTGGCAGGGTATGCACAGACGTGAGTCCCTTGCTCACTTTGCCACTGGATCCAAGCAAGCCGGGCTGCAGACGGCTGGAATGCCAGAAACCGGTCCTCGGAAGCTTGTTTCCGGTCCAGGGAAGGCATGGCTTGGCAGTTCGGGCTGGACTGTTCAAATGAGGCACAGGGTCAGACTGATTTGCATATAGCCATGTCTGAACTGGGGTGGCAGAGTGGGCTAAAGAACGGTGATGGATTAAACCCAGATCTTTTGACTGGGTGTTAGTGTTTGATTGGTTCAGATGCTCCGTCCATTACTACCCCCTTCTGTACCCCTTTTGGCCGCCATAAGTGTGGCAGGTTATGCTCAAACGTGAGTCCCTTGCTCACTTTGCCACTGGATTCAAGCAAGCCGGGCTGAAGACGGCTGGAATGCCAGAAACCGGTCCTCGGAAGCTTGTTTCCGGTCCAGGGAAGGCATGGCTTGGCAGTTCGGGCTGGACTGTTCCCATGAGGCAAAGGGTCAGACTGATTTGCATATAGTCATGTCTGAACTGGGGTGGCAGAGTGGGCTAAAGAACGGTAATGGATTAAACCCAGATCTTTTGACTGGGTGTGAGTGTTTGATTGGTACAGATGCTCCTTCCATTACCACCCCCTTTTGTACTCCTTTTGGCCGCCATAAGTGTGGCAGGGTATGCTCAGACGTGAGTCCCTTGCTCACTTTGCCACTGGATTCAAGCAAGCCGGGCTGAAGACGGCTGGAATGCCAGAAACCGGTCCTCACAAGCTTGTTTCCGGTCCAGGGAAGGCATGGCTTGGCAGTTCGGGCTGGACTGTTCCCATGAGCCACAGGGTCAGACTGATTTGCATATAGCCATGTCTGAACTGGGTTGGCAGAGTGGGCTAAAGAACGGTGATGGATTAAACCCAGATCTTTTGACTGGGTGTGAGTGTTTGAATGGTTCTGATGCTCCGTCCATTACCACCCCCTTTTGTACCGTTTATAGATTTGTTAGTCAAGTAAATATTAAACAGTACTAAATGACTGCATGGTTGATATGAATTTGTCATTTGTGTAAAGTGTCATGAACAGTGAATGAAGGATATATCCTGGGTAATCCGAATTCCAAACATATGATTCTAGAAAGACAGCCTCCATGGATTATTTTAGTAGACCTGTTGATGCAGTTATGTTCCAAACTTGTGGGTATTCATTATTGGCTCATCAAAGACTTTATAGTTTTTAAACAAATAGTCACACACTGATTTCATTCACCCGGTGCTATGAATAGAAAATCAACAAGTATAGTCACATAGATGAGCTGTGATTTTTGTGATTTTGTGATTTTGTGGGGGTATTTATAGAGCGCAGTGGTCGCTCCGGAAGGAGCATCATGGCGCTGAATTTCCAGGTAGGGGATCGAGACACATCGTAGTGGCTGTGGGAATTAGATGGCTGCCTTGGTGTAGTCATCCGGAAGGTTAAAAATCCAAGTTTTTAGCAGTTTTCTGAAGGGTTTTTCTTGAGTTTGGTGTCTAAGATTTTTGGGCATGAGGTTCCAGGCTTTTGTGGTCAAGAAGCTTAGGGTTTGTGGTTGAGTCTTGGCACATCGTAGATTTTCTGTATGAAAATTAAATGCATAGACAGTTTCTGTGTCCCATATACTAAAAATGCAATTATTCTTTCACCTCTATGCGGATGTTGTACTTTAGGTACTAACACTTACTTCATTGCACTCTCATAATAAGAAAAAGTTTGATTACATTTTCTTTTTTTTTTTCAAAGTTGTCTTTTTATTAAGCATTAAACATGACCAAATACAAAAGACTGCAATCTGAATAGTACAAAGGGCGTGCAACTGCCCGGGTGGCAACATAAGGAGCTATGGTGGGTTCAGCTTCGCAAAGTCGCCAAGACGGTCACCATTCCGTACAGGGTGAATGATGCTGATTTCCTGAACAATAAACCCCCCTCCACCCCGACCAACAGAATCCCCCCTCCCGCCCCATCCGGTGGTGACAAAATAAATATAAGAGAAATAAGCAGTAAATAACAGAGACATAAATAGGCAGTGATATAGGCAATAGTGGCGATGCACAGATTGGACCATAGAACATTTGGGGTACCAGCCAAGGCTCCCCATCTCCAACAGGAGGCCGCTAAACCTGAAATTGATGCATAGCCCGCACGGTTGGCGGACAAACCGCAGAGGACAATCCCCGGGATAAGTAGGACACCAGAGAGGTCCCCAGCAGAGTGGAATGTCTTTGGAATCAGTCTGGAGAATGTCCGTCAGGCGTTCCATAGATAAGATCCTCCATAGGCGAGCATGCCATAAAGAAATCGCCGGGGCCTCAGTCTTTTTCCATGCAGCTGCCAAAGTGAGTTTGACCGCCCCTAAACATGTCCACATGATCGCTTTGTCTGCCTTAGTTTGTCTAATCAACAGGGGGTCTTTTAGACCCAGAAGGGCAAAGTCTATGGAGAGGGGAATGGGATAGCCCAAGATATCTTTGATGTGAGAGAGTATTTCATCCCAAAAAGGACGGATCTTAGGACAGTCCCACTATATATGTCTGAAGTCCTACTGCAGGCCACATCCCCGCCAACATAAATCTGAGGTGCCTGGAAAGATACGCTGAAGCTTAGTAGGGTATAGGTACCAGTCGTAGAGGGGTTTATAGTGGGCTTCCCGCAGATCTAAGGACCGATTATGCTTGAAAATGTCCCTCCAGTCATGAGACCATTCCCCATCCTCAATATCCCTCCCCAAGACCCGCTCCCAAAAATGCATGAACCTTGCCCGAGGGGGAAATGTAGTGGAAAGGAGCATCTCATATATAGCCAAAATAGCTCCCTTCATGATACCTGCTCATCCGTAGCCACAGCCTGAAACAGGGCCGTGAGATGGGGGAGAAGTTCTGCGGAAAAACACCTGTAGAAGTGGGCCGTAAGGCCATCGGGATATATAAATATAAATAAAAACCTCAGTGTCCTTGAAATGACAAGACAGATGAGTGTTAGGAATCGAGCTAGTCCTATCTTTATGACCATGCCTTAACATCACATGACCATGGATAGGTAGATAAAAACCAGTCCTACCTTTGGCTCATTGCTCGATATTGCCAGTGTTTGGATTCCCTTCCTGGTTGTTGGTTGCTGAAGTCTGCAGAGCTGAGCCTCCTCATCTGCTGCCTTATTCCTTTGTTGCTGTCCTGTCCTCTCTCACGGGCTCGTGAAGAGGGTTTGTGATCCTTCCTGCTTCGTTTTGGTCCCCTCCCCGTTTTACTATTCCTTTTTAGTTTAGCTAGCGGTATCCTGGTATCCCTTTCCTTTTTCCCACTTTCCTTTACACGCCCCAGTGATTCCGATTATTTTGCCTTGGGTGATTCGGGGGCTCCCGTTCACTCCAGCGTGATAGATACTTGAACACTGACTTACTGAGGCTTGCTGCTAGCTCCAGCGCGTCTCTGCTGGACTACGCTCCGCCTCGTTGTGTGCGGAAGTGACGCTTTGGGTCACTTCGCGGCGGCTTCGTTTCTAATCGCGCTGTTGGTATAGCGCAACGGAGGGTTTCCCTGCTCCCTGTCCCTTCGAGTTCTTTTTTGTTGATAACGGGTTTTTTTTGGTATTGGCTGCAAGCCAAATCCGACCTTTTTCCCCTCATATTATAATTTTGGTATGAGGACATTTTGATAACAGCTCCTTCCCTAAATCTGCTAAAGGCATTAGCGCAGATTCCGGAGTACACCGTTTTTGCTGTTGCAGTACTCCACATCTTTACGAGGCGGAGCCTGCATGTGCCACAGGTGAGAAGGGTTGTATGTTTGATAAGGCATGGTCATTGGGGGTTGGGTTACATTAGTGTACAGTGCATATGAAAGGTGTTGTTTTTCCCCATTGTACATAGGTGCAGAAGCGTAAAGACAGAGGGAGCTGTGTCCTGTTACCTACAAGGGTGGAAGACTTGGTGTCTCCTCAACATTACCACCCTCTTTTCAGGTCCATAGGTGCACCCATAGAGTTTATCCGGTGGGTGTCCAGTGGGCAGGGGAAGGGGACTGGTGCATGCTACGTTCCTGCAGTGCTTGGGCCGGTTGGAATCTAACAGAATATCGAGCCCACGTTAAAACAGCACTGCCCGAACTAGCATGGATGAGGAAGGGAATCCGATGGGTGGGGGTACGGTGGGTCCCTCAATGCAGGATATCATGGGAGCTGTACACACCCTACAGGCACAAGTGCAAGAGTTGCAACAGGAGAATGTAGGACTGAAACAGGAGTTAGTAGCGGTAAGGGCCAGAGAACAGTCACAGCATAGGGGAACTGGTCCCGTGATACAGCCAGCCACCTTCCAGTACTCCGGAGGGGCGGGATCTAGTACTGCAAGCGGGGGCTCTCCCATAGCAGTGACAGTTTCAACCCCTGTGGCAGTGCCTTTAGCCCCCCCTGAGAGATTCACAGGAGAGAGCGATAAATTCGGTACCTTTATGAATCAGTGTCAGCTGCACTTTATGTGTAGAACAAATGCCTTTCCTGACGATTCTGCAAAGATTGCGTTTATACTGTCGTATCTGGCTGGTAACGCGGCCCAATGGGCAATTCAATTAGTGGAAAACAATGACCGTGTGTTGTATAACTATCAGGCGTTCAAGGAGTTGATGCGTAGTCTATTTGCCAAACATGCGTTCATGCAGGCCAGTGATGCTGAACTGTTGAAATTACGGCAGGGCAGGCAGGACTTGTTGTCTTATATAGCCAACTTTAACCGATTGGTATCTGAGACGCATTGGCCGACTGAGAAGAGGACATCCCTATTCTATCAGGGTTTATGCGAAGAATTGAAGGATATAGTGTCACAGGTGGTGGATCCGCCTGAGGATTGCGCGGCTTTCATCGACTTGGTGGTGAAATTGAATCATAGGGTGACGGAACGGCGAGGAGAACGTAGCCGGTTCCAGTCCTCACGGGGTAGTTATGTGAAACCGGAGGTGAGGGCGGGAGGAGAGAGTAGAACCGTTCCCGAGCCTATGGAGATAGGTGGAGTACGGGGTCCTTTGACTCCAGAGGAAAAGAAGAGAAGGAGAGAGAAGAATTTGTGTCTGTATTGCGGACAGGGGGGACATTTCGCACGTGATTGTCCCGTGAAACCATCTGGTGTGGGGTTTGGAAAAAAGGTGGCATGCATACAAGTGGAGCAGATAGCTGAGAAGGAAAGGAAAGCTCAGTATGAAGTGGTGGGGGCGATAGATCAGGCCCCTAGGCATTTTGTGATTAATGCTCAATTGCTGATATCAGTGCAGAACCGTGTTCCGGTGTCAGTGCTACTTGATTCCGGGGCCACTGGGAACTTTATGGATATCTCAATGGCGGATAAGCTGATGGTTCCTTGTCATCTAAAGGAACAACCAGAGCCAGTAAGGGCTATCGATGGGACTGAGTTGACTTCGGGGTGTATTACCCGACAGACTGAACCATTAGGTTTAGTGTGTGACAATGGGCATGTGGAATCCGTGATCTTTGATTTGATCGATGCACCCTCGTTCAGCTTGGTACTGGGGGTCCCGTGGTTACAAACACATAACCCCAGGATAGACTGGGTACAAAGACTGGTTACGTTAGACTCGGTACATTGTTTAAAGAATTGTTATGTTGTGGCGGCGGAGCAGATCGATCCTTTGTCCTGTGCCGTGACCGAGACGAGTAGGATTCCTCCACAGTATTCTGCTTATAAGGATGTGTTCGATAAGGGATGTGCCCAAGGTCTCCCTCCACACAGGTCGTATGATTGTAAGATCGACCTAATACCAGGGGCCCCGTTGCCATGTAGTCGGGTCTACGCACTGTCTGAACCTGAAGAGGCTCATCTGAAGACGTACATTGATGAGATGTTGTTGTTGGGTTATATACGTCCTTCTTCCTCGCCAGTGTCATCGGCTATCTTTTTTATACCTAAGAAGGAGGGGTCTTTAAGGGCGTGTGTTGACTATCGCACATTGAATTCTGCCACAGTTAAGAACAGGTACCCTCTTCCGCTCATCTCCGTGTTACTGGACCAGCTCCGCAAGGCTACAGTTTTCACCAAGCTGGACTTGCGGGGCGCATACCATCTTATAAGGGTTCGGCCAGGGGATGAGTGGAAGACGGCATTTAAAACAAAGTATGGACTATTTGAATACACCGTAATGCCGTTTGGCTTGTGCAACGCGCCTGCAGCGTTTCAGTTCTTCATAAATGAGGTCCTTGGCAGATATTTGGATCAGACAGTTATAGTGTATTTGGATGACATCCTCATTTATTCAGAGAAGGGGCTTGATCATACCAAGCATGTGTTGCAGGTATTGCAGACGTTACAGGAACATCATTTATATGCTAAGCTGGAAAAGTGCCAGTTTAGTACTTCCGAAGTGGAGTTCTTGGGGTTTGTTATTTCTGCTGCAGGCATTCGTATGGATCCGAAAAAGATTCAGGCTATAGAGACCTGGCCAGTGCCTACGAATGTGAAACAAATACAGGTGCTCCTTGGTTTCGCTAATTTTTATCGGCGATTTATTCTGCATTTCTCTGATATAGTGGCCCCAATGACTCGCCTCTTGAGAAAGGGTGTCCCTTTTGATTGGACCAGTGAGACTCAAGACGCCTTTCGTATGTTGCTGAGACAGTGTGTGTCTGCCCCGGTATTGGTGCATCCTGATCCTGCCCTGCCGTATTTCGTAGAAACAGATGCTTCCTTGTGTGCTGTAGGAGGTGTTTTGTCGCAGAGAGACGAAGCCACTGGCCATATGCATCCAATTGCGTTCTTTTCTAAAACCCTATTGCCAGCTGAACGTAATTATACGGTGGCAGAGAGAGAGCTGCTGGCGGTCAAACTGGCGTTTGAGGAATGGCGTCATTACTTATGGGGTGCCCGTCACGTGATTACCATCTACACTGATCATAAGAATCTAGAATTCTTTCGTTCGGCTAGGGCATTAACACCGCGTCAGATGAGATGGGTTTTATTCTTTAATGAATACGACTTCATTATAACCTACAGGCCTGTAGCTCAACAGGTGAAATCCGATGCGCTTTCCCGAATACACGTGGATGCAAAGGATGAAGGTTCTTTGAGTATGAGTAGGGCAATGATCGCTAAAGAAAGAATCGTAGGAGCATTGACAGTGGACGACTTTCCTGCGTTGGTGAAAGACCGATTAAGCCACTTGGATTTGGCCCCTTGGTTATCCCTACCCCAGGTAGCGTTGCAAGATGGTCTTTTGTATAAGGAGGACAGGTTGTTAATTTCCCCTGGGTTGAGGGATGAGGTGTTGGAGTGGTGTCATTCCTCTGCCCTGGCAGCTCATCCAGGTATAAGAAAGACCAAGGACATGTGTATGAGGTGGTTTTGGTGGGAGTCCATATCAAGGGATGTTCAGGGTTATGTAGGTGCTTGTCCGGTGTGTGCAACCTGCAAGCCCTCGCATTGTAAACCCTCAGGACTTTTACAGCCTTTGGCGGTTCCACCTGGTCCGTGGCATTCTTTGAGCATGGATTTTGTAACTGATCTACCCTCTGTCGCAGGCCTCACCGCCGTGTTGGTGGTGGTGGATTTATTCACCAAGATGGCCCACTTTATACCGTTTCCCAAAATTCCTACCGCAAAGGAGATGGCGGTGGTGTTCATGTCTTCGATTGTGCGCTTGTATGGGTTACCGGAGGTGATTGTATCTGATAGAGGGGCACAGTTCATCTCACACTTTTGGACTGAGTTGTGTCAGGTGCTTAAAACCAAGATATGTCTATCCTCGGCTTACCACCCTCAGTCTGACGTCAGACTGAGCGCACTAACCAGACGATGGAACAATACTTAAGGTGTCTGATTGCGTCCTTGTCCTGTGATTGGGTAACTGCCCTGCCCATCGCGGAGTTCGCCTACAACAACAGTGTGCATTCCGCCTTGGGCATGACACCCTTTTTCTGTTCCCTGGGATACCATCCGAGGGCGATGGCTATACAGCCCATGGGTCGTGTGCCAGCCATCGACAACGTGTGTAAGCAATTGGGAGACGTCTGGGCCTTGGCTAGAAAAAGCCTTTTGGATGCAAAGGAGGCTATGAAGGTACAGGCGGATAAACATCGAGTCCCTGCTCCTGCCTACAAGATAGGGGATCTTGTGTGGCTGTCTTCACGCAACTTGAGGTTACAGGGATCACGTAAGCTGCAGCCCAGGTTTGTGGGTCCATATCCCATCCTCCAGGTAGTTAACCCTGTAGCAATGAAGCTTAGGTTACCTCAGGAGTATAGTGTGCACCCTGTTTTTCATACCTCACTGCTTAAACCCTATGTACCGACAGACCAGGTACTGCCGCCCCCTCCTTCTATCCTGATTGATGGACAGGAGGAATTTGAGGTCCAGGCTATCCTTGATTCGAAGCGAGTCAGGGGACGTCTTTTTTACTTGGTAGACTGGAAGGGGTACACGAAGGATGACAGGACATGGGAGCCTGCTGGGGGGGTTCACGCCCCGCGGTTGGTTCGATCATTCCATAGACTACACCCCTCCAAGCCCAGACCGGTGGGGAGGATTGTTGGGGGGGGGTACTGTTAGGAATCGAGCTAGTCCTATCTTTATGACCATGCCTTAACATCACATGACCATGGATAGGTAGATAAAAACCAGTCCTACCTTTGGCTCATTGCTCGATATTGCCAGTGTTTGGATTCCCTTCCTGGCTGTTGGTTGCTGAAGTCTGCAGAGCTGAGCCTCCTCATCTGCTGCCTTATTCCTTTGTTGCTGTCCTGTCCTCTCTCACGGGCTCGTGAAGAGGGTTTGTGATCCTTCCTGCTTCGTTTTGGTCCCCTCCCCATTTTACTATTCCTTTTTAGTTTAGCTTGCGGTATCCTGGTATCCCTTTCCTTTTTCCCACTTTCCTTTACATGCCCCAGTGATTCTGATTACTTTGCCTTGGGTGATTCGGGGGCTCCCGTTCACTCCAGCGTGATAGATACTTGAACGCTGACTTACTGAGGCTTGCTGCTAGCTCCAGCGCGTCTCTGATGGACTACGCTCCGCCTCGTTGTGTGCGGAAGTGGCGCTTTGGGTCACTCCGCGGCGGCTTCGTTTCTAATCGCGCTGTTGGTATAGCGCAACGGAGGGTTTCCCTGCTCCCTGTCCCTTCGAGTTCTTTTTTGTTGATAACGGGGTTTTTTGGTATTGGCTGCAAGCCAAATCCGACCTTTTTCCCCCCATATTATAATTTTGGTACGAGGACATTTTGATAACAGCTCCTTCCCTAAATCTGCTAAAGGCATTAGCGCAGATTCCGGAGTACACCGTTTTTGCTGTTGCAGTACTCCACATCTTTACGAGGCGGAGCCTGCATGTGCCACAGGTGAGAAGGGTTGTATGTTTGAAAAGGCATGGTCATTGGGGGTTGGGTTACATTAGTGTACAGTGCATATGAAAGGTGTTGTTTTTCCCCATTGTACATAGGTGCAGAAGCGTAAAGACAGAGGGAGCTGTATCCTGTTACCTACAAGGCTGGAAGACTTGGTGTCTCCTCAACATTACCACCCTCTTTTCAGGTCCATAGGTGCACTCATAGAGTTTATCCTGTGGGTGTCCAGTGGGCAGGGGAAGGGGACTGGTGCATGCTACGTTCCTGCAGTGCTTGGGCCGGTTGGAATCTAACAATGAGCAACCGCTCTCCGGCGAGTGCGCCTGTCTTCCGGGTGAATCATGGTGTCAGAACTATGGCATCACTGCGAAAACTCTCCGTGGCACAGCAAGTACGTTGAGCCCACACAAACGGTCACAAAAGTTGCAAAGGTACCAGACGGCTCCCTGGACGCGAGCTGAGAGCCGAAGATTAACTGGAGACCCAATGGCCAACACATGAGCAACGGCTCACAGAGGTTAGACAGTTTCCAGTAGAGAAATAGAATGCCAGAGCCATGAAGAACAACAGCAGCGGGTCATGACAGTACCGGAATCCAGCTAGAGAGACCCCCAGCCGGAAGGCCATGAACATCCAGGAACCCGGAGGAGGTGCATAGACCACTCAAGCAACACCTCCAAAGCTGGAAACAATGCAGGAAGGTTCAACAGCATCTGGTGATGGTGTGCCATGCATTGGAGCCACTCCGCTGCATCCCTGCTGCCTCCGCGGAGCCTGAGTCGGGAGACTCCTCAGGAAGTGGAAGCCCCAAAACCTTCAACCCTTCCGCCAAGTGAGTTTTGTTACCATACTCGAAAATGAGTCCAAAGGGAAGGACCACCTATAGCGGATCTTATCCTCCTGCAATTTAGTGGTAATAGGACGCATCGTCTGCCGGCGGGCCAGAGTCGCAGCCGCATGATCTTGGTTCAGAGAGCAGCCATACCCCTGAAAGGACTCCTCCATCTTTTTTCTGGATGCCGATAGAATGGCACCTTTATTCTTGAATGAATGTAGCTTAACCAGGACATCACGCGGCCGCTTGCGGGTCCCCGTCTGCAGGGCTCCTACCCGATGCACTCTGTTGATCCTAATCTTAAGCTGCTGAGGGGCGAGGACCTCAGCAAAGAGACCAGATACAAAGGCCTCCAAGTCCGGCCCCTCCGCCCCTTCTTCCAAATTTCGAATCTGGACTGCTGTGTGTTGTGCATCGTAGCCTGGGCGGACACTAGATTCTGCGTTTGCCCTTCAACCTCCAGCAGACGGATCCTACGGCATCTACATCTTGCCGCAGCGTAGTAAGCTTCTCGGTGAGGTAAGCCTTCAGTTGGTCCACTGAGGTTTTGAGGTCTTGTTTAAACTCCCGGCAGAGCTCCACCTTGAAGTCCCGGAGCGTTGCCACTAGATCCTCGCGGGTGAGCACCAAGTCTTGCAGCGGAGCAAGATCCTCCCGTAAAGGTACCTGGCCCGAGGCCTTAAAATATGTGGAAATCTTGTTAGTCTGCTTCTTGGGAGGCATATGATGCCTCCCCCTGGAACCATGTGGCGAACATAGAGTTCTCCCGTTGAACCAGGATCGTGAACTGACCAGGACTGACTCCTATGAGGGGTTTGGAATGACCAGCGTATGAGCCGTCACACTGCATATCCCTGAACCCGACAGCAGAGTAAGGCACCCCACCAGGAAAGCGAGCGTTATCTGGAGCTTCCGCCAAGGAATGGAGCCTCCTTCATGTCAAGGTACACCCCCGCTGCTCCTCCCAATCTCCGAGGCACTCACCACTGCAACTCCAGCGCAGAATCAGCAGCTCCTCATGTTTTACTCCATTACTGCCAATCGCGGGATGGCCACTGCCGCCATGTTAGAGTCAGACACAGTCCTCCACAGGCGCGGGGAGAGACCAACATAGTGCGGCCCCCAGGAGACGGCAAGGATGTGCAGGATCACCACCGCACCCGTGCGGGGGGCACAAACGAAGCCCCCGCCACTGCCAGCACCGGTCTATGCCTCCCCTGAGGACCGCAGTCGATGTAGCGCCAAAACCAGGCAGACCGCTCCGACTCACTCACTGCACCCCAGCTGCTCGGGAAACCAGCATCCACTGCTCCTCATTGGGTGGTCGACATAGGGGGCCTCTCGTAGCAGCACTCCGGAGCCTCCCAGGACCAACCCACACACCGCTCACCACTCGGGACACCCGGTGCAGTTCTCCACAAAATGGCACCCGGGGTCCGCGAGTGTCTCCGGAGTTCCCCTCCAATCGCTGCTACATCTGTTTCCCGGCTCTACGGTCATCACCTCTCAGACCGGACACCTCTAGAGAGCTTTGGACACCTGGGGAGCAAAGGCAACCATCCCCAGCGCGCAGGTAAGGACCAAAGAACGATCGGGCAGGTGCGGAGCTGAGCGATTTCACGACCGCTCCGCCGCCTTACTTGGCCACGCCCCTACATTTTCTTTTTTTAGATGTTTATATAGCACGAGCTTGACCCGAAGGTATCAGAGCACTTTACATGAGCACCAGTTACTTTACAGATGGACACATTCATTTTTTGTAGGCACAGGGAGATTAAGTGATTTGCCCAGAATCACAGGATGTCTGTGCCGAGACACAAACCCTGCTCCTTAGCTTCGAGGTGGACCGCTTTATCTGTTAGGCCACATCCTCCCCTGTTAATGGTATGAAAGTCCTTTGCATGGCATGGAAATGCTATACCATCCTACCCTGTCAGTTTTTCTTGCTACCTCTGTGTTCCGCTCTGGTGAACTAACCAACCATGCCTGTCCTTCAAGTTCTCCATCTTTTTGCTTTTCTGTTTTGAAGGGCTGTGATGACTGAGGGACCCAACATTTGTCCCATTCTAGGTGGAATTAGCTATTGTCTCATCAACCCAGGCTACATGGTGACAGTTCCTACTGGTAGCAGATTGATATTGCATGGCCAAAATACTTTTAACCTGTGGGTGCTTGGCCTTTTGCTGTCAAGAACATCAAACAATAGACTCTTGCCTTCGCCATGGATGAAAGCTCAGTATGTGTGGTTTACTGGTATTTGGTGAATGGTGGAGTACATTTGAACCACGGTGCATGATACACAAATTGATGGCCCTCCTGCAGTAGGCTGTCTTCGTCCATGATGGATATGCTACCCTCAACATACTGCTCCTAAGACCACCTTCCTGAAACCAGTTGCTGTTGGTGAATGGGGGAAAGCTGCTAATGTCTCATATTAGAAATCTTCATGCTCTAGAAAAAGAACATTTATTCCCAGCTTCATTTGTTACATTAAAAGTACTTGCTATAGCCTACAACTCACACCTAAAGGTGTAACTCAGCACTTAACTAACACAGGACCATCTGACTAGTTAGAATATCCAAGTCTTCAGGAGTTTTTTAAATCTAACAAAATCTGTGCATGAGTGGATATGAAGAGGGAGTTTGTCAGTGGCGGCTGGTGACATTTCAAAGTGGTGAGGCGGAAACTGATAATCATACTGCACCGTAGCGAGCGTAGAGAGCGAGCCCGAACCCCCTAAGGAGGGTATAGGGGGATTTCCCCCCGCGAAAATTTGGAAAAAATAGTGGAAAAATTGAGCATTTCCAAGCAAATTTGAGAAAGCAGGAATGTTAATAAAGCAATTGTGAAAGTGCAGGTATTACATTATTAAAGAGCTGTCATATAACATACTAGGTAGCTGCTTATTCAGTATAACAACAGAGCTTCATAACAGACTTCAAGATACAATGCTGAGAACCTCACAGATTGTTTTTATTTAAACTGCAAACAACAAAACAAACAACTTTTTTGATTTAAACTGCAAACAACAAAAGAACCAACTAAACAGGTCACAAACTATCACCATTCAATAAATTTACTTTTTATATCTAAATTCAGCACGTCCGCTTCCCTTGCAAGAGGGCCACCTCTTTAAGAGAGTGCGAGGATGGCGGAGGGTTGGGATATAGATTATGGTCATTCTGCATGCTGCTTTTTCTTTCCACCACTGTTCCTCCCCACGGGAGCCCTTGGTGCAGACAAAGTGGGAGGAGGTGCTGGACAAACCCATGTCAAACCATGAGTGGTCGAAGATACATAAGAGTACGGAGGGTGAGCTCTACACATGCAATTTAAATGAATACAATATAACATCATGCATCAAGTATATCCGCAGCGCAAACTCTCTAAGTAAGATATACTCTGCCTGGGCGCTTATGTCCCAGATGTAGTGAGTCAAACAGACTGTGAACTTAGTGTTCAGGAACCCCCCTCCCCTTTAGAAAGGGAACAGCAACATGGTGGTCAAAACAATGACCAGAGCGACTGAAGTTACAGAGTGGAAACTCCTTGAACCTGCTACATGAGAGAAACAGGAGAGAGACGGAAATAATGTGTAAAGGGATCGATAAGGGGAACGTGAAGGAAATAAAAGCACAACCTAACACTCGGAAAATATTCTCTGCAAACCAATGCCCTGGGAGGATTAGAGTCCTTGGTGTTAGTTCGGGAACATTCCTTTCCACATGATAATATACATAGATATTAATACAATACTACACAGTACACCATTGCCTACATAACGTTTGTTCTTGTGCTGGAGTGTCTGCCATTTATTGCAGTACTTTGTACGCTTTTGTAACCTGCACACATCACCTTTTTCCTCCTGTAATGTACTGATTGCTACCTCTCGTATTTTGGTTGCTCACTATTGTCACTTTTGTCTCATGTAACTTAACGTTTGCTTTTGTGATTTGTTTACTTGTAACTTTCTCCTCATGTATCATATTGTTCCTATTGTGAAGCGCTCTGACACCTTCGGGTAAAGTCTGCAGTGTCCGCGCTATATAAAATCGCATAAATAAATGCCGAGCCGGATTCCACCATGATGGTGCAGCGGGGGATTGGAATTTACACCACCGCCTCCCTCAACCTTCCGTTTCTCCTCACCAGTCACCACACATTAAAAAGACTCACTAATGGAGGCAGAAAGGAGGTATTAAGCAAAGCCAGAATTTACATTCATTGTCCTTTAAGGAGGCAACTCACTGGTAAAGACAACGTGAGTTACGTGATGGTTCAAGAGCACCCTTTCAATGTGGAGAAGGTGGGGCTGGGGGGGCTCCTCTGAGGTTTCGAGCAGGAGAGGCTGGCAGGTGGGCAGATAATTGGCAGGCAGGCACACACGACACACTGCTGGCCGAGCAGAAGCCTCGGGCTAATTCCAGCTCTATCACGGGCCTCACTTCTAGCGCGCGCCGCGCACACAAACCAAACCAGGGTGATATTTCCTTTACACGGTGTAATCTCACTTCATTTATTGCATCTGACTTACTGATTTTTTTTTTAATCTGTTTATTGAAGTTTTACATTTTACAGTACAACATTGCCATGATAGACGGTTAGTGCAAAATATCTCTGGTAACAGACAATGACAGAGTCTAAACAAGGCCTCATAAGAAACATGGTGTGGAGTGGCAGTGAGACAGAGGCAGATCGCCAGGCGAATCACTCATGGGATTGTAGACCGATTCATACATTTTGATAGGATGATGAATCAATGATCATTTTAAGAAAACAAATTAATAGGCCACCCGGCTTGGCTACCCACCCCCACTCTTCACATCAGCCATTGCTGAAATTTAGCACGTTATGTACCCAGGGTTGATGACTTCGGAAAGTGCATGTATGAAGGACATCGGTACGAATAAGGCAGTTAGTAGTACCCAGCATTCTCAGGTTACGTGCCCAGGGTCCCCACCACAGTGTCAGCGCTATCATCGAAATTGTGTGCTCAATTAGATTGCAAGTCAAATGGAATAGTACTACCGAGTAAGTAGCAATAGGATATTTTCTCAGCCCCTGTCTGCCTTCCTGTGCCCCCCTCCCGCGGCAGATTGCACTGCACCAGCACGTGTTATTTGTAGTATTGGGGTTCCCAAGGCCTACATGCTCCGTTGATAACCCACTTACATTCAAGAACTGTTGGCACGGAAACTGTAAAATTCAAAGAACAAGTTTATTAAGACCCCATGGGGTGGTGGTACATTCCTACAGCACCCTTCGGTAATGCAAGAAGTATCACACCGAACATCAGTGTGACTCGTTCTTTTATACAGTTTACAGGTAATAAAAGATAGGCGGCACAAAGTTACAAAGCGTTATGTACATATAAGGTAATCTTTTGGAACACAGCCAGCTCATTGGAGGGTTACAACCCCGCTGGTCAGTTTGGAGGCACATTCCTGAGGGACGACTGGTCAGTTGGGACTGCGCATATACGGATTGACCAGTACTAAAAATAGCCTGTTGCTGGGCAAACTCGAGTGGTCAGTGGCACGGACAACGGACTAAAGGGCTCGCTTGCCACGAGGCAGCTTATGGTCTAAGATGGCCGCCGTAACCTACAAAATGGCGTTTTCATGTATAGCCAATTTAAGCGGGAAAACGTGTAGCACAGCTAAGCGCTAACTCGGCCTTTGTCAAATTACGACAGACGACCCTTTTAGCGTTTAGCTGAAGCTACCTCATAGTGAACATAGTCATGGTGTTCATCTTCGATATCTATCAACATTATTTGAGTTACTTCTTTATGAAGCATCATTTTGTCATGGGCAAGAGCTCGTCTCGATGGTACACAAGCCGATAAACACATAGAGCATAAGGCTGGGCCACATTGGATACATAAGCATACAAAGAACAGTATTCCAACAATGATACATAGAATCGTTAACAGTTTCCAACCCCACGTGGTGAGCATTGACCAGAACCATCCTGAAAGTGTCCAAGTTCCATTGTCCGGATGAATTTCAGCAGCTATTTTATGTAGCTTAGAAATGGCATCATAAACAGATGAGTAATTATCAGGTACGTATACACAACAGCTGCTTCCGATAATTCTACATGCCCCCCCACGGTCAGCTAGGACAACATCTAAAACCATCCTATTTTGGAGCGTAACGATTCTAGAAATCTGAAGTTCTTCAGTGATATTCCCGAGTGCAATGGCAGTGTCATTTGCTACAGCCTCAACGACACGTGTCAATCGTCTTATTTTCCGACTGTTTAGCGCAGCCCCCACAAAAGAGAACAGTCCCAAATTGAAATCCACATATTGCTGCAAGGCAGTATCAGTTTGGTCGATGTCGTCCAGAACAACAGTCCGTTTAACCCGATTTAAAACAAAATCATGGTATAAGACATAGTCATTATGATACATTGGTGGGGCAATGAATACAGGGGGTAGTACAAAAGATACATAGCACGTGCCTAACCATCCCAACGGAAGCTGATGATAACCCTTCGTTCCACAGATAAAGTAAGTATTACGAGATGCTACAAATGATATGCCAATTGGACTGTCAAATGTGAGTGTGGTGTTGCATTCACTTTTCCCAACTGAAATTGTACCTTTATTGCGTATACACAAATCAGCTTTTGTAGCGATAACATTAATGACATGCGAACTGGATACGTTGATATTCCGCTGGTTACTGTAAACACGTGGGGCAGACACATTATCGGGGCGGTACTCCTCCCATTCAAACCGAGTACCCTCAGCTCGTGGATACCCATCCCGATCATGGTGGCAGATTTTATTCAAACGGAAAAGTACCCCCCCTTTCGTTGGCCATCTCAAAGTGAATAAAAGGGTGTACCAGGCATTGCAGGATCCATTGTGTGAAAACGGGAGTGGAATGAGTGGTGTACCCCCTGTTTTCTGATGCCCAGGCAACATCCCACACACCCAACAGTTGGACGTATTTGTCATGTTATGCGTGTGATGTAGGATCTGAATAAAGCTATTGTTCAAATAAGTCTGTCGGTGCCGTTCTTCATGGTAGGGCAAAGTGAAGTGAAAATGTTCAGATGGAGCCGGGGTAGTCGGCAGCAAATGTTCACGTGCAGGTACCACAAGTTCAACTACCCAAGCTATTACCGCTATTACCACAATGGTCAAGACGAAAAGGATAGCACCAAGTCTTCTTTTATCTCGTGCTGCAGACGACGCCATAGTTCAAAAAGTTCTCAAATAGTTCACAAAGTTCACAAAGTCTCAATACACATATGCATATACCTAAAAAAGAAAAATACGGTGCTGAGCTCCGAGGTAGCCGTTGTTTTCTTCTCCGGGCCAAGACGGGTGTCGCTACACTTGGCAGAACTGATCCCCCCCCCTTGGAATTCCCGGTTTCCGTTTCACAAACCCCAGAGCGGTAACCAACCAGTCTCGAAAAAAAAAAAAAAATCTTCTTTATCGTGGCCGCAGATTGTAACGCTCTCGTCCAGAAACAGTATGGTCCGGGAAGGCTCCCTCAACTTCGGCCGATGTCACAGCTGGGCTCTTTTCTTTATCCAGAATCTCCTTGTAGTCAGTCAGCACAGCAGGATTCACCAGATCAGGAGAGACACGCCGGCAGTGAGTTGAATGCACCCACCGCTTCCTATTGGTCACTCGTACTGCTGTCCGGGTCGCCAGAAGGACCTGCTCAGGGCCCCGCCACCTCGGTTCCAAGCTGCTCGTCCTTTCAAACGATCGAATCATTGCATGATCACCAGGGCGAAGATCATGGCCCTCTCCAGTAGAGTTGTCAGGGAGCGCTTCTCGAACCTGTTGATGAATAGAAAGCAAGTCATTTGTTAATCGTGCCAAATAATCATTCATCATTATACAAGGCACATCATGTATCAATCGCGGCTTGGGCACTCCCCAAATGTTCATCGGCCTTCCGAACACCACTTCGTATGGTGTGAGGCCAGTTCGGGAGTGGGGTACTGATCTAAGAGAGAGTAATGCTAGCGGCAAAGCATCCGGCCACTTCAACGACGTGGATGCCACGATCTTAGCCAGTTTGAGTTTCAACGTAGCATTGTACCGCTCAACCAGACCTGCCGACTGAGGGTGGAATACAGCATGAAACTTCTGCTGAATCCCTAACCCCTTCAGCACATACTCCACAATCTTCCCAACAAAATAAGGCCCATTATCGCTCCACAAAAATTTGCAAACTCCAAAGCGAGGAAAGAATTCCTTAAGCAACACCTTAGCCGTTGTTAGAGCTGTATTGTCTTTTGTGGGAAGGCCTCAACCCATTTGCTAAAGGCACACACCACCACTAGAACGTACTTCAGATTGTTGCAACGCTCAAGCTGGATATAATCCATTTGGAGTACCTCAAATGGTGCAGAAGGTGGAACGAACCCTCCTTTCGGAGTATGGGTCCCCTTTCCAGGATTGTGTTGCAAACATACTAGGCAGGTCTGCACTACTCTCTTGGCAGTATTAGCAATCTCGGGATGCTCCCAGACTCGTGTTAACAGTCGAGTGATTGCAAGGGCTCCCACATGCGCCAACCCATGTGTCATCTGGACCATCGCCTGTAAGTAAGCTGCAGGCAATTTCCACTTTTCCATATCCTTGCTTCTCCAACAACCTTCATCATCTAGCACCCCATCTGCTGCCCATGCCGCAAGTTCTGATTCAGTAGCTGATTTCTGAATATCTAAGATTTCTGCTCTAGCATCGCTCCATCGCTCAGCCTGTGATTGTGTCACATACATGGGGGAGTCAGTCCGAGACATAGCCGTTTGTCTCGCTATGCTATCTGCAAAGGCATTTCCCTGACCCACTTTATCAGTGATCTTTTTGTGGGCGCTACATTTTATTATCGCCACTTTCTTTGGACAAAGCAACGCGTTTAAGAGATCACGCACTAGTTCTCCGTGCATAATATGAACTCCATGAGAAGTCAAAAACCCACGTTCTTTCCAGAGTAGCCCGAAGTCATGCGCTACTCCGAAGGCGTACCGGCTATCTGTGTAGATGTTCACACATAGGCTAGCACTCAATTCGCAGGCTCGTGTTAACGCTATCAGCTCTGCTGCCTGAGCCGATTTCTGTGGTATTCTAGCTGTTTCTACCACTGTCTTAAGTGTCGGGATCGCATATGCTGCGGAAGTCGTACCATCTGGCAGCCTCAGACACGATCCATCAACCCACAGTTCCCCATCCTTATCTGGAAGTGGCATATCCTGTAAGTCGACACGACCCTTTGTCTGTTCCTCAGTCAGGAAAACACAATCATGATGTTTTTCTTCCTGACCCTCCTCGACCGGATAAGGCAATAAAGTGGCAGGGTTCAGAGTAGCGCACCTTTTCAGTGTAATATGTGGCGCCAAAAGTGTAAACTCATATCCTGTCAAACGTGCACTCGTGAGATATTGGGTCTTTGTTTGATTTAACAGGGCATCTACTGCATGGGGGACTAGCACCAACAATTTGTGCGATAACACTATTCCCTCACTCTGCCGTATAGCTACTGCTGTTGCTGCCACTGCTCGAAAACACCCAGGTAACCCTCGTGCTACAGGATCCAGAATGGCAGAGAAATACGCACATGGCCTCTGCTTATCCCCGTGTGTCTGCACTAACACTGACAACGCGCACCCATCTTTCTCGTGCACGTACAATGTGAAAACTTTCGTATAATCTGGTGTACCTAACACGGGTGCAGAGCAAAGGGCCTGTCTCAATTGTTCAAAGGCATTTTGACATTCATCTGTCCATTCAAGGGGCATTGGTGTAGCTTTGGACAGTAACGCTAGCAAGGGTTTTATAATGTGCGAAAACCCCATGATCCACTGCCTACAAAATGACGTTAACCCTATGAAGGCACGTACATCTCTCTGCGTGCGGGGGACTGGTGTATCTAAAATCGCCTGAATTCGATCAGATGTTAATGCACGCCCCTCCTTAGACAAAAGATGACCGAGGTAGGTCACCTTGGGTCTACAGTATTGAAGCTTTTTCTTAGAAACCTTGTGATTATTCTGTGCCAGGAAAGAAAGCAACGCAATCGTACTCTCCTCACATTGTGCATAAGAATCTGCAGCAAGCAGAAGGTCATCCACATATTGGATAAGGACAACCCCAGACTGTAACTCAAAGGAATCAAGCTGTCTTTTCAGAGCCTGGCTGTAGATACTAGGGCTCTCAGTGTAACCTTGAGGAACACGACAAAATCTATACGATTTATTATTTAACGTGAAGCCAAACAAATATCTGCTATCAGGATGGACAGGGATGGAAAAGAATGCGTTTTTCAAATCAATTACACTAAAGGTCGTGGCCGTTGGTGGCACCAATGTAAGCAAGGTCGTAATATCGGACACCACCGGGTATTGGGGAATGACAATTTTGTTAATCTCTCTCAAGTCAATAATAAACCGATAGACTTTGTCGTCAGTATCCCTCTTAAGAATCGGGAGAATAGGGCTGTTACAAACATTATAAGAAACCTCCTCCACCACTCCTGCAGTTATCAAATCTTAAACAATATGTATCAGGGCAATTTCACCTTCCCTCGAAATCTTATACTGTGGCACCCGTGGCAGAGGGGCCCCCTCCTTAACAGTAATGTGAATAGGTGGAATACGCATCTCTCCCACATCCGTATCTGAGGTCGCCCATAACGTGTGCGGGAGAGAGGCCAAAGCTGGAATGTCCAGTATAGTGCAAAACCTATCCGAGTCAGGATAATTATCGTTGAGGATAACCCGCACCCCCTCAGGAGCACACCGTATCGTTGCTCGGAAATACTTAAGCAAGTCAATACCCAGGATATTATCTGGGGTATGGGGTGATAACAAAAATTGACCAAAACTAAAAAATTTGTCAAGACAAAGTGCAAGGGGTTTTGACAATGGGCTAGGGGAGGGTGTGCCATCAAACCCTACGCATGTTATCATTTCGCCAGACAGGGGAGCCCTCGGAACCAAGTTTTTTGATAAAGCGCTACGAGTAGCCCCTGTGTCGACTAGAAATTCATCAGTAGAACCCAGAATACCCGCTGTTACATATGGACCCTTCTGATCTACCGGCACTTCAATTGATTCCGTACCCCATCCTACGCAGTCCTATGCATGCACATAATCCTGGTGCTCCACATTCTCACCCTCCGATATCTGATATTGGTTTCGTCTATCAAACGTATTACGTTCATCCTGGCCACGGCCCCTCTCTTCAAACCTGCTACGATCACCTCCACTACCTCATGCTCCCGAATAACCTCCTCTCGACCTTCCACCTCCTCGACCACGCTGACTACGCTGTTCACGCAGTACCGGACAATCATCAGCCCAATGCCCAAACTCCTTACAATAAGCACATTGGTCCTCCGCTATATGGGTACGCCCGTACGATGCATTGCCCGTCCCTCGTCTACCTCTATCATTCCCTCTAGATTGCGTTCCACGAACTTGTGCCAACATCACCTTTGTTTTCAATTCCTTCGCCTTTTTATCAACACTTTCTTTAGCCTCCAACTCCTGCCGCTCATAATATTGAGCCATAGTTAACAAAGATGCGGGGTCGCCGTGGCCAAGGAACTTTCACTCGATTTCAATCGCTTTGCAATCTCCGGTAGGAGATTAGCTACATACTTATCAACAAACAAATGCCTACCCGTGTCCTCTGTTAAAGATTGACCACTGTAATCATGGAACGCCTCTTCGAAGCGTGTAAAGAAATCTGAAACCGTTTTGTCTGGCTTTTGCTTGCATAAAGCTAACATAGTCCAATCAATCTTTTTAGATGGTACGAGCGTTTTTAATTTAATCAAAATAGCCGCCGGGAGGTCCAAAATCAACTGGCAAGGCTTACATGCCGGTTCCCTGTCTAAATCGGCTGCCGTTATTTCTTTCCAAGTTCCCCCAAGTATCGTTTCATCATTATTTTTACGAATCTGTCTCCACATATCAGGTGGAAGGATTAACCCAAAAAACAGATCTATGTCAACGAGAGTCATTACACACGATGAAATAGCCCCTTCCACCCCTTCATAGAATGCCGCTGGATTTTTACGAAGATCGGGTAAAGAATTTTTCAACGCCATAACATCTGCTCTGTTCCAAGGCGTATACACCCAGTTATATACAAAATATCCCTTTGCATCCTTTGACAATTTATCATCATCTGTACCTTCCCCTTTAGGTGGAACATACAAAGGTGCGGCTTCACGCATAGGCATAACATGCAGTGCAGAACTCTTATCTGAACCCCGGAGAGAACACTCCTTAGACTGTCCATTAGACTCCAGCTCGGACTCCTGTTTCCTTTTCCGTTCCTCCCGCAATCTGGTAGTCTCATCTCGCAGCTGGATCAGTTGCTTGTAAAAGGCATCAACATCTGCAAGATCAAATAAACCTTTATCCAAATTCTCACGATAAACTGACACAGCTTTAGATTCTAACGTATCTGAAAGTTGACGATATGCGGTAACAACTTCATCTGCCAAACTATGCCAGAAAATACAGTAATTCATGATCCGTCCATCTACCCCTTTCCGTGACAACCTCAGACTGAGAAACAAAGTTCGTATTCACTTTACGAGCCCAACTAGGTAAATGCGCGGATCTCTCCGCAGAAAACCTGAGAGCAGATACACCCTTCTTTTCCGGCTTATCCTGTCCATCATCCTCCGAATCTGCAGCTGGAGCCGTAGGCGAAACATACGGAGGCGGTGACTGATCTAGCAATGAAAAATCATCAATTTCATTATTAAGGACAGGATAAAGCGGCCGACGAATAGGAAATTGACCAGTCGTTTGCAATTTACGTTCCCGTTCCTCCCTCTCTTTCTTTTCCTGAGCCTCCTTTTCCTCAAGCTGTAAAGCCTTATCCCGAGCAGCCTTGCGCTGCTCTTTGTCCGCCAAGGCGACTTCACGTTTCATTCGCTCACGCACCGCTTTCTCCCACATTCGCACACAATCAAACATATTCTGGCTAGACCTGCGTTGAAACAAACATTGCTCCACAAACTGTACTTTACGTAAATCGAACGACCCATGTAGAGGCCATTGCAATTCAGGATCTGATTTCGTGTACTTATGCCATAATTTGCTGTACATTATAGGGGGAAGGCCAAATTTAATATACATCTCACGGTTTGGTGTTCCTTCTGGGGGAGCCGGCTGTGCTTCCGCTAACCTAATTGTGGTACCATTTCCAAGACAGCACATCCCTCGGAGTGTGCTGAAAACAGGCATGTTCAAAAGTATCACGAAAGCGTGACACCGTATAAAAAGGCACTTACAGTACTTCACACAAATGTGCCGTTCAAAGGAAAGAAACAAAGTTAGAGAAACATCTCTACATGCCTGCCTATGTGAAGTGCACTACACATATAGATTCAAAGATCACAAATTCACAAACGTTAGCTAACTCAAATCAAATCATAGATCATAGAACTCCGGCAAGCGTCCGAAGACTACCTTACCGATCACAAATCATAGAACTTCAGTAAGCGTCCGCAGACTACCTTACCGATCACAAATCTTACCCAAAATCTCAAATGTCCAGATTCCAACTGCCAAGGTCTTGTAATCAAAACAGCCAAACGGCACTTTCCCAGCAACACAGACGATCGAAAACTCAGTCGGAGACCGGCGCCACCTGGAAGGTCAGATCGGAAGGAAAGGAAGAAACACCGCGGGTGCCAAGACTCGGGTCACTCGGTGGCAGCGTACGCGTCCATGGCGAGTTTCCAAACCTTCGTCACGACCTCTCCTTCGGGCATCCGAGTCGCCGATGAGTCCCTTCGTGGTCGCCAATTTGTAGTATTGGGGTTCCCAAGGCCTACATGCTCCGTTGATAACCCACTTACATTCAAGAACTGTTGGCACGGAAACTGTAAAATTCAAAGAACAAGTTTATTAAGACCCTATGGGGTGGTGGTACATTCCTACAGCACCCTTCGGTAATGCAAGAAGTATCACACCGAACATCGGTGTGACTCGTTCTTTTATACAGTTTACAGGTAATAAAAGATAGGCGGCACAAAGTTACAAAGCGTTATGTACATATAAGGTAATCTTTTGGAACACAGCCAGCTCATTGGAGGGTTACAACCCCGCTGGTCAGTTTGGAGGCACATTCCTGAGGGACGACTGGTCAGTTGGGACTGCGCATGTACGGATTGACCAGTACTAAAAATAGCCTGTTGCTGGGCAAACTCGAGTGGTCAGTGGCACGGACAACGGACTAAAGGGCTCGCTTGCCACGAGGCAGCTTATGGTCTAAGATGGCCGCCGTAACCTACAAAATGGTGTTTTCATGTATAGCCAATTTAAACGGGAAAACGTGTAGCACAGCTAAGCGCTAACTCGGCCTTTGTCAAATTACGACATGTGTACAACTGCCACCGGGCCTGCACGCGACAGCACCGCTCACTCCCCGCAGTAGTAATCCGGTATACGTAATGTGAGTGATACTGATAGCATCAGTTATTACTGTGATCGATCGAAGACGGACGTAGGGCCCAGAGAGCCTTGGCTGCTCGGATGATTGTGCGGATGCCACTATAATAACACAACCCGCGACCCCTCACATCTCTTCTCGCCAGGACTGGCCGGAGGGAATGTCCTGAGCCTGGGGCTGGGGAAGTTGAACGTTGTTTCACAGGTAAAATGGATTGGTTCCAATTCAAAGTCATCGTGACGGGTGTCCGACACTTTATTCAAATGTAGGCTACAGAATCCCGCAGCCCGTGACTCACACCGCGCAGAACGTGGAGACTCTGATCATAAAAGTTAACTTACGTGAGGTGGGTGGGGGGGACGCGGTCTCACGTCTCATACACTAGAGGTCCCGTCCAGGCAGGCAGGCAGGCCGCCCAGGCAGGCAGTCCGAGTCCAGTGGCAGGCCGCAGGCAGTGACGTCTGGTCACGACGAGTCCGACAAGCAGCAATAACACAGTCACTCGCCCTCACTACTAGTATGAGTCATCAGACCACTTCCACTTTCACTTACTGTTGTTGTTGTCCAGCTGACATGATTCCAGCACATGCAGTGTGGCCAATCACCAAAGACAATGGCTCAGAGCAACCAACACCCACGCGCGGCACCATCCTGCTGGAGTAGCCAATCCTGGGGTGGCGTTAGCAGACTGCTATCTGCACATTTTCAGACCCGGGGCCCGGGTCCATGCCTATGTGTCCACAGCAGGTAGAGGGAGGGGGGAGGTCCCAAATGTGCGCATGCGCGGGCCAGTCGAAATCTCGACTTCTCCGGCATTTAACATGCGCAGACTGAGACTCGTCAGTCACCCCCTCTACCTGTGCGCTGCCTGCCTGCCTGGCTGTCACTCTCTGCCGCAGCCCGGCCCCCCACGCAGCCGGCCCACTTTGTCGTAAATAAAATTTACCTGGACATTTTTCTATACATTAATATCAATAAGGATAGCTCATAAAATGAGAGGCAGAGTCCGTGGTGTCCGAGTTCAAAAGGGCTTTATTGCAATGGCTCGAGCCAGGGGAGAATCGGGTTCCATCACCACTAAGGTTCAGGAAGGGATAGCTAACGTTTTATTAACATCACACATTATATATAGTAAAAGCCACATAATTGCAATGAATACAGTAGGCGGAACACTCCAGGCGGAGCAAGTGAAGAAAGAGAGAGATAAGACCGCATGGGCGTGAAAGAAGGCGTGTAAATAGGCGTACACGAAGGTGTTCACTCGTTGAGTCATTTTTATATTTTTTTATTTTTTAAATGTGTTTTTATTGCAGAATTATAGACAAACTTCAAGGTCAAACGACCAGTCATCCTCTCACAACTCGAGGCATCATATTGTGGTAAAATATTACACGACCATTCAGCCCACATCCTGGAGGCTGGGCGGCGCACCAACAATTTCCATCAGGTTGTTCCTCCCATTGGCCGTGAGGACAACCGGTCAACAGCACAATCATGTATCTGCTTTTATTGCCTAACAAAACTCCCCCCCTTCCCCCCACCGCCGACACTTCCCGCACTTTACTGAATGCTATGCCTGGGCCCCCAGTATCCACCCCGTCAGGTCTACACTGGTTCTCTATTATAGCTGTCGTCCGATTGCGTCTAATATCTTCCATTCCCCACCTACCCCTCTGTGTCTCCCTACCCCCAACTGCTGGTGATCCGGTGGGTTCCCCTGTAGTGGATGCCCCCTTTGATGTGTCTGCAGTGTCCCAGTGTCTATCCCCCTCCCCCGTCTCCCCCTGCTGCCATTGATGTGGGTGGTATCTATGGGTCCCAAAAAGATGTCAAATTGCTCATCGGGGTCAAACTTTTGGCCTTCCTAGCCTCATGGAACCGCCCCGCCCAGGCTTCCCTCCTCTTCGTCCCTGGTCAAATAGTCGTTCAGGTCCTGCACAATCAGTTCCCACGCTCTCGCAAGCTCTAGGCTCTTCTCATTACCGGTCCGCGTAGCCTGCCGCATTCTAATCACACTCTCACATTGGGACCATTTTCGCAGCTCATTCGACCATCTACGAACAGACGGGCCCTCCCTGGATTTCCAGTGCCAGGTAATCTCCCTTTGCGCCAGAATAAGTCCTAGGTCAATAAACTTGCTCGTATTTTTAGTCTTTGCTGTGTGTGGGAACCATAGCAATATGCACGCAGCCATATCAAAGTCCACCTCCCTTTCCGTGACAGCATTCAAGAGCTCTCCCACCTCCGCCCAGTATGTCCCCAACCGCGGGCAACCCCACAGCATGTGGTCTAACTCGACTGCAGGCACTAAGCATCTCGGACACGCTGCATCCTGCACCTGAAAGTGCCGTCTGATTTTCCCTGGTGTCAGGTATGCTCTATGCAATATGAAGAAATGTACCTGTTGGAAGCGGGCGTTCCTACAACCCTTCCATGTCCTCTTCCAAATATGGCCCCAAACCGGATCTGGTATGGGCTTACCTATGCTGTCCTCCCATTTTCCTTTCAGCTTGGCCAACGGTGCAAGACCCTCGTTCAGCATTCTCGAATGAAGGCAGGTCACCGCCTTTACCGTACCCGCAGCCATCACGACGTACTGGCAGGCCATAGTCGTATCTGGTTTGCCCAGTCCCCCCTGCCAGTGTATTTGTATCGCTGTTGTCACTGCGGCATGCAAGAGGTAGCTCCCATCCGCAAGCCCAAACTGGTCCTGCAGCACCCGATAGAGAACCAGGACCCCGTCAGCATAGAGATCTCCCACCATCTGCAATCCCAGGTCTTCCCATTCCGCCAACGGAGACCAATCTCCTCCATGAGGCAGTGCCATCAGCATTCCTATGGGGATCTCCGGAGCGTATGGGCGGGCAGATCCCGCTCTCCTCAGGCTCCTAAGCCAACACGACCTGAGGGTTTTCTCTTCAATCGTGAGATCGCCCAGTCTCAGCTTCTGCTGCATTACAATGTAGGACAGAACGTGCCGCTGAATACCTTTTCCCCTCCCCTCGTTGGGGCCCCTGAACTCTCTCACGACGTTCTGCGTCAAGATCTGGAGCTGTGCTGCCAGGTAGTACAGCTCAAAATCGGGGACCGCCATCCCCCCCTCAAGCTTGGGTCTATGCAAAGTCTGCAGTGCCACTCTGCGTCTCCCGTGGCCCCAAAGGAAGGCAACTACCATCGATCGCAACTCTCTAAAAATCCTCAGAGGGATCCATACCGGTAAGGTGCGGAAATAATAAAGCAACCGCGGCAGTGCCACCATTTTCAGCAGCGCTACTCTGCCCTGCACCGACAAGGGGAGAGAGGCCCAAAAAGTCATACAGCTCCGCAATCCCCTTATGCAACGGCCTACGTTTCCCTCCAGTAGGTCAGCAACCTCATGATAAACCCGGACCCACAGGTAGGTGAAACAGGAGCCCTCCCAGATCACATCTATTGTCAGAGGGGGATATGACACGTTCCCCTTCAGCGGGAAAATGCAGGTTTTACTCCAGTTCACCCTAAGGCCCGACAACCTGCCAAACCGGGAGAGCATTTCCGTCGCCCCATTAAGGGCCCCTTCTGTGTCCTCCAAGTAGAGCAGCAGATCATCCGCATACAGCGATATGTGATGGATTCCCCCGTTGCCCCATACTCCTGTGTACAGTACTCCAGTTCGCGCCTGCGCCGCCAATGGTTCCATCGCCAAAGCGAACAGGAGAGGGGACAGCGAGCAGCCCTGCCTCGTCCCTCTGTGCACCGGATACGCGGGCGAGATAGCCTGTCCCAGTCTGACCCTGGCCGTTGCATCAGCATAGAGGACCCTCGTCCAGCGGCCAAAGCCCTCCCCCAGGCCAAACTTCTCCAGGACCTTATCAAGATATAGCCATTCTAGGCTATCAAAGGCTTTCTTTATATCCACTGATAAAACTACGGGTCTATTGTCCAGGGCTTGGGCGGCATCCAGTATACGGATCAGGCGGCGGATATTGAGGGACGTATTCCTGGTGGGGATGAACCCCGCTTGGTCCTCATGGACCAATGTGGTCATGTGTGGCAGCAATCTAGTCGCCAGAATACGGCTTAAGATCTTGTAATCAACTGTCAGCATGGACAGGGGCCTATATGAAGTCACTTCTATGGCATCCTTCCCTGGTTTCAACAACGGCACCACTAAGGCTTCCCTCATTGATTGGGGGAGGCGTCCCAAGGTCTGGGCTTCCGAATATACAACCAAGAGTCTTGGAGCCAAAATATCTATGAATTTCGCATAAAATTCCACCGGTAGGCCGTCCACCCCCGGCGTCTTATTCCTAGCCATCTGTTTAATGGCCACCCGAATTTCCGATAGAGTTATCGGGACGCCCAAATCCTTTGCAGTCTCATCATCTAATGTCGGGAGCCGAGCAGCCTCCAGGTATTCATCTATCCTAACTCCTTCGTCCCCCAACGGGCTCTCATACAGAGTCGTATAGTAGGATTGGAAGCGATTCAGGACCGCAGACTGGGTATAGACCACCTCCCCTGTCCCCGTTTTAATGCTCATGATCGGGTTACCTCTAGGTTCTGGGTTGGCAAGTTTGGCAAGTAGCGTGCCCACCTTATCTCTCTCCCCGTGCACTTTGGTAAGATACAACTTGTAATCATAGCATCTCAGTCTTTCCGTTTCCTTTGCCACTACTTCTTTCGCCTCTAGAAGCCTGTCCTGTAACTCCGGTCGCTCTGGCCTGCGCCGCTCTAGGTCCCTTAGCGCACTTTCTGCTTTTTCCAGATCTGCCACTACCGTCGTTCTGACATTCGAAAATCTACCCATACATACTCCTCTCACCACCACCTTCATCGCATCCCATTCCACCGATCTCGCGGTGGTCGTACCCTCATTCACCTCAAAATACTGCTCGATGCCCTGCTGGACCGTGGAGCTAAACACTGGATCCTCTAATGTGTCAGGGCGCAACCTCCATGTCGGTACTGCAGACCTCACCCGCTGCCATCGTACTGTCATCATTAAGGGGTTGTGGTCAGAGATGGTCCTGGCCAGATACTCCGTATGTGTTGTCAGTGCTGCCATACCACTGCTACAAAGTATAGAGTCTATTCTAACATGTAATGCATGCAGTGCTGAATAGAAGGAGTAGTCCCTAACTTCGGGGTGTTGCTCCCTCCACACATCCACTAGGCCCCACCTCTCCTGCCAATCTTTCCTATGCGCGGCCAACTTCCATACCGGAGAGTCGGCCAGCGGAGGGTGTGATCTATCCCGTGCCACATCCGTGATGGAATTAAAGTCTCCGTCCACTATAATGGGGCCCGCCAGGAAGTGTGCCAGTAATCCGGAGAGTTTATTAAAGAAACGGGATTGGTCCACGTTAGGGACATAGATACTGCTCAGCACCACCTCCCGGCCATACAGCCTGCCCTCCACTACCACAAATCGGCCCTCAGGGTCCACTAGTTGGTTCGTAACCTGAAATGGAACTCCCGCCCTCACCCATATCAGCACTCCTCTAGCAAATGCCGAATATGTTGTGCCAAACACCTGACCTCGCCATCTCTTTTGCAACGCAGCACATTCCTGCTTGGCCAGGTGGGTCTCCTGCAATAATGCAATCTGGATGCCTCGTCTTACCAAGTAAGCATGCACCTTGCTTCTCCGGGACATCGTACGTAGTCCACGGACGTTCCATGTAAGGCTTTTTAAATCAGGTAACGTTCCCATTGCTGCCATTCCCCCTCCAGTTCAGCAACATCAATTGAACCCCCACATCGCGGCAGCTTTCTCCTCAACGTAAAACATCCCAAAAAACTTTCCCAACCCCGCTCCCCAGAACAGGACCCAATAACAAAGCATCAGTCCCCATCCAAACCAAAAACATCGCACACAGTCCACTATACTGTGGTCGTCACCACAGAGAGCCTTAAGGGCAATGAGGGGAAGCCCGGGCCGACCCGGGGCAAACTGTGTCCCTGCTCCAAGCCCTAGATCCCTTATTACTGTCACAACAGAGTACCTGTCGGTCCGCCAGACACCCCAGATAGTCCGCTCCAGCAGGGGCCGCATTGTAGGCCCATTCAGCTATTGTCACTCGTTGAACAGTTCATCCGCTGTCTGCGGGGTGACCTTCGGTCCCACATCGTTGTCTACCTCAGACAGTTCCTCCCCAGATTTTCTGCTCTCCACTTCCGAGTCTGAGTCTTCCAGTTCTTTCTCCTGCTGCGAACCCGTGATGAACGCCGTTGCTACCAGCGCCCCCTTTCTGTCCTCCGCCATCTCGGCAGCCCGCTGTGCCTGTTTGAGTCTGTTCTTCTTGCGAATGCGCTGGGACTTCCGGACTTGCACCAGCTTTTGTTGTTCCCGTTCGCCTTTTTGCTGGCGATCCGTGCCAGCGCGGTACAACTCCAACCAAGACCACGCCTCGTCGGGGGTCTGGAAGAATTGGGTTGCCCCATCCAGGATCACTCGCAGTTTGGCCGGGAAGAATAGGGAATACTGAATACTCTCATTTCTCAGCTCTTTCTTCACGGCCAGAAACGACGCCCTACTCCTCTGAACCTCTTGCGTATAATCTGGAAAGATCGTGACCGAGCTGTTGTCTACCTTGAAGGGGCCCACCGAGCGTGCTCTCTGTATCAGGAAGTCCCGGTCCTTGAAGTGCAAGAGCCTGACCACCATCGGCCGTGGGGGGCGCCCCTGCATGGGCGGGCGGGTTGGGACCCTGTGCGCTAGCTCCAGGGAGAAGAACGGAGATAATCCCTCCGGGGCCACGACCGTTTTCAACCAGTCCTCCATATAGGCCACAGCATCGTCACCCTCAATTTTTTCTGGCAGGCCCACCACCCGTATGTTGTTCCTCCTATTGCGGCTTTCGGAGTCCTCCGCCCATCTCTCCAGCGTCGCTAGCCTCTCCATGACATCAGACAATTTGCGTTCCACAGTGACCACCGCCGGTTTCAGTTCTAGGAGCAATTGTTCATTATCCTTAACTTTGTCGGACAATTTTGCGTGGTCCGCCTTCAGCAGGCCCAATCCTGTGGCCACCTGAGCAATATCGTGATGTAGGGATTCTTTGGTTGCCGTGATCGCATCCAGTATGCCGTCCAGCCGCCCGTTCAGTCGGAGTTCCTGCGCTGACGCTTCCTGCGTTACTGGGGTCCCCCCGTCCGCGTTCGGCATGGCCAGCGATCCGCCTCCCCCGTCCGCACTCCCAGTACTGCCCGTGGCGGCCATCTGGGTATCTGCTTGTATCACCGCTGAGTGGCCCCTGCTTGTCTGGCTATTCCAAAGTACCCGCTGCTCGGCGCTGCCCCTCGAGTCTTCCTCGCACTCCCCAGGCCCAAGCGTCTGCCCCGAGTATGGCCGCCCCCTCCAGAGGGCTCGATCCCCGCTCGATAAGGCACCACCACGTTCAGGGCGAGCTCGTCCCTGGTGCTCCTGGCGAATCCGCTTCGACAGGGTCCACACCACTCAAGGGCTCCGCTGGCCCGCGCTTCCCCTCCTCACCGGGACCCAACAAGCGCCAGGCCAATAGTCCACTGCGCCCCCTCAGGCTCTCAATGCCTCACAGCCCCCACTGGGCTCGGGTGCGTCCTCCTGGCGGTCCTGTGCAGCGGTCCTCTTTCGCCGCCTTGGTCCTGCTCCCCTGGCCGGCTCCCCACCAATTGCACCAGTCCGTGCCCACTCTGCAACCCGTCGCGGTCTGCCGGCCAGGTCGTGCGCTCTTCCCCCCGGCCGCTCCTCACCCTTCGCGGTCCGGGTCCGCCTTTTCAATGCCTTTGTGCTGCGCCGCGGCCAGCTCCTCAGCGCCTGGTCAGGGTCCCGAGCGCCGCAAATGTTGTTTCCTTGGCGCTATGTCCGCCGGCTCCAGCGGTGGGGGGATGGGCACCCAGCCAACGACCCTGTTTTGGGAGGCCCCCGTTCCGCACTTCCCCCGCGATCTCTCTCCTCCAGCCAGCCAGGCTGGGCTGCGCCCGCTTGAGACCTCGGACCGCTGCCCGCCTCGCTCCGCAGCCGCGGTCCTCAGCGCCCTGCCTCTCAGGTTCCTCTGCTTGGCACGGTCGCCATCTTGGGCTCTTTGTCTTCAGTCCCGGGGCACCGCAATCCGCTCCTCGCTCTCCCCTCCGTCTACGGCCACCTGCTGACCCACGATCGTCACCCGTGGTGTGTCCGGTGACCAGATCTCGGTTCCTGGGCTTTGTACTCGCCCAGGAGCGAGGGATTACAGGATCATTAAAGGATCAGGCACGGAGCTGTGGGCTCACGCCGCCATCCGGATCGGCGTCCAAGCCGCGCCCCCCTCACTCGATGAGTCATATGAGTGTCACAGGTGGGTGGATGCATAGAGAGGTCTGCAGGGTCAGCAGAAACCTTTACCCTACATGTGCGCGCAACTGGCCATGACGTGAAAATGACGTGTAACTGGGGAGAGCTGGGGGTTGACTTTAGCACTAGTAGAGGAGTCTGGTGTCTGAGAAGTCAGAGCGACCTGTACCTTTGGCATATCTGATATCTTATGTTTGGAGGATGTATTGTCTGAAGTAAAGTTCTCTCGAGCAGAGGCCGTTCATCATTAAACGCTAGTGTGTGCATATATTTCTACGTGCATGGTGCAGGGGGCCATGAGCCTACTATGGCAACGGGTTCAGTAAATCACTTACATGGAGACAGGAAGGCTAGGCCCTATGCTCTGCAGGCGGAAAATGTTTACCTATTTCACTAGACTGGAATGTGTTTCTGCGGAGGCAGAGCAGATAACTGTAGGCAAAATACCGTCTTGGCAGGCAGGCAGGCCAGGCCGGGCACCTCTCGGCTGGGCAGGGAGTGGGGGAGAGGTCAGGGATGCATACCTAAACTGCAGCTTTCAGAGACAGAAGAGGCTCGGAGCCTGAATTCAGGGCCTGGCTCGACTGGGCCACAAAAACGTGTGCTTCTTGATGTTTAAACGTATACCATGTAAATGCATTGGCACCGTAGGCCTTAAGGCTGAATTATCGTTTCTTTCATGGAAGGCCTGGTAGTTGGCATGTTAACGTTGGACGCAAATGCATAGGCGTATTCATTTCGGCCATAGAGGGAAAGTGCATGGATGTCATGCATATATACTACACGTTGGGGTACACGTAGGGGATACATAGGCCATATCAAATTCAATTTTCCTCATTCCCTCCTTGTCCCCTACGTTCCCTTCAGGATATATCTATCTTCATGAGACCATCTATTTGTTCATACAGCATCATTTGCTCGTCCCTTTTCATTCGGGCACGGGAACGTGAACGTGGACTGGGAATACAGGCAGTGGCACACAAGCCGCAAATCGCTGGACCACATTGCAGACAGAGACAGCAACTGAATAATATGAGCAGTATTATTCCTAGGAATGACAATACTTTCCATCCCCAGGCCGATATCACACTCCAGAGCCAACCGGACCAAGTCCAGGTGCCTGGATTCTGGTGTATCTGGTGAGCTATCTTATGGAGTCTTGTTATTGCTGCATACACTGATGGTGCGTTATTAGGAATAAACACACAACAACTGGAGCCGATCACTCTACAAGCTCCGCCCCTATCGGCCAGGATGACGTCAAGAACAAGGCGGTTCTGAAGAACAACAAGTCTCATACCAGACTGCTCTTCTGTTAAGTTTCCTAAGGCAGAAGTAGTCTCATTCACTACTGCTTCAAGTGTTCTTGTTAGTCTGCGTATTAATTTACTATTCTGAATGGGACCTATGAATAAAAAGAATCCTTTATTGAAATCAGTATATTGCTCCAATGTAGTCTCAGTCTGATCGACAATTGGGGACTCAATCTCCCTCTTCTGTCTTACATGTACGAGTTGGGAATCTCGATGATAATTGGATGGGGCTAGAAAAACAGGTGGCAGTAAGAACGCAATATAACACGTTCCACCCCAGTCCAAGGGCAGACGTACATAAGCTGTCTGACCACAAATGAAATAGGAATGGCGGGAAGCTTTGAAAGTAGACTTTCCTTTATCACTGAATTCGACCACAATATTACAATCACTGTGTCCTAGGTGCACTGAACCATTTTTCCTAACGCATAATTCACCTTTCACTGGTAAGACTGTTATAAACGATGAACCTGTGTTGGTCTCGGACTGGACATTCAGAATCATGAGGTTGAGGGAAAAATTACCTAATTCGTACACTTCATTTTCAAGATCGGTCCCTTTCCTTTGGGGAAGACCGTCTTTGTCTGGGAAACATGCCTTATTCATAACGGTATTCAGGTTCCCCCATATCCAATCGCCCTGGGAAACTGTGGACTTACTGTCTAGTGATGACATTAAAGCAAACCATGCCCCGCACGAACCATTGTGTGAGAACGGATAAGGAAAGAGGGGCAGAGCTCCCTTCATTTTCTGTTAGGGTGGGAGTCGGCCACATACCCAGCAATCTGTTACATTGCTAGTCTGGTGGGAATGGTGTAACATGCGAATAAAAGTGTTGTTGCGCAGTGCTAGTCGATATGACAGTTCGTGAGGTGGCAGGTTACTGAATGTGTGCTCTACAGTGTTATTAAAAGAAGAATGTACATGTGAACCAAGAGGAGGAAAGAAACATGTAGCGTCAAGCTTATACATATAATCGATATACTTAGAAAAAACATAATGATCAAAGTAACTATGCATCGACTGCGTAAGGATTTGCAGTATTTCTCTTTCATATTTTTCTGTCTATCTCTCTGACTGTTTGGGTCTACGATCTTTTTCATATCAGGAACCTGTCTAACCGCTTCACCCGAGGGGGACTTAAACAATTAAACGCTGTCTGACTTACTAGATCGTAGCTTTTGTCTATACTCCTGTTGCGGAGTTTTTTCTAGCAAAGGGAGTTTAATGTCAGTGTCGGAACAGTTCTCAAATTCCTTCACGGAACAGTCCTCAGTTTTTCTTATCGTGCCAAGTTCATGGAATCTTTTAACGTGGTGGGCATGGATCCAGCCCTTTCGTCCTTCCACTTTTATAGCCGTCTTCGTGGTCAGTAACACAAGCTTCGGTGACTTCCAACGGGGCTCCAGAGGGCTTGACCTGTCGAAATTTCTCACTAGGACCAGATCCCCAGGGACAATGACGTGGTCCTTAACCTGGGTGTTGTCTGGAAAAGCGGCGGCAACCTGTGAACGACAAGAGAGTAGTGCAGACATCAAGGAAGCCAGGTAATCTGTCAGCATATTACTATCAACATCAGTGATCTTGCGTGGCATAGGCGTACCCCACATATTCGGCGGTCTACCAAAGACCACTTCGTACGGGGATAGTCCGGTTCTGGAATGGGCTACCATACGCATGTAAAAGAGGGCAACCGGCAAGGCTACCATCCAATCTACGCCTTTTTCTTCACAGACCTTCGCTAACCGTGTTTTCAGAGTCTGATTGTGTCGCTCTACGAGGCCTGCTGCCTCGGGGTGTCGTACGCAATGGAATTTCCACTGATATCCTAACAGAAGAGATACTTGTTTCATGAGTTCAGAGGAGAATGGCTGTCCATTATCTGAGTACACGCCAATCGGGCAAGCCGTATCGCGGAAAAAATTCACGAACCAACTGCTTGGCAGTGGTTACAGCAGTGTAATCTGGGACTGGGTATGCTTCTGTCCATCTGGATAGGGCACATACAACTACAAGGACATACTTGAATCCTCGGCATCTGTCCATCTGAATTTAATCCATCTGGAGGACTTCAAAAGGGTGGTCAGGAGGATGAAATCCACCTTGTTCCACGGGAATGCCTTTGCCTGGATTGAACTGACAACAGATCATGCAGGTACGCACTTTCTGTTTCGCTGCTGCACGTAAATGCTTGTTGAACCAGATGTTCTGTATGCTGTCTAACATGGCTTTTTCTCCGAAGTGTGCTGGACTATGTGCTGTATTAATGATAACCTGAACCATGGAGTCGGGGAGAAACCATGTGCCTTTGCCTTTTGTCATCCATCCCTGATCGGTCTGGACCCCTCCTTGTTCAGTCCATTACTTGATTTCGTCTGCAGTGGCATGTGTCTGTATGTCGAGTACATCTTGGGAGGGATCCCTGACTGTCATGCAAGTTGTCAGTGATGGTACTTCAGTCTTCGTCGTGTCATCTGGAATGTCCGTTTGAGTCTGAGCTGTAAGTTTGGCTGTTCGATCTGCCAGGTCGTTACCCTGGGAAATAATATCTGTGACCTTAGTATGTGCCTTGCATTTCATGATTGCTATTGCTGTGGGCAAGTGTATCGCATCTAACAGAGCTTGTATGAGGGGACCGTGCTGTATTTTGGCACCGTGGGAGGTCAGAAAACCTCTGTCTTGCCAGAGGACTCCAAAGTTGTGTACAACTCCGAAGGCATACTGTGAATCCGTGTATATGTTTACTTTCAGGCTTTGGCTCGTATACAGGCTTGGGTCAGAGCAATGAGCTCTGCTGCTTGGGCAGACAAGGTGTCAATTCGTCGTGTTTCTATGACTTCAGTATCAGTGGTTACTGCATATGCGGCCACTAACTCTCCTGTGCTTGTTCTCATGCATGAACCGTCCACATATAGTGTCAGGTCTGGATCGGGTAATGCAATGTCTGTCAAGTCTTGTCTTGGCTTCGTCACTGTATTAATCCCTTCCACACAGTCATGTGGTGCAGGGTCTGATGTACTTGAGGGCAAAAGTGTAGCTGGGTTAAGGATGTTACAACGCCTGATTTCTATGTGTGGCTGGAATAATGTCAGTTCATATCCTGTCAATCTTGCTATAGTCAGGTGCTGTGTCTGTGTCCGATTCAAGAGAACTTCCACTGAGTGTGGAACATGTACTGTCAGGGGATGTCCTAACACTATGGAATCGCTTTGTCTGATTGCTAGAGCTGTTGCTGCAACTGATTTCAGGCACGCAGGCAGAGCCTGGGCCACGGGATCCAATGTACTAGAAAAGTAAGCACAAGGCTTGTGTTTTCCTGCCTGGTCTTGTGTGAGTACAGATAATGCTGTGCCATCGCGTTCAGTAACAAAAAGTGTAAAAGGTTTGCTGTAACATCGTGTCGCTAAAACTGGTGCTTGACATAGAGCTTTCTTCAGTTCATCAAAAGCAAGGGTATGTTCCTGAGTCCAAGGGAGGACAGTCGAAGTCGCTGCCTCCTGTGTTGTCAACTGTATGAGTGGTTTGGCTAGAAATGCATACTGGGGAATGCATTGTCTGCAGTAAGAGGTGAGGCCAATGAAGGCCCGTACTTCCTTTTGTGTCTTGGGCTGTGGAAGATGCGCAATTAACTGAATGCGGTCAGGTGTCAGCTGTCTACCCCTCTTGGACAGCAAGTGACCTAGGTATACAACTTGCTGGACACAGAATTGTAGCTTTGAAGGGGACACCTTGTGCCCCTTTTCTGCCAGGAAGTATAAGACTGTCAGTGATGCACGTTCGCAGTCTCGTTCTGTCCGTGCTGTGATCAAAAGATCATCAACGTATTGGAGCAGTGCAGTGTCAGTAGGCATGTGAATACTGTCTAGTTGTCGTTTTAGCGCTTGACTGTAAATACTAGGGCTTTCTGTGAACCCTTGAGGAGCTCTTGCAAATTTGAAGCTTCGGCCATTTAAACAGAATCCGAAAAGCTATTGGCTTTCCGGATAGATTGGTACACTAAAGAAGGCGTTCTTGAGATCAATTACAGTAAAGAACGTCGCTTCGGAATCAATGGCAGTCAATAGGGAAGAAATATCTGGGACCACTGGGTACTGGGGTATTATGCATTTGTTTAATTCTCGGAGATCAATCACTAATCGGTAAACCGGTGGTGCATTCGGGTCAGTTCGTTTGAGAATAGGAATGATAGGGGAATTGCATATATTGGAGTCGGTTTCTACAACCACTCCTTGTGCAATAAGTTCGTCAACAATTTTCAGTAAGGCTACTACAGCATCAGGGGGTAACTTGTATTGTCGGATTCGTGGCAGTACGACTCCTCGCTTGAGTGTGACACGGTATGGTGTAATGTGCATGTAACCTACATCAGTCGGACCTTTCGCCCATAAGTGCTGTGGTACATTCTGAAGTCTGGGATCAAAATCTCTTAACACATAATGTCCTTTAAAATCACGTAAAAACAATCTCACTCCTTCCGGAGAACAACAAATCACTGCTCCTAGTTCTTTCAATGTTTTTATACCAAGCACGTTTTCTGGACATGATTTCGTAAGCAACAAGTCTGTAGTACGAGACAATGGACCAACTCCTAGGGGAACTGGCTTTGACACTTCATTAACAATAGGCTTTCCTGAAAATCCCAGGGAAATATTCTGTGAGCCTGAGAGGGGTGCCCCTGGAACCTCGTCATGACTGATGGTAGTTCTGCTCGCCCCTGTATCAATCAGAAATTTTCTGTCCTTTCCTAATACATGACTATGCACATAGGGACCCTCTTGATCTACAGGAACCTCAATAAGGGGCAAGCCAACCTCCCTCTCTAGGCTGTTTCATGAGTACTGTTGATAATCAGGGTAATCTGACTGTGCAAACTGGTACATTTGTTGTGTGACATGTTGTGTGGCAGCAATGGGTTGGGGTACGGCTACTGTCTGTTGCGCGTTCTGTGGAGTTTGCGTGTTCTGCGGGACATGTTCCTGTCTAGGAGGACGCGGTCTTTCTTTCGTCTTGCCTGTAGCTATATTATGTTTCAGGACAGTACATTCATTTATATAGTGACCTGGCTGTTTACAGTAGTTGCAGTTCCCTTTAACAGGTGCCGTGCCCTTTCTCTGACCATCGGCTGGAACTGACTGAGCTACTAGTACTTTCATTTTCGTGTCTTTCATGCGTCTCTTTTCGTGTTCTTGTTCTTCTCTAATTCTGTTCTGGTGGTACTGTAACATTTGTAACATTTGGGAAGGACTATTAGCTTGCCAGGTACTTTCAACATTCAGTACTCTATTTTTAATCTGGGGTGAGGAATTTTCTACTAATTTGGTCACAAAAAGATGTGGGTACGATTCACTACTTGTCTTCAGGCCACTATTAATAAGAAAACATTTCTCAAATCTAGAATAAAAATCACTAGTGTCTTCATCTTGTTTCTGTTTACAGGCTGAAATGGCATCCCAATCTTCCTTTTTAGTAGTCAATAATCTTGGCAAGACCTGTATCAATAGCTCGGGTAATTCTTTAGCTTTGTCCGAAAGACCAATACCTGGGTCTCTTTTTTTATCGTCGTCTTCTAATTCTGCCAAATTAATCTTTTTCTCTCCCACCTCCCATTCTTTTTCTTTGAGTTTTTCGTAAATACCTGCTGGTAACAGTACTTTCAACATCTTAATGATATCGGCGTATGTATACTCCCCCATACGGAGCATGTCTTTTCATTCACGGTGGAACCCTGCTGGGTCTTTATCATGACAGGGCAGTAATTTTTTCATTTCCAATAATTCCATTTTTGTCAAGGGTGTATAAACGAATACTAGTTGAAGCGCACCCCCGTCAGTTCTAACGGGATGAACCTCTCGTAGGGGATTCTGTCTGTCTATGTAAAAGGTCTTTCTTTCTCAGTATGGAACAGGGACAAAATGCGGAGTCAGGAAAGTCGTGTACTTATGACGTTGTTCTAGTATGACTTTAATTAATTCGGTACCTAGACCTCTCCATCTAGCTAGGAGTAAATCTTCCAATAATTTATACAAGGGCCCTGGATCAGAATGCTGACTTTCGTACAATGTAATGAGGTGCTGAACCATATACATACCAGCTAAACGCTGTTCTTCTGGAGGAAGACTTAAAAATGTTTGGGCTACTATATCATCTTTATATATGTTAGCATTTCCAGCCCATTGGACTGCTGATCGGGCTAGTTCTTGTTCATGCATAGTACTAAGTTCGCTACTCCCTACTCGTTTTTTCAATGTTTGGTCAGTGGCTTGGAATATGTGTTCGAGAGAATATTGTTCTGGTATTGGAGAGAGAGAACGTTTATTGTAATCTAGACGTATGGGTCTGTCAAATGGTCTTGCCCTACTTACGTAATGTATTTTACTTGGGTCCTCAGTTACTAAATCATCGTCCTCTGAGACTTCATCGTCTTCTTTCTCAGCTTCTTTCTCGTGTATATCAAGTATTTCCTTACAAATTTTCCTGTACATGCTTTCTACACTACTCTGTTTATCATGTTTACCAGCAGCTATGTTGTCACTCCAATTCATTATACCTTTAGTTACTTCTTTGTCTGGCTGGTCTCGTTCCCTGATCAAACAATTAATCAAAAACTGTAGGAGCATACGTTGAAGCTCCACTTTTCTATGTGCCATGGCCTCGTGAATACTGTCTGGTCCCTCCCCCGTTCTAATGAAGTGTTAGATTTTGTCTAAATGCTCTTTCATGTCTGGCAAAATAAGCAAATAATCTGCAACACGTCTTAAACGTATTGAGTATATAAGCATTGAACCTTCTCCTGGTACGGGATCATATATACAATCGGTAAGGTACTGTCTAAGGGATTGATATGTAGCTGCTTTAGGCGTGTGTTGTAGTGCTAACTCTCGTAGTGATGATCGTTTTAACGGAGGTGGTGTAGAGGGACCCCCTCCCGCTGCTCCTAGACTGGAATCGCCATGGCTTGAATCAGGTTTTACTGCCAACGCTGTCGCTGGTAATGCGGGTTGAACTTGTGTTACGGGTGGTTGCGTTCCAAAAGGATTGGTAGGGACGGTAGCAGGAGGAACAGTAGGAGCAGCAGTTAGGTTGACAGGAACGACAGGGTTTGGAGGAGGTACATTTACATATGCTGGAGCAGCGTCATCCAAATAGGAGGAAAAGAAAATGTCCGCTGCGGTCTGTTTATGACTACGGAGTTTAGTCGGGATCAGAGGTGGCGGCAAGTTACTGGGTTGTTCCGGGGTCACTTTAGGTAGACCCTCGGCGAGGAGGGGGTACATGCCTTTAATAAGGGCATTTCTTTGTCTGTCTAATTGTTCTACTTTAACCCGTTCACCTTCTTCTAGTAATTCTTTTTCCCTGGCTTTTTCCGATGCTTCTCTACTTCTCTCTGCTTTCTGGATTTCTTTCTCTGTTCTTCTATGCGCTTCTTTATGCCACAATTCTATGGCATCTTTCTGGGATTGTCTGGCTTTTCTTTTCCACAGTGCTTCCTCTTCTCTCATAATGCAATCAGCATCCCATGTCCCTGAGACAGGCCATCTATATTTCTCTTCTAGATCCTTGGTATAATCTACCCATAAATCTAAGTACAGTATGGCATCTAAGCCATGTTTGTGGTACATAAAGTGTCCAGGAGTGTCCCTTGGCGGGACGGGAACTGCCTCTTCGAGTATCCCTTTCCTAGTCCCTATCTGATGTAATTTTGAAAACAGTGGCATGTTTGTACTAGTTTGAACAAAAACACAATAAGCACAATAATAGACTGCAAACACTCACTCATACCATGACATTAAAACATTACAGATACTACCTGGTACATAGAAAAACACAACTCTAAAATAATCGGAAATACAATACTATACTGGATGCACTGCTAGAACAGTACAGTCATACCGGTCTCATGAAGAGACACGTCATACCGCATCCACCGAAATGGACACGTCTATACCGGGTCTGTGCACCCAGACCCGTCTTGACCGGGCTCAAATAAATGAACCTGTCTAGATGCGTTCCCAACAATGGCACTCACCGGGAAGCAAAACTGAAGGCCTCGGAACTGGACTGGACTGCTACGGCTTCTGGTATTGCTGCTTCTGCTACGCATGCGCCTCGAAACAGGTGGGCCTCGGGATACCTCGGACCTTGCTCTCTCGGTTCGGGCTCTGGTCGGGATGGTCCGCAATCCTCACCGCCTCGTGTGATTGCCTCGTCGCAGTCTCCCTCTCCTCCATGGGCCTGAGGGAGTTAGCAGGAAAACCCGCGGATGTGCACAGAAATGGGTCCGTCACGGCTGTAGAAGGGGTCAGGGGGCTGCGCTTACATCGCCGGCGCGTGGGGAAGGGGACTGGCCCCTGTTCGGGCGCCAGAATGTCGTAAATAAAATTTACCTGGACATTTTTCTATACATTAATATCAATAAGGATAGCTCATAAAATGAGAGGCAGAGTCCGTGGTGTCCGAGTTCAAAAGGGCTTTATTGCAATGGCTCGAGCCAGGGGAGAATCGGGTTCCATCACCACTAAGGTTCAGGAAGGGATATCTAACGTTTTATTAACATCACACATTATATATAGTAAAAGCCACATAATTGCAATGAATACAGTAGGCGGAACACTCCAGGCGGAGCAAGTGAAGAAAGAGAGAGATAAGACCGCATGGGTGTGAAAGAAGGCGTGTAAATAGGCGTACACGAAGGTGTTCACTCGATGAGTCATATGAGTGTCACAGGTGGGTGGATGCATAGAGAGGTCTGCAGGGTCAGCAGAAACCTTTACCCTACATGTGCGCGCAACTGGCCATGACGTGATAATGACGTGTAACTGGGGAGAGCTGGGGGTTGACTTTAGCACTAGTAGAGGAGTCTGGAGTCTGAGAAGTCAGAGCGACCTGCACCTTTGGCATATCTGATATCTTATGTTTGGAGGATGTATTGTCTGAAGTAAAGGTCTCTCGAGCAGAGGCCGTTCATCATTAAACGCTAGTGTGTGCATATATTTCTATGTGCATGGTGCAGGGGGCCATGAGCCTACTATGGCAACGGGTTCAGTAAATCACTTATATGGAGACAGGAAGGCTAGGCCCTATGCTCTGCAGGCGGAAAATGTTTACCTATTTCACTAGACTGGAATGTGTTTCTGCGGAGGCAGAGCAGATAACTGTAGGCAAAATACCGTCTTGGCAGGCAGGCAGGCCAGGCCGGGCACCTCTCGGCTGGGCAGGGAGTGGGGGAGAGGTCAGGGATGCATACCTAAACTGCAGCTTTCAGAGACAGAAGAGGCTCGGAGCCTGAATTCAGGGCCTGGCCCGACTGGGCCACAAAAACGTGTGCTTCTTGATGTTTAAACGTATACCATGTAAATGCATTGGCACCGTAGGCCTTAAGGCTGAATTATCGTTTCTTTCATGGAAGGCCTGGTAGTTGACATGTTAACGTTGGACGCAAATGCATAGGTGTCTTCATTTCGGCCATAGAGGGAAAGTGCATGGATGTCATGCATATATACTACACGTTGGGGTACACGTAGGGGATACATAGGCCATATCAAATTCCATTTTCCTCAACTTCCTAATGGATGCCCGATCCTGTCAGGCTTTTTCCGGCGCCTAAGTGCGCTCAGCTTTTCCTAATTTTAATTTAAAATAAAATACGCAGTCACACTTATTTATCTTGGCAGTGCGGTCAGCGGCGGTCGGCCAGACTAGTGGGGCAACGCCCCAACGCCCCAATGGACGCACCGCCACTGGAGGGGCAAGGTATGAAAAAGATCTGCCGTCAAATCTTGAAGTGCAAATGCGTCGAGCGCTGAGGAAGGGTTTGATCTGAGGGGCTCTAGTGGGGAAAATGTTACAAATCTTTCTATGAAGATAAGTTTGGCCTTTACACTCCAGCGAATTATGCGTGAGACAGCATAGTTTATTAACAGATAGTTTCCTGATCAGCAGCCAGTGCTAAGCTCTTAGGAGGGAGGTAGAAGGAGTACCCAAAGGAAGATTGTACACCTGATATGCAGCAGTATTCTGTACCACCTGAAGCTTAGACATCAGTGATTCATTGGCCAGTACCAGCAAAGTTTTGCCATAATCCAGGAGGCTCATGATCAGAGTTTGTTTCTTAGAGCATGAAGAAAGCTATGGAAACCCTTTCTTTACCAAGCGCATGGTGGCAAAGCAGGTGCCACAGATGGAGGCTACATGAACTTTCATGGACAGGGTCTCATCGAGCCATCGAGATTTTTTACTATCTTCCTAAGATTATGGGTACCCAGTTCGGATGGCCACCAATCCGGGGACCATAACTGCTGTACATTACCAAACAGCAATATCTTGCACTATTCAACTGTAGGAAATTGCTTGTCATCCCGGCAGCTATTTTCTTCATGCATTCCATGAATCTTAATTTGACCCTGCCAAGATCATGCCCAAACAGGTTGACTAACTGAGTGTCATTTGTGTAAGATAAGGTCTCAAAGCTGCATGATTTAACAATCTGAGCGAGGGGGGCCACAAAGATCTTAAGTCATGTGTGACTCAGGGAATAGCTCTGAAGGACCCCTTCACTGACAAGCAAGGTATGCAACTTAAAAAGGTTTAAAGAAATCATCTGAGTCTGCTTTTCCAAGAAATCTATGAATGAGTGAGAAGCTTTTCCATAGATGGCCACCATGTAAAGACTACGAAGCTGTATGGTATGTGAGACAGAGTCGAAGGCAGCTGACAAATCAAGAATTAAAGGGATAGCTGGATTTCTAGCATTGAGATGGTGTCTGTAACCACCACTAGTGTGGTTTCAGTGCAGTGAAACACTCTAAAATCGAATTGAGAGGGGTCAAGAATCCCATGATTAAGCATGGGCGGAAAATCCGTTCCGCTCGCTGATTTTGCGGATTTTCGGTAAATTCGCAATCCGCGAGATTCGCGAATTTCCCGCAAAATCCGCAAATCCGCGAGCAGCGGATTTTATGGCTTGCTCGCACTGTTCGCATGAGTTCGCGGCTTCCCAGTTCAACTTCGTGCCCCGCGAATAAGCGCTAAATTGCAGAAATACGATCTTAGCAAAACTGAAACTACTTACCAGGTTCAAAAGTTCAAGCTCATCATTAGTAGCCATTTCCTGTAGTGCTTCCTGAGGGGCCCCTCCAGAGTTCAGTTGCCTACTTGCAACTATTATGTGACCCTGCTCTGACCCTCAGAATAGTTACACATATGCCACAAAGGGCCTGAATTACAGCTAAGGGAGACAAGCAGGAGCCAGGCTGGAAGTTCAAATCCAGTGACACATTAATCAGCCCCTAATTCATTATTGTCAGTTGGGGCAGGGCAGGTGTTGTAACTAATTTTGCAACAATGAAAGCACTTAGCAAGTGCAAAAGATCACTAATCAGGAAGCACTAAGGAAGCAGGTGCCAGCTAAAAAAATATTCTGTGACACATTGATCAGCCCCAAATTAATTCAGGTCACTCGAGGCAGGGAAGGTGTGCTTTGCTTTGCCACAATAATGTACACTGGACAACCAGAGGGTGCTGTGATGAAACAGAGGGTGGCATGGGTGGGCCAGAGGGCGGCATGAGTAGTCAGAGAGTGGCAGTGGTGACAGAGAGTGGCAGTGATGAAGAAGAGTGTCCCAAACAGGCTGGACACGTAGAAACAACAAGTTCGCAAAACTTGCGACCCGACAGGTAAGTTCGCGTTTGCGAAATTGTACAAAACCCTTGCGAACTGGCAGAAACCCGCGCGAACACAAAAAAAAATCCGCAAATTCGCGAGAATTCGTGGATTTTGCGGATTGCGAGTTCGCAAATGCGCAAAATTCGCGAACGCGAGATTCGCAAAATTCGCCCATGCTTACCCATGATCTTTCAGATAAGTGTCAAGCTGGATATTTACCAGACTTTTCATGATCTTACCTGAAAGTGGTAGAAGAGAGATAGGCTTGTAGTTGGGAAGGTTACTTGGGCCTGCATTAAGTTGTTTTCAGGATCAGGAAAACCTGCATCGCTTTCCAAACCAATGAAAATCTGGCAGAAGCCAAGAAAAGATTAGGAAGGAACGTAATTGTTAGACCTGACATCATTGGCCTGAGTCTCTCCTCCATTTTTTTCTGTTTGCCTCCTCTGTTTATGATGTTTTTGCTGGTATATTGCTTTGGGCACTGTGCCACTGCTGATCAGTCCCACAGTGCAAGTGCTCCCTATGTGAAATTACTGTATTGATTGAATTCCATGTTTGGCTTATTTGGTTTACTGTCAGTCCCTAGTCTAGTGCATCAGGAGTGCCAGGGCTTGTAAATACAAATGCTGTTCGTGGGCTTGCAGCACATGTTGTGCCACCCACAAGAGCGGCCTAGTAAAAGTATGTCTAAAGGTCTGCCACTGCTAGACCTACGTGCAGTCTAGTACTGTCACGCAGACTGCGCAAGTACACCTACTTGCCAGTCCCCTAACCTTCCCTTAACTTCATGTTAGTCACCCCGATGGTAGGCCCACGGGCAGGGTGCATTGTAAGCATAAGGTAGGACAAGCCTGACTAAGTTGGCATGTCCTAATAGCGAATTACAGCCATATTCGTTTTTCACTATTGTAAGGTTACCTGCTCTCCATAAGTTAGAATGGGCTGCCAGGATTATTAATGCATTTGCATTGAGAGTAGGGGAAGAGTAGCTCCTGAAAGCCTGCCCTGCCTGTTACAATGCTGGCTCCACCTCCTGCCGGGCGACTGATAGCTCTGCTCCTGCCAGTGACAATACCGGCTCCACCTCCTGCTGGGGGTCTGAGGACCCTGCCCTGCACAGTGAATAGGCCAGGTGCCTCTGCCTGGCTACACCCACAACAAACCCAGGATGAGGGGAATTCCCCTGCATGGACAAAGGGATCAAAGCCAAAAAGGGGTATAAGAGAAGGACCCCTGAACCAAGAATTTAGATCACTTCTGACAAGGAAACCTGAACCACGGACAAGAAGCCTGCTGATCCAAGGACTTGCCTACCCCTTCTGCCAGAGTGCTGTTTGCTGGGGGGAATCCTGCAGTCACTTCTTTATTTTTGCCAAGGAACCAGGAGAGAGGAACTGAGTGTGTACTCTCAAGCTTTGCTAAAGAAAATCTCCAAGGGTTGGAAGAGTGCCAGCCTCCTGTTGAAGTCACAGGGTCAAAGGACTTCATTTATTTGCTAAAAGTGCTTGTTGCTGGAACCTGAAAATCCAGCACCTCTGAAGAATCCAGCAATCTTTACGCCAACGGACGCCGCCGAATACAGCTCGACATCGTGAGTAACGGCTCCAGTGTCCCGCTTCCTCAACGCCGGCCGCCAGGCCCGATCGACGCCAGTAGCGACGCCAGTGAGTAGCGAGTTTGGCTCCAGCTCCAAGTGACCCCGCGTCAACGCCGCCGCTGACCGCATCGACCCCGAGCCCTCTCGACGCAGTGAGCGCTGCTCAGTCTTGCAACATCATCATCGACATCGACGACGACGCCGTATCCTGCTTCGCCTCGTGAGCGCTGCTCCTGCCTGACATCTGTCGACGCCGCTGCAGATCGCCCCGACTCGAAGGCCCGATCGGCACTGAAGACGGGACGCCGGACATCTCGATGCCGTTGATCATCGTGTGCTTCGCTTTTCCAAGTTACTGTGTTGTGGGGGTCTGTTCAACTCCGGGCTCGACGTAGCGCTCCTCGCGGTCGACTGCAAACCTTTGGATTAACTTTGCCTCAACGTCATGTGACTTCCGTGTGGGTTAAATTGTTGCCAAGAACTGTGTTTTAAAGAAGAAGAGTTGCTTTTGTTACTAAAGACTTTGTGCTAAGAAGAAACTACGCTTGAACTATTATTTTTCCTTCTAAGAGTATTTATTAAGATTGTGGTATATTTTTGTCGTTATTTGGTCTTGTGCTAAGCCTTATATAAACATCCTTATTTTTATAATACTACTGTGTCGTGTCCATTTGTAGTGTATTCACTTTATTACTGTATGTGGTCATAAATGCTTAACGCACTGCCTCTGAGATAAGCCTGTCTGCTTTGCCAAGCTACCAAGGGGGTGAGCAGGGGTTATCTAAGTGTGTGATCCCCTTGTCCTGACTAGAGGAGGTGAGTCCCTATTTGTCAGAAGTGTATACCTCTGCCAACTAGAGACAGCCAAGTCTAACATTGGTGGGTCAGCGGTGAGGATTTGAACTTTGCATTTATGACCCATGTGCAGTGATTAGTGTGTGCTACATAGTGAAAGCAGACCATAGCGCAGCCACAATCTATGTTGGTAGGATTCTATTTTTGTTCTCCGCTTTCCTGAAGCTTGATCTTTTTGAACACTGCCAGTTTTGACCATGAGTGATGCCGGAGTCACTACCCCTGTTGTTGTTGTGGAGGAGTTTGATAGGAGTAAGATAAAGGACTACAAGTCACAACAGCTGAAATCCTTTTGCAAGCAGTTTAAAGTTCCTATCACTGGCCTCTCAAAGAAGGAGGAATATCTGAAAGCCTTGGAAGCCTGGTTAGAGGCCAGAAATCCCTCTGATTCGGTGGTGGTACCGCCAGGGAAAGGGGATGAGGAGGTGCCAGTGAATGGGCACGTGTCCTCTCCCGGTAGCAGTGTTTCCTCTAAAGGTCTTTCCCCTGAAGAAAGAGAAGAAAGGGCGAAGGAGCGAGCATACAACATGGAAATGGCAAAACTTAAGATAGAAGGGCAGTTGGAGTTAGAAAATGCAAGAGGAAGGAGAGATGCTGACATGGAGATCAAAAGGTTGGAGTTTGAAAGAGAAAAGTTAGCTTTTGAGCGTGAGAAAATGGTGAGGGAAATGGAGCTCAAGGCTAAGAATTTAGAATTGAATCCCTCTGGTGGCAGCATCCCATCTGTGCCTGCAGAAAGTAGGTTTTATATTCCCAAAGATGTGATCAAAGATTTTCAGAAGAATGAGGATATTGGTCAATGGTTTAAAGCATATGAGTTAGCATTGTTGGCCCACCGGGCCCCTGAGAAGGATTGGGGAGCGGGGTTGTGGGGTCACTTTGTGACTGCGGGGAGAGATACCCTGTTGGACATGCCAGTTGAGGATAGGATGTCTTATGCTCATATGAAAGATGCTTTAATGTTAAGGTATGGCCTAACCCCAGAAAAGTACAGACAAGCCTTTAGAGAATGTAAGAAATTGCCTGGTACTACGTGGGTTGAATATGTGTCATTTGTTTGCAGAGCCATGGATGGTTGGGTAAAGGGCAGCAAAGTGGAAAGTTATGAAGCTCTTTATGATTTGTTTGCTTGGGAGCACTTGTCTAATAACTGTTTTCCAGAGCTGCGCCAGCACCTTATTGATAGCAAGATATCTAACCCTAGAAAACTTGCTGAGGAAGCGGACCACTGGGTCAGTACCAGGGTCCACAAGGGTCCAGTGGGAGACTCAGCAAACGGTGGGCAGGGTCCCCAGCAGAAGAGTGGGGGGGACAAGGGTAAACAGAGGGAGTTCCAGAAAGGGCCCCAAAGTAATCCCCAAGGGAACCAAGGGAAGGGTTCCCAGCCTCCCCCTGTGAAGAAGCCCGGGGCCCCGACAGGTAAACCTGTTCATAGGGGCCCAATGGCCTGCTATGTTTGTAAGCAGGTGGGACATCGTTATTATGATCCCCAGTGTCCCATGAGGGACTCTAATGCACCACCACGTGCACCCCCCGTCAGTTGGCGAGTGTAGCCCTGGGAGGGGAGGAGATGGTTGCCCCTGGTGGGAGAGGTCCGGCAGAGTTGTCCCTGGTCTCTTTAGGAGACATGGAAATGGTCCCTCCACCCCCTCTGCCTAGTAGCACTAATAAATATAGGCAGTGGGTGACCATTAATGGCCATAGAGTGGAAGCTCTCAGAGACACCGGAGCAAGTGTGACAGCTGTCAAGTGTCACTTGGTGTCCAGAGAGCAGGGGGTTCCCCACGCATTCTACCCTGTGATAGCTGCTGACAACCCCAGAAATAGTGTGAGGTAGCTCAGGTTCCCTTTGAATGGGGGGGAGTTTCAGGTACTCTTCAAGTTGCTGTAAGGCCCGCCATGCCTGTTGATTGTCTCCTGGGCAATGATTTGGAAGACTCCCCTTGGGCTAAGGTGGAGCGAGAGACACATTTGAAAATGTTGGGTGTGCCAGTGTGGGTGTGTGCAACCACTCGATCGATGACAGCAAGTAAGGGTATTGATGGGGTCCCGGAGCCTGAAAGTATGGCCCAGGACCCAGCTCTGAAGAGAAGAGGCAGGAGGCGCGGGAAACCAGCCCCCGTAGTTCCCGTGGTCCAGGAGGAGGCAGACCCTGAGGGGGATGCCCTGGAGCCCATAGGGGAACAAGTTGCTGAACTGGGAGACCTGCCCGAGCTGACCCAGTGGCAGCAGGATGGTGGTCCCTCCAGGGAAGAATTTTGTGCAGAACAGAAAGTGTGCCCTTCTCTTGTGGGTATGAGGCAGCAGGCCTCAGCCCAAACCACAGGTGATCAGTCAGGATCACATTTTGTCTACTGGGAGAACGACCTCCTGTATAGCGAGCCTAAGGCTGCTGAGCCTGGGTCAGCCCGTGTGCTGGTGGTACCCCAGCGCTTCAGAGCCTTCCTACTGGGTTTGACTCATGATGTTCCTTTAGCTGGACATCTGGGGCAGGACAAGACCTATGACAGGCTTGTCACCCATTTTTATTGGCCTCAGATGAGAAGGGATACAGATATCCATTGCAAAACCTGACAAACTTGCCAGGCAGTGGGAAAAGTGGAAGGAAGCAGAAGGCTCCCCTCCAACCCTTTCCCGTCATCAGTACCCCCTTTGACCGGGTGGGGATTGACATTGTTGGGCCCCTGGACCCCAAGACAGCCCTGGGCAACAGGTTCATCCTGGTCTTGGTGGACCATGCCACACGGTACCCGGAAGCCATCCCTCTCAGAACAGTGATGGCCCCCGTGGTGGGACGGGCACTGATGGGTGTTTTTTCCCAAATGGGGTTACCCAGAGAGGTGGTGTCAGACCGGGTCACCAAATTCATTTCCAATTATATGAAGTCTCCGTGGAAGGAGTGTGGGGTAACCTACAAGTTCACCACTCCTTACCACCCTCAAGGTAATGGGCTGTATGAGAGATTGAACCGGACCCTTAAAGGCATGAACATGGGTCTTGAAGAACCAATGAGGCGTAAATGGGACGTCCTCTTGCCATGCCTGCTGTTTGCTTACCGTGAGGTGCCACAAAAGTCTCTAGGGTTCAGCCCCTTTGAGCTTTTGTATGGACACCCGGTAAGAGGACCTTTGAGTCTGGTCAAAGAAGGCTGGGAGCAATCTCCCAGGAAACCTCCCCAGGATGTATACAGTTACATGCTGGCCTTTAGGAACCAGACTAGGCGCTTCAGAGATCTTGCTCGGGCAAATCTGGAGTCCTGCCAGGAAGAGATGAAGCGGTGGTACGACCGGAATGCCACTCTGGTGGAGCTTCAGCCTGGACAAAAAGTTTGGGTCATGTCCCCCGTGGAACCTTGTGTGCTCAAGGACAGGTGGAATGGACCATTTGAGGTTGTGGAGAAAAAGAGTGATGTCACCTACTTGGTGGACTTGAAATCTCCCAGGAACCCCTTGAGGATCCTGCATGTCAACCGGTTAAAGCCCCACTTAGAAAGGTCCGAAGTGGGCATGCTCCTAGCTACAGATGCTGGAATGGAGGAGGAGAGCGAGCCTCTTCCTGACCTCCTGATGCAAAAGAGCAAGACGGGTCAGTGGATTTTGGTGTTGTCCTCTCTGACACACTGACCCCTGAGCAGCAGCAAGATTGTCGCCAACTGTTGGGACAATTCCCTGATCTGTTCTCCTTGATTCCTGGTGTCACTCAGTGGTGTGTCCATGATGTGGACACCGGGGACAGCACTCCTGTGAAGCACAAGGCTTACAGGGTGACTGACAAGGTCAGAGCATACATCAAGGAGGAGGTCTCCAAGATGTTTGCCTTAGGAGTGGTTGAGTCCTCTAGCAGTCCTTGGGCCAGCCCAGTGGTCTTGGTCCTGAAGGCTGCAGCGCCTGGTGCTTCACCAGAACTTCGGTTCTGTTTGGATTACCGAGGACTCAATTCAGTCACCAAGACTGACGCGCACCCCATCCCCAGAGCTGATGAGCTCATAGATCGGTTAGGGGCTGCCGGTACCTTAGTACGTTTGATCTAACGTCTGGGTACTGGCAGATCGCCCTAACTGATGGGGCAAAAGAGAGGTCAGCATTCTCCACACCAGATGGGCTCTACCAGTTCCGGGTTATGCCCTTTGGGATGAAGAATGCCCCTGCCACCTTCCAGAGGTTGGTCAACCAGGTATTGGCTGGACTGGAGGATTTCAGTGCCGCCTACTTGGACGACATCGCAGTGTTCAGCGCCAGCTGGGAGGAACACTTGCGCCACCTCCAGGAAGTGTTGTTGGCCCTGCGCAGAGCAGGCCTCACAATCAAAGCCAGTAAGTGCCAGATTGGGCAGGGTTCAGTGGTGTACTTGGGGCACCAAGTAGGGAGCGGCAAGGTGGCCCCCCTGCAACCCAAGATAGATACCATCCTGGCTTGGGCACCGCCCAAAACCCAAACTCAGGTGAGAGCCTTCTTAGGTCTCACGGGTTACTACAGGAGGTTTGTCACGGATTATGGTAACATTGTGCACCCCTTGACTTCGCTGACTTCCAGGAAGCAGCCACGAAATGTGATCTGGACTGATGCCTGTCAGACGGCCTTTGACACCCTGAAAACGGCAATGTGTACAGCACCTATACTCCAGGCACCCGACTTTTCTAAAGAATTTGTTGTCCAGACGGATGCTTCAGAGCATGGTGTGGGGGCTGTTCTAGCTCAGGTGAATGAAGAGGGCCGAGACTTACCTGTAGCCTTCATCAGCAGGAGGTTACTGCCCAGGGAACAGAGGTGGAGTGCGATAGAGCGAGAAGTATTTGCTGTGGTCTGGGCGCTGAAGAAGCTAAGACCCTACCTGTTTGGGACTCACTTACGGGTTCAGACAGAACACAGGCTCCTCAGATGGTTGATGCAGATGAGGGGTGAGAATCCAAAGCTGTTGAGGTGGTCCATTTCCCTACAGGGGATGGACTTCACGGTGGAACACTGCCCTGGTACAGATCACACCAATGCTGATGGCCTGTCCAGATTTTTCCGCCTTAGTGATGAGGACTCCCTAGGTCAAGGATAGTTCTCCCCACCTTTCAGCTGGAGGGGACACGTGTTAGACCTGACATCATTGGCCTGAGTCTCTCCTCCATTTTTTTCTGTTTGCCTCCTCTGTTTACAATGTTTTTGCTGGTATATTGCTTTGGGCACTGTGCCACTGCTGATCAGTCCCACAGTGCAAGTGCTCCCTATGTGAAATTACTGTATTGATTGAATTCCATGTTTGGCTTATTTGGTTTACTGTCAGTCCCTAGTCTAGTGCACCAGGAGTGCCAGGGCTTGTAAATACAAATGCTGTTCGTGGGCTTGCAGCACATGTTGTGCCACCCACAAGAGCGGCCTAGTAAAAGTATGTCTAAAGGTCTGCCATTGCTAGACCTACGTGCAGTCTAGTACTGTCACGCAGACTGTGCAAGTACACCTACTTGCCAGTCCCCTAACCTTCCCTTAACTTCATGTTAGTCACCCCTATGGTAGGCCCACGGGCAAGGTGCATTGTAAGCATAAGGTAGGACAAGCCTGACTAAGTTGGCATGTCCTAATAGTGAATTACGGCCATATTCGTTTTTCACTATTGTAAGGTTCCCTGCTCTCCATAAGTTAGAAAGGGCTGCCAGGATTATTAATGCTATAATCCTAGCTGGCTCGGGGAGCATGGTACAATGTCGAGGTTGGTATCCCTGAACTCAGGGTTTAATAACGCATCCGTTTGTGTGGATGGTTTTTGGACTCTGGGTTTCAAAATAGCACTTTTAGAAAGTGGCTATTTTCTTATCTAACTATTACTGGTTTCTGCTGGTTTGGTGTGTGTGTGACAGGAGCTGGGTGGCTCCAGAGGTCTGAATGAGTAGCTCCTGATAGCCTGCCCTGTCTGTTACAATGCTGGTTCCACCTCCTGCCGGGCGACTGATAGCTCTGCTCCTGCCAGTGACAATACTAGCTCCACCTCCTGCTGGGGGTCTGAGGACCCTGCCCTGCACAGTGAATAGGCCAGGTGCCTCTGTCTGGCTACACCCACAACAAACCCAGGATGAGGGGAATTCCCCTGCATGGACAAAGGGATCAAAGCCAAAAAGGGGTATAAGAGAAGGACCCCTGAACCAAGAATTTAGATCACTTCTGACAAGGAAACCTGTACCACGGACAAGAAGCCTGCTGATCCAAGGACTTGCCTACCCCTTCTGCCAGAGTGATGTTTGCTGGGGGGAATCCTGCTGTCACTTCTTTATTTTTGCCAAGGAACCAGGAGAGAGGAACTGAGTGTGTACTCTCAAGCTTTGCTAAAGAAAATCCCCAAGGGTTGGAAGAGTGCCAGCCTCCTGTTGAAGTCACAGGGTCAAAGGACTTCATTTATTTGCTAAAAGTGCTTGTTGCTGGAACCTGAAAATCCAGCACCTCTGAAGAATCCAGCAATCTCGACGCCGACGGATGCCGCCGAATCCAGCTCGACATCGTGAGTAACGGCTCCAGTGTCCCGCTTCCTCGACGCCGGGCTCGATCGACGCCAGTAGCGACGCCAGTGAGTAGCGAGTTCGGCTCCAACTCCAAGTGACCCCATGTCGACGCCGCCGCTGACCGCATCGACCCCGAGCCCTCTCGACGCCATGAGCGCTGCTCACTCTTGCAACATCATCATCAACATCGACGACAACGCCGTATCCTGCTTCGCCTCGTGAGCGCTGCTCCTGCCTGACATCTGTCGACGCCGCTGCAGATTGCCTCGACTCCGAGGCCCGATCGGCACTGAAGACGCTATGCAGGACATCTCGCCGCCGCTGATCATCGTGTGCTTCGCTTTTCCAAGGTACTGTGTTGTGGGGGTCTGTTCGACTCCGGGCTCGACGTAGCGCTCCTCGCGGTCGACGCCGAACCTTTGGATTAACTTTGCCTCGATGTAGTGTGACTCCTGTGTGGGTTACATTGTTGCCAAGAACTGTGTTTTAAAGAAGAAGAGTTGCTTTTGTTACTAAAGACTTGTGCTAAGAAGAAACTACGCTTGAACTATTATTTTTCCTTCCAAGAGTATTTATTAGGATTGTGGTATATTTTTGTCGTTATTTGGTCTTGTGCTAAGCCTTATATAAACATCCTTATTTTTATAATACTACTGTGTCGTGTCCATTTGTAGTGTATTCACTTTATTACTGTATGTGGTCATAAATGCTTAACGCACTGCCTCTGAGATAAGCCTGTCTGCTTTGCCAAGCTACCAAGGGGGTGAGCAGGGGTTATCTAAGTGTGTGATCCCCTTGCCTTGACTAGAGGAGGTGAGTCCCTATTTGTCAGAAGTGTATACCTCTGCCAACTAGAGACAGCCAAGTCTAACAGTAATGGATGGTGTATTCATGGTAAATAAACAAGCTGCTATGAAGGGAAGGCATGGGTCTGACGTAGAGCCTAATTTAGCTTTTTCTAGCAAGCCCTGCACTTGGGCCTGAGTGATGGCGTCAAACCTCTCCAGGTGGACAGTGGCATTAGTAGAAGAACAGTGGTAGATGGTAAAATCCTCTAGCTCCCGGGTGAGATTATGAAAGTTTTGATAAATTATATTTATTTTCACCTCAAAGAAATCAGCAAGGGAGTAACATAATTCTTGTGATGCCAGTATGGCGAGAATACAGGCATGTGGTTTAATAAATTAACTAGGAGCCTTAAATAGTTATTTTACCAAGTTGCCTGCCTGATCAATCTTATTGGTGATATGTCTTTTGTGTGCTTCTCTGATTTTCCTATGATAGCTGGTGAAGTTTGATTTATAGACAGCTTTGTCTGAGTCTTCCACCGTAGCTTTCTCAATTCTTAGCTGTGCAGAATATCATGGTGTATGTGTCTAATGGGATTGGATGATGTGCGTTTGAAGGGGACAATCTTGTCAAACGCTAGAGAGAGAGCTATGGTAATCAGCCAGAGCGGAGTTGATATCACTACTATTAGTAGTCTCCGATGGTTGGAACACAATAGCAAAAGAGTCAGGTGAGACTAGTTTCCATTGTCTCAAGGCTGTTCTACTACCTCTTGTAGGCTTATCAATTCCTTCCACCCTTGAAACATGAAAACTGATCAGGTGGTGGTAAGTCCAAGTTAGGGGCGGTGGAAGGTCAGTCTCAAAGGACAGAAAGTTAGTGAATATCAAGTCTAAGATGCGTCCTGCCATATGAGTGGGATTAACCACTTTCTGTTGGAGACTTAGCATTTCCATAGCTGTCAATAGTTGAGGTACTTCTGGCTTTGAGGTATCTTCTCCATGTTAATTGAAATCACCCAGCAGAAGAAAATTGTTAGCTGTCAATACTTATGGAGAAAGGTGTTCAAATGACGGAAATTGTTTTTAGGTCCTGGAGGGCGATAAATGAGAGCACCCTTCCAATGCTCATCTACAGAAAGCACAATTTTGAAAATGCACAGCTCCGCCCTGTTGTGTAGTTACGTAGGTCCCTGGTACAGAACATTTCCATTTTAAGTGTTCACGTTTAAACTTTTTTAAACAATTACTTTTAACAAACATTTGTTTGGGCACCAGTATGAGATAATATTCTCAGAAACAGGTTTGCTTACACTTACACTTCTTTGTAGGCATGCAATCACTGAGTTCACTGCACAAAAAGTCATTGCTTGTTGTTGTCTGCTTGCTGACAGCTCTGCAAGGGTACAATAAATACTAACAACCAGACTAGAACTCAGGCATAGAGAGTATGACTGAAGTTTATTATAAAAACTTTCCCAACCCTTTGGTTTGGGAGAAGAACATTTTGCTGGTACTTTTGAGGAAGCCCCATACCAAAATTCCATCCCATCCGAATCCTGTTGCAGTAATTAGAAGTACACCAGCCTGCTCTATACCAATACGGGCTCACAGATAACACATACCCTCAGGTAAATAGGGAGTTAAACCACTTTAAGGTATTCTAGCAGATTCGCACACCCTAGGCATACTAGGATAGGAAGCACTAGGTAGCAGTATAGGTTCAAATATATGTTTTCATATAGTCAATGTAACAGCAAAGTGGTTGACCCGATTATTTTTTTTACCATTCTAGTGATGCTAATACTCAGTTTTATTACCTTGTATTCCTCATTGCAGCACATGCATTTTACACAATATTTGTATTGCTTCAATAAATGTTTGTGACCGCGGGGAAGATGGCCGCTGGGCTCTGAAGCTCCGTGGGATGAATTGGTAGTCTTTAAGCATCCTGCACTCCCGTATGGCCGACAACCCTGAAATGGGCACCGATTGCAGCATAGCGGCTACTGACCCAAATGAGCCCGGAAGCGACAAAATCGGACCTCGGAGATCGGAGATCCGTGACTGAGGCGGTGCACGCTCCAGCTCCGTAATGGGGGTGGTGTGAGGATTGGCAATGCGGCGGAACATCACAGCATCGTCCGTCGGAATCTAGAGTGAGTCTGTTCCCTGAGTGGTGACGGGGGTGACGGCGTCTGGCGGGTGGAAGTACCAGCGGCAGCTAGGACACCTCCGACACCCTGATCCCTCAAGTGGCCTGGGGACCTCGATCCAAGCAACCGCGGGGGAAGGGGGCTGTGCAGTGTTGCTTCGGCGGGTGCCCACCGGGAGATGTAACGGCGCCGACGGACCGGCGAGAAGAGCTGCACGGGACACTCCGGACCCGCCTTGAATCCTGGGGACCCCGGCACCCACTTGATCTTGTGCAGCCACATTGATTACCCCCTGCCGCATAACACTGCCCACAATTGACTCCCGACAGCATCGGAAATACCAATCTATTGGGCACTGATAACGGTCTTAGTGGTGAGTGGCTGGGGCCGGACTTCGGAACTCCAGGTCGGGTTTTAGCCACTTATACAGCCCAGGGCATGGCAGATGCTGCGAGGCAGACTCCCCTGATCAACACAGAAACAAACCGCAGGAGCATGATCACTATAATTAAGATGCCTGCTGCAGCATGTGCACATGTAAAGGAAAACCCCTCGCTGCCCAATTGATCATAGTCAGTTGCATGGCAAATTCACTCCCCCTTAAATATTGAAAACAGACCTTCTCATTAATTTTGAACTCACTGATATATTTCACTGACAGTCCCTGCAAAATGGCCGCTATCGGCTCTCCATGCTAAAAAGCTGGCAATGGAAAGAGGACTGCGCACGGGAGACAAACAAAGGACTACAGCTACTAGCTGACCACTCTCGACCAAATGGTGGCCATCTTGGAATGGCTTTGTACATCTATAGTGTTGAATGATCATCCTGATGGGTTTAGATTATTATAGGGAATTCAATTTTTTTTTCCTACGCCCTATACAATTTTTTAACTACTTTCCCCCTTAATGGGCAGGAATTCGAGGATAGTAAAAGACGCCAACAAGGATCACAGCAAGGCTTGTAGATGCGCTGAATAAGCAATAGACTAAAGGATACAGCTAAGTGAGTGTCACTACTGCAGGACCACCCTTTAGTGTTGTATACCTATCTTCAGCATCCACGCACTTCTGAGCCGATAGTGCAGAAGCCGGCTAAACACCTCACAATCGCATGGATGGTTCGCTCTGGACGACAGTTACCACAGACAGAGGCATGGAACGCAATGCTGCATGGTACCCCCCTATTGCCGAGATGACCTACCACTTAATCTTGACACTGGACTTAACGACTCTGTGACCCCATCTCAGCTATGGGCCCATTTACTCCAACTCCCTGGGCCCCCACAATGTATTGCTCTACCACTACCGATCTGCCAGAACTGTTCTGCTTCTCAGCCCCCTGTTACTACCGCCCCCCGCATTCCCTCTATTGGGGACTTGTTTCTTCTGTGTTTGACTATGCAACTGTAACTATTGTGACCTTGTTTTTCCCTGACCGCCGAGACCTGAGCAACATGGCTGATGCCCGGTGGAGCTGCCAGACAGCTATAGAGGAGATCTGCCCTGGCTCACCACCTTGGCTGTCACCTACCCAGACGGACATTAGACACTGTTCTCCCCGTCTCGTCGATGCAACCGTAACTAATGTAACCTTGTTTTTTTATCCCTGACCGCTGAGACCTGAGCAACATGGCTGATGCCCGGTGGAGCTGCTAGACAGCTATAGAGGAGATCTGCCCTGACTCACCACCTCGGCTGTCACCTACCCAGCCGGACATTGGGCTCTGTTCGCCCCATCTCCCCGCCATGTCTCCTTCCTCCCCCTTCCTTCGAGTAATTACTGTAACATTGTTGTTTCGCCTATGTTTTACTATTCGCTGGTAACGGATGTAATTTGTAACTTGTAATGCTATCATTCCTCATTTTGTCTGATGCCCGATGGAGCTACCTGGTTTAGCTATAGGGGAGATGGGCCGTGGATTCCCTCCTTGGTCGTCACCTACCCAGTCGGTCTTTAGACAGACTTCCTTTCGTCTCTACGGTTGTCTCTTCCCTTATCCTCACTCTCTCTCCTCCCCTACCCCCCACTACTTTCCCTCTCCTTTCTCTCCTCCCCAAATGTATTGCTGACTGTATGATTTAATGTTTACTTGTTGTTCTTTTTCTGGTATATTGTTGAACCACATTGTTGCAATTCCTGTTGTCTCCTCCCGCATCCTCCCTCTATTTATGTCTCTCCTTCCCTCCTCACTCAATGTATTGAGACCAAACTATTTTGTCTGATGCCCGATGGAGCTACCTGGTTTAGCTATAGGGGAGATGGGCCGTGGATTCCCTCCTTGGTAGTCACCTATCCAGTCGGTCTTTAGACAGACTTCCTTTCGTCTCTACCGATGTCTCTTTCCTTATCCTCACTTTCCCTCCTCCCCTACGCCCCACTACTTTCTCTCTCCTTTCTCTCCTCCCCAAATTGTATTGCTGATTGTTTGATTTAATGTTTACTTGTTGATAATTTTCTGGTATATTGTTGAACCACATTGTTGCAATTCCTGTTGTCTCCTCCCGCATCCTCCCTCTATTTATGTCTCTCCCTCCCTCCCTCCCTCCTCTCTCAATGTTTTGAGACTGAACTATTTTGTCTGATGCCCGATGGAGCTACTTGGTTTAGCTATAGGGGAGATGGGCCGTGGATTCCCTCCTTGGGCGTCACCTACCCAGTCGGTCTTTAGGCAGACTTCTTTTCATCTCACCTTATCGTCTCTTCCCTAGCTCCTATCCTCTCTCTCCTGAATCTCTCCCCTTGCCTGCTACTCTGCCTACCCCCCTGTCCTTTGTGCCCTTTGACTAAGCACTCCTTCTCCCCTTGTTGGGGAAAGATTCAATATTTATACTCTGGAGTCTCAGCGAACCCGCTGAGTGAGTACGCTGCGCCAAGGGAGCCACTCACATTTGAGGTCTGGTATGGGACCCCTAGCCAAAGTACTCCCTCTCCCCTTTTTGGGGAAGGATCCAGTATGTAGGCCTTGGAGTCTCAGAGACCCCTCTGAGAGAGTCCACTGCGTAAAGGGAGCCTCTCGCAATAGCGATAGGGAAGGGATACCACTTCCCTGGGATCACAGCTTACTGGACTTTGGACGTTGCCTTGACTCGTCTGCTGGTTTGTGTCCCTGTCACCCTTCCCCTCCTCTCCCCATGCTGTGTCTCTCACCCTCCCCTCCTCTTTCCCGCCTTCATTATCTGACTACTTCCCCTGCTCCAACCCCCCCCTCCCCTGAATCTCTCACCTTGCCTGCTTTTCCCCTTACGTATTTGTTCTTATTGTTTATCTCGACCTTACAAGTAACTATGTTGCCATGCTCTAAGAACTGTGTAACCTTTGTAACGATGTAACCTGTAACTATGATCTGATGCTCACGTAAAGCGCTCTGATACCTCCGGGTCTAGCCAGCGCTATATAAAACTTTTAAAATAAAATAAATACATTTGAGTATTCCCTGTCTTTCCCTTTGGGCATGCTGTAGTAATCTGACAGCGATTAAGTTGAGCATTAGCAAAAGACATCCTACATCTAACTGTTAAATATCTTAGTTCTGGCCGTTAAGTTGACATGAGATAAAACTCCATCTTAGTATTCATGGCGGCCATTTTGTTTGCCCTACGCTGCCTCGTGTTGACCATGTGCTTTGTCCTATGTTTCTGCCCATGGCACTTGAATCTGCCCAGCAACAGGCTATTATTAGCATCCCCGTGTTTTGCCGCTGACCGTTAGGGTCCACATCTGTTAAAGGTTAGCCCAGTATTGGAATGTGTTAGCCAAGACCCCAAGTCTGTTAACTCCTCCCACTGATCGATCATGCTTCTCAATATTACCTTATATGCACATAAATTGTGCTCTTGTGTTTTGTACCGCCTTCTTTTGAGCCCCTGTGTGGGTATAAATAAACCACGCGGCCTTTGTCCCGTGTGCTACTTCCTACAGTGCCGAAGGGTAGTGTTCGAATTGTAACACCATCTCATGAGGTGTAATAAACGTTTATGTTTTGTATTTCCAGTTTTGGTGCCAACTTCTTCCTTTCGGGTCTGAGGACTTGTGTACATAGAAGAGCGAACCCCTTGTACTAGCGTGCTTAACTGAGGCCTGCACTACAAATTGGCGCCCGTCACGTGGGGCTCATCGGCGACTCGGATGCCCGAAGGATTGGTCGTGACGAAGGTTTGGAATCTCGCCGAGGAAGCGTACGCTGCCAGAGGAGACCCGAGTCTTGGCACCCGAGGCGTTTCTTCCCTTCTTCCTGATCCGACCATCCAGGTGGCGCCGATCCTTGACTGAGATCTCTTCTGTGGGTCCGCCGTGCAGTGACCATTTGGTCGAATTTAGAACTTGGCAGTTGGAATCTGGACAGCCTATGATTGGTAAGAGCCGTTTTGCGGCGCCTATTGTAGGTTCTGGATGCCCTTGTATGGTAAGATAACACTTACGGTGGCATATCTGTATCTGAATCAGACTAGTCTCTGAATCTGAAATCTGAATGTTTATATGTGTTGCAACTCATGTAGGCGGGCATGTGAAGATATTTCTTCAAATATCTGATCTGAACGGCGCAACGTACTAAGAAAGTACCTAAAGTGCTACTTTATGTATAATACTGCATATTTTGCATTATTCCTGACATGCCTGTTTTTAGCGCACTCTGAAGGTTGTGCTGTTCTGTAATGGTACCAATTTGCGACTTGAGGAATCACAGCCGGGTCCCCTGAAAGGGCCGCCTAATAGAGTTAAGTATTTAAAATGTGGTCTTTCTGCCATAATGTACAGCAAATTGTGGCATAAATATACCAAAAAGGATCCTGAGCTACGGTGGCCACTGCATGGGTCGTTTGATGTGCGAAAGATTGAGTATGTGAAGCGATGTATGTTTGAGCGTCAATCTAGATATGACATGTTTGAATGTTTGCGTATGTGGGAAAAAGAGGTGCGACAGCAAGAGAAGCGTGAGCAAGCGTTGATTGAGAAAGAGCAGCAAAAGAATGAGTATGAGAAAGCGCGAGAATTGAAAAAGAAAGAGGAGAAGGAGAAAAAGGAGCGAGAGGAGAAAGAACTTTGGTTACAGGTAGCTGGCCAGTATCCTGTCTGACAGCCTCTCTATCCTGTCCTTAATAAACCGCAAGATGATTTTTTGTTATTAGATCGATCTCCGACTCCGTATGCCGTTCCGTCCACTCTGACCGATGGCGATGAGGATTCTGACACGGAAATACAAAAATCACGGGGCACCCGATCCATGTTGACTGCTGGACGTGCAGCCGACCTCCGACAAGCTGCTCATAAAGCATTGCGTAGTGTTGATTCTGCCTCTGATCTCTTTGCTATGTTGAAAGATTGGTCAGAAAAGGAACAGCTATATTTTACTTCGACATTTGCTGATGAAGTCATTGGCATGTTTCGTAAACACTCCCCAACATTAGAACCTAGTGACATAGCAAATGACCATAAACAGCTTCGTGACAGTACTTTTGTTTTTTCCCAGGTAGAAGACACGATTAGACGACTGATTAAAGTACGAGACGAAGCAGTCCATTTGAAGGAGCAGAAAAAGCTTGCGGAGAAAGAGTCACAGCCCAATCTGACCGAAGAGAAGCAGTCTCCTATCTTCGGGACAGATAAGATTATACCGATTGAAATGAGACCTATGCGGGAAGCCGCACCCTTGTATGTTCCTCCTAAAGGAGCGGGTGATAGCGATGATAAATCTTCTCGGATGCTAAGGGTTATTTCATTTATAACTGGGTGTATACTCCTTGGAATAGAGCAGATGTAATGGCGCTTAAAGCAGCGTTACCCGATCCGCGTAAAAATCCAGCCGAGTTTTATGAGAAAGTTGAGGGTGCCTTAAATTCCTGTACTATGACTTTAGCTGACATAGATTTGTTTCTTTGGGTTAATTTTGCCCCCAGATATGTGGCGGACTGTTCGAAAAATTGATGATCGCGTTATTCTCGGTGCCGAATAGAAAGATTTAGAAACTTTAGATGCAAACAGAGAGCCTGCCAAAAAGCTGCACCGGTTGATATTAGATCTTCCTGCAGCGATTTTAACTAAACTTAAGATGGTTATTCCCCCTAAAAAGATTGACTGGACTGTTTTAGCCTCATGTAAACAAAAAATAGGTGAATCGGTTTCTGACTGCTTTACGCGTTTTGAGGAAGCTTTTCATGACTTTAGTGGACAGTCTTTAACGGAAGATACTGGTAGGCATTTGTTTGTTGATAACTATGTTACCAATCTGTTACCGGAGGTAGCCAGCCGTTTAAAAGCTAGTGAAAGTTCTTGGACTACGTCTTCCCCAGCATCTGTTCTGACAATGGCTCAGTATTACGAGCGGCTGGAGTTAGAAGCAAAAGGTAGTGAGGACAAGAAAACTAAGGAATTGAAGACGAAAGTCATGCTGGCTCAGGTTTACGGAACACCCTCTAGAGGCCCCGACAGAACATATGATAGGGGTTATGATAGAGGCCGACGAGGATTTTCCAACACCCCTTATGCCCGTACGCATTTGCAAATTAATCAGCGTGCGTATTGTAAGCAGTTTGGCCATTGGATGAGTGATTGTCCGTTGCGTGCCCAGCGCATGACACGAGGGCGTGGACAAATGAGAAATCGTTCGGGGTTTTCGGGATCTAGAGGAAATAAGAATGATTGTGCCCGATTTGATGTTAATGCACATGCGCAGAATGGTCAGAACACTTTTGATAGAAGAAATCAATGTCGAATGTCTGATTCTGATCAGCCTGATTTTTACGATTCTGCTCATGCATAGGATTGCGTAGGATGGGGTAAGGAATCAGTTGAAGTTCCAGTAGATCAGACTGGTCCCTATGTTACAGCACATGTTTTGGGTACTACTGATCGGTTTCTGGTTGATACAGGAGCTACTCGTAGCGCTTTGTCTCAACAATTGGTTCCGAGGGCTCCCTTGTCTGGCACAACTATTACTTCGATAGGATTCGATGGAACATCTTCCCTTAGCCCATTGTCACAGCCGCTTCCATTACACATTGCCAAATTTAGTGCTCCATGTCCGTTTTTGCTTTCCCCAAATCCACCTGACAATATTGTGGGTTTGGATATGTTGAAGTATTTCAGAGCCACAATACGATGTTCTACTGAAGAAGTGCGTGTCATTTTAAATGATAATTATCCTGAGCCTGACAGAATGTGTGTTGTTCAAGAGGGTATTGCATTAGCCTCCCTTCCCAAAACTTTGTGGGCCACTTCAGACACTGATGTGGGTTAAATGGTTATTCCGCCAGTTCAGATTTGTGTCAAGGAGGGAGCTGTTCTACCTCGCTTGCCACAATACAGGATTTCGGAGGAGGGTAAAGAAGCGCTCATAAGAATTGTGCATGATCTTATCCAAGTTGGTGTTGTTGAGGAAGTCCCCTTTAATGTTTGTAACAGCCTGATTCTTCCGATCCTGAAGAGAGACACTGATACACGTGTCTATTGGTTCATTATCGATTTGAGGGAAGTGAATAAGATTGTCGTACAGCAATACCCTGTGGTTTCTGACATTACCACTCTCCTTACTTTGGTTCCTCCGACTGCCACTACATTCTCTGTGATAGACTTGAAGAACGCTTTCTTTTCGATCCCTATTCATACTGATAGCCGATATCTGTTCGGTTTCACTTTGAATAATCGATCGTATAGATTCTGACGAGTTCCTCAAGGCTACCCTGAAAGTCCGAGCATTTACAGTCAGGCACTAAAAAGGGAGCTTGATTCTTTTGTCTTGACGGAGGGTGTGGCTATCATACAATATGTCGACGACATCTTGCTGGCAGCCGACACCCCCGAACAGTGTGGAGAATGTACATTGTCTTTGCTTTCCTTTCTTGCTCTGCACCATCATAAAGTTTCTCAAAAGAAGTTTCAATATTGTAGACCAAAGTTAACCTACTTAGGTCACCTTTTGTCTAAGGAGGGGCGTGCGCTGACATCAGATAGCATACAAGCCATTTTAGCCACACCAGTCCCTACTACGCAGAAAGGAGTCCGTGCATTTTTGGGTCTTACTTCCTTTTGTAGGCAATGGATTTTGGGATTTTCACACATTGTTAAGCCTTTGCTAGCGCTCTTGACAAAGGACACCCCAGTACCCCCCCATGGACAGATGAATGTGAAAGTGCTTTTCGACAGTTACGACAAGCTCTTTGTTCATTACCAGTGTTAGGGGCACCAGATTACACAAAGCTCTTTACACTATATGTACATGAGAAAGATGGTTGCGCATTATCAGTGTTAGTTCAGTTACACGGTGATAAGCAACGTCCTTGTGCTTATTTTTCAGCAGTACTTGATCCTGTTGCTAGAGCATTACCTGGGTGTTTTCGCTCAGTTGCAGCAACAGCTGTGTAAATACGACAGAGTGAGGGAATAGTTTTGTCACACAAACTGTTAGTGTTAGTACCCCATGCTGTTGACGCTCCTTTGAATCAGACAAAGACGCAGCATTTAACTAGTGCACGTCTGACAGGATATGAACTGACATTGCTAGCTCCTCATATTACACTGAAGAGATGTGCAACTTTGAATCCAGCCACTTTGTTGCCGTATCTGGCGACTCAGCCTCAGTCACAAGAAAAGCATGAATGTATATTCTTGACTGAGGAACAGACAAGATGGGTCTTGCTTGAAATTACCAGATGGTACGACTTCAGCTGCGTATGCAATCACCACGCTTGAAACAATAGTGGAGACAGCTTGCATACCACAGAAATCGGCCCAAGCAGCTGAATTGATAGCTTTGACACGAGCATGTGAGCTTAGTGCTGGCTTGTGTGTGAATATTTATACAGATAGCCGCTATGCTTTTGGAGTAGCGCACGATTTCGGCCTACTCTGGAAGGAAAGAGGCTTTCTGACATCTCATGGAATGCAGATAATGCACGGAGAACTAGTGCATAAGCTTTTGATTGCGTTAACATGCCCAAGGAAAGTAGCCATAGTGAAGTGTAGTGTGCACAAGAAAGTGACAGACAAGGTTGGACAAGGAAATGCTTTTGCAGACCACGTGGCACGAGAAACTGCAATAAGGAGAATCACTACTGCTATGTATGTAGTGAAGTCACAGGCTGGGAGATGGCATGATGCTAGGCAGGAAGTACGAGAGATACAGAGGACAGCCTCTGACAAGGAACGTGAGAAATGGTCTGAAGAGGGAGAGTTAGACGATGAAGGTTGTTGGAGAAATAAAAATATGTATAGATGGAAGCTGCCTATAGCTTTCGTACAACCTATGGTTCAGATGGCACATGGGCTAGTACATGTTGGAGCTTCCGCAATAACGAAAATGCTTACGCAAGTTTGGGAGCATCCAGAGATTGCTAGTACAGCTAAAAGAGTAGTACAGTCTTGCTTGATTTGCTTGCAATACAATCCTGGAAAGGGAACGCGAGTTCCGTCTGGAGGTTTTGCTACACCGACTGCACCATTTGAAGTCCTGCAAATGGACTACATTCAGCTTGAGCGTTGTAATAGCCTGAAGTATGTTCTGGTGGTGGTTTGTGCTTTCAGTAAATGGATTGAAGCACACCCCACAAAAGATAATACTGCTATTACTACTGCTAAGGTGCTATTGAAGGAGTTCTTTTGTTGGGGAAGTTATCAAGTATGTCTTGAAGGGATTAGGAATCAAGCAGAAGTTTCATGCTGTGTTCCATCCACAATCGGCAGGATTGGTGGAGAGGTACAATGCTACTCTAAAGCTAAAAATTGCAAAAATTCAAGCCTCTACACGCTTGACCTGGCCAGATGCGTTGCCATTGGCTTTGATGTCCATTAGATCAGTACCTCATTCTAGAACAGGTCTTACCCCGTATGAGGTGGTATTTGGACGGCCAATGAACATTTGGGGAGTTCCGAAGCCAAGCTCTGTGTATGATGTACCTTGTGTCTTAATGAATGACTATTTGGCACAATTAACCAACAGTTTGGTTTCTATTCATCAACAGGTTCGAGAAGCGCTCCCTGATAAATCCGAAGGTGAAGGCCATGAGCTCCGTCCTGGTGACCATGTCATGGTAAAGGTTTTTGAGAGGTCCAGCAGCTTGGAACCGAGGTGGCGTGGACCGGAGCAGGTTCTCCTTGCAACAAGGACGGCAGTTCGAGTCACCAACAAGAAGAACTGGGTGCATGGCACCCATTGTCGGAAGGTGTTGTCGACCTTGGTGGAACCTGCTGCGCTGACCAATCACCAGGAGATCTTGACCACGGAGAAGGGCCCTGCTGTATCACCTGACGAATCTGCGGAGTTCTTCCCAGACCAGACGACTTCTGGAGCAACGCGATACAATCTGAGGCCGAGAAAGTGATTTGCAGTTTTTGTTTTTGAAGCGAGACTGGTTGAGCAACCGCCCTGGGTAGTGGAAACGGAATGCCAAAATGACAAGGGAGGGGGATCAGCCCTGCGTAGTGTAGCGACACCTGTCTTGATCTGTGGTGAAGAAAACAACGTCTACCCTCAGTGAAGAGCTCATTGACTATTTTTATTTTTGTTTTTTTTAGTGTTTCAGAGACAATTGACTTTGTTACTATGATATCTACTAAGAAAAAGATTTTAGGTGTGATAGGTGTTTTTGTGGGTTTGACCATTATAGCAGTGATTACTTGGTCTATTGAAATGATGATTCCTGCTCGTGAGTTCTTTGTAGTACCTACTACTCCCATCCCAGAGGAGCACCAGCATTTCACTCTTCCGTATCATGAGCAAAAGTATTGAGAATCTTACCTCAATAATACGTTTGTTCAAATGCTCCACCATACCCATAATGCAACTAATACCACTAATTGTTGGATATGTGGTATGCTTCCAACACATCAGAAGAAAGGTGGAACACCATTCATTCCACTTCCTTTTTCACATAATGGTTCTTGTTGAGCTTGGTACACTCTTCTTTTTGCGACTAGGAAACCTGCAGTAGGTGGACTTCTTTTCCGTTTGAATAAAGAGTGTTATCAAGATAAACATGGGTATCCTCAGGCGAATGGAACTGTATGGGAGTGGAAAGAATACCGATCGGACAATGCTTCTACGCCATATGTTTTCACCCATACAAGAAACTCTACCACGAGTAATGAATCTGTAATTACTGTTACACGGACTAAAGCAGACCTATGTGTGCAAAGTACTGGACGAATTCCAGTTGGGACCAGTGACTGCGTTACTGTATTAAATTTAGATGGAATAAACAATAGTTCATTTTTGGCTTCACATAACACATATCTAGAATGTGGAAATCATGGTTATCATAAACTACCAGTAGGGTGGTACGGTGTATGTTATGTGTCTTTTCTATTGCCTCCTGTTTTCTTGGCACCTGCTTCATACCATCGAGATTTTAAACTGTTTAGAAATATATCAATAAACTGTTACAAGAGAAATGTAAAAATTGATGATGTAGATCAGACTGACACTAGTCTGCAGCAATATGTTGATTTCAATTTGGGCCTGTTTTCTTTTGTGGGTGCCGCATTAAATAGCAGGAAAATACGACGATTAACTAGAGTTGTAGAAGCTGTCACTAATGAAACTGCTGTAGCCCTTGCTAATATTACAGAAGAGTTACAAATTGCTAGAATTGTAACTCTCCAAAATCGATGGTGCTAGACGTGATGTTAGCAGATAGAGGAGGAGCATGTAAAGTTATTGGTAGTGGTTGTTGTGATTTCATCCCCGACAACTCGCCTTCTGTATATGATGCCATCCTTAAATTACATAAAATAGCCACAAATAATCATACTGAAAATGGAAACAGGACTTTCGCTGGATGGTTCTGGTCGCTAGTTTCTGCTTGGGGTTGGAAATTACTGACTGTATTATGTATTGCTATTGCATAATTTTTTTCCTGTTGTGTGTGTATTCATTGTGGTCCAATGCTATGTACTATGTGTATAACTGCCTATATACCCACTAAAAGAAATGCTGCAAAAGTACAACAGACATTGGATAAAGAAGTCGTTGATATGATGAACATAGATATACGAGATACGAATTCTGATTATCCCAAAAGAGCATATGTCTTTGGCTAATGCTAAAAGGGTCGTCTGTAGTAATCTGACAGTGATTAAGTTGAGCGTTAGCAAAAGACATCCTACATCTAACTGTTAAATATCTTAGTTCTGGCTGTTAAGTTGACATGAGATAAAACTCCATCTTAGTATTCATGGCAGCCATTTTGTCTGCCCTACGCTGCCTTGTGTCGACCATGTGCTTTGTCCTATGTTTCTGCCCATGGCACTTGAATCTGCCCAGCAACAGGCTATTATTAGCATCCCCGTGTTTTGCCGCTGACCATTAGGGTCCACATCTGTTAAAGGTTAGCCCAGGATTTGAATTATTTAGCCGTGACCCCAAGTCTGTTAACTCCTCCCACTGATCGGTTGTGCTTCTCAATATTACCTTATATGTACATAAATTGTGCTCTTGTGTTTTGTACCGCCTTCTTTTGAGCCCCCGTGTGGGTATAAATAAACTACGCGGCCTTTGTCCCGTGTGCTACTTCCTACAGTGCCGAAGGGTACTGTTCGAATTGTAACACCACCTCATGAGGTGCAATAAACGTTTGTGTTTTGTATTTCCAGTTTCGGTGCCAACTTCTTCCTTTCGAGTCTGAGGACTTGTGTACATAGAAGGGCGAACCCCTTGCACTAGTGGGCTTAGCTGAGGCCTGCACTACAATGCTTGAGTTACTAATAAAAGGGACAGATCTGTTTCCAGACAGGGCTGACTTGTTCTGAGTTTGCAGACACCATCCAGTACCTTGTAATATTTAGAGGTCCAATGGTGCCCGGTGAGCTAGCCAGGATTTAGGTCAACATTTTCCGATGGCATGCACAGACTTAGTGGTGCATAGTTTTGGTTCTTATATTGCCCAAATGCATTGTCTTACAGAAACTGTAGAAACTGTATGACAACCCAGTCTGAAAAGAAAGTGTCAATAAGTACTACGTTTACAGAGTCATGAAAAGCATTGGCCACGCAACCCCTGGTCTGGATTCTCTGTGTAGTCTTATCAATTGGTTGTTATCAGGATGTGCTATCAGAATGCAAAGAAGAGCGGTAGCATTAAGCCTGTTTTCAGTCAAGAAGCATGGGTGTGGAGAGAGAGAGGATAAAAGGTCACAGAGTTCCTTTGTGTGTTTAGATATTGACCTGAAATTGCTATAAAGGTCTTTTAGCCTCTGGGAGTTCTTCAAGTGTATAAACTGGGATCACAAGGGGGATTTTGGTCTCCAAGGCAATGAGAACAGATATAAAGGCCTGTCAGCCCTGGAATAAACAAAACAACCTGGTCCAGTACATTCTGGTCTGACCAGTGATCCTTGTCTTCACAAGGCAGAAAACGTTGGAGGACTAAAAGGTTGCACTTAAGCATAATGTGAGGCAGAGAGTTTTAGGTGAAATCAAGATGCATTTTCAGTAACATACAATCATCATGATGGTTGTACTTGGTTGGTAGGTTGTGGTTTTGTAGCTGCCGTGTCAGTTCTGGGTTAGCGGAAACCACTTCCTTGGACTCCTACGAGGCGGGGTGAGACACAGTGGCAAACACAAGCTTTAAGGCTGCAAAGCTGTTAGTGGAGAGGAGAGGATCTGGGCTTACCAACCAGGACGAGTTCTGAAGGTTTTTTCATTCGCAACCCCTCAAGAATGTCAGTGCTCCATTGAATCTTGATCGTTTAGACTATATTGAATTACTATGCATTTGCTGTTATTGCCTGGCCAGCTGGCCTCCAGTTATCCTTCATGTGCACTGGCTATACGTGAATATAAGTGACTATGTGGTTGGACGGATGTTCGTTGTGCACCGGGTGATTAAAGCTGTTGCTTGTTTTATATATCTAAAAACAAGCTCAGCTGACTGTCTCCACGGCATGATGCCCTACGTGGCATAGAGACCTGTAGCCCAGGAGTGGGTAATAAATTTAAAGGCCAGGACTGTGAATTATGCGGCAGATGGTCCTGAGAGGATCAGCAAAACGAGCAGGAGCTCCAGCCGAGGTCCCCGCTCCCCCATCGCTGACTCAGAAGGCTAGGAGAGAAGTGGCACAATCTCGTATTTTGGCAGCCAGGAAAGGAAGAACTAAGCAGAAAATAAGGGGGGCAATGAGTACCATGATTTTGCAAGTGGATCTGGCACTCCGGATGTCTTCTCCTACGTCACCTACTTCTCTAGGAACTTCTTCAGGGTCCTCAGGGCCTCTCCAGAAATAGGGATTAATACTAATGGCCCCAGCAGAGTGGATGCTGTAGATGCTGCACGGACGCAGAAGGTAGCAGAGGGGGCCTTGCATGAAGTGCTGGATGAGGCAACTTCACTGCACTCCAGTATTCGGCAAGCTGTGAATGTAGACATTAACAAGATAGGAGCTCCACAAATGGCTGAGTCAGGCAATAGGAGCCTAGAGATAGCTAATCTTCTCAAAGACTATCCTGTATTTTCTAAGAACCGTAAGCTAAATCAAAAAGTCACCAAGGTGCCCCCTGCAGATCAGATATCACTTGAAGAATCTGCCTATGTTAACCAGGAAACAATTACTGGCGTGTTCCCAGGGGATAAGGGAGAGACTGCCCAAGAAAAAGATCTAGAGGGACCAGCACAATCTATTACCTCAGTGCAGTCTACACAAGTCGCAAGTGTAGACATACTGAGGCATAAATCTACGATACCAGATGGTCTAGGGTCTTCATCTTACTTACCACAGCACAGTCTCTTGTTGAAAATTATGCCCGAAGAGATGAATTAGATTGATCAGCAGGGAGCTGGAAATAGAGATGTTAGCCCTGCAGAGAGCGCCATTATGCCCTAGTCCTTATCTGTCCTGATGCAGCAAATGCAACAGCTCTTTGAAAATATCTTGGGGGAAATACGGGACTCTAAGACTTCGCAAGCTTAGGAGCTCTCTTTACTACATCAAAGATTATACCAAATTGCAACTATGGTTCAGCAAATACCTGAGCGATCAAGGAATTGGAGCAGCGGGTGTCTGATATTGAGGACAGCAGTGGTCGGTAGTAGAAATTCCTGCAGGGCGGTGACGTGGGGAGGGGGAGGGGCAGGGTGGGGGGTAGTAATGTATGGATTACAGAATTTAACAGGTAAGTAAATATATAAATAAATAAAACGAATTTCGTTGCGTGCACTGCATCACCAAATGCGATGCAGTGCGCTCAACGAAATTCGTTACCGGTCTTAGGATGCTTGATTACGGTCCAGGGAAGAAATGGCTTGGCAGTTCGGGCTGGACTGTTCCTATTCGGCACAGGGTCAAGACTGATTTGCATAGGGGGAAGGATGTATTAGAGACAGCCACTACCATTAGTTCTTGCTAGATATAGTATTCTCTCTAAGCAGTTTTTGTGGATTAGATTTTGTGAGATAGGTCTATTTGCAAGACTGCACTATTTATTGTACAAGAACTTTTTTAATAATGAAAGCACTTTATATTAGAGATACGTTGGGGCTTAACTACCTAAATGGTATCATGCATAGTGATGAAGGGGGGAGGACGTGCTCGCAGGTGCCAAGCCAAGGTGCCTTTGTTGATTGAGGGAGGCTGTGGAAGCGAGGTAAGTGCTACCTTCCTCCACAGACAGTCTGGGGAGGGAAGGGAGTGGGGAAGGGGGTGAAGCATAGGAACAAAATGGGCGGATAAATAGCGTGGGATAATAGGCAATTGGTAACATGTTCAAATCCAAAGGTCAAGTGGTATACAGTAGTGTTTATGTCATCAAGGGGTTAGGTGAAACCTTAATAATAGAGATGGTACAATTCGAGGAACGGCAAGGGAGTGAACATAGCAGGTTTTTCTTAAATTGGCATGGTTTGCTCTGAAGAATGGTACAATTTTGAAGGTAATTTCATGTAAGGTGAATGGTTTTTTGAATGTATAAAAAAGAGGGGCAATGTTAAAATGGCTTGGATCTTTTTCCCCACAGGTGTTTTTTTTTACAGGAGACACATTTTAAATCCAATTTTCCCAACTTCACACTCCCTAAGAAGTATCCTCAAGCATATTTCGCTTCGGCCCATGTGGTGGTGCATGGAGTGGGTATTCTTTTTTCTTCAGAGCTAGACTGGGAGGTGGGTAAGGGGATTTGGGATTGAAGCCTCAGCTAATGGGATAGCCTTTGTTCTTCTTAATTATTATGGGCCAATTTATGATGACACTAAGGCCCTGAAACAGATTTATGATTTATTGGCACATGCTCGTGGGTTTATAATTATGGGTGGAGACTTTAACCTAATCCAAGATTTAGGCCTGGATACTTCCAACAAGGGTAAGAAGCAATTAAAACCTAAGGCAGATATTAAAAATTATGAAAAAGGACTTCGCCCTATTGGACCCATGGAGGATAGATCATCCAGGTGGCACTGAGTTCACATGCCACTCAGCGAGATTTAAAACAGCATCTCGTCTGGATTTTTTTCTGATAAGCAATCGTCTTGCAAGACGGGAATCCCTGATCCTTTCTAACCCAATTTCAGATCACTCTTTGATCTCCTTGTTAGTACACTTACCCGTCCCCAGCGGAAAAAATAATAACAGGTGGTAGTTTGCCAAAACATTGCACTCTGACCAAAAATCGATTGCCGAAACCCGTTATTTTATACTATGGTTTTTTTAAGGAAAATGTGAACACAGCATCAGGTTTCATGGTTTGGGAGGCTTTTAAGGCTAGATTTAGGGGACGGTGGTTGCATGTAAAGTAAATCTTTATAAATTAAGGAAAAATAAGATTTTAGGACTTCAAGAAGTGGTGAATTGGGGTAGGAGAGAACTTTTGTCTAGGCCTTCAGGGACTCAGAAGAAGTGGTTCTCCAGCAGGAATTACTAAGGGCAAAAGAGGAGTTGAATATTTTTTTTTTTTTCTTGAGGAGATGTCAGGAATCAGATTAGTGTGGTGTACCTAGTTCAGTGTGGGTCGAGGAGAGGTCTGGGATAAAGAAGAAGAATCATATGAAACACCCAGTGACTAATCACTGGAAGAATCTGCAAAATTAGTTCAATTCAGTACATTGCAAGAAGGCTGCCACATTTTTTAGATTCATGCAGCCATTTTGTGGAGAGCTCTCTCGCAAGACTTTGGCGGCTCTAGTGGAGAGCACGCATTCGACACTGCGCACTTCAATTTGAATCTGACTGAAGCAGGTTCGTTCCAAGTCCTTTCCTCTCACAAGGACTCGGAGTGGTGGCAAAACATCTTCGGAAGCCAGCACTTAGTTCCCTGACTGGACTTCACTAATTTCCAGGTTCCCATTAGAATGGAGTTTGAAGACGTTAGTGTTACGTCTTCCATTTGCTCAACCGTTTTAGTACGGGCTCTACTTCACCTCACAGTATCCACTCCATGCAGGAAATCAGCAATTCTACAGAAGAATTTTAGTTTTTCCGGATTCCGCTCTTGCTGGTGACATTTTCTCGTATTGCATCGCAGCATTTTGAGGGGAACTCCTCAGCGTTTGGAGAAGTAAGTAAGATTTGAACCCCCTTTGGATATCATTCAGCTGTCTCCTCCTTGCCTCCCTTTTAGCGTGCTCTCCCCTTTCTTCCATCCCTTTCTTACCTTCCCCTGTTCCTTTTTGTGTGCATCACAAGTAACCCAATGTGACACTCAAGTCATAGTATAGAAGCACTCAGACTGAAGAAGCCATCAGGAGATAAAGAAAAGACTTGAATCCTCATTCTTCAAAGTACAAAATGAATGTTGGATAATTGTTGTACCACAATACTGTTTAGACTAGAGCTGTTAGTCTCACATAGAATACCGTACAAGAGAAGTTAGAACTCCAGTATGCTTTTGTAAGAGTTAGTCTTAGAGAAAGATAGGGAAGAAGAAAGTGAGTAGTGTGATTTACTTGCTATCTGCCTCTTCTGTGCATTAAGTGCTACTTCCTCCTAGGATTTATACGGGTTGCTAAGAAGAAGAAATTCCTAGTGTGGATCCTGGCCAGCAAGAGGGCTATCACCAGAATAGAGTTGTCTCTCCTCTGTCCTAATCCATTTTCTCCCTTGCTGGTGGCGTTACCCTATACTATTGGTGACGGCACCAGTGGGTGGGCATCGGGAAATATCGTCTGTTCTGCTTCCGTGGAGATTCAGGTACTTTCTGACAGATTGAAGTGCCACACATTCTCTCCACTTGGGCAGAATTGCAGAGGGTTTTAGCTTTAATTCCCTGGGTAAAAGGTTGGAGGTTATACAAAGAGAATTAAGGGCAGTGAGAGAAGAAAACAAGAATTTAAAACAAGAAGACATGTTAGCTTCCCATCAGGAAACCATTTCACTAATTCAGAAAGTAAATGGTTTAATTGCTGAAACCACTCCTATTCAGCTCAACTACTTCTCATAGTTTCACACCAGAGTCCAATCCTAAAACAGTAGCACAGGTTGTCCATTCAGTTTCCCCGTTAATTCCCTTGGCTCCTCCTGAAAGGTTTTCTGGGGATTCACAGAAAGCATAACTTTTTCTGACACAATGCTCTCTCCATTTCATGTGTCGCCCAACTTTATTCCCTGATGCTCAGTCTAGGGTTGCTGTTATCCTATCCCTAAGTGGGGATGCGGTTCTCTGGGTGATGCCCTTGATGTCTAGAGATGATCCCTTCCTCTATGATTTTGTGTGATTCAAAACTGAATTGTTAAGGATTTTTGACAGAAGGAAGATCTCTCAGGCCATGTTAGAATTACGCCAAGGAAACAAGGATTTAGTGACTTATATGACCCAATTCAATAAATTAATTGTGGAAACTAATTGGCTAGAGGAAAAGAGAAAAGCTCTTTTTATCGTGGATTGCGAGATGAATTAAAAGATAATTTAGCGCTAATCCCTAATCGACCTTCTGAATTATCTGCTCTTGTTGATCTTGGTTTTGAAATTGATTTTCGATGGACTGAGCGAAGGGGGGAAATGAGGAAAGATTTTTGCTTCTCTACCCCAAGATTTGATCATGCCAGGCCTGAAGTTGGAAAGTCTTCCATCACTTCATCTGAGGTGTAACCCATGCAAATTGGAGCAATTTGAGCCCCTTCAGCAAAGACGAAAGAGAATTGCGAAGACAGAAGAAGTTGTGTATGTGTTACAGAGCTTCCAGGCATTTTGTCAAGGAATGTCCCAAAAGACCAAAACTATTTTGGAAGGGAAACAAGCAAAACCATCAGTATGCGGGGTCACTCTGATGGTGCAAGATGACAATACAACTCCAGAATCTCATCATATTATGAACACCTTGCAAACACTGGCACCTCATTTGATTTTACATATGACCATTAAGTTTCAGAATCAAGAAATTGCTGGGGTAGCATCATGATTGATTCCGGAGCCACAGGAAATGTTTGTGATATTAAGTATGCACAAAAGATTGGAGTGAAGGCCATTCTCAAGGAAAAGACCGAGTTGGTCCGGGCAGTGGATGGGTATAATCTTTCTTCCGGACCCAGCACTAGACATACAGAGCCATTAGAATTGATCCATGCTGATGGTCATCGCAAAATAATTAAATTCAACCTTATTGATGCCCCACAGTTTCAGATGATTTTGGGATTACCATGGCTCACAATGCATAATCTTTCTATAGACTGGGAGAATCGAACAGTAGAAATAAACTACATATTCTGTTTGGAACATTGTTATCATGACCAAAGTACCTGTTTGGGCCCCTCTCAAGCTGCTTTGTTGTCTGTGGGTGGAGAATCCATTTGCATTATTGATTCAACCGAAATCCCTGCCGAATACCAAGATTTCAAGGAACTTTTTTGTGAACAGGAGGCCAAAAATTACCTCCCCATCGTCCATACCACTGCACCATGGATCTTGAACCAGGAGCTGTTCTTCCTTGTTCCAGAATGTATGCCTTAACAGAAGCCAAGAACAGATATCTAAAAGACTATTTGGATTGTTATCAAGCCAATTAATTTATTAGACCATCCCAGTCTCCAGTTACCTCTCCGTTGTTCTTCATTCTTAGGATCGATCGTTATGAACCTGCATTGACTATCATGCCTTAAATAGAGTGATCATAAAAAATCGTTATCCTTTGCCTCTGATCTTAGTCCTCCTTGACCTAGTCAAAGAAGCTAAGATTTTTACTAAATTAGATCTCAGAGGAGCATACCTTCTCATTCGTGTTGAGGAATGTCACAAATGGAAACCCGCATTTTGGACAAAGTATGTTTATTTGAATACCAAGTCATGCCAATCGGACATTGTAATGCACCAGTGGCCTTTCAGCATTTTATCAATGAAATTATATGAGACCTGATTGATAAAATTGCTGTAGTCTATCTGGACAACATCTTGGTATTCTCTAAAGACCCACAAAAACATTCATCGCACATCAGAATGGTGTTAGAAAGAATACGACATCATTAGTTATTTAATAAAATTGAAAAATGTGCTTTTGGCGTTCAAACTGTGGGATTTTGGGGTTTTGTCCAATCGCCTGAGGGAATGACTATGGATCAAAAGAAAGTCCAAACTGTTGTCAATTGGCCTTCTCCTAAAAATGTAAAAAGAAGTTCAAGTATTTGGGGGATTTGTGAAATTCTATGGATGTTTTATTCTATTCAAGGATTTTCAGAAAAAATTGTTCCAATCATTAAACTCCTAAAAAAGGAGTAAAGTTTCAGTGGTCCAAAGAGGGAGAGCAGACCTTTCAGTTTCTCAAAAAGAATGTTACGACTGCTCCCATCTTGCTTCATGCAGAGCCAGTGGAACCATTTATTTTGTGAGGCTGACGCATCCGATTTGGCAATTGGACGGGTGTTATCACAAAGCCATAAGACAACAGGTGAACTTCATCCAGTAAAATTACGATCAAGAAAGCTCGCTCCTGCTGAGATTAACAATACTGTTGCGGAGAAAGAATTATTGGCTGTGGAGGATGATTTTGATGGATGGAGTCACTATTTATTAGGAGCCAAAAATACAGTGACAGTATATTTGGACCACAAGAATCTGCAATTTTTGAAGACTGCTAAGACCCCAAATCCCTGGCAAATACGATGGTCGCTCTACTTTGCTTATTTTGACTTTGTGATTAACTACCATCCAGGGAACAAAAATGGCAAGGCGGATGCCATGTCCAGGATCTACACAGAAACGCAAGAACCTCATGAAACTTAATAGACTATAATTCCTGAGTCTGAGATCATCTGTACCCTCTCTTTCGTGGATTTTCAGGACGAGGTCAAGAAGAAGTTGACACCAGAAGATATGTTTTGTTTGCAAGATTCAGAAAGAAAAGTTCTCAATAAACTATCTTATTATCATGGTGCCCTGTACTTACTCATAAAATAACCTCAAGAAAAAGCCCTACATCAGTGCCATGATTAACCATTAGCTGGTCATAAAGGATTGTTAAAGACTTTAGATTTGGTTCAACGTTATTTTTGGTGACCAGAAGTTCATTCTCACGTTAAACAATATGTAGCTACCTATGAAATCTGTGCCCATGGAAAACCAATGAGACAAACTCCTCAAGGGCTTTTAGATCATTTACCCACCCCTTCCCAACCATGGCAAGCAATCACTATGGATCTGATAGTAGATCTACCTCTTAGTCATGGTTGCAACACAGTTCTAGTTTTTGTAGACACCTTCATGAAAATGAGCCATTTTATTCCTTTAAAAGGAATCCCCACTGCAAAAGAGTTAGCTAAGCACTTTAGTGAACACGTAATCAAGATTCACAAGGTTCCTAAAATTTTGATCTCCGACAGAGACTCTCAGTTTGTATCTCATTTTTAGAGGGCTTTTATGCATGGCCTCGGAGTGGAAGTCCGACACCCGACCTGTTACCATCCAGAGACACATGGTCATATGGAAAGAGTAAATCAAGAACTGGAACAGTATCTCCAGTTGTTTCTTCTGGATCAGGAGGGTGAATGGTCAGAGTTGCTTTGGATGGGAGAGTTTGCATTTAATAAAGCCAATAATGTTTCCACTGAGTATTCTCCCTTTATCGTAAATTATGGCAGGCATCCGAATCCTTTTATTGGTCAGGGAAACATGAAGGTTCCGACACTCAAAGATTTGATGAAAGACTTAACCCTTATTCGTAAGTCTGCTGAGTCCAATTTAGCGAAGGCCAAAAAAGGTTAAAAGATACAGGCAGATTAACACAGGAAAATTGCACCAGAGTATCGGGATGGTGATCAGGTCTGGCTGTCTTCGCGACACCTTTATTTAAAGGGTAATTGAAAATTCCAACCACGTTTTGTAGGACCATATCCCATTGAAAGGATATTAGGTGGGTTACTGTCAAATTGAAATTACCCCCTAATATAGGTATTCATACAATTTTCCATGTATCCTTACTTAAGAAAAGTGCTCCCAATACCAGAATTGCCAAACCCCCCAGGGCCTCTGTTGATAGACTGGCATACTGAGTATGTAGTGAAAGGAATTTTAGACTCCAAAAGAACCAAAGAAAAACTTTTCTATCTAATTGATTGGAAAGCTTACGTACCTGAAGATAGATCTTGGGAGTCAGCAGCAGATGTTCATGCTCCTCAACTCAAATAAAGATTTCACATTCAGCATCCTCTCAAGCTTGCGCTGATAAATCAGCCTATGAAAGGGGGTCCTGTCAGGAATCGAATTAGTGTGGTGTCCTTAGTTCAGTGTGGGTTTGAAGAGAGGTCTGGGAAAAAGAAGAATCATCGTGAAACGCCCAGTGATTAATCACTGGAAGAATCTGCAAGATTAATTAAGTTCAGTACATTGCAATATGGCTCCGCATTTTCTAGATTCATGCAGCCATTCTGTGGAGAACACTCTCGCAAGACTTTGGAGGCGTTAGTGAAGTGCGCATGTTTTGCACTAGTTAGTTAGTTCCGAGTCCATTCCTCTCTCACGGACTTGGAGTGGCGGCAAAACGTCTTCGGAAGCAAGCACTTAGTTTCTTGACTGGACTTCACTAATTTCCAGGTTCCCGTTAGAGTGGAGTTCGAAGACGTTAGTATTACGTCTTGCGTTTGCTCAACCGTTTTATTACGAAGCTTTACTTCACCTCACAGTATCCACTCCTTGCAGGAAATCAGCAATTCTACAGAAGATTTTCAGTTTTTCTAGATTCTGCCCCTGCTGGTGACATTTCCTTGTATTCCGTCGCATCATTTTGAGGTGAACTCTTCAGCGTTTGGAGAAGTCAGTAAGATTTGAACCCCCTTTGGATATTGTTCCGCTGTCTCCTCCTTGCCTCCCTTTTGGCATGCTCTCCCCTTTCTTACCTTCCCCCGTTTCATTTTGCGCGTAACAAAAGTAACTCAATGAGACACTCAAGTCATTGTATAGAATTACTCAGACTGAAGAAGCCATCAGGAGATAAAGAAAATACTTGAATCCTCATTCTTCAATGTACAAAATTATAGTTGGATAATTGCTGTACCACAATTCTGTGTTAGACTGGGGCTGTTAGGCTCACATAGAATACCGTAGAAGAGAAGCAAGAACTCCAGTATGCTTTGGTAAGAATTAGTCTTAGAGATAGATAGGGAAGAAGAAAGTGAGTAGTGTGATTTACTTGTTATCTCCCTCTTCTGTGCATTAGGTGCGCCCTCCTCCTGAGATTTAGATGTGTTGTTAAGAAGAAGAAATACCTTGTGTTGATCCTGGTCAGCAAGAGGGATATCACCAATACGGAGTTGTCTCTTCTCTGTCCCAATCCCCTCTCCCCTCGCTGGTGGTGTTACCCTATACCATTGGTGATGGCACCAATGGGTGGGCATTGGGAAATTTTGTCTGTTCTGCTTCCGTGGAGATTCAGGTTCTTTCTGACAGGTGATTGCTGGGAGTAAAGCTTCTCAACAAAAGGTTTATGAAGAGAGCCAGCACATCTGTAAATTTTTAGCCTGGTCTACAAAAACGTATCAGAGCAGGCAATCAATCTCACAAATTAGAGATCCAAGTACTACAAGGCTGGTTAATGATAAAGATGAAATTGCCAAAAATGTTTTATCTCATTTTAGTAAGATTTATGCGGAAGTCCAGGTAGTTAGCCCAAGTCCCGTTACCTACGATCCACGAGGAGGACTGTATGTTGCTGAATGAATCGATGGAAAATGCGAAGTTTATAAACTGTTTTTAGACAAACTTTCCCAGTTTTTGGTATCCTTCTATAATCAAATTATGGAAGCATTGTTGGTCTCAGATAGATTCAAGAAATCAGTTGTATCTCTATTTTGAAGAAAGATAAGGACTCGAATGACCCGAGCTCCTACCTCCCAATTAGTCTGCTAAAATGTAGACTATAAGCTTTTTATGGAAATTTGGGCGAACAGGATCTCGGGCTGTGGGCAACAACCGATACATGTGGACCAAACAGGGTTCCTGGCTCGAAGATCGATGGCTGCAAATGCCTTTTATCTGATCCAGGCCATTGATTACTTCTCTGCTAGGAAAGATAGTGCGGCCATCATAATGATGGACGCAGAAAAGGCATTCAATCTGGTGGATTTGCAAGCCCTTTTTTAATCTTAGGGAAGTTTGACTTTCCATGTCACCTGATCGAGATGCTAGAAATAATTTACAAGGGAGCTATCACAAAAAGAATTATGAACTCTAATGAGCTGGGAGAAGTGGGGATAAGGCGGGGTACTAGGCAGGGATGCCCTCTTTCCCCCCTTTTATTTTCACTTTTTATTGAGCCATTAGCGATAAAGATACGCTCAAGTGTGCTAATTCAAGCTCCCCCAGTGGGAATGGCAAAAATCAAGCTGTTTGCTGATGATTTGATCCTATACCTGCACCCAGATAAGTCGAATATCCAGCTGGCTCTTGGAGAAATCCAGTCATTTACAGAGCTGGGGGGCTATAGGGTAAATCAGTCCAAAACGGGCTTCTCCTATTCAATGCATCTAGAATCAATCTTCCAGAAGGGATAACATTTCTGCCTCTCAAACCTATTAGATATCTGGGCCTTTATGTTACAGCTGACTTCCTTCAACTTTTTCATCTGAAGTATGTTAGAACACTTGATAAAATAAAAAACCTGCTAGAGAGATAGTGGATTCTACCGCTGACTATAATTAGCCAAGTCTCTTTGGTAAAGATGTCGATACTTTACTTGCTGATACTTTTGTTTTTAAATCTTCCTTTAAAAATACCAATCTCATATTTTAATGAAGTAGATAAGGTGATCCGAGAGTTTGTATGGGCTAAGAAAAAAACTCAGATTAAGTTATCCATTTTACAATTGGATGTAAAGAGGGGGGCTTGCATTACCTCATTTAATTACTTATTATCAAGCTGCGCTATTCAGTTTAACAACCCAGCTAGTGGCCCCTCTTTTGAATTTTGATAATTTTTTATTTAGTCTCGTGATAACAGAGGGTGCAATTAAGCTACCGGCATTCCTATGCACTGCAAAGTTACCAAAAAATACAAGATATATTAGGTCGTGAACATATTCCTAAACCGTATACAGTGGTTCAATAAAAGCTACAACGTCCAAACATGCCACGCATATTCCTCTATTCATAACTGTGAGTTATGAGGTCTTAAGTTCTCGCAAAAGGAGATCTAGTCATATAATATGCTAGACTTTTGAACGTTAAGTGACTTTTATAACTGCATTAATTTGATAACGTGGGATACTTATGTAACCGAATTTTAACCTCTGAGCCATGATCTCAGGTTAAGCTTCAGGCAGATTACATGATTTCTCTTGACTAATTATAGAGGAATCAACGAGAGAGCTAGAATCATTTTAAAAAAAGCCTTTGAGTTAAATTTAACTGGTATTGGCAGTTGGTATAGGCTATTGCGGCATGACATGAATAAGAGCCTCGTTAAAACAATGCTCCCTAAAATCACTCAGGAAACTAACTACTGGTTTAATACTCAGGAATGACAACAAGTCTGCGAGCTTGGCCATAGGGCCACTTTTCAAAAGATGTCTTTTCTCTCAAGATGGGCGGTTTTCTACACTCCCTCCAGATTACATAAATGGTTACCTTTAATCCCGAATGACTGTTTTAGATGTAATTAGCCGGAGGCGGGTGACTGGGCACATATATTTTTTGCATGTCCGAGATTACAACACTTCTGGGAGTAGGTGCTTAGGTTTATTGGTGAATGTATGTCAATAGCCATTCCATCCTGTACATCGCCGGTCTTATTTGGCTTTTCTTATGCAGTCAGGCAAGGCTGCCTTTTTTCTGCCATAGCGGTAGCCAGACCTTTAGTATTGCAAAATTGGAGATCTCAGAAAATCCCTACATTGGGTCACTGGTTAGTTAAGCTGAACCAGGTCTATAAATTTGAAGAGGCCTACGCGCAGAGGATAGGGGCATTGTGGAGTGTTGGGCTGACCTGGGAGGGCTACATTGGGACCACGCTTGCTAACAATATTATGTAACTCAGGTGATCTCCTGTATGAATCCAAAGTCAATGGTTATTATACTCCCCATGTTTTCTGAAACTGTTAAATTGTGGCTAGTTTGAAGGAGAGAGCTTACGGTGCAAAATCAGAGTAATTATGCAGCCTCCTTCTTCAAAGATGTTGCCTGGAATCCTACAGATCCTCGAAGTTAGGGGTTACATGTTATCGTGGAGGTGCTATTTAGGATGCTGGTTTTGTATATCATGTAAAATAGAATATGAATTTGCGCCATTTATTGTTCTTTTTGAATATGAGACTGGGTATTATGTAGGTTTCATTTTTTTTTATATATCTTGCCTAACATATTATCATGTAAAATAGAATATGAATTTGTCTTATTTATTGTCTATTTTGAAATGAGACTGCATATTCTGTAAGTTTTCCTGTTTCATGTACCTTGGTTATCATGTCTGCTATTTTACGCTCAATAAAAAAAGAGATTACAGTAACCATCTTGAACCAGGCAGGGTATGCAAGTGTTGAGTGAAATGTGTTGTGGCATTGGTGTGCTCCAGACAACCATGCCAAACATAAAAGTAGTAGTAAACAGTGGTAATCATCTAAGGAGGGCTTGGGGACAAAAGCTGCTGCTACCAATCAGGAGTGGTGGGGCGGATGTGTGGGTGGGGGCAGGACGGTACTCAATTTTAATAAACACTTACATGGGCCACCCGTACAGCAGCCACGTCTTCTACATCCTCTTCTTCCTGTCGCGGCTGGCAACAAGAAGGAGCAGGAAGCACTCGGGCTCCCCATGGCCAATCAGAATTCTGCAATGCAGCGTTGTGATTAGTTCGAGCACGCGAACCACAACGCTCAGACGGGGACTGGGAGGCTTTGCATTTTCCTCACCAGGCTGTGTAAAGCAAGCCAAGTGAGGTAGAGCCCCGGCCAAGCTGTCATACTCACTTAAGGAGTGAAAAACATTCCTCTCCCTGCCCTGGCCAGCCCTGCCCTGAGAGCCACTCACTTCAATAAGAAGAATTAAATGATAATAATGATACCTTACTATCATTTAATTTTTTCTATTGAAGATAGCGGGTGATGCTCTTCCGCCTTAGCGGAGGAGCTGCCACTGCTTGGGGACCCCTAGAAAATATAGAGTGGATGGGCTTATACCCACTCCTCCTCTGAAGGGTGGGAATGAGGGGGACAGTCCCATTCACAGTAAAACATCCAAGCATTGGAACTTCATGCCCATGTTAGTCACCGGAGTCAAAGTAAACACTGGGGTCATCTCCTGCCCCCTTACCAACCAAGACATTGGTAGATATCATAGATCCATCCTCAATTTGTAAAAGTGTGAGTAAGATGGATTCCCAAAGGTCATCCAGACTGTATGATGGTTTTCCCAGATAAGTCTGCAAGTAAGAACATTGCGTCTTCTTCAATGATCACATGTGAGACAGGGTGACGGCGCCAAAATTACCCAAACTGCTGTCTGAGCAAACGTTTAGCTGGTAAAAGTATATGTGTGAATGGTTTAGGCCATTCTAGATCTCCTGATTAGCAGTTACTCAGGTGGCTCCAACCATTTAAGTTTGCTCACCAATTGGGTGATGCAGCTCCGGACGATCATGATGCAGGTTAACATGCAGTGTCTGTGTGTCAAGTACCTGAATGCTGAACTTGAACGAGCTGCAGGAGCAGATAACTATTCCACTAACCCCTACCTTGCTACCAAGAACCAAGGCTCCCGAGCAGCAAAGAGGGGGAAAGGGGAGTGGGAGGAAAAGAGAGACTGCACTGCTTAACTCTCTGGTGCTGGTCCAATGATGATCTCGGGCCAGGTCCTGAGTTGATATTCAGTTGATACCTGTAACCATTAAATATTGTAACAATTGTAAACTTTTCTCTACAGTACTCTACCAATGTTTTTCCTCCTAAATACCTGTTTGTCTGCAGTGATTTGCTGCTCTCTTGTATTCTCAGGAAGATGTGGTTACTCTACTCCTTCCTATGGGATGCAATTCTGGATACTCCTACAATACAAGACACTGTTATAACTTTTTCTAATACTGAATACTGTATTAACTGCTCATTACAATTCCTGTTACCTGTATGCCAGTCTTTTTTCAATATAGGAGTATCTTTCTCTTATCTTTGTGGGTAGGAAAATATTATACTCCTTCTCTTCTTCTTTCTATGGCAGGAATTACTGCTTCTGCTCTTTTGTTTGTAAGTATAATTATTCGCATATATATATATATATATATATATATATATATATATATATATATATATATATATATATATATATATATATATATATATATATATATATATATATATATATATATATATATATATCCCAGCTCCAAACTTCCCTCTTATCCTTCAGGAAAGAAAAGCACTCACGAGGATTCTTTAGCTCAACAGCAATTTATTCAGGACAAACGCGTTTCGGATTTACATCCTTCGTCAGTGTCGTAAGTTCTAAACAAAAATGCTGGCGGCCATGTTTTATTAAAACATCACATGTCACGTGTCACGGGGTAATAGAGGACGGACTTGGCGTCATTGTAATAATATAGGCGCCATTTTAACACGGTAAATGCCGGTCAACAATTGTTCCATTTCATAACAAAACCCACTAAGGTTAACGGTTAGAAATTTCATTTGTCATGCATTTCAACATTTAACAAATTCATCAATAAATATGATATTCATTTAACATAATCAAGCCGTGGATCGGCAATGCAGCCTTATGAAAAGACTGCTAAAGTCCTGTGTTACCCACATACAATTATGCCGTGTATCGGCTAAAGCGACATGTTTAAAAGCGAAACATTTGCAGACAGTGTCTCATAGGTCATTTTCAGATGTCATAGTATTTCATTTATTCAAATGGATGGCCAATTCCTCCCCACTGTTCAACCCTTTTGGAATCCAAAAGGGTTGAGCCGATACACGGCATAATTGTATGTGGGTAACACAGGACTTTAGCAGTCTTTTCATGTTGTTCCTTTTTAAATTGAGTGTTTTCAGACTTACCACTTCATTCCAATCAAGATGGCTTCTGGTGTGCCATACTTTTGTCATAAGACTGTTAGCGCTCTAGTTGTTCTTTAGAACACTCTGGGACATTCTGTCATTGGGCTATACTTGGGGTACATCTGGGTGATATTTGGGCTACATTTAGGCTCTTTTGTCTCTGGTGGCCATCTTGGGAGACTGTATGTCAGAATTTTTTAATGAAATTGAAGAGGGTTTGAGAAGTCACTCAAAATGTGCCCTAATTTTTCTTTCTGCAGCACTAATCATAATTCATATGGCAAAATATACCCCCTCATTTTGTTCCTTTTTAAATTAAATGTTTTAAGAGTTACCACTTTATTTCAATCAAGATGGCTTCAGGTGTGCCATACCTTTGTAATAAGTAGGACTGTTAGCGCTCTAGTTGTTCTTTAGAACACTCTGGGACATTCTGTCATTGGGCTATACTTGGGCTACATCTGGGTGATATTTGGGCTACATTTGGGCTCTTTTGTCTCTGGTGGCCATTTTGGGAGACTGCATGTCAGAATTTGTTAATGAAATAGAAGAGAATTTGAAAAGTCACTCAAAATTTGCCCTAATTTTTCTTTCTGCAGCACTAATAATACCTTCTATTGCATAATATACCCCCTCATTTTGTTCCTTTTTAAATTAAATGTTTTAAGAGTTACCACTTTATTCCCATCACGATGGCTCCAGGTGTGCTATACCTTTGTAATAAGTAGGACTGTTAGCGCTCTAGTTGTTCTTTAGAACACTCTAGGAGGCTGCAGTAGAACACAAAGGAATCAACTGACAGTCTCTGTCCTTGTTGGATGTACATGTTTTACTGAGAATGTCAGACTTCATTTTCACATGACTGAGAAAGATAATGTGAATTTACAGAAAATATGCTTTCAGTTTAGCCTATAGATCCCCTTCCAAACCACTGTGGGAAAATCATGAGATAATAGTTTTCTTTCAAACAATATTCATGATATCACAGCAGAAGGTTTTTTCACATGGTAAAATCACATTAGAACCCACCACAATTCCTAAAACGAGTATGGTACCATCAACAAATGATTTATAATGTAACTAAAGTCCTAAAACCCTCTATTAACTACAATGCATTTTAATGAGGTGCTATCATGTATATTGGTCCCAAGATGGCTGCCAACACTTCTTGGATGAAGTGCTGACAGCCAATCAGATCAGATGTGTGGTTAGGCTCCGCCCAGATATATATCTTTTTTTGAACCTAAATTACTCAAAATCCACTGGAGCACATATATTGATACCTAGCAAAGGCACATCGGGCTAACAGTCCCTACAATTTTGCCAAGTTTCGTGCAAATCCATTCAGCCGTTCGAGCTAAAAGTGAGGCCAACCGCCCTATGGAAATTAACATGGGAAAAACGCGTTTTGGGACCCCCCTTTTTTCTCGGCCCCCCCTTGATGAAACCCCCCCAAATTGTCAGGGGCTGCTCAGAAACAAAATGTTCCATTTTCCTGAAAATTTCAGCCAATTCCGTCCACAAACGCCAAAGTTATTAGACATAGAATTTTCAAAAATCCCATAGAGAAAAAATCCTAACTATATATACCTACTGGCGACCGCCAGTAGGTAATATATATATATATACATATATATATATATATATATATATATATATATATATATATATATATATATATATATATATATATATATATATATATATATATATATATGGGTCAATCTCTGCTTCAAAGGTTGCGACGACAGAAAGATACGGACCACCACACAGCTCTTCGAGTGTTCACAGCATAGGTTTATTATCCATTGCAAGTTAAGATAGGCATGACGCGTTTCTGGCAGGAACTGCCCTTGATCACATGGCGGACATGCAGTAGTGTTCACTTTAAATAAGGCACACACTCATTTTTTTCTTTCTCGTGATGGCACCACGTGCTCTAGTGATAAACAGTGAAGATATACTGATATGTAAAGTGTTTACATATTCACTGGATTGGTAGCATTTCAGTTCAATGTCATGTACGATGAAACAAAAGCACTTTTTGAATCACATTGTTATTAGTTATTTTCAAAATAACATTTGTACCTTATTACCACTTAAATGCGTTAGGCTGTGCAAAATAGGCTAGCAGCATAGAATTGTATGTCAAATGCACATAATAAATAACATATAAATATGTTAAAAACTATTATATAAAAGACCATTTATAAAAGCCATTCAATAATTTTATATTGCATACATTTTTTTTAATGATTATGCTAAAATAAATGTGCAAATAACGCTATACGCTGATGCAATGGAAGTTCTCATTACATGAATGCTTCTTGTATAAATGCATAATAAAGCTGCTTCGCTGAGATCTATACTTAATCTTACACTTCATGTTATGTGTGCAGTTGCAATCTTGAACAAATAAAGTGCTAATGCTGGAATGATTAATCTAGATGACTGGTCAGTCTTGCTCCCGGGAGAGACCCACTATTTAATCAAATATCCATATGTTGCAGATTCCCAATCCACGTTTAAAGTGCTGAGTGATAATAGTGCAAAAAGGAGTTAAAAAGTGATTTAGAAAGAGATAAAATTAAATGTATAAAAGATGAAGACAATAGTAAATTTCATAATATCACAATTTTACAAGACCGCTATAAAAATTGCTAATAGGATTTACAGGCTATTTGTATGACATCAATTAGAGAGACGGATGTGGAGACGAGACCAGATGAGTTTGTTATAGAAAGGTGTGCATGTCCTCTCTATCATTAAGACCGTTAGGGTGTTTACTATTGAGATTCAGAATGTATCTTGTCTCTAGTTGTCTTAATGCCTTGTCTCTGTCTCCGCATCTTTTAGATGCCGGTGCCATATCAATTACAAAATAAGAAAGACATTGACATCTTTGTTGTGGCTTATTTTAAAATGTCTGGCTACCGGGTAAGCCGGGTCACAATTAATGATAGCACAAATGTGCTGTAGGATTCGCATATATACAGGATTCTTCGTACTGCCTACATATCTCAAACCACATGTGCAGGTGAGAACGTATACGGTATACTCTGTACGGCAGTCGTATTTGCCCCTGATGGATTGTTCTTTAATTTTAAAGGGGGTCCTGTATGTAGTAGTGTTGGCTCCAAAGTTACATGCCCGACATGTCGCGCATTTTTGAAAACCATTAGTCGTAGGTAACCACGTTTGGATATTTTGGGTCTCAGTGGGGGTCTCTTTAGATAAAAGATTCGCCATATTCTTGGATTTTCTAAATGTTACACTGGGACGTTCTGGTAACGTGGTTTTTAGAATTGGGTCAGTCAGAACTATGGGCCAATTTTTATTCAAGATACTCCGTATCTTGCGTTCCTTTCTGCTGTACGTGGTAATTAGTCTAGGTGAACTATTTTCCTCTGTTATATGTGTATCTTGTTCAATGGTGTTAGGTAACAAGGCAGATCTCGGTCTCTCATTAGTTTTTAATATGGCTCTGTTAAGGATGTCTTCAGTGTATCCTCTATGTCGCATACGATCTAAACACAACGTACTACATGTATCAAATTGTTCCGAAGTGCTGCAGATGCGCTTAAGTCGTAAAAATTCCCCATAGGGGATGCTAGCTATCAAATGACGCGGGTGCGCACTTGACGCATGTAATATAGCATTCCCAGCAGTCGGTTTTCTGTATGCTGTAGTTGTTAATTTGTCATCAATTATTTGTATTTGGACATCAAGGAATTCTAACATGGTGGTGCTCATGTGTGATGTAAAATGTAGGTTGAACTCATTGATGTTTAACAAGTCAACAAAATCTTGGGCACTCTGCATATTTCCCTTCCAAATAACAAAAACATTGTCTATATAACAAAGCCAAGAGATGACATTCTGCTCAAATATTGCTCTGTGTCTGTCATGAGGACCTGCTTTTCCCAGTAGCCCACATGTAACCCCGCGTAGCTCGGGGAAAAGCAGGCCCCCATGGCCACACCCTGTTTCTGCCTGTACACGAAAAGTAATTATTATTTAAACACCAAGAGATGAGAGCCATGAGCATCTTATTATGCATGGCATATTCAGCAGGTCGTTTTTTCAAAAAATGTTCAACTCCACGTAAGCCACATTCGTGTCGAATGCTGGTATAGAGTGATTCTATATCCAGAGTCAATAGAATCAATTCATTGGACCAGGTCATATCCTCAATGTGTCTTAGAAAGTCGCCTGTGTCCTTCAAGTAAGAGGGCATGGTTTTAACTAAGTCCTGTAGATAGAAGTCTATGTATAAGCCCACATTCTCAGTCATGCTACCATCGCCGAGATGATGGGGCGTCCAGGAACCGGGATAGTGTTCTTATGTAGCTTTGGTAACAGATAAAGGAAAGGTAACCTGGGATGACTGTTGAACAAGAAATTATATTCCTCATTTGATATTAAACCCTCATACTTCCATTTTAGTAGTTCTTTCTTGATGTTGTCCTTTGCTTTATCGTATTTATTCCAAGTGGTTAGTTCATAACAGTCGCTGTTATTTAGCTGTCTTTTGGCTTCTATATCATATTGTTGTTGTTGATGTCACTGACCATGTCATGAGTGATGTAATATGTGACGTCATCAGCAGTGCATTGCAGGCGCGCAAGTTATAGTGAGTCCAACTGACTATAACGTGGAATTTCAATGGTTTTATGTCAGTAAAATTTGCAGCTAACTATAACTGGTGTGAAACCTATGGTTTTTTCAGTGAATTTACTAGGTTTTTTAAATGCTAATTCCTAACTATAACTGGTGTGAAACCTATGGTTTTTTCAGTGAATTTCAAAGGTTTTTTTAATGCTAATTCCTAACTATAACTGGTGTGAAACCTATGGTTTTTTCAGTGAATGTCATAACTTTTTTAAATGCTAATTCCTAACTATATATAGGGCCTCAAACCTATGAAATGTAATATTTTTTAGAATGAATCCTATATTGTATATTTATATAATACTTTTTAAAAACATTTTTACCCTAGAGCGCTCCCGGGGCGCGTACCGGGGAGCGCCGCGGTCAGCGCAATTTTCCTTTGCGCCCCAGGGCGTGTACCGGGGAGCGTCCCGTTAGCGCTATTGCCGTGAACCAAAACATCGTGACGTATCGCGTAGCCGCGTCCGCGTGATACGTATGGCGTAAGCACGCCCGGAAGCACCCACGCACATACGATCGCGCAACGTAATTATCTGACGCGCTTACGCGACGCGCCCCGGGGCGCGCCCGTGGGCGCGTAGCATAAGCGCGTAGGGTCATGTGACCTGAAAATAACACTTTTCATTGGTGCAGAACAGTTTTGGTTTCCAAATGACGAAGGCCTGAGTCATGTGACCTGGAAATAACACTTTTCATTGGTTCAAGTCAGTTTTTTTTCCAAATGATGAAAGACCCCACCTTTTTTCCTTATTCTGACTTTGTCCTTTGACTGAGGAAGACCTGTTTGATCATCTTTGAGAAATATTTTGTACTTTAAAATGGCTACAGTAGCAGCAGCAGCTGGAGCATCTGCACCACCACTACCACCACAACCACCAAGAGGACCACCACAAGATTACATTGGTGGTCAAGAAGAGGAGGAGGAGGAGGAGGAGGGGAGGAGAAGGTGGCTGCAAGAAGACAATACCCCATACCAGCCAAGGCCACACATTGTATGGGAGTTTTTTTCTATCCCAGAGGGCAAGAAAAAAGTCAATGCGGCCAAGGCGACTTGCCTAATCTGTGGCATGAAACTTTCAAGGGGGAACCCTAACAAAAAATACTCTTTTGGCAACAACACCATGATTCGCCACATGCAGCGCAGGCATCCAATCAACTATTCTGCTGCAGAGATGAGGAAACTGGCCAGTAACCCTCCCCAATCTTCAAGCATAACCTCCAAAAGAAAGCAACCCACTCCATCGGGACCTGAGACAAGTGAGACGATCCCTTGCATTCAACCACGGTTTGGGGATTTCCGAATAACATGTATTTATTGTGGTAAGACCATCTCCTATGGTGAACTGAACATAAAGCTTATCGTCCTTGCTGGTGACAACCACATATGCCCCAAAAAACCCTAATTTTTTTCTTTTTTTTTTTTTTGCTCCAGTTGAGCCATTTTCAATTCCCTGTTTTTTGTTTCTCCCCATAAAAATAACAAAAAAAATATAAAATAGTTCATAAAAGCCAAAAAAAGTACAAAATGTTCAAAAAACACCAAAAAAATATAAAACAACAAAAAGAAGACGAAAAACAGTTCTTTTTAGAACTACCTCCAATTTATAAATAAAGGCTAAATTTTTTTAAAACTGTGTCATTCTTTTTTCCCCATGGTACGCTCCCCGGTCCGCTCCCCGGAGCGCGTACCGGGCGCTCCCCCCGCGCAAATAAAAAAAAATGTTTTTGGGACCCCGTGGGGCCCTTTTATAGCCCCCAAATCAAACCTAGGGAGTCAGGGGGGGTCTACTCTGCCCCCTTATGGTAATTTCCCACTTGTTTTTGCCACCTCTTGTGTCTCGATCCTACCGAGACACAAGATGGCGGCCGGTCCGGACTGTTTCGAATGTTTACAGACACCCGAGAGCCAATCAGCTTTCAGTGCGCATGTCGCGTGGCGCGCCCGCTGCGCTCCCAGGTGCACGTACCGGGGCGCGGCCATAGATATATATATTTTTGTGAACCTAAATTACTCAAAATCCACTGGAGCACATATCTTGAGACATAGCAAAGGCACATCGGGCTACCAGTCCCTACAATTTTGCCAAGTTTGGTGGAAATCCATTCAACAGTTCGGGCTAAAAGTGAGTTCCACCGCCCTATGGAAATTAACATGGAGAAAACACGTTTTGGGACCCCCCTTTTATCTCGGCCCCCACTTGACGAATCCCCCCCACATTTTCAGGGAAGGAGTGGAGCGGGCCATCTTCTTTGAGAAATTCGCGAAGATTCGTCCACGGGCGCCAAAGTTATTCCCAATAGAATGTTGCGGATTTCCTATGGAAAGTAGGTCTTAACTATAACTACCTACTGGCTATCACCAGTAGGTAATATATATATATATATAATATATATATATATGTATATATATATATATATATATATATATATATATATATATATATATATATATATATATATATATATATATTACCTACTGGCGGTCGCCAGTAGGTAGTTATAGTTAGGATAATTTTCAATGTTAAATCTCAACATTCTATTTTGAATAACTTTGGCGCCGGTTGACGAATCTGCCTGAAATTTTCAGGAAAATGGTCTCATGGCGGTCCGGTCCTTCCCTGAAAGTTTGGGGGGGATTCATCAAGCGGGGGCCGAGATAAAAGGGGGGTCCCAAAACGCGTTTTCCCCATGTTAATTTCCATAGGGCGGTCGATTTCACTTTTAGCCCGAACGGCTGAATGGATTTCCACCAAACCTGGCAAAATTGTAGGGACTGGTAGCCCGATGTGCCTTTGCTATGTCTCAAGATATGTGCTCCAGTGGATTTTGAGTAATTAAGGTTCAAAAAAATATATATATCTATAGCAGCGCACCTGTACGCGCACGGGTACGCGCACCGGGCGCGCCACGCGACTTGCGCGAGGAAAGCTGATTGGCTCTCGGGTGTCTGTAAACATTCTAAACAGTCCGGAGCGGCCGCCATCTTGTGTCTCGGTAAAATCGAGACACAAGAGGTGGCCAAAACAAAGAGGGAAATGACCATAAGGGGGCAGAGTAGACCCCCCCTGACCCCCTAGGTTTGATGTGGGGGCCATAAAAGGGCCCCGCAAGGCAAAAAAAAAATTTTTTTTTTTTTTATTTTCGCGGGGGGAGCGCCCGGTACGCGCACCTGTGCGCGTACCCGGGAGCGTACCATGGGAAAAAAGAATGACAGTTTTAAAAGTAGCTGTTTAGAAAAAAAAATGTTTAGTTGTTTTTTTTATACATACACATACATATATATAAATGCATATGCACATATATATATGCATATATGTCTATATGTGTGCGTGTAGAGAGAGGTAGAGAGGTAGAGGTGTAGAGGTAGAGAGGTAGAGAGGTAGCGGTAGAGAGGTAGAGATTAGTAGAGAGAGAAGAAGAGAGAGGTAGAGAGGTAGAGAGTAGAGAGTGAGTAATAGAGAGTAGAGAGTGAGTAGTAGAGAGTAGTAGAGAGCAGTAGAGAGAGTAGCAGAGTGAGTAGTAGAGAGTAGTAGAGTGAATAGTAGAGTGAGTAGTAGAGAGTAGTAGAGAGTGAGTAGTAGAGACTGAGTAGTAGAGAGTAGTAGAGAGTAAGTAGTAGAGTGAGTAGTAGAGAGCAGTAGAGAGTGAGTAGTAGAGAGTGGGAGAGAGTAAGTAGTAGAGAGTAGTGGAGAATATTCCAAAGTTTGGCACAGCACCACTTTCACAATGAGTCCAATCAAATCATATCACTTAGAGTACTTATTGAAGCGCTGAATCTTGGTGTATATTCAAATGCTTTTATTTTCCTTAAGTTTATGTACCACAGCCAGCCGAAACGTTTCGTTCTGTACAACAGAACTTCTTCAGGGCGTTCTTATTTCCTTCAAGTTATGTCGGTATCCCGTTGTCATATAACTAGATATTTCTTCCAAATGTTAGACGAGACATAAGTATATTCCTATTCAAAGTGACTAGGTATCAATTTTACCCACACAATTCGGGCAGACTTGAGTAATTTATAGCATCCTCAAAGTCAGTCATTCAAAAATTCCAAAGTATAGGACATGATAATCCAAATCCAAATGTTTCTCAAGAAAAGTCATTTACTATCGTTCGGAATATCGGTGTTTGGGCAGATATGATCCAGGGACCCCCAGTATGCAAGGGGAATTAGTCCCCCCTCTGCAAAGGCGCCAGTGGCCTGCATTGCAGAGAGGTGTAACAAGGGTGTGGCCTCATTACACTTCTCTGCAATGCAGCTCCCTCGTGCATACTGGAGGCTCCTGGTGGACTAGTTGACCCCAGGGACCCCCAGTATGCAAGGGGAATTAGTTCCCCCTCTGCAAACGCGGCAGTGGGCTGCGTTGCAGAGAGGTGTAACAAGGGGCATAGTCTCATTACACCTCTGCAATGCAGCCCCAGGTGCATAATGGAGGGTCCAGGTGGGCTAATAGGCCCCCAGGGGCCCCCAGTATGCAAGGGGAATTAGTTTCCCCTCTTCAAACATGCACGGGGGCTGCGTTGCAGAGAGGTGTAAAAAGGGTTGTGGCTTCATTACACCTCTCTGCAATGCAGTCCCCTGGCGCATACTGGAGATTCCTGGTGGGCTTTCAGGTCTTATATAGTTAGGAATTAGCATTAAAAAAACCTTTGAAATTCACTGAAAAAACCACAGGTTTCACACCAGTTATAGTTAGGAATTAGCATTTAAAAAACCTTTGAAATTCACTGAAAAAACCATAGGTTTCACACCAGTTATAGTTAGGAATTAGCATTTAAAAAACCTATTAAATTCACTGACAAAACCAGTTATAGTTAGCTGGAAATTTTACTGATATAAAACCAATGAAATTCCACGTTATAGTTAGTTGGACTCACTATAACTTGCGCGTGCAATGCACTGCTGATGACGTCACATATTACATCACTCATGACATGGTCAGTGACATCACTCATGACATCACTGATGACACCATCCTTGTGACATAGTGACAGACCTCCTTTCACTGTAATGTAACCCTTGAAACACATATTCAAAAATAGAAACTGAAATTTAAAAAAAATGGAGATACCCATATCAGTTACAACAAGCAATTCAGTAATTCCACCATCTATATGCACATCCAGTCATTCACCAACAGTTCTATATAGTCACTCATACATATACTCACTTATCATATGAAGTGATACACCTATACATCCTGTTACACACCGACAGTCATTCAAAAGTTACTCACACACATACTCACACGTGCAAATAAACTATTGAACATCCATTTATTTGAATATAGAGTTATACACACACTTCCACCTTACTTGTATTGAAAATTACACATATTTATTCTCTTAAACAATCACTTATAGAAACACATACTTATTTAAACAGGAACTCTTACAATCTCTTACTCTCACATATACTCACTTATATACATCAATATTCACATATACTAGATTAAAACATATGTAGTTACTGATAAAGACACTAGTGAGACAGTCATTCACTCACTATCAAACACATATACACACTCATCCATCCATACAGTCCTGCACATATGCTGTCTTCAAAACACATACAAACAGCGAGTCAGTCACTCATGCATCTATGTGCTAAGTAATACCCCCACCAAACCATATAGACACTCATACTGATACTAAGAGAAACATCTAATAACCCATATACATACGCATGTAGCTACTTACCAACACATGTAGCCACTTATACACAAAGTGAAACACTAATAAATGAATTTAAATATTTAAACATAACTCACTAATATTTATTTTTCAGAAAGACACATATTCACTGGATGGTGTCATCAGTGATGTCATGAGTGATGTCACTGACCATGTCATGAGTGATGTAATATGTGACGTCATCAGCAGTGCATTGCACGCGCAAGTTATAGTGAGTCCAACTAACTATAACGTGGAATTTCATTGGTTTTATATCAGTAAAATTTCCAGCTAACTATAACTGGTTTTGTCAGTGAATTTAATAGGTTTTTTAAATGCTAATTCCTAACTATAACTGGTGTGAAACCTATGGTTTTTTCAGTGAATATATATATATATATATATATATATATATATATATATATATATATATATATATATATATATATATATATATATATATATATATATATATATATATATATATTCCATAATCATATTTACTTGCATATTTTGTCTCAGTATCTGCTTCTTGCTCTGGTTAAGTTACTGACTATTCTGCTTGTAACAACTACAGCTTTTATGATATATCCAGATAAGACCTTGTATCTCCTGAACAAGATTCTATAGTCATCTATCGGTCTTTAAATGATTCATTCTTAGTCTCTAGCGCTAAGGAATCCTTTAGCACATAAGCGTCAAAGTCTCTGTAAGCTGCCTTCCAAAATGTGAGGACTTAAACAATTCACAAAGCTTACCAGTGTTCTGCCGAAGTCCCCTTTACCTCTACACAAGTGAACGGCTCACCGAACTCTCCTTCCAGTGCCTGGATCGCTGAATGGGAAATGCGCGAAGAAGCCAAGTCTCACAAATCTTCTGAGAAAGTAAGACTGGTGGCTTCGAATTTAAGCCCCAAGTCACGAACTCCAAACACCTCTAGAAATGCACCAAAAAGAGACTTCTTTGCTACGAAAATCTCACGTCTCTAAATTATACTTCAAGAATCCACAGAAGCAGTAGCGGGAAAACTCTGTCTGCCTCCGTGAGACAATCAGTTGAAGTGCGCAGCACAGTTAACGTGCGAGGACGAAGACAGTTGATGAGCGAATCTCGCTGAAAGGCTAGACCGCTCACCACCGCATAAACGGCGGCGGCCATCTTGGAATTCCCACAAGGCGAGCTCAGTGAATAACTTAAACCACAGAGCAACCTGCCTCACCGGAATGGATCTCCTTATTCTGGTGTATAGGCAACAGGGAATCTTAGAACAAACAGTCTGCTTCCTGACTCCAGAGCAGTGATTCCTGACAGTACCTTCCACCAAGGCCCCCCCTCTCAACTCCTCAAGGCTTATGTGGAAAGGTAAGATGGAACTCCATCACTAATCTAGGAGCATGTACATTAGACTCAGGTTCCCAAGATCTTTCCTCCGGCCCGTAACCCTTCCAATCCACTAAATAGTGTAAGACACCCATCTTGATCTTAGAGTCTAAGATTCGCTTCACTTCAAATCCTTCTTCTGAATGAACTCTGATGGAAGGTGGAGGACCCAGAGATCTCAAACCTGGTGGATTTTTCCTGAGCAGAGAGACATAAAAGTCCGGATGAATTTAGGAGGAAGTCGAATCTTGACGCAAACCAGGTTTATCATTCTCTCTACCCTGAAAGGACTCACAAAACATGGCTGAAATTTGCGATTCCACTTAAGTCGCATATTGCGAGTTGAAATCCAAACCATGTCTCCCGACTCATAGATTGGATTTGGACGCCTCTTCTTGTCTGCCTGCTTCTTGTAAGAGCCCTTAGCCTTAACTAGATTGTGGGTAGCTACCTGATAAGCCCTTTGAAGATCGTTTACCACAGATTCTACTGCTGGAGAGTCGCTTTCCTGCTTTCCTACCAACGTGTTTGGATGTCTACCTGAATTCAAATAGAATGGGGAAAACCCAGTAGCGGAATGTTCTGCGTTATTGTAAGCAAACGCAGCCGCCCAGATTAAGTTTGGCCAATCCCCTTCATGATCCATCAAGAACAAGCAAAGATATTGCTCCAATTCTGTATTGACTCTTTCAGTCTGTCCATCAGTCTCCGGATGGAAATTAGTGGACAATCGAGAGTCTACATCCAATCGCTTTAAAAAGGACCTCCAGAAATGGAACACAAATTGGGACCCCCTGTCCGAGATAACCACCTTGGGAACTCCATGTGCCTTTACTACATGCTGAGTAAACATGGCAGATAACTGTGCCGCTTTTGGAATGGATTTCAAGGGTACAAAATGACTCATCTTTGAAAAATGGTCTACGACTACCCAAATCATGGTAAACCCTTGACTAGAGGGAAGATCCACAATGAAGTTCATGGAAATAGTATGCCACGGATAAGGAGCAGAAGCAAAGGAAGTAATAACCCCTGAGGAGCTCTCCTCACAGGTTTCCCCTTGATGCATTGTTCGCATGACGCCACATATTGTCCCACCCGAGCTTCCATTCCTGGCCACCAAAATTCTCATTGAATCTATTCCAATGTCTTTTTGACTCCTTTATGGCTGGCCAACAAACCATCGTGAAAATGTTGCATTACTAGTTGCTGTAGTTCTTCATTAGGAACAAAATTTTTTCCTTTAAAATAAGGTTTTCCAGCCGTTATAATTCTTTTACTTCCACCTTTGACCCATTCATCCAGTTCCTCCGGAGAGAAAGACTTCATTAACTTATTCTCAAATTCTGGGTATAGTATGGTTTCAATGATCTTGTCAGCAGGAATGATCGATGCTTTCTCTTCCACCTTTAATTCTTCTCCTGTGCTAAGTCAGGATAAAGCATCAGCTTTTCCATTGGCTGCCCCGGGCTTATAAGTCAAAACAAAATTGTAATCAGCAAAAAACAAAGACCACCTTAGCTGTCTCGGAATAAGTGTACGAGCAGACTTAAAAAATTGAAGGTTACGATGATCAGTAAATATGGTCACCAAATGTTTAGCCCCCAAAAGGTAATGCCGCCATTCTTGAAAAGCATCCTTGACAGCCAGCAATTCTTTACCCGCGATGGAATAATTGATCTCAGCCGCTGTTAGCTTCCAAGACCGAAAAGCTACTGGATGCAGTTGACCAGTATTCACATTTCTGTGCAAAAGGATCCCCCCATTTGCCAAATTTGAAGCATCCACTTCCACAAAAAATGGTTCTTCTGGATTGGGATGTTGAAGCACAGGGGCGGAGGTAAAAATCTGCTTTAAATTCTGAAAGGCATCCTCCGCGTTTTCATTCCACTCAAAATTAACTTTCTTCTTCAGCAACCTTGTTAGCGGACTCACTTTTTCTGAAAAATTTGAAATGAAACGCCGATAAAAATTAGCAAAACCAATAAAGCTTTACACCTCCTTCACACTTCCGGGAGACGGCCAATCCTGAATGGCCTTCACCATGGACACTCCCTCCGGAGTCAGTACAAATCCAAAAAATTCCACCTTAGCCGAATGAAAAACGCATTTCTCTAATTTCACAAACAACTGGTTCTCCAACAGCTTGCTGAGAACTGCCCACACATGCTGAACATGTTCCTTCATGTTAGAGGAAAAAATGAGAATGTCGTCGATGTAAACTACTGCAAACCTATCCAGAAATTCTTTTAAGACATCATTTACAAAATGTTGGAATGCAGCGGGGGTGTTACACAGCCCAAAAGGCATGACTTGATATTCAAATAACCCCAGCCTGGTTCGCAATGCAGTCTTCCACTCTTCTCCTTCAGCCATGCGGACCAGATGGTAAGCACCTCTCAAATCCAACTTTGTGTACACTCTCGTGCCCTTCACCTGGTCTAACAATTCAGAAATTAAAGGTAAAGGGTAACGATTCTTCTTGGTCACCAAATTTCATACTCAATAATCGATGTATGTTCTCAATTTGCCATCTTTCCTTTGAATAAAGAAAAGTGGAGACAACACAGGCAACTGAGAAGGACGTATGAAACTATTGACTAAATATTGTTCGATATACTCCTTTAGATGTTGATTCTCCACTTCAGAGAGAGCATAAATTCTACTGCAAGGAAGCAAAGCCCTGGTTCCAATTTGATTCGACAATCGTATTTTAGATGCGTAGTCAATTTCTGAGCTCTACCCTAACCCCTGTTGTCAGCTGCATAGGGCAGAACCTGATCCTTGCCACGTTTTCCTGAGTGCCGAGGGTGAGCGAGTAAGCAGTGAGCAGCGAGACGCTTGAGGCCGCAGCAGCCGAGCTCATGGTCGGGCTTTGCTCCGCTCTGCTTCTGCCGGGGTCTCGAGGTCTCCCCAGCAGCGGCACAGTCTGCAGCTGCACCTAACCACAAAAGAGACCTCCTTAGCGGCGGGTAAAATTCGGGAAGGGCCCGGTAGCGGCGGGAGCTGCGGGAGCACTGTGGTAGCCCGGGAACAGCCAGTTGGTGTTGGCAGGAGCCGCGGGAGTGTTCTGGTTCTGGTGGCCTGGTAGCAGCACCAACAGCAGGCAGAACCCCCGGAAAGACCCCCCCAGAGGCGGCAGGAGCCACGAGACCAACACGGAGCCTGGGGAGCTAGCGAGCAGCAGAGGGATCACAGGACAGAGCAAGTACCAGTCGCTGTGAGCGGCTGGAAGCGCTGGGGAGCAACAGAAAGAGGCAGACAGCAGAACCAAGCTCCATTTGACCCCCACAGAGAGTGCAGCAAAGAGCCGAAACCCCGAAAAGGCCAAAAACGCCGGAGCAGCCACGCCGAGCAGCAGCAAAGTGGGATAGCTACTGCAGCACCTAACCTCACTACGGCAGCACCTCACCTCACCAGACCTGACCAGACCTGAGCGGATCTGCAGTGGATGCAGTGTACGCGAGAGCAGGACTGGGAGAGTGGGGGTCAAGCCAGAGACAGTACGGAAAGGAAAGGAAACTAACTACAAAGAGGTGAGAGGTGAGAGGCGGCCCGAGGCATTACGGCATTACAGGGGAAAATGCTGATAAACGGACGGGCGGGGTCATAAGCGAAGTGGAGCCACCGTGATACTGCTACCCCAGGAGGTCAGCGACCCTGCATCGTGCATTGAGCGCCACAGAGCACTGAACATCAAAAAAAAAAAAATTGTAAAACTCGTGGGTGCATGGTGCTCTGCATGAACTGTTTTTAGTTGAGATTGATTGTTGCAAATCGTTGCAAATTCGGCAAAATCTGTGTTGTAAGAGCACCCGGCTTCTGTGGTGTGCTTCTGTGGCGTGCTGCTGCTGTTGCAGGACCCTGGAGGGGCTATTAATCAATAACTAACCACCTAACAATTGCCTTGAATACCTTAAATACCGTAATCCTTGTTTTAGGAGTCACGATGTGGCCCTGAATTCTTGACCTCCAAGGGCTATTGACTCACCCACTGCTGGTATCACTCTCTTCCCCGAGGACAGCTGCTCCTTGCTGCTGTTAATATCTGCCTATTGCAATTGCGTCCCACCACCTAGCTGTGTCCTGGCTAATTCACAACTGTAAGTCAGCAGTGCTATACTTCACTTCATCCCACCCCTCCCAGCTTCCAATCAACTGACACCGTTGAGGCCTGCTGAAGCCTACTGAAGCCCGGACAAGTCAGCAAACAACCTATGAGCACAGATTTTATACCAAATATCCTCTAGACACACCGAACCCATCATATTGGACCCATCAGATCTACCGCAAAACCTTCACAGACCACAAGTAGCCCCGGAAGTGCCACACCAGCGCCGCACTAGTGCCACTTCAGTAATTCCAGCTACCTCTGCAGCACCGGTTCCTGTTAGCAGCTAAAAGTCATGAGATCCGGGAGAGTAAGAAAGGCACTGTTGGCACCTAAACGGAGGAAATCCAAGCAACTGGAATCGGCCAAGGACCCCCATTTGGACAGCCCGGGCACCCACAAGTCCACCCGGGCTACCAACGGAATTTTAACAGCGGAAGGATCTCCATCAAAAGGCTTTGGCAATCCTAGCCAAAAAAACATGATCATGGAAAAGTCATCTGACAAAAAACCTACGAATTTGTTGGACTACTTCAAAAAAACTCCAACACCGTCTAATAATCTCTGGCAGTCTCAGACTCAGGAGACAACCAGGTGTGGAGCCTCGCTTAGGCAGCCCAAAACAAGTATACTTCTTCAACAACCACTATCCCCACAACATTGGCAAATTGAAGCCAAAAGGACAGTCCATCCTGCGGAGGTATTTATCTTCGGATCAGCACCGAACAAACCTACGCTGGAGGGTCTGGGGGGCGCAAGCCTTGTATCGCTCACTACTAACAACCAATCAGAGCTGAAACCAGCACAGGAATCCGGTCAGCAATTACACCCCACTGCAGCGGACATCCAAGGAGTTTGCCCGCTGCAAACATCCCCAATGAGTCTACGGGATGCCCTAAGCCCCTCCATAGCTCAAAACCAGAAATCGGAATCACTGGCAAAACCTCCCGGTCAAGACCCAGCCATTTCAAAAGAAGCCTCAACAGCTCCACATCAACAGCAAACTCTCGCCCAAATCCATGTTCAAAGTACCCATGCGAGTAATAACCCTCTCCAAGCATCCCACTCACCTCAAACAATAAGCACACCTATGGACCAATTGACTGCGTCAAGCCCAATGCATATTACATTTTCGCCATCAGCAGCAATAAAGCCATCGCCGCAAAAGTCGCCCAATAAAGCCGACCCAAGCGACCAGCTTTTGGCGGACCTGTCATTTTTCTTTAAAAATACTGAAAACCCTACCAAGGTCACGTCAAACACCACCCCTAGCGCCATCCAAGAAGACCCCATAGCTATCAGCATCTGGCCTCAACTCTTGCAAACATTCCAACAAACCGTCATTGCATTAAACTATCACTCGGACAAACTGGACGCGCAGGTCGATCTCCTAAACACTCTGGCAGTGTTCACGTCAGGGATTGACAACAAACTTGATAAACTGAACAACTTAATACTTGGAGCACAAGCCTCGACAAAGCTCATACAGTCGGTGTGCTGTTGTCCTCCAATTATTGATTCACTCTCTTCGCTTCCTGACTTTCTAACTAGTGTTATAAAGGAAGTTAGGATGCTGAAAGGTGGTAACCCAAGTATAACTCCCCGTCCGTTAGCAAAAAATCCATCAGACACGATCGAAGATCCAGCTAACCTACAGCCCACAACAAACAAAGGCACTAAGCCAAACGAGGGAACAGTCCTCAGCTCAAATTGGCCGAGCGAACAGTCAAAATCCGGCCACCTACAATCTGACCTGGCCGAAGCAGCATCGGGAAACGCTGGGACTTCGCGTAGGAGTACTATGAGCACTGATCACCCACCGATAGGTCCAAAGACCAGCCCCGTGTCCCCGGCTCCTCCTACTTTGGATGAGTTGCCAGAGTTTGAACCTCAACTTAGCAAAAGAGAACGTAAGCGCCAGCGTAAACAGAGAAACAAAGCACGGGCAAAAACAACTGCTGCCCACCCGGAATACTACCCCCTCTTTGCAATGGCATCCAACAAACAGGCTCCCAGTGAAACAAACGCACTCTCACCTTCAGGAAACCCTGGAGTGTCCAAATCAGAAGGAGATTTACCTGCACCAGTCACTCAACTAACCGCGGGGAGCCTACATGAGGCAAGAGAACCAGCAGTGCGAACCGCAAAAAAAGAGCATGGCCCTGTGGTAGAAAAGACAATCACGAAAATCGATGAATTAAGTACACCAGGACCCACAGAGACCCAGGCGAAATTAAAACCTGTGCATGCCTCATTTTCATTAAAGACAGACAGCACAACGACAGGATTGAAATTGATGAAAACAATTTACAATCAGAAAACAGCTTCGCCTATAAAGCGTCGGCCCATTTGGAAGGCCCACCATCTTTCAACGCAACAGGAGCAAGAATTGGATGAAGGTCCGTCTACTATTAAACCCAATAAGTTGGCTACAAGTCAAAAACACACTGAGCCCTCAAATGACTCGTCATATTCCCACATTTTTCTGGCACCCGAATACAAATCAAAGGGCCGCCAAGACATTCTTAACAGATCGAACATTATAAAACTGGCAAATGGTATCCCCGGATTCCCTGGTCTAGTATCAGATGACATTGAATCTATTGAATTTCTCCCACCCAGAGGAACCCAACCGTCGGAGGTAACGCTAGTGACATTTAAATCGGCTACTTGGGCAGGCATGTTCTTGGACCACAAAGCCACACTAAGGGAATGGGGCATCCGAGCGTACCCATATCACACCCCAGGCTACCCCACCGCCCTACTAAACCAGCCAACACCACCGCAAAAAACTGGAATCATAAGACTGAAAGACCACCAGAAAATATATTCAATCTTAAAAAATGCGTCGGGGCCAGAGGAAGATCAGAATATCCTTCCCACAGTGGTCACTAACATCGACACCAGCCAAGGATGGGATTGGCTTCCAGCCATTCTATCGACCAAAAGCTCAGAATGACCACCCGAACCAGAGGCAGTGGCCCTTGGCCTCATACGCTTGACAACGCCACCTCCCCCAGAAGCAGCATTAAATACACAAGCGGACTCTACCATCTCATTATGTTCCTGGAATATAAGCGGCCTCCAGCAAAAAATTAAGGATCCTGATACCTTTTCTTTCATTGTGAACATTCAGTAATAGCCCTGCAGGAAACTTGGGCCACACAAGAGTGCCCAGTCATCGGGTACATTGAGGTAAGGAATCCAGCACTTAGGGACAGCCGCTTTGGTCACCCCAAAGGTGGCCTGTCAATATATATTTCAAACACCTTAAAAGGTCCAATCTCACGACTGCCCCTTGACGAAGATTGGCTACTTGGGGTTAAAATCAATGCTTGGCGGAAACATCGTCCACTGCTCCTTTTAAACGTATACATCAACCCCAGCACTCGTACAAAAAAAGAGTATCTGACACGCTTAACGGAAATCATGAACGATATAGCCGCGGAACACTGGAACTCAGACTGTATTGTTACGGGGTATTTTAATACCTACTTATTTCAAGGGAACGTAGCTGACATTGATGGGCCCTTCCTACTTCCAATCACGAGGCTATAAATCAAACCAAACCACCCATCCAAACTCAAAGTGGACTGGGCGAGCTTTGTGTGATGAAATTTTACAGTGCAGGTTACCTTGTCATCAATGGCAGAACAGTAGGTGACACCCCACCAAACTGGTCCTGGACAAACGGCACCAAGCAATCCTACTTGGATTATACCATCTGCAATGCCGCCCTGCTTCACTGTTTAACCAACTTCCGAATTTATCCCAGAACCGAAAGCGACCACAGGCCTCAGGTTATTTCCTTTAATATAAACCCTGTGAAACACAAAACTGCACCATCAGCATGCCGGGGAATACATACCGAAAACCTAAAGCGCCTTAAGTGGACTGAAGAAATTAGCCCGAATATCCTCCAAGCAAGTGTGGACATCATAAGAATAGGAACCGAGCAAGAGGCAATCCCGACTGTAACCTGGACAATGCTCTGTTTCCACCTGACTCACCTTTTTCCAGCAAAGTATCAGGCCGAAAGGGTAATTCAGACATGTCCATTTACAATCTCACAGCATACCAAGTCACTTAAGAAAGCCAGAAACGCAGCCCTGCGGGCACTGGCTAAATCTTCGGGGAACAGTGAACGTATAATTCACTATCAAACCACTCAAAGATCCTTCAAGCTGGCGATCAAAAAAGATAAACGGTCTCACGAAAACCAATTTTGGTGCAAACTGGTGTGGGAGAGTAAGCAAAAAAACTCTAGAAAATTTTGGGCTCTTATTAACCACACTAATCCTAGCACATCGAGCTTTGTATCTGCAAACATCCGGGAATCAGACTGGGTAAGATGCCTACCTGACCACTTCAAGTCTCCAGAATACCCAGATTCCAAAGGAAGCAGCTCTTTAAATGAGATTAACCATGGGCCTGCCACCACACGGAGTCTACCAGCCCACTGCTTACACGCCGCAAACATGGACCTTGAGGTGACACAAGAAAGCGTAGCCACAGCAATGACAAAAGCAAGATCTGATGGGACTCCGGGCCCAAATGGCCTGCCACAGAGCCTGTTTAAATCTGACATTGCCTTCTGGTCCGGAACACTAACTAATCTCTTCAATTACGCTCTGAGAACAGCAACAATCCCGGACTCATGGCGGGGCGCCATAATCCACCCAATTTACAAATCAGGATCACGTGCCCAACCGAGCAATTACAGACTCATTGCCCTCCTGGATATTGAAGCCAAGCATTATGCAGGCCTCCTACTGGAGGATCTAAGGTTATGGGCAAAGGACTATAAACTGTTGCCAATGAATCAAACAGGGTTTGTTGCAAACTCAGGGACCAGCACTAATTTGCTAGCAATTTCAACTATAGTCGACAAGGCACTACTAACATCTAGGTTAGTGTTTTGTTGCTTCGTCGACTTCAAAGCAGCATTTGATAGAGTCCCTAGGGAGGCTCTATGGGTAAAATTAAGAAAGTGGGGGATTCCTGGGAATCTATTACAGGCAATTATCGAACTCCACTCGCGTACATGGGTTCGGGTGAAGCTCGGGTCCGGCACACATCTCTCGCGGAAAATAATGACAACTAGGGGCGTGAAGCAGGGATGTATGTTGGCCCCCCTTCTCTTTAACCTGTTTATAGCAGATCTGTCGGCGACCCTGGACGATACCAACAGCCATTCTCCAAAAGTCGGTGGCTTGGGTCTAAGCAACCTTTTGTACGCCGATGGCCTTGTCCTTTTTAGCCTCACCAGGGTTGGCCTACAAAGGATCCTTGATAAACTGCATGACTATACGACTATTAACCAATTAGAGGTCAACTTAAAAAAAACGCAAGTCGTTCCTTTTGGTAAGAAACGACACACAGGTGGTGGTTGGTCATTCAACAACATGAGCCTCGTAACAGGCCAGTCATATAAATATCTAGGCGTCCACCTGAATTCAAAATACAATTTTAGAAAGCAGTGTAACGAGATCGCAGTCAAAGCAATAACCCTTGCGGTATCACTAGGCAAGCTTGAAAAAATTCTCTCAGGCCCAACCCTATCGCCTCTTTTGGAGGTGATGAGAGCAAAAATTGGCCCTACTCTATCGTATGGCATAGAGTTATTTGGGGGGAAAATGAATACAGCCTTGAACCAGCACACAACCAAAATTTATAAAAAGGTTCTCCAGCTGCCAAAATCTGCATCTGCTGCACAGATAAGACTGGAGATGGGACTGATAAACTACGATGCCTCCAACATCGGGGCATATCTTAATCTCTGTCACAAACTAAGACAAGCGGACCCCAATACATTAGAATCCCTAGTCTGGGAAGAAATGACCCAGAAAAATCCAGGTGGAACATACGGCCGTCTCTTTAAAGACGCCATTCAGCAAATGTCAGCAAGTGATTTGTGGGCCCTGAATCCTAGTCAGACAGCATTCAAAATAGGGATCAAGGGGCGTGGCCAAGATGGCGACGGAGTAAGACGTGCCTGCGAGCTCCTCCGGCACCCGAGCCTTTCATAGCTTTGTTTAGCTGCACTGGGGCGATTTCAGCTTCGGCTTTGACTCTCCTGGGGTCGCTAAGGTGTCCTGGATTGGTTTGACCCTTCTCCCGTCGATCTACGACCTAGGACGGCGGACTTAGCCGAGGTGTTGGTGTGGTGACGCACGAGTACCGGAGCGGCCTACGGAGCTTCGCCTGGGTTGCATCGGCCTTTAGCACGAGGGGACCCTAAACTCTAGCAAGTTGACGAGTGAAGCGCTTGCTCTGCGGGTCCCCCCCCACTGGGATTGTATCGAGCCTGCCTGAGATCCCGTCGAGCTATCTGGTTGCTGACGCCGGAGCGGAGGTGACGAAGAGGCGCCAACTTGGCTGGGGGCAGTTGGACAACGCAGAAGGCTGAGGGAAGGAGAGGTGGTGCCATCGTGCCTCTCACCCTCGATGCCCTGGGGGCGGCCCATCGGACGACCCAACAGACTTTGTGCGACGCGGCGAGTGCTGCCTTCTGATCGCATCGGTCCCCCCGGTGTCTACGGAGCAGAGATTGCTGAAGGTGTGGAGAAGCGTAGCTTACTACCCGGGACGCACTGGGAGGTCGCGAGGAGCCTGGACCAGACTGAGGCGTCACACCATGTCGACTAGGAATCGCTTGAATAAGCCGGGGAAGGATGGACCTGGTAAGGGGGCGTCCAGATCGCCCCCCGGCCCTAGCAAGTTGCCGGCCAAGGACGACACTGAGGGCCCGGTCACGAAGGCCTTCCTGATAGAGCTTTTTTCCTCCATCAAGGACGATATCACGGAACTGAAATCGCAATTAGCTTCCGATCTCCGTGAGGTCCGCCGAGACGTGGACGGCATTGGCGAACGGGTGGCGACCCTAGAGGACCACGATTTGGGCCTCAGTGGGGATGCCCATCAGCTACAGCAGGACTTGCTCCAGCTTCGCGAGCAAAATTTGGATCTTCAGACCCATTGCGAGGATTTGGAAAACCGGTCCCGCCGTAATAACATTCGGATCCGTGCGGTGCCCTGGGACGGAGATGGTGGTAACCTGCGGGAGTACGTGGAGGCACTGTTTCTGCAGATTCTGGCGGAGGACGATCGCACGGAGGTCCGGATGGACAGAGTACATCGAGTAGGCCTGCCACGTGGCGCGCACTCGCCGCCTCCTGACATTTTGGTCCGTGTCCACGATTTTCAACTGAAGGAGACAATCCTGAGGAAGGCGAGGGACACCAATAACTTGCTTTTTCGTGGGCACAGCCCTCAGCTTTTTCAGATCTGGCGGCTTCCACCTTGCAAAAACGACGGAACTTCCGCCCGATCACGGCCTTTTTGAAAGAGCACGGGGTGTCCTACTCCTGGGATCACCCCTTTTGACTCATTTTCAGGTGGCAAAACAGACTGGTGCAAGTGAGATCCCTAGCGGCCGCCAGGGAGCTGCTAGGCATGGACGAAGCAGCCGCGTCGGCGGGCGCCAGCGCCTCCCCGAGAAGACGTCGCCCTTCCCGCTCCCCAGCATGGCAGAGAGTGGGCCGAGGTAGCATTGATGGTGATGGGGGATTTTAATTTGGTTTTGGACAAATGTCTTGATTGCTCACATCAGCAGAGGACGGAGGCAGGTCTCTTCTCCTCTGAACTGCGTGATACTTTGATTAGTCTGGGCCTTATTGATTGCTGGCGTTCCCTCCACCCCCGCACTAGGGACTACACGTTCTATTCCCATGTCCACCACACCTATTCCCGCCTTGACCACATTTTTGTGCATCAATCCCTGCAGGGCGACTTGCGGGACAGCAAAATATTTCCACTCTCGGTCTCCGATCATAGCCTTTTGGCGACATGCTTGATCTGGGCCCCGGAGTCGTCCCCTCACCGCAAGTGGTATTTCCCTGCATCCCTTACGCTAGATGAGGAATCCTGCAAAAAGCTAAGGGTGGCCATTGATGAATTTTTTGAGCTCAACGAGACTGGTGACACCTCGGTCTTCACCCAATGGGACGCCTTCAAGGTGACGACGCGGGCCACGTGCATTGCATTGAACTCCGCCCTGAACAAGCTTAGGCGCCAGGAGAGGGAGGCGCTGGAGGCGGAACTGGCGACACTGGAAACTGCGCATAAGCAGAATCCTTCTCGAAAGACCCTTTGCCCTCTTGCTGCGGTGTGGGGGAAGCTCAGGGCGCACTATAATATTCGGGCTGAATATACCCTCTTGCGCTTACGGCGCCTCTCTTATGCTCAGGGCAACAAAGTGGGGAAACATCTGGCATGGCAGCTCCGTGATAAACGTGAGAAGGAATATGTGGGTGGCATTCGGACTTCTTCCGGCGCCGTGGAACATAGGGATGCGGTTAAAGCCGAGCTCTTCGGCGACTTTTATGCCGCCTTGTACTCGGCGGACCACTTGGAAGCACTATCACTTCCACAGGTTTCCAAGGAGTGGAACGAGCTTTTGGAGGCCCCCTTTACTAGGGAGGAGGTGTTGACCACCATTCGGTCCCTTAAACCGCAGAAGGCACCAGGCCCGGACGGCTTCACGGCTTCCTTTTATCAGACGTTTGCTTCTGAGTTGGGGGTCCGCTTGGTGACGCTTTTCAATAGCATGAGGGAGGCGGGCCACACTACGGGCACTATGGCGGAAGCTATGATCTCGATCATTCCCAAGGCGGGGAAGGACCTCTCTAAATGCGAATCGTACCGGCCCATAGCCCTGTTAAACGTGGATGCTAAACTGTACTCCTCTATCTTAGCTGCCCGGCTCCAGGACCTCATGCCTGCCCTCATCCACCCCGATCAGTCGGGCTTTATAAAGGGTCGCCAGACCCATGACAACACTAGACGTCTCATCCATCTGATCGAGAAAGCTAATTGCTTCAAGATTCCAGCGGTTCTGGTTGGCCTCGATGCTGAAAAGGCGTTCGATCGGGTGGATTGGGACTTTCTCTTTAGTACCTTGCAGGCCTTCGGTTTTTCTCCCAAGTTTATAGATATGCTTCGGGCCAATTACCATGGTCCGCGCTCGAGGGTCATGGTGAATGGGCATGTCTCACCTTTTTTTGCACACTCCCGGGGTACGCGGCAGGGCTGCCCTCTATCTCCTCTACTTTTTGCGCTCAGCATCGAGCCTCTTGCCCTTCGGGTGCGGGAGGACCCGGATATTGTTGGGCTCCCCTTTTTGGGGAAACAGCACAAAATATCTCTTTTTGCAGACGACGTCCTATTGTCACTAGCTGACCCGGGGACTTCCCTCCGGCGTGTGCAGGAAGTGCTCTCCCAATTTGAAGCGGTGGCGGGTTTTCGGGTCAATCCTGGCAAATCCTACATTCTCAATCTCACGCTGCCACCCACTGAGGTTGCACGCATCCGACCGCTCACGCCCCTGTCATGGTCTAGCTCCTCCATACAATATCTCGGGGTCCGGCTGACCTCGTCCGTCGCTACCCTATATGCGGCCAACTTCCCTCCCCTTTTGACCCAGATACAGACCGAGCTTAACCGTTGGAAACCCATGTGTATCTCCTGGTTGGGAAGCGTGCATGCCGTCAAGATGACGATGCTCCCCAAGCTCCTTTACCTGTTCCAGGCCCTCCCTATTACCTTGGAGGGGGGCTTTTTTTGGCGTCTTAAATCTATGATTCTGCGCTACATCTGGCAGGGTGGCCGTGCTAGACTCTCTTTTCTTACGCTACGCCGGCCATTGAGGAAGGGCGGGGCTGGCCTTCCAGACATGCTTCTTTACTATAAAGCGGCGCAACTCCAGGTGCTGGCCGAATGGACCCAAATGGAGTCGGAGAAGCACTGGTTACATATGGACAGGAGTGTGGTGGGACGTTCCATATGGGACCTGGTTTGGAAGGCGAAGGGGGATCGGCCACGCAACGCTTACATTAGCACCCCTACGAGTACTACTCTGAAGGTCTGGGATTCGGTCTCTAGTGATGACAGGTGGACCTCCTTTCCCTCCCCCTTCACGCCTATTCACTTTAATCCAGCGTTTCCGCCGGCTCTTGTTGAGGGGCCCTTTGATGGATGGAGGGCGGGGGTTGCCACGCACTCACACATTTGTTCCATGGTTATGAGCCGCTCACCTTCCATAACTGCATGCGTGACTATGGGGTGCCACCTACTGAGCGCTACCGACACGCCCAGCTACTTCACTGGGCAATGTCACCTGAGGTTCGGGATGCCGCAACGAGGCCTCCCACGGATTTCGAATCTTATATCACTCGCACATCCTCTATGAAGGGGTTGATTTCATTCCTCTATGATTTGCTATTGACCACTGCTATCTCACCTCGCCCTAGATACATGGGTTTGTGGGAGGAACACTTGGGACGGGATATCTCCGACGAGGAATGGTCTCACCTCTGGCGTGATCTACATAGATTTAACCATTCTCTTGATCTTCGGGAGGCCCACATGGAGACAATGCTGGATTGGTATCTGTACCCGACCCGATTGAAAAAGATTTTTCCTTCTACATCAGACAGATGTTGGCGGGGCTGTGGTTTCCTTGGGGACTTTCACCATATCTGGTGGGACTGCCCCATCATACGCCCTTATTGGGAAGAGATACTGTCTCATATCAGGGAAATCCTGGGCTACCCGATTCCAGATTCCATAGGCTTCGTGCTCCTGGGCCTTCGGGACCCGCTTTTGGAGCACCAGACCAGGGCAGACAAGCACATCATTTGGCTCTGCGTAGGTGCGGCCAAGTTGACCTTGGCTGCAGCATGGAAGAAGAAGGAGGCCCCTGCTCTTTCCCTTTGGTTCGCTAGGTTGTGGAAGTTGCTGAGTGTGGAGCGTATGGCGGACATTTTCAGAAATGACTTTAAGAACTTTACTTTCAGATGGGGCCCGTTGGTCCGCTTTCTCTCTCGAGGGTTGCCGTTGGCGGTCTGCCCACCCACCATACGCGCCTTACATCTGTTTCAGGTGTGAAGTCTGCCTGAGCGAATGCCTGTTGCTAGACTGCCACCACTGGGGGGAGGGACATAGCTGGGAGATTGGAGCCTCTGGGGGGGGGGGGGAGGAGGGGGGTTAGGTTTGTTTTTTAGTTTTTTTCTAGAGGGGGATGGGGATCTTGGTTTTTCCATGTTCGACCTTGCCGCACTGTCTTCCTCATGGCCGGGACGCTTAGAGGCGCAAATGGACTTGGTCGAACAAGCCTCTGACTTGGACAGCTTGGCTCGGTGCCAGTATGGGCTTTTTGCACCTCTGGGCCTTCTCGGGGGGTTTGATGCTGTTCCGGACGGCCTTTTGAGCCTTATCTTGCCCTGAGCGATGACGCTGTATGACCCTTCATCACTATTATTGCTGCTTGGCCTTATTGAACTGGCCCCTGCGAGGGCACTTTTTTTGCATTTCCTGTGATTCCATCCCTTCTCTCTTCTGTTCATTCTGTCTTTCTGTCTTCTCAATAAAAATATCTTTAACAAAAAAATAGGGATCAAAAAGGGTGTGAGAATGAGATCAAGTATCATCGATAAAGCACTCTTTTTGAAACGCAGTCACGCCTGGGTTCTTGTAAACTCTTATAGACGGCTAGCCCCCGCCTCCTATCTGGCCTGTACAAATTCACTCCATCTAAAACGCAGCCTTATCGCCATTAGAATGGGCGACTGGCGATTCCTGAAAGATTTACCCTCCTTGCGACGCACCGCTGAAGATTTAACTTGTAGAGGGTGTGGCAAAACAGCTGAAACTATGTCGCATGTGATCTGCCTCTGCCCAGCTTTTAATTCAGAACGCAGGCGGAGACTAAAACCAGAATGGAATAGGCTGGGTGCCAGGACTTGCAGGCAAGCTATCATGGTAGCTTTAAATCCGGAAAACACATCCCTAAACATAAGACTCATAAACTTCATTCTGCAAGCATACCGTAATTTCAATCAAAAGAGGCCCTGCTAAAGTGCCCCTCCCACTTTCCAACTCTTAGGGAGGTTAAAATAAAACGACCAGTAACCTCAGGAATGTCGGCTGCTTCCTAAAAGTAGGATACCATTGATGCCCAGTATAATATAAAAGGGAGGAAGAGACGACTTTTTTCCCTATACATCATGCTTCAAGCTACTCTATTTTATTTAAAGAGGCTTAAGAGAAGACAATTTCCATTTTTATAATGACTGTTAACTGACCATGTTTTTATTCTTCAAGATTTTTTAATCTTTTTTATTGATACACAATGTGAATTTTGTAACCTTCTTTTAAAGATATATGTGTTATATCTAAATAAAGATAATTGATTTGATTTGATCTGAGCTTCACTTTCATCAAACACTGAGGTCAAATCCAAATATTCCTCCGGAATCTCATGTACTACCACTGTACACAATGAACTGATATTATTCGCCATATGCGTAGAAGGTGAAACACACAACTCCTTCTCACACAATCCTAGACAGTGTTCTTTACAAAAATCAGAATCCATACTTATGGATCTCTTTGCCCAATCGATTTTAGGAATATGCTCGGTGAGCCAGGGCAATCCCAGGATCAATTGAAATTGCGCAGCAGCGATGAGACTGAATTTCAAAACACTTACATGCTGAGCTGGTCCGGTCGAAGAAATTTCTTCGGTGTCAAATACAATTGGACCAGAGAAAAGATTGGTTCCGTCAACAGCATGAACAGCCTCTGGCTTTTCCTTCCTGAGGAAACCAATTCTCAATGATTTGGCAAAAACTATATCGCAAAAATTTCCTGTTGCCTCAGAATCTATCATCACTGAAATCTGATATTCTACTGAGTTCCCAAATCTTATCAATCCAGAAATTATTAAATGTGGAGCAGAGGATTGTAACGTATTGGTTAGGTGTGGAATTTCTGAAGTTGACTTGTAATTCACATCCACCAGGGCAACTCCCTCAACTGGTGGAGCCTATCTTTTACCCATGAATTATACTTGGGTGTCTGCGTACATTCCTTTATAAAATGACCTGATGCTCCACAATACATGCATAGTTTACCAAGACGCCTTTTCTCTCTCTCTTCTTTAGACAAAGGACCTCAAATTGACCCAATTTGCATCGGTTCTTCTTCCACAACAGTTTCCTTAGACCTGGTATTCTCAGACCTTAGTCTATCAAATCTTGGGGGAAGACTTCTCACATCCTTTCTTTGGTCCCCTCTTCTTTCAGACTGTCGCTGATCAATTTGTAAAACTAAGTCTATCAGTTCAGAGATTTCAGTAGGCTGTCGAGGATATGTGCTAACCCATCCTTCAATTCATCTCTCAATCCTCGCTAAAAGATGGCTGCTCTTTTAGGTTCCGGCCAGTTCGTTTCTACAATGAGCTTATTGAATTGAGCTAGATAAGCCACCAGTTCGCGATTACCCTGCTTCAAGTCTAACAGCTCATTATCTGTGGCTTGAGAAATGGATCGTCTGTCAAAAATTCGTAAAAATCTCTTTTAAACTCATCAAAATTATAAAGAATATTAACATTGTTATTCAATAAAAGGCATAGACCAGGAAGCAGCGTCTCCACTTAGGTAGGACAATACGAAGGCCACCTTAGACTGATCCTCCTTAAAGATTTTGGGTCTACATAGGAAGTGCAGTGAACACTGCGTTGGAAAAATCTGCGCCTTATTTGGATCCCCACTAAACCTCTCGGGAGCTGCTAGCGGAATGGTTGGGGAAATGGCATGAATAACTTGCGTGGTCAACTCAGTCGCTGATGGGGCGGGTGAAAAGGATGGGGACTTAGTTTCTTTAATATTGGGGTTGGAACCCTCAGACAGCTCATCAATTCTTTGTCGTAGAATTTGGGCTTCTTGATTAGACTTCCTAACCTCCTCCCTAAAGGACTTATTCTCTTCCATGGTATCACTCAAGTGACTTTGAATACTATCTAACATGGAAGCTAAAGCCTTTAAATCTATTCCCTCAGCCATTCTGCTCAGGCGGAAAATTCTGTGTCGGGCACTTCAATCTGTCAAGTACCTGAATGCTGAACTTGAATGAGCCGCAGGAGCAGATGTCTATTCCACTATCCCCTACTTCGCTATCAAGAACCAAGGCTCCCGAGCAGCAAAGAGGGGGAAAGGAGAGTGGGAGGAAAAGAGAGACTGCACTGCTTCACTCTCTGGCGCTGGTCCAATGATGATCTCGGGCCAGGTCGTGAGTTGATATTCAGTTGATACCTGTAACCATTAAATACGGTAACAATTGTAAACTTTTCTCTATAGTACTCTACCAATGTTTTTCTTCCTAAATACCTGTCTGTCTGCAGTGATTGCTGCTCTCTTGTATTCTCAGGAAGATGTGGTTACTCTACTCCTTCCTATGTGATGCTATTCTGAATACTCCTACAATACAAGACACTGTTATAACTTTATTCCAATACTGAATACTGTATTTACTGCTCATTACAATTCCTGTTACCTGTATGCCATTCTTTTCTCAATATAGGAATATATTTTTCTTATCTTTGTGGGTAGGAAAATATTATACTCCTTCTCTCCTTCTTTCTATGGCAGGAATTACTGCTTCTGCTCTTTTGTTGGTAAGTATAATTATTCGTATATATATATATATATATATATATATATATATATATATATATATATATATATATATATATATATATATATATATATATATATATATATTCCATAATCATATTTATTTGCATATTTTGTCTCAGTATCTGCTTCTTGCTCTGGTTAAGTTACTGACTATTCTGCTTGTAACAACTACACCTTTTATGTTATATCCAAATAAGACCTTGTATCTCCTGAACAAGAGTCTATAGTTGTCTTTCAGTCTTTAAATGAATAATTCTTAGTCTCTAGCGCTAAGGAATCCTTTAGCACATAAGCGTCAAAGTATCTGTAAGCTGCCTTCAAAACGCGAGGACTTAAACAATTCCCAAAGCTTACTTGTGAGTCTGCCGAAGTCCCCGTTACCTCTACACAAGTGAACTGCTCGCCAAACTATTCTTCCAGTGTCTGGAATGCTGAATGGGAAATGCGGGAAGAAGCCAAGTCTAACAAATCTTCTGAGAAAGTAAGACTGGTACCTTCAAATTTAAGCCCCAAGTCACGAACTCCAAACGCCTCTAGAAATGCATCAACATGAGATTTCTTTGCTATGAAGATCTCACGTCTCTAAATTTTACATCAAGGCCCAGAGGCCAATATTATGCACTATACCTTTATTACCACTCAGGCAGCAGCAACAAAAAAAAACATAGAATTAGAACCCAAAACACATTCTAGAACTCTGAACATGTATAATCTCATAGAACCTGCAGCCATCTTCCTCTTTTGTTGCTGCTCAGGCATGAGATAAGTCGTTTTTTCTTTTGGCTTGGTTTAATTGTTTATTAAAATAATAAATAATTGTATTTATAAACTTATACATGAACAAAGCTTAAGAAATTTAGAATAAGTCATCTTTTAGTGTAACGTTCTAGAAATGTAATTTGTTTTTTATTTATATTAAGATGTTTAGGAAAGAGATTAATTGATTGTTGTACTGGTGTAATTGACAGGGTTTGTAAAAGCGCTGCTGTAGGAAAATGTAGAAAGGGAAATCAGGATGTTTATTTTACCGCCTGCCGTCCTTGACGGTTTGTTGGCATCTGATGTTGGCAGTTGGTTGTGCGCGTTGGGCGGCTCGCGAGTGGAATTCAGGCCGAGTGAGAGCGCGAGCTTACGCAGGATAGTGTGCGCCGAGTGAGAGCGCGAGCGTGCGCAGGACAGTGTGCATGGCTACACCGGCATACGTAATAGTTTTGAGCTGGAGGGGCCGCCGTACTTACGTTACGTGCGGCGGCCATTTTGTGAGATTGGGAAACTTTTCTTGGAAATAGAAGAGATTCGGGCGTCCATATTTTGGGATTGCATGTTTGTCGAGGGCTCTGTTGTTGGTTTGTTTTTCCTGTCAGTTGTCGGGAGTCGATGACAGGAGAGGTTAAATTTAGTTTATTGGCTTGAGGAAACGTTGGTGTGTGAAGCAGATTTTTCACTTTGACTGTGGGTTCAGTTTAGTTAAGACATTTATAGGTTAAAGAAAAAAATGAAAGGGTCAGAAGGAAATTTTGAGGAGAGAATGAAGGTGTACATGGCAAAGATGTTTGGCGAGATGGCAGCGTCAATAGACAAAAAGATAGAAAGTACATTAGAGAAAAGTGTACAGAGAAAACAGAGAGTTGGTGATGAGGAGAATTTTTGGACAACAGAGGAGTTAGAGATGGGCATTGGTACTTCTGGCCAAGGAAAAAAGGGTCAAAAGAGAAAAAGTTTGGATGGTAATAAAAAAAGGAATGAACATAAGGTTCAAAGAGAGGACGCTATAAAGGCGAGAAAGAGAGCGAAAAGGGCGCAGAAATTAAAACACACGGTGGTTGCGTGTGATACGAGCTCAAGTGGAGATGTAGAGTTAACTTGTAGCTCAAATTTAGAGGAATCTGATTATGAGGAGGTTCCTCAGAAGAAGAGGAAAATAATTGAGAAAGAAATTAAAATGGAGGATAATGAAATATTTGACCCTCAGGGTGAAGAGATGTTTGACCCTTTGTTGATTCGACATCCATTATCACCCCAATGGACTCCTGTAGATCATGTTGCGAAGTATGTTCGCTATTGGATTAGGAGGGAGATTCCAAAGGAGGTGAGGACACGTATGCGTAGCGAGTGTCCAAGACCATGTCTGGATAGTAAGGTGGCATATAGACCGGAGCTAGATCAGAGGATGCTAGCTTTTATAAACAAAACAGGAAAGGACCCTAGAAGAGGGTTGGAAAAAGGATTAAAAGGGTGCCAAGACAGATTGTTGGACATTCTTGGCCCTTTGACTAAGATTTTTGATATATGCGTAGAGGCGCGTACCCATAATGTTGGTATTGACGTGGTAGAATTACGTCAGTGGATTCAAAGGGCTATTTGCCTTTTGGGGAACACGAATACTTCTTTGAATATTGAAAGAAGGAAGTCGATCGTTTTTAAAGTAGATCCAAAATTGGTTGATTTGGCTACAAAGGAGCCAGGAGAGAAATCAGAAGGGTTACTTTTTGGGGACGATTTCGTGAAAGACATGTCCCGCTATGTTAATACTTTCAGTTCGCTAGAGAAAGCGCAGAAAGATATTAGACGTGTTTTTGAAGTGGCCGGGAGAATGCGGGGTTGCTTTCCCGGCCGTGGTCAAGGAATGTCGAGAGGTAACTTTGGCAGAGGAAGACCCTTTTATTCAAATTATGGATCAGGCTTTTATGGTTCTGGAGGTGGACAAGGAAATTTTTTCCCCCAGAGACAGAGGGGCAGAGGAAGAGGCATGCGCTCAGAGAGGAGATCTAGAGGGGCCTCAGGTAAGCAATTTACAAGACCCTACTTCTATCCGAATAAAGGTGGGCGGCAGACTAGCCGTTTTTGTTTCGAGATGGGAGGAAATAACAAGAGAGCCATGGGTTTTGGAAACAGTTGCTGGTTACAAGATAGATTTTGCGGAAATTCCTGTTCAAAAGTGGGTCCCGGAAATCTTACGCTTTTCAAGAGAGATTGAAGATTTGGTGACAAAGGAAAAAGAAGCTCTCTTAGAGAAAGGGGCTATAGAGGAAGCAGTAGTGGTAGAAGGAGGATTTATAAGCAATATATTATTGGTGGAGACGAAGGACAAGAAGATGCGTCCAGTGATAAATCTGAAAGAATTGAACGATTGGGTTGTGTACAATCATTTCAAAATGGAGGGGATCCACATGTTGAGGGATCTTTTAAGGAAGGGAGATTGGTTGACAAGGTTGGATCTAAAGGATGCTTATTTGACGATTCCTATGTGCAGGGAACAAAGGGATTATTTGCAGTTCAGATGGAAAGGGAAGTTGTGGAGGTTCAAGAGTCTCCCATTTGGTCTGACGTCGGCTCCTTGGTGTTTCACGAAGGTGATGCGTCCAGTGGCAGCTTGGTTGAGGTCGAGAGGAATTCGACTGATTGTGTACTTGGACGATTTTCTGATTTTAGCAGAGGTAAAGGAGCTAGCGAGGGAACAGACAGACTTTGCAATCAGGGTATTGGAGGACTTAGGTTTCGTGGTGAACAGAGAGAAGTCTTGTGTAGTTCCCCAGCAGGAGATTCAATTTTTAGGTTTTCAGATTCAGACATTGGAATGTGTGTTGAAGTTACCAATGTTGAAGGTGAAGACTATCAAGAAGGAGGTGAAGAGAGTTTTGCAGTCGGATTGGATTACTTTGAGACAGTTAGCTCGTCTTTTGGTTCTGTTGTCTGCATCGATTCAAGAAATATTTCCAGCTCCTCTTCATTACAGAGCATTGCAGAGATTGAAAGGGTTTTATCTGAGGAAGGGGGCAAGGTATTCTCAGAGAGTATGGTTAAATCAGGAATCCAGAGAGGAGTTGGATTGGTGGTTGATGAATCTAGATGCATGGAATGGCAGGGCAATTTTTGGAGAGGTTCCGGAAGTGGAGATAGAGTCGGATGCGAGTCTTCATGGTTGGGGAGCAAGATGCGGTTCGGTGTCAACAGGGGGGAGATGGTCGATGGAGGAGTCTCAGATGCATATAAATTGTCTGGAACTGCTGGCGGGGTCATTTGCAGTGAAAAGTTTTATGAAGAATCGTTTGAAGTGTTGTATTCTTCTAAAGATGGACAATCTGTCAGCAGTGAGATATGTGAACAAATTGGGCGGTCCTCGTTCAAGGGGTCTGGCAAATCTGGTGAAGGATTTTTGGAATTTTTGTCTGGAGAAGGAGATGGTTGTTCAAGCTCAGTATATTCCAGGTCTGAGCAACGTGGAAGCGGATTGGTTTTCAAGGTATATGAGGTATGTAAGCAATTGGAAATTGAACAGGGACGTTTTCAAGAGTTTGGAAAGGAAATGGGGTCCGTTTCAGATAGATTTGTTTGCGGACAGGTTGAATTGTCAGATAGATCGGTTTTACAGTTGGAAACCGGATCCGAAGGCGAAAGGGATAGATGCTTTTCTGCAGGTTTGGAATCTAGGAAGGAATTATGCTTTTCCCCCATTCTCTTTGATTCAGAGAGTGATAATGAAAGTCAGGAGGGAAAAGGCAGAGTTATTGTTGATAACTCTTTTTTGGAGGTCCCAAGTGTGGTTTCCAGATGTGATGGAGTTGCTGGTAGAGGATCCGGTGTTGCTTCCGGATCTGGAGGAAATTATTCTGGATCCTTTGGGGAATGTTTACTACTTGGTGGCAAACGGTCAGCTAAGATTAATGGCTTGGTTGATTTCAGGAGAGTTTGGCAAGTGCATGGATTATCGGAGGAGGCTGAGAGTCTCATCACTAAGCCTTGGTCTAGAGGGACAACAAAAGTGTATAAGTCGGCTTGGAGAAGATGGGCTGGTTGGTATTTTGAGAGGGATTTGGATCCCTTATCAGCTTCTGTGGTAGATGTTGTGAATTGTTTGACTTTTTTGTTTGAAAAAGGCTTGGCATATAATTCTGTGAATATTAGTAGGTCCGCTATTTCGGCAGGTCATGTTTTGGTTGATGGCCTTCCTATTGGGCAGCATGCTCTGGTTAGGAGGTTGGTTAAGAGTGTGAGGTTAGTTTTACCTCCTAAGGCGAAATATGGCTTTCTTTGGGATGTGTCTTTGGTTCTAAAGGAGTTAGAGAGATGGGGTGAGAATGAGTTGATGGAGGTTAAGTTTTTGACGTGGAAACTTGCTTGTTTACTATGTTTGGTCTCTTGTAAAAGGGTTTCGGATATTAGAGCTTTAGAGATTGATTCTAGGTTTTTTCAACCGGAGGGTGTGTGTTTTGAGTTACGTAACAGGACGTAGACTATGACAAGGACTGTATTTTATCCTCAGTTTTATGAGAATAAGAGATTATGTGTGGTCAGTTGTTTAAAAGAATATGAGAAAAGGATGTTTGGTTTGAGACCTTCTGGTTGTTCACAGTTGTTGATTTCTTTAAGAAAGCCTTTTAAGGGTGTCTCGTCTGCTACTTTGGCTAGGTGGGTGAGAGAGGTAATGTTTAAGGCTGGGATTGATACTAGTGTGTTTGGTGCTCATTCAGTGAGGGGTGCTATGGCAAGTAAGGCTTATATGAGAGGTTTTAGTTTAAGTGGGATAATGAAAGCAGCTGATTGGAGTTGTGAATCCACTTTTAAGAGATTTTATTTTAAACCAGTGGAGAATGTATTGAATAGTGTTATTGATGAACTTTGAACATGCATAATATTGGCCTCCGGGCCTTGATGTAAAATGCAGATTTTCAACATTTGGTAATGAGTAGAAAATCATGATTTTGATAAAGGCACGGAGGCTAATATTATCCCTCCGCTATTCCCTCCCATGTTTTGATGGTTTGTTTGATTTTTAGTTTTTTCTGTTTAGGTTAAAGAGAAGAAACTACTCCTTGAGAAGGTGAAGAATTGTGAGAATGGTTTCCTTTAAGAAGAGTTGCTTGGTTCAGGAAAAGAGACTTTGGTTTTTTATGTTCGCAGCGTCCAAAAGAGGAAGATGGCTGCAGGTTCTATGAGATTATACATGTTCAGAGTTCTAGAATGTGTTTTGGGTTCTAATTCTATGTTTTTTTTTTGTTGCTGCTGCCTGAGTGGTAATAAAGGTATAGTGCATAATATTAGCCTCCGTGCCTTTATTAAAATCATGATTTTCTACTCATTACCAAATGTTGAAAATCTGCATTATGCTTCAAGAATCCACAGAAGCAGCAGCGGGAAAACTCTGCCTGCCTCCGTGAGAAAATCAGTTGAAGTGTGCAGGACAGTTGACGTGCGAGCGCGAAGACAGCTGAGGAGCAAATCTTGATGAAAGACTAGACCGCTCACCACTGCATAAATGGCGGCGGCCATCTTGGAATTCCCACGAGGCGAGCTCAGTGAATAACTTAAACCACAGAGCTACCTGCCTCACCTGAATGGATCTCCTTATTCTGGCGTACAGGCAACAGGGATTCTTAGAGCAAACAGTCTGCTTCCTGACTCCAGACCAGTGATTCCTGACAGTCTGACGTTGGAAGATCCAACATCTGTTGTCACTAGCTGCTTACAATTCAATTAAAACAGGCCAAAAGGGTGTGCCCATCTTTATTTACTCCCGTCATCACAATGAGTTTCAGTGATGGGTCAATACTCCAATCAGTGTTGCAGGGTCATTTGGGCAGCATTTTGGTAGATGGCACATGCATGGTCATGGAAGAGGACGTTGCTGGGTTCTTTCTTGAGGGCCACTTCTTTCTTTCAAGTGCTCAGTTCCTGGCTGCAGCAATGGTAAAAAGGCAAGTTTTGTTTTTCCCTGCACTACATGGCAGGCACATGGTGCAGGGAAATGTAGGGGTGCAAAAACCAAGTACCCCTGCAAAAGGGGGCCTACAACAGACCCTCAAAGGCGATTCCCACTAGCCTTTCCATGGCGGATGTACTGCTATGGAAAGGCTGGTGGGGAGCCAGCATCATAATCTGATCAGCGATGCCTGATAGGCACCGCCTGCATGAATTACATGCTGAGGGCCTCTGAAGTGCGGTCGGTGTTACTGACCACCATGAAAACACTTGCCATCATTATATAGCGGGTGAAAAATTGCCTCACTATAGTGGTGAACCCGCCACCTACAGCCTGTCGGTGGCGAGTTCAACGCCATCGTAATGACCCCATATCTCGGCAAACTGGCTGACAGCAAACATATTGATTGATGTGCTGATTCTGATTAACATAATCATATCTAAATATGTGATGCATGACATTTGTTAGATCAATTTAATTAGGTACATAATTGCAATAATGGTCTTTGCATAAGTTTTCATGTACTTGCCTCCAAATGTGATTTTATAACATAAAGGGGAATATTCTCTGTTAACTATCGCAAAATTAGCTTAACGCAACTTTCAAAATCGCAGTCTATCATGGGCAAATCAGACTGTGTTAACTAAGTATTCAATCAATCAGGGGGTTTATATAGGGAGCTACTCACCCATGAGGGTCTCAAGGTGCTGGGGGTAAGGGGTGGCGGCTCCAGGTCAGTCGAAGAGCCAGGTCTTGAGGTCCTTCCTGAACATGTGCAGGGTGGGGGAGCGTCTGATGTTAACAGGGAGCTTGTTCCAGATTTTAGCTGCAATGTAGGAGAAAGCTCTCCCATTGGTTCTCTTTCCGCGGATGCAGGGAACCTCTGTCCGGGCGAGGTCGGCGGAACGGAAGTTCCTCTTGAGTATGTGGAAGTATAGTCTCTCATTGAGGTAATTGGGTTTGATGTTATTGAGGGATTTGTAGGCGTGAGTGAGGAGTATGAAGGTAAATCTCTTTTCGATGGGGAGCCAGTGGAGGCCTCGTAGGTGTTGGGTCATGTGCTCATGGTGCGGTGTCACGAGGACGAGTCTGACTGCGGTGTTCTGGATGGGTTGTAGTTTGCGTAGAAGAGTTTTGTTGATTCCGGCATAAAGGGCGTTGCCGTAGTCCTTTCTGATCGTTATGAGTGCATGGGAGATGGACCTTCTGCAGTCGGGGGGATCCATTTGCAGGTGTTATGAAGTATGCGAAGGCAGTTGAAGCTGGTGGAGGCGACAGCGTTGATAGGACAGTTCATGGAGAGGGATGAGTCAAGGATGATGCAGAGGTTCCAAGCGTGGTCTGTAGGGGTGGGTGGGCTCCCGAGGGTGGGGGCCACTAGGTGTTGTCCCAGGCGGAGGTACAGGGTCTGAGGATGAGGATTTCAGTTTTTTACTGAGTTTAGCTTCAGGCAGCTGTCTTTCAACCAGGCTGCCACGTTCTTCATTCCTTCCTGGAAGCAGGGTCTGGTGTATTCGGGATTCTTTGTGAGAGGATGAGTAGGATACGATGTTGAGCTCATGCTGTCGGCGGCGAGGGGGGCCATGTAGATGTTGAAAAGCGTGGGGCTAAGAGATGAACCCTGGGGTACTCTGCAGCTGATTTCCGTGGGTTTGAAGAGGAAGGGCAGGAGTCGGATCCTCTGGGTTCTGTCAGAGAGGAAGGATCAGAACCAGTCCTTGTATTCCTGCTTTGTGAAGTCTGGCAGTGAGCGTGCGATGTGAGATGGTGCCAAAACCTGCGGAGAGGTCTAGAAGGATGAGGGCAGTGGTGTGTCCCTGATCCAGTAGCATGCGGATGTTGTCAGTGGCGGGGAGGAGGGTGGTCTCGGTGCTGTGGTTACTGTGGAATCTAGACTGAGAGGCGTCCAGAATGGAGTACTCTACTATGAAAGTGGTCAGCTGGGTGTTTACGATTCTCTCGGTGACTCTGGCCGCAAAGGGGAGGAGAGAGATGGGCTGGTAGTTTTTCGGGTCCGTAGGGTCGGCCGTTGGTTTCTTGGGAAGGGGTTTTACCTCTGCCCATTTCCAGTCATCTGGGCAGATGCCTGACCTGAGGTAGGTGTTGATGGTTCGTCCTAGTTCGGGTGCAATGGCGACCGCGGCCCTGTGGAATATGTGCAGTGGGCAAGTGTCCGTTGGGGCTCCTGAGTGGGTTTTCTTCATGGTCGTGGTGATGAATTTGATGGTCGCAGGATCCCAGTAAGTGATGGTAGGTTTGTCAGTGGCAGTGGGTAGGGGGGTGGTGTTTGTCGTTGGTTCACTGAAGTTGTCGTAGAGGGCCTTGATCTTAAAATGGAAGTAGGAGCTGAGCTTGTTGCAGAGTTCCTGGGAGTGTGTAACGTCCATGGATTCCCAGGTGGGTTTGGCAAACTGCTGTATGACGTTGAACAGTTCCTTGGTGTTGGATACATTGGTCTGGACTTTGTCTCTTATGAATGTCCGTTTGGTGTCTCTTATGCATTGGTGGTAATCCTTGAGGGCGCTGTTGTGATTGTTCTGTGATTCCGTGCTTCTCAGGTTTCACCAGGTTTTCTCTTGGTGTCTGCAGCAGAGTTTGACTTCTTGAAGTTCTGCGGTGAACCAGGTGGGTTTTAGAGGGCATTGTTTGGCAGGGCGGAGGTGTGCGAGCTTGTCGGTGCAGTAGGAAACTCAGCGGTGAAATTCACAACATGGAGGCGCCATGCGATAGGCCCCCAAAAAATGTTCGTGAAAAAGCCAACGCGAAGCCACAAAAATGCGAAACACGAATGCAAAAAAAGTTGCAATGAGGCCAATCCTGATACAAAAAGCAGCCAAATGCAGCGGCAGGCCTGCATTCCCACGAGTGGGAAAATACACTACAAAAGCACACACCCTAAACATATCAAAGTGCGCAGCAACATGGATGCACCCTGACCGAGTGCTGAGGTGAACGCGAACCCCACATGCCCTACAGACCACTAGCACGGTAGAACTGGGTCAGGGAAGGCCAAGGAGAAGAGGGAGAGGAAGACGGGGTGCTGTCCGCAGGCAAACCAGATCAGCGTCACTGAGGTGACAGAACACTATCATCAACTGACCCACAATTGGACTACCGTGAGTGCAGCCGGAGTGTCGAGGAGGTCAATGAAGGAGGCCAAGAGGCGCTGGCATGATGTGAAAACTAAACCAAGGACAAACCCGCTGCCAACAGGAAGGCAGCAACACTGACAGGAGGTGGGAGTCCTGTGCCACAGGAGGAGCTGGAAGAAACCAAGGCCACTGTCATCAGTGTGGAGATGGTGCAAAGAGCTGTGAGTCCGGACACAGCACTAGAGGACCTGACATCCACAGGGTAAGTAACGACCAGGGACTGGAGGCCCAGTGGGAGATGGGCACAATGACACATGCACAATGATGTAAGCACACTGCTCACCCACAATGACCCTGGATCATGTCCCTGATCCCCGTGGCACACTGCAGCACACACACATAGCAATCACAGTACATCTGACAACAATGTGGTACAAAGTGCAACACAGACACTGCAGAACAGAGGACACAACTGGGTCCGCTTATGTGCAGAAACAGGCCAATCACATCTAACATGGCAGGAAACTGTGAGATGGAAATGTACGTGTTATAACCTCACATCCGTCATGTAGTAGAAATATCCACTGTCCCACAGTAAGATTTAGCACCTCTCAAACAGTCACAATGTACATTGTCATATAGTCTGCATGTAAACAAGAACAATGCGCCAACATACGTGTCAACATGCATCTCCCCTTCACATTGCAGAGGGACAAACAACACCTCCAGCAGAGCAGACCAGACAACTCATCAGTGGTACCGGAGCGGACCACCACACCTTCGACACCGACGCCCTACAACAGCTCATGGACATTCCCAGCAACACACCACCAGGGCAGCAAAGCTAATAAAGGAGACCCTTGTCCTTACACAGACCACACAGCAGAAAGCACCCAAAAGCACGGCTGGCTCACAACACTTCACTGAGCCACATATGCCATTCCAATGCCAGATGACAGAATTCCAAAAGGAGGTGGCCGAATAGGTGCGGGAGTGTTCCAAACCCATGGAAGATTAACTAAATCACATATGTGGGTTTCTAATACCCTTCAGGGAACACCTACATCGCACTAAGGAGACCCACACTGCTACAGAGACACATGCATATGCACATTTCCAGTACAGAAACACGCCCAGAGGCACGCAATTAGCATACACGCACCCACATCGGCTCTGGGTACGATGGCCCAGTCCACTCCTCCTACACATTGAGTGGGTGACAACAAAGCTACATGTCCAAGTTCTAAGCCGCTGCCTGCGGTGACATTCCTGTGTCTGCTGTACACAGCACAATGTAATGTCGTAGGACACAGGGCACTCATGCAAACAACATGACTGCGGTGAGATACTCAGATAGTATGTGGAACTGGCTACGGGCATGAGCGCCTGGCCCCTTTATTGACAGGGCTACATGTGCAGTGATGCCTGCGCTGGATGTGTGTGGGGTGAGTGTAATCCAGCCTGCACAGATTGGTTGGTGCTGCAAACAACTTGAACATTGAACAACATCAAAACGGAAAACACCAGCATAACAGAGACAACTGCTGAGCAGCATGGAGGTAGCCAGAGCAAGTACAGAGGTCACCCAATATGCAAACAGAAGTGTCCATGAGTTGCAGTGTACTGAGGTTGGGGAACTAGAGCTGAGCCTGCTCATGTGTGCAAATTGTCTAGGATTGTGTCTCTTTGGGATACAGCTCATGCCGCTGCAGTGGGGTGCATTACACCTGCATCATCTTTCTCATAATCATCCCAGGTCTCCCACACTGCCTGAGGTGACATTATGCGCAACCTCTCCACAGCACAAAACTCAGTAACGGTTCATGGGTTGCGTTGGGCTGAGTCAGTGGCACCTGGAGTGCTGAGCAGTGTATCAGGCATGTGATGGCATCCACAACAGGTGCGAGCACCTCCATCTGCCAGTACGACTGTTTCGACTCCGGCAGATGGCGGTTGGAGGTGGTCCTGGGATGGTGGTGTGTGCCTCCTGCGGTGATGGGACGTCTAGGTTTGATGTGGGAGCCCTGGTGGACCGCAGTTGAGGCCGTTCAGGGCCACAGACACATGGTGGCGACGGCCCCAAGGCCATTGTCTCAGAGGTCATCCAATAGTCAATCAGACAGGGTCCCTGACTTGAGCTGCACAGAGTTAGCTGCCCCGGATGCACAGCGGCTGGCACAGGCTCACCGCCACGGGACGATGACTTGCGGTCCACTGAGGTAGGAATACGTGGACTGAGCAGGTCCTCATCGATGTCTGAGGTGAATGTGGTGGAGAGTTGCGAGGGACAGAGGAAGATGTCCTCCAGGGTATGATGCAGAGGGCAGTAGCCGCCGGAAGCAGCAAATTGGGGAGGGGAATGCTACAGCCTCGTTTCCACCACCAATTCCCTATCAGCTACATGAGGATGAAGACTACCCCCTAGTCCATAGACTCAGATGCCACCAATGTTCAACCAGAGAGTGTCTATGAATGCCGGCAAACAGACTTAGTGGCACCGGGCTGGGAGGTCGGTATAATGATATGGGCTCCGCCATTGCTAAATCAAGACTCAGTCTCAAATGTGTGACCTACTCGACCGCAGTCTAGGCCGGAGGCAGCAGTCAGCAGTGGCCCACAGCCATGTGTCGTTGGCTCACGATGCACAGAGTTAGTGACACCAGGGCAGTTGTCGGTAGTGTTCGATTACCTCCGTTACGAAATCCTTTTTTCCTCCTGACTGCACCGTATCCTCCTCTTACACCTCTCCAAGCGTGGAATGTTATGAACTCTGCCATTGAAAAATCGATGCTCATTTCCAATTGTGTGTCCGACCCAAGCGCTGTGTGGCCCGAGGGCAGTAGTCCGCTTGGGCCCACAGACACGTGTGATTGTAAGGTTATGCACAGACTTGATGGCACAAATCGAAGGGAATATAGTGCCATAAATCTGCCATAAATAATGTTCTCTGCCATAGTGTAATCAAGACTCAGTTCCAAATGTGTGACCTACTAGTCCACTGTGTATGCCGGTAGAGTACGTCAACGAAAAAGAATTACGCCGGGCCTGTGTCGCGGAGGCCGTGATGGTTGGAGGAGGCTGCCAAGGTTGCAGGCCTCGGGCTTGGAGCTTGCACCGGCACGCAATGGGCCCTCTTCGATGCACGCCGGTGTCAGCAGGTGGGCATTGAGGCCTGGGTGCGCAGGGGCGGGCAAGACTGGTTCAGGACCAGACACCCGGGGTACAGCAGGCACAAAGGGTCGCAGGCAACACCGCTCACGGCGTTGGCCTCATGGTGGGGTGAGAGGTGCCGCCTTGGCAGACACATTGGGCATTCCGGAAGAGGACCACGCCCAGAGTTATGTGCCTTTTATTCACACCCCTACGCTGGCCGGGCATACACTGGGCCAGCCCACTCCACACTCGCTTACGGGGGGTTTGTAACAAGCTACATTTCTGCAATCTTCCCCGCTGGCTGGGGTGACATGATTGCGCCCACTGTCCACTACACTGCAAAAACCAGCGGTGTATGTCGACATGGATATGTGTGTGGTCTGCATACTGCAGTCTGGCCATCACATTCACGCCACACTTGGCATTGGGTAGTAAGTAGTAATATAAGCTTTATTCGATTTTCTTCGAAATCATAAAAGCACAATACATCCATATAAAAACATCACAAATGATATGTTTAAATATAAAATTTAGCAATTAAAAACGACAATTGTAATACTCAATCTTTAAAAAGACATTCAAAATACAGTACAGAATGGATTGAAATTAGTGCTGATCAACACAATAGGGAGACCCAAGCGGGATTGTTTTACAACATGGTTTTCCGCAACAACATGGCAGATCTTAAAAAACAGGATACCGCAAAAATCACATGCTCATCTTCGAGTTTCAACAGTCTTAAAAAAGCAGGTCTGCAATTTCTTACCCCCCAACGCTTTAACAGAGGTTTTAAATAAAGTTTTCTGGGGGTAGTATAGAAGGAGCAAAAGAACATTAAATGCAAGTTGGATTGGAATGCAGTATTATCACACTGACATATTAAATTCAGTGGAGACCAGTTGTTGATCTTTGGTACAGAAACCATACGAAAGAAAATCCCAAGACGGAGGCGAGTCAAAAGCATTCTATGATATGGGCTGGGGTCCACTTTTAGATACCTTTGCATACCTTCCTTGGGGGTGATTTCTTGAAAAATTAAGATGGATTGTTTGTTCTTTTCAACATTCCATCTCAAAGTTTCCAGATGAGAGGTTAGTGTTTTTTTAAGAACTGATCTGGATACGCCCTCCAAGGAACCAGGATTTGCGTAATAATCTAGGTGGCCCATCTCACCAAGTACAGATCTTACGTACGACAGCCAGCGGAGATTTGCAACCCCATCTAGGGCCAAGCAATCCTCCAGGAGGTCCCTGTTAAAACTGGCCTCCTTGGTTGTCCATACCTTGTGCCATAGGAGAATTGGGGCCATCCTAATTGTGTCCCCCATATGCTTGACTCCGGCCTCTATGTGTGTCATAAATGAGGATGAGGACTTTGGGACACCCAGAAGGTAGCTGATGAATTGATTCTCACAGCTCTGCAACGTTTGATCCTTCTCGATGCCCCAAAGTCCCGCCCCATAGGTGGCTGTGGACACACACTTCGCCTGGTATATTTGTGCAAGTTCTTTAATTGGTCTACCACCCACTCTGTTGGAAAAAGCGCGCAGGGCGCCTATAGTACGGATAAAGGCCAACTTCCTCGCTTCAATTGCCTGTTTCCAACGACATTTCCTGTCAAAGAGTATGCCAAGGTAACAAAACTTATCAACGATGGCAATATTCTGCTTGTTCAGGAACACGTTACATGGCACCCTACTGCGCTTGTTAGTGCACGGCATGGTAAAAGTCTTCGAGATGTTTACTTTCAGCCCTTTATTTTCCATAAAACCTGCAAATTTAGTCACTGCCCTCTGCAAACCCACCTGGGTCTGAGACATTATGGCCGCGTCATCGGCGTACAAGAGGATTGGCACTGGTAAGCCTTTCACGGTGGGGTAATCGTTTTGGAAGAGAGAGAGGTATTGGCCCACTGAGTTTATGTAGTAGGTAAATAGCCTGGGGGCTAGGATACATCCTTGCCTAACCCCCCTTAACAGGGCAAATTTGTCAGTGCATTCGCCCTGCTTGCCAAATCTCACTCTTGCCCCACAATTGTGGTACAATTCTCTAATGAAAGTGGTTAGGCGTGCATCAATTCCCATCTCGGCCAATGTCGACCATAACAAAGAATGGTCCACGCAATCAAAAGCACAACTCAAATCAACAAAAGTTATAAAAAGTGACCCACCTCTAGCCTGCGTGTATTTAGCGCATAAAAGGGCCAAGTTTAAGCACTGCTCAGCAGTCCCTACACCCTTCCTAAAACCGTATTGGAGATGTGAGACTACATTGTGTTCCTCCTCCCACTCCTGTAGTCTCTTTAAAATAATCCTCCCTGCTAATTTCATAAGGCCATCTAAAAGAGATATTGGCCTATAGCAGGTTGGATCGTCTCGCCTACCCTTTTTAAAAATGGGGACCACTATTGCATCCGACCAACTTTCTATGAACCCAGATTGGTTGCTCTTATTCAACACATTTGTGGCATTGGGTACATTCTCTGTTGTGTCTGGTGGGTGTGCATGTTGCTTGGCATGTTGTATGTGAGCTTGTGAGCTTGTGATGTGTGCTTTCCCAGTGTTGTGAGTTGCATGATTGTTCGTTTGGTACTTGCCAACGAGCAGTGCATTTCAGTGGTTGCCATCCTGGTAGTGCTGGTTGATGATGGACTGTCGGAAGATGTGGGGATCATGCACACTGCCTGGACGGTCAGCGTCGACATTGGTGGAGATTCCCCGGTGGTCCGCTATTGCCTGGACATTGATGGAATACTTGCTCTTTCTGTTGCAGTTATTGTGTGCAGTATTGCCAAGGGGCACAAATAGGACATGTGTGCAGTAAATTGCCCCATTACACATGCGGGTAGCCAGCTGTGGTGTAGATGCCTTGCTTGGTCTCCGGCTGTTCCTGCGCTGTGTGGGGGAAGTATAGATAGTGTGGCACCAAGCTGATGGTGTCATGGTGTCATCCATGACCGTTGTGAGGGACTTGGATTGGGCTGGCTGTGTGACTCCTCCGACTCTGGCGGTTGTTGGTTGGAGGGTACCAGAGGCCAACATGTTCAGCACGGCCAGCAGCTTTGTCTGAGGTGGGATGTTGCTTTTCCACTGTGTTAGTACCATCAGCCTCTGGGCATGATGTTCAGGATGCGGAGGATGATTGTGCCTTTGAGCTTTTGGTGGGCAATGACATTCTCTGGTGTTGGGTCTGTGAGGTTGGTGCGTTTTCTGAGGGTCGCTTTTTGTCTGCGCTGCCTCGCTGTTGGTCCGGTGTGGAAGGATTCTGGGAGGTGGTGGTGGGTGTTGTGGCCCTGTTGGGGCTCCCAGCTGCATGGTCAGTGGCTCCATGGCATCTGTTGCCCTTCATGTGTGGCTCTGGCCTGCGCTCCCTTTTGTGGTGAAGGCCATCATCAGACTTTACACCAGATCAGAGCAGGTTTTAGTTTCCTGCTGCTAACAGCCCTAGCGCCTGTTTTGGGTTCTTATCGCCGATCTGGCTGGTCGTTGAAAATGTTGCGGAGTGGTGTTGTAATGGCTTTTTGCACAGGAAAGCCTACTCTGCATCTCATTAACGATAGTTGCCTGGGTCATCTGTGGCGATGTTTTTTGCGGCTGCTATCGCCGGTAAACTGGTGATATGGGCTGTTAGCGGCAGCTTGTGAATGGAGAGCTAAAATTATTGTGGCTTTGGCTGCGATAAAGTGCCTTGAGAATATGCCCCATAGTCATATACACAGATGTAACCAGATCATAGGTGCAATGTGGGTTGAATATGCAATATTACAACCAGGATTTATTTCTGTTTTTTGAGCCCTGAGGAAGTCGTGGGGTATGCCCCTTAATGATGAAATACATGTTGGGCTCTTAGGCTCAAAATAAAGAAGAGGACAGCAGGCCGAGAAATAAAAAAGACCATCAAAATATAGATCTTGTTATTAAATATACATTTGTTTACTCTGTCATTTATTTTAGTGTGTGTTTTGAGGCTGGAATGTCATGCATTGTTGATTTCTATCACAAAATAGTTCAGAGTTGGGTGAATCTTCCTACCTCTGAAAGCACTGCAATCAAGATAGGAAAGTTAGAAATTGTGTGGGATCATTAAGTGAGCACCAGATCACCCCTCACAAGACTTTATAATTAGCCACTCAGTCCTGATAAGTCCTTCATGCCCAGCATAAGGTTTAAACGCCATTGACACCATAATAAATTGACTTTTTGTTTCAAACTACACACTGTGTTAATTGCACAGTGTAATTTCATTTGTTATATAATTCAGTTTGTCTTTGTAAATACCAATAACCTATTATTGTTCAGTTATTTTGTCACCACTCTCCTTTTATGGTTATGGTTTATTTTACTTGGGGCTTCTCAAAAATCTTCTTCATTACTCACTGAACTGAGTATTTTTGTTTATGCATTTTCCTTACATTTCCAAGCTAAATCAGAACATTGGAATGTTGGGAGCTCCTTTGAAAACAACGGAGTGCTCCGGGCTTCTAATGGCTGGTAGAAACCCAGAGCCCAAACATTCCAATGTTGTCCTTCACAGCTGTTGCTGTGGAAAAAGGCCTCACAGAGCCTGAGGGAATTCCAATCCCCTCGGGCTCCGGGAGGCCTTTGTTTTATTTGTTAGACCAATCTGCCCCCTAGTGGATGACTTTGCTAATTGCCTTATAACCCGCCATAACTGGGCTATACAGGCAATAAAGTCCCGCTCCCTAGTAGAATGCCCTTGCCTTTGGCTTGGGCCTTTAATGCAGTAGCGGTCCTTTACAGGCCGGTATATCCTGGTGCAGCACGGCTGCAAAATTCCTTCATAAATCACCGCTAATAAACCCACGGAACCATCTTACACCAACTTACAACTTTGGGCCCATCACTCTGATCATTCACACACACAGTTATCCTGTTCCGAGGATTCAGTATGAGTTCAATAAGGGAGTCACAATGCTATAGAGGAATGCCTAAATTATAATTTATACATTATTTGCAACTGCAGTTTAATTATTAAGAACTATGTTTTTATTTTAAACAAGGTAAACAATGTCATTCCACTATCTAAATTAGGATCTGCTAGTAAAAGTTGACTGCAAGGAATATCAAACTAGTTTAATTCTTCATTTATTTAATTTTTATTTTCTCATATTTTAAATCTTTTAGCATGATCCTTATTTTTATTAAAGCTAAAAGAAACAACTCAGTTTGCAATAAAATCCTTAAAAGAATAGGTTAATGTTAGAACTGGCTATTTCTGGTAAGCTAGGGCTGACGCCACAGCTAGGCAGAAACCACCATTCTAGTCAAGGCAATGGAGTCACACACCAAGATAGCCCCTGCTCACCCCCTTGGTAGCTTGGCACAAGCAGACAGGCTTATCCCAGAGGCAATGTGTAAAGCATTTGCGCCAGCACACACCAGCAAGAACATCCTAGGCACACCACATAAGGAACTCCACACAAGGTTATATAAAAATAACTTCTGTATTGTAAAACCACATCAGATAGAAGTCACACAAGTACATTGTGCCAACTGGCACGGGCAATATTCACAAGGGATTATGTACAGGACAGGGCCACATGGGCCACTGTCAGAATCATCACTTAGTAGAAATAGCACTTCTAGAACATAGAACATAGGAAATAAAACCACTGTAGCATAAATTAGCAAATATAGCACACAGCCATTGACTACTGGTAACAGGTAAGTACCACCTACGCAACCCTAACCACCTTAGGAGAATGTCACGCAGGGAACCAGGACCTCACTAGGACCACCTGTACTAGAAAGAACTACCACCTAAGTATCACAATACAATTAGGGGTATCAGCAAGAACACATTACACATGATGCATCACATCATTCAGAGGTGTAGGGAAGGAAAAACACATGATGCATAAAACATACATTCAGTGGTGTAAGAACAAGGCACATGATGCATCAAAAACACATTCAGAGGTGCAGGGAAGGGAAAACACATGATGCATAAACCAACACATTCAGAGGTGTAAAATCAAGGAAGACACATGATGCATAAAAACATTCAGAGGTGCCATACCATAACTCAATAGCACAAAAACACATGATGCAAAAAAACATTTAGAGGTGTAATAAAACCACACATATTGCGCAAAACTTATAAGCCACCACTTGTGGCAGTCCCTAGGCCAACTGGCCTTGTAGGGGCTAGGACGCCCTGTGTCCAAAAGTCAGTGGCCTAAGCGGTGCAGCTGCCCACTAATTGCTGGGCAGCTGGTATAACAATAAATCTATGGCATGGGCTCCCACTAGCCCTCGAACAGTACTGCGCCAAAGGGTAGGAGCCACACAGGCTCTTGAACAAATATGCCCCCATGAGCCTCTCGGACTCGTCAACAAATGGGTCTCTAGTCTCTTAAAATTACTATCACAGGAGTAATGTGGCTGTGCGGTATGCCAAAGTCAGTTCTATGCTAACTCTAGCGCTGTTTTACTGACACGCCAGCACCGTGTTTGCACAAGGCAGCCTTCCTGAGGAAAAGGACCCTCTCGCAGTCCCTGCCGGCCCCACTAGGCTCTCAGCCCGCTCTCGGCATACAACGAGCGGCTGGGAACCTGATTACCTGGAGGCGGGCGCGGCTGGTAAAGCGTGGTGCACGCAGCTCCCTCGGCCAAGTCAGGACGCTCTCCTCACCTCGACGCAGCTCCTCTTCCCGATCGGATTAGGGAGAGGGGAGCGCTACCTCGAGTCGGCTCCCAGCGTCTTCAGGCGTTGATTTCTCGTGGTGCCCAATCTGTGCGTGGCTCCCCAGATGAGCCCCTTCGTGACGTTGTGGCTCCTCTCTAGCGGCCCAATCACGTAGCGGCTTTGCAGACGAGCCCCCTCGTGACGTCGCGGCTTCTCTCAAACGGCCCAATCACGTCGCAGCTTTGCCAAACAAGCCTCCCGCAGCCCGCCAATGGCAGTGCGGCACCTCGGGAAAGCTTCTCGTTGGCAACCAATCGGAGCGCGGCCCCTTCGATTCCTCGGCCACGTCTCCGTGTCGCGGAAGATGTTGCTTTGAAGATTCCAAGCCCGGGCAGTGGCGGTGATTAGCGGCAAGGGCGGATTGGGAAGGCAAGTGGTCTGCAGATCTCCCACGAGGCGACACTTGAATAAGTGACGATGAGCACCTCGATCCTTACACCCGGCCAGCAGTCAGAATCACGCACTGAGGGCAAAACACAGCACGATCTGCACAGCGCCTCAGGAATGCTTGGGAATCTTTTAACCCTGGGTTCCAGGACAGGAGGCCAGCTCTTCTCAGGCCCTTGGGGATTCAGTTAGAAGACACAGCACACAACAAAGTCTTTGTAGGTCAAGCAGGCAGGGTCACAACACACAGCAAAGTCCCTCTTCTCCACAGCTTCAGTTGAACAGCAGAACAGGTCAGTCCTTTGAGCACACAGCAAGGCAATCTTCCTTCAGTTCTTCAGCGGTCCTTCTTCCAGCAGAGGTTTCTCTTGATTGTAGAATCTCATTTTCTATTGTCAGGGGTCCTTCTCTTATACCCCTAAAAGTCTTTGAAGTCTTTGTGCAAGTGGGCCCTGAGCCCGGTCTAAACCAGTTCTGGGTGTTGCTGGAGCCCTTGGGCTTTCTGGCTTCCTTCTTCCTTTCAGTGTGAGGGGCAGAGGTGACAGTCGCCCAGCGGGAGGCGGAGCCAGCATTGTGGCAGGCAGGCGCACCCCTATTCACTCCCAGGTGCTATCTCCTCCCACTTCCCTAGTTGCAGATGCAGTCATTCAACCAAGGGCTGACTCAGACAACCTCCTGGGGGCTCCCCAGCCCCTGTCATCCTCAAACCAGACAGTCAATCCATAAGCAGGCCCAGGCTCACTCCTGGAGCCAGGCTCCAGCCAATCACATGGCAGGCACAAATTACACAAATATGTGAACTTCTAGAAGTGGCACTTCTACACTAGACACAATCATGCCACATATATCATTGTGCAGCATTCAATCTCACGAGTTCGCACATACCAAACTCGACCCTGCACTCCCCACACATCAGGAACTACCATGGGCATACATATTCCCCATTCATTCCTATGGGAGGGCAGGTCACTCTCACCACACACACAGAGAGCTCACACACTTTACACTGTACCACAGTGAAAAAGTGCGCAGAGGCCTAAAATCACCAACACCAGGTTCGGAAAAAGCAAAAAGTTTAGGGGTTTAGGGGTGAACCTGCCAAAAAGGGCTAGGTCCAACAGTTAAAATTTCAATAACATTCATTTATTAGCAAATGACAGCGGGAAAAATAAGCAACGAAAATATTACCTAGATGGAAAGTTGAAGACATTAGTACAGAACAAAATATTCCCAAAATGGAAACCTCTCTGTCTCTCTGTCTCAGGATGCTGCACCAAATATGGAAACTAAATCAAAACGGGAAACATTTCTAAGTCCCTGTGCCTTAAAGCAAAAATTGCGCAGACAGACAGCATCTCAGGGTGCAAAATCAGATTGGAAAAGCAAGCTTTTTTCAATGTCCGAAAGGTCCTTTTTTATAAACTTTTTCACTAACTTATCTATCTAAATTCGTAACTCTTAAGTTCTGAATGTCTGTGATTGGTCAATTTGGAGCCGTACGAGCATAACCTCATCATTCTCTATGTAAATGTCCTGCAGTGTCATCCTCACTTGCTGTAACTGGGGTTTCTTTATTCAACACCAACTTCCTTCAAAGTGTCCTTTAAATTGATATTTAGCCTTTCTTCCCCACGGGTAGACTTTTTGCTTCGCTGTCATCTTACCTAGCACAAAGGAACAAACATGCATAATTCAACTTACCAATCTTCATGTTTTATGCCACGAATAAACGGACAAAAGCACACTCATGCAGGTTTTATTTTAGTGCATAACATATGCGTACATTTTAATACACAATACTCAACAGATTAATAATTTATTTGCTTAGGCAATACATGCAAATTATTATCCCACGTGTATTGGTATGCAATTTTACACTAGTTTGATTAATTTTCAAGACCACGCAATTTAGTACTTGTTAGTGTTATGGAATGTTGAATTCACAAGGGTATACAAAAAAATGTGTTTTCCACCTTGCTCCATCAACTTCCCCCTTTGGTGATTTTATCACCAAATTATGTCCCAAATTTCGAAAATTTGATATAACTCAACATGTTTTAAATTCTTTTAATTAGTACTTATTATACCTCTGTTGCTTCTATTTTCTTTGTATCTTGGTACATCTTTTCTTTATACGGTTCCATCTCAATATCACCCTTTTCTCTTTCCCTGTTTTGCTTTTCTTCAATCTTTTGCTTCAAAATTCTTTTTACATTTCTTCTTTGAACACATTGACAACTAAGTCTAAAAGCTAAAATAGCTATTACAATTATTGCCACTGGTATTAGTATTTTACCTATTATGGATCTACTTATTTCATAAAACCAATTCCTAACTGCAGCTAAACGTCTACCAAATTTTTCAAGTAAACCTTCTACTTCTACTGGCTCTATCTCTTTATGCAATTGTGTAATATTTGTTATATATTTCTCAATGTTCTGACTTTTGTCTGGGATATATGTACAGCAGTGGACTTTTAAAATTCCACAGACTCCTCCCTCTTTGGCCAACAATATATCTAAAGCAAGTCTATTTTGCGTCACCATACTTCTCATTGCAAACATTTCGATATTGACCATCAGAAATCCTCCAGCTGTATCTGTTGAGAATTTATCTACAATTGTTGACAATTTTCTTATTCTATTTGCATTAAATGATATACCCACTGCTGGTATCAATGCCCCAAAAACATCATTAATTATTTCAATTGCACTTTCTCTTTTAGGACGGCTTAGATGTTTGCCAATTTCATGGATTCCATTTGTGCCTCTGTCAACATGGAAAATCTTTGGAAAAAACACCCCAATGTAACAAGAGCCGTACCAATGGTTTGGTAATCTATAGTACGCTTTGTTCCCACATACAAAGTAAACCCCAGGGAAAACTGGATCATTTCCACTGAGGAAATAGAAATTTTTAGGTAATCAATGTGTCCCCCACTCGCACCCTATCCATGCACCCATGTTCCATGTATGTCGTGTAATTCCCTTTCTGTGCATGCCATGAAGACGCATATGCATTTGCGTCCAACGTTAACATGTCAGTTATTCAGTCCTCCAAGAAAACTATGTTAATTTGGCTTTTAGGCCTATGGTGCCAACGTCTTTACATGGTGCACTTTTAAATAACGCGAAGCACACGTTTTCCAAATTTTTCTGGCTCAGTCGAGCCAGGCCCTTAATTGAGGCTCCGAGTCTCTTCTGTCTCTGAAGCTGCAGTTTAGGTATGCATCCCTGACCTCTGTCTTACTTCCTGCCCAGCGAAGCGGTGCCCGGCTCGGCCTGGCCTGCCTGCCAAGACAGTATTTTGCCTACAGTTATCTGCTCAGCCTCCTCGAAAACACATTCCAGTCTAGTGAAATAGGTAAACATGTTTCCGGCTGCTGAGCAAAGGGCCCGGCCTTCCTGTCCTCCTTGCAAGTGATTTACAGAACCCGTTACCATGGTAGGCCCATGGCCCCGCGCATTGCACCAAGACACGTATGCACGTACTAGCATTCAGTATTGAACGGCCTCTGCCCGAGAGACCTTTTACTTCAGACAACACATCCTCTAAACATGAGATACCAGATATGCTATAGGTGCAGGTCGTTCTGACATCCCAGACACCAAGACTCTTCTACTAGAGCTAAAGTCAAGCCCCCCAGTTCTCCCCAGTTACACGTCATGCTCAGTTGCGCGCGCACACAGGGTAAAGGTTTCTGCTGACCCTGCAAAATTTCACTATGCATCCACCCACCTATGACACTTCTGTGACGTTTCCAATACACGCCTACGTGTACGCCCTCTTACACGCCTCCTGTTACGCACATGTGTTCTTATCTCTCTCTTGCCACTTGTTACGCCTACTGTATTCATTTCAATTATACTGTTTTACTATATATAATGTGTGATGTTAATAAAATGTTGAATGTCCCTTCCTGAACCTTAGTGGTGATGGAACTCGATGTCCCGGTTCTCGAGAATCTTAATTAAAGCCTATATGACTCAGATACCACGGACTCTGCCTCTCATTTTATTGAGCTATCCTTTATTGTCATTTAATGTATAGAAAAATAGTCCCGGTAATTTCATTTACCACAGAATCTGGCGCCCGAATAGGTAACCCCTCCCCTTCATCACGCGCCGGTGATGTACGCAGGCCCCTGACCCCTTCTACAGCCGTGACGGATTCCTGTGCACACCTGCGGGTTTTCCTGCTATCTCCCTCAGGCCCACGGAGGAGACGGAGACTGCGGTCCGGCATCCAGACGAGGCAGTGAGGAATGCGGAGAGTCCCGACCAGAGCCCAAGCCGAGAGAGCAAGGTCCGAGGTATCCGGAGGCCCACCTGTTCCGAAGCGCATGCGTAGCAGCGTAGACGTCCAGTCCAGTCCAGTTTCCGAGGCCTTCAGTTTTGCTTCCCGGTGAGTACCGTTGTTGGGAACGCATCTAGACGGGTTCATTAATTTGTACCCGGTCAAGACGGGTCTGGGTACACAGACCCGGTCCAGACGTGTTCACTTAGGTGAATACGGTACGACGTGTCTCTTTATGGGACCGGTATTGTCTGTACTGTTTTAGCAGTGCATCTAGTGATCCAGTATTCTAGTATTGTTTCTCGAGATTTTCAGAATTTATGTTTTCTATGTACCAGGTATCAGTCTGAAATGTTTTACTGTGTTTAACGTCGTGGTATGAATGATTGTTTGCTATTCATTACTTTGTTTATTGTGTTCACGTTCAAGTAAATTCAAAAATGCCACTGTTCTCGAAATTACGTCAGATAGGAACTAGGAAAGGGATACTCGAAGAAGCAGTTCCCGTCCCGCCTATGGACACTCCAGGACATTTTATGTACCATAAGCATGGCTTAGATGCCATATTGTACCTAGACTTGTGGGTTGATTATACAAAGGATCTGGAAGAGAAATATAGATGGCCTGTCTCAGGGACATGGGATGCTGAATGCATCATGATAGTAGAGGAAGCACTATGGAAAAAGAAAGCCAGACAATCCCAGAAAGATGCTATAGAATTGTGGCGTAAAGAAGCGCATAGAAGAACGGAGAAAGAAATCAGGAAAGCAGAGAAAAGTAGAGAAGAATCTGAAAAAGCTAGAGAAAGAGAGCTACTAGAAGAAGGTGAACGAGTTAGAGCAGAACAATTAGACAGACAAAGAAATGCCCTTATTACAGGCATGTATCCTGTTCTCGCCGAGGGCCTGCCCAAGGCGACCCCGGAAGTACCCCGTAACTTGCCGCCACCATTGGTCCCGACTAAATTACGTCATAAACAGACCGCAGCGGAAATTTTCCTTTCTTCGTACTTAGATGACACTGTCCCAGAATATGCTAACAGAACTCCTGCTCCAAATGTTCATCCTCCCAACCCTGTTCACATTCCTGTTGATGACACGACACCCCCCACTGTCTCATCTGCCACTGTTCCGGTCTCTGGTCCTAGCAATCCTTTTAATGCGCCTGCAACTCAGGGCCCACCTGTATTACCTGCACCTACTTTACCACCTACACCGCCACCAGTGACAGCACAGCCAGTAATGGTTGACGATCCCGCTTTGGGGGGAGCAGTAGGAGGTACTCCCGTCACCCCGCCTCAAATAAAACGAACCACACTCAGAGAAGCAGCATTACAACGCACACCAAAAGTAGCTACATACGCAGCCCTTAGACAGTACCTTACAGATTGTAGATATGATCCGGTACCAGGCGAAGACCAGATGATATTATATTCATTACGTATACGACGTGTTACAAACTATTTGACTATTTTACCAGACATGAATAAACATCTAGACAACATATATCACTTTATTAGAACAGGGGAGAAACCAGAAAGTATTCACGAGGCCATGGCACACAGAAAGGTGGAGACTCAAGGTATGATCCTACAGTTTTTGATAAATTGTTTGATTAGGGAACAAGACCAGCCAGGTAAAGACAAAGAAGAAATGAAACTTCTGATTAAATGGAGTGACAACATAGCTGATGGAAAACACAGTAAGCAAGCTTGTATAGAATCCATGTACAGAAAGATTTGTAAAGAAATTCTAGACATACACGCAAGGGAAAAAGCAGCGAGAGAAGCCGAGAAAGCAGATGATGAAGTCTCAGAAGACGATGATATAGAAACTGCGAGTGCAGATAGAATAGCATATGTAGGTAGGGCGAGACCCTTTGAAAGACCCATACGTCTAGAAAACCAGAAACGTTTTCTCTCTCCCATACCAGAACAATGTTCTCTTGAGCATCTATTCCAAGCCACTGATAAAGTACTGAAAGAACGGATAGGTTACAGTGAACTTAGTACCATGCATGAGCAAGAACTGGCCCGGTCAGTAGTCCAATGGGCTGGCAATACTAGTGTATATAAAGATGACGCAGTAGCGCAAACGTTTTTGAGTCTTTCCCCAGACGAACAGCGATTAGCTGGTATGTACATGATCCAACACCTCATTACACTGTATGAAAGTCAGCATTCTGATCCAGGTCCCCTATATAATATATTGGAAGAGTTACTCCTAAAGAGATGGAGAGGCCTAGGTACCGATTTAATTAATATTATTCTAGAACAACGGCACAAATACAGAACTTTCCTGACTCCACATTTCGTTCCTGTTCCACCTCCAGCAAGGAAACCCTTTTTCATAGACAGACAGAATCCCTTACGAGAAGTTCATCCTGTCCGAACGGAAGGGGGTGAGATTCAACGAGTATTTGTATACACGCCCTTGACCAAAATGGAATTATTGGAAATGAAAAAATTAGTGCCCTGCCATGATAAAGATCCAGCTGGGTTTCACCGTGAATTAAAAGACATGCTCCTCATGGGGGAGTATACGTACCCCGATATCCTTAAAATGTTAAAGGTTCTGTTACCAGCCGGCATTTACAAAAAACTTAAAGAAAAAGAATGGGAGGTGGGAGAGAAAAAGATTGATTGGACAGTATTAGAAAACAAAGAAAAAACACGAGTCCCTGGTACTGGTCTTGGGGAAAAAGCCAAAGCATTACCCGAGTTGTTAATACAAGTTTTACCAAGATTACTAACTACGAAAAAGGAAGACTGGTATGCAATCTCAGCCTGCAAACAGAAACAAGACGAAGACACTAGTGATTTCTATTCCAGATTCGAGAAATGTTTCATTATTAATAGCGGCCTGAAAACAAGTAGTGAATCGTATCCACATCTTTTTGTGACCAAATTAGTCGAGAATTCCTTACCACAGGTTAAAAACAGAGTACTGAAAGTCGAAAGTACATGGCAAGCTAATACCCCTTCCCAAATGTTACAAATGTTACAGTACCACCAGAATCGAATCAGAGAGGAACACGAACACGAACAGAGACGTCTTAAAGACACGAAAATTAAAGTACTAGTTGCCCAGTCCGTCCCAACAGATGGTCAGAAGAGGGGTACGACACAGACTAGTCATCCTGCAGCTCCTGTCAAAGGGAATTGCAACTACTGTAAACAGCCAGGTCACTTTATAAATGAATGTGCCGTTCTAAAATACAATATTGCTACAGGCAGGACGAAAGAAAGACCGCGTCCACCTAGACCAGAACATGTTCCACAGAATATTCCGCAGAACACGCAACCTCCTCAGAATACACAACAGACAGTAGCAGTACCCCAGCCCCAACCCATCGCTGCCACACAACATGTCAACCGACAATTGTACCAGTATGCCCAGTCGGATTACCCCGAATATCAGCAGTATTCATGAAACAGCCTAGAGAGGGAGGTTGGCTTGCCCCTTATCGAGGTTCCTGTAGATCAAGAGGGTCCCTATGTACATAGTCAGGTATTAGGGAAAGACAGAACATTTTTGATTGACACAGGGGCGAGCAGAACTACCATCAGTCATGACGAGGTTCCAGGGGCACCCCTCTCAGGCTCACAGAATGTTTCCCTGGGATTTTCAGGAAAGCCTATTGTTAACGAAGCGTCAAAGCCAGTTTCCCTAGAAGTTGGTCCATTGTCTCGTACTACAGACCTGTTACTTACGAAATCATGTCCTGACAACTTGCTTGGTATAAAAACGTTGAAAGTATTAGGAGCAGTGATATGTTGTTCTCCGGAAGGAGTGAGATTGTTTTTACGTGATTTTAAAGGACATTATGTGTTGAGAGATTTTGATCCACGATTACAGAATGTACCACAGCATTTATGGGCACAAGGTCCAACTGATGTAGGTTGTATGCATATAACACCATATTGTGTTACTCTCAAACAAGGTGTTGTACTGCCCCGAATCCGACAATACAAGTTGCCACCTGAGGCTGTACCAGCCTTACTGAAAATTATTGACGAGCTCATTGCACAAGGAGTGGTTGTAGAAACTGACTCCAATGTATGTAATTCTCCAATCATTCCGATTCTTAAACGAACTGACCCGAATGCACCACCGGTCTACAGACTGGTGATCGTTCTCCGAGAGTTAAATAAATGCATAATACCCCAGTACCCAGTGGTCCCAGATATTTCTTCTCTATTGACTGCCATTGATTCCGAAGCAGCGTTCTTTACTGTTATCGATCTCAAGAACGCCTTCTTTAGTGTCCCCATTCATCCAGAAAGCCAGTATCTCTTCGGATTCTGTTTAAATGGCCGAAGCTTCAAATTTGCACGTGCTCCTCAAGGGTTCACAGAGAGCCCTAGTATTTACAGTCAAGCACTGAAACGACAACTGGACAGTATTCACATGCCTACTGACACTGCCCTACTCCAATATGTTGACGATCTGTTAATTACAGCACGGACCGAACGTGACTGCGAACGCGCATCACTGACAGTCTTGTATTTTCTGGCCGAAAAGGGGCATAAAGTGTCCCCTTCGAAGCTACAATTCTGTGCCCAGCAAGTGGTATACCTTGGACACTTGCTGTCCAAGAGGGGTAGACAGTTGACACCAGACCGCATTCAGTTCATTGCACATCTGCCACATCCCAAGACACAAAAGGAAGTACGGGCCTTCATTGGCCTCACTTCTTACTGCAGACAATGGATTCCTCAGTATGCATACCTAGCCAAGCCACTCATACAGTTGACAACACAGGAGGCAGCGACTTCGACTGTCCTCCCTTGGACTCAGGAATAAACACTAGCTTTTGATGAACTGAAGAAAGCTTTATGTCAAGCACCTGTTTTAGCGACACCATGTTACAGCAAACCTTTTACACTTTTTGTCACAGAACGCGATGGCACAGCATTATCTGTTCTCACACAAGATCAAGCAGGAAAACACAAGCCTTGTGCTTATTTTTCTAGTACATTGGATCCAGTAGCCCAGGCTTTGCCTGCATGCCTAAAATCAGTTGCAGCAACAGCTCTAGCTATCAGACAAAGCGATTCCATAGTGTTAGGACATCCCCTGACAGTACAAGTTCCACACTCCGTGGAAGTTCTCCTGAACCGAACCCAGACTCAACACTTGACCATAGCACGACTGACAGGATATGAACTGACACTTTTCCAACCACACATAGAAATCAGACGTTGCAACATACTGAACCCTGCTACACTGTTACCCTCTATCACAGCAGACCCTACGCCACATGACTGTGTGGACGTCATCAATACCGTAACAAAGCCAAGACAAGACTTGACAGACATTGCATTGTCCGATCCAGACCTGACACTTTACGTAGATGGTTCATGTATGAGGACAAGCACAGGAGAGTTAGTGGCCGCATATGCAGTGACCACTGAAACTGAAGTCATAGAAACCCATTGTATTGACACATTGTCTGCCCAAGCAGCAGAGCTCATCGCTCTGACCCAAGCCTGTATACGAGCCAAGAACCTGAAAGTAAACATATACACAGATTCACAGTACGCATTCGGAGTCGTTCACGACTTCGGCGTTCTCTGGTAGGAGAGAGATTTTCTGACCTCACACGGCACCAAGATACAACACGGTCCCCTCATTCAGGCTCTGTTAGAGGCAATACACTTACCCGCATCCATTGCTATCATGAAGTGCAAAGCACATACTAAAGTCACCGACACTATTTCCCAGGGTAACGACCTGGCAGATCGAACAGCTAAGCTCACAGCTCAGACTCAAACAGACATATCGACTAACGCCACAAAGACTGAAGTATCAACACCGACACATTGTATGACAGTTAAGGATCCCACACTAGACGTACTCGACATACAGACACATGCAACTTCAGACGAAATAAAGAAATGGACGGAACAAGGAGGGATCCAGACAGATCAGGGATGGATGACGAAGGGAAGAGCCACATGGTTTCTCCCCGACTCTATGGTTCAAGTTATCATTAATACAGCACATAGTCCAGCACACTTAGGAGAAAAAGCCATGTTAGACAGCATCCAGAATCTCTGGTTCAACAAGCATTTATGTGCAGCAGCAAAACAGAAAGTGCGTACCTGCATGATCTGTTGTCAGTTCAATCCAGGCAAAGGTATCCCCGTGGAACAAGGTGGATTTCATCCTCCTGACCATCCTTTTGAAGTCCTCCAGATGGATTATATCCAGATGGACAGATGCCGAGGATTCAAGTATGTCCTCGTAGTTGTATGTGCCCTTTCCCGATGGACCGAAGCATACCCAGTCCCAGATTACACTGCTGTAACCACTGCCAAACAGTTGGTCCGTGAATTCTTCCCGCGATACGGCTTGCCCCGTGTCGTATACTCAGATAATGGACAGCCATTCTCGTCCGAACTCATGAAACAGGTCTCACTCCTGTTAGGATACCAGTGTAAATTCCACTGCGTACGACACCCCAAAGCCGCCGGTCTCGTTGAGAGACATAATCAAACCCTGAAAACACGGTTAGCGAAGGTCTGTGCAGAAAAAGGAGTAGATTGGATGGTAGCCCTGCCGGTTGCCCTCTTTTATATGCGTATGGTAGCCCATTCCAGAACTGGACTGTCCCCGTATGAAGTAGTCTTCGGCCGTCCCCCAAATATGTGGGGTACGCCTATGCCTCGTAAAATCACTGATGTTGATAGTAACATGCTGACAGATTACCTGGCTTCCTTGATGTCTGCACTACTATCTTGTCGTTCACAGGTCGCAGCTGCCTTCCCCGACAACACCCAGGTGAAACCGCATGAAATTGTTCCCGGAGACCTGGTGTTGGTCCGCAACTTTGACCGCTCAAGCCCTCTGGAGCCCAGGTGGAAGGAACCAAAACTGGTGTTGATGACCACAAGGACCGCTGTGAAGATTGAAGGCAGGAAAGGGTGGCTCCACTCCAGCCACATTAAACGATTTCATGGACTGTGTCCAAAGACATTTCCCAAGGACTGCCCCGCTACAGACTCTAAACTCCCCCTGTTAGAGAAAACTTCACAACAGGAGTACAGAACTAAGTTGAGGTCTAGTAAGTCAGACAGCGTTTAATTGTTTAAGTCCCCCTCGGGTGAAGCGGTTAGACAGGTTTCTGACATGTATAAGATAGACCCAAATAGTCAGAGAGATAGGCGAATCGGAAAGAGAAAAATATTGCAAAAATATGCACAGCAGATGCGTCATTACTTTAATTTTTATGTTCTTTCTGAGTCTTACGATTATATGCATAAGTTTAATGCTACATGTTTTCTTTCCTCTTGGTTCCCATGTACATATTTCCTCTAATGACACTGTAGAGCACACTTTCAGTGACCTGCCCCCTCACGAGCTGTCCTATCGATTAGCAATGCGCAACAATACTTTCATTCGTATGTTACACCATACACACCAGACCAACAATGCCACAAATTGCTGGGTATGTGGCCGACTCCCTCCCTATCAGAAATACAAGGGAGCTCTGCCCCTCTTTCCTTATCCGTTTACATATAATGGTTTGTGCGGAGCATGGTTTACTTTAATGTCCTCCCTAGACAGTAAGTCCACAGTTTCCCAAGGCAATTGGATATGGGGGAACCTGAATACAGTTATGGATAAAATATGTTTCCCAGACAAGGAAGGTCTTCCCCAAAGGACAGGGACCGATCTAGAAAATGAAGTGTATGGATTAGGTAATTTTACACTTAACCTCATGATTCTGAACGTTCAATCCGAGACTAATTCGGACTTGCCGTTTATTACAGTTTTGCCAGTGAAAGGCGAATTATGCGTCAGAAAGAATGGTTCAGTACATCTAGGACACAGTGATTGTAATACTGTGGTCGATTTCAGTGATAAAGGAAAGTCTACTTTCAAAGCTTCCCGCCATTCTTATTTTATATGTGGTCAGACAGCTTATGTACGTCTGCCATTAGATTGGGATGGAACGTGTTATATCTCGTTCCTATTACCACCTGTTTTCCTAGCCCCACCTGATTATCATCGAAATTCACACCTTGTACATGTAAGACATAAGAGAGACCTTCCTCCCGTTATCGATTATTCTGAGTCAGCATGGGACCAGTATAAGGATTATATTAAAGGATACTTTTGGTTCATAGGTCCCGTCCAAAATAGTAAGATAATACGAAGATTGACCAGAACTCTTGAAGCAGTAGTGAACGAAACTACTTTTGCTTTAGGTAACTTGACCGAAGAGCAGTCTGCTATGAGACTTGTTGTTCTTCAAAACCGCCTTGTCCTTGACGTCATCCTGGCCGATAGGGGCGGAGCTTGCAGAGTGATCGGATCCAGTTGTTGTATTTTCATTCCTAATAACGCACCGTCAGTATATAAAGCAATAACAAGGCTCCATAATATAGCTCGCCAGATGCGCCAGAATCCAGACACCTGGACATGGTCCGGTTGGCTTTGGAGTGTGATATCCGCCTGGGGATGGAAAGTATTGTCATTTCTAGGAATAATACTGCTCATAGTATTCAGTTGTTGTCTCTGTCTGCAATGTGGGCCAGCGATTTGCGGCTTGTGCGCCACAGCTTGTATTCCCCGTCCAAGTGCACGTTCCCGTTCCCGAATGAAAAAAGATGAACAAATGATGCTATATGAACAGATAGATAGTCTCATGAAAATAGACATATCCTAAAGGGTGTTGTAGGGGCCAAGGAGGGAATGAGGAAATAGAAATTTTTAGGTAATCAATGTGTCCCCCACTCGCACCCTATCCATGCACCCATGTTCCATGTATGTCGTGTAATTCCCTTTCTGTGCATGCCATGAAGACGCATATGCATTTGCGTCCAACGTTAACATGTCAGTTATTCAGTCCTCCAAGAAAACTATGTTAATTTGGCTTTTAGGCCTATGGTGCCAACGTCTACATGGTGCACTTTTAAATAACGCGAAGCACACGTTTTCCACGTTTTTCTGGCTCAGTCGAGCCAGGCCCTTAATTGAGGCTCCGAGTCTCTTCTGTCTCTGAAGCTGCAGTTTAGGTATGCATCCCTGACCTCTGTCTTACTTCCTGCCCAGCGAAGCGGTGCCCGGCTCGGCCTGGCCTGCCTGCCAAGACAGTATTTTGCCTACAGTTATCTGCTCAGCCTCCTCGAAAACACATTCCAGTCTAGTGAAATAGGTAAACATGTTTCCGGGTGCAGAGCAAAGGGCCCGGCCTTCCTGTCCTCTTGCAAGTGATTTACAGAACCCGTTACCATGGTAGGCCCATGGCCCCGCGCATTGCACCAAGACACGTATGCACGTACTAGCATTCAGTATTGAACAGCCTCTGCCCGAGAGACCTTTTACTTCAGACAACACATCCTCTAAACATGAGATACCAGATATGCTATAGGTGCAGGTCGTTCTGACATCTCAGACACCAAGACTCTTCTACTAGAGCTAAAGTCAAGCCCCCCAGTTCTCCCCAGTTACACGTCATGCTCAGTTGCGCGCGCACACAGGGTAAAGGTTTCTGCTGACCCTGCAAAATTTCACTATGCATCCACCCACCTATGACACTTCTGTGACGTTTCAAATACACGCCTACGTGTACGCCCTCTTACACGCCTCCTGTTACGCACATGTGTTCTTATCTCTCTCTTTCCACTTGTTACGCCTACTGTATTCATTTAAATTATACTGTTTTACTATATATAATGTGTGATGTTAATAAAATGTTGAATGTCCCTTCCTTAACCTTAGTGGTGATGGAACTCGATGTCCCAGTTCTCGAGAATCTAAATTAAAGCCCATGTGACTCAGATACCACGGACTCTGCCTCTCATTTTATTGAGCTATCCTTTATTGTCATTTAATGTGTAGAAAAATAGTCCCGGTAATTTCATTTACCACACCACCTTTAAATTCCCATCTCCCTTTGATAATGTATATGTCCTCACATTGACTTGCTCCCACAAAATAACTGTCATACACAGTATTATCTCTCTGAATACATAATTTTCCCAACATTGGTGTATCAATATTTATCTCTACATTTACATTATGTTCTTCAATATTATCATCTGAAAATTGACCATTTATTAAATTTAGTTTGTTTCACTTTCTCTCGCCTTTTATACTGTTGTCGTCTTTCTTCAACCATATTCAAAAAGGCTTTTTGCTCATTTCTCATTTCACAAGTCAAATTATGTTTAAAAGCATGATCGTGCGGTAATTCTTGTGTTTCCAAGAAATATTCTCCAAAAACCTTTGCAGGCTTAATTTTGTTTAATTCTGCTACAATCTTTAACTTTGCAAATACATCATCTGAATCAGAATAATAATACTCTAATTTACCGGATCTATAAAATATACGTGTTAGAACACTACAGGTCACACCATATGCCAATGGCAAATGGTGATAAGTCACTCCCTCGGACACTGATGTAGGCAACTTTACACATACATAACAATCGCTGGCATCCATTGTCCTTACATATTCTGACAACAATTTTGAATAGGTATTTCTAGAAAAATCACTCTCAGAGTTGTCTTGATGAATTTCAGGCCTACAAAAATATAAACTTTTCATTTGTTAAATCACTAGTTTTATCTTTAAAACTCTCATTAGTTTTCAATGTTTCCACATTAGGAACGAAAGGGATAAAAATTGCAAGAATTAACCATAATATCATTAATATTCCAGTACAGATTAACCACTTTCTACACCATTTTTTAAAAATGTAACATTTTGTTTTAGTCATTGCATTAGTAACTACATTAATAGCCATTTTTTTAAAAATAGAAAACTCTTTAACTTTGTTTGCCTCCGCACAACCTTATCTCACTTACTAAACTTTTTTAGATTTTAATTACAACTTTCCTTGGACATACATATATATTCCCTTCTTTTGCTTATGACGTTTCAGAAATGTTTCCTTCTATTACAGTTTACTCATTCTCTTTTTCAATATTTTGGTTAAACAGATTCTCTTGACTGCTATTTACCTCTCTTATTGGAGGTAGCACCATGTAAGTCCACTCAGGTGACTTGTATTTTGGGTTTGGTCTTTTCACCCTCTTTGGTCTTCGTACAACTTCCGTTTTCTTTCCCAACAATTCCTTTTGACTGGTTATTTCATTCACTTGTTCTTCTTGAACCTTTGCTCTATTAACCAGTTTAATTCTCAGTCCATCAGTTTCTTTAGGCCAATTATCTCCTTTTCTCACTTTCTTTATGTCAGGTTCAGTAGCACTTCGCTCTACTCTCTAAGTTCTTTTTCTTGAACTCCTTCTTAATTCAGTGTCATCATCACTTTCATCAGTTTCGGTCTCGGATCTTTCTACAGTTTCATTTATAATGACTTTCACATGTGTTGATTCCTTTTCAGCATTCAAAATGTCTCCAGTCAGTCCTTTCACTCTGTTAGGAACTTCTCCATAGCTGGTACCGGGAAGCTTATCCTCATCGTGAGTTATTTCCTTTTCACCAGTTTCAAGATTTCTGTTCCTGCATTCAGAGTTTTCAGACTGTCGTTCAGAATTCTCCAAGTTACCAGCTTTCTTTTCACTTGACTCAGTGTCCTTGCTGGTATTTGCGTCTACCAAATCTCGACTTACAGGTCGATCTTCAATATTTGGAATTTCTAGAATCTCATTTTCTCCTTCGGATGCAGAACTTGTATCTGATATTTCCAGATGTCGACGAACGGGTCGAGCTTCAGTATCTGGATCTTTTTCTGGTTCATCTTCAGTATCTGAATCAGTGGTGCTTTCACTCTCCTCCTGCAGATTTTCTGGCTCTGGCACACAAATGGCGTGGCTAGCATGCACCCATCTTTTAAGTCCGGCGCATTTCACTGCAGTAGTACTAACTAGAATCACTTGTCTTGGCCTTTGCCACCGAGGCACCAGACAATTTCTTCTCCTGTGAACCTTTATCCGTACCAAATCTCCAGGTTTTAGATCATGAGCTGGATGTTTTTCTTTCGTTTGTGAGTCAGTTCCCACCTGATGGAACACAGAAGTTACTATGTCAGACAGATTTTTGCTGTAATCCAGTATGATATCATCATTTATGCTCAATAGTTTATCAACTGCCACATATGCTTGTCTCATTACTCTTCCCATCAGAATCTTATGTGGAATTAATCCTGTTCTTTTATCAGGAGTGCTTCTTAGAGTCATCAGAACAAGTGGTAGGGCATCAGGCCATTTTAGTCCTGTGGCCAGACACATCTTGGCAATTCTGTTCTTTATTGTTCCATTCACTTGTTTAACCACCCAAGGCTTCTGGTCTTTATGCACAGTGCAATTTCTGTTGGATAGCCAGTGCTTAACAAATCATTTGCATTTGTTCATTGTGGAAATGAGTTCCACGATCAGTTTCAATTGTTACTGGAAAACTATAATGTTGTATAATCTCTCGCAACAACAGTTTAGCAACAGTTACTCCATCATTCCTCCTTGTGGGGAATTCTTCAACCCATCGTGAGAATGAACAGATAATTACAAGGGCATACCTAAGTCTGTTACATGGTGGAAGCTCGATAAAATCCAGTTGCATTCTAGTGAATGGACATCCCTCCCGTCCTCTGGTTCCCAGACTCACACAGTTTTCCTTCTTAGATTCATTTGTTGACAGATGAGACACCTTTGGCACAAGCTCTCAGCAATCATCCTGAACTTCGGATTGTACCATGTCTGCCTAAACAACCTAATCATAGCATCTCTCCATACATGGTCTTGACCGTGGTACATTCGAGCCATATTTAAAATCATGCTGTTTGGCATTACTGGCCTTATATCTTTATAGAACCAGATCTCATCCTCCTCTCTTTGTCTACATCATGCCTTCAACCAGTTATCCTTTTCTTCTTCATTAGCCTCTTCCTGCATTTGTTTTACTTCCTGCCAGGTCTCAACTATGGTGGTTAGCTTCAAAGGACTTAAAACATATTCAGTTTGTCTATCCCAATTAATGGATGCTTGGTTTCTAGCACAATATTTTGCAATTGAATCAACATATTTGTTGCCTCTTGTGATGTAATCATCACCTTTTTTGTGAGCAGCACATTTGACTACAGCCAATTTGTCTGGTAAGTGAATGGCATCCATTAACATCTTTACAACTTCAGCATTTCTGAATGGGGATCCTCCCGAAGTCAAATAGCCTCTTTGGGACCACAATTGTCCATAATCATGAACAACCCCAAATACATACTGACTATCAGTCACTATGGTAATCCTGATTTCTTTTCACAACTCCCATGCTCGAATCAAAGCAATCAATTCAGCAATCTGAGCTGATCAGATTCCTTTCAGACAAGATGCTTCCAACACATCGGCTACTGTGCACACAGCATAGGCAGCACTTAGTACACCCTCATCTGTTCTTAGACATGATCCACCCACAAACATCTCATAGTCTGACTCAGGTAAATTAAACATCTTTGATGTCAGATGTTGGTTTTGTGCAATATTCTAGTACATCCAAACATGTGTGATCTACCTCATCTCTTACCTCCACATTCATGGCATCAGGTGATAGAGTAGAAGAATTCACATTCACACACCTAAAAATAGTGACATTGTCTATACCTAGAATCAACTTTTCGTACTTGGTCATTCTATTGTTGGTAAGATACTGTGTCTTGCTTCTGGTAAGGAGAATCTCCACTGAATGAGGTACATATACCTTCAGTGGAAATCCCATCACTATGCCTTCACTTTGTTCAAAACTCATACTTGTAGCAGCTACTGCTTTTAAACACCCCGGCAATGCTTTTGCAATGGGACCCAAAACAGCAGAAAAATATGCGATAGGTTTTGTGAGTTTTCCATGTCTCTGTATTAAAACTGACAACGCACATCCTTCCCTTTCACTGCAGTACACTTCAAACTCTTTTTCGTAATCTGGCATCCCTAGAGCTGGTGCTTCACATAGACTTGTTTTTAACTGTTCAAAAGCCTTCAATTCTGATTTGTTCATTCGTTATGGGGTCTTTCATGTCTGATTTTGTCAATCTTTGTAAGGGTTTTGCTATTAGCGAGAAACCACTAATCCATTGTCGACAATATCCAACCATCCCAAGGAACATTCTCACCTGTCTCTGTGTCTTTGGTGGTTTCATTCCCTGTATCATTTTAATCCTCTCGAGTGTAACTTGTCTAATCCCTTTTGCAATTTTGTGTCCCAAGTATTGCACTTCTTTTTGACAAAACTGTCATTTTGATGGTGACACTTTAGGGCCGATTCCGATTCGGGAAAAACCGCTCCGAATAGCCGTTCGGAGCGTTTTTCCCATACGAATCGTACCCTGCAACGTCCCCCGTACTTACGACGAAGTACGATTTGTACCAGGAGCCGTACTCCATACAAGTTGTACAGAGACCATACAACTCTAATCTCTGTACGATTCTCCCTTGGAACCAGCTGTACGAGACATCTTTACGGTCCACGGCTGGTTTTTACGACCCAGCAAGTACGATACGTGTCGGGTACGCACCGTACGACCCTTTTTCTACAAAAGCTGAAAACAGCTGTAAAAGCAGAGTTCGCGCCGAAACAGGTACTGAATGCCCCCCCCCCCCCGGTACGGTGTGAACCCCCATGATCGCAGGGGTACGCACTGTACCCCTGCGATCATGGGGTGTACGGACCACACCCCTTGTATGATGGGTGTACGAGCCGTACCCCATGTACGATGGGTGTACGAGCCGTACCCCATGTACGATGAGTGTACGAGCCGTACCCCATGTATGATGGGTGTACGAGCTGTACCCCATGTACGATGGGTGTACGAGCCATACCTCATGTACGATGGGTGTACAGCCGTACCCCATGTACAATGGGTGTACCCATCGTACATGGGGTACAGCTTGTACACCCATCGTACATGGGGTACGGCTCGTACACCCATCAGACATGGGGTACGGCTCGTACACCCTATGATCGCAGGGGTACGTGCAAACCCCTGCGATCATGGGGTGTACGGACCGTACGGTGTGTATGTGTTTGTGTGCTTTTCCGTACGACTCGCCCTTACCTGACGTGGACCGTATGAATCGCGTCCTCATACCCGGGTCCGGATCATACTCGTCGCGTCGTACGGCATGTGTACGAGTCATACGTTTCACGGTTTCAGCCGTGCAATACATACGGATTGCAACGATTCGGACGGATACACAGAATACGGATCGTACTACGCGACTTGGACGGATGGGTACGATTCGTACGGAGAGGGCTCCAGATACAAATCGTACAGACGGTTTTTTTCCTGAATCGGAATCAACCCCTTTATGTACTTTATCTGCCAAATGATTCAACAATGTAAAAATATCTGTGACACATGCGTCTCGTTTTTTTGATGCCAAGAACAGATCATCAATATACTGGACTAAAATTGACTCTCCAGGTAAGCTGAGGTCTTCTAGTGACTTCTTCAGTAACTGATTAAAAATCGAAGGGCTCTCAGTATACCCCTGATGAATTCAATACCATGCTAAGATACAATTTTTGAATTGGAACGCAAAAAGTGGCTGGCTTTCTGAATGTAATGGAACAGTGAAGAACGCATTATATAAATCAATTACTGTGTACCATTCCGCATCGTGTGGAATCTGGTATAAAATTACTCCTGGGTTTGGTACAATCGGACAACATGGAACATCAATTTTGTTAACCTTTTTCAGGTCCTTTAATATTCTAAATGTTCCATTTGGATTTTTCAGTCCCATTATCGGTGAATTACAAGGACTGCTCTCTATCTCTCTCAAAATTCTGTATTCAATCATTTTCCCTATTAATGGTGTTATTCCTTCAATTATCTTAGCCGTCATTTTGTATTGTGAGACATTTGGGTAGGTCACTCCTTCTTTTTACGGAAATCCTTACAGGATCTACATTTTTCATCAAACCAATATCTTCTCCTGTAAAATTCCATACCTGATCTTTAACAATCTCTTTTAGTTCCTCCTGTACTCTTTCTTGCTCAAACACAGGGGACATCCTATTTTTCTCTGCTTCTATTAGTGTCATCGTCATTTTATACAGACTATCCTCATCTGGGGTTTGGAGCTCAATGCCATCCGGAGAGCAATAACTGGCACAGTTCATCTTGCAAAGTATGTCCCTTCCAAGAAGGTTTACAGGACTACTGTCACATACAACAAATCTATGCATGTCTTTAAAATTTCCAATTTCAACTTCAATTGGTTTCGTTAATGACGTTTTGATCTGCTGATTTGCTACACCTACCACTTGGATGTGATCACCCGAGAGAGGAATATTTTGGTTTTCCACTGATTTAACAGTAGAACGGGTAGCACCTGTGTCCACTAGAAAAGTTACATCCACATAATTAACTTTCCCATTCACATATGGACCAGACTGATCTACCTCCAGAGTAGTGCCAAGCACGCACTCCTGTTCCTCTCTCTGGCACCGTCAGAAACTATCGTCCGATTCACTCCCGTCCTCTCTCAGCCAATACTGCGGACTCACATGCACTCTGTTGTTTCTCGTTACCTGCGCAGAATCCTGTCTCTGTACTGTATCTTTGGATGTTTACATTGTGAGGAAGTGGAGGTTGTGGCACCTGACTCTGTGGATTAACTGCCTGCTGCTGTGGCGACGGTTGCTGAATTACCTCACTCTGCACCTGTGGATTCAACTATATATTTTCCAAATGCCCTCTTGGAGGATACTTATACTCTTTTCTCCAATGCCCCAACCTACCGCAATTATGACATGGATATTTCTTCTTCAATTCTTCTATGTTTCCTACCAACTTTTGTTTTCCAAGACTTCCCTTTACTTTAGACTGATGTCCTTCAGTGCCCTTGTTTTTTAACTGAGCAACTTGATGTTCAGTAACTTTCACCTGTGCCCACATCGCTTTTTCTTTGAGCTTTCTCTGTTTAACTACAATACTTTGCATATCTCAGGACCTCATCCACTGAATACGACTGCCATCCCATTAAATTATGCCTGATCATGTCCCCTATTTCTGGTCTCAGTCCGAATACAAAATAATATACAAAATGACTCATTTCTTTTTCATTTAACTCCTCATAACCACTATATTGTTTAAAAACTAACAGTAACCTTTCATAGAATGCATGAACTGACTCTTTAGCCTCTTGTATGGTTCTGTCTATATTTACCCAGTCTGTTTCTTGCGGTGGCATTTTTTTTTTCAAAAACACAATGACTTGATCGTATTTTCGCATCACTTCAGGTCCAGGAGCACCTGTCACCTTATCTCGTGGATATTCTTGCTTGGGCCAATCCGCTGTGATTTTACATTTTGACCATACATCTGCTGGCACTACTATGTCAAATAGCCCATCTAAATCGTCCCATAGAACTTTTGAGACCTTTACAAATCGATCTACTTGTCTATACCATTCTATTGGTTTCTCTCTCAATCGAGGAAAGTCATTTGTAAATGATAAAATATCCGGTCTAGTCCAGGGTACATGTACATATCCTCCTCCTGGTATTTCCCTCATTGGAAATTCCTTTGCTACTTCTTTCCCATCAATTACTGGAAATTCCAATGTAGACTTATCGCTGCTTTCCTCTTTTTTCTTGGACCATATCATTTTTCACTTGTCTATATCTCCTCATTTTCTCAGTAACACAATTAATTTTTTTTATTTGAGTAATTCTCCCTGTTGTATTCATATTGTCTCTATCTTTGTCAGTAAAATCCACTCTGTACGGTTTCTGCAAGCTTTTATATTTAGCAAAATCTACATCCATTTCAATTGCTAAGTTTTCAAATCTTTCATGCATACTCTTTGTTTTCCAGGTAATACTTTTACACATAAAAGTGACTTAATCATCCTGGTAATTTTTCAGTTTATCTGTACCAATTGTTCCAATTATTAATTCTTCCATATCAACCTTTAATCATGCTACATCAAACAATTTCAGCTCAGTCTCTTTCAACTTTAAAGTTTTTATCCAGTCACTTAATTGTTGTTTGGTTGGCCCTATTGGAGTTTTGGTTAAATCAATCTTTTCTACACTTTTCTCAGGAAATACAGAATCTGATTCTGCTCCGGTCGGGAATTTATACGGAAGACTCTGATTAGAAGTCATATCTGGTGATGTCATTTGGTTACTACATGCAATTCCTGACAAATCTGGATAAACCTTCTCTTTCACTTTCTGCAAACTCTGATTTAAAGGAATAGTTAAAGATGGCTCTTTTATGTTCTGATTTTCAAATACTGGAATCACTGGACTTATGTTACCGGAACGGTTACAGCCTTTATATTTTTAGTAAGCTCCTGTATCTTTTCTGTCAATTCATTTGTTGAAAGTATATATTCAGCAGTACTCTGTTGGGCTTCAACTTGTCATTCTACTCTATTTTCATAATTTTCCCTTTCATTTCCATGTTTAGGAGTTCCTGTATATCTAGTTCCAGTTGTCAAAACATTTGGTTCATATCTCATTTCTACCCTTTCTGAAAGGTCTCTGAAATTAGAAAATCGTTTTGGAGTTTCTGGCAATCTATTCTCTAACTGTGGTGCACTTGGAGTGGTACTTATAGAGTCTACTTGATAAGGCGGTGGTCTTCTATTTAGAATTTCTTCCAATACTGCATCCTCAGATCCACAATCCTCATAACCTCTTTTGCTTCCTTCTGAATTGTTCTTCTTTTCTGCACACTTTTGTCCTCTTTTATCATCTACCAATCTAACCGGATACATTCCATTGCACATGTTTGCAATTCTCCGTCTCTGCATTCTCATCTCATGTGTCCCTTTCCAGAATCTATGACCTCTATTCACTGGTCCTAAATAATCTCCAAACCTATCATATTCTAGTTCATGCATTTCGTCTTCCCACTCAGCCAAAGCCTCAAATTGTGTTGGTCTAGGTCTTGGTTCAAGCTTCATCATTGTTTCTCTTAACCCCTTCGAAGCTAATGACGAGCTGGGCTCGTCATGGCGCTTACCTGCCGTGCGCGGATGACAAGGCCAGCTCGTCATGAAATAAAGTAAAACAGCAATTCCCAGCGCAGGACGGGAAAACGCCTAGCAGCCATGTGGTTAAATTCCTTAATACTGCAAGACTACAAGATCCTTCTTCAGGAAAAGCCAATGGACCCTCATTTTTAATGTACCTCGCCCAATTCTCTAACCATATACATGTATGGTAGCCATATTCTGTCATCATATATGATGCTGGCGTTTTCGGCGGTGGAATTACTTTTTCCTCGCTTTGTCTTTATTGAAAGCATTTTTCAGTTTCTCTTTCTCTATTCCATAATAAAATTCTATTTCTCGTTATTAATCTCCTGATTTTCAAAAGTCTGCGCATATTTCCGTAAACTGCCTCGTAACACCAGTCTATCGCAGCACGGTTCACACTAACGCACCAATTAGAACAACATACGTTTCAACAGTACTAAACCAATTACTTTGCCGCTTTCGCTGATGCATCAATCAGCCCTTACTCTGTCTTGGTCACTCGGACCAATCCCAGCGCGAAACTTTTGACGTCAGCTCTGCTCCGGCTTCTGCAGCTTCGACTGACCCCTCCTTTACAAAAAATATTGTGAAGCCGTATTTACAATTTTATATAACTGAATCGGTTAGTAACCACATAAAACAACTCCATTCGTCTGTTTCTCTAAAACCAAAAGAATAGTTTCCTCAATCACACAAGTATTCTGTATTTCCAAAAGACAGAGCTTACCTCTTCTCTACCACTGTCAGACCTTAATCTTACCAATTAACCTTTTCGGTTCTTACCATTGGCTTGCGCGGGAACCGAAATGCTAGGTCCCAAAACCCTCTCAGAAATAATTTGGAGGTCAAATTATACTGAGCCTCTAAATCATTCCTTTGGGGGAAGGGGAATGGATAAAATAACAAACAAAGAAGAGACTGGTCCTGAGCTGCTCCTCTGGTTCTTTTTCGTTTATGACTTCTATCTGTCACTGAACCTATGGAAGGAATACACAATTAATCTACTCTATTCCTTTTCTACCTATCTCTTAAGATGAATCTTTAACTATTAGCACCTACCCGGAACTCTCAAGAACTGTGCCCCTCTTCTGCTTCTGTTTCTTATTTCTAGTTAACCACCTTGTCTAATTAGTTGTACCTGTAAACATATGATAATCTTATTATTTTGTGTGTGTTTATTTTTCAACTCACTTTCTAATATTTCTCTTATTATAGTTCACTTACTTCACTAATTAGATGTGCCGTCTGTTAACCTTTTCTTTATCCTGGGTATTCTTATGTTGTGTTTTTGAAAATTATATGATTCAGCTTCTAAAATACATAAATGACCATTAGCCTTCAGCTAAACCTTATTATTAACTATTTTACTCTTCAGTATCTACACTTATTCTTTTAAGCTGCTTGCTTGTCTTATCTTCTAAATGTTGGATAATGTATCTTATCTTTTTCTAGTAGTTTTTTAAATAAAAATGTAACTCCTTTTCTTGCTCCTTAGATTACCATGTCTTATGGCTGAACATCGAAGAAATGAATCGCTTTAACATTTGCTGGTAAGTATCATTATCTGACTTCAAGTGCTTAACTCTGTAAAATATTCTCTATTATTTTTTCTCTAACTTCACTTAGCTTAAATGTTTCCTTTCTATCTTTGTCCTCTTCCAGATTTTATCGCCGCTGACTCCTCCTCACTTCTCCCTGACGATGCTGTGGCATATTCCGAAGTTGTCGTTTTTCCGGTAAGTTTAAATTCTTCAAATGGACACTTCTGAACGAATCTTTGCTTTTTCCACAACTTTGCTTTGAAGGACTGGGCTGATTTAAGGCCCAGCGATGCCAGGGGACAACACCTGAAACCTTTGTGGATATACCTGTTCCGGCGTACAAATCACAGAGACACAGGACACTTCCTTTGGCGTCAAAGATCAGCGTTTATTTACTGCAGGGACACAGAAATCGCTAGAAGTACAACAGAGTGTATGTTCAGAGAGTCTGCTTCGAATTGCAAAAGTGGATCGCTCCTTTTATACACATTTTCGCCATTGCACAACATAACGAACAAAAGGTTACAACTCAGTTCCCACAGTAAACTTCAAAAAGGATTGCATTCATGTTTTCAGAAGCCCGGAACATAATTACAGAAACATTGCCGGTTCCCAACTGAAAAAGCATGCTATCCCACCATTAGGCACATTCCATTCTAGTTGTAAACGAGCTAAGAGAAGGGACAGGAACAGGTGCAAGGAAAACAAAGACAGACAACAGATTGAAAAGAGTGTGGGGGCAATATCGGAAGCGTGATCACAGGATCAAAGGATTCAAGCCTAATGTATGCAAGGCTGAAACAATAGACCGGCACGGCAAGATGAGCCTCGAGCGGAGCCATCTGCCTTTGCCATGTCATCCCCCTAGTCATAAAGGCACACTCAAAGGAATATGCATCTTCCGCAAGAGCTTGGGAATCCCAGGGTCATCGAGCGGACATTGTCCGTTCGCCGGCTACGTGAGGGCAAGAAACAAAATGGATGCTGTATCTAAAATGGAACCCGAAGGTTCGGATGGAGAAACCCGTAAATAAGACGAACCCTTCCAAGTAGTGTAGCGAAAACACGTACACCTACTAAACTCATCATTTGCGGTTTGTAGATACCAAACTTGTCCATATCCGATTAAGCCCAAAACGTCGTTACGATTCTCACGGAACCTCAGCTTCCTTAACTCTAAACCATAACTCTATGGTTACACTTCAGGGACTCTGACTAGGAACTCCTGACTAAGAAAATACGAGCTGCCGAATTACACTGCTCGCTCAGTAGAATCTCAGGTGAAGTGCGCACTTCCCATAGCGTTCGCGCCTCACCTGGACCATCGAGCAGCTGTGGGCAGGAACACTAGACCGCGACCCGATCTTCGACATTGGTGGCCATCTTGGAATGCCGATCTCGAACTAGCGCGGTCCAAGCATTGGTTTTTGGCAGTACTTCACTGGTTCTGCACATCCCAGAGCGAGTTAATGCTAAAATTTGATTTGGGGTCCTGACAGTACCCCCCAACAAGGGAGGTCCTGCCATTCTCAGTTTTGCAGGAAATCACTGATGAAAGGACCTTATTAATCTTGGAGCATGAACATTAGTGTCTAATTCCCAAGATCGTTCTTCTGGACCGTAACCTTTCCAGTCTATTAGATAGTATAGTTTTCCTTTTGATTTCTTTGAATCTAGAATCTCTTTGACTTCAAACTCTGTACCAGTTTCTAAGTGAATTGGTTTTTGGACATGGTTCTTCGCAAATTTGCAGATGTCTTCTTTAGCAATGAAACGTGGAAGACTGTATGAATTCTCAATTTGTCAGGTAGCTTTAGTCGGTAATTGACTTTAGACATCTTTTACTCGATTTGATATGGTCCAATAAACCTAGGTTGGAATTTCTTATTGCCTTTTAACCTAAGGTTTTTTGTGCTTAACCAAACATGATCTCCCTTTTCTAAGGGAGGGCCCTCACGTCTGTTTCTATCTGCGTAGTCTTTATTCTTCATTTTTGCCAGTTCTAGATTCTTAATTGCGCTTTGATGGACTTGCTCTAAATGCGAGACTACCTCTTTGACTGCTGGGACTGTCTAATCTGTTTGTTTTCTTGTCAAATTCGAATGTCTCCCTTAGTTCATATAAAATGGGGAATAACCAGTGAAGACATTCTTCGCATTATTGTGAGCAAACTCAGCGGCCCACAGATAATCCGACCAATTTCCATCTTGCTTCAAAAGGAATAGCCTCAAATACTGTTCTAACTCCTGGTTTACCCTTTCTGTCTGCCCATCTGTTTCTGGGTGATAACTAGTGGAGAATCTGACCTCTGTACGTAATCCTTCCATAAAAGCCTTCCAGAAATGAGATATAAATTGGGACCCTCTGTCTGAAATAACTACTTTAGGGATTCCATGTATCTTGACTATTTGTGTGCTGAAAATTGTTGCTAATTCTTTAGCAGTAGGAACACCCTTAAGTGCCATGAAATGAGCCATCTTTGACAGAGTGTCTACTACTACTAAAATGGTATTGAAACCCTGACTAAGTGGTAAATCTACAAAAATGAGATCTAAAGTTACTGTGTGCCAAGGGTAGGGTGGTGTGGGTAGTGGTTGGAGCAACCCCTTCTTAGCCTGCCGTTCTGATTTTCCCTGAGCGCAAGTTTCACAGGACTAAACGTATTGTTCTATATCCTTTGTCATGTGTAGCCACCAGTTAGGTCTCTTGATGATGTCTTCAGTGTTTGCCTCTCCTTTGTGTCCTGCTAACACCCCATCATGACATTCATGCATAACTTGCTGTTGTAGCTTCTTGGTAGGTAGATATACAGCCTCCTGAACGTAGGGTAAGTCATGGATGATTTTTCTTCCTGTTCCTTCTTTTGCCCATTCTTGCATATCCTCCGGGCTCATGGCTTCAGCAACATGTTCTTCTAAATTGATGGAACTCGTAACACCAATGATCTTAGTACTAGGTATTATAGTTTGATCTCCCGTGTTGATCTTTTGATTTCCTGTGTCTATTCTGGATAACGCATCAGCTTTTCCATTTTGTTCTCCCGGTCGATAAGTGATCACTAAGTCGTAATCGGCGAAGTACAAAGACCATCTCAATTGCCTTGGTGTAAGTGTTCTGGCTGTTTTTAGGAACTTTAAGTTGCGATGATCAGTGAATACCGTTTCTTGGTGCTGAGCGCCCATGAGATGATGTCACCACTCCTTGAATGTGCCTTTCATTTCCAACAATTCCTTTTCAGTGATTGTGTAATTAATTTCAGCTGGAGTCAGTTTCCTCGATCGATAAGCTACAGGATGTAGTTGGCCACTCACTGTATTCCGTTGGGACAATATTCCCCCGACAGCCTGATCTGAAGCATCAGTCTCCACATAAAATGGTTCTGAGGGATCGGCATGCTGGAGTATTGGTGCTGTGGTGAAGTCTTCTTTTAAAGATTTAAAGGCCTCTTCGGACTCTTCTGACCATTCAAAATGAATTCCCTTCTTTAACAGTCGTGTGAGAGGAAGAATTTTTAGTGAAAACTCACTAATGAATCTTCGATAAAAGTTTGCGAATCCTATGAAGCTTTGAACTTCTTTCACACTGGTGGGGGGTTTCCAGTCTATCACTGCATTGATTTTTTGTTTATCCATAAGTATTCCATTTGGAGAAAGGACAAATCCCAAGAACTCTACTTGGGTAGCGTTGAAAGCACACTTTTTCAGTTTCACAAATAATCGATTTTCTCTTAGTTTCTGCAAGACCCCTCTGACTTGCTCTTGATGTTTACTCTGGTCTGAGGAATAGATTAGAATATCACCGATGTACACAATTTCACACTGGTCAATAAAATCTTTTAAAACATCATTGATGAAGTACTGGAAGGCAGCGGGAGCATTAAATAGACCATAAGGCATGACTTGGTACTCATATAACCCAAACCTCATTCTGAAAGCTGTCTTTCACTCATCACCTTCACGCATTCGTACCAGGTGGTAGGCCCCCCTTACATCCTTGGTGTAAATTTGCACCCCTTTCACTTGATCCAGAAGGACTGATATGAGAGGTAATGGGTACCGATTCTTTTTGGTGATTTTGTTGATTGCTCGGTAGTTATGTTATGTTATGTTATGTTAAAATAAGTTTATATAGCGCACGGCTACTCTAAAAGAGTGTCCCGGCGCTTTCCACGGGCGGCTCAGTGTGTAATAACATAACAAGAGAAACAGATACAGGAAAGAGAGAAAGACCCACCAAAGAGAAACTAGAGATTAAAAAGCCAAGTCTTCAGGTTCTTCCTAAACTGAAACAGATTAGGGGTGCTGCGTAGCGCCAGAGGTAGAGAATTCCAGAACTGGGGCGCCTTGAAGCTGAAAGAACGGCCCCCAGTGCGGGCCTTCCTCACACGCGGAACCACGGCAGTAAAAAGAGATTCGGACCGCAGTGAGCGGGCTGGGCGGTAGAAGGCCAACCTGCGCCGTAAGTACCCGGCCCCTGAGCCAAACAAGGCTTTGTGCATCAACGTAAGGGATTTAAACATGATCCGCTTACGGATAGGTAACCAATGGAGCTTCTGCAGCAACCCAGAGGCTCGTGCTCGCCTATGCAGGCCAAAGATGGCACGGGCAGCAATGTTTTGTGCCACCTGCAGGCGCTGGACCAGGTAGTCAGGGAGGTCAAGAAAGAGGGCGTTGGCGTAATCAAGCCTGGAACCAATAAGCGCCTGCACGGTAATCCGTCTATGCAAGTTCTCAAATCCCCTTCCTTCTTGGGTACGAAAAACAGTGGCGAGGATACTGGGGATTGTGAAGGCCTAATGAAACAATTGGCTAAGTATTTATCCAAATACTCTTTTAGATGATGGTGTTCTTTTTCTGTTAACGCGTACACTCGACTGCAGGGTAAATTTGAGCCTGGTTCTATGTCAATTTTACAATCGTATACACGATGAGGGGGAAGTTGCTCTGCTTCTTTCTTATTGAATTCATCATCAAATTCCTTGTAATCTTCGGGTATTTCTTGCACATCAATAACACACACTGAGGCTTCTGCCGAACACAAGGAATGCGCTGGATTATGTTCTCAAATTTTTTCCTTATCTCCAAAACAGTTCTCTTGACAATAATCGGAATCCATCATGATTGTTCTAGAACTCCAATTAATAGTTGGATTGTGCTCTGTAAGCCAAGGAAGCCCAAGTATCAACTGAAACTGGGGGGCATCTATTAAATTGAATTGAATCTTTTCCTCATGCCCATCGTTTGAAATTAGTTGTATCAATTCCGTATGACTCACGATGGGTCCCGAAGAGAGATTTGTCTCATCTACGGCTCGGGCTGGCTCAATTTTACAATTTTAGTTTTCTTAATCGCTTGTATTTCCATCTTTTCTGCAAATTTCAAATCACAGAAGTTTCCTGTGGCTCCCGAGTCTATCATCACAGAAACCTCTGTCATGGTGATGTGTCAGAATTTAATTACCATAGACAAAATAAGATGAGGGGCTGAGGAGTGCAAAGTGTTAGCCACTTGGTATTCTCCTGGAGTTGTCTTTTGATTCGCACCCACCTGTTCAACTCCTTCCACAGGTGGTGCATCTAGTTTTCCTTTGGCTTATAAATGGTCTTCGGTTTCTTCAGACAATTTCTAACAAAAAATGCCCTCCTGAGCCACAATACATGCACAAATTGCTTGCCCTCCTTTTCTCTTTTTCTTCCTTTGATAAAGGGCCTCTAACAATACCAATCTGCATAGGCTCCGCACCTTGTTGTCCATCAGTATTTCTACTACTGTCGTTTCGAACTCAATTGAATCTTGGTACCACTGATCGGAAATCTTTTCTCTTTTCCCCTTTTCTCTCACCTTGACGAAAATCGATCTCTAATACTAAATCCACCAACGCTGGAATCTCCGTCGGTCGATTCGGTATTTGAGCTAACACATCCTTAAGCTCATTTCTCAAACCGTGATTAAAAAACGCTGCTCTCTTGCTCTCAGGCCCGTCCGTCTCCACCACGAGTTTGTTAAACTGAGCCAAGTAACCCACCAAATCTCAGTTTCCCTGACGCAAGTCAAGCAGTTCGTTATCCACTGCCTGAGAGATTCTTCGTCGATCAAATATCCGAAGAAATTCTTGTTTAAACTCTTCGTAATTTCGCACCAAAGGATCATCTCTAGAAATCAGGGGCATGGACCATGACGTTGCATCTCCACTTAAATAGGACAGCACAAAGGTCACTCTAGATTGCGCATCAGGGAAAATTGAAGGGCGGCACATGAAATATAATGAACATTGCGTAATGAATGTTTGCGCCTTCTGCGGATCTCCACTGAAACTCTCTGGGGGAGCTAAGGGAATCACTGGGGACAAGGAGTGAATTACTTGTGTGGTCATTCTGTTTGCATCTTCCAATGCAGGGTTTACTGTATCTCGTCCTGAACTAAATGGTTGCCGAAGTTGTTGTGCTAGTGCTGCAGTTTCTTTTCTTGAATTTACTACTTCTTGTCCAAGATTCTGATTCTCTTCCCTGACTGCAACCAGTTCTTTCTGTATGGTATCTAATACTGCCCCTAATGTCTGTAAATGTATTCCCTCCGCCATCTCCGTTCAGGCGCTGAGTGCAACGTGGGCACTTCACTCTGTCAGACCTTAATTTTACCAATTAACCTTTTCAGTTCTTACCATTGGCTTGCGCGGGAACAGAGACGCTAGGTCCCAAAACCCTCTCAGAAATAATTTGGAGGTCAAGTTATACTGAGCCTCTAAACCATTCCTTTGGGGGAAGGGGGAATGGATAAAATAACAAACAAAGAAGAGACTGGTCCTGAGCTGCTCCTCTGGTTCTTATTCGTCTATAACTTCTATCTGTCACTGAACCTATGGAAGGAATACACAATTAATCTACTCTATTCTTTTTCTACCTATCTCTTAAGATGAATCTTTAACTATTAGCACCTACCTGGAACTCTCAAGAACTGTGCCCCTCTTCTGCTTCTTTTTCTTATTTCTAGTTAACCGCCTTGTCTAATTAGTTGTACCTGTAAACATATGATAATCTTATTATTTTGTGTGTGTTTATTTTTCTACTCACTTTCTAATATGTCTCTTATTATAGTTCACTTACTTCACTAATTAGATGTGCCTTCTGTTAACCTTTTCTTTATACTGGGTATTCTTACGTTGTGTTTTTGAAAATAATATGATTCAGCTTCTAAAATAGATAAATGACCATTAGCCTTCAGCCAAACCTTATTATTAACTATTTTACTCTTCAGTATCTACACTTACTCTTTTAAGCTGCTTGCTTGTCTTATCTTCTAAATGTTGGATAATGTAGTACTTTTTAAAATGAAAATGTAACTCCTTTTCTTGCTCCTTAGATTACCATGTCCTATGGCTGAACATCGAAGAAATTAATCGCTTTAACATTTGCTGGTAAGTATCATTATTATCTGACTTCAAGTGCTTAACTCTGTAAACTATTCTCTATTATTTTTTCTCTAACGTCACTTAGCTTAAATGTTTCCTTTCTGTCTTTGTCCTCTTCCAGATTTTATCGCCGCTGACTCCTCCTCACACCTCCCTGACGACGCTGTGGCGTATTCCGAAGTTGTCGTTTTTCCGGTAAGTTTAAATTCTTCAAATGGACCCTTCTGAATGAATCTTTGCTTTTTCCACAACTTTGCTTCCTTAACTCTAAACCCTAACTTATGGTTACACTTCAGGGACTCTGACTAGGAACTCCTGACTAAGAAAATACGAGCTGCCGAATTACACTGCTCGCTCAGTAGAATCTCAGGTGAAGTGCGCACTTCCCATAGCGTTCGCACCTCACCTGGACCATCGAGCTGCAGCGGGCAGGAACACTAGACCACGACCCGATCTTCGACATCGGCGGCCATCTTGGAACACCGATCTTGAACTAGCGCTGTCCAGGCATTGTTTTTTGGCAGTTCCTCACTGGTTCTGCAAATCCCAGGACGAGATAATGGTAAAATGTGAGTTGGGGTCCTGACAACCACAGAATTTTAGTTTCGCCGATAAGATAGCACTTCCCTCTACCTTACCCTTCGTTCAAACTTGGGTTAAACTTTGTTACTCTCCCGGGGTAGAGCTTTAGCCAGAATACGCAATGATCCCTATGCTCAGACCCAAGATTTCACAAGTTGCCCTCGCTATACATTTATCCTTTCACACGTGGGGTCCCTATACTGGTGATGTGCGACGACACCACTTGTGATATACGACGATACAGCTATTTTGAAAGACTATGCGATGTGCGACTTTACTGCCACACTTCCTATGCCTGCAGACATAGTAACCAGCTTCCCACACTATCCGGAAGCCTCTTTTAGACTACACATAACATGATATAAACTCAACAGATATTAGTCCAAATTCTGTACATTATAATCCTATATATTCTACTCCACACCTCATATATCCTAGTCAACCTATAGCAACTACTACTCTGCTACCAAGTAATACTTGTGCAGCGCAGCTCCAAAATTCCTTCATATATCACCGCTAATAAACCTACGGAACCATCTTACACCAGCTTACAACTTTGGGCCCATCACTCCGATCATTCACACACACAATTAACGTGTTCCGAGGATTCAGTATCGGTTCAATAAGGGAGTCGCGATGCTTTAGTGGAATGCCTAAACTATAATTTAAGAAAGAGGAATACCAGATCTCTCTCTGGAAATGCCCAATGCACTACAAGGGTGTCACTTGAAAAAAGTGTGCTAAATGTAAACACTTCAAATTTTAAAAAACTGCTAACTCATTAGCAAATTTTTCAATAGTCCACAATTAAATTCACAAATGAATCTGAAGAAAAGTAATCCTCCAGTCTTTAAATCGTAGATAGCAGTAAGTCATTTATTCTTGGAAAATGATGAAGCAGTTCACAAAATTAAGATGGTGTGCTTTATGTCAGCATCAGATGAATGATTAAAGGTCCCAATGCATTTCGGGCTAACAACAAAGCCCTTCGTCAGGTGAATCTGTAGAACATTAATACATATAATAAGAATCTGACAAGTGTCCTATATATCAGGCTAACTCAAAGAGGAAAAGAAAGTATGACATTGAATATAACCAGAGCATCACTCAAAAGTATTAACCAAATAGGTGAGAGTGGTTAACATCAGAAACAAACAAGTGCAAAATCAAAATGTGAGTGGAAAGTATGCAAATGTGTCACCTAGCAGCCATCACCAACCAAAAAAGGAAGCCACCATCACCAACATTTGCGAAACAAACTGTATCACGTACCACGACTCCTGGTGGAGCCTCATCACAGCACGGAAAGAACAACCATGTGCAATGTCGGGAATCTATGGAAAAGTGTGTGCAATGGTGAGCGCGTCACTAGGAAAACTATGAAAACCAGCTAAACGCAAGTCAGAAGAAAAACGCTTACCTACAACTGAGGCAGTCTGACATGCGTGGATGAGTATAAAAACGAACATAAAATTATGCTCCACTCAATCGGAAAATCGTCGGGGCACAAAATGTGCGGCGGCTCGTGCCTGGTCAAGTGCTCGAACCAGCAACCTATAAACAAACACTACGATCAGTGTAACTTTTAAAGTGCCCTAAATGAAGTGGAGAAAGAGCTAAAAAGGGAAACACTCACCGAACCAGTCAAACCTGCCAGTGAAACAGCGGTAGTTGCAGCTGAAGAGCAACGGTACGTGAACACATTAACAGCGTGTGTTAGAAAAGAGTAATGAAAATAGAAAAGAGACTATGCTAAAGAAGAGTGGCGGCCATATTAGAATATGTGTTTACGTGCAATCTAAGAAATAAACAAACACAAGGATGCATACATAGTAATATTCCTAAACAAGGTTGGGATACTAAGAAATACCCAAAATAAATATAATCATTGCCACTATAGATAAAAAAAGAAGAAAATGCGCAACAATAAACAATGAAACATGGATATTCAAAAGATCCATAAATCAACAGCCTATCCAGCAAAGATTCAAAAACAGGATACATCATATTAATAATGAAAACAGAGAGAGCAAGTTGTAGAAAACACATCATAAAAAGCAAGACAGTTCAAATTTGTCATTTAACCCAGGGGGGGGGACAATGTTTGCATGTACCAAATCCAATAAGTTTCACGTTGTAACAGAAATTCAGACATATTTCTATCAAGACGATTTTACACTACTTCAAGTACCCCAAATCTCAACTAAGTGATGGTGTGTATTAATGCGTGCCAGTGTTGTGCTATCGGGGAACTGATGGTGTTGGTCCTAATTCGACTCTTATGCTCTGTGATGCGGGTACGAAGAATTCTCTCAGCTTCCCGACATATTACACATCACACGGACATTTGATTAAATAAATGACATGGTGACTGTTACAATTGGCATTGACGTTTAAAAAAAATGTTTTGCCTGATAGAGGATGAAATAGCACTTTGCCAGTGATTGCATTATTACAATGTGAACAGTTCATGCATCTAGTCATCCCTCTCAAGGGAACTTCAAATTTTCGTTGGGGTCTGCTCAAAATCTATTTAAGGTTACTAGACCTTTTATAAGCAAACAACGGGGGGGGGTCCGAGAACATGCCTTTAAAATCTGGCTCAGACTGAAGTAATATCCATCTATCTAGTATACTGGAATTCAACAGCTTGGAGTGAGTTGAATAAGTAGAAACAAATACTTCCCTAGTCGACCCTGATGGTTTGATTTTCTTTTTCAGTAAAATGTGTCTTTAGATTTCATGATCGTCTGCATGCCAACCTCAGGGTTAGAGGTGATGCGCTTAATTCTCAAAAATTTAGAAAAGCGCAAGTGGCGTTTTAGTGACCAAGGATGAAAGCTTTGATATGAGAGAGCATTGTTGCGATTTGTGGGTTTTTTGAAAATGGTGGTTTCAATCGAATGGTGAGACAGAGTGAACAAAACATCCAGAAACGCTATGCTGCGTGGTTCAATTTGGTGGGTAAATTAAATTCTGGTGTTGATATCGTTCAACCTGTGAACCATGTTTTCAAGGTCACACCGTGACCCGTGAAAGATGATAAGAATATTATCGATATAGCGACGATATGCAATTAGATTGGAGGTCCACAGTGGGTCGGATAGGACATGCACAGTTTCAAATCTGAGCATATAGATATAAGCATGGCTGGGGGCTCCAGAAAAGCCCATAGAGGTGCCATTCCTTTGAAGAAAAAATCGTCCCTTCCATTGAAAGTAACTGTGAAATAAACAAAAATGAAGTATTTCCAGCAAGAAAACTTCATTGGCCCTGATGTTGTCTGTTCTGAGCAAAGCCCATTCGATCGCTTCATACCTGCAAGATGGAGAATGGAAGTGTACAACAACACTACATCAACAGAGCATAACCGAATTTCCCCACTTTCAGGGATGGAAGTGTCACGAAGAATGTTCAACAAATGTGTGGTGTCTTGAACATATGATGGACTAGACTGGACGATGGGTTGATGTAAAGTGTCTAAGTAATGCCCTAATGAATCATGAATGGACCCACATCCAGAGACAATAGGTCTCAATGGGGGGTCAGTGAGACATTTATGAATTTTGGGCAACATGTACAACCCAGGTCTGCGAAGAAAACGGGTGAACAGAAATTCTTTGGTTTTGATATTGATCCATTTCATTTCGTGTGCATGAGATAAGATAGTGTCCAACACTACCAAAAAGTCATTAGTAGGATCTTGAGCTAAAGAAAGATATGTAGAAGAGTCCTGCAACATAATCTCAATTTTGTCCTCATACTTTTTTTGATCCATGACCACTAAAGCGCCACCGTTGTCTGCTTTGGTAAAATGTAAACTTGTGTTGTTGTTTTGTAAGGATTTTAATGCAGTTCTTTCTCCTCGCAATAATTTAGAGGAGGCGCAAGATAGTAAAGGTAACTTTGCAATGTCTTGTTTGACCAATGTCTCGAAGAGGTCAATGGTCTTGTGTGAAATGGGTGAAATGAAAGTGCTCTTCGGCTTGAATTCAAGGTATCCTTCATCATTGTGGGATACATGCTCAGTCGCAATGGTGGCGAAAAAATGTTTCAACCTTAATTTTCTAGTGAACCTGAACTGTGCAATTTGGGAATCTAAGCTTTTGGGTTGATTAGTAGGTACGAAGGAGCACCCTTTATTTAATACTGCGACTTGACTCTTGGTGAGTTGCTTGGATGAGATGTTCACAACTAATGTTTCTTTGTTCAACAAGGTTTTCCAGAATCGTTGACCTCTGCGGGTTTGAGTGACTCGGTTGTTGCCTCTAATGGTGGTTGATTTGCCGCTGGGCTGGTCGACAAAAAAGAAACCTTAGTGGTGCTATATCTACCTGTCTTGTTGTTGCTCGGAGGCAATGGAGTGGTGGAAGGCACAGGGCCACAAGACATTTGTGTATCAGTGACAGAGGCTAGACTCTCTTCAGATGAGGTAGTGCCTTGTTTCTGCAAACTGTGTTTTTGAGCATAGACCTCAGCCCAGGAATACACTTCCTCGAGTTTATAATCTATTGTATCGCGACGGAATTTTCTCACTTTCCCCTCATGGATGTCCTTAGCGTATGAATCAAGTCTAGAGTTGATGTCATTAAGGGTGGAGGTCCAAGAGTCTGTTTCCATGCGTTGAACCAAATTGGCCTGAAGGTCTTTAATTTATATATTATTTACAACTGCAGTTTAATTATTAAGAACCATGGTTTTATTTTAAACAAAGAAAACAATGTCATTCCACTATCTAAATTAGGATCTTCTAGTAAAAGTTGACTGCAAGGAATATCAAACTAGTTTAATTCTTCATTTATTTAATTTTCATTTTCTCATATTTCAAATCTTCTAGCATGATCTCTATTTTTATTAAAGCTAAAAGAAACAACTCAGTTTGCAATACAATCCTGAAAAGAATAGGTTAAAATTTCAATAAAATTCATTTATTAGCAAATGACAGCAGGAAAAAAAAGCAACGAAAATATTACCCAGCTGGAAAGTTGAAGACATTAGTACAGAACGAAATAATCCCCAAATGGAAACCTCTATGTCCCAGGATGCCACACCCAATTTGGAAATTAAATCAAAATGGGAAAAATTCCGAAGTCCCTGCGTCCTAAAGCAAAAATTGCGCAGACCGACAGCATCTTGGGTTGCAAAATCCGATTGGAAAAGCGAATTTTTTTTAATGTCCGAACCATCCTTTTTTTATACCCTTTTTCACTAACTTATCTATCTAAATTCATAACTCTTAAGTTCTGTAATGTCTGTGATTGGTCAATTTGGAGCCGGATGAGCATACCCTCATCATTCTCTATGTAAATTTCCTGCAGTGTCATCCTCACTTGCTGTAACTGGGGTTTCTTTGTTCGACACCAACTTCCTCCAAAGTGTCCTTTAAATTGATATTTAGCCTTTCTTTCCCACGGGTAGACTTTTTGCTTCGCTGTCATCTTTGGCTTAGGCCCCACAAAATGGCCACGCTGTCCTTGACACAAGTTGTTCAGTCACGGGCAGCTTGCAGCTCCAACTCTTGTGCATGTGTATTTCTGTCGCCACCTCGATCTTTCAAACAGACTCCATTTTCTATTATTTTGTGTGCCCATTCAGGCCTCATTTAGGAACTATCATGAAAATAAACAAAAATAAATGTAAATTTATGAAATAAAACCCTTTCTGATTACCTCCTCCGTACTATTGGTAACTCAGTCAGTATTTACCTAGCACAAAGCAACAAACATGCATAATTTAACTTACCAATTTTCATGTTTTATGCCACGAATAAACGGACAAAAGCACAGTCACACAGGTTTAATTGTAGTGCATAACATATGCGTATATTTTAATACACAATACTCGACAGATTAATAATTTATTTGCTTTGGCAAGACATGCAATTTAGTATCCCAAGTGTATGGTGTATGCAATATTACGTGGTATATTACAATGCCACGCAATTTAGTACTCGTTAGTGTTATGGAATGTTGAATTCACAAGGGTATACAAACATTTTTGTTTTCCACCTTGCTCCATCAAGCCCCTATGGTGGGCTATAAGGCTTGAGTAGGGTTTCACCAGCCTCAACCAGTAAACCAAATTCTCACAACCTTGCTCTATGAAAAATAAGAACACAGCCCACATATAGGGTGCACATGGAGGCGTGGGCATGTTCTCCATGCAGGCTGTAATGCATGGAGAAGGGGAAAGTGCGCATGACTGGTTTGGTTGGCCCAAGAGGCCTGACCAAACAGTCATTGCGCACTTAGGAGTGAGAAAACCACTCCTCCCCTGCCCTGCTGCGAGAGCAGAGCAACCCCGCCCACTCAACCTCCTGCAAAGCAGCTTGAGGCAGCCTAAAATGATAATAATACAAAGTTATTATCATTTTATGTTTCTGCTTCCCACTGCTTAAAAGCAGTGGGGCGATGCTCCTCCGACATAGTGGAGGAGCTGCCCCTGATTCTTGTTGGGGTGGAGAGTGGGGGCATGAATCTTTCAAAGTTAATGTTTAAAAATTATCACTTTTAATAATTGCCTCTCAATGGAGTGACATAACCTGATATAATAAGGTAAACTGCGTGTTACAGAAATGCATGTTTTTAAATTTTGAAAACCCTCTATTATATTTTTACATATTATTTATTGCATGATTTCCATGCTAAATGTCCTCATTCATCAAGTTGTGCTTTGGCTCTTAGAGCCAAGAAGTGCTCATAAAGCCAAGACAGTCCCTTGGCTCAGCTCTCCCTGTTTTTTGTCCATCTCTATAGAGTACTCTCAGATTTCTAAGATTCTGGCTGGTTTCCATAGGTCTCAGAAGGATAACTATTCCCACCTCTGGTTTTAATAAAGAAGAATTGTGTATTAGCTACACTAAGAATTGTTTTAAAGATTCCTGTGCATAAAGTAAAACAAAAAAAACATTCAAATAATTCATTTTCCAAGTTCCAGCACCCTGTTCTGAATAAGTCTATGCTATTTTACCAACTGCCATTATCTGCTCTTCACCGGTCAGGCTGAACACAGTGATTAATATTAATGTCTTATTTTCAGAAGCCACCCAGCAGCATGGACGCAACTTCGTCTTTAACCTTTGTTGCTGCAGGCAGGATAGGTGCTCTTTTGCCCTCATAGTTTTTCACCTCAGGCCTAGATGCCTTTCCTGACAGGAATTCACTTGGAGTCACAAAGTGGTGGCTACCAACTGTCACAACTGTCACACCTGGGATCTGTCCCATAGGATAGAGTAGGGCATTCCAGAACCTTCTGGTCCCTTCTGGACCTCTGAGGGTCAGCCTATATAAGGCGGAATGCTGGTCAGCCATTTTGTCTTGCCAGAGAGGAAAAGCTAGAGTGAAGGCTGAGGTCTGGAAGGGGTAGGGTCCTCATAGGGTGGACTGCTTCACAGGGGTTTCCTCCTGTCTGGGTTCACCACCCCCCATTCCTGTTGACCTAACCAAGTTAGTCCCGTCCTGCTGACCCTGGACAGAGAGAGTTGCCTCAAGACAAGTGAAGGGGTTAATCCCAGTTGACTGTGGAGCTGCGGAGATCCCTGCTGTGGAAACGGAACGGGGAGTCCCCCTTGCACCTGCTCCTGTCCAGTATGGAGGGTTAGTGGGTTTCTGCTGAGGATAGAGTTTTGGGGGCTCAAACGTGAGGGATTCCACCTCTAACCCCCCTCTCTATGGTGCTGAAGCAGGCTCCTGCCCTCGTGACGCCGAGGCTCCTTACCGGTGTCTGGTCGTGCAGCCTGTGAATAAACCTCCCCACTCATGAGGAAGAGGAGTGGGGTGTCAGGGTTTCTGGTGGTTGCGTAGTTCTCCCTGATTCCGCCGTGAGCCGGACCCCTGGGGCTTCGATAGCGCTGTTGTGGCAGCGCCGCTGAACGGAGGAGAAAGGGGGCTGGCTGAGCAGTATCCGGCGCCACTGCGCATATCCGAAGCTGATCCAGTTCTCCTTGACAGGAGGGGCCAAGGACCGAGCAGGCCCGCTGTGGTGCCACTGCCAGCGTCAGGCGGGTGGAGCAGACTCTGTTCCTGGTCCGCTTTCCTCCCCCGCATGCGCGATAGCGCCTTCGCGGAGAAAACATCGACAGCAGCCTGAGGGGAGATCTTAGAGGAGCGGCTCCGTAGAGCAACTGCCATCCCGTCCGAGCGCCGTGAGTCACACCAAGGAGGGCACCTGCTTCCCTGAGAAGAGAGGGAGCAGAGAGGCCCGGTTGTCAGCGGGGAGCGCACTTCAAGTGAAGGGGTACAACTGGTGGCCAGACATTCGAGCATTCACCACCAAGTAAGCTGGGAAGCCTGAGGGGAGGCAGAGGAGGACTGGGCTGTACTTCAACCTGACTGGCCTAATAACCAGGGAATGGTGCAGCACTGGTTGGTTCCCACAGTCAGCAGGGGATAGGGGAACTGCTAGGTAGCAGTATCCTGATAAGCCAATTAAGACGGTATATAATCCTCCTGTACTCTAGAGGGCTTGAAGGTGACAGAGGCCTAAGCCAGTTTAATTTGTATACTCTCTCACAGCCACTGGTGCATGAAACCAATGTCAGCTTGTACTGAGAAAGGGGGGGTTGCTTAAGGAATTGATATCCTGTGCTGGAGAATGCCAATCTGATTCCCGGAGATAGATTGTCTGTGGGAAGGTTGTAGTTAACTGACAAGAGCTTAATTTCAGAAGAAGATTTGAAAAGGTTTAATTGAAGTACAGTAATATTGCACATGATCTGTTGAAATATGTAAATGTTTACCTGCTATATGTGATAAAGTGATGAGGTTAAGAAAACTTAAATGTATTTGACTGTGAAAGTTTGAAGAACAAAGAAACTAAAAGAACTTTTATAAAACAGCTCGTATTTTTACACAAAGATTGGTGTAGCGTCATTTTTGAGGGGAATTGCTTGATGTTACTGCTGGGTGGTATGCAACCTTTACACATGTGCCTCTGTTAATATTGTCTTACCCTAGGCCAGGCTACCCTAGGTGACCTGACAACTTTAGGTTCCAACAATCGGATATTTGAAGTAAGAAATAAGAAACAAAACAAATGCAGATTTATCGAATTACCTTATTGGGAATTTTAAGTCTGGAGATTGTTCGTGACTTTAGACTCAAAGAAATGTATTTATTTATTATTATTTTTTTCTTTTCTTTATATATACGAGTTTGTCAAGAAAATATTTACACATATCGATGACAACAATAGCGCTATTACAAATCCTTAGTGACAGATACATCAACATAATAGAGAGTAATTTATAGTGCTTGGATTTCTAAAAAAAACAAAGGAGTTATTTAACCCCATGGCTGCTAGGCGTTTTCCCGTCCTGCGCTGGGTTTTATTGTTTTATATTGTTTTATGACGAGATGGCCTTGTCATCCGCGCACGGCAGGTAAGCGCCATGACGAGGCCAGCTCGTCATTAGCCTCGAAGGGGTTAAGAACTTCTAAAGGTAAGAACATACAGTGATATAAATACTGCAACAACCTGTTAAAGTAAATATGGATGTAGGAGTAATTCCACCACCCTTATTTCTGTAACAGGCTGGAGAACCACCTATTGAATGGGATGAGTAGATAGAAATATTTGAGAATTGCATCGAAGCATTAGATGGTGAAGAATTCAGTGCAGCACGTAAAAAAGCATTACTTCTTAGTATGTTAGGTAATGAAGGACAACATGCATTTAAATATTTACCAGTGTATACCGATTGTGAGGGAAGAACCATTTCTAATGTATACTTAGAAGTGAAAGCAAGACTTAGGAAACAATTTGCAAAAGAGGTGAATATAGTCATGTGCAGGCACAAGTTTTATACGCAGTACCAAAGAAATGATGAAACTGTTGATCAATTTGTAACACGGTTACGTGAATTATCTATAAAATGTCAATTTGGTGCAATGAAAGATGAAATGATGAGGTTATGGGCTGCGAAAAATCCAACATTAAGTAATGCTATAGAGATAGCTAAAAGTGGTGGAACAATCAGATGCATGTATGAAGGAAATGGAAAGAATGAGTAATTCAACAATAGTTAGCAGTATTGAGCAAGAAGATGTTAATGCTGTTATTACAAACAAAAATGGTGATACCACTGGGAAAAAAGGTATATAGTAAGAAAAACAATCATATTATGACAAAGAACACAGACTATATCAAATTTGATGAGAAAATGTATACAAGATGTGGTAGCACGTACCTCACAGCAGATTACAGAAAGTGCTATGCTATTGATAAAATATGTAAACAATTTGGGAAAAGAGGGCATTTTTTAAAAATGCGTAGAACGTATAGTAAACCGAAGGTGGCTGTAATACAGATTCAAGAAAATGATATTTGCGCAAACAACATAAAGGGTACCAACAAAATATTATGCGTTAATGAAGAAGAGGTAACATCTATTCCAGCAAGAAGATGCAGATCCAAAGCAAATTTTAGGGTTATGGAAAATAAATTGAATTATTGGTTGATTTAGGGTCATTTTATGCCATTATTCCAAAAGAATTGTTTATATACAATTGGCCAAATGTTGAATTACTCCCAAAATATATCAATCCTGGTGGATATCAGGGTGAGAAAATGTATATAGTGGGTTATATGTTAACCAAAATTTCATTCCTAAGCAGATGTGTAAAAGGAAAGGTCTACGTAGGAGAAAAGGGACCACCAATTTTACGTTGGGCACATCAATATGATTTACATATTATTATTAATTCAAGAGCAGAACATCAGGTGATGGTGGTTGATGAGATTACCACTGACACTATTGTTGATAGTGTTGGGAACCTATTTAAAGAAGAACTCAAGGGTTATGTACATAAGATTGTACTCAAACCAGATGCTGTACCTATGCAGCATAAGGTAAGAAAAGTTCAGATTATTGCTATATAAAAGGTAAACCGAATGCTAGATGCGATGGTAAAACAAGGGATTATTGAGCAAATTGAAACATCTAAATGGATTTCTCCGTTGGTTATCACGGGCAAATCGGATGGTTGTTACAGGTTCTGTGTAGACTTACGCACTCTGAATCAAAATATTGTAGATGATAATTTTCCGTTGCCAAATATATATGAACTTATCTTGTCTTTAAAAGGGGGAAAATATTTTTCCAAACAAAATTTGCACAGCGCCTACCACCAAATCAAGTTGCACAAAGAATCTAAACGAATAACGGCATTCATTACTACTGAAGGAATATTCCAGTTTAATAGGATGCCATTCAATTTGGCCTCAGCTGCTGGAGTTTTCCAAAGAATGATGGGTTCTATTTTGAAAGGTATAGAGAATGTTGTACATTTTCAGGATGATGTGTTAGTGTTTGGTGACATGAAAGAACATCATAACTTAGCTTTAAAAGAGGTTTTAAACAAAATGAACGATGCACGTCTAACGCTTAAAAAATAAAAATGCTAATTTTGTGTAGAAGAAATGGAATATCTTGGGTACACGCTGTCTGCTAGAGGGATTAAACCTAAGCGTGACCTTCTTGAAGCAATAAGGAAAGCTCCTGAACCAACAGACAATGATCAACTTAGGTCTTTCTATGGCCATATATGAGTATTATGCTAAATTTGTGAATAATTTTGCAGAAAAAACTGAACAAATCAAGAAATTATTAAGGAAAAGTCACAAATGTGAGTGGGGTGAGGACCAACAACATGGATGTGAGAAAATAAAGAAATAAATATGTGAAGCAGGGGTGTTGACCTTATTTGACACCAAATTAAAGTCTATCCTCACAGTCGATGCGAGTGCGGTAGGATTGGGAGCTGTTTTAGCACAAGTAGATGCGACAGGCATTAGGACAGTAGATTTTGCTTCCAGATCTCTCACAAGTTCGGAAAGGAACTATTCGGTGATAGAAAGGGAAGCTTTAGCAGCACATGGGCAAGGAATATTTTCTAATGCACTTGTAGGGTTTCCAATTTACTTTATGCACTGATCATAAGCCCCTAATCAAAATATTATCACCTAGGCGTGCGGTAAAAGGATCAGCAAGACTTGCCAGGTTGGCTGCGCGTTTGCAAGAATATTTATATAAGATTGAATACATAGCTGGTTGGAAAAATAGTCAGGCTGATGGATTGTCGAGATGACCCTTACCTTGGTATGTGTTGATAGAAAACAAGTGGAGTCATCTGAGAGTGACAGTGCTGCTGCTGTGATTGAGGAACTAATAGAGGAATGTAATGGAGCTAAAGAAAGGAAAAGTGGTTTGAATGTATGTCCAAAGAGGCAGTTTTGCAAATGGTTAAAGATTTAATTATTAAAGATGGTAGGCGTGAAAGTACACTTCCTTTAGCAGTGAGATCTTTTGGAAACGTTTTAGAGGATTTATCTATTTCTGATGACAATGGAAATGTTATTATGAAGGAGAATAAATGTATTCCTCCACAAGGGTTGAGATTTGACTTGTTTAATTTAGCCCATGAAGGTCATATGGGCCAATCTCTAACCACGAAAAGATTAAGAGAACAATTTTGGTGGCCTGGTATGGACCAAGAAATATCCGATTGGCTAAAAAAGTGTGGTGAGTGTGTGGAAAATGAACAGAGATTGAAGGTTGGTAGTCAGATGGAAATGGCCTAAAATGATGACCTAAGTCTACCATGGCATACGGTATGTTAAGACTCTATAGGTCCTTTTGCTTCCTTAAGTACAGATTTGAAATTTGGAGTGGTTATGATTAATGTGACGTCAAAATGGTTCATCGTAAAATTTGTAAGAGAAATTACCAAGAAGAGTACCATTCATGTGCTTAGTGACATTTTTGGTGCCGAGGGTTATCCTGTTAAATTGGTTACGGATAATGGCACACAACTTATTTCAAATGAGATTACTTCTTTTTTGAAGTCATGTGGTGCTAGTCACATTAGAATATCCTTATATAATCCGTGGGGAAATGGAATTGTGGAAAGGGCTAACCCCATGGTAAAAGGGGTAATCCAGTTGGCTGTTGCAAATAGAGGTGATGTTAGAAAATGTGTAAATGATTTGGTTTGGGCCTATCGCACAACTGAAAATTCAGTTACTGGAAAAGTTCCTTTTGTAGCTATGAGAGGACGTTGCGTGAGTACGAAATTGATTCCAGCATGGATGAAAGATTTTCTAGGTCTAGCTAAAATAAATCATGGGAGAGAAGATCATCAACACATGAGATAACCATAAAACTAAATGATTTTGTAAAAGTTAAGCCGGGTCACGGTGGTTCTGGTTTTACCAAATTTCGTGGTCCTTACAAAGTGAGGAGTGTGCATAAAGCGTATATTACCTTATACTATGGTGAAAATTGGAATTTGAGAAGGCTTACATTATATAAAAAAAACAAAGACTATGAAATGAGTGGTAAATCCAAGAATTTTAATAAGCATGAAAAGAGTGTTGAATCTGTAAACAATTTTAATCCATACGTGTTATTAAATGATTAAGAGATTGTAAGAGACAGGATGGTTGTTAGTGAATATCATCACTCTAGAGACAATGATGGTAGCATAGGAGAAGGGACCAATAGATGTGTTCCACAAGGGGCTTGATGTCCTCCTAGGTACCTATAAGACTGTGTATGTGGAGAATTTTAATTGTCAATGTATTTTCTTCATGAGGATTAAAGGAGAGAGGATATGTTGTGTTCTCATGTGGGGTCAATAACATACTTGTATCAGTGTGCCTGGTGCTTTAAATGCTACATTCTGTCATAAGTTCTAGTGTTGCTGTGCACCTGGTCATAGCTGTGTTCCCTGCTTGGCAGTTTTCTGTTAGCTGGACAGGGAGCACCAATGTTTCTCTGAATAAAAGTTCTTTATTTCAACCTTACAAGTAAGTATCTTGGATGATTTCAACTACAACACTTTCCAACAATGTTAATGTTTATATAGTGACACTCCTGGGGAATGGTGGTATTTAGAAGGCTTTTGCTATGTCTTGTACTCATCCGTGGTTTTATATAAAATAAAATAAGGAACATATATGTCTATTTGTCTTTGATGTATGTGCTTGTTTTTTAAATATTTGTAATTGACAAATTGTTATTAAATTACTTTAGTTTGCTATAAAGAAAGTTTTTTGCCATATGAATATTTTGTATCTTGATGGTCATATCTGTAGAAATAAAAACAAGAGAGTGCCAAAGAATAAATGTAATATCAACTCTTTATATTCTTACACGCGGGCCATGAACTCTCCTTTAAACGAGGTCCTATAATCTAACTTCCAATCTATTGTAGGATTTTTAGGGATAGCAATGTGTTCAAGAAGATCACTCCAATACCAGGCAAAGTGATACAGTAAAGCACTAAATATAGACGTGGATCAAGCGGGTTAGATGTGATGTTACTGAATGTTTACTGGCACCTAGGAAAAGACAACCATATAAACTTGGAACCTCTTGCTGCGCTGCCCTACAGCAAAAAAAGGGCAGAAATGCTCCATATCTTGGAGTCTGTGAAATTTGTGCAATTCATTTCTATCAGCATAATTGTGCAATATTTCATGAAAAAATAACCCAAAAATATGCTAATTATGCAACATGCAAAACTGGCATTGGGTGCTATATTTTGGTGTAAAATGTGTTGTGTCTCCTTTTTTTAATACAATAAACACAAGTACCAGAAACACTTGTCTCTCATGTTCTGGTATGCATTTTTCCTTGTGTAGTAATCTCCCATTGCTATCTATCTCTTATGTTAACCTGTCCATAGCTGCTCAGCCTGTGTGAATGTTCTGAGTGGAATGTTGGTGTGAGGGCTGAGTGTGGAATGCTTGGATGACTGGAGCTGGATGACAGTTGGATGGATGGGGCTGAGCAGCTAGCAGGCTGCTCCCAGTGGGACTGTTGATGGATACGTAGGACTGCTGACATACCTGTTGGTGAGGATTTGTACATGTTTATCTACTACTGGAATAAACCTACATTGGCTTCATCACACCTTTGTTGTCCTGATTACTACAACATGCTAAATGTTTGGCAAGAATTACTACTAATGATGAAAAAAATGCATAACAGCAATAGCAAGGGTCGTGAATTTAGCGTAATATATGCAAGATCGTCCGGCACGCTTGGACATAGAATTGAAGCTGTCACTCAAAGGCCTTCCATTTACGAGGGTCAGCATATTTTCAGAAATGTAAAAGATTCATACTCTGTGGATTTGAACTTGTACTGACTGACTGTCCGCTCTGTGCAATCTCCTGTGATCATCTTAATTAGTCATCAGCTGACTTAGACAACTGACGAAGTCACTAGCTCTGTGATGTTCAACAGTTCTAGAACTGTCTCTGTTCCCGTGGCAGCTGGTTGTCCCGCAGCCTTCCTTCATTTCCGGACTTTTGTCTTGGAGACTGCATCGAGACAAGCTTGTCTTGTGTTCTTTCTGAAAACCTTTTTGTATTAACTCCTAGTGGAGATACTTTGTTAATCCTTGTGATACCCTGCTGCTCAGCCAGAATGACTGCCTGATGGAATGTTAGTGTTTGGAATGTGTCTGTGTGTGAATCAGTTGGATGAAGGGCTGCGCAGCAGGGAAGCTGCTCCTACTTAGACTTTGACTTTACCTTTTCCTGTATCTAATCTACTACCACAATAAATCTTAGTGGTAAACTACCTGGCTTGGAGCTTCCTTTCTTCAATACTACAATCCTAGAGGCAGCCGTCGAGGCTACCGTCGGCCACCTTCGGGTAAGTGAGGTTCCGTGACGATTGTAAGTGGTGTTTTCGACTCGCACGAATATGGTCGAGTCTGGTATCTATGAACCGCAAATGACGAGTTTAGTGGGTGTACGCAGTTTCGCTGTACTAGCCTAAACCGTTCGTTTGTTTCGTGGGTTTATCCATCTGTACCCACGGGTTCCATCTTAGATACGGCATCCATTTTGTCTCTTGCCCTCAAGTAGCCAGCGAACGGACGTTGTCCGCTTCGCGACCCTGGGATTCCCAAGACATTTGCGGAAGACACATTTCCTTTGAAAGTGTCTTTATGATGAGGGGGATGATACTGTAAGGCAGATGGCCCCGCTCGAGGCTCATCTTGCCGTGCCGGTCTATTGTCTTAGCCGTGCATCTCATTAGGCACGTCCCTTTGATGCCTGCAGCTCGTGTTTCCCGATACCTCCCCTTTTACACCCTTTCCGATCTCCCCACTGTTTCCATCTTCCTCTGCACCTGTTCTTGTTCCTTCTTCGATCTGTTTACTGCCGATTGGAATGTACTAATGGTGGGAAGATGGGTTTTTACAGTTGGGAACCGCCAAATGTTTCCGTACTTATGTTCCGGACCTTGAATACATCAAAGCAACCTCTCTCGGGGATAATGATGGGAACCAAGTTGTAAACCTTTGTGTACCATGTTAGCCTATGAGAGAAATGTGTATAAAAGGAGCGATCCACAGTAGCAAATTGAATCAGATCCCGCGAACTTGCATTCTATGTACTTCACGTGACTTCTGTGTTCCCTGCAGTAAATAAACCTCGAATCTTTGACGCCGAAGGAAGTGTCCCGTGTCTCTGTCATTTGTACGCCGGAGCAGGTTACCCACGAAGGTTTCAGGTGTTGTCCCCTGGCACCGCTGGGTCTTAAATAACCCAGTCCTTCAGTTGGCGCCCAACGTGGGGCTGCATCAGTGGTACCGGTCCAAGCCCGACGATCGTGAGGAACTTCGTGTGAAATCTCTGAGGGAAGGTGCACCCCGCTTCATCGATCCTGTTGTCGAAATAAGTGGCCCGACGACTTTTCCCGCGAAGATTCCCGCCTCCTGACGGCTGCGACGGACTGCTGCCCTGACTGTAGACCTGTTTTGGCGCCTGGCGTAGACCTTGGTATAGCGAGACGATTGACGGGCCTTCCTGGTGACGCCATCGATCTTTGAGTTAAGTATTTGTGGGTCGCTCCCAGAGTTCTTGGTTGTGGTTGCTTAGTTGTTGCATGGTTCCATTGCATTTGTGGTTCTTGGTACTTTGTTGTGATATTTGACGACTGCAGCCGCCAAAGACCGAGGGTTTTTGCTCTTTGCAGGGACTTGGTAAATCCCGTAACCCTTGACGTTTGTGGAACTCGGCTAGTGTGCAAGATGCCTGGTCGCAGTACTCTGTTTAGTTGTTTCAGACGTTGTGGTACGGATTCCCGACTGGAGGACTCTTGTCCGATACCTCCGGTTGGAACTCCCACTTATGAGCTCTATAGTAAGCACGGGCTAGGCCCGATCGCTTTTAATGAATATTGGATACGTTACACCAAAAAAGACGGTGTCCTTAGTTGGCCACTCCACGGTAGTTTTGAGACCCCGATTTTAGATAATCTTGAGGCTAAATTGTTTAAGAAGAAGTCAAGGCCGGCCATGTTTGATGCCTTTCGGTTGTGGCGTAAAGAAGCCCGACAGAAAGAGATCAGACAGACTAAACGTAATCAGAGAGATGGTGTTGCTACTATTGTAAAGAAAGCAGAGCAGTTCCAGCGTGATAAGGAGGAAAAGGAAAAGGAAGTATTTGATAGACTTCAGCGTATGTCTATAGATAAATGTTATCCTGCTTTGCCTACGGAGTCGGATAAAAAGGAGGAATTAATTGAGGATCCTTTAATGTCCTATCTCATGAAGTCACCACCTCCGTACGCACAGGATACCGCAGCTCCTGCGATTCCTCCTGTACCTGCTCTTGTACCTGCTCCTCAACCTGTTCTTCCGACTGTTCCTGCTCCCTTGCCTACTGCTGTTCCTACTGCTCCTCCGCTTGTACTTCCGCATACTCCTGCTCCCGCTACTGCTCCTGTTTTACTTACTCCTGCCGTTTCTTCTGTTTCTACTCCTTCTCTTGTTACTACTCTATCGTATACTTCTCCAACTACTCGACGTCGTACCCCTTCAATTGCTGCGAATTTTGCTAATTCTCTTGGACCTATTCTTGAGTCCGCTGATTCGGACGGTCCACAAAGACGTAGTCAGCTCCCTGGTAATAGGGAATGTGCTGCGTTGTACAATATGGCGATGTCATGGATGCTGCACCCCTATAGAAATCCTCCGCGTTCGGTATTGAATACGTTTAATCAATTCAATATACCGACACAGAGGTATGTTTTTGAAGAAATGTGCAAGGTTTTGCGCGATCAAATATCGGCAGATGCATCGGAAGATGTATTAACTGCTTTGACCAACTTACAGCTTCAGTTTTCAAGCGGAATGGTAGTGGGTACAAATGTTCGACGTGCCATCGAGCAATTATTGGCCCTCCATCCCTCTCCGATGCCTCAAGCCTTGTTCGTTGAGGACATTGAAAGACAGTTAGATGCGTCTTGTCAGTTTCCCATGCGAGAGGTTCCTCCAGTATGGATGCCAGCTAATCCTCAGGCTCAACCTCCGGTATTGGCACATTTCCAGAGAGTATGGATACATCTCCCATGGAAACGATCAGAAGTGTTACAGGTGAAGCAATCTTTGCCTGACCCTCGCAAAAATCCTGCAGGGTACTATAAGGAATTGTCGCAGCTCGTAGACGCTACGATAATGAATCTTGCCGATATCGATATGCTGTTTGGCAATGTCGTACCGCAACCGGTATGGGCTAAGATTCGTCAGGAAAATCATGCAAACGAATTAGGTGGTGATTGGGCTGCTCTTATCGCGGCAGACGCATGACAGATTGGTGGGGCTAAACCTGAACAGGTTATTTCTGATCTCCCTCAGAGAATCATTACCCTAATGAAAACACTTATGCCAGCTATGAGGGTGAACTGGGACAAATTGTCAGCTTGTAGACAGAAGAAGGACGAGAGTGTCTCTGATTTCTTTACGAGATTTGAGGAGGCATTCATCGACCATAGTGGTCAGGATATGGGCACTGAGGGTGGTCAGCGGTTGTTCGTGGATAAATTTGTCTCTAACTTATTGCCCGACTTGAGCAATAAATTGAAAAATTCTGAGAGTGCGTGGGCTGTCTCTACTTCTGCTCAAATATTGGCTACGGCACAGTATTACGAGAACAGAGAAAAAGAAGAGAACGATCGCGCTGATAAAAAGACGAAAGAACTTAAAACTAAAGTGTTGTTGCAGCAGGCTTATCCACCGCGTTCGAATCAGAATGATTCGCAGCGGAATCGATCGCAGTCGCAATCAAATAGGTCGCAATCGGGAAATGACTCCTCTTCCCAAAGATCTTCGTTAGGGTACAATCAGTGTGCCTATTGTAGACAGGAGGGTCATTTGAAATTCAACTGTCATCACGTGGTAGAGGTCGCGGTGCTCAAAATGATCGTTCAGATAATTCGTCCAATTCCAATAACTGTTTTGATCAACGTGGATCATCGCAAGGACGATCTGCGCAGTACAATGTAGATGATTATTACGTCAATCAGGGAACTGACGACAGTAATTACTAGGACAGCCATAGACAAGGAGAGGGAGTGGTATCAGTTCCGGTTGATCAGAGAGGGCCTTACGTCACAGTTGCTACATCGGGCGTCGTTGAGCCTTTTCTGTTGGACACTGGTGCAGCGAAAAGTTCTATAATGCATTCGAAACTCCCTGGTGCACCTTTGTCTGGCTTAACAAATGTTTCCGTTGGATTCTCTGGCGCCCCTGTTAGCAATCCAGTTTCGTGCCCTTTGCCCCTTACAATTGGGCCTCGTGAGCTGCAAGCTCCGTTGATTTTGACTACTGGTTGTGGTGAAAATCTGTTAGGTCTGGATTTGCTAAAACGTTTGTATGCGACTTTGTACTGTTCTCCTGCGGGAGTAAAGCTTACTTTGGGTGAGAGGGTTGTCTCTCCTATGTACTTGTCTCTCGATAAGCTTCCACCGGAATTGAGTTGTCTTCCTGCATCTTTGTGGGCAACAGGTCCCAATGACGTGGGCCTGCTTGACATCTCCCCTTATGTTGTTCAGCTGAAATCTAATGTGCGATTGCCACGTATTCCCCAGTATCGAATCTCTCTTGACGGTGAACGAGCACTGTTAGCGATCATCTATGATCTGATCGAGAAAGATGTTATTGAAGAAACTCGGGGAAACGTGTGCAACAGCCCTGTACTGCCTATTCTGAAACGTACCGATCCCTCAAAACCACCTGTTTATCGTTTTGTTATCGATTTACGGGAGGTAAATAAAATTGTGATTCCTCAGTTCCCTGTTGTGCCTGACATCACGGCGCTACTGACTCTGATTCCAGCTTCTGCATCTTGGTTTTCGGTGATCGATCTGAAGAATGCTTTCTTTAGCATTCTGATTGCCGAAGAAAGCAGAGACCTTTTCGGTTTCTCTCTTGGTGGCCGTAGCTTCCGGTTTAAACGTGCTCCTCAGGGCTACTGTGAGAGTCCATCGATTTACAGTCAAGCCTTGAAGGGTCAACTGGATGCGTTTATGTTGCCGGCTGGTGCGGCCTTAATCCAATACGTCGATGACTTATTAGTGGCTGTAGATACTCAGGACATCTGCAAAAATTGCTACGGTGTCGTTGTTGCAACATCTCTGTGACTTACATCACAAGGTGTCACCTTCTAAACTCCAATATTGTTGTCAAGAAGTAACCTATCTAGGTCACTTATTGTCAAAGGAGGGAAGACGGTTGACCCCAGAGAGAATTGCAGCAATTGCGCGAATGACTGTGCCAACAACCCAAAGAGATGTGCGTGCCTTTTTAGGTATCACGTCATATTGCAGGCAATGGATTCCAAATTTTTCATTGCTAGCGAAACCATTGGTGGCTCTTACGTGCAAGGATGTTTCTACTCCTTTACCATGGACGGAAGAATGTCAGAAGAGTTTTTCTGAATTACGTGACTCATTGTGTTCGGCTCCTGTGTTAGGTACCCCTGACTACAGCAAGCCGTTTACATTATATGTTCACGAGAGGGAAGGTTGTGCTTTGAGTGTCTTAACGCAACCTTTCGGTGGTAAGCAACGCCCATGTGCATATTTTTCCTCGACCTTGGACCCGGTAGCTAGAGCATTGCCGAGTTGCTTGAGAGCAACAGTGGCAGCTGCGGTGTCCATCCGACAATCAGCAGGATTGGTCATGGATAATATGCTTACGGTGATGGTTCCGCATGCAGTTGACACTCTTTTGAATCGTACAAAAACTCAGCACTTGACGAGTGCGAGGTTGTCTGGGTACGAGTTGACGCTTTTGGCAAGTCATATTCAGATAAAACGTTGCAATGTTCTGAACCCGGCGACTTTGTTACCAATTAGCACGGAGTCAGATGAAGTAGCAGAACATGACTGTTATTTAAGGACTGAGGAGGAAACAAAAGGTCGAGTGGACCTTAAAAACACTCATTTGGAAGATCCAGATGGAACTTTGTATGTGGATGGTTCATGTTTTAAATTGCCAAATGGTGATGTGACTACTGCGTATGCTGTTGTAACATTGAATACTGTTGTGGAAGCTGCAAGATTGAATCAGAACTCTGCTCAAGCTGCAGAACTGATTGCCCTAACTAGAGCGTGTGTGTTGGCGAAAGGGAAACGTGTGAATGTGTTTACCGACAGCCAATATGCTTTTGGCGTCGCTCATAGCTTTGGACGATTGTGGAGAGAGAGGTTTTATGACGTCGCATGGCACGAAGATTCAGCATGGACAGCTTGTGAATGATCTTTTGGATGCACTTACGTTGCCTAAGCAGGTAGCGATTGTTAAATGTAGTGCACATCATAAGGTGACAGATGATGTTGGTCGTGGTAATGCATTTGCGGATGAGACTGCTAAGGAGACTGCCCGGAACCTTAGCACTAGAATGTATGTGACGAGTTCGGTTAGGTGGCCTACAGAGACTGGTATGTGTGAGGACACTATCGAGAGTGTGAAAGCAATTCAGAATGAGGCCACTGAGACTGAAAAGACAAAGTGGAAAGAGAGTACGGGAAAGTTGGATGCGAATGGTTGTTGGGTTGATTTGTCGGAGCATAAGAGATGGATGTTGCCAGATGCGTATGTGCTAGCTGTTGTGACGATGGCACATGGGTTAGCACATATTAGCGTGAAAGGTATTTGTAAGTTGCTGTCCCCTGTGTGGAAGAATGATGGTATCACGAAATGTGCTGAAAGATTGGTTAAAAACTGCATGGTATGTATGTTGTACAATCCTGGTAAGGGAACCCCAACACCTCCTGGCCATTTTGCTCCCCCTTCATGTCCTTTTGAGGTGATTCAACTAGACTTGATCCATATGGAGTGATGCAATAACCTGAAATACGTTTTAGTTGTGGTTTGCGCGTTCTCCCGATGGATTGAAGCCTACCCTCTCAAAGACAACACTGCCTTGTCGACTGCGAAAATCCTACTGAAGGAATACTTTCCTCGGTATGGAATGCCTTGGATTGTATGGTCTGATAACGGAAGTGAGTTTGTGGGGAGCGTGATGAAGAGTGTGTGTAAGGGCCTTGGAATTAATCAAAAATTCCATAGCGCCAATCATCCCCAGTCAGCAGGCTTGGTTGAAGGGTATAATGGCACCCTTAGACTCAAGCCAGCGAAGATTCAGGCTACGACTGGTCTTTCCTGGCCTGACGCCTTACCCTTAGCTTTATTGTCAACAAGGGCAACCGTACACTCCCGAGTAGGGCTTAGTCCCTATGAAATAGTGTTCGGCCGTCCTGCGAATGTTTGGGGGGTCCCTAGACCGGGTGTGTTTTCTAATCTTGAGTACCCAATGTTGATTGACTATCTTCATGATCTGACTGCTAAACTGAGGTTAATTCACCAACAGGTTTACGAAGCACTGCCGACGCAGACGGAGGGTCCAGGCCACCAGCTCCAACCGGGAGACTGTGTGGTTACTCGCAATTTTGCCCGCAAGAAGAACCTTGAACCCCGGTTTTCTGGACCCTTCCAGGTCCTCCTTGCCACGAGAACTGCCGTTCGTTTGGAAGGACGTAAAAATTGGGTGCATGCCACTCATACTAAGAAGGTTCCTATACCTTTACCGGCAGACTCGTGGGTGAGGAAGGGCATTGCTTCAGCTGAAACCGAAGGATTGCAGGCTTTTGTACCTTTTAGCGACGCACAACCTGTCGGAGAATCCTCAGTGCAGCAGAAAGACATTGTTGAACATTTGCCATCACAAGACTCAAGACTTGAACATTCGACTGATCAGCAGAACTCTGTTCCCCCATCGGATCCTTTGTTTGACGAACAGACACGTCCTGGGAAAACTCGATACTTTTTGCGATCCAGCACCAGAGACTAATAAAGAAATTTTTGTTTTGTCCCTCGACAATTGCATTATCCCGTTTGCCACGATCAGTCTGAACACCCGTATCATTGTGATTATTTTTGTAAATATTGAGTTTCGTTCCACATGTGTTTTTGCTTCCACAGCTGAGAGACTTTTGTATATACATTGTGAATAAGACCGTAGGGCCGCGCGTGTACTTCCTTCTGGTTAGTAGGTCTTGACGCTAGGTTAAAGACCGTCGGTTCCTGGGAACTCCTAGGGATTGACTACTGCTACACAGAACGAAGTGCGTCAAGAAACGTTGCGGACGGTCATAGGGGATGGCGTTTTCAAAGTTGATGGACTTGGAAGAAGCTCAGGCGCAAAGATTCAAACTGCAACAACTTATTCATACCAAATGTTTTATGTTTCAAGTGTTCCTATTGTTTTTGACTGTTTCTGCACTATTTGCGGGTGGGGTGTATTATATGATGTCGTACTTCTTACCGTCTGCCATACCTACACCTACTTCTGACCCTAAACTTACCTCCACTGCATCCCCTCATTCTTTCCATATCTTACCCGAACACGAACAGGCTAGACGTGCAGAATTCCGAAATAATTCCTTTATTCAGCTCCTTCATCAGCACCAGTTAGTGGTTAACACTACTAATTGTTGGGTGTGTGGGTTAATGCCACATACCACGGATAAGGGAATTCCATATCTGGTCCTACCTTATAGTTCCCAGGGTTCAGCTCGAGCATTCCAAACAATGTTTCGAAGCGCACTAGATTCTTACCCCAGTCGAGAGCCACGTTCTCCCTACTCTGGTCTCGGCTCGTATCAAAAGCCTTTGACTATAGCGATCGAGGATTTAGATAGAGATATCTATGAGCCGTCGCTCATCCCAGAGGAAGAGGTACAAGCCTATAGGGTCCTGAGTAAGGTCGAGTATAGTGCGCTCACGAGTGAAAAACAGCTTAGAAGCTCGCCCCCGATATGGGTCGTACCCCACCTTGGTAATTTCTGTTTGCTGGGTCGTGGCCGAAGATCGAGAGCTCGTCTTGGAGAGAGTGCTTGCTCCGAGACTTATATCTTGCCGATGCTCTCGTCCCCTGTGTTTCTGGCTGCCAAGGGTACATACTTTGTCTGCCATGATCGTGCGTATACATGGTTGCCCTCCGACTTTGTGGGCTCATGTTTTATCGCAAATCTGTTGCCTCCGACGTTCACTGTAGACGCAGACTATCACAAGACTAGAATTGTGAGAGGCGTAATTAGCGAAGAGGACACTGCCGGTCAAGAGGCAGGAGACTTTTTCAAGGGTTTCCTCCCGTTTTGGGGACCTATGGTTAATAGTAGGAACCTGAGACAGTTGACTCGAGTGGTGGAATCGACAGCTAATATTACTGCCAGTGCCCTTGGTAACATCACCACAGAACTTCAGGCGGATAGGCTTATGACGTTACAAAACCGTATGGTTTTAGACATGGTCTTAGCAGATCGGGCTGGAGTATGTAAGGTGATCCATTCGAGCTGCTGTATTTTCATTCCAGATAACGCTCCGACCGCCTATCGAGCCATCTCAAAGTTGCATAAGATCTCTGAATCCATACACGTGGACGTAGGAGATTGGACGCTACTTGGGTGGTTTTGGGGCCTGATGTCGACTTGGGGTTGGAAGATTCTGATGATCATCGGAGTTGTTGTGGCGTTCCTGTTCACGTGTTGCCTTTGTGTGCAGTGTGGTCCTGCCTTATGTGGCCTCTGTGCTACGACGTGTATAAGACAGCCGCCTGTTACCAAAGGAGCTTGGTTGGACAGAGCTATGTTACAGCAGCATCTAGATGGTCTGATGAATATCGAGTATGATTCTGACTAGTGCTTGCCTACATGAGGGCAAAAGGAGCGTCTGAGGTTCCGTGACGATTGTAAGTGGTGTTTTCGACTCGCACGAATATGGTCGAGTCTGGTATCTATGAACCGCAAATGACGAGTTTAGTGGGTGTACGCAGTTTCGCTGTACTAGCCTAAACCGTTCATTTGTTTCGTGGGTTTATCTATCTGTACCCACGGGTTCCATCTTAGATACGGCATCCATTTTGTCTCTTGCCCTCAAGTAGCCAGCGAACGGACGTTGTCCGCTTCGCGACCCTGGGATTCCCAAGACATTTGCGGAAGACACATTTCCTTTGAAAGTGTCTTTATGATGAGGGGGATGATACTGTAAGGCAGATGGCCCCGCTCGAGGCTCATCTTGCCGTGCCGGTCTATTGTCTTAGCCGTGCATCTCATTAGGCACGTCCCTTTGATGCCTGTAGCTCGTGTTTCCCGATACCTCCCCTTTTACACCCTTTCCGATCTCCCCACTGTTTCCATCTTCCTCTGCACCTGTTCTTGTTCCTTCTTCGATCTGTTTACTGCCGATTGGAATGTACTAATGGTGGGAAGATGGGTTTTTACAGTTGGGAACCGCCAAATGTTTCCGTACTTATGTTCCGGACCTTGAATACATCAAAGCAACCTCTCTCGGGGATAATGATGGGAACCAAGTTGTAAACCTTTGTGTACCATGTTAGCCTAAGAGAGAAATGTGTATAAAAGGAGCGATCCACAGTAGCAAATTGAATCAGATCCCGCGAACTTGCATTCTAAGTACTTCACGTGACTTCTGTGTTCCCTGCAGTAAATAAACCTCGAATCTTTGACGCCGAAGGAAGTGTCTCGTGTCTCTGTCATTTGTACGCCGGAGCTGGTTACCCACGAAGGTTTCAGGTGTTGTCCCCTGGCACCGCTGGGTCTTAAATAACCCAGTACTTCAATAAGCCATCCCCTATCCTGCTCCATCTTACTGCTTCCCCAGCTCTCTGTGGTGCTGTTTGGTACCTGAAGCTAGTCTTATTGGAAAACTAAATGACTCAGTTGCTGTACCTGGTGAATCATGGCTTTCTGCAATTGTTTAAAAGTTATTATTTTCGTGATTTCTTTTTCCCCCTAGTTGCTTGTAAGCAGTTTGGTGTTGCACAATTTCATTGTGATTCTTTTTGAGTTTCTTTTATTATTTCCTTACATTTACACATGTTTTGTTTGTAACTACTCATTGGAACCTATCAATGGGACCACCTTGATTTCATTCTCGCGTCCCACTCCTCTATCCCCCGGTCTTACAAGTGCCCCTCTGTGAGTCCCATGGATGGCAGCATTAGATTCCTTGTTCCTTACGTGTTTGCCCGATTCCTGCCCATTCAAGGTTGATTCCCTTGTATAAACCGCAGTATCAAAACCCAGTGCCCACAAGACATGGAGATTTCCTGTTTCTAAAGTTATTCATTTTAGTTACATCCTTTTGCCTTTTTTTTCCTTGTATATTGGCGCCTCATTCTGTCCTGCCATTCCCACCTTTTGCTTTAAGTTTACTTTCTTACTCTATATGCACTTGATTTCCTTTTAAATCCTCATAGAAGTATCTAAAGGTTGTCAGCGGTCAGTTCTAGATGCCTCCTGATTGGCTCCTCCTCTTAACATTGATTCTTTATTGTCACTCTTGGATGGCACCATATTCCTTTTGGGTTATATGCTGGCTCACTACACTGCGATTTAACGTCTTTCACTGAGGGCAAACCATGGTACCTATAGGGCATCTTCCCTGCCTAATACAACACGGTGGTTGGCAGGAGTTTGACATCATTAATAAAACAAGGGACTGATAGCTTGCGCACTCTCCCTGACAGGAGAGCTCGATCCAAGAGGCCCCAATGTGGCTAAAGCACTAGCAGTCAAAATTACCAAGGCCTCCATGTCTAGCAGATGCTGAGGCACTTAAGACTGAAAGGAGTTTCAGGCTTGAACCCTCTATTCCTTACTGGGCGGGTAGTAAGTCGGGGAGCGCATACTTTAAAGTAGTTCCCTCCAATTGACTTTTTTACGCGCAGGTATTTCCACGTGCATTTAAACTTTTCAGCTAACGGTTATTGGCCCAGCATTGCATTGAGGTGGACACCAGAGTCACAGGTGTTGCCCAGAATAGAGCGTTCTTCCCCAGGTCACAGCAGTACAGAGTCCAGGAGAGCGCCCGGTGTTCCTTCCTATATTAGAGTCGAAAGAGTGATGATACCTCACTAATATGTGAGAGCCATGAGGCCTGAGTGAGTGAGGAACATCATGAATGTACATGCATGTATAGGCCTGAGTGAGTGAGGATCATCATGAATGTACATGCATGTATAGGCCTGAGTGAGGAACATCATGAATGTACATGCATATATTGGTCTGAGTGAGTGAGGAGCATCATGAATGTACATGCATGTATAGGTCTGAGTGAGTGAGGATCACCATGAAGGTACATGCATGTATAGGCCTGAGTGAGGAACATTATGAATGTACATGCATGTATAGGTCTGAGTGAGTGAGGATCATCATGAATGTACATGCATGTATAGGCCTGAGTGAGGAACATCATGAATGTGAATGCATGTATAGGTCTGAGTGAGTAAGGAGCATCATGAATGTCTGCTAGAGGGATTAAACCTAAGGGTGACATTCTTGAAGCAATTCTTGGAAAGCTTCTGCACCAACAGACAAAGATCAACTTAGGTCTTTCTTTGGCCTTATAGAGTATTATGCTAAATTTGTGAATAATTTTGCAGAAAAAACTGAACAAATCCAAAAAATATTAAGGAAAAGTCACAAATTTGAGTGGGGTGAGGACCAACAACATGTATGTGAGAAAATAAAGAAATAAATATGTGAAGCAGGGGTGTTAACCCTATATGACACCAAATTAAAGTCTATCCTCACAGTCGATGCGAGTGTGGTAGGATTGGGAGCTGTTTTATCACAAGTAGATGCGACAGGCATTAGGACAGTGGATTTTGCTTCCAGATCTCTCACAAGTTCGGAAAGGAACTATTTGGTGATAGAAAGGGAAGCTTTAGCAGCACGTGGGCAACAGAATATTTTCTAATGCACTTGTAGGGCTTCCAATTTACTTTATGCACTGATCATAAGCCCCTAATCAAAATATTATCACCTAGGGGTGCGGTAAAAGGATCAGCAAGACTTGCCAGGTTGGCTGCGCGTTTGCAAGAATATTTACATAAGATTGAATACATAGCTGGTTGGAAAAATAGTCAGGCTGATGGATTGTCGAGATTACCCTTACCTTGGTATGTGTTGATAGAAAACAAGTGGAGTCATATGAGAGTGACGGTGCTGCTGCTATGACTGAGGAACTAATAGAGGTATGTAATGGAGCTATAGAAAGGAAAAGTGGTTTGAATGTATGTCCAAAGACGCAGTTTTGCAAATGGTTAAAGATTTAATTATTAAAGATGGTAGGCGTGAAAGTACACTTCCTTTAGCAGTGAGATCTTTTGGAAATGTTTTGGAGGATTTATCTATTTCTGATGACAATGGAAATGTTATTATGAAGGAGAATAAATGTATTCCTCCACAAGGGTTGAGATTTGACTTGTTTAATTTAGCCCATCAAGGTCATATGGGCCAATCTCTAACCAAGAAAAGATTAAGAAAACAACTTTGGTGGCCTGGTATGGACTAAGAGATATCCAATTGGCTGAAAAAGTGTGGTGAGTGTGTGGAAAATGAACAGAGATTGAAGGCTGGTGGTCAGATGGAAATGGGCTAAATTGATGACCCAAGTCTACCATGGCATACGGTATGTTTAGACTCTAAAGGTCCTTTAGCTTCCTTAAGTACAGATTTGAAATTTGGAGTGGTTATGATTAATGTGACGTCAAAATAGTTCATTGTAAAATGTGTAAGAGAAATTACCAAGAAGAGTACCATTCATGTGCTTAGTGAAATTTTTGGTGCAGAGGGTTATCCTGTTAAATTAGTTACGGATTATGGCACACAACCTATTTCAAATGAGATTACTTCTTTTTTGAAGTCATGTGGTGTTAGTCACATTAGAACATCCTTATATAATCCATGGGGAAATGGAATTGTGGCAAGGGCTAACCCTATGGTTAAAGGGGTTATCCAGATGGCTGTTGCAAATAGAGGTGATGTTAGAAAATGTGTAAATGATTTGGTTTGGGCCTATCGCACAACTGAAAATTCAGTTACTGGAAAAGTTCCTTTTGTAGTTATGAGAGGACGTTGCGTGAGTACGAAATTGATTCCAGCATGGATGAAAGATTTTCTAGGTCTAGCTAAAATAAATCATGGGAGAGAAGATCATCAACACATGAGGTAACCATAAAAACAAATGATTTTGTAAAAGTTAAGCCGGGTCACATTGGTTCTGCTACTACCAAATTTCGTGGTCCTTACAGAGTGAGGAGTGTGCATAAAGGGTATATTACCTTATACTATGGTGAAAATTGGAATTTGAGAAGGGTTGCATTATATAAAAAAAACAAAGACTATGAAATGAGTGGTAAATCCAAGAATTTTAATAAGCATGAAAAGAGTGTTGAATCTGTAAACAATTTTAATCCATACGTGTTATTAAATGATTAAGAGATTATAAGAGACAGGATGGTTGTTAGTGAATATCATCACTCTAGAGACAATGATGGTAGCATAGGAGAAGGGACCAATAGATGTGTTCCACAAGGGGCTTGATGTCCTCCTAGGTACCTATAAGACTGTGTATGTGGAGAATTTTAATTGTCAATGTATTTTCTTCATGAGGATTAAAGGAGAGAGGATATGTTGTGTTCTCATGTGGGGTCAATAACATACTTGTATCAGTGTGCCTGGTGCTTTAAATGCTACATTCTGTCATAAGTTCTAGTGTTGCTCTGCACTTGGTCATAGCTGTGTTCCCTGCTTGGCAGTTTTCTGTTAGCTGGACAGGGAGCACCAATGTTTCTCTGAATAAAAGTTCTTTATTTCAACCTTACAAGTAAGTATCTTGGATGATTTCAACTACAACACTTTCCAACAATGTTAATGTTTATATAGTGACACTCCTGGGGAATGGTGGTTTTTAGAAGGCTTTTGCTATGTCTTGTACTCCTCCGTGTTTTTTTATAACATAAAAAAGGAACATATATGTCTATTTGTCTTTGATGTATGTGCTTGTTTTTTAAATATTTGTAATTGACAAATTGTTATTAAATTACTTTAGTTTGCTATAAAGTACGTTTTTTGCCATATGAATATTTTGTGTCTTGATGGTCATATCTGTAGAAATGAAAACAAGAGAGTGCCAAAGAATAAATGTAATAACTCTTTATATTTATACGCGCGGGCCATGAACTCTCCTTTGAACGAGGTCATATAATCTAACTTCCAATCCGTTGTAGGATTTTTAGGGAAAGCAATGTGTTCAAGAAGATCACTCCAATAGCAGGCAAAGTGATACAGTAAACCACTAAATATAGAAGTGGATCAAGCGGCTTAGATGTGATGTTACTGAATGTTTACTGGCACCTAGGAAAAGACAACCATATAAACTTGGTACCTCTTGCTGCGCTGCCCTACAGCAAAAAAAAGGGCAGAAATGCTCCATATCTTGGAGTCTGCGAAATTTGTGCAATTCATTTCCATCAGCATAATTGTGCAATATTTCATGGAAAAATAACCCAAAAATATGCTAATTATGCCACATGCAAAACTGGCATTGGGTGCTATATTTTAGTGTAAAATGTGGTGTGTCTCCCTTTTTTAATACAATAAACACAAGTACCAGAAACACTTGTCTCTCATGTTCTGGTATGCATTTTTCCTTGTGTAGTAATCTCCCATTGCTATCTATCTCTTATGTTAACTTGTCCATAGCTGCTCAGCCTGTGTGAATGTTCTGAGTGGAATGTTGGTGTGAGGGCTGAGTGTGGAATGCTTGGATGACTGGAGCTGGATGACAGTTGGATGGATGGGGCTGAGCAGCTAGCAGGCTGCTCTCGGTGGGACTGTTGATGGATACGTAGGACTGCTGACATACCTGTTGATGAGGATTTGTACATGTTTATCTACTACTGGAATAAACCTACATTGGCTTCATCACACCTTTGTTGTCCTGATTACTGCAACATGCTAAAGGTTTGGCAAGAATTACTACTAATGATGAAAAAAATGCATAACAGCAATAGCAAGGGTCGTGAATTTAGCGTAATATATGCAAGATCGCCCGGCACGCTTGGACATAGAATTAAAGCTGTCACTCAATGGCCTTCCATTCACGAGGGTCAGCATATTTTCAGAAATGTAAAAGATTCATACTCCGTGGATTTGAACTTGTACTGACTGACTGTCCGCTCTGTGCGATCTCCTGTGATCATCTTAATTAGTCATCAGCTGACTTAGACAACTGACGAAGTCACTAGCTCTGTGATGTTCAACAGTTCTAGAACTGTCTCTGTTCCCGTGGCAGCGGGTTGTCCCGCAGCCTTCCTCCATTTCCAGACTTTTGTCTTGGAGTGTACATGAAGACAAGTTGTCTTGGAGTGTGCATTGACCAAGCTTGTATTGTGTTCTTTCTGAAAACCTTTTTGTATTAACTCCTAGTGGAGATACTTCGTTAATCCTTGTGATATCCTGCTGCTCAGCCAGAATGACTGCCTGATGGAATGTTAGTGTTTGGAATGTGTCTGTGTGAATCAGTTGGATGGAAGGCTGCGCTGCAGGGAAGCTGCTCCTACTTAGACTTTGACTTTACCTGTTCCTGTATCTAATCTACTACCACAATAAATCTTAGTGGTAAACTACCTGGCTTGGAGCTTCCTTTCTTCAATACTACAATCCTAGGCAGCCGTCGAGGCAACCGTCGGCCACCTTCGGGTAAGCCATCCCCTATCCTGCTCCATCTTACTGCTTCCCCAGCTCTCTGTGGTGCTGTTTGCTACCTGAAGCTAGTCTTATTGGAAAACTAAATGACTCAGTTGCTGTACCTGGTGAATCATGGCTTTCTGCAATGTTTAAAAGTTATTATTTTCGTGATTTCTTTTTCCCCCTAGTTGCCTGTAAGCAGTTTGGTGTTGCACAATTTCATTGTGATATAAGATTCTTTTTGAGTTTCCTTTACTATTTCCTTACATTTACACATGTTTTGTTTGTAACTACTCATTGGAACTTATCAATGGGACCACCTTGATTTCATTCTCGCGCCCCACTCCTCGATCCCCCGGTCTTACAAGTGCCCCTCTGTGAGTCCCATGGATAGCAGCATTAGATTCCTTGTTCCATACGTGTTTGCCCAATTCCTATCCATTCAAGGTTGATTCCCTTGTATAAACCGCAGTATCAAAACCCAGTGCCCACAAGACATGGAGATTTCCTGTTTCTAAAATTATTCATTTTAGTTACATCCTTTTGCCTTTTTTTTCCTTGTATATTGGTGCCTCATTCTGTCCTGCCATTCCCACCTTTTGCTTTAAGTTTACTTTCTTACTCTATATGCACTTGATTTCCTTATAAATCCTCATAGAAGTATCTAAGGGTTGCCAGCGGTCAGTTCTAGATGCCTCCTGATTGGCTCCTCCTCTTAACATTGATTCTTTATTGTCACTCTTGGATGGCAGCATATTCCTTTTGGGTTATATGCTGGCTCACTACACTGGGATTTAACATCTTTCACTGAGGGCAACCCATTGTACCTATAGGGCTTCTTCTCTGCCTAATACAACACGGTGGTTGGCAGGAGTTTGACATCATTAATAAAACAAGGGACTGATAGCTTGGGCACCCTCCCTGACAGGAAAGCACGATCCAAGAGGCCCCGATGTGGCTAAAGCACTAGCAGTCAAAATTACCAAGGCCTCCATGTCTAGCAGAAGCTGAGGCACTTAAGACAGAAAGGAGTTTCAGGCTTGAACCCTCTATTACTTACTGGGCGGGTGGTAAGTCGGGGAGCGCATACTTTCAAGTAGTTCCCTCCAATTGACTTTTTTACGCGCAGGTATTTCCACGTGCATTTAAACTTTTCAGCTAACGGTTATTGGCCCAGCATTGCATTGAGGTGGACTCCAGAGTCACAGGTGTTGCCCAGAATAGAGCGTTCTTCCCCGGGTCACAGCAGTACAGAGTCCAGGAGAGCGCCCAGTGTTCCTTCCTATATTAGAGTCGAAAGAGTGATGATACCTCACTAATATGTGAGAGCCATGAGGCCTGAGTGAGTGAGGAACATCATGAATGTACATGCATGTATAGGTCTGAGTGAGTGAGGATCATCATGAATGTACATGCATGTATAGGCCTGAGTGAGGAACATCATGAATGTACATGCATATATTGGTCTGAGTGAGTGAGGAGCATCATGAATGTACATACATGTATAGGTCTGAGTGAGTGAGGATCACCATGAAGGTACATGCATGTATAGGCCTGAGTGAGGAACATCATGAATGTACATGCATGTATAGGTCTGAGTGAGTGAGGATCATCATGAATGTACATGCATGTATAGGCCTGAGTGAGGAACATCATGAATGTGAATGCATGTATAGGTCTGAGTGAGTAAGGAGCATCATGAATGTCTGCTAGAGGGATTAAACCTAAGGGTGACATTCTTGAAGCAATAAGGAAAGCTCCTGCACCAACAGACAAAGATCAACTTAGGTCTTTCTTTGGCCTTATAGAGTATTATGCTAAATTTGTGAATAATTTTGCAGAAAAAACTGAAGAAATCAAGAAATTATTAAGGAAAAGTCACAAATTTGAGTGGGGTGAGGACCAACAACATGTATGTGAGAAAATAAAGAAATAAATATGTGAAGCAGGGGTGTTAACCCTATATGACACCAAATTAAAGTCTATCCTCACAGTCGATGCGAGTGCGGTAGGATTGGGAGCTGTTTTAGCACAAGTAGATGCGACAGGCATTAGGACAGTGGATTTTGTTTCCAGATCTCTCACAAGTTCGGAAAGGAACTATTTGGTGATAGAAAGGGAAGCTTTAGCAGCACGTGGGCAACAGAATATTTTCTAATGCACTTGTAGGTCTTCCAATTTATTTTATGCACTGATCATAAGCCCCTAATCAAAATATTATCACCTAGGGGTGCGGTAAAAGGATCAGCAAGACTTGCCAGGTTGGCTACGCGTGTGCAAGAATATTTACATAAGATTGAATACATAGCTGGTTGGAAAAATAGTCAGGCTGATGGATTGTCGAGATTACCCTTACCTTGGTATGTGTTGATAGAAAACAAGTGGAGTCATATGAGAGTGACGGTGCTGCTGCTATGATTGAGGAACTAATAGAGGTATGTAATGGAGCTATAGAAAGGAAAAGGGGTTTGAATGTATGTCCAAAGACGCAGTTTTGCAAATGGTTAAAGATTTAATTATTAAAGATGGTAGGCGTGAAAGTACACTTCCTTTAGCAGTGAGATCTTTTGGAAATGTTTTGGAGGATTTATCTATTTCTGATGACAATGGAAATGTTATTATGAAGGAGAATAAATGTATTCCTCCACAAGGGTTGAGATTTGACTTGTTTAATTTAGCCCATGAAGGTCATATGGGCCAATCTCTAACCAAGAAAAGATTAAGAGAACAACTTTGGTGGCCTGGTATGGACCAAGAGATATCCAATTGGCTGAAAAAGTGTGGTGAGTGTGTGGAAAATGAACAGAGATTGAAGGCTGGTGGTCAGATGGAAATGGGCTAAATTGATGACCCAAGTCTACCATGGCATACGGTATGTTTAGACTCTAAAGGTCCTTTAGCTTCCTTAAGTACAGATTTGAAATTTGGAGTGGTTATGATTAATGTGACGTCAAAATAGTTCATTGTAAAATGTGTAAGAGAAATTACCAAGAAGAGTACCATTCATGTGCTTAGTGAAATTTTTGGTGCAGAGGGTTATCCTGTTAAATTAGTTACGGATAATGGCACACAACCTATTTCAAATGAGATTACTTCTTTTTTGAAGTCATGTGGTGTTAGTCACATTAGAACATCCTTATATAATCCATGGGGAAATGCAATTGTGGCAAGGGCTAACCCCATGGTTAAAGGGGTTATCCAGATGGCTGTTGCAAATAGAGGTGATGTTAGAAAATGTGTAAATGATTTGGTTTGGGCCTATCGCACAACTGAAAATTCAGTTACTGGAAAAGTTCCTTTTGTAGTTATGAGAGGACGTTGCGTGAGTACGAAATTGATTCCAGCATGGATGAAAGATTTTCTAGGTCTAGCTAAAATAAATCATGGGAGAGAAGATCATCAACACATGAGGTAACCATAAAAACAAATGATTTTGTAAAAGTTAAGCCGGGTCACATTGGTTCTGCTACTACCAAATTTTGTGGTCCTTACAGAGTGAGGAGTGTGCATAAAGGGTATATTACCTTATACTATGGTGAAAATTGGAATTTGAGAAGGGTTGCATTATATAAAAAAAACAAAGACTATGAAATGAGTGGTAAATCCAAGAATTTTAATAAGCATGAAAAGAGTGTTGAATCTGTAAACAATTTTAATCCATACGTGTTATTAAATGATTAAGAGATTATAAGAGACAGGATGGTTGTTAGTGAATATCATCACTCTAGAGACAATGATGGTAGCATAGGAGAAGGGACCAATAGATGTGTTCCACAAGGGGCTTGATGTCCTCCTAGGTACCTATAAGACTGTGTATGTGGAGAATTTTAATTGTCAATGTATTTTCTTCATGAGGATTAAAGGAGAGAGGATATGTTGTGTTCTCATGTGGGGTCAATAACATACTTGTATCAGTGTGCCTGGTGCTTTAAATGCTACATTCTGTCATAAGTTCTAGTGTTGCTGTGCACCTGGTCATAGCTGTGTTCCCTGCTTGGCAGTTTTCTGTTAGCTGGACAGGGAGCACCAATGTTTCTCTAAATAAAGGTTCTTTATTTCAACCTTACAACTAAGTATCTTGGATGATTTCAACTACAACACTTTCCAACAATGTTAATGTTTATATAGTGACACTCCTGGGGAATGGTGGTTTTTAGAAGGCTTTTGCTATGTCTTGTACTCCTCCGTGTTTTTTATAACTTAAAAAAGGAACATATATGTCTATTTGTCTTTGATGTATGTGCTTGTTTTTTAAATATTTGTAATTGACAAATTGTTATTAAATTACTTTAGTTTGCTATAAAGTACGTTTTTTGCCATATGAATATTTTGTGTCTTGATGGTCATATCTGTAGAAATGAAAACAAGAGAGTGCCAAAGAATAAATGTAATAACTCTTTATATTCATACACGCGGGCCATGAACTCTCCTTTGAACGAGGTCATATAATCTAACTTCCAATCCGTTGTAGGATTTTTAGGGAAAGCAATGTGTTCAAGAAGATCACTCCAATAGCAGGCAAAGTGATACAGTAAACCACTAAATATAGAAGTGGATCAAGCGGCTTAGATGTGATGTTACTGAATGTTTACTGGCACCTAGGAAAAGACAACCATATAAACTTGGAACCTCTTGCTGCGCTGCCCTACAGCAAAAAAAAGGGCAGAAATGCTCCATATCTTGGAGTCTGCGAAATTTGTGCAATTCATTTCCATCAGCATAATTGTGCAATATTTCATGGAAAAATAACCCAAAAATATGCTAATTATGCAACATGCAAAACTGGCATTGGGTGCTATATTTTAGTGTAAAATGTGGTGTGTCTCCCTTTTTTAATACAATAAACACAAGTACCAGAAACACTTGTCTCTCATGTTCTGGTATGCATTTTTCCTTGTGTAGTAATCTCCCATTGCTATCTATCTCTTATGTTAACTTGTCCATAGCTGCTCAGCCTGTGTGAATGTTCTGAGTGGAATGTTGGTGTGAGGGCTGAGTGTGGAATGCTTGGATGACTGGAGCTGGATGACAGTTGGATGGATGGGGCTGAGCAGCTAGCAGGCTGCTCCCGGTGGGACTGTTGATGGATACGTAGGACTGCTGACATACCTGTTGATGAGGATTTGTACATGTTTATCTACTACTGGAATAAACCTACATTGGCTTCATCACACCTTTGTTGTCCTGATTACTGCAACATGCTAAAGGTTTGGCAAGAATTACTACTAATGATGAAAAAAATGCATAACAGCAATAGCAAGGGTCGTGAATTTAGCGTAATATATGCAAGATCGCCCGGCACGCTTGGACATAGAATTGAAGCTGTCACTCAATGGCCTTCCATTCACGAGGGTCAGCATATTTTCAAAAATGTAAAAGATTCATACTCCGTGGATTTGAACTTGTACTGACTGACTGTCCGCTCTGTGCGATCTCCTGTGATCATCTTAATTAGTCATCAGCTGACTTAGACAACTGACGAAGTCACTAGCTCTGTGATGTTCAACAGTTCTAGAACTCTCTCTGTTCCCGTGGCAGCGGGTTGTCCCGCAGCCTTCCTCCATTTCCAGACTTTTGTCTAGGAGTGTACATGAAGACAAGTTGTCTTGGAGTGTGCATTGACCAAGCTTGCATTGTGTTCTTTCGAAACCTTGTATTAACTCCTAGTGGAGATAATTCGTTAATCCTTGTGATATCCTGCTGCTCAGCCAGAATGACTGCCTGATGGAATGTTAGTGTTTGGAATGTGTCTGTGTGAATCAGTTGGATGAAGGGCTGCGCAGCAGGGAAGCTGCTCCTACTTAGACTTTGACTTTACCTGTTCCTGTATCTAATCTACTACCACAATAAATCTTAGTGGTAAACTACCTGGCTTGGAGCTTCCTTTCTCCAATACTACAATCCTAGAGGCAGCCGTCGAGGCTACCGTCGGCCACCTTCGGGTAAGCCATCCCCTATCCTGCTCCATCGTACTGCTTCCCCAGCTCTCTGTGGTGCTGTTTGGTACCTGAAGCTAGTCTTATTGAAAAACTAAATGACTCAGTTGCTGTACCTGGTGAATCATGGCTTTCTGCAATGTTTAAAAGTTATTATTTTCGTGATTTCTTTTTCCCCCTAGTTGCTTGTAAGCAGTTTGGTGTTGCACAATTTCATTGTGATATAAGATTCTTATTGAGTTTCTTTTACTATTTCCTTACATTTACACATGTTTTGTTTGTAACTACTCATTGGAACTTATCAATGGGACCACCTTGATTTCATTCTCGCGCCCCACTCCTCGATCCCCCGGTCTTACAAGTGCCCCTCTGTGAGTCCTATGGATAGCAGCATTAGATTCCTTGTTCCTTACGTGTTTGTCCAATTCCTACCCATTCAAGGTTGATTCCCTTGTATAAACCGCAGTTTCAAAACGCAGTGCCCACAAGACATGGAGATTTCCTGTTTCTAAAATTATTCATTTTAGTTACATCCTTTTGCCTTTTTTTTCCTTGTATATTGGTGCCTCATTCTGTCCTGCCATTCCCACCTTTTGCTTTAAGTTTACTTTCTTACTCTATATGCACTTGATTTCCTTTTAAATCCTCATAGAAGTATCTAAAGTTTGCCAGCGGTCAGTTCTAGATGCCTCCTGATTGGCTCCTCCTCTTAACATTGATTCTTTATTGTCACTCTTGGATGGCAGCATATTCCTTTTGGGTTATATGCTGGCTCACTACACTGGCATTTAACGTCTTTCACTGAGGGCAACCCATTGTACCTATAGGGCTTCTTCTCTGCCTAATACAACACGGTGGTTGGCAGGAGTTTGACATCATTAATAAAACAAGGGACTGATAGCTTGGGCACCCTCCTTGACAGGAAAGCTCGATCCAAGAGGCCCCAATGTGGCTAAAGCACTAGCAGTCAAAATTACCAAGTCCTCCATGTCTTGCAGATGCTGAGGCACTTAAGACAGAAAGGAGTTTCAGGCTTGAACCCTCGATTCCTTACTGGGCGGGTGGTAAGTCGGGGAGCGCATACTTTAAAGTAGTTCCCTCCAATTGACTTTTTTACGCGCAGGTATTTCCACGTGCATTTAAACTTTTCAGCTAACGGTTATTGGCCCAGCATTGCATTGAGGTGGACTCCAGAGTCACAGGTGTTGCCCAGAATAGAGCGTTCTTCCCCAGGTCACAGCAGTACAGAGTCCAGGAGAGCGCCCAGTGTTCCTTCCTATATTAGAGTCGAAAGAGTGATGATACCTCACTAATATGTGAGAGCCATGAGGCCTGAGTGAGTGAGGAACATCATGAATGTACATGCATGTATAGGTCTGAGTGAGTGAGGATCATCATGAATGTACATGCATGTATAGACCTGAGTGAGGAGCATCATGAATGTACATGCATATATTGGTATGAGTGAGTGAAGAGCATCATGAATGTACATGCATGTATAGGTCTGAGTGAGTGAGGATCACCATGAAGGTACATGCATGTATAGGCCTGAGTGAGGAACATCATGAATGTACATGCATGTATAGGTCTGAGTGAGTAACATCATGAATGTGAATGCATGTATAGGTCTGAGTGAGTAAGGAGCATCATGAATGTCTGCTAGAGGGATTAAACCTAAGGGTGACATTCTTGAAGCAATAAGGAAAGCTCCTGCACCAACAGACAAAGATCAACTTAGGTCTTTTTTTGGCCTTATAGAGTATTATGCTAAATTTGTGAATAATTTTGCAGAAAAAACTGAAGAAATCAAGAAATTATTAAGGAAAAGTCACAAATTTGAGTGGGGTGAGGACCAACAACATGTATGTGAGAAAATAAAGAAATAAATATGTGAAGCAGGGGTGTTAACCCTATATGACACCAAATTAAAGTCTATCCTCACAGTCGATGCGAGTGCGGTAGGATTGGGAGCTGTTTTAGCACAAGTAGATGCGACAGGCATTAGGACAGTGGATTTTGCTTCCAGATCTCTCACAAGTTCGGAAAGGAACTATTTGGTGATAGAAAGGGAAGCTTTAGCAGCACGTGAACAACAGAATATTTTCTAATGGACTTGTAGGGCTTCCAATTTACTTTATGCACTGATCATAAGCCCCTAATCAAAATATTATCACCAATGGGTGCGGTAAAAAGATCAGCAAGACTTGCCAGGTTGGCTGCTCGTTTGCAAGAATATTTACATAAGATTGAATACATAGCTGGTTGGAAAAATAGTCAGGCTGATGGATTGTCCAGATTACCCTTACCTTGGTATGTGTTGATAGAAAACAAGTGGAGTCATATGAGAGTGACGGTGCTGCTGCTATGATTGAGGAACTAATAGAGGTATGTAATGGAGCTATAGAAAGGAAAAGGGGTTTGAATGTATGTCCAAAGACGCAGTTTTGAAAATGGTTAAAGATTTAATTATTAAAGATGGTAGGCGTGAAAGTACACTTCCTTTAGCAGTGAGATCTTTTGGAAATGTTTTGGAGGATTTATCTATTTCTGATGACAATGGAAATGTTATTATGAAGGAGAATAAATTTATTCCTCCACAAGGGTTGAGATTTGACTTGTTTAATTTAGCCCATGAAGGTCATATGGGCCAATCTCTAACCAAGAAAAGATTAAGAGAACAACTTTGGTGGCCTGGTATGGACCAAGAGATATCCAATTGGCTGAAAAAGTGTGGTGAGTGTGTGGAAAATGAACAGAGATTGAAGGCTGGTGGTCAGATGGAAATGGGCTAAATTGATGACCCAGGTCTACCATGGCATACGGTATGTTTAGACTCTAAAGGTCCTTTAGCTTCCTTAAGTACAGATTTGAAATTTGGAGGGGTTATGATTAATGTGACGTCAAAATGGTTCATTGTAAAATGTGTAAGAGAAATTACCAAGAAGAGTACCATTCATGTGCTTAGTGAAATTTTTGGTGCAGAGGGTTATCCTGTTAAATTGGTTACGGATAATGGCACACAACCTATTTCAAATGAGATTACTTCTTTTTTGAAGTCATGTGGTGTTAGTCACATTAGAACATCCTTATATAATCCATGGGGAAATTGAATTGTGGCAAGGGCTAACCCCATGGTTAAAGGGGTTATCCAGATGGCTGTTGCAAATAGAGGTGATGTTAGAAAATGTGTAAATGATTTGGTTTGGGCCTATCGCATAACTGAAAATTCAGTTACTGGAAAAGTTCCTTTTGTAGTTATGAGAGGACGTTGCGTGAGTACGAAATTGATTTCAGCATGGATGAAAGATTTTCTAGGTCTAGCTAAAATAAATCATGGGAGAGAAGATCATCAACACATGAGGTAACCATAAAAACAAATGATTTTGTAAAAGTTAAGCCGGGTCACGTTGGTTCTGGTACTACCAAATTTCGTGGTCCTTACAGAGTGAGGAGTGTGCATAAAGGGTATATTACCTTATACTATGGTGAAAATTGGAATTTGAGAAGGGTTGCATTATATAAAAAAAACAAAGACCATGGAATGAGTGGTAAATCCAAGAATTTTAATAAGCATGAAAAGAGTGTTGAATCTGTAAACAATTTTAATCCATACGTGTTATTAAATGATTAGAGATTATAAGAGACAGGATGGTTGTTAGTGAATATCATCACTCTAGAGACAATGATGGTAGCATGGGAGAAGGGACCAATAGATGTGTTCCACAAGGGGCTTGATGTCCTCCTAGGTACCTATAAGACTGTGTATGTGGAGAATTTTAATTGTCAATGTATTTTCTTCATGAGGATTAAAGGAGAGAGGATATGTTGTGTTCTCATGTGGGGTCAATAACATACTTGTATCAGTGTGCCTGGTGCTTTAAATGCTACATTCTGTCATAAGTTCTAGTGTTGCTGTGCACCTGGTCATAGCTGTGTTCCCTGCTTGGCAGTTTTCTGTTAGCTGGACAGGGAGCACCAATGTTTCTCTGAATAAAGGTTCTTTATTTCAACCTTACAAGTAAGTATCTTGGATGATTTCAACTACAACACTTTCCAACAATGTTAATGTTTATATAGTGACACTCCTGGGGAATGGTGGTTTTTAGAAGGCTTTTGCTATGTCTTGTACTCCTCCGTGTTTTTTATAACATAAAAAAGGAACATATATGTCTATTTGTCTTTGATGTATGTGCTTGTTTTTTAAATATTTGTAATTGACAAATTGTTATTAAATTACTTTAGTTTGCTATAAAGTACGTTTTTTGCCATATGAATATTTTGTGTCTTGATGGTCATATCTGTAGAAATGAAAACAAGAGAGTGCCAAAGAATAAATGTAATAACTCTTTATATTCATACACGCGGGCCATGAACTCTCCTTTGAACGAGGTCATATAATCTAACTTCCAATCCGTTGTAGGATTTTTAGGGAAAGCATTGTGTTCAAGAAGATCACTCCAATAGCAGGCAAAGTGATACAGTAAACCACTAAATATAGAAGTGGATCAAGCGGCTTAGATGTGATGTTACTGAATGTTTACTGGCACCTAGGAAAAGACAACCATATAAACTTGGAACCTCTTGCTGCGCTGCCCTACAGCAAAAATAAAGGGCAGAAATGCTCCATATCTTGGAGTCTGCGAAATTTGTGCAATTCATTTCCATCAGCATAATTGTGCAATATTTCATGGAAAAATAACCCAAAAATATGCTAATTATGCAACATGCAAAACTGGCATTGGGTGCTATATTTTAGTGTAAAATGTGGTGTGTCTCCCTTTTTTAATACAATAAACACAAGTACCAGAAACACTTGTCTCTCATGTTCTGGTATGCATTTTTCCTTGTGTAGTAATCTCCCATTGCTATCTATCTCTTATGTTAACTTGTCCATAGCTGCTCAGCCTGTGTGAATGTTCTGAGTGGAATGTTGGTGTGAGGGCTGAGTGTGGAATGCTTGGATGACTGGAGCTGGATGACAGTTGGATGGATGGGGCTGAGCAGCTAGCAGGCTGCTCCCGGTGGGACTGTTGATGGATACGTAGGACTGCTGACATACCTGTTGATGAGGATTTGTACATGTTTATCTACTACTGGAATAAACCTACATTGGCTTCATCACACCTTTGTTGTCCTGATTACTGCAACATGCTAAAGGTTTGGCAAGAATTACTACTAATGATGAAAAAAATGCATAACAGCAATAGCAAGGGTCGTGAATTTAGCGTAATATATGCAAGATCGCCCGGCACGCTTCGACATAGAATTGAAGCTGTCACTCAATGGCCTTCCATTCACGAGGGTCAGCATATTTTCAAAAATGTAAAAGATTCATACTCCGTGGATTTGAACTTGTACTGACTGACTGTCCGCTCTGTGCGATCTCCTGTGATCATCTTAATTAGTCATCAGCTGACTTAGACAACTGACGAAGTCACTAGCTCTGTGATGTTCAACAGTTCTAGAACTCTCTCTGTTCCCGTGGCAGCGGGTTGTCCCGCAGCCTTCCTCCATTTCCAGACTTTTGTCTAGGAGTGTACATGAAGACAAGTTGTCTTGGAGTGTGCATTGACCAAGCTTGTATTGTGTTCTTTCGAAACCTTGTATTAACTCCTAGTGGAGATAATTCGTTAATCCTTGTGATATCCTGCTGCTCAGCCAGAATGACTGCCTGATGGAATGTTAGTGTTTGGAATGTGTCTGTGTGAATCAGTTGGATGAAGGGCTGCGCAGCAGGGAAGCTGCTCCTACTTAGACTTTGACTTTACCTGTTCCTGTATCTAATCTACTACCACAATAAATCTTAGTGGTAAACTACCTGGCTTGGAGCTTCCTTTCTTCAATACTACAATCCTAGAGGCAGCCGTCGAGGCTAACGTCGGCCACCTTCGGGTAAGCCATCCCCTATCCTGCTCCATCGTACTGCTTCCCCAGCTCTCTGTGGTGCTGTTTGGTACCTGAAGCTAGTCTTATTGAAAAACTAAATGACTCAGTTGCTGTACCTGGTGAATCATGGCTTTCTGCAATGTTTAAAAGTTATTATTTTCGTGATTTCTTTTTCCCCCTAGTTGCTTGCAAGCAGTTTGGTGTTGCACAATTTCATTGTGATATAAGATTCTTATTGAGTTTCTTTTACTATTTCCTTACATTTACACATGTTTTGTTTGTAACTACTCATTGGAACTTATCAATGGGACCACCTTGATTTCATTCTCGCGCCCCACTCCTCGATCCCCCGGTCTTGCAAGTGCCCCTCTGTGAGTCCTATGGATAGCAGCATTAGATTCCTTGTTCCTTACGTGTTTGCCCAATTCCTACCCATTCAAGGTTGATTCCCTTGTATAAACCGCAGTTTCAAAACGCAGTGCCCACAAGACATGGAGATTTCCTGTTTCTAAAATTATTCATTTTAGTTACATCCTTTTGCCTTTTTTTTCCTTGTATATTGGTGCCTCATTCTGTCCTGCCATTCCCACCTTTTGCTTTAAGTTTACTTTCTTACTCTATATGCACTTGATTTCCTTTTAAATCCTCATAGAAGTATCTAAAGTTTGCCAGCGGTCAGTTCTAGATGCCTTCTGATTGGCTCCTCCTCTTAACATTGATTCTTTATTGTCACTCTTGGATGGCAGCATATTCCTTTTGGGTTATATGCTGGCTCACTACACTGGGATTTAACGTCTTTCACTGAGGGCAACCCATTGTACCTATAGGGCTTCTTCTCTGCCTAATACAACACGGTGGTTGGCAGGAGTTTGACATCATTAATAAAACAAGGGACTGATAGCTTGGGCACCCTCCCTGACAGGAAAGCTCGATCCAAGAGGCCCCAATGTGGCTAAAGCACTAGCAGTCAAAATTACCAAGTCCTCCATGTCTTGCAGATGCTGAGGCACTTAAGACAGAAAGGAGTTTCAGGCTTGAACCCTCGATTCCTTACTGGGCGGGTGGTAAGTCGGGGAGCGCATACTTTAAAGTAGTTCCCTCCAATTGACTTTTTACGCGCATGTATTTCCACGTGCATTTAAACTTTTCAGCTAACGGTTATTGGCCCAGCATTGCATTGAGGTGGACTCCAGAGTCACAGGTGTTGCCCAGAATAGAGCGTTCTTCCCCAGGTCACAGCAGTACAGAGTCCAGGAGAGCGCCCAGTGTTCCTTCCTATATTAGAGTCGAAAGAGTGATGATACCTCACTAATATGTGAGAGCCATGAGGCCTGAGTGAGTGAGGAACATCATGAATGTACATGCATGTATAGGTCTGAGTGAGTGAGGATCATCATGAATGTACATGCATGTATAGGCCTGAGTGAGGAGCATCATGAATGTACATGCATATATTGGTATGAGTGAGTGAAGAGCATCATGAATGTACATGCATGTATAGGTCTGAGTGAGTGAGGATCACCATGAAGGTACATGCATGTATAGGCCTGAGTGAGGAACATCATGAATGTACATGCATGTATAGGTCTGAGTGAGTAACATCATGAATGTGAATGCATGTATAGGTCTGAGTGAGTAAGGAGCATCATGAATGTCTGCTAGAGGGAATAAACCTAAGGGTGACATTCTTGAAGCAATAAGGAAAGCTCCTGCACCAACAGACAAAGATCAACTTAGGTCTTTTTTTGGCCTTATAGAGTATTATGCTAAATTTGTGAATAATTTTGCAGAAAAAACTGAAGAAATCAAGAAATTATTAAGGAAAAGTCACAAATTTGAGTGGGGTGAGGACCAACAACATGTATGTGAGAAAATAAAGAAATAAATATGTGAAGCAGGGGTGTTAACCCTATATGACACCAAATTAAAGTCTATCCTCACAGTCGATGCGAGTGTGGTAGGATTGGGAGCTGTTTTAGCACAAGTAGATGCGACAGGCATTAGGACAGTGGATTTTGCTTCCAGATCTCTCACAAGTTCGGAAAGGAACTATTTGGTGATAGAAAGGGAAGCTTTAGCAGCACGTGGGCAACAGAATATTTTCTAATGGACTTGTAGGGCTTCCAATTTACTTTATGCACTGATCATAAGCCCCTAATCAAAATATTATCACCAATGGGTGCGGTAAAAAGATCAGCAAGACTTGCCAGGTTGGCTGCTCGTTTGCAAGAATATTTACATAAGATTGAATACATAGCTGGTTGGAAAAATAGTCAGGCTGATGGATTGTCGAGATTACCCTTACCTTGGTATGTGTTGATAGAAAACAAGTGGAGTCATATGAGAGTGACGGTGCTGCTGCTATGATTGAGGAACTAATAGAGGTATGTAATGGAGCTATAGAAAGGAAAAGGGGTTTGAATGTATGTCCAAAGACGCAGTTTTGCAAATGGTTAAAGATTTAATTATTAAAGATGGTAGGCGTGAAAGTACACTTCCTTTAGCAGTGAGATCTTTTGGAAATGTTTTGGAGGATTTATCTATTTCTGATGACAATGGAAATGTTATTATGAAGGAGAATAAATGTATTCCTCCACAAGGGTTGAGATTTGACTTGTTCAATTTAGCCCATGAAGGTCATATGGGCCAATCTCTAACCAAGAAAAGATTAAGAGAACAACTTTGGTGGCCTGGTATGGACCAAGAGATATCCAATTGGCTGAAAAAGTGTGGTGAGTGTGTGGAAAATGAACAGAGATTGAAGGCTGGTGGTCAGATGGAAATGGGCTAAATTGATGACCCAAGTCTACCATGGCATACGGTATGTTTAGACTCTAAAGGTCCTTTAGCTTCCTTAAGTACAGATTTGAAATTTGGAGAGGTTATGATTAATGTGACGTCAAAATGGTTCATTGTAAAATGTGTAAGAGAAATTACCAAGAAGAGTACCATTCATGTGCTTAGTGAAATTTTTGGTGCAGAGGGTTATCCTGTTAAATTGGTTACGGATAATGGCACACAACCTATTTCAAATGAGATTACTTCTTTTTTGAAGTCATGTGGTGTTAGTCACATTAGAACATCCTTATATAATCCATGGGGAAATGGAATTGTGGCAAGGGCTAACCCCATGGTTAAAGGGGTTATCCAGATGGCTGTTGCAAATAGAGGTGATGTTAGAAAATGTGTAAATGATTTGGTTTGGGCCTATCGCATAACTGAAAATTCAGTTACTGGAAAAGTTCCTTTTGTAGTTATGAGAGGACGTTGCGTGAGTACGAAATTGATTTCAGCATGGATGAAAGATTTTCTAGGTCTAGCTAAAATAAATCATGGGAGAGAAGATCATCAACACATAAGGTAACCATAAAAACAAATGATTTTGTAAAAGTTAAGCCGGGTCACGTTGGTTCTGGTACTACCAAATTTCGTGGTCCTTACAGAGTGAGGAGTGTGCATAAAGGGTATATTACCTTATACTATGGTGAAAATTGGAATTTGAGAAGGGTTGCATTATATAAAAAAAACAAAGACTATGGAATGAGTGGTAAATCCAAGAATTTTAATAAGCATGAAAAGAGTGTTGAATCTGTAAACAATTTTAATCCATACGTGTTATTAAATGATTAGAGATTATAAGAGACAGGATGGTTGTTAGTGAATATCATCACTCTAGAGACAATGATGGTAGCATGGGAGAAGGGACCAATAGATGTGTTCCACAAGGGGCTTGATGTCCTCCCAAGTACCTATAAGACTGTGTATGTGGAGAATTTTAATTGTCAATGTATTTTCTTCATGAGGATTAAAGGAGAGAGGATATGTTGTGTTCTCATGTGGGGTCAATAACATACTTGTATCAGTGTGCCTGGTGCTTTAAATGCTACATTCTGTCATAAGTTCTAGTGTTGCTATGCACCTGGTCATAGCTGTGTTCCCTGCTTGGCAGTTTTCTGTTAGCTGGACAGGGAGCACCAATGTTTCTCTGAATAAAAGTTCTTTATTTCAACCTTACAAGTAAGTATCTTGGATGATTTCAACTACAACACTTTCCAACAATGTTAATGTTTATATAGTGACACTCCTGGGGAATGGTGGTTTTTAGAAGGCTTTTGCTATGTCTTGTACTCCTCCGTGTTCTTTTTTTATTACATATAAAAAGGAACATATATGTCTATTTGTCTTTGATGTATGTGCTTGTTTTTTTAAATATTTGTAATTGACAAATTGTTATTAAATTACTTTAGTTTGCTATAAAGTACGTTTTTTGCCATATGAATATTTTGTATCTTGATGGTCATATCTGTAGAAATAAAAACAAGAGAGTGCCAAAGAATAAATGTAATAACTCTTTATATTCATACATGCGGGCCATGAACTCTCCTTTGAACGAGGTCATATAATCTAACTTCCAATCCATTGTAGGAATTTTAGGGATAGCAATGTGTTCAAGAAGATCACCCCAATACCAGGCAAAGTGATACAGTAAACCACTAAATATAGAAGTGGATCAAGCGGCTTAGATGTGATGTTACTGAATGTTTACTGGCACCTAGGAAAAGACAACCATATAAACTTGGAACCTCTTGCTGCGCTGCCCTACAGCAAAAAAAAGGGCAGAAATGCTCCTTCTCTTGGAGTCTGCGAAATGTGTGCAATTCATTTCTATCAGCATAATTGTGCAATATTTCATGGAAAAATAACCCAAAAATATGCTAATTATGCAACATGCAAAACTGGCATTGGGTGCTATATTTTAGTGTAAAATGTGGTGTGTCTCCCTTTTTTAATACAATAAACACAAGTAACAGAAACACTTGTCTCTCATGTTCTGGTATGCATTTTTCCTTGTGTAGTAATTTCTCATTGCTATCTATCTCTTATGTTAACTTGTCCATAGCTGCTCAGCCTGTGTGAATATTCTGAGTGGAATGTTGGTGTGAGGGCTGAGTGTGGAATGCTTGGATGACTGGAGCTGGATGACAGTTGGATGGATGGGGCTGAGCAGCTAGCAGGCTGCTCCCGGTGGGACTGTTGATGGATATGTAGGACTGCTGACATACCTGTTGGTGAGGATTTGTACATGTTTATCTACTACTGGAATAAACCTACATTGGCTTCATCACACCTTTGTTGTCCTGATTACTACAACATGCTAAATGTTTGGCAAGAATTACTACTAATGATGAAAAAAATGCATAACAGCAATAGCAAGGGTCGTGAATTTAGCGTAATATATGCAAGATCGCCCGGCACGCTTAGACATAGAATTGAAGCTGTCACTCAATGGCCTTCCATTCACGAGGGTCAGCATATTTTCAGAAATGTAAAAGATTCATACTCCGTGGATTTGAACTTGTACTGACTGACTGTCCGCTCTGTGCGATCTCCTGTGATCATCTTAATTAGTCATCAGCTGACTTAGACAACTGACGAAGTCACTAGCTCTGTGATGTTCAACAGTTCTAGAACTGTCTCTGTTCCCGTGGCAGCTGGTTGTCCCGCAGCCTTCCTCCATTTCCGGACTTTTGTCTTGGAGTGTGGATTAAGACAAGCTTGTATTGTGTTCTTTCTGAAAACCTTTTTGTATTAACTCCTAGTGGAGATACTTCGTTAATCCTTGTGATATCCTGCTGCTCAGCCAGAATGACTGCCTGATGGAATGTTAGTGTTTGGAATGTGTCTGTGTGTGAATCAGTTGGAAGAAGGGCTGCGCAGCAGGGAAGCTGCTCCTACTTAGGCTTTGAATTTACCTGTTCCTGTATCTACTTTACTACCACAATAAATCTTAGTGGTAAACTACCTGGCTTGGAGCTTCCTTTCTTCAATACTACAATCCTAGAGGCAGCCGTCGAGGCTACCGTCGGCCACCTTCGGGTAAGCCATCCCCTATCCTGCTCCATCTTACTGCTTCCCCAGCTCTCTGTGGTGCTGTTTGGTACCTGAAGCTAGTCTTATTGGAAAACTAAATGACTCAGTTGCTGTACCTGGTGAATCATGGCTTTCTGCAATGTTTAAAAGTTATTATTTTCGTGATTTCTTTTTCCCCCTAGTTGCTTGTAAGGAGTTTGGTGTTGCACAATTTTATTGTGATATAAGATTCTTTTTGAGTTTCTTTTACTATTTCCTTACATTTACACATGTTTTGTTTGTAACTACTCATTGGAACTTATCAATGGGACCACCTTGATTTCATTCTCGCGTCCCACTCCTCTATCCCCCGGTCTTACAAGTGCCCCTCTGTGAGTCCCATGGATGGCAGCATTAGATTCCATGTTCCTTACGTGTTTGCCCAATTCCTACCCATTCAAGGTTGATTCCCTTGTATAAACCGCAGTATCAAAACCCAGTGCCCACAAGACATGGAGATTTCCTGTTTCTAAAGTTATTCATTTTAGTTACATCCTTTTGCCTTTTTTTTCCTTGTATATTGGTGCCTCATTCCGTCCTGCCATTCCCACCTTTTGCTTTAAATTTACTTTCTTACTCTATATGCACTTGATTTCCTTTTAAATCCTCATAGAAGTATCTAAAGGTTGCCAGCGGTCAGTTCTAGATGCCTCCTGATTGGCTCCTCCTCTTAACATTGATTCTTTATTGTCACTCTTGGATGGCAGCATATTCCTTTTGGGTTATATGCTGGCTCACTACACTGGGATTTAACGTCTTTCACTGAGGGCAACCCATTGTACCTATAGGGCTTCTTCTCTGCCTAATACAACACGGTGGTTGGCAGGAGTTTGACATCATTAATAAAACAAGGGACTGATAGCTTGGGCACCCTCCCTGACAGGAAAGCTCGATCCAAGAGGCCCCAATGTGGCTAAAGCACTAGCAGTCAAAATTACCAAGGCCTCCATGTCTAGCAGATGCTGAGGCACTTAAGACAGAGAGGAGTTTCAGGCTTGAACCCTCTATTCCCTACTGGGCGGGTGGTAAGTCGGGGAGCGCATACTTTAAAGTAGTTCCCTCCAATTGACTTTTTTACGCGCAGGTATTTGCACGTGCATTTAAACTTTTCAGCTAACGGTTATGGCCCAGCATTGCATTGAGGTGGACTCCAGAGTCACAGGTGTTGCCCAGAATAGAGCGTTCTTCCCCAGGTCACAGCAGTACAGAGTCCAGGAGAGCGCCCAGTGTTCCTTCCTATATTAGAGTCGAAAGAGTGATGATACCTCACTAATATGTGAGAGCCATGAGGCCTGAGTGAGTGAGGAACATCATGAATGTACATGCATGTATAGGCCTGAGTGAGTGAGGATCATCATGAATGTACATGCATGTATAGGCCTGAGTGAGGAACATCATGAATGTGCATGCATGTATTGGTCTGAGTGAGTGAGGAGCATCATGAATGTACATGCATGTATAGGTCTGAGTGAGTGAGGATCACCATGAAGGTACACGCATGTATAGGCCTGAGTGAGGAACATCATGAATGTGCATGCATGTATTGGTCTGAGTGAGTGAGGAGCATCATGAATGTACATGCATGTATAGGTCTGAGTGAGTGAGGATCACCATGAAGGTACATGCATGTATAGGCCTGAGTGAGGAACATCATGAATGTACATGCATGTATAGGTCTGAGTGAGTGAGGATCATCATGAATGTACATGCATGTATAGGCCTGAGTGAGGAACATCATGCATGTACATGCATATATAGGCCTGAGTGAGGATCATCATGAATGTACATGCATGTATCAGTCTGAGTGAGTGAGGATCATCATGAATGTACATGCATATATAGGCCTAAGTGAGGAACATCATGAATGTACAAGCATGTATAGGTCTGAGTGAGTGAGGAGTATCAAGAATGTACATGCATGTATAGGTTTGCGTGAGTGAGGATCATCATGAATGTACATGCATGTATAGGCCTGAGTGAGGAACATCATGAATGTACATGCATGTATTGGTCTGAGTGAGTGAGGAGCATCATGAATGTACATGCATGTATAGGTCTGAGTGAGTGAGGATCACCATGAAGGTACATGCATGTATAGGCCTGAGTGAGGAACATCATGAATGTACATGCATTTATAGGTCTGAGTGAGTGAGGATCATCATGAATGTACATGCATGTATATGCCTGAGTGAGGAACATCATGAACGTACATGCATGTATAGGTCTGAGTGAGTGAGGAGCATCATGAATGTACATGCATGTATAGGTCTGAGTGAGTGAGGTTCATCATGAATGTACATGCATGTATAGGTCTGAGTGAGGATCATCATGAATGTACATGCATGTATAGGTCTGAATGAGTGAGGATCATCATGAATGTACATGCATATATAGACCTGAGTGAGGAAAATCATGAATGTACATGCATGTATAGGTCTGAGTGAGTGAGGATCATGATAAATGTACATGCATGTATAGGCCTGAGTGAGGAACATCATGAATGTACATGCATGTATAGGTCTGGTGAGTGAGGAGCATCATGAATGTACATGCATGTATAGGTCTGAGTGAGTGAGGATCATCATGAATGTACATGCATGTATAGGCCTGAGTGAGGAACATCATGAATGTACATGCATGTATAGGTCTGAGTCAGTGAGGATCATCCTGAATGTACATGCATGTATAGGTCTGAGTGAGGATCATCATGAATGTACATGCATGTATAGGTCTGAATGAGTGAGGATCATCATGAATGTACATGCATATATAGACCTGAGTGAGGAAAATCATGAATGTACATCCATGTATAGGTCTGAGTGAGTGAGGATCATCATAAATGTACATGCATGTATAGGCCTGAGTGAGGAACATCATGAATGTACATGCATGTATAGGTCTGAGTGAGTGAGGATCATCATGAATGTACATGCATATATAGGCCTGAGTGAGGAACATCATGAATGTACATGCATGTGTAGGTCTGAGTGAGTGAGGAGTATCATGAATGTACATGCATGTATAGGTCTGGGTGAGTGAGGATCATCATGAATGTACATGCATGTATAGGCCTGAGTGAGGAACATCATGAATGTACATGCATGTATAGGTCTGGTGAGTGAGGAGCATTGTGAATGTACATGCATGTATAGGTCTGAGTGAGTGAGGATCATCATGTATGTACATGCATGTATAGGCCTGAGTGAGGAACATCATGAATGTACATGCATGTATAGGTCTGAGTGAGTGAGGATCATCATGAATGTACATGCATGTATAGGCCTGAGTGAGGAACATCATGCATGTACATGCATGTATAGGCCTGAGTGAGGATCATCATGAATGTACATGCATGTATCCCCGTGGTTATCACGCCGCTGGTGGATGACCAGATGCCCCCAGAATTAGCGCTTCAGTTAACGGCAGTGTTACCATGGCTAAAGAAGGGAGGGGGAGATCTGCGCCTGCGGGAGACCCGGCCGAAGAGGCCAGAATAATTATCGAGCAGTTAGGGCAGGCAAGGGATGCCGGGACAGCGAATGTGCCTTCTATTTCCCCGCAGGTGGCGAAGGTGGTCACGGCTGACAACCAAGAGAAAACAACGGACGCGGCAAGAAGCATGGCAGAAGCCGGTAAGAGATTGTTGCCGATGGTGGGGAAGGGCGCGGTACCCTCAAGGCGGGAAAGTTTGGCTCAACATGTTCCCATGGTTACGAAAGAGATGGTGTGGGCCAACAAGTAAAATAACATGTTTTCACTGTTGACTGATCATCGTGAGTTAGAGTATGCAAAGACCCAGAAAGATTTATGGTACCCCAGTGTATGGCGTGCCAAGATGGCAGAATTCAGGGTCGATGAGACGATGATGAACTGGATCAGGGCCTTTTCTCTCTTTGTGGCGATTATCGCAGAACGAACACCAGAGGTGTTGAGTGACTTGGCATGTTATCAGAGCAGGATCACGAATTTCCATGCGAAGTATGGGGGTGATGAATGGAAAGGCTATGATATGGCCTTTAGAAAAGCGAAGGAGTTTAACGAGGCCTTGACATGGGATTGTTTGGATAAAGTGTCATGGCATGCACAGCTCTTGCCAGGACCAGCGAGTGCTTCAGGGTCGAGCACGAACGGCTCCGGGGTATTCCCTCAGAGGCAGTCACAGCCCTTTCGGGCGAGCACCGGGGGGGAGTCCCAGCCTAGGTCGGGTGGGAACGGAATCAAGCGAGGGGTGTGTTGGGGCTTTAATAAAGGAACTTATAACAGGCCCCAAGGAACGTGTAGGTTCTGGCACGCGTGCTCAGGCTGTGGAAATTCCTCACACCCGGAAACCAGTTGCCGATCTAAGGCCAATGGCGCAGGAGGAAAGGGGGGTCCCAAGCAGGATTGATACGGTGCCTCAGAAGCAAACATCTTCGCTCTTAGATATCTTGGCTTTGACCCCTTGGCTAAACGGATACCCTGATCATGCGTCCACCGGGACTCTGAGGGATGGCTTCTCATATGGCTTCAGGATCCCGGCGGGCAATTTTCTTGGGAACACTTCCTGTAAAAAACAGTTGTCTATTCAACACAACCCAACAGTTGCCGCCAAAAAAATAGCAAAAGAGGTTAGCTTGGGGCGAGTGGCAGGACCATTTGGCGACCCACCAGTGGTCGATTTTGTGTGTTCCCCATTAGGAGTGGTTCCAAAGAAGGACCCGGGGGAGTATAGACTCATTCACAATCTATCGGCCCCGAGGGGGGCTTCAGTAAATGAAGCGATTGACCCCGAGGTATGTTCGGTAAAGTATGCATCATTCGATGACGCAGTAGTACTGTTGAATCGCCTGGGCCCCGGTGCATTGTTAGCTAAATCAGACATTGAATCTGAATTCAGGTTGCTCCCAGTACACCCTCAAGACCAGCGCCTGCTGGGATTCACGTTTCAGGGGAAATACTATATGGATATGTGCATGCCAATGGGTTGTTCAATTTCGTGTGCCTATTTTGAAATGTTTAGCTCGTTTTTGGAATGGGTGTTCACGAAGGCCACAGGGCACAAACATGTGATGCACTATCTTGATGATTTCCTCTTTCTTGGCCCAGCGGGCACTCGGGACTGCGCGCGGGCATTGCAGGACTTCTGCGTGCTCATGTGGGGTTTTGGGGTCCCATTGGCGCCAGGTAAGACAGTAGGGCCGACTACCTCCCTCGAGTTTCTGGGTATAGAACTAGACTCGGAAGAGGGGTTTTTCCGTTTTCCGACGGAGAAGGTCGCCAAGTTTAGGGCTTCCCTGGTACAGTGTCTCCGGACCCTGCACCAGTTACGACATACACTGGGTCAGCTTAATTTTGCATTGAGAGTGATACCGATGGCTCGCCCTTTCTCTCGATCCATTGCGCAATCCATGGTGGGCCTTTGGGAAGGGCACCACCGCACAAGACTGTCGGCAGAGGTTCGCCAGGACATGCTCATTTGGCTGGCATTCCTGGCAGACTTCAATGGCTGAGTGGTATGGAGCAAACCCCCAGCCTCGTCGGTGGAACTCGGCTTATGGACAGACTCGGCGGGCAGCGTGGGGTTTGGTGCAATCTTCGGAAACCGGTGGTCGGCACAAACATGGCCGGAGTGGTGGCGAACAAGCGGCCTGACGAATAACATTGGTTTCCTGGAACTATTCCCCATCTGGGTGGCTCTGGTGGCATGGGCGGAAGACTTTAGGGACCGCTCGGTGGTGTTTTGGTCAGATAACATGACAGTGGTTGAGTGCATTAACCAGCAGGCAGCGCGCTGCAAATGGATCCTACGACTGTTGAAAGAGATTGTATTGCGATGCATGAGATTGAACGTACAGTTCAAGGCAAAATATGTGCCGGGTGTACTAAATAATGAAGCTGATGCACTCTCTCGTTCCAAAATGCAGGCTTTCAGGGATTGTCTACCCTCAGCGGAGCTAGTGGCGGCACCTTTCCCCGAAGCACTGTGGCAGATCGGTGCCCCAGACTACAAAACCTTGTGGCAGCCAGTATAGCGCCCAGGATGAGGAGAGCTTATGAAGGGCCGTTCCGTTCATACTGCGCCTTTCTGGGGCCGGTAGGGGAGCGTAGATGGGGACAGGAGGAGTCCTTGCTCCAATTTTTGGTGGCACTCCATAAGGAAGGCCGGTCGGCGGCAACCGCCAATAGGTATAAGATCACCATTTCATTTATGGCACAGCTCCACGGGTTAAGGGACCCGACAAACTCCTTCTTAGTCAGGAAGGCTCTCCGCGGCTGGCGGCGCCTGGAGGGTCGCAGACAGGATAACAGGCACCCGATTGGGTTTGATAAATTGACCACATTACTCGTGAAACTGGACGAGACATGCTCCTCGCCCAGCGAGGTAATACTGTTCCGAGCAGCTTTCACATTGGCATTCTATGGAGCCCTGCGGGTGAGTGAACTTGTGGCAGGGAATAAGAAAGATGTGGAAGGAGGTCTACGCAGGGATCATATCTAAGAAAGGGGGGATTCTCTGCTGATCTCGGTAGTCAGGTCAAAAACAGACCAGGAGGCCCTGGGGAATAGTGTGGTGTTGCAGCGCGCTCCGGGGAATCCCAGTTGTCCAGTGAGGCATGTGGAGGCCTACTTGAAACAAAGGTTGACAACATGAAGGGGGGCCCTGCTTAGACATATGGACGTCACCCCATTGACAAGATTTCAATTTCAGAGGGTGCTGGCAATTACGATTGCAGCAGCGGGCTTGAACCCGTGTGATTTTTGGACCCATTCATTTAGAATAGGGGCCGCTACAGAAGCTACCGCTCGGGGTCTGCAGGCAGACGAGGTGAAACAATTAGGCCGTTGGTCCTCGAATTGTTTTAAGCGATATGTGCGACTGCACATGTTGTAAAAGACTGATGAAATGCACTCACGCTTGTTGTCTTTTGTTTGGATTACAGTTTTGCGAGCCTGTGACGCGGGGCGAAAATTGGGATCGGCCCAGCATCAGCTGACCAGCGGGAAAGGATCACGGGATTGAGATCAAGTGGTCTGGGTCGTGGGCCACTCATACGTGAGGCGTGCCGGGACATATTCAAAGCAGGTGATGCGATCCACACATCTGAGGAATATGGGTTCAGAGTGACCTTCCATGGGAAGGGCGGCCTCTGTATTGACCGATTGCAAACTTTTGTGGAGGAACTATTAGGGCGGCACAGGTCACCGCCATCTGTAGTCATAGTGCACGTAGGGGGCATTGACTTGGTGAGACTGGGAAGACGGGTGTTAGTTGAGCACATACTGTCTGTAGTTAGCTGGTTAGCCAAAAGGCTCCCAGGATGTACGATTGCCTGGTCCCACATGATTCCTAGGAGGACATGGCGGGGAGGTTTGTCTGTGACAGCGTTGAACCACTCGGTAAAGAGGGTCAACAGTAAAATAGAGAAATTGTTTCGCTCTGCTCATCTCCAAAGCATTTCTCATGGGTGTATCAGGGGCGATCACTGTTATTCGAATGATGGGGTGCACCTGTCCAGGACTGGTAATGACTTACTGATAGGAGACATCGTAGCTTGGCTAGTGGGTTTAAGGAGACATGACCTATAGGAGGTGTGGGGGGGCCAGAGAGTCGGTCAACTATCTGGCCTGTGGCGGTAAGGTCATGATCAGTGAGCAGTGATTTCAAGGTCCCTAGGGGGGGCGCCACCCATTATGGATGGGAGCGCCCAGGGGGAGGTGGCCATTTGACCCTCCCACGGGGGCGGCACCTACTACGGATGGGTCGCCCAGGGGGAGATGGCCATAGGCCCCTCCCAGGGGGAGACGACTATATGCCCCTCCCACGAATTTTCCAGGGGCCGGATATCCGCTCCGGCAGGAGAGAGTGTGGGGAAGGGGGGGAGTCCACGCTGTCCTTCTTATGGATACCTCGCACACGAACTCAGACGACCTTAAGATGGCGTTGAGTGAAAGGGGGCCCCCACGACAAGGGAAGTTACAATTGGCGGCGAGGGTAAAGTCCTCTGCGCATGGGCCACTCACACCGTGAGGGCGGGAAGTTGGTGTGAGAAGTTGGCCTGGTATATAATGCTCACTAATTCTAGTGATCACTTTGTACCATGCCAAGCAACCCTTATGATGATGGTTGTAATTCAACCTTGTAGACCAGTTATCCTAGTGGTAACGTGGACAAAGCAGTCTTAGGCTAAACTCTGAAAGGCATGTGAAGCCAGCTGTTATACCATACACAACCCCCTTGAATACCAAATGAAAGGGACACCACACAGATATATATTGAAAATATATATTGATTTATTAACTATTAAAATCCCCTGGACTCTTTATGAGCACAGAAGCACAAGCGTTAAATCACAAGACAGTTTAAAATACACAAAAGTTGCACAATATGGATGAGCCCTAGGGGCCACCTAAACCATATACTAAGAAAGTGGTATAAGAGATACCAGGAGGAAAGTGAAGAGGCCTAGGGCCTTGGGAATCGCTGGAGCTATTCGAGACTGGCAATGACTAAGTCGGGAAAGGCCCACGGGACTCGGGTGCAGTGTTCAAAGTGCACGCACTTTGCAATACAAAGTCTATGGTGCGTAAAAAGCACAAAGTTAGAAAGTTAGGAACCTTCCGAGTGACCTACGGAGTTGAAACTTAAAACACAGGCCCTTGGGATGTGTACCAATGCAGGAGCACCGGCGGAGCTGAGTTACCTCACCCACAGGAAGCGGGTGCACAGGGTCGAAGTCGTGTCGGGTTTCGTCACGCTGGTCGATGGTGCTTGGAGCTGAAGATGCTGCAGGCGGCTCGATGAGAAGAGTTCCGGTGGATCCAAGGGTGGATCTGAAGATGTGAAGACCTGAAAGCAGAGGGGACAGTGTTCAAAGTCACTAGCCAGTGACTACCGTGGAACCAGATTGGAACCAGGAAAAGTCGGGTGCAAACAGGTGATGAGGTGTTGCTTCTCTCTGCAGCCACGTGGACACGAAGAGGTCAAGGACGTCCAGGAGTCGATCACGAGCTGTCCCTCGAAGGCTATAGCTGATGGCGGTGTCGGCAACTCGATTGAAGAAAACAAGCCTTGGCTAATGCAAGCCACGGGGAAAATGAAAAAGGCTTATTACTCGGACCAGCAAGGTCAGAGCGGGTACTCCTTTCTACAGGAGCGAGGGCAGGTCTGGAGCAACCAGACCCACAGTATAAATTGTAGGTTTCGTTGCCAAGATGGCCGCTGACCACGTGACAAGCGGCCGGGATGGCGAGTCGAGTGGCACAAAGCAAAAGGGCCCCACACAGATCGTGGAGATGCTGGAGGGCTGATCTTTGGTGCAATTGCTGCTCGGTTGTGGGGCTTCTCAAACCCCAAAGCACAGAGTCGAGGGTGCCTCGGGTGCTGCGCAGTCAGCGTCTCGGGGGTCTTTCAAGATGGCCGCTCCCACGTCTCTCGGTGCCTCCACGGGTTCCTTCTTTGCAGGGACTGTGGATCGGGCTGTGAAAAGTCTGGGAAGCTGGGTCTTGTCAGGCTCTGGGCTCGGGCTCCGGCGGGAGGCGGCGGCAAAGCAGACGTCGAGGTGCTGGGTGGTGCCTGTGTTCACAGGGTGGCCCTTCCTAAGCCACAAGGGAGATGCTCTTCATCAGAAAGTCGAAGTCCAGTCGTCTTCTTAGTTTAAAGTTGATTTCAGGATGATCTGCTGTGCAATGGCACTGCTCCCCCTCTTATTCCCAAACTGGGGGTGGATCACCTACTAGGTCCCTCCTCTGGGAGGAACCAGGAAGGGGGGCGGTTACACCCCCTTTCCTTTGTCCAGCTCCGCGCCAGGACTGGGGCTGGAAGGCCCCAGAACCGGTTTGGACTGGCCTATGCACGGGGACACCTTGTGTGCCCCGGGCATGTCTGATTCTATTCAGCCCTGTCCTACCCAATACACAAAATCCTGTCTGGGGTGGTGCTCGCACCTCCCAAGGCAGGAAACCCTTCGTCCAGGAGTCGATCACGAGCTGTCCCTCGAAGGCTATAGCTGATAGGGGTGTCGGCAACTCGATTGAAGCAAACAAGCCTTGGCTAATGCAAGCCACGGGGAAAATGAAAAAGGCTTATTACTCGGACCAGCAAGGTCAGAGCGGGTACTCCTTTCTACAGGAGCGAGGGCAGGTCTGGAGCAACCAGACCCACAGTGTAAATCGTAGGTTTCGTTGCCAAGATGGCCGCTGACCACGTGACAAGCGGCCGGGATGGCGAGTCAAGTGGCACAAAGCAAAAGGGCCCCACACAGATCGTGGAGATGCTGGAGGGCTGATCTTTGGTGCAATTGCTGCTCGGTTGTGGGGCTTCTCAAACCCCAAAGCACAGAGTCGAGGGTGCCTCGGGTGCTGCGCAGTCAGCGTCTCGGGGGTCTTTCAAGATGGCCGCTCCCACGTCTCTCGGTGCCTCCACGGGTTCCTTCTTTGCAGGGACTGTGGATCGGGCTGTGAAAAGTCTGGGAAGCTGGGTCTTGTCAGGCTCTGGGCTCGGGCTCCAGCGGGAGGCGGCGGCAAAGCAGACGTCGAGGTGCTGGGTGGTGCCTGTGTTCACAGGGTGGCCCTTCCTAAGCCACAAGGGAGATGCTCTTCAGTCTTTTATTCATCAGAAAGTCGAAGTCCAGTCGTCTTCTTAGTTTAAAATTGATTTCAGGATGATCTGCTGTGCAATGGCACTGCTCCCCCTCTTATTCCCAAACTGGGGGTGGATCACCTACTAGGTCCCTCCTCTGGGAGGAACCAGGAAGGGGGGCGGTTACACCCCCTTTCCTTTGTCCAGCTCCGCGCCAGGACTGGGGCTGGAAGGCCCCAGAACCGGTTTGGACTGGCCTATGCACGGGGACACCTTGTGTGCCCCGGGCATGTCTGATTCTATTCAGCCCTGTCCTACCCAATACACAAAATCCTGTCTGGGGTGGTGCTCGCACCTCCCAAGGCAGGAAACCCTTTGTCCAGGCCACCATCGGCCGAGTTTCGGTCAGCAGCAGGAGGCCAGACTTGTGTCTGTGGTGGCAGCGTCCATTTTGTGAAGCTGAGGCTCTGTTTAACTTTAACCGGGGTTAAGGCTACGCACATGTCGTATCCCTCTAGAAGGGTGGAATGCTATCCCCGTCGCCAGAATTGGCGAGGGGATAGTATTCCAATTCGTATGACACCTTACTCGACATGTTTTGATAAAGCCAAACCAAAGATAGCATTTAACCGCGAGGATTATAATGCACTTAAGAGTATATGGTATGGCAATATCCCGGAACAGCTTAGGGAGTTGTTCCCGACAGCTGCAGACAGGCTCAGCTCATGCTAGAGCACCATCTCACATATTTCCAAGCACTCTGCCTCCAGGATTGATGAGGCCTTCCATAGGAGTGGCTGATAGGAACATATGTGTCCAGTTTAGGGTTAGGCACAGACATACTGTACCTAAGTAAGAGGTGGTTTCACCGACTTACCCCAGCTGAGTGATCAGCCAGTTGTGTCAAATATGGAGGCCAGGCCAGGGGTGGCACAATACATGCTGCAGCCCCTGGCAGGCCTTGGCTACACCTATGCCCTGGGTACCTATGGTACACTGTTACAGGGGCCTATAAGGTGAACCAATTCCAATTGTGTTATGCACCTAAGGTACATGGAGTCCATTTTAAGGAGAGAGCAATCAGCCTGGGGCCCTGAATAGCAGGATCCCAGGCCAACTAAGTCAAAAACCAGCTAAACACCAGGCAAAAAGTTTGGGGGTAACCATAGTCAGATATCCACCTTCCTACAGTTGGTGAGAGGGATCTGACACCGGTTAAGACCTTGCCGTTGGCCCTTAATGTTTGGTTGTACAAATTCAAATGTAATGCATTTATGAGGATGCTAGACTCGGCTAGGAAACCTTTGTATTAGACATTTGTTAAGGTTAGCCTGAAAAACCTGTCTTCATCAAGATGTAATTGAAGTTGAATTTGTACATGATTCATGAAACGTTTTAATTTAAAGTTTTAAATTTTGTTTCATATTTTAATAAATATGGACGGGTGGGTCGTGAGGCCCCACCGCCTTCCAAAAGTTCAAATCGTTGTCTGTCTCCTCCCATGGGGAATTGGTGTTGGGAAGGGTGGCGGGCATCCCTGCCCATATGGAAAGGGGAGACCACTCGGTCCCTCCGAACGTATGGATGGGTGCCCCGATCCCCCGGGAAACCATTGTGGGCGGGGGGTGTGTCCCAGCTGGTATGCCCGAAGGGGCATGGCCGGAACACGCTCCTCCCGCCCAAAAGAGGTTGTCCTAAACACCCGCCCGGAAGTCCGTGCTCTGATGGGCGTGCTTGAGGCAGGGCCCCGCCCTCCCGCAGCTGGATAAAAGGTGCGGGAATCCAACGAAGCTTCCTCTTGTTCCTGTGCTCTGAAGGCTGAACCACTCGTCGCTCATGAGCACTCAAGGGAACAAGCTGCACTTTTTTGACCCACCCACCAGCCCCTTGTTGCAAAGTTTGTAAAATAAAGAAATATCGAATGGTGTTATTTGAGGTAATAAAACATGTATGGCAATCATTTCTTGCATCATAAATGCATGACGAGTATACATGTAATTGAATACTTGCTTGTAGGCCATTTTTTCCTTTGTAGAAACATAAAGGAATGGATTCAATGAAGTTTGTGCTTTGCTTTAGGACCTTTTTCCCTTTGTAGCAATGTTGAAGTTGGTAAATTTATCAAGCTGTTGCAAGTTTAGTCATATTTTTTCTTTCCTTAGTAGGTAAAACAATTGTCGTATTTATTTTGGTCCGGCGATAAGGTCATGATCCGTGAGCAGTGATTTCAAGGTCCCTAGGGGGGGCCCCACAAATTATGGATGGGAGCGCCCGGGGGGAGGCGGCCATTGGCCCCTCCCACGGGGGGCGGCACCCACTACAGATGGGTCGCCCAGGGGGAGACGGTCATAGGCCCCTCCCAGGGGGAGACGGCTATATGCCCCTCCCACGAATTTCCCGGGGGCCGGATATCCGCTCCGGCGGAAGAGAGTGTGGGGAAGGGGGAGAGTCCACGCTGTCCTTCTTACGGATACCTCGCACACGAACTCAGACGACCCTAAGATGGCGTTGAGTGAAAGGGGGCCCCCACAACAAGGGAAGTTACAATTGGCGGCGAGGGTAAAGTCCTCTGCGCATGCGCCACTCACACCGTGAGGGCGGGAAGTTGGTGAGAGGGATCTAACACCAGTTAAGACCTTGCCGTTGGCCCTTAATGTTAGGTTGTACAAATTCAAATGTAATGCATTTATGAGGATGCTAGACTCGGCTAGGAAACCTTTGTATTAGAGATTTGTTAAGGTTAGCCTGAAAAACCTGTCTTCATCAAGATGTAATTGAAGTTGAATTTGTACATGATTCATGAAACGTTTTAATTTAAAGTTTTAAGTTTTGTTTAATATTTTAATAAATACGTCCGGGGGGGTCGTGAGGCCCCCCCGCCTTCCAAAAGTTCAAATCGGTGTCTGTCTCCTCCCATGGAGAATTGCTGTTGGGAGGGGTGGCGGGCATCCCGGCCCATATGTACATGCATGTGTAGGTCTGAGTGAGGGAGGAACATCATGAATGTATATATATATGCATGTGTAGGTCTGAGTGAGTGAGGAACATCATGAATGTACATGCATGTGTAGGTGAGTGAGGAACATCATGAATTATATGCATGTGTGGGTATGAGTCGGTGAGGAACATCATGAATGTATATGCATGTATAGGAATGTGTTCCAAAGAGCCTTGGTTGTCTGTCTTTTCTTGCACCTTTACCCTGATACTTCAGGAAGATTTTAATAAACCTTTTTGAGAATGGCACAGAGCCAGTTTCTGTGTGATTTTTATTTAGAGATGAATGATGTCCTGGATTTATGGCAAACATGCCATGTTCCTCTAGTGTGCTCGACACAAGGACTAAGTCGTGTAATTTAAAATTCAAAGAATGTTCTTGTGATAACGTTTTCAAAGGAAGCGAAACCGTTCGTTTTGTGCATGCACTGTGTGGCAACTGGCAATACTGTGAGACATTTATTGATTTACCAAGTTGTGCCTTTTCCTTGGATATTATCTTTTGTAACTGGAAGGCACAAATCACATATTCAGTCAGTCATTTTCAGAAAAATTAACGTGTGCTTTAAAAATCCATGTAACATTGATCACTTGGTAGACGGGCATCCAAGTGATGTGTTTAGGTTTTACATGTTTCATGTTACCTGCATATTTCAAGCTGCATTTGTTTTTTAAAACCTTTTCTTCCCACGCCCTTCAAAAGCCCTGGTTTGCATTTTCGTGTGCATTATGTTACGAATTCTTTATTTAATCATGAATGTATTTTGTAATCAATGTTAGACAACATAGCTATTGATAAATATATATGACAATTAATTTCTCTTACAGGAGGTACCCAGTGTCTATCATCACACTTAGAATCCCAAATAAATATAGGGATAGCAATATGATCAAGAAGATCACTCCAATACCAGCTAAGGTGATACAGTAAAGCACTAAACACAGAAGTGGATCAAGTGGCTTAGATGTGATGTTACTGAATGTTTACTGGCACCTAGGAAAAGACAACCATATAAACTTGGAACCTCTTGCTGCGCTGCCCTACAGCAAAAAAAGGGCAGAAATGCCTACAGCAAAAAAAAAGGGCAGAAATGCTCCATATCTTGGAGTCTGCTAAATTTGTGCAATTCCTTTCTTTCTGCATAATTGTGCAATATTTCTGAAAAATAACCCAAAAATATGCTAATTATGCAACATGCAAAACTGGCATTGGGTGCTATATTTTAGTTTAAAATGTGTTGCGGAGCCCTTTTTTAATACAATAAACACAAGTACCAGAAACACTTGCCTCTCATGTTCTGGTCTGCATTGTTCCTTTATACGCATGCTAAATGTTTGGCAGGAATTACTACTAATGATGAAAAAAACGCATAAAAGCAATAGGAAGGGTCGTGAATTTCACGTAATGTACGCAAGATCCCGCCAGCCAGCATGCTGGGACATAGAATTGAAGCTGTCACTCAATAGCCTTCAGTTTACGAGGGTCATCATATTTTCAGAAATGTAAAATAATCATACTTTGTGGATTTGTACTTTTTACTGATTGACTGTCCGCTCTGATATTTGATCAAGTGAGTTCTCCTGTGATCTTAACTAGTTAAGATCTATCTGTTTTTCAACGCCGGCTAACGCAGGCCTGCGTCATAAAGCTAGGAACGTCATCAGTGTTTTACATCAGCTGACCTAGACCACTGACGAAGTCACTAGCTCTGTGATGCGTAACAGTTCTGGAATTGTCTCTGTTCCCGTGGCAGCTGGTTGTCCCGCAGCCTTACTCCATTTCCTGACTGCATCGAGACAAGTTTGTCTTGTAATCTTTAGGAAAACATTTTTGTATCACTCCTAGTGGAGATCCTCTATTCCTAGAGGCCGCCGTCGAGGCTACCGCCGGCCACCTTCGGGTAAGTCATCCCCTATCCTGCCCAATCCTTCGGGTGAGCCATGCCCTATCCTTCCCCAATCTTACTGCTTCCCCAGCTCTCCGTGGTGCTGTTTGTCGGTTGCTGTACCTGGTGAGTCATGGCTTTCTGCAATGTTTATAAGTTAATATTTTCGTGATTTCTTTTTCCCCCTAGATGCTTGTAAGCAGTTTGGTGTTGCACGATTTCACTGTGATATACGATTCTTTTTGAGTTTCTTTTATTGTTTCCTTCCATTTACACATGGTTTGTTTGGAGCTACTCATTGGAACTTATCATGGGACCCCCTTGATATCATTCTCGCCTCCCACTCATCGATCCCCCGGTCTTACAAGTGCCCCTCTGTGAGTCCCATGGATAGCAGCATTAGATTCCTTGTGCCTTACGTGTTTGCCCAATTCCTAACCACTCAGGGTTGATTCCCTTGTATAAACCGCAGTATCAAAACCCAGTGCCCACAAGACATGGAGATTTGCTGTTTTTAAAGTTATTCATTTTAGTTACATCCTTTTGCCCTTTTTTCCTTGTATATTGGCGCCTCATTCTGTCCTGCCATCCCCACCTTTTGCTTTAAGTTTACTTTCTTACTCTATATGCACTTGATTTCCTTTTAAATCCTCATAGAAGTATCTAAAGGTTGCCAGCGGTCAGTTCTAGATGCCTCCTGATTGACTCCTCCTCTTAACACTGATTCTTTGTTGTCACTCTTGGATGGCACCATATTCCTTTTGGGTTATATGCTGGCTCACTACACTGCGGTTTAACGTCTTTTACTGAGGGCAACCCGTGGTACCTCTTGGACTTCTGCCCTGCCTAATACAAGATGCTGGTTGGCAGGAGCTTGACATCATTCCTACAGCAAGGCACTGATAGCTTGGGCCCGTCCCTGACAGGAAGAGCTCGATCCAAGAGGCCCCAGTGTGGTTAAACCACTAGCAGGCAAACTTCCCAAGGCCTTCATGTCTTGCAGATGCTGAGGCACATAAGACAGAGAGGAGTTTCAGGCTTGAACCCTCTATTCCTTACTGGGCGGGTGATAAGTCAAAGAAGCGCATACTTTAAAGTAGTTCCCACCAATTGACTTTTTTACGCGCAAGCATTTCCACGTGCATTTAAAGTTTTCAGCTAACGATTATTGGCCTACCATGACATTGAGGTGGACTCCAGAGTGACAGGCGTTGCCCAGGATAGAGCCTTCTTCCCCAGGTCACAGCAGGACAGAGTCCAGGATAGCGCCTAGTGTTCTTTCCTATAATAGAGCTGAAAGAGTGACGCTACCTGACTAATGTGTGAGAGCCACGAGGCCTGAGTGACTGAGCAACATCGTGAATGTACATGCATGTATAGGCCTGAGTGAGTGGGGAACATCATGAATGTACATGCGTGTATAGGCCTGAGTGAGTGAGGAACATCATGAATGTATATGCATGTATAGGCCTGAGTGAGTGAGGAGCATCATGAATGTACATGCATGTATAGGCCGGAGTGACTGAGGAACATCATGAATGTATATGAATGTGTAGGCCTGAGTGAGTGAGGAACATCATGAATGTACATGCATGTATAGGTCTGAGTGAGGAACATCATGAATGTACATGCATGTATAGGTCTGAGTGAGTGAGGAGCATCATGAATGTACATGCATGTATAGGCCTGAGTGAGTGAGGATCATCATGAATGTACATGCATGTATAGGTTCGAGGGAGTGAGGCGCAACATGAATTTACATGCATGTATAGCTCTGAGTGAGTGAGTGAGGATCATCATGAATGTACATGCATGTATAGGTCTGAGTGAGTGAGGAACATCATGAATGTACATGCATGTGTAGGTCTGAGTGAGTGAGGAGCATCATGAATGTACATGCATGTATAGGTCTGAGTGAGTGGGGATCATCATGAATGTACATGCATGTGTAGGCCTGAGTGTGTGAGAAACATCACGAATGTACATACATGTGTAGGCCTGAGTGAGGAACATCATGAATGTACATGCATGTGTAGGTCTGACTGAGTGAAGAACATCATGAATGTACATGCATGTGTAGGCCTGAGTGTGTGAGAAACATCACAAAGGTACATACATGTATAGGCCTGAGTGAGGAACATCATGAATGTACATGCATGTGTAGGTCTGACTGAGTGAAGAACATCATGAATGTACATGCATGTGTAGGCCTGAGTGAGTGAGGAACGTCATGAATGTACATGCGTGTGTAGGCCGAGTGATTGAGGAACACCATGAATGTAAATGCGTGTGTAGGTCTAAGTAAGTGAGGAACATCATGAATGTTCATGCATGTGTAGGTCTGAGTGAGGGAGGAACATCATGAATGTGTATGCATGTGTAGGCCGGAGTGTGTGAGAGATGTCATGAATGAACATGCATGTGTAGGCCCGAGTGATTGAGGAACACCATGAATGTAAATGCGTGTGTAGGTCTAAGCAAGTGAGGAACATTAGGAATGTACATGCATGTGTAGGTCTGAGTGAGTGAGGAACATCATGAATGTATATGCATGTGTGGGTCTGAGTAGGTGAGGAACATCATGAATGGACATGCATGTATAGGAATGTGTTCCAAAGAGACTTGGTTGTCTGTCTTTTCTTGCACCTTTACCCTGATACTTCAGGAAGATTTTAATAAACCTTTTTGAGAATGGCACAGAGCCAGTTTCTGTGTGATTTTTATTTAGAGATGAATGATGTCCTGGATTTAAGGCAAACATGCCATGTTCCTCTAGTGTGCTCGGCACAAGGACTAAGTTGTGCAATTTTAAATTCGAAGAATGTTCTTGTGATAAGGTTTTCAAAGGAAGCGAAACTGTTCGTTTTGTGCATGCACTGTGTGGCAACTGACAATACTGTGAGACATTTATTGATTTACCAAGCTGTACCTTTTCCTTGGAAATTATCTTTTGTAACTGGAAGGCACAAATCACATATTCAGTCGAGTCATTTTCAGAAAAATTAACCTGTGCTTTAAAAATCCATGTAACATTGATCACTTGGTAGCCGGGCATTCAAGTGATGTGTTTAGGTTTTACATGTTTCATGTTACCTGCATATTTCAAGCTGCATTTGTTTTTTAAGACCTTTTATTCCCCCGCCCTTCAAAAGCCCTGGTTTGCATTTTCGTGTGCGTTATGTTACGAATTCTTTATCTACTCATGAATGTATTTTGTATTCAATGCTAGACAACATAGCTATTGATAAATATATATGAAAATTAATTTATTTCTCTTACAGGAGGTACCCAATGTCTATCATCACACTTAGAATCCCAATTAGATATAGGGATAGCAATGTGATCAAGAAGATCACTCCAATACCAGCTAAGGTGATACAGTAAAGCACTAAATACAGAAGTGGATCAAGCGGCTTAGATGTGATGTTACTGAATGTTTACTGGCACCTAGGAAAATACAACCATATAAACTTGGAACCTCTTGCTGCGCTGCCCTACAGCAAAAAAAGGGCAGAAATGCCTACAGCAAAAAAAAGGGCAGAAATGCTCCATATCTTGGAGTCTGCGAAATTTGTGCAATTCCTTTCTTTCTGCATAATTGTGCAATATTTCTGAAAAATAACCCAAAAATATGCTAATTATGCAACATGCAAAACCGGCATTGGGTGCTTTATTTTAGTTTAAAATGTGTTGCGGAGCCCTTTTTTAATACAATAAACACAAGTACCAGAAACACTTGCCTCTCATGTTCTGGTCTGCATTGTTCCTTTATACGCATGCTAAATGTTTGGCAAGAATTACTACTAATGATGAAAAAAACGCATAACAGCAATAGCAAGAGTCGTGAATTTCGCGTAATGTACGCAAGATCCCGCCAGCCAGCATGCTTGGACATAGAATTGAAGCTGTCACTCAATAGCCTTCAGTTTACGAGGGCCATCATATTTTCAGAAATGTAAAATAATCATACTTTGTGGATTTGTACTTTTTACTGACTTTGATAAGTGATCAAGAGAGTTCTCCTGGGATGATCTTAACTAGTTAAGATCTATCTGTTTTTCAACGCTGGCTAACGCAGGCCTGCGTCATAAAGCTAGTAACGTCATCAGTGTTTTACATCAGCTGACCTAGACCACTGACGAAGTCACTAGCTCTGTGATGCTTAACAGTTCTAGAACTGTCTCTGTTCCCGTGGCAGCTGGTTGTCCCGCAGCCTTACTCCATTTCCGGACTTTTGTCTAGGAGTGTGGACAAGTTGTCTTGTGTTCTTTTTTAAAACCTTGTATCAACTCGTGGATATCCTCTATTCCTAGAGGCCGCCGTCGAGGCTACCGCCGGCCACCTTCGGGTAAGTCATCCCCTTTCCTGCCCAATCCTTCGGGTGAGCCATGCCCTATCCTTCCCCAATCTTACTGCTTCCCCAGCTCTCCGTGGTGCTGTTTGTCGGTTGCTGTACCTGGTGAGTCATGGCTTTCTGCAATGTTTATAAGTTAATATTTTCGTGATTTCTTTTTCCCCCTAGATGCTTGTAAGCAGTTTGGTGTTGCACGATTTCACTGTGATATACGATTCTTTTTGAGTTTCTTTTATTGTTTCCTTCCATTTACACATGGTTTGTTTGGAGCTACTCATTGGAACTTATCATGGGACCCCTTGATTTCATTCTCGCGCCCCACTCTTCAATCCCCCGGTCTTACAAGTGCCCCTCTGTGAGTCCCATGGATAGCAGCATTAGATTCCTTGTGCCTTACGTGTTTGCCCAATTCCTACCCACTCAGGGTTGATTCCCTTGTATAAACCGCAGTATCAAAACCCAGTGCCCACAAGACATGGAGATTTGCTGTTTTTAAAGTTATTCATTTTAGTTACATCCTTTTGCCCTTTTTTCCTTGTATATTGGCGCCTCATTCTGTCCTGCCATTCCCACCTTTTGCTTTAAGTTTACTTTCTTACGCTATATGCACTTGATTTCCTTTTACATCCTCATAGAAGTATCTAAAGGTTGCCAGCGGTCAGTTCTAGACGCCTCCTGATTGGCTCCTCCTCTTAACACTGATTCTTTGTTGTCACTCTTGGATGGCACCATATTCCTTTTGGGTTATATGCTGGCTCACTACACTGCGGTTTAACGTCTTTTACTGAGGGGACCCCGTGGTACCTATAGGACTTCTGCCCTGCCTAATACAAGATGCTCGTTGGCAGGAGCTTGACAACATTCCTACAGCAAGGAACTGATAGCTTGGGCCCGTCCCTGACAGGAAGAGCTTGATCCAAGAGGCCCCAGTGTGGTTAAACCACTAGCAGGCAAACTTCCCAAGGCCTCCATGTCTAGCAGATGCTGAGGCACATAAGACAGAGAGGAGTTTCAGGCTTGAACCCTCTATTCCTTATTGGGCGGGTGGTAAGTCGAAGAAGCGCATACTTTAAAGTAGTTCCCACCAATTTTCTTTTTTACGCGCAAGCATTTCCACGTGCATTTAAAGTTTTCAGCTAACGATTATTGGCCCAGCATGACATTGAGGTGGACTCCAGAGTGACAGGCGTTGCCCAGGATAGAGCCTTCTTCCCCAGGTCACAGCAGGACAGAGTCCAGGATAGCGCCTAGTGTTCTTTCCTATAATAGAGCTGAAAGAGTGACGCTACCTAACTAATGTGTGAGAGCCACGAGGCCTGAGTGACTGAGCAACATCATGAATGTACATGCATGTATAGGCCTGAGTGAGTGGGGAACATCATGAATGTACATGCATGTATAGGCCTGAGTGAGTGAGGAACATCATGAATGTATATGCATGTATAGGCCTGAGTGAGTGAGGAGCATCATGAATGTACATGCATGTATAGGCCGGAGTGACTGAGGAACATCATGAATGTATATGAATGTGTAGGCCTGAGTGAGTGAGGAACATCATGAATGTACATGCATGTATAGGTCTGAGTGAGGAACATCATGAATGTACATGCATGTAAAGGTCTGAGTGAGTGAGGAGAATCATGAATGTACATGCATGTATAGGCCTGAGTGAGTGAGGATCATCATGAATGTACAGGCACGTATAGGCCTGATGAGGAACATCATGAATGTACATGCATGTATAGGTTCGAGGGAGTGAGGCGCATCATGAATTTACATGCATGTATAGCTCTGAGTGAGTGAGTGAGGATCATCATGAATGTACATGCATGTATAGGTCTGAGTGAGTGAGGAACATCATGAATGTACATGGTCTGAGTGAGTGAGGATCATCATGAATGGACATGCATGTATAGGAATGTGTTCCAAAGAGCCTTGGTTGTCTGTGAATGTGTATGCATGTGTAGGCCGGAGTGTGTGAGAGATGTCATGAATGTACACGCATGTGTAGGCCCGAGTGATTGAGGAACACCATGAATGTAAATGCGTGTGTAGGTCTAAGCAAGTGAGGAACATCATGAATGTACATGCATGTGTAGGTCTGAGTGAGTGAGGAACATCATGAATGTATATGCATGTGTGGGTCTGAGTTGGTGAGGAACATCATGAATGGACATGCATGTATAGGAATGTGTTCCAAAGAGCCTTGGTTGTCTGTCTTTTCTTGCACCTTTACCCTGATACTTCAGGAAGATTTTAATAAACGTTTTTGAGAATGGCACAGAGACAGTTTCTGTGTGATTTTTATTTAGAGATGAATGATGTCCTGGATTTATGGCAAACATGCCATGTTCCTCTAGTGTGCTCGACACAAGGACTAAGTCGTGTAATTTAAAATTCAAAGAATGTTCTTGTGATAAAGTTTTCAAAGGAAGCGAAACCGTTCGTTTTGTGCATGCACTGTGAGGCAAATGACAATACTGTGAGACATATTTATTGATTTACCAAGCTGTACCTTTTCCTTGGATATTATCTTTTGTAACTGGAAGGCACAAATCACATATTCAGTCGAGTCATTTTCAGAAAACTTAACGTGTGCTTTAAAAATCCCATGTGTTGTTGATCACTTGGTGGCCGGGCAGCAACAGATGTGTTTAGGTTTTATATTTTTCATGTTACCTGCATATTTCAAGCTGCATGTGTTTTTTTAAGACCTTTTCTTCCCACGCCCTTCAAAAGCCCTGGTTTGCATTTTCGTGTGCATTATGTTACGAATTCTTTATCTAATCATGAATGTATTTTGTAATCAATGTTATACAACATAGCTATTAATAAATATATATGAAAATTAATTTCTCTTACAGGAGGTACCCAGTGTCTATCATCCCAATTAAATCAGCAATTCTTCTGCAAAAATGGGGGATGAAGGGGTAAGTCAAGCTTTGTTGATTTATTAAGCCAAGAAAATAGATTAGTATCAATAGGAGAATTCTCAGGAATAAAACGATGCGTCATAATCTAGATATATAGCAAATAGTTGTTTGGGTTGTAATCAGATTCGTAACCTGTATTATCCTTGTGTCCCTTAAGAACTTCCATAACATTTGTAAAAAAAAGGAAAGACAATACTTTCTAAGTTACTGATTTAGAGTATATTAAAGGATTGTAATGCCCTTGAGGGGGCTTTGCAAAATCCGTGGATGCGGTTTGTTAAGGAGCAACTGACGAGAAAGGTAGTTCCGATGTGAATAATAACCCTAGATTACTAGGCACTAGTGACATGCAGGCCATTAAAAAGATGATTTTGGCGAGACAGCTTACTGGAAGATGAACTGGTCAAACCCACAGTTCGACAAAATATACTATAGAATACCAGTTTGTCTGGGGAAACCAATTTGTTGTTTGTGAACAATGCACATCATGGTTTTTTGTTGACCAGATTTAGATTTAGTTTTTATACACTGGTTTTTAGTGGTCGCCAAGCGTTTTTCAAAGTCAGTAGCTTTGAAACCCTCTTGTGGTGCTGGTTTGCGGCTGGTGCAGCTGTCAAGTGCGCATTCTACATTCTGTTTTGGAATGCTAGCTTTGCTCCTTGACAGTTGCCCTTACGGTCCACTTCAGGTCGGAGGTGCTTTCCTTATGCCGATAAAGTACTTTCTGCCCGTTTACCTGTGTCCGGAGTACTTTACACCTGTTCATGCGATCATTTCTCAAGGCAAGACAATTGTAGTGGGTTTGTAATTCCAATTACTATTGCTGTTTCTGACATACGTTGTATTCTGTTTGTCCGCAAGCTCGGAGTGTGCATCTACTGAGGTTCGATCGGCTTCTGCCAGTTGAAGAAAGAACCTCCGTGGGTGCGTCGCTCCTTGCCATGCTGAAGAAGTATTAGTAGTCAGTCATAAGCTTTTATTCGATATGCAAGATATCTTGTAAGCACATTTAAAAATACAAACATTACAGTGTTTTAGAAAAGAAGAACATTGCTACAAGAAGCCAGTATAAAACTCATTAGAAAAGATAAAAGGACATAAAATGCCCATTAATAAATTAGCTAAAAATGAATTAAACAGCTACTGACAATCTCTTACAACGAATAAGCCAAAACTGCTTTAAAAATTTTGCTATTCCACACACTATATGGGGGGAAGTGTCCGTGGTTAGGATACGCAAGGCTACTAGGTGGTTACGTGTGCCCATATTTCGACACAGAGGTTTCAGCCAAGAGCTCCTAGGCCTTGCATAATCCGGGCATTCGAATAGGACATGCGCAATGGACTCAATCCTGCTCGGGCAGCATGCACAGTTAGGGGAAGTACGGGCCGCTGTTGTCCATTTTGATACCACAGCACCTAGCGGGAGGGATCCAACTCTGAATTTAAAATAAAGGGCTCGATCAAAGGGGAGGGTGATCATGTCCAGGTAGGGTTCAAAGGCCACAATATCTTTAATTTGTAAAAAGGCAACAGTGGATTTGCAGTGGTTAGAGTTTGTATTTAGACGCTCCGAAATCCATTTCCAGTAATGCGCCTTAACAACTTCTTTTGGTGGGGCTGAACGTGATGGCCAGCAGTCTCCTAGACCGATCTTCTCCAGGAGGTTTTTAGTTTCACTTAGCCATCTTATCTTTGCCCAACCCCCCAGGCTCATTATTTCCCCCAGGGCATCAGCATAGGACTTTAATTCTTCGCCCCTCCAAATTCGAGTCCATAGTAGGAGCGGGCGGAGCTGGGCCTGGTCTTTGATATTTTTGCAGCCCGTGTCCAACCACACTGGTACAGATGGAGTGCTCAGTGGAACGGAGATAATGGTTTTCAGTAGTTTGCTCTCCGCTGTCACTAGGGAGTCCATTCAACAGTGGCCCCACAGTTCTGCCCCATATAAGGCTGATGATACTACTTTGGCCTTGTAGATGTCGATTACTGGGGTAAGTGACCTCCTAGGTGAGGCCCTGAACTCCCTCATGAGTGCTCCTCCAACTCTCCTATGGTTGAGGACCATTTTATCAATATGGTTTGCCCAGGACATCCTATCCGTAATTCGAATGCCGAGGTAATCGAATTCGGCTACTTTTTCTAAGGGGATCGAGTTAAGTGTAGGTGGGCGGCCCAGTTTCTTAGGAGGGTTTAGGACTAAGTATTTTGTTTTGTCCACATTTATTGTTAACCCTTTTGCAGTACAGAACTCCTGAAATCGCGTTAACAATTTCTGCAGGCCCTGTGGGGTCTTCGAAATCAGGAGCGTGTCGTCCGCAAAGAGTAGGGTGGGGATACGGACTCCTCCGAGGCAGGGGGCGTCGGCCGGTTCTTGCTGAAGATGTTTGACCACCCCATTCACATATAATGAGAAGAGGGTGGGAGCCAAGACACAGCCCTGTCTTACGCCCCTGGACACTGGTATCTTCTCAGTGAGCTCTCCGTTCTTACCCCAACGGACCTGTGCATAGGTATGGGTATGGAGGCTAATGAGAAGTGACAAGATGTAGGGAGGTAGTCCCATCTCATAGAGTACCCTCCAAAGCTCTTCCCGGGGAACCAGGTCAAAGGCAGTCTTCAGGTCTATAAAGGCCAAATAAAGACTACCCCTGCCTAGCTCCACCACCTTCCATCCCAGTAGTGCCAGCCTAAACACCTGCTCTATTGTCCCCATACCTGCCCGAAAACCTGCCTGAAAGTCTGATAGGATTTTATTCTCCTCCACCCAATGAAGAATCCTTCCAAGGATAGCTTTACCAGCTATCTTTTGGGTGGAGTCTATCAGACTTATAGGGCGGTAGTTCCCCGGTGTTTCCCTACACCCTTTTTTGTAAATCGGGACCACCACTGCCCCTTTCCAGGATTCTGGCACTGCCCCTCCCACCATGATATCGTTCAGGAGAGCTGCTATAACCCTTGCCCACTCCGATGGAAATGCCCTCATAAGGTCCCCCGGAAGGCCGTCAGGGCCCGCTGCCTTACGCGGTGCTACCCAAACTATAACCCCCTCAATCTCTAAGGGAGTGAAGAGATCATAGGCATGAGGTTCAATTTCACGTGTAAGGTCCCTTCCCACAATCAGTTCCCCATCTGGAGGGAGATATAAGTTCCCAAAGTGTTTTACCCAGTTTTGGGGCGGGATGTTACAAGGTCTCATCAATGCATCGGGTTTATTCCGTGTGCTAATGAGATTCCAAAAGGCCCTTGAGTCCCTGATCTTACTAGCCTGGAGGAGGTCATCCCAAAACTTTTCTTCCCACTCCCTCCTAGCAAGTTTAAGGGATTTGTTATAGGCCTTCCTTGCTTCCTGAATCACACCTCGGGATTTAAATTTAACTGCCTCAACTAGCCTTGCCTTGTGAACCCTACAGGTTTGGGTATACCAACCATCGACTGGTTTTTTAAATTCTTTGTTGCCCGACTTGTTTGGATACATGGTAAAGACGTTAGTTAAGGCTGCTACCAGGGAAACAAAAAGCCCACTAGCTCTACCCACCCCGTCTTGGGAGGTTCCGAGGGTTGTTACTGCTTGGATTAAAAGGGATTGGATTTCCCCTACCTTTGCCTCGGATAAGACCAGTTTGGCCCATTTTATTCGTCTGCGATAGGGGGAGACTTCGGACTCATCCGGGGGTGCGGCTACCAGGTTCGTATTATCCCTCTTTAAAGTGCGCCACCACTGGACCATACTTAACGAGAGTGAGTTGTGGTCACTTTCAGTCGAGGGGACCACCTGCATGTCCCTTACGTAAGGCCATAAGAATACATCTATTAGGAAGTAGTCTAGCCTAGAGGTGTGTCCTGGTCTATTGTATGTGTGGGCACCCCCCCTATCCGAGGGTGTCCTCCCGTTTGCTGCCCTTAAGTTAAATTCAAGGCACAGTGAGTATAACTGGAGCGCGACTTCTGTCCACCTTCTAATCGGTGGGATTTTTAGTACCGGGATCCCCATCCTGGAATCCTCCTCATCTTGGTCGAGGGAGACGTCCGAGCCCAAAGGCTCGAACGTACAGTTCACATCACCTGCAACCAATGTACGTGTTTTGTGAGGGGTATTATTTAGCAAAGTCTCGAGGAGAGATATTACAGGAGACTTACTACCACCCTTGGTTCCCCGGGCATAAACATTATAAACATTTAGGATAATTCTTCCCCTTTGATCTAATAGGGTGATGTTTTGTATGTCCGGGGAGCCTGTGGGGAACTCCACTACTCTGCAGTCTAGGGAAGCCGCGACCCAGATGAGGAGGCCGCCCGAAGGTCGCCCTCTCCCTGATTCCGAGACTTGTGCAGGGGTGAAATAGGAAGAAAATCCCACCCTGTGGGCCGGGACCAAGCTCCATGTCTCTTGGAAGAGGCACAAGGAGTGCTCATCCACCCAAGCATTAAAATCCTGTAGAGGCAGTTTTCTTGCAATCCCTGCGACATTCCAGCTGAAAACCTTAAAGACTAGGTCCGTCACAGTTGGAGTGTCGTTGGGCGCTACAAAGCCCCTATCCAAGGACCTCTTCTCGGGCATCTGGGGGGATGAGGAACCTTGGAAGGAAGCTATAGAGGCTCCTATTTCGCTTGTGAGATTTATTTGGGTGAGTGATACTCCTGCGGGCTCTACTCTGCTCCCAGTTTCCAGTCAGTGAGGGCCTAATGCCCACAATTGGTTCTCCCTAATGCCCCCTGAGACCCCAGCCCAGTTTTGGCCAGTAAAAGGGAAACCAAAACTTCCATCAGTTGTGCTAACATTTTGCCTGGGGTAAAAATAAGAAAGATCTACCACCTTTACCCATGGGGCCCCCATACTTTTAATAGGAGTACAAATCGATGTAACTACTCTAGGGTCTTGGAAGTTTATGATTATGCAATCCCCCTCCTGCGTTTTTCTCCCCTGCCCTACCCAGCCCACTCTGCGGACACTCAGAATAAAACCATCCACACCCAACGGGATTGGCTTATTTGCCTTCAGCCAGTGGATACACTTATTTTTAAGTGATTGGTGATTTTCCACCTGGCCGTCCTTTAAAGGGGGCACGTTGACCATGACAGCAACGAAAGGTTGACAGTCTGGTGGGAGGTTTACTGGGGGGATCCGTCGCACTGGATTGCTGGGGACCATTGAGGGGGTGGAGGGGGCAGTAGATTGGGATGCAGACTTAGGGGCTTTCCCTGATGCAAGCCCCTGTGATATGCCGCGTGCCCCTGGTTTTTGGGAAACTTCCATTTTGCCACTAGCTGACTGTGGCTGCTTTTGTAAAAGAGGCTTAGGCTTATTTTGGACAAGTTCTAAGTGTGTTGAAGGTCCCTTGTGTTTTGGCCCTGAGTTTGGACGGGGAGGAGATTTAAGAGCTGGAATTAATGGGCTATTAGGGACAGCTTTTTTTGGACCAGTGGATGACTTAGGGTCTCTCTGAGGTGGTGGTTCATTCCCCTTTGCGCCCAAGTCCTTGTTTTCAGTCACTCTGGTTATTTGTTTAAATGTTGTCTTGAGTGAATGAAACCCATCGAGGGTTGATTGCTCTAATTTATCTATCCTCTCTCCTAGACCCTTGACTTGCGATAGTAACGGTTTCAAGAGGCTATATACCTTCTCAAGAATGTTTTCAACTGTTACTAAGTCAGAGAGCTTAGAGGCCTTGGGAGTGTTAACCTCTGGGTGTAGCCTAGTGGGAGAGATCTGAACATCCCCGTCTGTGTCAATTTCATTCACTAAAGGCATACCCCTTATGATTGTCGTACTCATTCCAGAATGACTTCTTGTTCTTTGGTAGAGAGCGGCCTGACTCACTAGCCTACCCTTTTTGCGTTTTCTTTGCTTTTTGCTCAAGGGCCTAGTCTCCTGCCTAATATCGGGGTTTTGAGTGTTGGGGGACGCCCTAACTGACTCCCCTTCTGATATAACTATAGCGGGGACGAGAGGGTTTGGAAACTCAGGATCACTAGTTGCTTCGCTTGGGAGATTGGGTGATAATGGTATGGGCAGCTTGCTGGGGCCATCATCTTCCACTGTGACTATAGGGAGAAGAGCGACCAGATTAGAGTGATTTCTTCTGCCCCCAACACATAGATTAACATCTGTACACCATTTTAATGTGGTATTTTCTGCGAATGCGTGAGCCTGAAGAGGATGTTTTTATTTAACGAATTAGGGCACTAGCACTTTATAGGTCTTTTAAGTTTGACCTTTTGTCGGTATCAATGTTTTAGACTGTTATTACACCTGTAAAACGAATATGTATTAACCCTTTTTTCTTGATAGTATTATGCATACAAATTTTGGGTAGTATGTGTGTTTAAACTTCTTTTATGGTCAATATCAAATCAATAAACTTTATTCGGTTTCACAATGAGAAATCCATAAAAGTTGCAAACATCCAAAATGCATAAAAAACATAATTACATGAGATTGCCAGACACATAAAATATGATTAAAAAAACAATTGCACAACCTCCCATAGTAAACTCTAACAATAAAGTGCACAGTTAGGGTCCAAAAAATGTACCCGTTGAGTTCAGCAATACCCTACACGGGTGTCCTACCCTTCATAAAAATGTATTTCCGAGCTGGATCATCAGTCAGGTCGCTATTCGTCTAAACAATCCCTGGTTCTCACAATGGATTGCAAGTAGCCAACAATAAAAAAATACAGTCAGCCTTCAACAATTGTAGGTAAAGGAGAGCTGAACGAGCTTGATTAAAATTCATCTTCTTTAAAATAGGTACTAAAAATATCTCTGGGGCACCTCACAAAAATTACAAAAGAACATAAAGTGTAGCAAGTCCTGTGGAGACTCTCCGTCACAGCCGCAGGGTGCTAACAAATAACCTCTACTGCACCCTCTTCGAATGGAAAGCAGGAGGTGGAAAAGATTCAGGCAAAACCTGGACAATAAAATATGCTCGTAAGTGGAGAAGGACCCCAGGAGAGAAGGCTCGGCAGAAGGAGTTGTTTTTAACATTAGAAATATGCGGACACTGGGCTTCCACAATTCCCTCTCATCCCTCTCCAATTTCCATAACCTAGTGGAGGATTTTCTGATTATTTCCACATCCTTTTTTACAATAGATTCCGGGTTGGAAAATAGATGAGCACGCCCTACCCCTTTGAAACTACTTTTAATATATCTAAGCCATGGTATTCAGGACGCGTTGTCAAGTGACATACAATCTTTTAAAATCAAATGTATAAGATTTAGCTTCTTGTTCAACCAACAGTTTAGCCAAAACACAAGGGGGCGAAATGCAAGGGTATCTCTTAAATCAGGCACCCCCATTTCCTCATGGACTACCAGGTTCGACTGACCATTCGGAACACCCAGCAGGCGCTTCAAGAAAGTGTTCTCGACCACCTGAAGTGCGTCTGTGGTGGTATACACCCAGATTTCACTACTGTATCAGGTTATGGCTATCTTTTTAGTAGGTAAACTTTCAGCATAGCCGCAATTGGTCACTTGCCTAGTTTAGACGCAAAGTTAAATATGGCCGCGTTCACTCGTCCGTCCTGGCAAATTTGGCAGGGCCAACTCTAAATTGAAAAATTTTTGGGGGTCTAGTCTCCACCTGCATTATGTAGGATTTCAAGTTGGTAATAGATAAATCTGGGGCCGACTTAAAGTTTGAGAAGGCGTCTAGCAAAGATTGAAGACTTCTAGCAGTCCTGGATAAAAGCACAGCGTCTTCCGCTTAAAGTAGGACGGGGAGCTCACGTCACCCTACATACTGCTAATCTATCCCTGTAGCTACTAAAGCTCTGTCTAGCTCATTAATATAAAGGTTAAACAAGAATGGGGCCAGAATACAGCCTTGACATACACCTCTCTTTATATAATAGTCCCTGGAGACACGAAGATCCTGAGGGAATCTAACATTGGCCTTTGTTGCCCTCTGAAGGTCATCAAGGAAGTTAACAATATTGCTCTCTACCCCAAAGCCCCTGATGGACTGCCACAGTTTGACCCTATTTACGCAGTCAAATGGGGATGACAAGTCCATGAAGGCTAGGTAGATTGTTCTGGAGCGACCAACCATATATTTACTAAGTAGCATGGTTAAGTTAAGGCATTAGGCCACAGTTAACCGACCCTGGTGGAATCCATATTGGATGTATGAAATTATCTTGTGCTCCTCTGCCCAGGAGGACAGTCAATCTAGTAATACACAGCCCACAACCTTGACCACTGAATCAAGAAGTGAGATCAGCCTGTAGCAAAAAGTGCTATTACGCTCACCTTTCTTGAAAATGGGTACGATGGTTGAGGTGGCCCAGGACTCGGGCAGCCATACCTGGCCACTGCATTAAAAACAGCTGTGATTACCGGGGCCCAGAAAAGTGGATCAGACTTAAAGAGGTCCGGGGGGATGCCATCTGGACCTGGAGCTTTATTACAGGTTTAAACCAGAAATACCAACCTCCACCTCTCCATGCTCCGTTGGACTTTCAAACATGGTTTTAAACTGGAGCACCCCATTCGTCCTCAGTGATTTGCAAGCCTAATTCACACCCTGCTTCCTGCTCAAAAAGCGGTCTGTTGACAATGCTCCAAAACCTAGAGCTATTCCTAAGGGTGATTGATTCTATCAGCTCCTCCAGCCTCCTCCTTCAAGGAACCCTTCTGTTTAGCCAGTGACTGTTGTACTCTTTACAACAAGCTCTATCCTGAAATTGGATTCTCGGGTTACAATTCAGGGCTTCCCTCAGTTTCCTTGCCGCCGGGGAACATGATGAGTAAAACCATCTAGGGGTTGAATTAACTACTTTACGTGCGGGAGCATCTAAGAGTTCACCGACTTTAGTGGAGATAATGTTGAAAGCGCTGATGACCTTCCCCGGGGAATACCTGGAGAGGTACACAACGCTAATTCTGTAGCACAGAATTCTCTTACTGCACAATAAAAAACATCTGGATAGATCTGGGACTATTTTAGCCTTCAACTACCGTCTGTTGGTCTTAGCGTACCCTTGCTCACCACCCTTCTATTTTTGAGTAGTAAGGGACCAGGACATTGGACACAGAGCGGATTAAGGTCACTAAAGACACTTTCCACTTTAGTGAAACCACAGAATAAAGTCTGTAAAGAAGTTAAAATGAAAATATAATCAATAAAAGTACCAGTAACTCTCCCTTTAAAAGAAGGAACAAGAGTTTTACTACGCGGGTCAGGGGTGGCCATGAGTAACATCAAATCAAATTTATTTACTAGATTATTCAATAATTCCCCTGAATATGGAACCCCTTAATCCGAGGGCAACCTAAGTTAGCAGTACTTTTGGTCCTAGGGTCTCCACATGGGTGAATATTAAAATCTCCCAGGATTATAAGAGTATGTAAATTGGAACTACAAGACTGCCTTATATATGATCCCAGCAATGTGATTTTACAAACACCTGGGGGGCCTGCCACCTCATTATAATAATGTAAAAGACTCAGACTAGAGGCCCCCGTTTTAAAACCAGAACCTGGATCTGGCAGGCTAGTGCCAGAGATATATAGATGATCAATCCACCCTTGGCTCTGCCACCCACAGTCGGAGAAGCTGGAACTAAAAAACCTTATATCCCTCCAGGAATAAGCTGCAATCCGCCAACCATGTTTCTTGTAAACAAATCACGCAAAATTGTTTCACAAAGTGCACCCAGGTGGGATATTGAAACTTATTGTACAAGCCTGCGATATTCCAAGATAAAACATTCTTATCATATACGCCGGGAACCCCCTTGATTTGCGCTGTGGAATCCAGCTGTTTGGGCTCTGGGTCTGCAGTGGGCAATTGGGGGTTCGTGAATCAATCACACTCCTCCAGCGTAGCTAAAGGGGAAAATCTACTAAATAATTCCAATGATTGAGGGGCGCTATACTGTTGACCTGACGGGTGCATTGAATTAGCTAGAGGAAGGGGTAATTGTACATATGCCTGAGGAAATCTATGTAACCGCCCATCTAGTGGAGCTTCCATATTGGTGTTCCTATGGGTATTTTGCGGTGAATTAACTTTATAAAAAAAGCCTAAAGGTAAAGCCCTAACAGATGACCCATAGCCAGGGGAGCAGAATATGGGTCCCTGAACAGGATCCTTTCGGCAAGATGTGGTCTATTAAAATTTACAATTACACATTCATCCATGACAATTTTACGAGAGCTGCCTATCCAGTTCACTCTGCTTACCATAATAATATTTTTTGGCACCCTTAAACCAACAGTGATATTGTTAGATAGCCAGGGAAGAACTTTGTTTTTTAGCTGACTAAAATTCTCTTTAGACCCCAGTGGGAGAGGAGGAACATTCCCCAAAACTACCACATAAGAAGTAGATTCAGGCGATAAATGAATAACAGGTTGGCACTGTGACTGCGCCTCTTTGCTCCCCTGCATCCTCTGCCTCCCCTGCATCCGACCACCTAAGGGTTGACTTTCATCCTGGAACCGTGCCTTTACAGGCATCTCCCTGCTCATAGTTAGGCCTTTATTGTTTCTTACTGGACCACCCTGTAATAAAGACTGCGTCTGTGTTTGGGTTTGTAACTGTTCCTGGATATTATTAGACAAATTTGGCAATGAAAAAAAAGTCCCTTACAGTACTCAGTCCCGGGCTATTCCTTGGCCCTCCAGTTACAGTAGGTAGTACAGTATAATTGCGGGCTTCTAAGTTTTTCTCAATCAGGGTCAGCTTCTTGAGGATCAGGCCCTATTTTAAGTCCAACAGGCTGCCTGGAAGGATTCCAGAGCCTTCAGTGGTTCCGTTGTTGAACCTACTGAAATAGATGCCACCAGCTTACTAGCCACGTTGGGTTTGGGTTTCTTTGCTTTACCCCCGATGGCTTGTGATTTCCTTTTGGTGCCAACACCAAGCCGCAAGTTCCCCTTAGCAGGCAGGTGAACGTTCTCGCTGCTGGTGGTTATGGATGTTTCCCCTGGATTGTAAGTTAGGTCAACAGCATTCCCTTTTGGAGGCTGGGTTTCACTACCCCTTATTGCTGATTGTGATAACAGGAGAAAGGGGCCTTGACATAGGCTTAGGAGGGGGTCATCTAGCTTTAAATGACCTAGCATTGACCTGTGCGCTATCTTTGGGCCCAGAACATAAAGATAGACTCAAAGTCTTAAACACCATCCACTCCAGCTCTCCGTCTGACACAGGCCCACACCACATCTTCGATTTACAAAAGGGGGTGGTGATGAACAGAGTGTCTGAATTGAGCAGACCACTCTTACCCAGTCCAAAGATCAGGGCTTGATCCATCACCGTTATTTATCTCACTGCCCCATCCCAGCTCAGAACCTGGCTATATGCAAATCAGTCTGTCCCTGGCCCAGTGCATCATGGGAACAGGGCAGACTAAACTACCAAGCCAATTCTTTACCAGAAAGGAGACAAGCTACCGGGGACCGGTTTCTGGCATTTCAGCCTCTTCGGCCCGGCTTGCTTGAATCCTGATGGAGCAGTGAGAAAGGGACTCATGTCTGAGTATACCCTGCCACACCTATAGTGGCCAAAATCGATTTACAAAAGGGGGTGGTGATGAACAGAGTGTCTGAATTGAGCAGACCACTCTTACCCAGTCCAAAGATCAGGGCTTGATCCATCACCGTTATTTATCTCACTGCCCCATCCCAGCTCAGAACCTGGCTATATGCAAATCAGTCTGTCCCTGGCCCAGTGCATCATGGGAACAGGGCAGACTAAACTACCAAGCCAATTCTTTACCAGAAAGGAGACAAGCTACCGGGGACCGGTTTCTGGCATTTCAGCCTCTTCGGCCCGGCTTGCTTGAATCCTGATGGAGCAGTGAGAAAGGGACTCATGTCTGAGTATACCCTGCCACACCTATAGTGGCCAAAATCGATTTACAAAAGGGGGTGGTGATGAACAGAGTGTCTGAATTGAGCAGACCACTCTTACCCAGTCCAAAGATCAGGGCTTGATCCATCACCGTTATTTATCTCACTGCCCCATCCCAGCTCAGAACCTGGCTATATGCAAATCAGTCTGTCCCTGGCCCAGTGCATCATGGGAACAGGGCAGACTAAACTACCAAGCCAATTCTTTACCAGAAAGGAGACAAGCTACCGGGGACCGGTTTCTGGCATTTCAGCCTCTTCGGCCCGGCTTGCTTGAATCCTGATGGAGCAGTGAGAAAGGGACTCATGTCTGAGTATACCCTGCCACACCTATAGTGGCCAAAATCGATTTACAAAAGGGGGTGGTGATGAACAGAGTGTCTGAATTGAGCAGACCACTCTTACCCAGTCCAAAGATCAGGGCTTGATCCATCACCGTTATTTATCTCACTGCCCCATCCCAGCTCAGAACCTGGCTATATGCAAATCAGTCTGTCCCTGGCCCAGTGCATCATGGGAACAGGGCAGACTAAACTACCAAGCCAATTCTTTACCAGAAAGGAGACAAGCTACCGGGGACCGGTTTCTGGCATTTCAGCCTCTTCGGCCCGGCTTGCTTGAATCCTGATGGAGCAGTGAGAAAGGGACTCATGTCTGAGTATACCCTGCCACACCTATAGTGGCCAAAATCGATTTACAAAAGGGGGTGGTGATGAACAGAGTGTCTGAATTGAGCAGACCACTCTTACCCAGTCCAAAGATCAGGGCTTGATCCATCACCGTTATTTATCTCACTGCCCCATCCCAGCTCAGAACCTGGCTATATGCAAATCAGTCTGTCCCTGGCCCAGTGCATCATGGGAACAGGGCAGACTAAACTACCAAGCCAATTCTTTACCAGAAAGGAGACAAGCTACCGGGGACTGGTTTCTGGCATTTCAGCCTCTTCGGCCCGGCTTGCTTGAATCCTGATGGAGCAGTGAGAAAGGGACTCATGTCTGAGTATACCCTGCCACACCTATAGTGGCCAAAATCGATTTACAAAAGGGGGTGGTGATGAACAGAGTGTCTGAATTGAGCAGACCACTCTTACCCAGTCCAAAGATCAGGGCTTGATCCATCACCGTTATTTATCTCACTGCCCCATCCCAGCTCAGAACCTGGCTATATGCAAATCAGTCTGTCCCTGGCCCAGTGCATCATGGGAACAGGGCAGACTAAACTACCAAGCCAATTTTGGAGGCTGGGTTTCACTACCCCTTATTGCTGATTGTGATAACAGGAGAAAGGGGCCTTGACATAGGCTTAGGAGGGGGTCATCTAGCTTTAAATGACCTAGCATTGACCTGTGTGCTATCTTTGGGCCCAGAACATAAAGATAGACTCAAAGTCTTAAACACCATCCACTCCAGCTCTCCGTCTGACACAGGCCCACACCACATCTTCAACAAAGCGAGTGCCCCCATCGCACCCCATCTCCGCAAGGCCATCAACATCATTTTCGAGACTCCGACCTTCCCAGAGAATTGGAAGCACGCTGAGATCAACGCCTTACTCAAGAAACCCAAGGCGGATCCGAGGGACCTCAAGAACTTTGCCCCATCTCCCTGCTCCATTTCCCGTCGAAGGTCATCGAGAAGTCCGTCAACAGACAACTGACCCCGCTACCTTGAGGGGAGGAGAAAAAAATTCTGGACCCCTCCCAGTCCGGATTCCGCAGCAACCACAATACCAAAACTGCCCTCATTGTCACCACCGATGACATCAGGGCCCTGTTAGACAATGGCCAAACAGCAGCCCTCATCCTTCTGGACCTATCGGCCATCTTCGACACGTCTGTCACCGCACCCTACACACACGCCTCCACAACACAGGGATCCGAGACAAGGCCCTGAAATGGACCACCTCCTTCCTCTCCGGCACAACCCAGAGCGTCCGCCTCCCCCTTTCCGTTCCAAAGCCTCCGAGATCATCTGCGGCGCACCCCAAGGATCATCCCTCAGCCTGACATTGTTCAATTTCTACATGGCACCGCTCGTCCACGTCGCCCGACTATATGACCTCAACATCATCTCTTACGCCGACGACACTCAGCTGATCCTCTCCCTCACCAAGGACCCCCTCACCGCCAAAACCAACCTCCACGAAGGAATGAAGGCCATCGCTGAGTGGCTGAAGAACAGCCGTCTGAAACTGGACTCAGACAAGATGGAGGTCCTCATCCTCTGCTCCACCCCCTCAGTCTGGGACGACTCCTGGTGGCCTACCCCACTGGGAGTAGCACCGAGACCCACCGACCACGCACACGACCTGGGGTTTATCCTCGACTCCACACTCTCCATGACCAAGCAAGTCAACGCTGTCTCGTCCTCCTGCTTCAACACCCTCTGCATGCTCCTGAAATGACTACAACGAATACAGAACTCCTCTGCACGCCTGATCCTCGACATCCCTTGCCATGGCCACATCACACCCCACCTGAGAAACCTGCACTGGTTGCCCATCAACAAGAGACGACTCACCTTCGATACCGCGAACCAACAGCTCCGCTTCACCAACGCCTCGCCACCGTCCCCCGCATCCGAAGAACGACCACCGGCAGCAGATCATTCTCCCACCTCGCTGCCAAGACCTGGAACACCCTCCCCATTCTCCTATGGCAGACCCAGGACTTACTAACCTTCAGGAGGCTACTGAAGACCTCTCTATTCGAGCAGTAGCAGCACCCCTCCCTCCCAGCGCCTTGAGACCCTCACGGGTGAGTAGTGCACTTTACAAATGATTGATCAATTGATTGAAAGGTACAACATCACCCTCCTCCAAGGATACGTTAGGGTCGACTAGTGGAGGATGAGAGATACTAAATGGCGACCTGGAGAGGCGTCTGTTAACCATGTCTATCACTGCTGCTGCCCGCTGCACGAAGGAATCCATGGTAGATACAGAAGCGATAATGCCAGTCTTTAGCCTTGCAGCAGATGATGCTGTCTTGCGCCTAACCAAGGCTCAACAGACTAAAAGGCAAATGCGATGGATACTGTGTCCCAACTAGAGATGACAAACCGGAAATCTGAAGGTGAGGGACACCCGAAGCACAGCATAATCACTCCAACCAAGAGGTCACCCTTATTTCGCGCTAAACAAATCAGTGCACCCAGAGGGCCAACAGCAACAAAAGTCAGTCCATCGTCGGTGGTTTCAAAAGAAGAGGCAGCTGTTGTGAATATAGGTTACTCACAGAGAAGGTCCCAGAGAGTAGGCCCAGCCCAGCCTCAGACAGGCGCAGATGGGCCCGCCCTCGGCCGGGGTTCGCCCGGCATGGCCCAGGCACGCCCGCGCACATCCCGCAGTGGGGAGTGCAGGCGTGCCTTTACGGCGTTAGCTGAATGTGGCCCGCCCCTTTCCAGGAGCTAGGGGACCGAGCCCCACCCCAGCGATGGCGGCATTATTTGGCAGGCTGGAGGTTTAGGCCACAATCATTGGCAGCACCAGAGATGAGTGCTGCTGTCTGCCCCACCTCAGCTCCACAGAAGAGCGTCCCACGCTGCGGGAGTGCAGGCGCGCCTTTAAGGCGTTAGCTAAATGTGGCCCGCCGTTTTCCAGGTGGTGTGATGCGCTAGGGGACCGAGTCCCACCCCAGCGATGGCAGCATTGATTGGCGAGCTGGAGGTTTAGCCCACAGTTGTTGGCAGCACAGAGCTCCACAGAAGTGGGTCCCTCTTTTATGGTCATTATTGACTGAATAAAGAGATTCTGACTGACTGATTGACTGACTGACTACTGATTTAGAGTTTTTGTGGCCATAAATCTGCCAGTTTATGATTTCTGCAAAGTAGGGACTTTCTGATTGTGATGATTCTGTTGGGGGAATGACCACTGTTGTTCTATCCCTGGTACAGTAGTAATTCAGCCTGTGAATTCTCCACAGGCCAGGAATCATCCACTTTCATCTCAAACTGGTGAATTTAGAGTTACCACTAACCCTATATCAGCTTATCGGGCCTTCATCCAAGCCCCATTGTGGAAACCGTTTTAAAAAATAATGACATTGAAAAACACCACTGAACATGGTCATTTCACATGCAATTTTACCTCATTAATCTAAGTTCCGAATTTCAGAATGATGGATGACATACATTTCTGGTTTTACCGCCTGGTACTACTGCATATTTTCTTTTGTCTCAATCTTCAAAGCTTATTTCCTCTGTAAATTCCTTTGGTAAAACTTTGAGAAATTTGTAAGGTGAAAAACTGTGGATCAGTGAAAAATTTGCACACAATATGCATCTCGATTTTCTGTTCGACCTCAGAACTGTTAAACGCAGGAAACTAATACTGTCAGAAGATGGTTTCTCTCATCTGGACACTTTGCTCCATCATATAACTGATCCTATGCTTTCGAAATCCCAGCATACCAATACAATCATCCATCCATATCCGAGAAGTATAATCTAACTCCATCAGTGTGACCCAAGCCTATGAAGTGAGCTCTAGGGGGCAGATGTACAAGGGAAATGGCTCCAACACTTCTGAAACGCAGGCCTGCACCATATTTACAAGAAAAACAGTAATTTGCCTACACCCATAATACAAAATATTGATGGTAGAAATACAGGACATTCTGGAAGTGTCACAAAACTACTACACAATTTCCTTTCTTATGAACAACAAAACAAAGAACAATGGGCCCAATTCACAAAGGTAAATGTACACTTTTGTGTACGTTTATTACTCTTAGATATTCACATAGGTAAACTTAGATCAAAGGTCTAAGTTTACGACTTTTGGTATTCATGAAAGTCATTTATGAGTAGTATCTTTATGTCCACACTTAGTTCGGAATCTCCGTCCCAAGAGTGGACTTAAAGAGACTACTTGTAAATGCCTTTTGTGAACACTGAAAGTCATAAACTTAGACTTTTGGTCTACGTTTACTTTTGTGAACACCTAAAAGTATCACATTTAAACAAAAGTGTGAGTTTACCTTTGTGAATCAGGGTTAGTCAATGTGATACTTATCTAGCAGCTAGAATCTGATGTCTAACTGAGAATGTCAGGTTGTGATTGAGGTTAGAATGTTGTGTTTAAGTTTATACAGCTGAACTGTTGGTGGCAATGGAGAAGCTCCAGTGTGTCCATCCTCTGCTACTGTGTAGCTCAAAGTAAAGTAGTATTAAACTCACCAAACTACGGCTTGAGATTCCTGTGTCATTACTACAATTTGTTGGCGACCAGCTGAGCAATATGGTGCGAACCACTATGCGGCATAAAACTGGTCCCGCCGTGGTGATTGCTATGTGCATCCAAGGAATGGAGCTGTTTTCAGGCTGGTAGATGCTGTTCCTGCCAAGTTTACCACAGGAATCAAGGGGGTGAGTGATCTATTAGGGCACTCCCTTAGTCCTTCATTTTGAATGTGCTGACTCATTACATTAGCACTAGCACTAGTTGGAAGTCTAGATCAGAGCCACTCGCCATTTTGGGAGAAGTTATTTTCGCATTGCTTATAAGGCATCGTTAGCAGGCAGTGGAAGCTGCCAGCGGGTGTGATCATGTCAGACTGGCATGCAGCGGCTGTAGCACACTATTGGTGGACTAGTTCCTTTGTGCCTACCATGTTTGGATGTTGTTATTCCTGATTTAAAACTTCCAGCAAAGTTCCACTAGCATCAAGCAGCATCAAGATGGCATGCAGGCACTTGTACTTTGGGCGGCCATCTTATTTGTACTTTTGACACAACGCAGTTTATCAGCAACAGACCAGCCTCATTTCCTTCTGTTCATAGGAATTGGCTGCTGCCATAAAGCGTACGTTTCATTCGACAATATGTACACCTTTTCTGACACTGTAAATTCTCTCTTTTAAGTTTTAAAGCTCTCCAGCGAACATGGCTTTGTGCAGGAAACTGAGCGTGTGCACTTATGGTGATGCGCACACCTCTTATTTACATTAGCTTTTGGCCAGCGTGCTTTGTGAGCTCACAGACTGTGATGTGCACACATGTTTTAAACCAAAAGGGCTGGTGTATCTGAGCACTGTGTGATCACAGATATTTTTTAAATTAAGGGATTAGTGCATCAAACAGTGGTTTTAAAGCTATTTCTCTGCATCTCAAAGTAATTACATCAAAGTTACATGCAGGAGACATGGTCTTTGAAATCGACTGCGTGCACTAACATTGATGCACACACCTGGACTACACAGCAGTTATTGACCTATCCTTGGCATTTAATGATAGGTCTTAAAATTTGAGCAGCACTGTAACGTTGCACACTTTCAGTGGTTGTGGCAAGAATTGTTGTGGGAGTTATTGGCTTTTGTGTATATCCCTGTGGTTTGGTGGTGCACCTTTCATACTGAAAGAAATTTTGGTGAGCATTTATTTTTGGGGATTGTAACAAATTGGGGTCTCTATTTGGCAGGTTGTTGCCCTGTCCATGTAGGGACCCTTCTTCCTGTCAGGATAAGCGGGATACACTCCTAAAATAACCCCTGCCCACCCACTTGGTAGATTGGCACAAGCAGTCAGACTTATCTCAGAGGCAGTGTGTAAAGCATTTCCACATAGCCAAAAGGAATACAGGGAAAAACACTACAAAAAGACACCACACCAGTTTTAGGAAAATGTCCAATATTTTACCTGTGCAAAATAAGATCAAAAACAATAAAAGATTTTCAGAAGTCTCAATAATCAAACATAGACTTAAAATACAGTCCCTTTTGAGTCAATAGCTCCATCTGGGGCTATCATGGCATTGTGAACAACAAATCCAAGCAGTTCTGGCTGACCCCGGTGTCGGGGGCTGGCTACGGCATCGGAAAGACCTGCAAAACAGTACCTTTAGAAATGCAGGGCATTGGCGACCTGTTGTTGACAGGCGTCAGTTCTGGAGGTTGGTGCAGGGTTCGTCAGGCAATTGAAGTCACAAGCGTTGCAGATTGAACTTCTTGCTGTCAGTCTCCCCAGTGTCAGCAGGCATCTGGGCTGCGGTGCAAAGTGCAACGTGCAGCGTGCAGACCCTCAGGTCACGGTGCAGGCAGCGGCTCAGTGACAGTCGTCCAGCGGTGTCAGTGAGAAATGATGCATTGCTTGTCGTAGTGCTGGCAGGTCAAGGTGCAAGCAACAGCGGAGTCATTGCTGAAGCGCTGTCATCGGCTGACAAACTGGAGTCGATAGTGTTGTGTCGGCAGGCCAAAGCTGCATTGCGGGATGGTGTGTCATGTAACTTACGAGCGGTGCCCTTGAACCACGGTGCAGGCAGCCGTGTCAATGTCAGCATGGAGTGGTGTCATTTGGGATATCAGGGCAGCATCATGAAGCAAGTCAGTGCGGAGTGCGGTGCCCACAGGTCACGGTGCAAGCAGCCACTCGGTGGCATCATCATTGGTCAAACCCTTGCTGTGCCCTCAGGACACAAGGCTGGCAGTGGCGTCGGTGCTGGCATCAGGTTACTTTTTCTTCTGTTGCAGCACAAAACACGCATAACCCAGTGCTGGTAGCAGATGAATTTGAAGTCTTTGCTGTTCCTGAGACTTCTTGAACAGGTGCAAGCTCTACCTCAAGCCCTTAGAGAAATTCAAAAGAAGAAGAAGCAGAAAGTTCAGGCCAGTTCCAAGACAGCAGCAGCTACTGCAGGCCGGCACAGCAAAGCACACAGCAAAGTGGTAGTTCCTTCTCACAGCTTCCCCAGATCTTCTTCTTGTCTGGTTTCTGAATCCAAAAGAGTTCTAAAGTACTGAGTTCTGGGCCCCAATATTTATACCACATTTCCTTTTCTTCCCTTGTGGCAGAGAGCCTCTGTGCTTAGTCCAAACCAGTTCTGTCCTCAGTGGTCCAGCTTCCTGGCAGGAGGCGGAGACAGCATTGTGTAAGGCAGACCAGGCCTATTCAAGTGCAAGGAAATCTCCTCCGACTAGACTAAATGCAGCCCAGGTCTATTCAGCCCAACCCTGACTCATCTGGGAAAGGCAGGACACACCTCAACACACCTGCCAGTGGCTGTCTACTGTGAACACACATCCCAGCCCCTGTCACTCCAAAGCCAGACAGTCAATACACAGTCCAGCAGAGGCACACAGGATGATTAAGCAAAAAATGCTTACTTTCTAAAAGTAGCATTTTCAAACAAATAATTTCAAAAACATCTTTACGAAAAGCTGTGTTATTACATTCTGAGTTCAGAGAGCCCAAACTCCATTTCCCTATCCTGTCCCAGTTGGAAGTTATACTTGTAAGATGGTACAAAGTATCTCCCATTCTATCATATTGGGACACATAGCCTTTCAATAGTGAAAAACGAAACACACAGTATTTCACTAGCAGGACATGTCACACCCACATGTCCTACCTTTCACATATACAGCACCCTGCCCGCGGGGGTACCATGGGCCTACCTGTACGAAAAGGTAAGGTTTGGGGCTTGGCAGGTGGGTGCATTTGCCAGGTCGACAAGGCTGTCACAACTGCACGCAAACATTGTAGTCGCAGTTCTGAGATACCTTTACAGAGATACTCATGTGGGTTGCACGATCAGTGCTGTAAGCCCACTGGTAGCATTTGATTTACAGGCCCTGACACACCTTGCGCACTTTACTAGGGACTTACCAGCAAATCAAGTAATCCAAAAATGGAAACACCAATCTATAAACACAATGTACAGTAGGAACACTTGCACTTTAACACTGATCATCAGTAAAAAAGTGCACAGACACAATAAAACCAGCAAAAACAGATTAAAAACCAAGAGGTCAGAAAGCAAAACGACACAGGAAACTCGCCAAAAGATGCCAGGTCTAACACATGTCTCCTCCAGCTGAAAGTGGGTAGAACCACAGATCTTCCTTCAAGACCCCCTAATCTGAAAGGAATGGTCCCTCATCAACTGGCGTTGCACACAAGATTGACTAATGTTTATCATCAACACCGAAAAGCGTTTATCTGATGCCTTACTTATTAAAATCAAAACAAGTGAAGATGCACTAAACAGCCAGATTAGAATTACCACATACAAAAAGAAACTGTATGAAATCAACAAAAAGATCTCATTACATAAAGATTTTCTATTACAGAGCAAAATCATGAAACTCCAGAAAGACTTTAAAATGTTCTTGAATGAACCAGTTTATCCCCTACATTAGGGATGATTATAATAAGATAAAGCATTTGCAATGCAATAGCTGGAGTTGGAGCTTTTGGAATTGCAAAATGGCAAAGTGTTTTATTCACTTTTTCTTATTGTAGTGAATTGATTATTTGAATAAACAAAGAAAGAAGTGCGTAAAACACATCAGATGTAGAACAAAGGAACTATCTCTAATGTATCTATAAAGCGGTCACCTAGTCAAAACCTTCTCCATTTGTGCCAATACCACAGCTTTTGGACAGAATTATCTTTATTGAAGCAACACATGAATGATCAATCTCTGTAGCATCCCTTTTGTTTTAAAGTCTAGTTTTTAGGCATATCCATTTCAATATACTGTCCCTGGCAGGCATTTCACTATATGTTAGATTTGGGGGTCTCTAGTTGGCAGAGGTAGGTACCTTTGACCAAATAGGGACCCTTGCGTCCAGTCAGGGTAAGGCGGTAAACTCCTAAAATAACCCCTGCTCACCCCATTGGTAGCTTGGCACGAGTAGACAGGCTTTTCTCAGAGGCAGTGTGTAAAGCATTTGTGAACACATACAGTAACCCAGTGACATCACTACAGACGGAGAACACACAAGTTGTAGTATAAAAATTAGTATTTTTATATAGACTTAACACAAGACCACAAACAACAAAAATACACAATACTGTACTTCAAAAATGGTAGAATTAGCTCAGTTCTCTTAAGAGTTCAATGTACCTTTGGATACGTAACGCTAAACAACGAAAGTGTTCCCTTGATGGTGATGTGTCGGTTCCTTACATGCTAGAACGGTGATGCGTCTGGTCCCAACTGATGCTTAGGGGATGCATCGGTTCTTCCCTGCGTGGGGCGGTGATGCGTGGTTTCTAACTGCGCTTCAGTGGTGATGCGACCAGCCAAGGTGCCAGGTCTAGCAGTATACTTTTAATCAACACGTCCATGGAACGTCCAAGATGCACCTGAAATCACTGAAGGGTGGCGTAGTTGGCAAAAGAAAGATGGATTTAACCCAGATCTTTTGACTGGGGGAGAATATTTGAATTGTCACATTCTGTCCATCATTTGTTTGCTGTAACCCTTTTCGCCCTAGTGGGAGGGGTATGCCCAGACGTGGGTCCCTTGCTCACTGTGTCACTGGATTCAAGCTAACCTGGCTAAAGAGGGGTGACATACCCTAAAACCAGTCCCAGGATGGTTGTTTCTGGTCCGGGGAGGACCAGGCCTGGCAGTTCAGTCTGGACTGATCCCATGAGACACACGGTTAAGACTGATTTGCATATGGCTGGGTCCAAACTGGGGTGGCAAAGTGGATAAAAGAATGATGGATTTAACCCAGATCTTTTGACTGGGGGAGAATGTTTGCATTGTCAGCATTCCGTCCATCATTTGTTAAAGTAACACTTTTCGTCCTAAGTGGCATGGGTATGCCCAGACGTGGGTCCCTTGCTCAATGTGCTACTGGATTCAAGCTAGCCTGGCAAAAGAAGGGTGACATACCCTGAAACCGGTCCCAGGATGCTTGTTTCCGGTTTGTGGTGGTATAGTGGGCAAAAGAAGAAAGGATTTAACCCAGATCTTTTGACTGGAGAAGAATATTTGCATTGTCAGCATTCCGTCCATCATTTGTTTGCTGTAACACTTTTCACCTTAAGTGGGATGGGTATGCCCAGACGTGGGTCCCTTGCTAACTGTGCCACTGATTCAAACTAGCCTGGCAAAAGAAGGGTGACCTACCCTGAAACCAGTCCCAGGATGCTTGTTTTCGGTCCAGGGAAGACCTGGCCTGGCAGTTCAGTCTGGACTGTTCCCATGAGGCACAGGGTCAAGACTGATTTGCATATTACTGGGTCCAAACTGGCGTGGGGTAGTGGGCAAAAGAACGATGGAGTTAACCCAGATCTTTGGACTGGGGGAAAATGTTTGCATTGACAGCCTTCCGTCCATCATTTGTTTGCTGTAACACTTTTCACCCTAAGTGGGATGGGTATGCCCAGACGTGGTCCCTTGCACTCTGTGCCAATGGATTCAAGCTAGCCTGGCTGAAGAAGGGTGACATACCTTGAAACCAGTTCCAGGATGCTTGTTTTCGGTCCCGGGAAGACCTAGCCTGGCTGTTCGGTCTGGGCTGTCACCATTAGGCACAGGGTCAAGACTGATTTGCATATGGCTGGGCCTAAACTGGGGTGATGTAGTGGTCAAAAGAACAAAGGATTTAACCCAGATCTTTTGACAGGGGAAGAATATTTGCATTGTCAGCATTCCACCCATCATTTGTTTGATGTAACACTTTTCACCCTAAGTGGGATGGGTATGCCCAGACATGAGTCCCTTGCTCACTGTGCCACTGGATTCAAGCTAGCCTGGCTGAAGAAGGGTGACATACCCTGAAACCGGTCCCAGGATGCTTGTTTTTGGTCCATGGAAGACCTGGCCTGGCAATTCAGTCTGGACTGTTCCCATGAGGCACAGGGTCAAGACTGATTTGCATATGGCTGGGTCCAAACTGTGGGCCGTAGTGGGCAAAAGAAAGACGGAGTTAACCCAGATCTTTTGACCGGGGGAGAATGTTTGCATTGTCAGCCTTCTGTCCGTAACACTTTTCACCCTAAGTGGGATGGGTATGCCCAGACGTGGGTCCCTTGCTCTCTGTGCCAATGGATTCAAGCTAGCCTCGCTGAAGAAGGGTGACATACCTTGAAACCAGTCCCAGGATGCTTGTTTTCGGTCCAGGGAAGACCTAGCCTGGCAGTTCGGTCTGGGCTGTCACCATTAGGCACAGAGTCAAGACTGATTTGCATATGGCTGGGTCTAAACTGGGGTGATGTACTGGTCAAAAAAACAAAGGATTTAACCCAGATCTTTTGACAGGGGAAGAATATTTGCATTGTCAGCATTCCACCCATCATTTGTTTTCTGTAACACTTTTCACCCTAAGTGGGATGGGTATGCCCAGACATGAGTCCCTTGCTCACTGTGCCACTGGATTCAAGCTAGCCTGGCTGAAGAAGGGTGACATACCCTGAAATCAGTCCCAGGATGCTTGTTTTCGGTCCATGGAAGACCTGGCCTGGCAGTTCAGTCTGGACTGTTCCCATGTGGCACAGGGTCAAGACTGATTTGCATATGACTGGGTCCAAACTGGCGTGGGGTAGTGGGCAAAAGAACGATGGAGTTAACCCAGATCTTTGGACTGGGGGAGAATGTTTGCATTGACAGCCTTCCGTCCATCATTTGTTTGCTGTAACACTTTTCACCCTAAGTGGGATGGGTATGCCCAGACGTGGGTCCCTTGCTCTCTGTGCCAATGGATTCAAGCTAGCCTGGCTGAAGAAGGGTGACATACCTTGAAACCAGTCCCAGGATGCTTGTTTTCAGTCCAGGGAAGACCTAGCCTGGCAGTTCGGTCTGGGCTGTCACCATTAGGCACAGGGTCAAGACTGATTTGCATATGGCTGGGTCTAAACTGGGGTGAGGTAGTGGTCAAAAGAACAAAGGATTTAACCCAGATCTTTTGACAGGGGAAGAATATTTGCATTGTCAGCATTCCACCCATCATTTGTTTGATGTAACACTTTTCACCCTAAGTGGGATGGGTATGCCCAGACATGAGTCCCTTGCTCACTGTGCCACTGGATTCAAGCTAGCCTGGCTGAAGAAGGGTGACATACCCTGAAACCAGTCCCAGGATGCTTGTTTTTGGTCCAGGGAAGACCTGGCCTGGCAGTTCAGTCTGGACTGTTCCCATGAGGCACAGCGTCAAAGACTGATTTGCCTATGACTGAGTCCAAACTGGCGTGGGTTAGTGGGCAAAAGAACGATGGAGTTAACCCAGATCTTTGGACTGGGGGAGAATGTTTGCATTGACAGCCTTCCGTCCATCATTTGTTTGCTGTAACACTTTTCACCCTAAGTGGGATGGGTATGCCCAGACGTGGGTCCCTTGCTCTCTGTGCCAATGGATTCAAGCTAGCCTGGCTGAAGAAGGGTGACATACCTTGAAACCAGTCCCAGGATGCTTGTTTTCAGTCCAGGGAAGACCTAGCCTGGCAGTTCGGTCTGGGCTGTCACCATTAGGCACAGGGTCAAGACTGATTTGCATATGGCTGGGTCTAAACTGGGGTGATGTAGTGGTCAAAAGAACAAAGGATTTAACCCAGATCTTTTGACAGGGGAAGAATATTTGCATTGTCAGCATTCCACCCATCATTTGTTTGATGTAACACTTTTCACCCTAAGTGGGAAGGGTATGCCCAGACATGAGTCCCTTGCTCACTATGCCACTGGATTCAAAGCTAGCCTGGCTGAAGAAGGGTGACATACCCTGAAACCGGTCCCAGGATGCTTGTTTTTGGTCCATGGAAGACCTGGCCTGGCAATTCAGTCTGGACTGTTCCCATGAGGCACAGGGTCAAGACTGATTTGCATATGGCTGGGTCCAAACTGTGGGCCGTAGTGGGCAAAAGAAAGACGGAGTTAACCCAGATCTTTTGACCGGGGGAGAATGTTTGCATTGTCAGCCTTCTGTCCGTAACACTTTTCACCCTAAGTGGGATGGGTATGCCAGACGTGGGTCCCTTGCTCTCTGTGCCAATGGATTCAAGCTAGCCTGGCTGAAGAAGGGTGACATACCTTGAAACCAGTCCCAGGATGCTTGTTTTCCGTCCAGGGAAGACCTAGCCTGGCAGTTCGGTCTGGGCTGTCACCATTAGGCACATGGTCAAGACTGATTTGCATATGGCTGGGTCTAAACTGGGGTGATGTAGTGGTCAAAAGAACAAAGGATTTAACCCAGATCTTTTGACAGGGGAAGAATATTTGCATTGTCAGCATTCCACCCATCATTTGTTTGCTGATACACTTTTCACCCTAAGTTGGATGGGTATGCACAGACATGAGTCCCTTGCTCACTGTGCCACTGGATTCAAGCTAGCCTGGCTGAAGAAGGGTGACATACCCTGAAACCAGTCCCAGGATGCTTGTTTTCGGTCCAGGGAAGACCTGGCCTGGCAGTTCAGTCTGGACTGTTCCCATGAGGCACAGGGTCAAGACTGATTTGCCTATGACTGGGTCCAAACTGGCGTGGGGTAGTGGGCAAAAGCACGATGGAGTTAAACCAGATCTTTGGAATGGGGGAGAATGTTTGCATTGACAGCCTTCCGTCCATCATTTGTTTGCTGTAACACTTTTCACCCTAAGTGGGATGGGTATGCCCAGACGTGGGTCCCTTGCTCTCTGTGCCAATGGATTCAAGCTAGCCTGGCTGAAGAAGGGTGACATACCTTGAAACCAGTCCCAGGATGCTTGTTTTCAGTCCAGGGAAGACCTAGCCTGGCAGTTCGGTCTGGGCTGTCACCATTAGGCACAGGGTCAAGACTGATTTGGGCATGGCTGGGTCTAAACTGGGGTGATGTAGTGGTCAAAAGAACAAAGGATTTAACCCAGATCTTTTGACAGGGGAAGAATATTTGCATTGTCAGCATTCCACCCATCATTTGTTTGATGTAACACTTTTCACCCTAAGTGGGATGGGTATGCCCAGACATGAGTCCCTTGCTCACTGTGCCACTGGATTCAAGCTAGCCTGGCTGAAGAAGGGTGACATACCCTGAAACCGGTCCTGGGATGCTTGTTTCCAGTCCAGGGAGGACCTGCCCAGGCAGTTTGGTCTGAACTGTTCCAATGAGGCACAGGGTCAAGACTGATTTGCATATGGCTGGGTCTAAACTGGGGTGGAGTAGTGGGCTAAAGAACAAAGGATTTAACCCAGATCTTTTGACTGGAGAAGAATGTTTCCATTGTCAGCATTCCGTCCATCATTTGTTTGCTGTAACACTTTTCGCCCTAAGTGGGATGGGTAGGCCCAGACGTGGGTCCCTTGCTCACTGTGCCACTGGATTCAAGCTAGCCTGGCTGAAGAAGGGTGACATACCCTGAAACCGGTCCCAGGATGCTTGTTTTCGGTCCATGGAAGACCTGGCCTTGCAATTCGGTCTGGACTGTTCCCATGAGATACAGGGTCAAGACTGATTTGCATATGGCTGGGTCCAAACTGGGGGCCGTAGTGGGCAAAAGAAAGATGGAGTTAACCCAGATCTTTTGACCGGGGGAGAATGTTTGCATTGTCAGCCTTCCATCCATCATTTGTTTGCTGTAACACTTTTCACCCTAAGTGGGATGGGTATGCCCAGAAGTGGGTACCTTGCTCAATGTGCTACTGGTTTCTATATAGCCTGGCAAAAGAAGGGTGGCATACCCTGAAACCGGTCCTGGGATGCTTGTTTCCGGTTCAGGGAGGACCTGCCCTGGCAGTTTGGTCTGGACTGTTCCCATGAGGCACAGGGTCAAGACTGATTTGCATATTGCTGGGTCTAAACTGGGGTGGAGTGGTGGGCAAAGAACAAAGGATTTAACCCAGATCTTTTGACTGGAGAAGAATGTTTCCATTCTCTGCATTCCGTCCATTATTTGTTTGCTGTAACACTTTTCGCCTTAAGTGGGATGGTATGCCCAGACATGGATCCCTTGCTCACTTTGCCACTGGAATCAAGCTAGCCTGACTGATGAGGGTTATTAGCTTGGCAGTTCTGGCTGGACTGTTCCCATGAGGCACAGGATCAAGACTGATTTGCATATAGCTGTGTCTGAACTGGGATGGCGAAGTGAGCTAAAGAGCGATGATGGATTAGACCCAGATCTGTGACTTGGGGTGAGTGTCTGAAAAGTTTCATTGCTCCGTCCATCATCTCCTTGTGTTTGCTTTGTTTGCCCTAAGTTGGCGAGGTATGCCCAGACTTCCATTGCTCACTTTGCCACTGGAATAAAGCTAGTCTGGCTGATGAGGGCTGTCAGCGCAAAACCAGACCCAGGAGGATTGTTTCCAGTCCAGGGAAGGGTGAACAACCTTTACAACAAAACTTTTACAACGCACTACCATTACAACGCAGGCATTACAACGCAAACCATTACAACGCATTGCGCTGGGGGGCGCTCTAGGATAGGGAATAAGTTTATTCTTCTATCCAACACCTTCCCTAGTGTCCACGGGGACTGGAGTTGGAATAGAAAATTAAACTTTTCACTATCCAGCACCTCTAAGCGCTATGCGCTGCAATGGATTGTGATGTAAAAACCGCGTTGTAAAGGCATGCGTGGTAAAAGCATGCGTTGTAACGTCATACATCCCCAGGGAAGACATGGTTTGGCAGTTCAGGCTGGACTGTTCCCATGAGGCACAGGATCAAGACTGATTTGCATATAGCTGTGTCTGCACTGGGATGGCGAAATGAGCTAAAGAACGATGATGGATTCAGCCCAGATCTGTGACTGCAGGTGAGTGTCTGAAAAGTTTCAGCACTCCGTCCATCATCTACTTGTGTTTGTTCAGTTCTCCCTAAGTTGGCAGAGGCTGTCAATGGCATAAATTACATGACAGATATTAAAAAAAGTCAGTTTTAAGACTCTCTTCAGTGTTTTTAAAGTGTTTAGTGCTGTACGTTGAATTCTGGGAATTGGTAGATTTTCTTTTTATACACCCGTATCTAACAATCACAATCCACCTGAGATCTTTGGAGATTACTATATGGAAAAATGGGCGAAGATAGGAATTGATCAAATTGGCTACTCTTTCTCCCCCTCAGGGTTTTGCTCCTTTGAAGAGATGAAAAATGAATACAGTCTTGATTGGATGGACTTTTTGAAATTTCTTCAAATTCTGGATTTTCTTTTATGGAAAGGAGGTCGACGGGTTAAGTTTAAGAGAGTGGAAAACTTTGAGAGAATCGCAAAAGATAAAGTAATTTTTTGTTGGGGAAATGTATGGTCATGTCCGATGATTTGGATAAATGCCCTCAAAAATGGCTGATGAAAGTGGGGTTTCAGATAATAATTTTATGTACGCGTACAAGCTGTCTCAATCCTTTTTAATGTCTGCTAGGCTACAAGCACAATTTTATAAGACTTGATTTTTTTAATACTATACACCTGACAAGATAGCAAAACGGAGGGCTCGAAAGGGAACGTTCTGTCCACGCTGTGCTCTCTATAATGGTAATAGTATTCACATTTTTACATCGTGTAATGTTTTGCCAGACATAATTAAGGATAAATAAAAAAACGTATCCGAGTTTTTAAAAATAGAAATTATATTAACCAGTGATGTAATTTTTTTTAGGGATATTAGATTCAGATCAGCTGGGTAAGAGACATGAATTGATTTTTATCTCAAAGGCGGCTTTAAGGTTGTGTATTGCTTCTGTATGGCTGAACTCTAGATCCCCAGCTCTTCAGCAATGGCTGGCCAGGCTTTCAGCAACGTATAGTTTGGAAATAGCCATATATAAGCGGAAAGGGCACCGCCCAAGCAGTAAAGGTATGAGAATATGGGATCCCCTGAAGGAATGGATTAAAGATCAGGCTAGAGTAAGATAGATTATATGTCATTATCCCCCCTCACTGCTGCTGGGAGTAGTATGGCCTTCATATAGTGTGGTGGAACTCTGCACATGTCACTTTAGGATCCTGAAGGAATCACGCTGGAGGTGTTTTGTTTGGTAGTATTGTATTGACAATTTGGGATATGTATTTATCTATACTACTATTATAAAGGAAGAACTTTGCACCTTTGAGGCGGGTAAATTCGGGAACCACAGTGCCAATCCACACACCCGATACATCATTGTAATTGTCAGGGTGTGAAGATGAACATAGGCTATATAAATTAAAAAAATATGCGTTATTTAAAAAATTTACATTAAACAAAAAAGTAGTCCCTTCGAAGTAGCGCCGGCCGCGACCTGCGTGCTGACGTCAGGAGTGCGGGGAGGAGCGGCATCCAGGAACGAGAGGAGGAGCGGCAGATATGGCGCGGGGGAGGAGCGGTGGACATGGCGCGGGGGAGGAGCGGTGACGAACGGCGGAATGGTGGTGAGGACCGGCGGAAAGGCGGGAGGAGCGGTAAGCGGCGAGGAGCGGTGGATCGGTGAAATGAGGAGCGCGGGGGAGGAGTGGCGGCTGAGGTAAGGCTCCAGGGGTCGGGGCACTCGGGGTCAGGGCAGGCGGGGGTTGGGCGGGGGACGGGACAGGGCGGGCGGGGGCCCAGGCTGCTTGACAATGTCGGGGAAGGCGGGGGACGGGCGGGCAGGGGACGGGACGGGGTTGGCAGGGGCCCAGGCTGCTTGAAAATGTCAGGGCGGGCGGGGGGCCGGGCTGCTGCTGCACAATGTCGGGGCGGGCGGGGGTCCGGGAAGCCTGATTGCTCCCGGACAAGGTCGGGACGGGCTGCTAGTATAATATATGTAACTAATTATCAATTGATGTGATGTAATGAATTTGATTATTTATGTTTAACGAATTGATATTTTCTCCTGTTCGAGGGGATGGATGGCAGGGGTGGGGTTGAGGGTGATTGTTTATGGAACTAAAACTAATAGTTTTTTTTTTTTTTTAAAGGATGGAGGGCTTTGTTCCTTAGTGGATTCGATTTAGTCTTTTGGCAATACCTTGTGGCTATAATTCTCCCAGATCTTAACTTTTTTACTGTCATAGTGTAGAAAAATGTAAAAATACATAAATAAAAGGTAACACAACTGAACGGTGGAGTCTGCTTTTTCAAAATGAAGATAGTAACAAAAGTCATTCATGAAACATAAGGCCTGTTGAGAATTTAATCCAGTTTTACTTAGGCTCAACTCAGCTCAGAAACCTCTTCTACCAGCTACAAATACGCTGTCCTAAACTGCGGCAAATGGCATAAGAGGGAGTGTAGTAATTTGGCTATGTTTGAAATCCGCAGAGTGTTAGGGTAACAGGATCTTTGGAAGGGAGGGACAGACAAGTCGTATCAGCACGTAGGCTGGCCGCTTCCACAGACGACTCTCTCCTTTTCCAGCACCTAGTGCACTGCAATAAGGCAAAGTCTTTTAAAATGGCTCACCGTGAGCCTTCGTCTACTGCTGCACCATATAGTGAGAACTGCAGCATACATTAAGCCAAACCCGAAATCCAGGGGTAAAAACAGGATTTTAGTCAGTTCATAATGCTCCTGGTAAGATGGGTAAGGGGGAGGAGGGGGACACCTGGACTGCAGTTTGCACCAAAACTACTATGACTGCCTGTATGGGCTTAGGTTGTCCACTAACAGCGTCCCAAGGTCCCCCTGTTATCCTTCGCTCACTCCCTCACTGTGGGCACGTCAGCAACTGCTGCAGACTTTTAGATCATATATTGGCATCAACTCTTTGTACAACTGTCAGCACGCCAACTCCCTGCCTCACCGCTTACCTCCAGCCACGCCTCACTGACCCTAGTCATTAGTGATGGCTGGCAAAGAGGAACTGAGGCAACAACAAAATTGGCAACAAGAGTAGTCAAATACGTGCAGGAGGCTATAAGGAGATAAAGATGTCCAGCTGGAGCCTTCCAGACTGTCCAGGCTATTTTGGAGGGAATGTGGGCTATCAATAATATGACACAGCACAGCAATAGCTGCCTCCTCCATCTACCACTTTTCCTTGCCTCTCACCTCTCTTGCTTTTCACAACTCGCCATCCCAAACTGAGCCATGCCGGGGGAGAACATGGACTATCACAAGATCGCTGAGCAGGGTAGCATAGCAGCAGCCGCCTTTTACGTCTCGGCATCAGGAGCGAAGCTGGAGTAGCACTGCCTGGACTATAATAGGCTGCATGGCAGTGGCTGCCACTTCCTCCCCCTCGTGTCTCTCCACGTCCTCTCTGGAGAAGCCCTGCTTGGGCTATCGGAGGCTGCATGGCACAGCAGTCACCCCCATCCCCTTGTGTCTCTCCATGTCTCACGCATCCAATATCTGGATCAGACCAGTAAGTATCAGACGTAACATATTGGCTTCGACCTCGCTTCCAGAGCCAAACACTAAAATAGTACCCTGTCCTGTGTCTAATTTAAACGTAAATATATAAGAAGGCAGGCTAGGAATTCCCTGGCCCATAGGCGAAATATTTTTTTTAAAGCTCTGATTCCACTGGAGTCCCAAAGGATCCTGTTTTATTTAAAACATTTTTTTAAAGAAACGCGGTTTAAAGTTTTATTTATGAATTAACACTCTGGGATGGGCCAGGGATCTTATTGTCATTTTGGGATTGGGGACGTAATGGGGCCCCCTTCCTCAAGCCACATAGGGTCTTGGGGACCCATCCCCCTCGCCCTAACATAGGTGAAGCCCCAAATCCTTAAATATGAGATGTTGGCATGAGTGGGGTCCCCTTCCATGAGACAATGAGAGCCCCAGGGACCTCATTATCTGTAGTCAAATTAGAAGAAAAGGGATGAGGGGGCCCCTGCTTGATTGGGAAGGGGACCAAACCACCTCCCCTTATTTAAAGGCAATGGGGATGGGGTCCCCAGGGACACTTGCAGCTCAGAGAGCGTGTCTGTGCCCCTATTAATAAGATATGTGCCAAGGTATGGATTCCCACTGGCCCAGAAAGCATTAGGAAGGGGGCTGCATGCCCCATCACCTTATAAACAAGCATTGGCATAGCCAATAGGTCTCCCCTTTGGGACCTTATAAGTGTTTAGCCGTGCAATAGTTGATGTTTTTGCACCGAGTTTATTGTGCTGGATAACTAAACACTTCTAAGGTCCCAAAGCGAGACCTATTGGCTATGCCAATGCTTCATGAAAGGCGAGTCCTATTGCATTTTTTATGCTTGTTATGCTTTGGTTTAGAATATATTGTTTTTGCCGTCTTAGAAGATGTTTTCAGTTGTGCTGTTATAATATCACCCTGTTATGCTTTGCTTTAGAATGCACGATATTGTTTTGCCGTCTTATAACATGCTTTCAGATGTGCTGTCATAATGTCACCCTGTTATGCTATGCTATGCATTCTATACTATCTTGTATGCTGTTGTGCTGTTATGTGCTATGATGTATCATTTGTTCTAGTGCTATTTGATGCTGTTTAATAGAACTGGACTCTATGTTATGTCACATAATGTTATATTATCGCATGTTATACATCAATTACTAGGGAACACATGTATTTTTATTTTGCCTCTGGGTTGTTTTGGGGCCGAATGTTTTCGACGAAAGGGGCAGCCCTAAAAAGCTGTGCGGTTTGCCAAAGTCACATTGACATTTAGTTGCCCTGGTTGTGCTGAAGAAAGGAGAGGAAGTGTGTAAAAGAGTTCTAAGGACGGGTTTCAGGGATGAGCAAAATAGATGTGACGTCAACAAGCTGCTTTAGAAGCAATAGGCAAAAAATACGTTTAACTAAAACGTAAGCTGGCTTTGGGGGTGGGGGAAGCTGACGTCATGCAACCATGATGAGAGTATTTATTTCACTTTAGTACACCTGCGACTTGTGTACAAGATAGGATTTTATAAAGATGTTCTCAAATGATGTAGTCTGAGGTGAGGTCAAATGCAGTGATGAAGGAAAAGAAGGCACAGTAAACAGACTAATTGCCACCGATCACACTGTTTGTTCAACTGAGGCAAGGAAGCCGGGACTGAGGACAGGTTTCCCGGATTCACACTGCGCCTTTCAGTTATTCGATTTTCATGAAAGTGCTTGCGCTGCGAATGCTATCTGCTTTTTAAATTCCTCGGCTTGGGCGGAGGTTGACCCTCTGCCGCAAAACAGCAGGAGAAATGAATTGGGGAGGTAACTTTGAACAATGAAGTAAGAGAAAGGGCATCAATGCAAGCAGAAGCCATTAGAAGGCGCGGCTCATTTTGAGTTGGAGGTACCTGGAGGCTCTCGAGCTATAGCCAGGCATTTGGCTCGAGTCTTCAGTGGCTCGCCCACCTGCACTAATAAAACAATGCATGGAGAAAACCGATTACAACCTGAATACAAACAGCACGGTCTGCATACCCACACAATGGTGAACACACTATTCTAGCTGGTAATATCTAAACGTATTTTTTGTCTTGGACATACTGCATCCCCAAGGTTCTCACAGAGAGCAGAGGGGGAACATAGTTATGAGAAAGAGTGAGTGACGCAAAGGAAGAGCACAGACTAAATGGGAAAGGGTGAATACGAAGGTCATAACATAATTTTAAGGAGGTGTACGAGAGAGTAGACTGGTCTGCCAATGAACGTTTTCGAATAAAGAACAAGCAGTGGCAGCGTGGCCGTAAAAAGTAACGCTGCGCAGCAGTGAAATGAAATGAAAAAAAAGCGTGAGAGGTGACGCGAGTTGTGCGCACGCACGCGCTCGACGGGAAAAAGTGCTGTGCACGTCGCACGCGCTTCTTCGCGTTCTAGCAAGCTGGTGGCGGGCAAGGTTTTTTGAAGCAGCTACTAAATGTCTCGCCTAAAAATTATACATGGGTGACCTGGGTGGGCCCTGGCACACCCACACTAAACATTAAAAAAACAAAAGTGAATAATAAATGACTGTCAAGAGGAGATCAGTTATTATTAACTGCTCCTATGAAGAAGTACCCCATAATGCCCTGAACGGGCTTTAATATATGTTATCTTTAGCTTGGTGGTGCCCTTAGACTAGGGAGAGGCACCACCAAGCTAATTTTTTAATGTTGTTGGTTGCTACAGGGAGTCCAGCAGCTCCCCAGCACAATTAAAAAAGAAAAGTAAATTGAACAGTATGTCTCTTGGGTAAATAAATCCATGACCCCAGGAGAATGACAAATTTCTTTTTAAATCTCTCTTTGCTGGAGCTTTGTGCTCTTCAGCTGAAGTAAAAGGCACTCTTGTGGTTATTTTTATAATGAAACATTTTGAGACGAAAAATGTTAAACAAAAAACTCAGAGCCATGTTTGTTTTTTAAACACTTTGGCTCTATTTGATTTAGACATTTTTCGCTCACAAAATGTAAGAATAAAAACTATGTAAAAAGAAGGAGTCACTGACCCTTTGTTGCAGAAGGTCATGTGTGGCTTAGTGCATGGCATAAGTTTAGCTGTCCGTGGTGGAGTTCTGGACTTTTTGGTTCCGTCCAGAGGTGTCAGGGAACAACACCCAAAGACCCCGGAGTTCCACCTGCCTTGGTGCACAAATGAACAGAAACACGGGCTTCTCGATGGTGGCGTCAAAGACCAAAGGTTTATTACTGCAGGGACACAGAAGTCACAGAAACTACGCATGGGCAGTAACTAGGAGCCTGTTCCAATTGTACAAAGAGGGTTGCTCCTTATATACTAAATTTTGGCCTTCAGGCGAATTCTTCACATGTTGGTACATTCCCAAAACCTTTGCATCATAAACAATAAATATTTGGCGTACACAGGAACCGTTGATAAAATCTGTTACAGAACATCTACGAAGAGGGGTTCCCACTAGTTCATCACAATCCCTTGTCAATATTGCATTCAAGAGCCGGACCGCCTCATCGTAAATTTCGTTACCTCCCCCTAATAAAGATTCAGAAAGAAAGAAACGGAGCCAGGTGTGGAAGATAGAAAAGCGGGATAAGAGATGTTTGTAGGTCGTAAATGGGCAAGGCTACCGGCTTCGGCCGCCTAATCGTGATCAGGACAATGGACACGAAGACCAGTTTAGCAGGACTGGCCTCGGGCAGAGGAAGCAGCCTTTGTCGAGTCATGCAGCTCTAGCGTGATCTGGTTTAAGGTGCACGTGTCATGAAAGGGTTGAATCTCCGGCTAAGGCTACGTGTCCTTAATCGAAATAAAGTGATCAGAGGTTATTGCGTATGTGAGGGCAAGAAACACAAAATGGCGGCCATGATCTAAGATGGATGCCGTGGGTAGATCAGTCATGTGTTTATAAAAAGAATGCTCTTGCTCGTAGCGTAGCGAAAACACCAGGATATGCTAAATGGATCATTTGCGGTTCGCTGATACCAATATTATGTATTTCCGACAATATTGAAAACACGGGTTCAAATCGTCACGGAACCTCCGACCCTCCTTTTGCCCTTACATAGGCAATTACTCAATCTATGTCAGAATCTAATTCTATGCTCATCAGGTCAGTGACATGCTGTTGTATCATCATCCTTTCTCGTGCCTTTTCTCCAAACGCTGGTGGTTTTCTAAGACAAGTTGCAGCACAAAGACTACACAGAGCAGGACCACACTGGATAATCAGGCAGCATGAGAACAGGAATACTAAGATGACACCAATGACCATTAGAACCTTCCATCCCCACGCTGAGATCAGAGTCCAAAACCACTCCATGAAGGACCAGTTTCCCTTGTCTACCGTGAATAGAGTCGGAAATCTTGTGTAGTTTAGAGATCGCCTCATAGACTGTTGGAGCATTATTAGGAATAAAGACACAGCAGCTCGATTGGATCATTCTGCATACCCCACCTCGATCTGCAAGGATAACGTCTAGAACCATACGGTTCTGCAACGTCATGAGTCTATCCGCCTGAAGCTCAGCTGTCAAATTGCTAAGGGCACCAGCAGTTTCGGTAATAGTAGATTCAACTACCCGTGTTAGCTGACGTATGTTTCTACTATTGGCCATAGGCCCCCAGAACGGAAGGAAGCCTTTGAAGAAGTCTCCAGCTTCCTGACCAGCAGTATCTTCTTTGCTGAAGACACCTCTCGCTACTCTGTTTCTGTGGTAATCAGATGAAGCAGTGTATGTTGGGGGCAACAATCGAGCAATATAGCATGATCCTGAAAAGTCGGCAGGCAACCATGTATAAGCTCTGTCTCGACAGATGAAGTATGTACCCCTAGCAGTAAGAAAGGCAGGGGAAGAGTTAGCCGGAACCACGTAAGTCTCTACGCACTCACTCCTCCCTAGCTGAGCTCTCGGATTTCTCCCATTCCCTTGCAAACAGACCTGACCTCGGTGAGGTACGACCCAGATTGGAGTTGAGCTTTTACGCTTGCTTTCTCCTAAACTAAGGCGATACTCTGAAGTATTCCAACTTAAATACACTCGCAGTTCGTCTCTAGGGTATGATGGAGTATTATTGACGTCCTTGATCATGTCAATAATTCCCTGGACTAAAGCTTTGTTGGCAGAGTTATATCTAGTGGAACGTGGTGGACGTGGAGGATAAGTTTCAAGGGCATAAGCAAAGATGGTTTGAAAGGCCTGAAATGATCCATTGTAGCTGAAAGGCAAAACCAGATAGGGAATACCTTTATCCATAGTGTGGGGTATCAAGCCACACACCCAGCAGTCTGTAGTGTTAACTACCAGTTGGTGTTGATGCAAGAGCTGTACAAAAGTGTTGTTAATGAACTCTGAGCGTCAGGCTTGCTCATGTTCAGGAAACGAATGAAAAGAGTGTATAGAAGAAACAGTAGAAATAGCAGGATCAAGGGGAGGTACTGCAGTAACTGGCACAAAAATCAAATTTATACTGAAAACGATTCCACCCACCAACGTTATCAGAACAATCAAGAATGTAATGGCACATTGCATCAAAAAGCATTTGCTGTGAAGGATTCTGTAAAGTCTGTTTCTGCGAACATAAATCACATTTTCTCGTTGCAGCGCAGGAAGCTCCATCTTCTACAATCCGCTCGCGACCACTGATGATGTGTACGTAGATGAAAATGCCTCTATCAGCCCTGGGAGTTCCCAGAACCAACAGAAAGATCGACCTTGTGTCAGACCCCTGCAAATTCAACTAGGCACACAGCCACGACCCTACGGCTACCCAGACGGCAAGGCAATTTTTAAAACAACAAAATAATAGCAAACTTCCTGGCTGAAGGCAAAAGTTCAAAATTTCAAGATATCACAATAGGCAGTTGCCTGCTTTATTTGTCCATTTTACAGTTTCGTAAATTATATCTTTGCTTCGCAGGTACTGTCTGATCGGCAAATAGCGTTTCACTGGTAGCTGTTGCAGTGTTCAAGTTCGCAGATGACAGAGTTTTTTCTGATGTAGGGGACAAATGTTCAGTGTCCAAAGGAGTCTTTTCTGAAGGAGAGTCAGAGCTTGGAGTGTCAGTGATTAATTCGGCATCGCTGAAAGGGACGAATTTTGGCGTGCTTTCAAATTCGGAGGAACCAATTCCCTTCTTCACCCAGTCGTCGTAAGGAAGTGGCAAAGGCACACGCTTTACAGGAGATGCATGCACCCAATGCTTGCGTCCAGCCACACGAACTGCTGTTCTTGTTACGAGCAGGACTTGGAAGGGGCCGACGAATCTCGGCTGAAGGTTCTTCGTCCTTGCGAAATTCCTGATAACCACAAGATCTCCTGGTTTCAGCTGATGCCCTGGACTCTCCGGAGGCTTTGGTAAAGCATCGAAAACCTGTTGGTGAATAAGACTCAATTTAGCAGTCAAGTCGTACAAGTAGTCTATCAACATAGGATATTCTAGAGAACAAAACTCCTTAGGCCTCGGCACACCCCAAATATTTGCCGGACGGCCAAAAACTATTTCATAAGGGCTAAGCCCCACTCTAGAATGTACAGTTGCTCTTGTTGATAACAACGCCAAAGGAAGTGCGTCTGGCCAGGCCAAACCTGTGGATGCTTGTATTTTAGCTAGTTTCAACTTGAGGGTGCCATTGTAACCCTCCACTAAACCAGCAGACTGGGGATGGTTCGCACTGTGGAACTTTTGTTTCAGACCTAGGCCGGCACACACACTCTGCATAACTTTCCCTATAAACTCACTTCCGTTATCTGACCATACAATCCGTGGCATTCCATACCTAGGGAAATATTCTTTAAGAAGAATCTTGGCAGTTGATAGAGCAGTATTGTCCTTTAGTGGGTATGCTTCAATCCACCTGGAGAAAGCACAAACTACCACCAGGACATATTTCAAATTATTACAGCGATCCATGTGAATGAAGTCTAACTGAATCACTTCAAAGGGGCAGGAAGGAGGAGCGAAGTGACCAGCTGGAGTTGGAGTTCCCTTGCCAGGATTATGCATCAGGCATACCATACAATTTTTCACCACTCTCTCTGCACACTTACTGATTCCATCATTCTTCCAGACTGGAGCCAACATTTTACAGATTCCTTTAGAACTTATATGTGCTACTCCATGCGCCATCGTCACTACTGCAAGCACATACGCATCAGGCAACATCCAACGCTGCTGTTCTGTCAAATCAATCCAACACCCATTCGAATCCAACTTGCCCGTACTTTCTTTCCATACACGTTTTTCCTCCTCAGTTGCTTCTTTCTGAATCTCTTTCACACTTTCCATAGTATCCTCACACATTCCAGACTCAGCAATCCATCTTGCAGACGTAGCAACATACATTCTGCTCATCGTGTCTCTAGCTGTCTGTTTAGCAGTTTCATCAGCAAAAGCATTCCCGCGACCAACATCATCCGTGATTGCTTTATGAGCACTGCATTTTACAATCGCAACTTCAGTCGGCAAGGTTAGAGATTCCAACAAGTCGTTAACTAGCTGACCATGTTGAATCTTAGTCCCATGGGACGTAATGAAACCTCTTTCTCTCCACAAACGGCCAAAACTATGGGCCACGCCAAACGCGTACTGACTATCTGTAAAAACATTCACTCTCTTTCCCTTAGCTAAAACACACGCTCTCGTTAGAGCTATTAATTCTGCAGCTTGGGCAGAATTCTGACTCACTCTTGCAGTTTCCACAATTGTGTTCAAAGTCGTTACTGCGTAGGCAGCAGTCACATCACCATTCTCCAATTTAAAACATGACCCGTCCACATACAGCGTGCCATCTGGATCGGATAATGGAGTATCCTTTAAGTCAATGCGTCCTTTTGTCTCTTCCTCCGTTTTAAAACAACAATCATGTGGTTCGGAATCACTCGACTCTTGATCAGTCGGCAACAGCGTTGCTGGATTCAATACATTACATCTTTTGATCTGAATATGACTCGCTAGTAATGTCAGCTCGTAACCAGATAGTCTAGCACTGGTAAGGTGTTGTGTCTTCGTTCGATTCATGAGTGTATCCACCGCATGAGGAACCATGACCACTAGCATGTTGTTCATCACCAAACCAGCAGATTGTCGAATGGAAGCCGCAGCTGCCGCTGTAGCTCTCAAACAACTCGGTAACGCTCTAGCTACCGGATCTAATGTTGATGAAAAATACGCACAAGGGCGTTGTTTATCACCAAATTTCTGTGTCAGAACACTCAACGCGCAACCTTCTCTCTCATGAACATAGAGCGTGAATGGCTTACTGTAATCAGGTGTACCCAATACAGGAGCTGAACACAATGCTTTTCGTAATTCAGTAAAACTCTCTTGACATTCATCAGACCATGGCACCGGACTCGGAACATTTTTCCCAGTCAAGGCTACCAACGGTTTTGCTAAAAGAGAAAAATTTGGGATCCACTGCCTACAGTAAGAGGCAATACCTAGGAAGGCACGTACTTCTCTCTGTGTGCGTGGAACACTCATCTGCGTAATTGCTTTTATTCTTTCTGGGGTCAACTTCCTTCCCTCCTTTGACAAGAGATGACCTAGGTAGGTCACTTCTTGGCAGCAGTATTGCATTTTCGAAGGTGACACCTTATGATTCAAATTAGACAAATGATGCAATAACGAAATTGTAGCTGCTTTGCAAGTTTCCTTATCATCGGCAGCCACTAGAAGATCGTCTACATACTGTACTAGAGCAGAACCTGGAGGAAGGACAAAGGAGTCTAGCTGGCTTTTTAATGCTTGACTGTAAATAGATGGGCTCTCACAATAGCCTTGTGGAGCGCGTTTGAATCTGAAACTTCGACCTCCTAGACAGAATCCGAAAATGTCCCTGCTTTCCTCGGCTATCGGAATGCTGAAAAATGCATTCTTCAAGTCGATGACTGAGAACCAAGTGGCTGTAGCAGGAATCAGTGTTAACAAGGCAGTAATGTCTGGAACTACAGGAAACTGTGGAACTACAATCTTATTAACTTCTCTAAGGTCGATAACAAACCTATACACTGGAGGCTTTGTAGGATCAGTTCGTTTCAGAATCAGTAGTACGGGACTGTTGCAGACATTTCCTCTAGTTTCTTCAATCACACCTTTCGCAATCAAATCTTGCACAATCAATAAAAGTGCACGCTCACCTTCACTAGATATTTTGTATTGAGGAATTCTTGGAAACTTTACATTTGCTTTCAAAGTCACTACATATGGTGGTATTTCTAAGAGGCCTACATCATTAGGACCAGTCGCCCAAAGAGAATCAGGGAGTGAACGCAGCTCTGGTGGGAGTGCATCCATTGACAAGTACATCGGAGAAGTGATATTTTTACCCAATGTAAGCTGTACTCCTTCCGGAGAACAGTACAATGTCGCATATAGTCGTTTTAACAAATCTAAACCAAGCAGATTTTCATTACAACCCGTTGTCAAAATCAGGGGTGCTTTCAATTGACACGGTCCAACAGAAATAGACAAAGGACCAGATATCGGGTTGTAAACAGGGGCGCCTGAAAAACCTACAGAAACATTTGTTGAGCCGGACAAAGGGGCGCCAGGGAGTTTCGCATGAATGATAGAACTTTTCGCGGCACCAGTATCCAACAGAAACGGTTCGACTACACCTGATGTTGCTACTGCGACATAAGGCCCACTCTGATCCACTGGAACTGATACTACTCCCTCTCTCTGTCCATGGCTGAGCTAGTACCCAATTTGCTGAAATCCCTCATCCACTTCACAATAGTCTTCAACAAGATATTGTTGAGACCTATTTTGCTGAGCAGACTGGCCATTTCGTTGATCAAAGTGATTGGAAGGACGATCATTCGTTTGTGGAGGCATAGTACCTCGCCCTCGACCTCTAGAATTCTGCACAAAACTACCACGACCTCTTTGAGCTGCTGCTGCATTATTTTGTGCTAAGATCGGACATTCATTTTTATAGTGACCCTCTTTCTTACGCACATTGGTTCCACTGATATTGAGGTCTCGATGTACTATAATCTGTCCTTTGATACGAACCCTGTTGCGGCGTATTAGTCTGATTCGTGCGAGGCGGATACGCCTGTTGCAAAAGAACTTTAGTCTTTAAGTCTTTCGTTTTCTTTTCTGATTTCTCCTTTTCCTCTTTATCCCTATTTTCGTAATACTGCGCAGTTGCAAGTATTTGCGCAGTTGTAGAAACAGCCCACGCACTCTCTGAATCCTTTAATTTATTGCATAACTCAGGTAACAAATTATGCACAAATTTATCGACAAACAGTCTCTGTCCTCCTTCTGTGCTCATATCCTGACCACTATGATCTACAAAAGTCTCTTCGAACCTCGTGAAGAAGTCGGAGACACTTTCGTCTTTCTTCTGCCTGCATGCGGATAACTTGTCCCAATTAACACGCAATGCGGGCATCAGAGTCTTCATTAGATCAATTATCCTACCTGGAAGATTAGCAATTAAGGGTTCGGGTTTTGCACCACCTACCTGCTGACCATCCGCTGCAGTGATGGCTGCCCAATCACCACCTAAGGCAACTTGATGATCCTCTCTACGAATTTTAGCCCACACTGGCTGCGGAACTACATTGCCAAATAACATATCGATGTCCGCTAAGTTCATTACACAAGCCTCAACTGTCTGCGTTAATTCTTTATAGTATCCAGCAGGATTCTTACGCGGATCTGGCAAGGCCTGCTTCACTGCTAGCACTTCAGCTCGTTTCCACGGAATGTGTATCCACACCCTTTGGAATTGCGCTGGAGCGGCTGCAATACCACGGACTGCATCAGCTTGCACAGCATCGCGCCAAATTGGAGGAACCTCCCTCATTGGATATTGGCGACTTAATTTCATTTTGCCTTTCTCTAGATCTCTCGGAGAACGAAGTGATGGGTCATTCCTAAAACTTAAAATAAATTCCATCGCTTCCTCTATATTATCACCCACTATCATTCCAGCAGCAAACTCCTTCTGGACCTTAATTAAGTCTTCTAAATTTGATTCAACATCATCTTCTTCTATCTCCTCACGTAACAACGAGCACATCTCGTCAAAGACATACCGTTGCGTTGGTTCTTTCCACTGCATAAATGTTTCTAGCACATCTCTCGTACTATATCTCCTACTCTTTGAAATCCATCTGAGAGCCGTGGAATCTAAAATTCCCCGTTCCTCAGTACTTGGAAGCTGACTACGTCTCTGAACAGAGTCAGAAGTAGGAGTCTTGATTAAGGTTTTATAAAAAGGAGACAGCATACTAGACACAGAATCAGTGATTCTCCGACGAACAGAAAGTGGAGTCAACATACTCGCAGATGCAGAAAACACAGTAGAGGTAGGAACAGATAATGGAACAGTAGGAGTATCTAGAAAAATAGTTTGGGGATTAGTAGATGCAAGCGAGACAGATACAGGTATAGAAGTCGGCAACCCAGGAAGAGGAGGAGCCGTAGGAACATTTACATTGACCACAGGAGGTACGGGAGCTTGATTCTGAGGGACAGGAGCAGGAACACCAGGTTGTCCAGCAACCGGCAATTGAACATTTGGCACAAATTGGGCCGTAGCACCTTGTGCATACGGTGGAGGTGACTGTAACAAATAAGACAGCAGAGGATCGTTTTCAGAATCTTCCAGTATCTTAGCTGTTTTAGATGGCAAGGCAGGATAGCACTTGTCAATCGCTAAATTGTGCTCTCTAATGGCCACCTCTATAGCTTTCTCACACTCGTTATCCTGCAACTGTTTAGTTGCTTGTTCTAGAGTCAACTCTTCTTGCTCTTTCTGTTCTTTCTTTAACCTTTTTATTTCTCTCTGTTTGGATTCTTTTCGCCAGTAACGGAAAGAATCAAACATTGCCGGCTGGGCTTTCTTCCTAAATAATTTCGCTTCTAAATTGTCAAGAATTTCGGGTTCAAAACTACCATGCAGTGGCCAACTAAGGACACCATCTTTCTCAGTGTATCGGACCCACACCTCATTATAAGATATAGGACCCACACCATGCTTACAATACAAATCATATAGGGGAGTCCCAATCGGAGGAACCAGACATGAGTCCTCCAATCGTGAGTCACGGCTGCAACCAAAACATGACAACATACAGTTTCTCCGACTTACCATTTTTCAGTCCGGAACACAAAACAAACAAACACAAAACAGATATGTGCACTTGAACCAAGAACTTAGGCCTACCAAAACGAACTGATGTATCGATACCCAAACTAAACCAAATAGATTATCGTAACCAGAACAACCAGTGATAATCTTACGAAACCAAACCAAACCAAGAACCAAAAAGGATTTTAACAACCCTCACAAAGTAACCAGCTAGCAACCACTAAATACTTAACTGAGGCACTGAAGACTTCACCAAGGAGAAACCCGTCACGTTTCGCTGTACTAAGGACTGCACCTCGGGTCCAAGACAGGGCGACGGTCAAGGCAACGGCCCACTGCAGCCGTCCTGAACGGGAACCCTCGTGGAAGAGAACTTCGGGCCACTTTTGCGATATGCCGGGATCGATGAAGTGGGGCGCCTCCCTCAGGAATCTTCACACGAAGTCTCTCGAACTTTTCAGGCTTTTGGACCGGTACCGAATGACGTCGCCCTACGTTGGGCGCCAATTGGAGTTCTGGACTTTTTGGTTCCGTCCAGAGGTGTCAGGGAACAACACCCAAAGACCCCGGAGTTCCACCTGCCTTGGTGCACAAATGAACAGAAACACGGGCTTCTCGATGGTGGCGTCAAAGACCAAAGGTTTATTACTGCAGGGACACAGAAGTCACAGAAACTACGCATGGGCAGTAACTAGGAGCCTGTTCCAATTGTACAAAGAGGGTTGCTCCTTATATACTAAATTTTGGCCTTCAGGCGAATTCTTCACATGTTGGTACATTCCCAAAACCTTTGCATCATAAACAATAAATATTTGGCGTACACAGGAACCGTTGATAAAATCTGTTACAGAACATCTACGAAGAGGGGTTCCCACTAGTTCATCACAATCCCTTGTCAATATTGCATTCAAGAGCCGGACCGCCTCATCGTAAATTTCGTTACCTCCCCCTAATAAAGATTCAGAAAGAAAGAAACGGAGCCAGGTGTGGAAGATAGAAAAGCGGGATAAGAGATGTTTGTAGGTCGTAAATGGGCAAGGCTACCGGCTTCGGCCGCCTAATCGTGATCAGGACAATGGACACGAAGACCAGTTTAGCAGGACTGGCCTCGGGCAGAGGAAGCAGCCTTTGTCGAGTCATGCAGCTCTAGCGTGATCTGGTTTAAGGTGCACGTGTCATGAAAGGGTTGAATCTCCGGCTAAGGCTACGTGTCCTTAATCGAAATAAAGTGATCAGAGGTTATTGCGTATGTGAGGGCAAGAAACACAAAATGGCGGCCATGATCTAAGATGGATGCCGTGGGTAGATCAGTCATGTGTTTATAAAAAGAATGCTCTTGCTCGTAGCGTAGCGAAAACACCAGGATATGCTAAATGGATCATTTGCGGTTCGCTGATACCAATATTATGTATTTCCGACAATATTGAAAACACGGGTTCAAATCGTCACGGAACCTCAGTGGGGGGTTGGCAACAGGACCTGGCCACAGGTTAGGTCCTACAGCCATCTCCCTGCTACAAATAGCCTTTGGAGGGGTTGGCTTTAGGTATTGTAATCAAATATTACTTTGTTAAAAAAGCTATAAACTCACTGAAAAAACAAAGGTTAAAGTGATGTTATAATTAGGTTAAACTTTCAGTGACAACATAACATTTTAAAATAATAAACTACTGAAATTCCGCAGTAATATTCATTTCTAGTAACTATAAGTCGTGCCCTAGGTTAAGAATAACTCATGCTGGCCCCACCCAGAGCTAATTACCCCATCACTCATGGCACACTCTATAAACTATTGATAACATCACTTCAGCATTTGAAATGATATAATTGAGAACAAGACTGTGCATGTTGTGGGAGAAAACTATAGTTAAGGGTACTAGAATTCGGAAATTGTGTGACTGGTTGAGGGGTGTGAAGCCCTACTCATGTAGCAACTGAAACTGAGATTTCTCTAACTTTGGTGTTAGAAAGGCTAGATGTTATTAAAGACATGGAGGCGATTAGTTTGCAGTCTTTCTTGCTTTATTAAACAGCAATCAAGCAAGAACTACATTACCCAAAGTGAAGAAAAGAGAAACTACAGAATTACATCATAAATGGAGAAGTTAGGTGATTGCACATGTAGAAATATCCAGGACAAAACTCCAGGGATCGTAACTGAACATAGCTTCCATCTCGGTTAAGTGGAGGTACTGGAGGAAGGAGTAGGCACTGAAAAATAAAAAGGGAGGGTTGTATTAGCATTGAGGAGGGATAATACTCACCTCCCTAGTTAAATCTAGCCTTTTTGACACCCAGGCAGGGAAAATCTCAATGTATTACAAGACAATGAGGCTCCTATTATGCAAGTTTAAAGCATTGCACTCACAGTATCTGAAACATGATAAATAGGTTTGCAATACAGATTTCTAAAGGTATTAACATTAGACCAATCTGCACATTTAAGTATATCTTGCAAAGAAGTCCCAGTCCAAAAAGCTGAAGAGGCCATGGCCCCCCTGGCTGAATGGGCACACAAAGAAGAAACGTCAACCCCAGAAAGTGACATAGTCCAACAAGCTAAAGCAGGAGAAGATACAGGTTTGAGAGGTTTTTGAAAATAAGTTAGTAATTGGGGAGAAGACGAAGATCCTAATTTGCAGTACGAGACACATAAGTCTTTAGCAGTTACCTACAAACAACTTAGGTTGTGAAGGAAAAAAGGGATAGAAAATAGAATGTATATTAGTTTTAGTATGCCTGAATACCTGAAAGGGGACACCCAAAGTGGAAAAACAGAAAGAAGACACATCCAGGGCTTTCACGTTAGAAACACGTTTCACAGCGATCATGCAAAGAAACATAGAAAGCTTAGCAGAACGTTGTTTAAGAGAGAGTAAAACATTATCTGGTCAAGAAATCCAAAAATTTTGAACCAAATTGACGCCCCACATGGAATTGTATCTGGGAGCAGGAGGTTTAGAATGCCATATCACGTTCAGCAGATGACAAACCAAAGGATAGTCACCAATAGGTCTCCTACCCCCAGGTAGATGTTATGCAGAAATGGCGGATCTATTTATATTGATGGTACGGTAAGCTTTGCCTTGAGAAGCTAGGTTAGCTAAAAAGGTAACCACTAATGTGATATTGGCTGAAATGGGATTTGAATTTCTGTCCAAACACCAGCTACACTGAGCGCACCAGTCTGATTTGTAAACCTCTGAGGAACCGGGCGCCCAAGATTGTTGTATGAGACGGATAGCTTCTTCTGAAATTCATGGGGTTCTCCAGGATGACCCGAAATCCTCCACAGATCAGAGACAGGGATCCATGTAAGATCTTGTTGTGTTGATGACCTAATGGGTTGAGAAGAATATCCAGGAAAGGAGGAATCCAAACTGGAAAATATGAGGCCAATCGCACAAGAGAAGTATACCAGGACTGGACATGCCAAAATAAAGTTATCAAGAATAGAGAGGCTCGCTGTATGTGAACATGAGCTAGAACTCGTGCAATGGGAAGAAAGGGAGGAAAAGCATACACAAGAGACTTAGGCCAAGATTGGAGAAGAGCATCTGTAGCTAGGGCCAAAGGATCCGGTTACCAACAGAAGAAGGAAGGGAGTTGGGAATTGAGACGGGAAGCAAACAGATCTACTGAGATTGTTCCGAATATGGAATAAAGATGACTGAACACTGAAGGATGTAACCTCCAATCGCTGGAATCTTGAAGATGGCAGGAGTACCTGTTTGCTACCACATTCAATTTTCCCCGGAGATAAACTGCACGGACCAATAGTTTGTGTTGAAGACAAAACCCCCTAAGGTGTTTGGATAGATTTGTGAGAATATTCAATCTTGTACCTCTGAGATGATTGACATATCTGACCGCAGTCAGATTAACCATGCGAAGAAGAATGGTGCAACTTACTCTATTTTTGGTGAAGGACTGGATGGCGAATGAACCTTCAAGCATCTCTAAACTGTTGAAATGCAAGGAGAACTCCTTTCGAGACCATTCGCCTCCAGTCGAGAACTGACCACATCTTGCGCCCCAGCCTGTCCGACTTGCATCGGATTCTAACACATGATCTGGGGCAGCGGAGGAAATCATTCTCCTGTTCCAGGTGCCTAAATGTTGGACCCACCAAAGGAGCTTGTCTTTGGATTCTTGATCGAGGGAAATGGAATCTGAGTAAGCTAGACCTCGGCGGAGGGGATGAGTTTCTAAACATTAAAGGGCCCGATAAAGAAGAGGGCCTTGAAAAATAGCTTGATTAAAAGATGCCAAAAGACTAATCAGGCAAGAGCTCTTAGGGAGAAAATCGTAAGAGAGAGAGAATGGCAGATCTTTTTGATCAGAGCTACCTTGAAGGAAATTGGAGAATCAAACGTGAAGTATCGATGAGAAAACCGAGAAATTCTAGTTTTTGAGTTGGCAACAAAGCTGCTTTTTGAAGATTTACCAAAAAACCTAAACAAAAAAGAAGATTCTGACAAAGCTGCAGATGGCCTAACAGGAGAATTTCGTATTGAGCCATAATGAGAATATTATCGAAATGTATAATGAGGCAACCACCTTGAGCTCTGAGAAAAGCCACCACTTGATGTAGGAGCTTTGAAAAGCAGCAGGGAGCAGAGGAAAGGCCGAAAGGAAGCACTTTGTAATGATAAAAAGAATCTTTCCTTTGAAATTGGAGATACTTTCTGTGAGAAGGATAGATGGGAACTGTAATGTAAGAGTCTTGCAGGTCTAGTCTGACCAAACATTTGTTTTGGATGAGATTGTCTCTTAGGTGTAAATCATTTCCATTTTGAAATGGTGATGAATTACAAAATTGTTGATTTCCTTTAAATTTAGGACCAGATGAAAATCCCAAAGGATTGAAGGGGCATTGCTCGCCCGCTTGTTTGGCTAGATGAGAAAGAATTACGTTGTGCATGAGAATGCCATGTTCCTGAGAGTAGAGCAAAGGAAGAGGAAGAGAATGTTGAACTGGGAGATTGTAGAACTCTATTAAATACCCCTGAACCGCCTAAAAAACCCAGGGATCTGTAGAAAGAGATATTCATGAATCTAGAAATAGAGCCAGCCTGTCTCCGATGGGAGGAAGGTCAGAATTGAAAACACTTACCGGAGAATTGCTCACCTTTGTTTCTGTAGCCTCTGGTCCGGAAGCCTCTGTTGTGATGAGTGTAGAACTGAGGTTTATATCCTGAGTAGAAGTCAGCCTGGCCTTGTTAATTAAAGGAGCATCTGTTGGAGGAGCGGCCGGCAAAGCGACTCCGCTATTTGCCAGCCCTTGCAAAAACCTGTTGGGAAATAATCTTCTTAATGGATGTTTGGGATTCGTCCATGGTGGTGAAGGTGGCAACATCTTTGCTTAACTCTTTAATAAAAGAGTCACCAAACAAGAGACCGTTAGCAGCTGGACCTTCTTCTCTAAAATCTAAAGATATTAATTGAGGGTCTATCTTTTGAAGAAGGCTCTTCCTTCTTTCCAAGGATATGTGGGCATTGGAATTGCCTAAAACATAAATCGCCCAATGGCCCAATTGGAAAGGGTATCAGGGTCGATAATAGTGCCCTCAATCTTTGCTTTTTCAGCTAAATCCAAAATTCTGGTGAGAGGACCCACCAAATCCAATAGTCTATCGTAACAATTAGACCAAGCCCTATCCACCCCTTTTTTAGGATCCTTGCAAAATTTTGAAAATAACATAAGTATATGGGGATCAATAATGGGAGTATTTGTAATATTATTAGGAAGGGAAGGGCGCGGACTTTCTGATTTCAATTTATTCCTTGTGGATTTGTCAAGAGCATCGTGCAAATAAAAAGAAACATATTTCGCCACATGCTCAGCAGGATACCATTCAGTTGAATTGGGATGGTTGACCAAGATGGTCAACCAGATCTTGATACTTAGGCGTCAACAGGGGAGTTGTTGAGCCTTTTCTCCAGAGGCCCATATGAATATTAATTATTAGACCCATCCAAATTATCTGGGTCATCCATCACACCATGATCCTAATCATCATTGGTGTCCCTCAAATGAGAATTATTGAGGGAGGAAGAAGGGGACCCGATTTGCAAACCTCGTGGGTAGGAGGACCAATTTTAATTGAAACTCCTTTAGTGGGAGTGAATGGAGCCAGACATTTTTTATTTTGCTGGGAAGAGACAAACATTTCTGTTATAATAGCGTCTAAATTATTGGACACATCTTGCATAAAAATAGAACCTGCTTGCTGAACGGAGTCTTTAATAAAATAATTCTTTTAGCAAACAAAGGGTTAATACCCGCAAGGAAGAGATGGGCGTGTAAAGGGAAAAGCAGGAATAGAAATGCCACTTACTGAAAACAGGCGGAGATAAGTAAGCTCAGACGAAGACAGGCAACCATCAGAGGAGCTAGTTCAAGAACGCCGCTGACAGTAATTCCTCAGCGCATCAGACCGCAGAACGAAAGTGGTGGAAAACTTCCTGACGGGACGCGAGCCTCGGAAGAGCTGATAACCAACTGCACGAGCAGTAAGACCGTTATCCAATAGAAACGGCAGACCACATGGGGTAGAAATATCGGTGTAGCAGGCATAAGTATTTAAATTAGAGCAAACGATTATAATAAACAAAAAACTGTTTAAATGAAAGAAAAATGGTAGACTAACAAGATAAAGAACGGCGAACAGGCGCGAGAGTTGCGCACATCAAGACTCATAAATCAAAAACACAAATAACTATTGAAAGTCATGCATAGAAGGGAAAAACAGCAATAAAATATATGTACTTATCTTGACTGCGAGCAGCAAGAAAAGAGGACTTGTTGTTCGCAGTCAACATGAATACTGGTTAACTCGTCATCTCATTTGTTATCCCTTTAGGATGTCATTTTGAAGTTTTCTTTTCTTCGTTTTGGGTAATGTAGTTCTTGCTTGGCTGCTGTTTAATAAAGCAAGAAAGAATGTATAATAGGAGCCTCCGTGTCTTGTAATAAAATCTCTGTCAGGGTGAAACACAAGCAAGCCCCAAGTGAACCTATTCTTAACACTCTGGTAGCTTGGCAGGAAGCAGTCAGGCTCGACTTAGAGGCAATGTGTAAAGTATTTATGCAGCACTTCATACTGTAATACAGTGAAAACACAACACAAGAAAAATCCCACACCAATTTAGAAGAACAGACCCAAATGTAATAAATTATTTGAGACCAAAACGCCACAAATCTAATCAGTAGAACCGTCGGTATGCAATTTTAAAGATCTAATTAACAATAATGTCTAGAAGCAAAGAGCAGCAACTGTGGTAATCTCATCAAGCCAGACCTTGCCACAAGTTTAAGCTGAGTGCGATGGAGCGTGGGCTGGGTTCAGGGACCAAGTTAGATCCGCTGAACAAAGTACTTTAAATCCTGGTTTGCGGAGCATTGTAAAATCCTGAGTCGAGGGTGGCACTCGCAGTGGCGGTTCCATGGAGGTGTTGGGCTGCATCATAGTCGAGGCGACCATCAGCAAGGAACCTGCGATACGAAGTCCTACATCGACAATGCGTCGCCCAGCAGAGGTTCCGTGAAGAAGCTGCAGGCTGTGATGCAGAGTCCTTGGTTCTAACAGACAGGCCATATAGCAGGTGAAGGTGCATTGTGGAAGGACAGACTGTACAAGGGTGCGAGACAGACATATGATCCAGGTGTACCTCCATAAATAGCTTTTGCCACCTGAAGGCCATTATGCTGTTATTACTTCTAATGTCCCCCACATTGTACCTCTTCCCAAAGTAATTATCAGCAAGTAAGTAAGTGTGAAGGTTAAATCTTTGACCGGGTCGACCCATTAGACTAAGCATGCCTCCGGTGCACTGTGATCAGCTGAAACTTGACTCCAGGTCACTGTGTACCACAACCATAGACGCTATGCTGTTTCTTGGTGGTTTTCACTGTAAAAAGTCTTATCTCCAAGACACCAACTCAAACTTTAATAATTTCTGTGTAATTGTTCCTATTAAACTGTTCTTATTTTTTCTAAAGTGGTTTGGGATTTGGATAGTGACGGATTTGGACTTGACACTGGTTAATACTGGCAACCTTTTCTTAAAGTGAGGCATGGTTGCTCTGCGCCATAGCTACTTTTGGGTGAGCACAGGTTTATGTACTGAAATTGTCTGTTTGATCACAGAAGCATGTTGATCTTAATACTTGAGAAAGACTTGCATCCTTCTCAACTAATAACAAACTAATAACTCATTACCTTACAGTAAGGCAATGGAAAGATTGGTTACTTTTACACGTCCCAGAAGAAGTTGGAAATAAAATGGTTTTGTCAAACTAACCTGATATGCCCAGTGGCGATCTCTCTACCTTTCCAGACACACTTGATGCCCGAGATACCCGATTGACCTTTTGTAGTGCAACTCACTGAAGTCTGCCCCCAGCATCCCCTTGTCCTGCGGAAGACCGTCTCGTAAGGTCCTACTCTCTTTGTCCATAGCCCACAAAGCTATGTGAAAATCAGGCCCTGGCATCCTTCAGTCCCTGGTCACCCTCTATCAACCCCCTAGGAGTCTACGCTTCAGCTCAGCATTCCGGGCCACCTCCGTGAAAGTTTGCAGATCCAGGTGGGGTGGACGTTCTTTCTCCTTGAACGCTTCCAGCCTCTGGAACTCCCTCCCCCTCACTCTTCGAGGGGAACCCAATCTGCTAGCATTCCGTAAATGTCTCAAAACCTATCTTTTCACTATTGCACACTAGCATCACTCGCACCTCTGTCTCTCCACTCCGTTAGCGCTAGGAGGCTTCCGGGTAGCTAGCACTATACAAATCCAAATTCATTCATTCATTCATTCATTTGTGGGGTCGAAATGTCACAACTGGTCTACCTTCCGATTCTACCCCGAACCAATTCATTTATACAAGAATCTTTAAAAGCATGGCATGTCACGATTTAAGAACATTTAGTGTACACTACTCAGGCTCTGTGCTGAAGCCAGGATTGTAAATAGCTTTGATCAAGGTCACATGACCTTCACTATCTCATTTCCCTAATCCTGCACCACTCTTTTTCTTGACACCCTCCTTCCCTCCACCTTGAGGCTCTAATGTTGTTGATGATGATTTTTTGCACTTATGTGTGTAATATATTTGTATATGGTGCATTGTGATTAAATAACAGTGTACCTTACATTTTCTTTGACTTTACTTTATTAGTCAATTGTACTTTCGTGATTAATTGTATTACTGGGACCCCTTCCCTTTTGTACCAGTGGCAATCTGAGGCATCTCTTGTACCCTGCGAAGTGGTGGGGTACCTGCTGAAAGAGTATGGATGGGCATTGACAGATATCTATGTTCATTGATCACTTTGGTGAGCTGGTGCACCTTTGCGATTGTAGATCTTAGAATTAGGTACAGCAAACCTTTTAGAAGCATTGGTGCTTAGGCGATAGCTTCAGATTGGAAATGTCTTGTAATATTTCCACCAGAGGTGTAGAGGAGGTCTGTCTGTATAAAGAAGATGTGGGGTGGGTATGGAGCAACATTATAATTTGCTAAGATTTTGCAATCCTTGATCAATTAATTGCTTTAAAGGCCGAAAAAAACCCTGATGTGACTTATGGGCTGACTGAGGAAATATTGCAGAAGGTTGGCGGATATCCCCCAGTCATACTTATGGTTTGCCAATGGGAGGGTGAAACAAAAGGATCTGAATTCATTCCCTTCAAACAGATGATTGTTAATCCTCTGAGACCCACTGCTATTGGATAGGAGAAAGGTTTTACACTCATGTGATTGTACATTGTACCTTGCTCTTTGAATGAAAGTGGCATCACATAAGGAAATGACAAAGAAAGCAACAGATTATTAGCAAGATTGAGAGATCTGGATTGTTGAGCGTGTGAAACCAAGGGCCATGCGATCAAACGGTCTGACACCTGCACACTGCATGCAAAGAGTAGTAATGTGAATGACTCGGTTTATCTATCTACCTCAAAGGCACCCTACGGGGTCTCTCATTCATCAACACTAGTGCAGTAAAATAATAAGGCATTTGGCAGCTGATAACGTTAATGATGAAGGTAAGATTTGCCATGATTTCCAGATTACACTGGTGGTGTAATAATTTTACGCAGCTGTTTACAACACCTGACAAGTTCAAAAATCATTGGCAACACAAAGAAGTCTGGTGTTGGCTCCCAGCTGTTTGACTTTCTTAATTCTTGTTCTGTTTTGTCATGATTTTTACAAAACTTTATTGTAGCAAGAGCTGCCAGGCTCTTGACAAGACAAAAGAATAACCATATATATTTTTCTCATATTGCCAAATTAATTTGACCCTGGATCTGAATGGAACTACTCCCTAGCAATGAGTGTTTGGAGGCCCCAACATCCCCCATTGATTCAAATTAAGTAACAGCTGTGAAAAGCACAGCACCAGCCTCAACAGAGTCTCTGTTTTATGTTTGCAGACACAGGAGCAGCTGCAGGAGCAGGACCAGGAGCTGGCGCAGGACAAGGAAAGGATCAGACAGCGAGGGGTTAGCAAGAAGTCTGCCATTGCTATTGCCGTTAGTTCCAGTTTGGAACGATTCCGCAAATTCTTTACTTTTGCTTGTCATCTGCCGGACATCACAGAGGAAGGCGCTGAGGAGGGAGAGGTGAAGTACCGCCAAAGGCTTTCCGCATTCCCCCCCCATCCTCATTCTTTGATACCCATGGCTTTAATGTGGATGAAAACCTGGGGGGGTTCTCAAAGGGGCATGGTCGATGTAATTAAGGGTGTGGCTTAAATACAGCTAAGCTAAAAATTGGTGCTTAGCATAGTGTGCCGCCTGCCTGGTATTTTGCTGTTTATATCATTGCATCCAGATATATAGAATTGAACAAGTAACATTACACCTAAAACAAGCCAGGACAATTGGCTTTGTCAATGGTTGTTAGCTACTTAAGATAAATAAGCAACAACTATGGGTTTGTTGTATATAGCTACCGGTCGCGCGTTGCTGCGATCTCCGAAGAAAGGAAACTCGTTATGATAACATTCAATTTACATTGTGTCATTTTTATTGAAACTCATTCATTTTAATATGGAAAACATTTCAAAGTGTAGTTTTAATTCTATTTATTTATTCGAGTGCTTGTGGATACCCACATTTTTTTTTCAGTTTGGTGCGTACATCTGTATTTGAAAGATTATGAGGGCCCTGGGGGGGGCGATATTAAAAAAAAATGTTATGCCAGAAACCTTCGCGGGAGTGTACTCAACAATTTCCCAAAGTTTCATGGCGATCGGATGAATGGTGTTTTAATTCCATTTATTTATTCGAGTGCTTGTGGATACACGATTTGTTGCTTTTTCCGTCTGGTGCGTACATCAGTATTCGAAAGATTATGAGGGCCATCGGGGGCCGATATTTAAAACATTTTTATGCCAGAAACCTTTGCGGGAGTGTACTCAACAACTTCCCAAAGTTTCATGGCGATCGGATGAATGGTGTAGTAATGCATAAAGGACAAACAGACAGATAGACAGACAGACATACTTTCGTTTTTATATATATATAGATTAAAAATGCTTCGGTTCTGAAATGATGAGACTGTAAAAGAACTAGACGAATGGTACTGCTGTAAAGTTCAAATGACTTTTTTCAGCCTGAGAGTGAGGGCACAAATGCTGATACCTATAGGTGAATGCTGCCCTATCATACTGGGTGGCGCTGGCTCAGTGCAGAGCCGATCGTAGGTATTATGGGCCTGCAGTGTGTAAAGACAATTAATTTCTCCTGATGTGTTTCTTCGCGCTAGGGTTTGAGTTCCAGGCAGCGTGGCTTGGAAACAGTGAGCAGGATTGCCTCTTCTCTTTCTGAGCTATGCTGTCTAAAATGATGCCCTAACTCAGAGACATTGGTTTAAGTGAATTCATTTTACACACTGAAGGCGCATAAAAACAAGCACTCGGCTCTGAGCTAAGCTAGCTCTGATCATCATTCTACTGTGAGAGAGGGAGAGAATGGAAGCAGCACTACACTACTTAAGAAGTAGGGAAGAGACAAACACTAAGAGAGAGGGGAGGGGTTGGAGCATTGGAGAGGCAAGGGGAGAGAACACACAGCCCTCACTGGCTCGGGGCTACTAAGGCTAGCTTGTACCTACGCTCACTCAACTCTGCTCCCTTTAAGCAACAGAAAAATCATCACCAAAGTAGAATCAGGAGAAAAACGACTCCGATGTCGCAAGGCGAATAATACACATTTAACCAATGAAAATTGGTAAGAAAGCAATATGCCACTGGGTGGGCCACATGAGAAACTGACAGCAGAGCCATCGAATCAATATCAGGGGCGAACCAAGTAAACCAATGTAATTAAGGTGCGGACCTTGACAATAAACACCTGAACCTGTCAATTGGCAAGACATAAAAAGAGCTAGAGTGGTGTCCTTTCTGTTCCATAGTATATTTCAAGAGTACTTGGATCCTTGGCACACAAATACATTTCTAGATGATAGACATGGGTGCAAGGCTAAAGCAAGGGTCACGAATACGAAGAGCATTGAGTCATCGAGCACTGTGGCATACACTCTTGCCAAGGGTAGAAGGGCCATAGCAAGAATGTTGGCCCACAATAGGTACAGAGAAAAAGCCATTGTAGACAGTGAGTTCAATTTCATAGTGCATGGTTTGAAGTTTAAACTGCAGAGGTGGACTTGATGTTATGGATCTACGGAGAAGTTAATCTATTGTCGTACGTTAGTTAGATAAAATGTTGTCACACCTTCATGATATGTAGATAAGAGAGTAAAGGTAAGGAAATTAGTGTAATAAAAGGAAATAAAAAATAGTGCTCATTTTAACTAAAAGATGAGTTGTTGGACACACCGCGCACACAAAAAGGCATGACTGACATAAGAACACAAACAAAGATTTGTAGCATGATATAAGACCACAAAGAAAGAGTTGTAGCTTGTCAAAAAGTATTTAGCCTCCTTCCTACAGGTGAAAAACTCATCACATTTCAAAATATCTTTTGGAAATGCAAAGATCTTCAGGGACATGCCCCCCTCCTCCCCGCCTGTGGACAACAAAATCTGAACTGTACAACTCCCACTTTCCTCCTTGGAACTAAGGAATGCACCACACTCACCTCTATTCCCTCCTAAAGTGACATCAAGCACAATGTGGGCTTACTAATCTTCTCTACAAATACTCCTTGTGTTGGCAGAGAAAGGGTTAAACATCTATATTCTTGTCAGGTTTCAGGAGTCTGAGCTCTACAACACTGAGCTGTTCTAATCCTTGACTAATGTGGTTCATCTCATTCATGTCAAGGCCAGGACTTTATAGCGACTCCCACTCTTTAAATATTTGAATGTGATTGTATACACGTATGTCTTTGTAGAAAGACAGAGACTACTACCCATGCAAATTCGGTGAAAGAACTCCCCACAAATGTTCAAAAGGTCTAATGTAGCACATAGCTACCCTCCCGGGGTCTCGCACCACTAAATGCAACAGAGCACCATTAATTCCTAATCACCAAAGAGCCAGGTTTTTAATAGTTTCCTGAACAGACCTTCTTCCTCCATCATCCTCAACCTAGTAGCTAATTTATTCAATAGTTTTTCGACTAGGACAGAAAAGAACCAACCTCCACGCTTTGCTTTCCGCATTTTGGCTAACTCTAGGGCGAATGATTGTATATATATCTACTGGGCACATAAGGATGAATCATGGGAAATAAAATGTGAGGGCTTGTGTCTTTAAGCACCTGTGGGCAATTCATAACAATTTAAATTGGATTCTACTTTCATCTAGGAGCCAGTGCAAGGCAGCCAAGGAACCAGAAACCGATTGATACTTTAGTACCTTCAGTAAACAGCCTCGCTGCAATATTTAGGATTACCTGGAGTCTTTTCTAGAGGTAGAGCGGGCATCCAAGGTACAAGGAATTTTCTAACTGGAAAAGAATCAGTGCCTGCACCACAATCCTGCGAGAGGGTGGTGGCAGGAGGTCTAAAATCTTTTGAAGCATCCTCATGATACCTAAACATGTGGAGGCCAGTTTACAAACTTGGGTCTAAAATTGAGATTTCATGCATCCAGAAGCCCAGATTTGTAATAGTTGGTTTAGGGAGGAACTACCTTACTTGTTTCTACACAGCACTGTGTGCGATGATCCATCCAGTTTTCACATCTTGGACTTTAGGGGAGCCTCATTTATGCGGTGTCACAGCACCCAACACTCCCTTTCTACTACTGGCATTATGGAACTGAAGACGACGTGTGTTTGAGGAAAACTTGTACGCTGCTGTCTTTTAAATGATATATTCTGTGTGTGTGTGTGTATCAGTGTGTGTCTGTAGGTGTGTTAGGGCTCAGGCAATCTGGTTCTTGCCGGAATTAGTAGGCATGAGTGTGATGTACACAATGGACTGCCCACATGCTCAGCAACTACTACTTCCTATGGGCCAGCCCCAGATGTTCGCTTTACTCTTACCATAGGGGGGTGGATAAGGGAATAAACTTCTTGAAAAAACCAACCGCCCCAGAGGAACCAAGCATGAGGAGGACATGGCCCTAATTGAAATTCAATGCAATACTTCATATCAAGGTCATGAACAAAAACCAAACACAAGGAGATGATGGACGGAGTGCTGAAATGTTTCAAACACTCACCCCCAGTCACAGATCCGGGTTGAAGCCATCATTATTCTTTAGCTCACTTTGCCACCGCAGTTAAGACACAGTTAAATGCAAATCAGTCTGTACCCTGTGCCTCACGGCAACAGTCCATCCCTAACTGCCAAGCCATGTCTTCCCTGGAGCGGAAACAAGTATCCTGGGACCGGTTTCGTGGTAACACCCCTCATCAGCCAGGCTAGCTTGAATCCAATGGCAAGGTGAGGAAGGGACCCACGTCTGGGCATACTCTGCCAACTAAGCAAAAACAAGGAGATTATGGATGGAATGCTGAAACTTTTCAAACACTCACCCCATTCACAGATCTGTGTTGAATCCATTCCATGTTTCTAAAGAGTACACGCTTGGATGAGATGTGATTTAAGTGTAAGTACCACATAATTTGTTGTCCACAAGTTAGTCCAGGGATATTCCTTAGACTTACATTGTCGTTTAGTACCTAGTTCCCTGGAACACGTGGGGTCTTCTCTCTTACCTTAACCTTGAATCCATCATCATTCTTAATCTCACTTTGCGACCTCAGTTCAGACACACCTATATGCAAATCAGTCTTGACCATTTGCCACATTGGAACAGTCCAGCCTGAACTGCCAAGCCATGTCTCCCTTGGACGAGAAACCAGCATCCTGGGACCGGTTTTATGGTAACACTCCTCATCAGCAAGGCTAGCTTGAATCCAGTGGCAAAGTGAACAAGAGACCCACGTCTGGGCATACCCTGCCAACTTAGGGCAAACAAAGCAAACACAATGAAATGATGGACGGAGTGCTGAAACTTTTCAAACACTCACCCCCAGTCACATATCTTGGTTGAATCCGTCATCCTTCTTTACCTCACTTCGCCGTCCCTTTTCAGACACAGCTATATGCATATCAGTCTTGACCCTGTGCTTCATGAGAACAGTCCAGACCGAACTGCCAAGCTATGTCTTCCCTGGACCAGAAACAAGCATCCTGGAACCGATTTCGGGATAACACCCCTCATCAGCTAGGCTAACTCGAATCCAGTGGCAAAGTGAACAAGGGACCCACATCTGGGCATACCCTGCCAGCTTAGGGCGAACAAAACAAAAAGAAGGAGAAGATGGACGGAGTGCTGAAACTTTTCAAACACTCACCCCCAGTCACAGATCTGAGTTGAATCCATCATCATTATTTAGTTCACTTCACCAACCCAGTTCAGACATAAGCTATATGCAAAACAGTCTTGACGTTGAGCTTCATAGGAACATTCCAGCCCAAACTACCATGCCATCTCTTCCCTGGACTGGAAACAAGCACCCTGGCACCAGTTTCGGGGTAACACCCCTCATCAGCCAGGCTAGCTTGAATCCAGTGGCAAAGTGAGTAAGGGACCCATGTCTGGGCATACCCTGCCAACTTAGGGAGAACAAAGCAAACACAAGGAGATGATAGACAGAGTGCTGAAAGTTTTCAAGCACTTACCCCCAGTCACAGATCTGGGTTGAATCCATCATCATTCTTTAGCTCACTTTGCCACCCCAGTTGAGACATAGCTATATGCAAAGCAGTCTTGACACTGTGCCTCATGGGAACAGTCCAGAGCAAGCAGCCAAGGCATGTCTTCCCTGGACCGTAAACAAGCATCCTGGGACCGGTTTCAGGGTAACACCCTTCATCAGCCAGGCTAGCTTGAATCCAGTGGCAAAGTGAGCAAGGGACCCACGCCTGGGCAAAGTCCTGCCAACTTTGGGCGAACAATGCAAACACAACGAGATGATGGATGGAGTGCTGACATTTTTCAAATAGTCATCCCCAGTCACAGAACTGGGTTGAATCCATCATCATTCTTTAGCTCACTTCGCCACCCCAGTTCAGAAAAGCTATATGCAAATCAGTCTTCACCCAATGCCTCATGGGAACTGTCGACCCCGAACTGCCAAGCCATGTCTTCCCTGGACCAGAAACAAGCTTCCTGGGACTAGCTTCGAGGTAACGCCCCTCATCAGCCAGGCTAGCTTGAATCCAGTGGCAAAGTGAACAAGGGACCGGTGTCTGAACATACCCTGACAACTTAGGTTGAACAAAGCAAACAAAAGGAGATTATGGATGGAGTGCTGAAACTTTTCAAACACTCACCCCCAGTCACAGATCTGGGATGAATCCATCATGATTCTTAATCTCTCTTGGCCACCTCAGTTCAGACATAGCTATATGCAAATCAGTCTTGACCCTGTTCCTCATGGGAACAGTCCACCCCGAACTGCCAAGCCATGTCTTCCCTGGACTGGAAACAAGCATCCTGGGACCGGTTTCGGGGTAACACCCCTCGTCAGCCAGCATTGCTTGAATCCAGTGGCAAAGTGAGGAAGGGACCCACGTCTGCATATACCGTGCCAACTTAGGGCGAACAAAGCAAACTTAGGGCTAACAAAGCAAACACAAGGTGATGATGGACAGAGTGCTGAAACTTTTCAAACACTCACCCCAGTTACAGATCTGGGTTGGATCCATCATAATTCATTAGCTCACTCAGCCACCCCAGTTCAGACACAGGTATGTGCAAACCAGTCTTGACCCTGTGCCTCATGGGAACAGTCCAGCCCAAACTGCCAAGCCATATCTTCCCTGGGCCAGAAACAAGCATCCTGGGACCGGTTTCAGGGTAACACCAAGGATGCTTGAATCCACTGGCAAAGTGAGCAAGGGACCCACGTCTGGGCATAACCATAGCAACTTAGGGTGAACAAAGCAAACACAAGGAGATGATAGATGGAGTGCTGAAACTTTTCAAACACTCACCCCCAGTCACGGATCCACAGATGAGGACCAGGAGGCCATCTCAAAATGCCATCAAGGTCGTTCAACAAGACTTAGAACACCCAGAGGAAAAACCATGTGGCAAAGAACCATGGACCAGCTGACAGGTCAAGGTGACTCACAGAACGAGCAGAGGCAAAACAATAACCCTGAATGGCAAAGAAAAGCAGGTAGTCGGGTTGTCCTTGACATGAAGCAGGTAGTTCAGAAGCCAAACCAAAACTGACCATCGCCAGGCCCAGGAGCAGCTATAAGACGGGCAAAAGCAGCAGAACTAGAAGATAATGGATTGCTCAAGGCACCGGCACAGTGCCAGCCAGGATTCCCAAAGCCTGATGGAAACCAAAAACGTAGAAATTGGAGCCAAAGAAGTAATCCTTGGCACAAGGAAGCAAAAACCTGTAAAAATAAGTCAAAAAAGGAAAAAAAAACCAGTGTCTGATGTTATCTTGCACAGAATGAAAAGACGAGGTATGTGAAAAAAGTAACAGCCCTCAGAGCCACAAATCTGCCTGAGGGCCCAGTTCATGGCCTGAGTGTGCTCCAATCATGACACGGAAGTCTATTTCAGCCAGCCTGCATCCAGAGAGCCCTGGAAGCACTGCTGCTTGGGAAGAGTCCCTTTACACACAGAGGACATTGAGCACATAATATGTGGCAGTAGGATAGGGAAATGAAAGGTTGGAGAAGAGCACTGGTACACAGAGTACCCAGGCATGGGTAATGATGGACAAGAGTTAGAGGCACTGAAGAAACCTAGGACAGAAGGACATCAGCTGGTCTCTCATATTCTTGCTGGAGACAGCCATATGCACCACTGCTGCACGCCTAACTCTATCTCACTCTATGCCACATTCACCCTGCTGCAAGCTACACAACCAGTCTTTTGTTCCTCACTCTGAATTCCATGCACTTTCAGTCTTGTTTGTAAGTACTCAGAGTTACTCAATCTTCATCACTATTAGTCAGTCTGAGTCTCTGTCACTTTCAGTCACTGTCTGTGTCAGTATCAGTCAGTCTGTTGCTCTTAGTCTCACCCCTAGTCTATCAGTCACTCTCCTCAGTCTGAATGACTTTCAGCTAGCCACCCAATTTCACCATCAGCCAGCCAGCCTGCCTGCTGGTAAGTCTCAAACTCAGTCAATCTCAGACACTCCCTGCCGGAAGTCTCTTAGACTATTCCTATTTCACCCTAATTCATTCTAAGGCACTCAGTTGCAGTCATTCTCAGTTGATCTCAGTCAATATCTGCATGAACACTATTCTACAGAGTAAAAACCCACAGCCTGAGCATGATGTTACTTCACAGGGTGCAACAAACTCTCTAGAGGGGACCTGTTCCAGCACATATGCTATATTGCAGGCAAGATATTCATTTTGAGTCATAGAAGCAAAAGTTCATATCTTGAGTCCTTTTGGTACGGTGACCACTATCTGACAAATATTCATATATCACAATGCTCTAAGTACAAAGATGCCAGCTAGAAATGAAGATGCGAAGGACACCTAGCTGCACAATAACCTCAGTTTCTTGGGATTCCCCAAAGCAATAGAGGGCACCCACCTGGAGCAGTTTCTCAAATCTCTGCTCAGAGGATTTCAAATGGTAGGTCAGATTTCTCCCTGATTTCTAATTGAATGGGCACAATGTGCTCGTACAACGTGTCCTCTGCCTGGGGCCCCCCCTTGGCCCATCACTGCTCATTGTTGAAGCTACCTGGAAGGAGGCCTTATCGTGTGAACAGTGAAAAGGTCAGGCAAAGTTAAACATGAATCACTTAAAAACCTTCTTTTTATACACCACATCAAACTGAAAGGAACAACTTCAAAGAGGTGTAGCAAAACTATAAGCCATTGGACTTAAATACATGCTGCTTTATTTGGCAAATTAAAAGTCCTATTCCAAGGAAAGGCCCTAATATTAGATTACTCAGATAGAGCATGGGAATAGGTGAAGGAAAGGCTCCAGCCCACTAGGATTGGCCGCTCACAACCTGGAATCTCACTAGAGACCTGTAATGGTGATTGGCCAAGAGCGGGCTGTGTACCCCATCGGCCTTGTTCTCCTGTCAGGGCCCCCAGCTGTGAGCAAACAAGATAGACCTGGGGCCAGGTCAGTACCCACTGTGTGGTTTCCTCCTATACAAAGAATGGAGCAGGACAAATCCACACAGGCTGTTAAAGTACCAGAAGAGCAAAGTGAGATAAGCACCTTCATAGAATGGGCACCTACAACCCCCCTTAAACAGTTTCTGTTTTAGAGTTAGTTAACTGGGTTTTGTTTTCCATGTTTTGGCAACAGATACTTCTGTGGAAAGAAATGTAGGGTGAGAAGATGTTCGGGTGTTATGGGTTATTCATATTTGGGAGTTGTTATGGTGCACACCACCATCAAAGGTATGATCTGACTTCTTTGTTTCTGATACCATACTTTGGACAACTGATACATATGGGCAAACTTGGGTGTTATCTAGCAACAAAAAAATCCATTGTCTATAAATAACAGAAGAGAAAGTGCTTCTAGATGCAATTCCAAAGTCACAGACCGCCTCTAGTGCTAGTATCCTAAGTGCAAACATAGGAGAGAAGGGAAGGATCAAGAAGCAGAATGGAAATTCATATAGACAGTAAAATAGAGAGAACTAGAGAGAGCCCTTTCAGGATTATTGGTATCCCGTCATTTCACTTAAAGTGCCCCGTGTCATCATCTGGGGTTCCAAACAACTCTTCTTCTTACTTCCTCGATCGCGGAGGAGAATTGAATGAGTTGTATCCTCTTGTAGGGTTCTTACAGGAGGAAAGAGCATAGAAGGAACTCTTTCTTTTCAGAAAAGTGCAGTGCAAGAAAAAAAAGATATGTGTAGTTAAAATGGGATAGACAACAGAGACAGAGGGCGGTGTTCCTCTTAGTTTCAATTTCAAATTGTATCCTACTTAAAAACAGTGCAAAAGAAAGAAAGCAGTTGTAACTATTCATTGCTTGTATCTATGGTCGACATGTTTCAGCCAATGAGATAACTCTACCTGGCTTTCTTCAGGACCTCAGCATACACAATCTTTGCTACTGGGATTACCAATGTTAACACATAATGATGGGACATTACTATACCCTTTGTTATCAGTATTCAGATCCTCTGTATATGCATGATGTGTAGGACATCTGAAAAACAAGTAAGGATACAACTAATAATACTGCATCTAGTGACTTCAAATCTTTGCAAACTTACATTTACATAGGACAAGGGCATTGGTAAAAAAATTGTCAAAGAAATGCGTACCTGTGCAATACGAGCGCTAGACCTCACCTCTCTCGGTACCAGCTCCAGTCAAAGAGGCCACGGTCTGTGGGATAATCATCATCCAACAACAAATGAAGGTGATAAAAAGCAAATGCTTACAGCTTTTTATTGAGCCTAGAGTCCATGTGTGACTACTATCATGGATCACTTTATTCATTTAAGGAATGTATCTAAAATATCTCTCTGTACAATTCGTGCTATTCTGATCCATTATCATGTGTCATGGCTAATCCAGGGTTAGGCATATAGGGTGTTGACCTGAAATGTCAATGGCCTCTTTGATAAGATTAAGAGAGGGTCGGTGATGATATATATTAAGATGCACTAAGATCCTCTTGCAAGAAAAGCACCTACTGATCATAAAATATGCCTTTCTAGCGAGGCATGGATACATTAGAGTTTTTCATGACATTTTTGTGAGAGGGTCCAGAGGGGTGGAAATCCTTCTGCATTGGTCAGTCACTTTGGTGATCACCAGATCTCAAACTAACAAGCTGTGCTGGGGTGTCGTATTAGAGGGAAACATAGAGGGGGTTCTGTGGGCCTTTAGTGATCGGTGCCACTCTACTGGCTTTATCGGGGCTGTAGTAGCAATCCAGGAGGGATTGTTGATACTGGGGAGTGACTTTAATGCTTTGCACAACAGCTCCATCCGTAGCTCTTAGAACACAGACACTGGCCAAGTGGCCAAGCTCAGTGAGATTGTAAGATGTTTGGCGTACAAGGCATCCACACGATTGTCATGCCACACACTCATATAACCGTTGTTCCAGAACTAACGACTTATTCATGCCAGCTAGTTGTATTAGAAAGGGTGCCAGAGCTCGCATCCTCCTTGGGTACATTCAGATCAGTCGCTGCTCGAAATGTACCGTACTGGCTGGAACACGGGAGGCATATGGATCGTGAATGCTGGGCAGCAAAAAGATGAATCCATTGTTGAAATACTTTGTGAGGTGACCATTGAATACTACAGACATAAACTCTTTGCTCAGTGACATCGCTGATCTCCTTATGGGAAGCTTTTGAGCCAGTGTTCTGTGGCAGGGCCTTTTCCATGGTGGGTGGAAGGGGAGAGCAAAATTGTAGACATGAAATGTAGCCCCTTCACCTGCAACAGTCCGTGGGCATGACTTTACCCTGATGGAAATTTCTGGATACGGCCAAAGTGTCCGGAATCATTTCACAATACAGATTATATAAAAAAGGCAATGAATCAGGTAAATTTATATACTGGCTGTCGCAAATAGAGGCAGGTTCTCAGATAATCTCCCTTATCTTTGCATCTGCAGGCAGTCAGGTTTCCAGATCATGGAATATTTTGTCAAGTATTATCCGGCCCTGGCGAGCTGGAGGTCTCTCTCCTTTGTAATGCACACACCCTGTTGCCAGGGAGTGGATGGCGAGTGAGCTCTCATGAATGGACCAGGAGGAGCTGAAGAGCTTGACAAATGGTTGACCCCAGAAAAGATTTGATCAGCAATAACTGACGATAATAGAGTTGTGCACTACCAGGATATCCAGGCGGTAATAATGAAGCTCAATCAGTTCCTTTGTTGCAAAATCTTTATTGATATAATTCCAAAATGTAAAAACAACAACCAACGCGTTTCACTCTTAGAACTCCGTCAGGGCTGCAAATAAAAACATAAACAAAATACATAAGGGTCCAAACTCATGAAGTACAGACCAGAGTGCATATAAAAACATTACAATTGTTTAAAAAGAATGCCAGCACAATTGTATTGAGGCCTATCTGGAGTAGCCACTCCTGGTTTTTAAGCTGTGCTTACAACAAATAAACAAACATTACATACTGTACATTTGTGATAAAACCAACATTTAGTGACAAAATTCCATCAACAATCCCAATTTTTGTAATTTTCTAGTTTTATAATTTCTATGTATCTGGTGGGTCGTGACCCAAATCTGGGTGTATTGGATTAATATACTGCACATTTCATACGTGGAGAATGGGAAAATATCAGGAAGATCGAAGATCTTCTTCAGATTGGTAAAGGATTAGTATTACGGGGACTCCATTTTGGGTTGTCTGAATCTGGCCCGTATTTGAGCGGAGACATAACATTATATCTTTTTGGGCTTATCCCTTCTCTCTTTCTGTATACTCCCTACTCACAATCTTGGTGGAGCAAAGTGCTACTGTTACTGAATTGACCAGACTACACGAAATATAGTACTATTTTGGTAATTCCACATAGTTTAAAACAAATCATGGCATTGTATAGCATTTATTTCAAGGACTGTCTTCCTATTTAAAAATTGGTGAGGTATACAAGACCTTATGATTTTACACATTTTATATTTAATAAAGTAAGTCTCTCATATACACATTATATCTTATAAAGGACTGGTCCAATCGTACATTTCCCATAGTTTCAATAACATTAGTAATTTCAGCAATATCTGCTTTTCTTTTGGTCAAGTCTCAAGGCCCTAATTGCTTCCTGATCAAATGTATTTATTTTTCCCCCCTCCTAATGCTGCATCTTTTTGCACTGTTCGAGGTGATTGCATGTTCTGGTTCGCTACCCAATGGCCTCTGCTACGCAACCCTTGTCTCTATCCAGAAACCCAGTAAGTCCCCATAGGTAAGTGCCTCGTACAGGCCTACCTCACTCCTAAACGTGTAGGTTAAACTCTTGGCAAAAACTTTGGCCACAAGGTTATTAAGAGACACTGGTTCATGAAGACCGGAACAGATTCATGCCTTGAAGGCTTGAAAGGCATTTTCTCAATAGACTTCAAATGACACTCTATGAGGAGCGCAGCCTACAAGCACAAACTGTACCGATGTCCACATACTATGAAAAGACATCCAACACGGTGCTCTGGCCCTTTATATTTAAAAGATTATATATGGTGAGCTCCGGTCTGTGCTTCCTAGCCTCTGTTCAGACCATCGGACACAAATGAAGAACAACTGGGAGATTTTCTTGCCACTCTCATGTGATATTGAACGAGGAACAAATCAGGGCCATCCCCTCCCTCTCCTCCTCTTCACCCTAGTGGCGGAGCTCTTTGCGGAATGGATTAGTAGAGATGCACAGACATGTGGCTTTCCGTGGGCCAAAGACAGAGAGGGCAGAGTGGCCTTGTATGCTGATGACATGCTTTTATACCTTCAATGACCACAGGCCTACTTACCCCACATGATGCAGATGTTGAAAATATATAGAGAAGTGTCCAGACTGATGGTTAATTGGGCAAAACTATGTATGTACAATTTATCGGCACACTGCTCCCGATCCCACTGAGTGCCCAGTTCCATGTTGCTGACTGTCGTCTTTTATGGCTGGGCATGTACATTATGTGAGATCGACATTTAGCCTAGGACATGCATATTGCTTTCATTTTCAAATTTACTCATACTGATTTAGACTCCTGGATCTAATTTCCACTAATGTTAATGGGATGGGTAATGTTCTGTTAAAATTATAACCTACTCTGCTTCCTCTATGTTTTACAAAATTTTCCATACATCCTTCTGCTCTCCTTTCAAGATATCCAGTCAGTAATAGCCCAATTTCTCTGAAACTACTCAGGCTTTGTGAGCTGTGAGGTGAAAATGGCTCCTGTTCTCAATAAAAACTTTATTTGTCAAGGATGGGGCAAGATTAAAAAAGTGAGGTGATGGTGCTGTAGTGGAAGTGTTAATGTTCCACTGCACCAAGTGGATGGTCTTAGTAGGTCGATATGTTTCGGCCCTTGGTAGCCCTCACGGGTCTATGGGCCTTCTTCAGGACTAGAATGTAGTTAGCTGCTTTCGTGGTAGCTTATAGAGTAGGTAAATTTACTCATCCTGCTTCATTGCTGAGCCTGTTGACACATCTTTGTATGTGAGTGATAGATAGAGCTACTAACTATAACTTATGATGAAGGCCATTTTGCTCCTGCGGGGTAAAGAGGAAGTATTTGTTCTTGGCAAAATTCTGTCTTCCCGTGTGCTGACTCTTCTCTCTATGCCCCGGTATTGTTTGTAATGCTTTTAAATGTATGTTGTGTGCGTGCTTGTGGGAGAGTGTGTTTATGTGTGAAAGAGTGTATATGTATGAATTTGTGTGTATTTGTAAGTATGTGTGTGTGAGTGACAGTGGAAGTTAAAGAGCGTGTGGAGTCACTTCTGCTACCCAGCCATTTCAGTGAACTGACGCACATGGCCATAGTGTTCATGCTGTGCCACTGCCTTCAATGCAATTTATCTCAAAGGAGGGTAGGCCCTGGGACAGTAGTACAGTGGGGCCTTGTTACATGCAAAATCTGGGGAATACCTAGCTACTGAATTGGAGTGCTGTCATTTGATTTGGACACACACTATGAGACCCAATGTTTTAATCCTCTTGGATTTGATTATCTATTTAATTTTTCTTTTTTAATTCAAGACACTTTTATATCATTTCAAAGGTGTCTGAATGTAAAGAAGACAATTATTCATTTAAACATTAATAAACAACATTATATACAACATATACACATATAATGATAATACTGTGACTAAACTTGTGAAACATTTACAACATACAAAAATGCACCTGTATCTTCACCCACTAATTTTCACTAATGCTTTTAAACATAACCTTTTTACAAAAATTAGAAACATGTGATCACATTTGAATTTCGCATATTTAAATGATTATATTTTCAAACAAAAAAGCAGACATGTTTCAAATCCTTGTATATCTTGTGGGACTCTCAGCAGGGCTTCTGGGTTATTAGTCCTCTGTTTTCTAGGCTTAGTGTGTGAATAAAATCTATTAATAAACAACCAAACATTATTTGTCAGTGCATAATAGGTCATTCCTTTTTCTCAAATTATTATAGCTTTGCAATTAAAGAAGAGTTACCTTCTTTTTGCAGCGTAACACCTTCAATCTTTAGTGTGGGACAGGGGTCATTTCTTATTCAGTACAGACCATGTATCTTAAGGAAGGCAGAAGTCAATTCCACAAATAAGAATGGCACTGGTCAATCCAAGGTATTCCCACAGGACAAATTTAAGAATAAATCAATGGGATACTGAAAGAAGGGTTTGAGGAAGGTTTTCTTGGCCCTAAAGAATATGATTTCCTGTCTAAGAAACATCCACGCATCCCAGTAATTTACTTTCTACAAAAAAATCATAAACGACTTGAAGATCCACCAGGTAAACCAATCGTCTCGGGATGTGACTCAATAATAGAGCCCATTGCTAAATATGTTGATATCTTTTTAAAACATTTCATAGAAGATGTTCCATCCTATCTAGGAGATACAATAGATTTTATGACCAAAATCGAAGGCCAACCTTTGAATGTCAATTGCATTGGATGGTTTTGTTTGATGTCATCAGTCTATATACACAAATACCTCAAGAAGAAGTGCTGCAAGTGATAGAGCTCTATTTAGAAATTCAACAGAGGCCACACAGAATACCAAAGGAGTTCATTCTGCGGTTGGCTGAAGTAGCCTTGAAAAAGAATTACTTCAAATTCGAGGAATCATTCAATATGCAGACGAAAGGTACTGCAATGCGATGTCCTTTTGCGCCAGAAAAGGCGGTGCTCTACATGGCCCAATACGAAGATAAATTAGTTTTCAATAACAATCAATCAATCAATCAATCAATCACTGCATTTCTAGAGTGTGCTACATACCTGTGAGAGTCTCAAGGCGCTGGGGAGGGGGGCTGCTACTGATCAAAGTGCGAGGTCTTGAGGAGTCCTCTGAAGGCCAGCAGGTCCTGGGTCTGTCGTAAGCTGGTAGGGAGAGCGTTCCAGGTCTTGGCGGCGAGTAGGAGAAGGATCTGCCGCCGGTGGTGGTTTTCTGGATACGAGGAACTGAGGCGAGGGCGAGGCTGGCAGAGCAGCAGCTGCATGTGGGGGTGTGGAAGCTGAGTCGGTCATTGAGGTATATAGGTCCGTTGTTGTGTAGCGCTTTCGGTGCGTGGATGAGGAGTTTGAAGGTGATCCTCTTGTTGATGGGGAGCCAGTGTAGGCCTCTCAGATGGGGTGTGATGTGGCTGCGTCGGGGGACGTCGAGGATCAGTCGTGTTGAGGCGTTCTGAATTCGTTGTAGTCGCCTCAGGAGCTTGGTTGTTGTTCCTGAGTAGAAGGCGTTCCCGTAGTCGAGCATGACGCGGAGACGGCGTTGACTTGCTTGGTCATGGAGAGGGTGGAGTCGAGGATGATCCCCAGGTTGCGTGAGTAGTCGGTGGGTTCCGGGACAGTACCTAGCGATGTGGGCCACCAGGAGTCGTCCCAGGCTGATGGGGTGGGTCCGAGGATGAGGACCTCCGTCTTGTCTGAGTTCAGCTTCAGTCTGCTGTCCTTCATCCAGTCGGCGACGGCCTTCATTCCTTTGTGGAGATTGGCTTTGGCGGTGTGGGGGTCTTCGGTGAGGGAGATGATCGGCTGGGTGTCATCGGCATAGGAGATGATGTTGAGGTTATATTGTCGTGCGACATGGGTGAGCGGTGCCATGTAGATATTGAACAGTGTCGGGCTGAGGGAGGATCCCTGAGGGATGCCGCAGATGATCTCGGTGGTTTTTGAGCGGAAGGGTGGGAGGCGGAAGCTTCTGTGTTCTGCCGGAGAGAAATGATGTGGTCCAGGCCAGGGCCTTCTCTTGGATTCCGGCATCATGGAGGCGTGCTGCAAAGGTGCGGTGGCAGACCGTGTCCAAGGCTGCTGATAGGTCCAGGAGGGTGAGGGCGGCTGTTTCTCCCTTGTCCATCAGGATCCTGATGTTGTTGAGGGCAGTCACGGTGCTGTGGTTGCTGCGAAAACCGGATTGAGAAGGGTCCAGGATGCTGTTGTCCATTTTGAGGAAGTATCCTACAATGGTACCGATATATAGACGACATCTGGTGCTTATAGAACGGCACAGAAGCAGAGTTGGATACGTTCCATGGTTGGTTGAACATCAGACATCAATATATAAAATTCAGTCTAACCAAGAGCAAGACCAGCTTAACCTTCCTCGATATCGAAGTTGCATCAAGAGAAGACATATTGATGAGTACATTACACCGAAAAGCCAGCGATCGGAATACAATTTTACATCATACTAGCTGTCATCCATGGAATTTAAAGGAAAATCTCCCTTAAGGCCAGCTTTTACGGGTACGAAGAAATTGTTAAAAACAAGAAGATTTTGAAATTCATGCCTCAACATTTTGCCAACAGATTATTGAACAAGGTTATTCCTGAAAATCGTTGAAACACGCCACTTAAAGAGCTTGGTTCACGCCATGTGAATCCCTTCCCCAAAAAAAGTAAAAAAAACACTTCAGAAATTGGTGTGTGTGTCCACCTATGGCCCTGCAACCAACAAGTTCCGGCAGATAATTCTCAAAAATTAGCACTTAGTAAAAGGATTAGAGTGTCCATTTCCTAAACATTGTTCGCAATGAAGATAAGCACCTCAATAGGGCAACAGTTAATTAGAGCCGATTTGTCACAGACCCGCCCCAAGAGCGACTTACGGAAAATGAAACCAGTGCAAGGCCATCACAAATGTGGGAACTGTTCCATAGGTGATCTGACATTAGAAGGTACAGAATTTCACCATAACACCATTGGATGGACACACATAGAATTTAGGAACTGCAAAACAAAGAACGTAATTTATGCAGTAATGTGCCCTTGCCAAAAGATTTACATTGGCAAAACAAATCAACAGATTAATCAACGGATTGTGCAACACCGCTCACGGATCAGGAAGAAAGTTTAAATGCACCTATGGTTTCTCATTATATTAAAAAAAATTATGGAAAAAATGATTTGAAATGGACTGTGCTAACAGCAATTGCGGCAAATGCCAGAGGAGGAGATCTGGAGGAACTACTCCTGCAAAAATAAGCGTACCTCATTTTAAAATTGACCTGCACTAGCTCTGCCCATAAAGAAATGACTGAACTTTCACGAGTATGAGTAAAAACTACAACACCCATGATCCAACAGGAAGACCTGTTGCTGAAAACTATGAGGAAACTGGAAGTCGCCAAGGCTGCCACAATAGGTCAGAGAGGCTGTGAAGGAGATAGGGAGGAAGAATATGAGCAAATGGACACTTGCTAGAAAGTAAGAGGACAAGGCGCCACTGCTAAAAATTTAATTCACCTATGTAAGAGTGGGTTTGCTTATTAAAAAAGATCTTTATTGCAGTCAACAGGGCACGTGTACATCGGAGGGCCCCGTAAATGAAATTGAAGAACATTGCGTCTCAAAGCAATAGACACTGCCTGCACATAATCGGGTACGCAATCTCGCGAGTAACACCAAAAAAAAATTGATGTGTTTAAATGTATCACGTCGCTGAACTTTGTTGCAATTTCACTTAATAGAAAAGAGAATAACAGGACTGCCCGAAAAGTGAATTTGACGGACAGTGTTTTGCAAAGGAGCAAGCGCTGCATGTTGACAATCAGGTACGCGAGTAAGTGAGTGACACAAACAAGAAAAATTGTTCTCTTTAATTATATTGCGTCGCTGAAACGCTGTTGCAATCTCATTTGACAGAAAAAAGCAAACAATAGGACCGCTCGACAAGTAGAGATGCTGTCCTTCCCCGGCCTGCTTTAACTCAGGTCGCCAGGATAATATGAAGGTTCAAAATGCCTTTAGAATAAAACAGTGTTGATAAGTCATTTAAATACTCAAGCCGTTTCCTTCTCTTGTCCTCGAAGTTCTGTACTGAATAAGAAATGACCCCTGTCACACACTAAAGATTGAAGGTGTTAAGCTGCAGCCGCGACCTGTGGAGGGGCAGAATGCAAAATGCGATGCAGCACGCGCTACAAAATTTGTTTTATTGATTTGGGGCTCGATGTAGGTAAAAGTCATTTACCGATTTTAAAATACCGATTTTTACCGAATCAGTATTCTGAAATCGGAAAATGAGATGTAGAGAAAAAAAATCGGTAAAATACCGATTCAGTAAAAATCGGTATTGTGTTTCGATACTTACAGAATCGGTAATTACCGAATCGGTAGATACCGAATCGGTAATGGCAATACAACCCTATGGGCCAAAAGGCCCATAGGAATGCATTGGAAAAACCGAATCGGTATTTACCGATTCGGCAAATACGGAATCGGAAAATACCGAATCGGTAAATACTGATTCGGTAAATACGGAATCGGCAAGCAAGTAAAAGTGAAACCAATGAAAACAGCCAATGAGGTGGAACCACCCTCCCCCACCCTAGCAGGAAGTGGCTACCCAGGCAGGTGCAACTCATTAGAACTTTCTGGAGAGGCAGCCAGAGCTGAGCAGTGAGAGTGAGCAGCAGAGAGAGTGGTAGCAGATTTTGCAGACAGTGGAAATGGCAAGCAGCTCAGAGAGCCAGAAGGCTGAGAGAAAGAGCAAAGTAAAGTTCAGCAGCATGGAGCTGCAAGTACTGGTGGAGGAGGTGGTGAGGGTCCACAGGCAGCTCTTTGGGAGGCTGTCCCTCACAGTCCCTGAGTCCACCAAGAGGAAACTGTGGAGTGCCATCAGTGAGAGGGTCAATGCTGTTGGTGTGACCCCCAGGAGCCTGGAGGACCTCAAGCAGAGGTTTTATGATATCCGGAGCCTCACCAAGAGGAAATTGTCAGAGCTCCACAAGCAGGCAGGTCTGACCGGTGGAGGCAGGAACCCTGCGCCCCCCCTGACTGACCTGGAGGAACTGGTGGCCACGACCATCGAGACGGAGAGTGTGGTGGGAGTTGGGGACATGGACAGCTCAGCCAGAGCTACAGCAAAAGGTAAGAAGCATGCGCAGCATGACACACCCAACCAGACACCTCCCCTTTAGCCTCAATGTACAGCCAAACCCCAGTCCAGTACTGCTAGCACCATACATGAGCAATGCATTATGGGAAATGTAGTCAGCTAATGTAGGAACAAATGTCAGTGCACATGAATCTGCAATGCACTTTAAAAAATAATCAGAGTAATGAAAGTGAAATGTGCAATGCTTTTATTGTAGTGACTGTAAGACATTTGCACTCAGTTCACAAATGCTTCTTTATACCCAGGGGCGCCATCAGGCAGTGGAGCATCAGCTGCACAAGCGACAGCTCCAGCAACAGCGGACAGTGTGGTGGCAGGGCCAAGCACCATGGATGCCTCGCAGGAGGAGGAGGACAGCAGTGCCATGGTCAATGAGGATGACCCAGTACATGCCCTCTTATTTCCCCACTCCCCCCAACTGTCACAATCCCCCCCATTGCAGTTTTCACCAGAGAACTCCCCCACACGGTCCCAGCCAGCACCTGCCACATCTCCAGCCAGGAGGAGTATTGTGGCCCCAATTACTATCATGGAGGGAGCTGCGGGTCAGGCACCAGCACCCACACCAGCGACACCTGTGGCACAGCAGACCACCCAGCAGCCCAGCACCAATCGCCGCCGCCCACGCACTACCAGAAGTGCATGTCCATCACAAGAGGGCACCGTCTTCCAAGGGCTTGAGGGGAGCATGGTGCGAATCCAGCGGATGCAGGCCAAATCCATCCTGGCATGCCACCGCCAATTCCGTGCACACAACCTGCAGATGGTGGAAATGGCAAAGGGATTTGGTGAGTTTGTGGCAAGTAACAAGGAGGTGGCACAAACAAACAGAGAAATTGCCACAGGTCTGGGTCGCATGACAACTGCCATCACACAGCTGTGTGCCAAGATGGAACATAATGAGCACACAAGGCGCAGGGATGCCCGTGTCCAAAACCGGGCAATTAACCGGCTTGCCTCCGCGACGTCCCAGCTACGCCGCCGAGGGGCAAATATGGAAGAGTGCCTCACACAAAACACTGCGGAGGTGACCAGGGGCATGGCCCGGATCACCAGTGCCATGGAGGCCCTCATCATTTCCAACACAGTGGTGAATACTGCCCTGGACGTGGCCGAGGCTGGGGACAGCAGCAGCCGCAGCAGCCCGGCCAGCGCTGTGTCAGAGCCGCGCCGGAGCACCAGGCGCTCCGCAGAGGCAGCCGGCCATGTAGAAGGGGGGGAGCAGCATCCCAGTGGCTCTGCAAAGCGCAGCAGGAAATGACTCTGCCAGTGTGGGTGAGGCATCCCGGCCCATTTCCAGTCCCCACCTTTCATTTCATTATTTCATTTGTTGCACATCAGTGCTTTAACGTTGTGCCAACATTATTAAAACATTTTTTCACATGCATAACCTGTCTGTGCATCTGTACTCACTCAGAAATAGTTTTCTGTTATCTCCTCACGTCTGTATCTGCCATCACTTGGTGTAGACACCCCAGCAGATTGTGTTTGTGGCACAGCAACGTCGTCGTCATGGTCCTCGTAGTCTGACAACTCCACCTCAGTGCCCTTCTTCACCGCAAGGTTGTGCAACATTGCACAGACAGCTATTATCTTACAGCAGGTGATGGGGGTATACTGCCTTGCACCTCCACTCTTGTGCAAGCATCTGAACCTGCTTTTCCAGATGCCAAAGGTCCGTTCTACTACATTCCTTGTGCTTTTGTGGGCCCGGTTATACCTCCTTTGGCTGGGTGTAGAGGGGTTGAGGTAGGGGGTGAGTATGAATGAGCGGAGGGCATATGCGCTGTCGCCTAGAAGGAAAAGGGAATACATTGCTCACATGCATGCATGTACTTCACAGTGCTATTTTTGTAATGGGGGTCTGATGATGTGTCTCACCTAGGAGGTATCCTTCACCAAATTCCCCTGCCGTCAGCCGTGCATAGATGCCGCTATTTTGGAAAATGTAGGAGTCGTGGGTACTCCCTGGGAATTTTGCAACCAGGTCTGTGATGGCGCACTTAGCATTGCAAATCACCTGCACATTGATGGTGTGCATAGACTTCCTATTGCGGTATATGTATTCTGTGTCAGCAGGGGGGCAAATCGGAATGTGCGCGCCATCAATGCAGCCAATGATGTGGGGAAATCGTGCCATCTGGTAAAAGTCTGCTTTTGTTTCTACCAGTTCCGCATGGGTTGCAGGAAAAGAAATATATTGGTCCATCCTCTGTATCATGGCGTCAAGGAATTTGTGGAAAAACCTTGACAGGCTGCTCTGGGTCACCCCTCCTACCGCAGCAACTGCACTTTGATAGCTGCCAGACGCAAGCAGGTGTAGGCTGCATAGCACCTGCACTTGCGGTGGGATGGCGTGTGCCCTTGGGGTGGGGTGGTCCAACAGTGGTTTTAGGTCCCTGATGAGCTCCAGAATGGTGTCTGAGTCCTGCCTGTACCTCTGTAGGATCTCTGCCTCTGTGAGCATGAACAGGGTGATCCTCTGTCTGTAGACCTGCTCCTCTCTTTGCCATTCCCTCTCTCCTTCCTGCTGTAGCCGTAGCCGCCTTGCAATGACATAAAATGCCGCCATCCTGCAAGTTGCATAGCATTTTGGGTCTAATTTTATAGGTTGCAGTTGGTTACCACCTGATTCCAATCCATGGTAAATACCGATTTTGAAATACCGATTTTGAGCCTAAATCGGTATTTCTGTGCTTCCCTACATCTCTATCTGAGTTTTAGCCTGTCCGATTCGGTAATTTACCGATTCTGTAACTCTACAGAATCGGTAGATGGTCCGAATCGGAATATTTACCGATTCGGTAACTTTACCGAATCGGTAAATGGTCCGATTCGGTATATTTACCGATTCGGTATGTTAGCGATTCGTTAATTTACCGATTCGGTGTATTTCCGAATCGGTTTTTTACTGATTAGGTATCTATACCGATTCGGTAAAAATACCGATTCGGCCGTATTTCTGGCTCCTACATCCCGATGGCTCAATACCGCTCGGTAAGGGCCGAAAATCTGTATTTTCGGCCGTTACCGATCGGTATTGGGCCACCTACACCGGGCCCTAAATTGTTTACTTACCTCCATTTCTTCATATTCCGGTTTTTAGCACCCCCCACCCTGCCACTCCCCCGCCCCGACTTTCTGCCTCACCGCAACTCCCTCGAAGGCCGGGGCTGTTAAGCTGCAAAAAGAAGGTAACTCTTCTTTAATTGCAAAGCGTTAATAACTTGAGAAAAAGGGAGGACCTATTATGCACTGGCACATAATGTTTGTTTGTTTATTAACAGATTTTATTCACACACTAAGCCCAGAAAACAGAGGACTAATATCCCCGAAGCCCTGATGAGAGTCCCACAAGTTATACAAGGACTTGGAACTCGTCAGCTTTTTTTGTTTGAGAATATAATCTTTTAAATATGTGAAATTCAAGAGTGAGGACATCTGTTTCAAATTTTTGGAAAAAGGTCATGTTCAAAAGCATTAGTGAAAACTAGTGGGTGAAGATACAGGTGAATTTTTGTATGTTGTAAATGTTTGACAATTTTAGACACAGTATTATCATTAAATGTGTATATGTTGTATATAATTTTGTTTATTAACGTTTACATGAATAAGTATCTTCTTGACATTCAGTCGCCCTTGAAATAATATAAAAGTGTCTTGAATCAAAAAATAAAAAATAAATAAATAATCAGATCCAAGAGGATTAAAACATTGGGTCTCATAGTGTATGTTCAAATCAAATAACAGCATTCCAAATCAGTAGCTACCTATTCTCCAGATTTTGCATCAATACAATTTAGGCACCACTACTGCAAACACATGATAAATCTTACTCTGTCTTTTGCAGCTCAAAATATTATAATCAGAGTACCGTAATTCTGAATTGAATCTTTCACTTGCAGTTCCTCTGAGGCACCTTGGTCCATGAAAGGATTATATCACTATTCTTCTGTCTTAATGTCTTTCTCTGTGGTATTATGAAGAAAATCTAAAGGTAACTTGCTCTAAGGACTTAGGTAGCATAAAGCTAAATTCAGAACTAAAGAGTTTTGTTTGGTCCTATTTGCAGCAAAGTGAAAGTGGTGCAAAGGAATTGCCAACCACGAGTTCACAAACCACTAGCCCACAAACCACAGATGATCGCACAGTTTACCTCAGACTGCAGAGATTGTTTACACGCTGTCCACCACCTGATGCCCAAAGCAGGGTAAGTCACTAAAATTGCCTAATGTTGCAGCCATTGCACAAATGAAAAGTTATGGGACGTTGTGTCTTGTCAAGTGATGTAATGTTGTGCTATTATTTAGAAAACGGGACCATCTAGACCGTATCTGCATAGAAAGTGTATCACCGCATTGCTTTTGTTTTTTTATTTTTATAAAGCAATTTTTGCAACATTTTTACCCCCCCGCACCTGACAATACAAACACAGGAAAAAGAAAAAGGTTAGCAACACCTAAGTATACCTTACATGACTTTTACATATGATACCAATAAATAAAAGTTTCAATAATATACTAACAATCCACACTAAATAAGAACAAAAAAGTAAGAAGAAATAAGAAATACATGTACATTTTTATCCAATTTCTACAATTCCTATACATTCACCATCCTGTTTTTCCAGTCTACAATTGGCTTCCAAATCTGTGAGCCTAGTGCTCTACCTTTCTTCCCCCTCCTAGCATAAATAGCCTTTTCAAGATTATGCATATGTAATAGCCTATCCAGCCATTGCTGCATCGAGGGTGGTAACTTATCTCGCCACGCTGAGGCTATGCATAAGCGAAGAACAGCCATGGCCACAAATATGAAACAGCCAAATTGTTTTTGTGATATGCCTTCCTCAACCCCTAATAGAATTACTTCAGGAGACAACTTCAATTTATAGTTCAAAGATTTATCAAAAAATACTTCAATACTACTTGTTAGAGGGAGAAGGATTGGGCTCTCCGCAAACATATGTTTCATGTCAGCCTCTAAGCTATCACATCTTGGGCACCTGATCCCCTGTGTCCCTCCCCACTGAGCAATTCTAACTGCGGTATAGTAGAGCTTAAAAAGAGTTTTATAGTGTTGAGCTTGTAGAGCCGATGAGCAAAGAATATCCTGCCCTAACTGCAGTGATTTTTCAAAGACACCCTCCGATATTCCTAATACTTCCATCCATTTAGCTTCAAATTTTCCTAAGTCATCCCCTCTGTGCTCTATAAGTTCTGCATAAAACCTTTTTATTGTGCACGAAGTCCCCCTTCTATTATCTGTAGTATTGGATTGTCCGTGAATCCCATTGGACCCCTCTTTTACTACCCAGAAAACTTCTTGTCTGTAGGTATTTAAAAAAACTCCTTGTACTAACTCCGAATGTCTGATGAATTTCTATAAATTGCCGTACCCCTGACTCCCCTATTAAGTCGCCCATCCTTTTTAATTCCCAGTCGGCCCCACTCCTTAAATATACTGTCAGCAAAAATCTCTGGAGGCAGCATAGGATCCTCTGTAAGCCTAGTATGTGCATGATATCTTCCCAGTCCAAAACTCTTTTTTAACGCCTTCCAAACTTTATATGCAGCTTCTAGCGTCTTGAATCTGGTTAGTTTAAATTAACTTGGTTCAGAATATCTAAGGAATGCATTATTTGTCTCATCACCTAAAATTAATCCGTACACCTCTGTAGATCCTGTAAAGTTTTCCCCTTCCCTCTCAGCACCTCCCAACAGGCCTGTCATCTGCTGTAATGCCGCTGCCCAATAATACATTCGTAAGTCTGGAAGTGACCATGCTCCCCTGTCCTGTGGCAAGGACATGTATTTCAGAGCTCTTCTCGTCTTACCCTGTGACCAGATAAATGGATTCACCATGCTCTCTATCTTAGTTAGCCAAATCATATTAAAAAAAAGTGGTATCGTTCTAAACAAATACAAAAATGTCGGCAATAAATTCATTTTTACATAATTTACCCTACCTACTATAGACATGTGCAAATTATCTAACCTATCTAAATCCTTCCTTGCTTTATTAATAATTGGATCAATATTGATTTCCACCAGCTTCTCCAATTCTGCCGTAATAGTGATACCCAGGTACACCCCCTCACGAGTCACCCGTACATCTGTGCAAACTGTGTGGGAATTCTTTATAATTTGAGACTTGCTTTTGTTCAGGGCATACCCTGCCACACGCCCGAATAATTCTGCCTCCAATTCAATTTCTCCTATTGCCTCCGCCGGCCTAGGTGTAATAACCGCAATGTCGTCCGCCTAAGCAAGGACTGTAATATCCCCCATACGGGTAGTTAACGGACTGATTCTAACATTTTGCTCTAATCTCAAAATCAACGGGTCGATGTACATAGCAAATAGGAGGGGTGAACACGGGCACCCCTGCCTCCTGCCCCTGGTGATTGCAAAGGGGGTGGTGCGGCCTGAGTTTACCCTAACACAGGCCGTGGGATTTGTATATAATGCTTGAATCACTCTAATGAACCCTTCACCAAATCCCAGGGGCGGTGGGTGACATTTGAAAGTGGTGGGGCGCAAAGTGATTTGCATAGTGCACCGTAGCGAGCAAGCGTAGCGAGCGAGCCCGAACCCCATAAGGGGGGTTTGGGGGAATAACCCCCCCCTAGAAAATTTTGAAAAAAAGGAAGAAAAATCGTGCATTTTCAAGCAAATTTGAGAAAGCAGGCAGGTTAATAAAGCAATTGTGGAAGTGCAGTTATTACATTAATAGATGGCTTAACATAGGTAGCTGCTTATTCAGTATAACCACAGAGCTTCATACATTCTGTCCTATTACGCTCAGGTGCTGAATTCAGACTATAAGACTTTCATGAAAATCTCAGATCAACAATATTCACACCTAAGGTGGGAGCAAACGAGGCATTCCACACTTTTCTGGCAAAGAAACACATTTTAAATTACTGTAGGACTGGTATATACATCTGGCGAAACTCCAAAAATAATACCCTAGTGCTAGTGCGCCTCGCTGCGCTGGCGAGATTGTGATAAGTTAACATAGGTGATCTACTTCATATGTCGTGGCCTTGTCCCAAAAATACGGCTTGCTTTCCTGCCCCCTGTTCCCTCGTTGTGCTTGCTTTCCTGCCCCCTCGTTGTGCTTGCTTTCCTGCCCCCTGTTCCCTGTGTGTGGCTCTCTGTGTGTGTGGGGCTCTGTGTGTACGGCTCTATGTGTGTGGGGGGGGCTCTGTGTGTGTATGGGGCTCTGTGTGTGGGGGGCTCTGTGTGTAGGGGGCTCTGTGTGTAGGAGGGGGCTCTGTGTGTAGGGGGGGGCTCTGTGTGTGGGGGGGCTCTGTGTGTGGGGGGGCCTCTGTGTGTGTGGGGGGCTCTGTGTGTGTGGGGGGCTCTGTGTGTGGGGGGCTCTGTGTGTGTGGGGGGCTCTGTGTGTGTGGGGGGCTCTGTGTGTGTTGGGCTCTGTGTGTGTTGGGCTCTGTGTGTGTGGCTCTGTCTGGCTGTGTGTGTAGCTCTGTCTGGCTGTGTGTGTGGCTCTGTCTGGCTGTGTGTGTGGCTCTGTCTGGCTGTGTGTGTGGCTCTGTCTGGCTGTGTGGGTGGCTCTGTGTGTGTGTGTAGGTGGCTGTGTAGGTGGCTCTGTGTATGGGTGGGTGGCTGTATGTGGGTGGCCGCTATGTGCAGAAAAATACTTGCGAGTGCAAAATGAGGGTACAGTGTCTGCCCTCAAAGTCCAGTGAACTCTGCACCGTCTTTCAATCAACACACCCTACCCAACAGCGGTCAATGAACCAATCCAGAGAAGAGTGGGAGCACGGAGGACCACACAAGACACGATGAAAGGCTGACCCAACAGCTGCCGATGGACCACACCAGAGAAGAGTGGGAGCACGGAGGACCACACAAGACACGATCAAAGGCTGACCCAACAGCTGCCGATGGACCACAACAGAGAATAGAGGGCGGTATAAGACTATCAAAAGCCAACCCAACAGTGAACGAGAAGAAACCCCAATGAAGCAATGTGATATGATTAAAAGCCAACTCAGTGACTGCTGATAGACAGTGTGGCAGAAAGGAACAAAGATGGCTTTACAGAAGTGTGATAATGACATTCAACTCAATTTTAAAGGGAGGGCTGATAGAGAGAAGGTAGGGGTGAGAGTGAAATGATGTTAATGAAGACAGCTCAGCATCTATCAACATTGCTGGATAATAGAGAGAAGTCAGGGCGACAAAGGGCTGCACCATGTTTCAAACCAACCTTAACTAATACAAGACCGTGCCAGAGAGCAGAGAGTGGGTGACAAAGAGATAAGATAATATTAGTGGCAAAGGTTGTCCAAGGACAGGACCAATGAAGACAGATGACTGTGAAACAAGGAGGAAGATACGACAAACTACTGAAAACCAAACCTGCAGCTACTAATGGACAGGACAAATCTAGAACAGAAAATGCAACCGAGATTTGGACAGTGCAGAAAAACACGAGATAAGATGGGCAGAAACAACAAAATAGAGCCCTGATAGTGTACGATGCCAACAGAACTACCGCTGGAGGATATTGCTGTAAATCAGTCCAGGAAGGAGCCTAGTGTCAATTTAGGTCGCAGCGCTGCAGTAAACAACATTTCTTGCTAAATAAATAAATAAATAAATAGGAACATTAGCACCAGTTGTGCGGCTGCCATTCAGTTGAGTTAGCAACACATGCGCCTTTAGATCTGCCTATGGCAACAGCGGCAGGCAGCCCTTTGTCTACGAAGATGACTGTTCTTCTGTTTACGTTGTTGACAGAGATGGGCTAGTTGTCCAACCGCTCCAGAAATTTGTCTCCAACCTTATGAATGTAAGTTTGACTCCTGCTGTGCCCGATGTAGCCTTTTGACCCCATTGAAGTGCGTCTGCAAGTGCCTAGAACACGTTCAAGGTGTGATGTGCGCAATAGTAATGGTCGATGTTAAAATAGCGTTATTGACATGCACCGACCCCCAATAGCTATAACAAATGTGAGCTCTGATTTTCTGAGCCTTCCCTCGCCTGCAGTAAGGGTTTCAAGGAAATAAGCAACCGATTATAGCCACAATTATGTGGAGAGAGGGAAGAGAGAAAAGATGAAGTGCGGAGAAAGACGTCTCTGCTGGCTGGCTTTGTGGTCCCGGCAGGAATTGGCCGGGCTCTCCGCTGCTATCCTGATGCATGTAATGATGTATAAATGACATCATAATGTGTGATGTAAAAGAATGTCAAAGATAAAGAATGTTGAAGGGACATTCATAGGATATATTAAGATAGAAATGGAAGCTGACTTACAAGCTCTAATAAAGAGATATTAATTAATTATATTTATTGAGTCTAATGGACTTCTTTACAATGGCGACGAAGGGAGAAAAACATTTATAAAGAAAGTGAGGATTTTTAGCAAAGGAACATTTTATGGAAATCTTCTTAGAGGAATTTACAAGACTCGCAATTTACTGGATTTACATATTTGGCAATTGACTGCTTGGAGATATCCAATCAGCTGTGGACTGAACTGGCTAATAAGGAAAATCATTTCAAATTGCGCAAAATTTGTACAAGAGGAGAATTGATGGAAACTCCAAACATTCTTGATGGTAATTTCAAACTGTAAGTAAATTTAAAATTGACTATACAATATATATATATATTTTTTCACTGTGCGCAGTTAAGTAATAAAGAAATTGAATGGAAGTAAGCCAAATGTGAAGAGATTTGAAAATAAACAATAGCGTGTGAACTGCTAATTTAAGATAAACGTAGTTTGAGGCAGCTTAACAGGAAATAAAGGCATGACAGTGCAGAGTCAAGTTTAAAAACAAAGAAATCCATTATAAACAAGAGTGCAAGTGAAAAGCCTGTTGTGAATCAAAATACAAGAGAAAGAGTTTCAATGCGTGTGGTCAAGCGTGAAGGCAGTAATTGAAAATAGACATTGCCAGCGTTTATACCTCAGTGCTTATAACTCAATAAAAGACGGGCAGCCTTTGTAGCGCAAATGTCTGCAGGGAAATAAGTGGGCATAAACATAATACCATCCCTGCACATACCGCCTTCCGTGTCTTGCATGCACAGCAATAGCAATCTTTAGAAAATGGAACAAAACAAACCCTGTTCTGTTTTTTTGTCTGCCTCTTTCTGCCCCGGACCCCTCCCTTCGATCTGCCATGGGTTTTGCTTTGCTGCTTGTGTAACTTTCGCTGGAAGGGGGGCCCACTCGCACAAAAAGAGGAGAGATTAATTACAGCGAGTATTCATTATTTTGTACCCCTGCTACCTGGCTCACTCACACTGTGCCGGGGGAGGCGTCAGCCACTCCTCCTGCAGGGAGGATGCTCGGCTCCAAACCCTTGTGCAATGCTGTGACTGGCAGCAGCCCAAGACTTCTCTTTCTGTGTGCCGGGAAGTGACAGGGCTGTTAAAGGGATGGTGTAATTCATCTGACTTGGCAGGCAGACAAACAAACTTCTCCATCCTTCCTTCTCTCTTTTCTTCCTTCCTCTCTCCCTCCCTGCCTTCCTTCCTTCCTTCCTCCCTCGCTTCCTCCCTTAATTCCTCCCTTCCTCCCTCCCTCCTATTTCGGATTTCATGCAGAAATGCACACCCCCCTTCATTCTCCCCCTCACACGTGTCAAATATTCTACCTTTCAGGTTGCTAACATTATCTTGCTTGCTATTAAATGTACACGTTTGACTCATTTCTGCTTCTTTTAGTATTTTCTTCCTCGTTAAAACAGCTCCTCTTTCTCTCTGCATATCTCTTTAATTCTATGTGCTACCTCATTCTTCCTCTCTTAACTATCTTCTTGATCTCTTTCAGCTCTCTGTGTTTTCCCTAGTTTCCCCCTAACATCTTTGTTTGTTTTATCTTTTCTCTGCCTTTACCAGCCCTAATCTTGCAACCCTTTTCGAGACAGTTGGATGACCATTTGGCGCCTCATACCCCATTACCCGTTTTTCAATCATCGGCCCATCTGCTTTGCTTCCAGTCATCCCAGCCAAACTCTCTTGTCTAACAGTAAGACACATGCTTCTGCTAATTACCATGATTACGTTTTCACTGTCTCTCGTTAGAAGGTCGTCCATTGAGCCTCAAACCTCTGAATGCGCTATATATGCAAAAGGATCAGCAGTCTTTTAACTTTAATCGCATGAATAAGAATTTCATCCGTCCTATGTATGATTGATGCCTGTAAATCTCATTCAATGTAAATGTGTACTTAGACATGCACCTCTCTTTACAAGTGATGTGCACAAAGTAATAGGAACAAACCTTTTTTGCGATCCAGGGTTTTTTGAATAATGTTCTGCACTCAAAGCAGTAGAACATTTTATTTTTATCCTCGCTCAAACTAACTGAGATTGATAATGATACTCACTCACCAGTGAGAGCAGGCTGAACAAGAGTAGTCGGCACGAGTGACGACGAGGCAAAGGCAAGTCCACACACCACGGTGACGACGAGGAGGGCCCAGAACCGTCGGCAGCAGCGCCGTGCACCGCAAATGGCCAATCACTGCACAGACTACATGAAGTCAGACACAGTGATTGGCCATTGTGCAGTGCAGCTGAGTCACCCACGGGCTGCATCCAATAATGGATTGCCCTGCCCTGCTGCAAGGTGACCGGCCAATCCTGGCGGCTTGGGGGGCACACTAGCTGCTTGCCCTGTCGCCCTTGTGAACGCTGGGGCTCCTGCCTGGTTTAATCAGCACCCCCCTGTCACCAGCTATCATGGGGGCACTTTCATCGCGCATGCGCGGGCAAGTTTCAGCCCTACGCAACATATGCGCATAATCATTAAGTATGCCTGCATGCCCGGCTGTGTCTGACTGTGACGTAGACCTGACGTAGAGGTCTCGACTCGACTGTCCGCCCGGCCCAGCCCCCCCCCTGCGCATCCCGTTTCAGTCGGGTGCGCCCCGGATTCCAGGCGGATAATCACTGAATAAATGAATTTAAAAAATACAGTAGTACGTTTTCATAATCATTATTATACCTGCAGCCGCGGCGGGTCCCTGGGCTGGTGGGGCTACGCCCCTATGCCCATATGGACGCACCGCTGCTGCCAAATCCCCCCCTCCTTAACACAGCCCACAAGATCTCCCAAGCCACCCTGTCAAAGGCCTTTTCGGCATCTAATAGCATAGCAACCATAGGATTCCCCTCCGTAACCTGAACATCAAATAACGTAACCTTCTTCCTGATATGCAACGTGGTACCTCTTTGTGGTATAAAGCCATGCTGATTTATACTAACGATATGCCCTATGACCTTGGCAAATCTAGCTGCCAATACTTTGGAGAATATTTTTAGGTCTTCGTTAATCAGGGTTATAGGTCGATATGAGCCTGGTTCTGTTGGCGCCTTCACTTTTTTGAGTAATATTACGATATCTGCCCCGGCCCAACTAGCTGGAGTTGATAACCCCGACTGTACTCCCCTAAACGTTCTCACTAAATCCTGAAAAATTGGGGATATGAATACCTTATAGAACTCTCCTGGTATCAGATCAGGTCCAGCTTCTTTACAAGAGGGTAAACCTAAAATTGCTTCACTAATTTCCTCGTCTCTTAAGCAAGCGTTCAGGGATGCTCTATCTTCATTATCTAGCACTTTGGCAGGTATAATCCGTAAGTAGCCCAATATTTCCTCACTATCTCTGTCTTGCTCCTCCTTATAGAGTTTACAATAAAACTCCCTAAACACCTCAACAATCCCCTTATCATCTGTGATTATATTACCACTGCTATCTTTTATTTCTTTTATTTCTCCTTTCGCTAACCTTTGTCTAGTACGCGCTGCTAGGGTACGGCCAACCCTTTCACTACACTCATAACAGTTCTCCCTCTGTGTATCATATATTTTAGCCGCCTTAATTGCCATTCCTTCTACAGCCTCTGTCTTAGCTATCGTTACCTCCAATAACCGTTGAGCAAACTCCTGATGATCTAGCGTGGCCTGAAAAAATCTTGCTTCCGCTTCTAACAGGGCAGTATTTAGCAGGTCATTCCTAATCTTTTCTTTTCTCTGCTTAGCTATACTATAACTGAGTGTCTCCCCTCTAACCCCTGCCTTGAACGTGTCCCAGTCATTCCCAGTGCTAGTACTCCCCCTGTTAATATCCCAAAAATCTTTAATCCATGAATGCATGTGTGTAATATAATCTTCATCTTTCAATAACTCTTTTTCAAACGTCCATGATTTTGCCCGCCTCCTAAACCCACTACCTTCCACGGTAAGCATTAGGGGATTATGATCCGACAGGATACGTGGCAGTCTTTCTATTTTCATATTAGCTAGTAATGACCTTGATGTAAAAAAAATAGTCCAGCCGGACACATTTATGATGTGGTGCCAAAAAAGATGTAAAACCGGGATCCAAAAATTTCTGTGCCCCCCAATACGTCTACCAATGCATTATTCCTAGCCATCCCAAAGATTGCTCTACATACCCTCCTCTTCCTGTCTTGATATTGTCCCATAGCATCCAAACCCAGACCTGTGGCCCCATTAATGTTAAAGTCCCCAGCTAAGATAACTCTTGATGCCCATGCAGATAATTCGATATCTAAAAACTCAAATAACTCTGGGTCATCCTCTGTAGACCCGTAAATAGAGCCGATAGTGACCCATTCCTCTCCTATAAAGCATTCAATCAGAGCACATCTCCCCCATTGATCTTCGAATTTGTTCCTTGTTCTTATGTCTGTGTTTCGCTAGAATAGCGACCCCCCCTAATTTTAGCCCCCTGTTTCGAGTGAGCCAGCAAGCGAAACCCCAGTTGTTCCAGCATAAATGGTGTGTTCCCCTCTATATGGGTTTCCTGGAGGCAAATAAAATCGGCTTGAGTGTTCTTCAGCAATAAAGCTACCCTCTGTCTCTTTATTCTTTTGTTCAGTCCACATACATTCATAGTAACTATTCTAATACTTGCACTCATAGATAGTCTTCAATGATTCCCACATTTATTAACCCTAAAGGACCCCTTACAGGTCTGAATCCCTTGCACCTAGGCTGATTGCCATATTTCTTATTACTGTTTACCTTCAGTTCTATCTGTTTCTCCCTCCCTTGCCGTTTCCAGCTGCCATAATTCCCTTCCTTTTCCTGTGAAATCAAAACTGCTCCCTTCTGTCCAGTGCTTCCCCCACCCCAAGAACCCCTCCCCCCCACCCCCCATCACAGGCAACTAGGTCAATCCTGACCTGCGTATGACTGTTTCCCAGCCCCTTGAGTGCCGCCACCCTCCCTCTCCCCTCTCGCCTCTCCTTGTTTGCAGAGTGCCGATAACAAAGGACAACTACCCAATAATAAAACCAGTGAAACCAACTCTATAGTCCACCTCACCTACTTCAAATAGTTAAAGCTTTAACTTTACCCTTGAGCCAAGGTAATTACCCCCGCAATAATCCCCTCCTTAATCCCTCCACCACATAACCAGCCAAACCAAACAACGTGTTTTAAATAGATAACCGTCATTGCTGAATTATTTAGTCCATGTTCATTCAAGCTCATTCAAGGCCTGGTCTACCGACCCCATGCCTTCTATTCTCCTTTAATTCAGTCAATAAACTCTGCGCTTTAACTTCTGAGAAGAACATTCTTGTGTGCCCGTCTGAAATTACTTTTAATCTTGCAGGGAACAAGAGATAGGCCTCACATCCTATTTTCGCATTGCTTTTGGATGTCTGGGAAGTGTGGTGCACATTTATGCATTTTCAGTAGATTATTTGAAAGATGACTAAAGATATAGTTGCACTACTTAGTTTGAATACAAGAAATGCAGTATTGGTTTTATATATTGTTTGTGAACCCAATGAGGCACAGTGCCATCATTCATTATGGCTAACTTTACAAACAAGTAGGTGCTTATTCATTAAAGGGTTCCCTCGCTCTTGTGCAGAATGCAGCACACATAGAAAGAGGAAAATGCTTCTGAGGATTGTTTTTGTGCAGGGAGGTGACCCTTCATGCACAAAAACGATCCTGCCTACAACGCAGGCCCCATTGCACAGTGACACAAGGGAGCCAGCATTGGCTCTAGGCTGCTAATTGAAAACCAGCACAGGCAGAGAATAGTAATGCCGCCCTCTTTCACGCAGTGCAGCAATATATCTTGCTGCTTTGCACTGGATGGAGGTTTGATGAATATAGCCCTGAGTGGCTGGCCTGTGCTCAGAAATATAGAAGACACTTTCAACAAACCAATGGTTGAAGGGGGCTATAGAGTCTGAAGGGGTCTGATCCACTTCCGCCTCTATGCACGCTGTCCGGTGACATGATCCGAAATATGACTGGCATTTCAAATATAAAATGGCTAATGAGGACTGTCCTAAACCCCCTTTCTATACAACCTTTTTCATTGCAAAGAGATCTAGCAGACACATAAATATCACATACCGGAAATTTGAAGAGCTAATAGATGTTTTGCAATTAAATGATTTCTAGAGACGGAAGGAAATACAGCTTAAATGTATTTTTTATCATACTGACAACTAAGCATGCCTTACCACCACAAATATTTTTAATCTGATCTGCTATTTTGCAGTTGGAAACGATGTGATTCGCGAATCCACAGGGTTGGTGACTTCAACAAGTCCTATTGCTATGTGCAATTCCCCTTTTGTAATTTTGATAAGCCTTTGAGACTCAAGAGGGAGTTTTGTGACTCATTCATGAATTGCAATTAGGAGTTGGTGTGAAAGGGGATCCCCTAATAGTTGTGCCTCCATTGACAAAAAGCAAATTGATGCCTTTGGACACCTTCTCTCTTGGGATTTGTGTTGGGCTAGCAGGCCTCTGTCACTGTGTGATCTCATACAATTATAGGTGATCACGAATAGTTACTTTCCTATATTGATACTCATTAGCAAGTCATTCTGCAGAATGCAGCGCACATAGAGCAAAATACGAGGATAAATTTATACTTTCTCCACATATTGCCATCCTAAGACCAGGTTTTACCTGGCCTCAGTTTGTGGCACTGCCCCATGCTTGCAAATATGTGGAAGCGTCAAAAAGCAATGGGTGTTGCTGCGGAACGCCCTATGCAACACCTATTGCATGCCCCTTTCACTCTAAGTGAAGCGTGAAAAGGGGCCTTATTTACAAGGTGATGTTAAGCTACGTTAAGTGGCTTAAAGACACCTTGCAAACAAGAAGGGGCTATCCCTTAATAAATATGCCCCTTGGTAACTTACTTTAATAACAGGATTTGATGGAATATCATTTTATTTCCTGTGTTATCATGTACAGCATCACTGTATCTAGTGTGGGAGATCATATCCATGGTTCTCCGTGGATATAAAAATGGTTTTCCTTAAATAGGATCAGTGCTAAAGGGATGTTAGGCCTCCCTGTCTCCATTTTGCTGGCACTGCTTACATTTGTTCTATATAGGAAGCAAAAGTTATGTTTTTCCTACATTTGATGTATGTATTTATTTACTTAATTATTTAGAGTTGTCATAGTGCTCTGCTGGCTATCTTTCAGTTACTTCAGATTTCTAGGAAGAGTACACATTAGGGGAGTCTAATTGCGGAAGGGAGAAGCCACTCAGATATTCTGTGGTCACTATCCCTGGAGGTGAAGAGTTAAGCTCAAAGCACGCTGGAACAGCTCAGTTTTAAGGTTTTGTCCAAGAGATCTGGTTCTATTTTGTTCCATCTGAAAGCCTGTGTAGAGATAAAGATCACCAATGTTGATTGCATGTTTCTATTGGGTAGCAAGTAGTAGATGGCTCATCTCTGCCGGTATTCTGGTCTGCCTCAGTAACCCTTGTTTTAGAATCATATGAAGTACTTTGATCTGTTGATGGCCAGTCATGAAGATTTTATTTTATTGGCAAAGTATGCTTTGGGATCTAAATTCAGACCTGGCATGTGCAGCTTCATTTTCTCCTACCCAACACAACATATGATAAAGGTACATTTGTATGATGAAAAACATACACTGTCTGCTATGAAAACATACTGTCTCTTTATCGAAGCCATTAGCTGATTTGCACTACAGGTATTCTGAAGTGGTAACTTCATAGAAAGTGGTGTCAAACGGACAAGCTAACTCCATACTGCCTTGGTAGGTTGTCATTCACCCTCATGTATTACTGCACTGTTGATACCAGGAAAGTCCAACAGTGTGAAAGCTGCGCGGGGTACAATGCTACACATTGTTACTTGCTATATGCCCTTGTCCCAGCTCTGCAGTGGTCCTGCATCACTCTCTCTCACTTTCCTCCTTGTTTTACTGCTTCCTCCTGCCTTTTCCGCCGTTCTTCTCAGTGCCTTATTTCACTGCTTCCTCCTGCTCTCCTTTTCGTTCCACTGTTTTTTCCTTGTTTTTTCCCATTGTCTCTCTGTTAGACCTGTCAGCTCTAGGGTGGTTTTTCCCTACTTTTTTCGCCCTTGCCTCATTTTTCCCACCTTCTTTTTGTTGGCCCTTAGGTCTCCGGGCACCTTTCCATGGCCAATCCATGTTAGGGTGCAGGTGCTCTCTACTCCAAACAAGGCTGCCACTGGCCCCTGCTACTGCAGCGTGGTCTGTTAGTGTAGCACCCTAGTTGCCAGGAGCTGGCTGGGACCCCATACATTGTTGCAGTGCCAGCCTGGTATCGCCTGCCCATAGGTAGAGTGGGGAAGCTCCTGGAACCTTCCAGAAGAAAGGCAGAGCCTATTTTTGCCGCCTTAGAGAGTGGTCACCTGACCTGGGCATATATAAGTAAGGGAGGGAACTTTTTTTAGTCAGTTGGGGCATCACTGACCTGGGGGGACCCACGCAGGAGATTTAGGCGGTAGGGCCTAGTCAGGGACTTATGCCACTGGGAGTGACAGGACTTAGGTGCTGCCTCTTAAGTTGAGTGAGGTATCCTAGGCTAGCCCACTGTTCTGGCCCGGCGGTAGGGGAACCCAGGGACCATCTTCAATGAACTGAGGAAACTTGCCAAGCCTCCAACTCAAGCCTCCCCCCCTCTTCAAGAAACCATCTGATAAGGGCGCAGAACCAACTAAGCGCCGAGAAGACTACTTGCCCTTCATACAGAGACTACTGGGGGATCGACCAGGTACTGGACTGTGCTGCCCCTGCGCACTCCCTGCCTCCATCTGGGCCCGCTCTGTCCTGCCTGCCTCCCCCTCACTGAACTGCCTGAATTGCCCTGATTCCTGTCCTGCCTGCATCCCCTCGCCGAATTGCCTGAGAAGCGCGGTGACCTGCTGTCCTGATAAGCGCTGTGACATAGACTGCCTTTCCTGTCAAAATGGCCAGGTGTGCCCCCATGTCATGCCTCACCCGAGCACTGTAATGTGCCCGAGCGCTAGATTACCCCACATTTATGCCCCGTGTGAAGCGCTTACCGAGACTGACCTTGCAACGCTCAGAGGACCGAGTTGTTGGTCGGCTGACTCACCGCCCTCCTGAGGCACCTGAGGAAACCCCTCTGTGATCGCAGCTCCAGCGCCGCACGCACAACACCCCCGAGGTGCTTCCGGCCTTCCCGCGCCGCTGCCCGCCTTTCGCGCTGTGCCCAGTGGTCCCAGCGGAGCCAGCGCCGTCATCGTACCCCCCCTCGGCGGCCCCCGTGTGACAGGAGAGGGCCGCCACACCGAGCGCACCAGGCCGCGCTAGGCCTGAAGTCATCCTCACCCACATCACGTGACGGGGAGCGCCGCTGCGTCATCAGCTGCACCCCCGCTCAAGCTGCGCAGCCATTGGCCACAGGAATCGCGCCCCTCACAGCGAGGCCCGGCACCCGGTGAAGCCCAGACTCGTCACAGAGGGGGGCCGTGGAGCCCGAGAGCCCCCTCCAATCTGCCCCACACGCTGGGCCTGCCCCTCCATGGGCACCGGTGCCCCGCATCTTTCCCCATCGCGGCGCTGGGCCGAGTGAGGCCCCCGGGAGGGCCAGAGCCCCTCCCCAATCCCAAGAGCCATCGCAAGGGCCCCGGAGGGCCGAAGACATAAGGTAACCCCAGGGGAGGAGGGCGGAAGGCCGTAAAAGGCCCCGAGTTCGCCCCTCCCCCGGGGAAAACTGTGACTGGGCCCCGTTAGCCCCAATGAGCATCTAGTGACTGAGAGGCCCTGTTACACATCTAGGTTACTCGGGCCAATTAACTGTTTATGCCTAGGGGACAGGCTTGTACTCAATTAACTGCTAATGCCTGATGATATGTTGATTTTTCCAGCAGTGGATTAGCCCTGCGCAAGGGAGTTGTTAGCCTCACTGTACTGATTTGCCTGTAGTGAACTGTTATTCTTATAGGAGGTAGTGCTCATTCTTACTGCCTGAAAAGCTGGTTCATGAATTAATGGAAGTACCCAATTTATGTGATGAAAGGGTTATGGTGACGGGCTATGTTAATTGCTCAATTGCTACCTCTGCTCCCATGATGAAAATGCTTTAGTGGAATATTCTAGGAAATGTTGATGAATTGTCTGCCCTGATCTTAATCCTATGTAAAAGCTATTGATTCTCATCAAAAGTACTGGTGTGGTCTCCATTATTGTGCATACTTACTGTCTCAGTGTAGGAGTGTGTTGTGTAGCTACTTTACATGTAAGCCCCTGGTTGCCTACCTGCTCGAGCCAAGCTACCCCCCGGGGAACTGGCGGTCCCAGTTCTTACACTCTCCCATCTGTCATCCATTTTCCCATCTCCTACCTAGCCTGGCCACTACTATCCAGCGCTCCACCCTCCTTCCAGGACATACTAAACAGAAGCCGCTGCGCCACTCCATTGCAGGCCCCAGGTACAGCTCTTCTGTGCTGCAGTATCACTCTCTCCTGCTTTCTGCATCATTTTACTTCATTCTCCTTCCTCTCCTCCTGTTTTGCTGAGTGATTTTTCCTGCGTTTGCTTCGGTTTTCACTGCTTTCTTCTTCCTTTCCTCCGTCTTTCTGAGTGCTTTCTCGTGTTTTTTTCTCATTTTTCACTGCTTCTCCTTGTTTTTTCCTCAACAGTGCCTTGAGACCCTCATGCGTGATTTGCCATGCTTTATAAATCCGATTGATTGATTGATGTACATGTCAGTCTACTAATTCCTCTTACAAGACTGTGGATCTGTTTGAGATGTGTATGATTAATGAAAAATCCAGCAAATTGCTGTGTAAATGGTAACTAATTTTTCTGAGCTTTATCTCCAGTGGAGAACCCTGCGGTAGGAATACATCAGATTTTCTATGCCTGTGGTAGAGATAATTGCACCAGAGTATTCTCCACAAGTTTTGAGTTGTGCAACAGAGCAGTCGCGGCCGGTGGTGGGAGTACCGGCCGGGCGGTGATGTGGGGAGGGACAGGGTGGGGGGTAGTAATGTATGGATTACGGACTTTAACACCTTAGCTGCGGCGCAATTCCCTCCCCAGTGCTGCGCTGTCCATTCGAACTAGTGCTGAATGAACGTCCAATGGACGTGCGCAGCACTGGGGAGGTAGTGCTGCCGTCGGCCAACGCCCCGACGCAGCACTTAAGGGGTTAACAGGTAGGTAAACATAAAAATAAATACAACGAATTTCGTTGCTTGCACTGCATCACCAAAGTTTTATTTATTTTTATGTATACTTACCTGTTAAAGTCCGTAATCCATACATTACTACCCCCCACCATGCCCTTCCCCCTCCTCACGTCACTGCCTGGCCGGTACTCCCACTACCGGCCACAGCTGCAACAGAGGATTTACTACTTCACCCGCAAAGGACTTACTCCCCATTAGCAACCAATTTTAAAGCAGCCCTGAAGGCCTGAGTCACAAAGGTAAACTCACACTTTTGTATAGCTTAGTATTTTTCAGTATTCACAAACTACGATTTAATGGTAACTTTACATTTCCAGAGACTCTGAAAACAGGGCAGAGAACTCTGCACATAAAAAGACAGGATAGCACTATCTTTCTATGTGCAAAGTTCTCTGCCTTGACTGCTCGGTGTCCACAGTTGAGAAGTTACTATTACATCGTAGTTAGTGAATACAAAAAAGAGAAAACTGACACAAAGTATAAGTTCACCTTTGTGAATCAACCCTTGGGTGTCTACTAAGAACTATTCCTTGCTCCTAAATGTTGACATAGATAATGCCGCAAACTGGTTTTACAGTTGCAGAGGTCGAAAATGGCCAACAAAATGGCTTTTTAAATTCTTAAAACCCAAATTGAGATTCAAACAGGTTACAAAATCACAATTTGGGTTCCAGACAAAATACAGAATCAGTATTTGGAACGGTCGGGTAAAGGGCACCTTTCCAAATACCAAAATCTTCACTCATGTATTAATGATTTTGCGATCGAAATCTGCCGTAGAACATTTATATTTTACCCCCAGATTCTAATTGGTGGTAATCATCTTCAAATGGTAAGGAGAAACCAAGGGACCCCCTTCTCCATTGTGAATGCTGACAAAAACAATTTAGGAGAAGGCAGAAGGACCATTGCCTTCTCCTAAAAATATTTGTAAAATTATTCATTTTCTTTTTCAAACGTATCCCGTTTTTCTTTTAGGAAAACAAGCTACATTTTAAAAACAAAGAAAAAAATACTTGCTTTATTTGAAAGTAATCAAAGGCATGGCATGGTAGCCTGCTCAGGACAGCAATCTTAGTGGATTTAAATAGTGACCTACCTCCTGTATATTAATGAGGTAGGTCGAATTGTAACCCACTAACTAATCAACATTTTGTGAACCACCCTATAGGTTGTTCACAAAATACCATTGCATTCAGTAGAAGCCGGTGTGCAATTTACAAATGACCCCCATTTCTACTGAATCAATTTTTGTAGATTCCTGCTAAGACATCACATTTTTTTTGCAATTTACAATTTTCTATTAGGATTCTTTGTACATCAGGACCCGAGTTTACCCACTGAATAAATGTGCCAGTGCCCTACAGAATAATAAATATTTTATGTTTTTCCTCTAAGCTCTGTCCAATCTGTATCTATATGTTTGCTTTATTATCACTTTATAACAGTGTGGAATCGTTACCATAATGTGTACTCAGTACTTCCTATAATACAGGGGAGCCTGCAATTCCTGCTTAAAAGGCCATCTCTGATTTCCTTATTACAGGCAACTTGTGACGGCTCTGAATGATGTAGGTGTTCAACTGTATTACGTTAATACCGTTGAGATCTGAAGTCATAATGTCTCATGCCAGAGCCATCAGCCAAAGTGAAAGGCAGGTCAGGTAGCATGATTTCAGCTGCAGAGGATTCACCACAACGGCTTTTCATTCTTCTGATGTTTTTTCCTAAATCAAACAGTGATGAGCAAAAACAAGATATTTAGGAGAGCATGTTTATTTTTTTGCACACTAAAAGTAACTATTGGAAAAATAAAATCGTTCTACTTTTCTCCACTCACTTTGAGCCTGGTTCCTTTTGAATCTGCCTTCTAAATAATCCTAATATCTTTTTCCAACAGATTACTGACTGCTTTTAGTTACATTCCATTTTACACCAAATTCAACTTTTATTCTTCATGTCTGCAACAATGTTAACTCTGTTGTATCAAATAGCAATACGCTAAGGATTTAACCGCCTGATTCATCATGCTCCCGTTCTGCGAGGCCCTAATAGCGATTCATAGCGAATCGCTATTAAGGACTCGCAAAACGGGATTCAAGTAGGAATATGCAATAAAAATGTGATTCCTTACAATTCCTTATTTGCGATTATCTAATTGCTAATCGCAAATAAGGAATAACTCGCCATTCATTCCTGTGGGCCAAAAGGCCCATAGGAATGAATGGGGAGTATTCCTTATTTGCGATCAGCAATTAGCTAATCGCAAATAAGATTGCGATTTGAAGGGTGCCAGGGGTGTCCACAGGACACCGTGTAGCACCCCTCAAATGAAATTTCACACAGGGGTTGCACACACACATGTCCAAAGGACATGTGTGTGTGCAACATGCAACTTAGAAAAATGCTTTTAAAAGCATTTTTCTAAGTTTTTGCTATTTACCGAGAGGTCTGACCTCTCGGTAAATAGCGGCCCGAAATTGCGAATTAGCAATTTAAAAATGGTTGATGAATTGCATTTAAGGAATCTCAAATAGAGATTCCTTAAATGTAATTCCTCGCAATTTAGCGAATTAGCAATTACCGATTTTTGCATTTGGGATGATGAATCCCAAATGCAAAAATAGCGCTCGCAAAGGGCCAGATTCTCAGAATCTGACCCTTTGCGAGCCGATTTCAGCTTGATGAATCAGGCTGCAAGTGTTTTGCTGGAAGGGTGGTGATGTGTCCATGTATAATAAGGAATAAAATAGCTTCTGTCGACTTTGTAAGAATATTGCATGTCACCTCAGAGGTCCATGATCACATGATCTCGGTGTTGATCCTCGTTCTTTTGTAAGATTGCAGAACTTCTCTGTGACGTGCAGTATCATTATATTGTACAGCAGAGGGTACCATATATTTGACGTCCCTTTAAAAATCATAGCCAGAACAATATAACCAAGTACTGCCTCTCACATCACCATACTAACATAACTTCAATGTTGTAGCACAAAGAAGCAATTAAGTTTTAAGGTGACACTTTAACTAAAATCTAAACATTAATGTGGCCATTTGTTTTGTGTCTTTACATGAACAGATTCCAACATAATACATTTTAAGGTTTTGGTGTTAAAGAGTAGCATTTGTTGCAGACATGTGCCTGTCCGATAGAGTGTATTGATTGCTTTTCAACCCCTGTAATTTAAATAACCTACCTCTGATCTTACACATTTGTCTGAGATTTGGCTATTTTCAGAGGCTAGTTGTTTTTGCCTGCTATAAATCACTGTTTGTAAACATGCTTTTAAGTACAGTTCTTTTTATCGATCTACCCTGCTATCAAAGGGTGGGTGACGTCACTAGAGATAGGAAGATAGGAAAAGAGTGAGATCAAATGGTTTGTAATTCAACTTTTGCTACTCCAATGATTTTTGTGTAATCAAGCTACTTATTATCTTCTTTTAATGCTGCAGGGAAAAACAAATGAACCCCTGCAGTTGAAAGATATCCCATACAAACAGCCAGAGCAGGTGGTCAACCAACAGTCACAACAATATTTCCTCATGGAAGAGGTGAGCAGGAAACTTGAATAGGTAGAGGAAAGTAATACATGCAATTGTGAAAAGGTAAAAATGACAAGGCAAAAGTATCTATATATTGTGGGCAAAAGTAGGAGATTTCAGATATGAATAGTTGTAGAAAATGTAAACACAATTAAGAAACAAATCCTACAAATTTACTAACGTCTGATGATTGGAAGGAAAGACCTACTGAACTGAACTTGCTGCATCAAATTTAATGACAGAACATATAATAGGCTAATGCAGAAGACACCTGAAGGTTTTAGTTTGTCAATATATAGATTGATGGAAGACACTATCATAATCAGCACTGAATGCAATCAGGAAGGCCAGAATTTTGAAGTATGCAGATCATATACTGCCGATATACTCAGCCCCATTGTGAGAGTATAGCTTGCATTAGATGATAAAGGTCACACTCAATAATTCTGAGCACCATGGTGTGAGATAAGTATTTCAACCAGGATACCCACAATCTTTAGGATAAGGACCCTCCAACTCCAGCTCCAATTGTACTATAATGGTTGTCTTGCAAATGTTAACATATTTACTTTTTGTTAGTTTCCAATGTTAGCCTAGTGTCTTCACACTAAATCTGACAAGACTTACTCAAAAGTGGATTGCACTTGAATAACAAGGCATATAATTTCAAAGACAACGGGAGCTGTCTCACAGGCCTCATACATCAGTAGTGGTCATAAACCCAAATCCATGAAAAAACATCAACACAAGAATTGCATAATGGTTCCTTGTCAGCAGACATTTGATACTCCACTCCATAGCAAAATAGTAATTACAAACATGTTACTACATACATTTAAAAACGTTTTGAGGAAATAAAATGGCCGTAGGGTAAAATTACTGCCAATTAACATAAGTAAAAATGGAGTGACATGTGGATGCTTCTTAAGGAGTATCTTCTAATATACCATTCATTGTGTTATATCCTACATAATTATATAACATGCATTCTAGCCCTGCTGCCTCTAGCTGCTCAGCCAGAGTGTGTCTTGGTAATAGAATGTTGGTGTGCCTGTGATGCCTGGAATGCCTGGGTGACTGAGTGGGGTGAATGTGGCAGTTGGAGATGCGCTGAGCAGCTAGGGAGGCTGCTCCTGGTGGTGCTGGTACCACACTAGGCTGGCTGGAGTCATCTAAGATCTGAAGACTGAATAAACTAGTCTTGAATATTCATCTTGGCTCCTGGTGTCTTTCCACTAAGGATACAACACATTGCTATGCACATCAATAGTTTATCTTACAGTTATGACCATTAATGACCAGATCTAGAGATAGCCGTTAGTGAATCACAAAGTGAAATACACAAACAAAAAGGTTATCATTAGAAAAAGAAACTGTGAGGTATCGGAAGCTATGAAAAACACTTCCCTTATATTTACAAAGACTAAGGAACTGAAGCACAAAGCTATGTTAGGGTCACACAGACTGATTTGCGAAATCATGGGGTGTGCAACCACAAAATAGCCCCTTTAACCTATACTAAACCAATTTTGCAATTCAGTAAAGTGTTCCTGAATTGGCAATTTATTTTAGAAAGCCAACTAATTAAACAAACCAAACTGCTATTTGGATGGAGTGCATTTTGGGTGTCTCTTCCAAATAGCTATTTATTGTGGTATATAACTGAAATCTAGTTGCAAAACATTGAAAAATGACTGACTCTATACATGGAGCAGTGACGCATTCGGAAATGAGGAGGGGCCCCATTGGTACCCCTCTACTTTGTAAATGTAAAAAAAAGGTTGTGGAGGAGTAGGCAGTGGCACTGGTGTATCCTGCCAACTTTCAAATAGATCTAAAACAATATCTTCTTTTTATATAAAAACCCATTTCCTTTAAAGAAAAGAGGCTGCATTAAAAAAAAGTTTATTTTATTTAAAAAGGAAAATGAAAATTTGGTACGTCAGGCCCTAATGGCTTTATTCAGAGTTTAGAAGTCCGAAGAACCTTACAAGCGTAAGGTGGGTGAGCCTGAGCACTCCTGTGTGCTACGAAAGCAAGTAGATACGCAAATGTTTAGATGTTCAAAGTTTTATTCACTTTGCAACATTATTCTTGTCGTTTTTTTTAACATTTTTGCTTGTTAAAGAAATATTCACGTGGCTGAACAAAATCTGAGTACAATATTCCAATATGATTCCAAAAGTAAAAGAAATCTTTTTCATTACATCATGATTGTAGTAAAGAGATGAGATTTATCAATGTCCCCAATGCATTTCGAGCTGCATGGCTCTTCATCAGGGCGTTAATGTATTTCTATGGGAAAATAGAAGAAAACGGAGGTTAGCAGGTCAGGAGCCGAGTGTCGGTACTGCAAGAGTGTTAATTAAAATGTGAGTGAGTGACAATTTGCTAACGGATGGTGATGATTAGCAGTGGACTGTGATTATGGTAGAGCAATGGTGGGGGCACCCCGTGTGAATTCTGAAAAATAACGAAAGTGCCAGGAGACTTGTGATAGAAGAGAAAAAACGAGTGCACTGTGAAAGTCAGTGGCATCTGGGAAAAAGTGCTGCGAGCGGAGCGAGGAAAATAAACAATAGACTGGACGGTAGTGGAGAGCTCGAGTTACTATAAACGAGTAGAAAGACATGCAAGAAAGAATAGTACAAAGAACCCATGAGCGCGATGCTCGTGAAAAAGACTGAACATTAATAGTGCTTACCGAAAAGAGTGTAAAGCGATTAAGCGTTATAGGGTCCACAACGCGGTGTACGAAAGAACGCCGTCCGAGGATGCGGAAGTAAACCGGCAGTGGTACGCATGCGGCTCTTATCTCGCTCATGTGAAGTATAGAAAGAGGACGGTGTCCGTAAACACGAATACATGCAGTGTGTGTAAACAAATGTACGTAATGTTCAGCAAGTGTAATGGAAACTGAGAGGGAAAAGAATATATGTAGAAGTGTGGTGAAGTGTGAGCAAGAAGATTTGAAAAAAGTTGATGTGAAGGAAGAGAATAAAAGAGGCGGATAAACTGTGACTGAAGAGCTGAATAACATAAAAGTGAGGTACGAAAGGTATTATGTGGGATAGGCTGAGGGTGGAGTGAGAGTATGAGTGAGAGAAGTGTAGTTGTGTGACAGGAAGATACCATAAAGAAAAATGAGAGGAGCAAGTATAAAGCATATGGGTCAGGTAAAGGAAATTATAATGCATGTGAAGATGCAGGCAGAAGGAGAAAAACCAGCAATTACAGTCAACGTTATTCAAAATGCATTAAAGGAAACTGCTAAATTCCAGACGCTGATTGAGTCCTTTCGGGTGGGCAGTGCCAAGTTTGAATATCCAATAATTCAGAGTTTGACAGATGGAATGGTCCTTCACAAAGTGGCAACAGTCCCCTCATCCTACTACAAGTGCCTTACAGCCTTTGGCATTTGCAATATGGGACATCCTCCATGATTTTGACAGAATTCCTTGTCCTCAAAAACCCTAAAAAAGGCCGTAAGAGTAAAACTCTGCTGTATTTTTGGATAACACACAGATTAGACAGAAATATTGATAACAATAAAATTTGTCTTTGAGCTGCACACCAGTCTCAAGTACTTCCCCCCCTAGCATTCATTATGGATATCCTATGTTAATTTATAGGGGATCAAAGATCCCATGCTCAGCTCTCCGCATGCTGTTGCAGCACTCGTGCTTCAGTCCTTTCCTTTCTCTTTCCCCTTTTTCACTGCTTCTAGTTTTTTTGTGCCTTCTCGTTGCTTTTCCTTCTTTTTCTTTGCTTTCGCCTTGCTTTTTCCCTCATACTTTAAGGGCTTCTCCTTGCTTTTCCCTCGTTTTCACTGCTCTCTCCTGGCTTCTCCCCCTCGTTTTTTCGTTTTCACAGCTTTCTCCTTGCCTTTTCCTTCTATTCTTTGGCTGATCCCAGCAAAAACACCACGCCAGGATACCCTCATGGGTGAGTAGCCGAGCTCTACAACTCCGAGTTGATTGATTGAAAGATAGAGGCTTAGGCCGGTATGTGTTGACACATTTTCACCCAGACAAAGGATGGAAAACAAACCTTTTAATATGTCAGGTCCCTAGTTACTTCATATGGTCACATAACTCTGAGGTGCCTTGCTCTAGCCTTGTTATTTATTATGTAATAAACTAAATATGTGTTATATTTTATGGAACAAGGTCCCTCCATGACCCTTCTGTAAGTGTCTTTTAAAAGCTTGTTGTACTCTGGTTCCCTCTTAAAAGCAATTTGCTGTTGTTTGTACTAACTATGATGTATAAATGTACACAGGTTCTAATTTGTGGCAAAACACAAAATTTAAGCAGTGGAATATGAACCACTTTCAAATCAATAAATCAATTTGTTACCAAATTATAAACATGCTAGTTAATGCCTGAGTTTGGGGGGAATAGATTTGTAAAAACACATCTTAAACGTTATTTATCCTTCTTGCGGTTTAGCAGCAGTTATAATTATGCTCACAGCTGGCTCCAGCAGTGTGAATTGTGATGTTACAACTCTGCTGTCATTTCTTTCGAGTAGTCATGTTGACATTACAGGTAACTGGTTATTTCACAACCAGACTGTAATAAGGAGATTAGACAAAAGTGTTCAAGTAGTTATTTGAGGCTTTCGTATATGATAAATAATGTTAGAGCGTAAGTAATCAATTCAGTGTCCAGGCTATTTCAAGCGGCTCAGGGTTTGGGATCCTAAAATCTTATTTTTTCTGTAGATTTATTTTTTTAATACTGCTGTAGATTTTACTAATGACTCAGTTACTTACCAGTAATCTCCATTACCCTGAGTCATAGTCTTCCTTTTTCACAGTCCTAACCAGTAAGCACTCGTGTTCAGCCCACAGAATTTACCCATACAAAAATAAACACCGCAAATAAATCCACCCCATATATTTCCACAGGGGGTAGATCCCACCTGACCCATAAAGAAGGGGCTATCTGATGTTACTTCCTGAAATACAAAGTTATCAAGACATCAATTTTTTCCCACTTTTTTCTCTTGGAAAGAAGTGAGGGAGAGAACCTAGGACTGGGATGAGGAAGACTCAGATTTGGAGGAATGAAGATTACTCATTCTTCTTCCTTGTCACAGTCCTAACCATTGTTATATTATGCTATTATAACTTATTGGTGCAATGACCCGTAGGTGTATGTTAGGGCTTCGCTAACATGGGGCCCATCAACTGACTAAAGCAACCAGGGCTTCACGATGTTTTTGAACTTCGCAAATTCTGGACAAGTACAAATGTAGTGCGGAAGTTGATTCCAGGCTGAAGGGGCGGTGAAGGAAAAGGATTGTCCTCCAGAGTGAGCTGATGTAAGGCCCCGAGCATGAGGGCTGAGGAAGAGCCTGCTGGAAGGTTATAAACCAAGCATGAAACAGTAATCTACACCACCTTCAGTTTCGATAACAGTATCATTGGCGGCCACTAGCAGGGCATTACCATAGTGAAGTTGACTCATGACTGAAGCTTGAACCAGAGTTGTCCTAGCAGAGGATGGCAGCCATGGGAACAATTTCCTCAATACACACAAGGTAGCAAAACAAGCACCACAGGTAGGGGAGATGTGGTCTTTTGTAAATAGGGCCTGATCTAACCTGATTTTTTGGGTTAAGATTGTGAAGAGAAAATCAAGGATACTTAAAATGTAGCATTTGCTGCAGACATGTCCCTGCCCGAAAGTCCATTGACTGCTTTTCAACCCCTGTTATTTAAATAACCTGACCACTGATCCTAACATTTTATAAAAGGTTTAGCTTATTTCAGAATCTGTTTGAGCTACTGATTATCTTCTTTTAATACTCCAGGCAAAGACAAATGACCTGCAGGTGGAAGATATCACCTGGGCACAGGACAAGAAGTTGGATCTTGAAACCAACAGTCAGCAGCCACAACAATCAATAATCAAGGTAGAAGTAGAGGTCAACAAGAAACCTGAAGAGGTAGAGTATAGTGATATGTTAGATAACGATTTACATAGAACGGGGGAAAAATATTTGCATACAACATTAAAGGTACTAATGTGTTGATATTATGGCTGATTTTTAATAATGTGCTTAATAAAGGTAAAGCAATTTGGTGGCTAAAATGCATGAAGATGGGCAGGTGCTGTTGAGGTGGTGAAAAAGTAAAAAAGTTGTAGAAAATGTAAACACAATTATGAAAAATCTACTAACATCCCATGGTTGGAGGGAAACACCTTCTGAGCTGCAGTTGTTTCATTACATTTTATGACAGAACATATTATAGGCTAATGGGAAAGGCCATAGAAAGTGTTAGTTTGTCAATATTTAGGTTAATGGAAGACTATCATAATCAACACTTTATGTAATCAGTAAGGTCAGAATGGAGAGTTGTGCGAAGCATTTCCAATGGAAACATCCTTTGTGACGTATTAAATTCAATAATAAAAACGTTTTTGGGGTCAAATGAACATAAAAGTGAGACATAGAAATAAGATATATGATACATATATGATGAAATACATCATAAAATTCCACGTATTACAGAACATAGGAGCACTGTCCGAAAAATAAAATGCCCACATTATTAGATCATCCTCACAAATATACAGGTAGAACGAATAAGCAGCAACAAACTGTAAAAAGACCTGAAAGTGGGCTGATATACTTCAGTGTAAACATTCCCTGAGAAATAATCCTTGTGTTATGATCCATTTTGGGAGTATAATTTGGAATAGACGATACATTTCACACTCAATAATTCTGAACACGATGGTGTGCGATAACTATTTCACCCAACATACTCCTAGTTAAGGCCGGATTAATCTTAATTACAAATTTGTAAACCTTGGTGTCTCTAATAATGGGTGAGAAAAAAACTGTTTCTGTCAAGGTCGCTATAGGTTACTGTCAGGATGAGTCCCTTTTTGAGTAATCGGCAAGACATCCTGTCTCCGCCACTGACTGAAGATTTACCAAGTGCTTGCGAAGCACTTGCCTTACAGGGTTATTCAGTAATGTAAGCCCTCAAATCAAACTTACTAAGTATCAAAGCCAATTTATGTAGCTCTGTGTGGCTAAGTAAATCTAGAGTAACCCAAGGCCGTATAAGTTGATGCCTTGCGTTACTTTGTGCTGGGAAGGGGTTGCATGGATTTTGGCGCATTTCCAGATTTTCTAAGAATACTACTGTGGGAATGGTTCAAAATGGTACGCCTTCCCAACGGAGGCATAATGAAGAGCAGTATGTTTATTTGACCTCGTTATTTCATCTTTCTACATGTGCTTCATTCAGTATCACACATAGAAAGAAGAAAATGCCTCAGAGGATCACCTTCCTGCACAAAAAACAATCCTGCCTGGAGCGAGGCAGCACTCAGTGCACAAGCGCAGGGAATGCATCAGATCTTAGTAGATATGTTGTATTTCTGCTCTTTTCCTGTCACTCTGCACAGAGGCTTTGCGTGACTATTTAGCAAATCTGGGCTGGAGTGATTGACGGTACAGTTAATTTGATACTCTCCATCTAAAAAACCAGGAGAAAGGGAGCTTGTTTGCCACCAAAAAATTGAAACAATGCAAGCGAAAAGTTGGAGGGAAACGTTATCTTTTAAGCTTACAAAAGATCTGATTGTTAAAATGGAGCAGATAAGGGTTAGAAAGCCGGTGTGACCACTAGGTAGTCTACAAGAAACGCTTATCAAGGGGTAAAAGTTAGATGTACTAGATGACTACCATAAAAATGGTTGATGCTAAAAGGATTGAGCAGTTCTTAACCTGAAGTCTGTAACACTTACAAAAGGGTTAAAATATTATGAACAGACAAGGTGCACATACATTTATTATTTTTTTGTGGAGTTTTATATAGCTCATACTCAACCCGAAGGGACCAGAGCTCTTTCAATGAGCACCAGTTGCGTTACAGAGGGACACATTCCTTTTGTTAGGAACAGCAGGATTAAGTGATTTGCCCACAATCACAAGATCCTGAGCATCCCTGCCTAGACTCGAACACAGTTCCCCAGCTTCGAGGTTGACCACTCTAGCTGTTAGGCCACATCCTCTGAAAAAACATTAAAAGCTAAATATAAAATTATATTTCCAAATCACCATTTAAATGTAAAGAATTTGAAATTGAGGCTAAAAATCTTGGGGCATATTATCAAGGAATTGCGATAATTATTGCATTTCCTGCCTAGTGCGACTTTGCACATCGCCGGCTATCGCTGGATTCGATCGCCGAGATATTGCCTTATTATCAACGCATATCTCCATGGCGATCAAAAATCCAGCGATAGCAGTGAAATACGGGTTTATCGCTGGGGATACACCGGCAGTGTAAGGTGAATCCCCGTTAATAGGGAGCTGTGGATTGAGCCGTACAATCCACCTCCCATATAACATATAGGCAGGTCAGTATTTTCTTAGAAGTTAATTCCTGGCCATAACCACGGTTAGCGCTGCTTTTTGTAAACGCTACGTGTGTCCTGGGACGACTTGTAAATGACGCAATGGACAGTTAGCGATATTTTCCTTTTAGTTTTTGCAGGGAATCCCTACTTTGCATCTCATCAGAGATGCAATGCAAGGCGCGTGGAATACGGCTCCTAACATGCGCTAATGCATTGGTAATAGGGTGATATTATTATCATGTGACTGGGGTAAGTGTCTGCAAAGTTTCAGTGCTCCGTACATCAACTCCTTGTGTTTGCTTTGTTTGCCCTAAGTTGGCAGGGTATGCCCAGACATGGGTCTCTTGCTCGCTTTGCCACTGGATTCAAGCTAGCCTGGCTGATGAAGGGTGTTATCCAGAAACCCATCCCAGGATGCTTGTTTCCGTTTGAGGGAGACCTGGCTTGGCAGTTCGAGCTGGACTGTTCCCATGAAGCACAGGGTCAAGACTAATTTACATATTGCTGGGTCTGAACTGAGGTGGCGAAGTGAGCTAAAGAATGCTGATTGATTCAACCCAGATCTGTGACAGTGGGTGAGTGTCTAAAAAGTTTCAGTGCTCCGTCCATCATTTTGTTGTGTTTACTTCACAAGCTTTCACAAGATTTAGTCTTCATGGCATGGTGAGACCAAAAGATCCCTATAATTAACTGTAGCCAGGGTCCTATCTCCGCAGCACAGCTCTCATCCTGCACTGTATCACTTGATGCAAATGTAAGCACTTAAGGGCAAGCACTTGGACAACACACAACACTATTCAAGGGATTTTAATGTAATTGCATAGCAATGTTTGTTAGCCATAGCATGATATTTCAGAGATAAGCTACTGATTCCCAGATGTAATCCTCAGATTAACAGCCCTTCCAGTTGACTAGAAGCATGAGCCTGTACCTCACCCTCTTGAAATCCTGGATATCTCTTAGCAAAATACTCAGGATACTGAGGATCGCAGGATGTTTTTTAATTACCAAAGTGCCCTCATGAGCTTGCTTGAGTCTTGATACACGAAAGACTGGAAAGATATGTAGATTCAAAGGCAGATCAGATTGAACCACAATAGGACAGATTAAAGTGAAGAAGACCTTGCATATGCTACTGTTCCGGGGCTAAAATTGGTATTTCTCTCTATCTAGATGCATTTGGAGTACAGCCATACTTGATCAAAGGCTTGTAGAATGAGTAAATTGGAGCCAGCCATAAAAGGGAAACAAACGTGGCACCCTAGTTATTAATTAGTTCAGACATATCACAGACTGCTAAAAGGGGCCTGCCAACTGCGGGTTTGTTGTGGGCATTAGAATGTGAAACTGGAAGAATATTTTTTTTGTGAATTGATCTACTATCACCACACTCATTCCTTCGCTTGATAGGTGAGAAGGCCATTCGATATCTAGGGGACACGAATTTAGGAACAGAAGAGCATTTGGTTCAGGAACATCAAGAGTGAACAGACAGCCCTTTCGAGGGAGGGGGTGTGGCCGGGGTGCCTGAATGGCTGACAAACAACAGTGTCACCCTTCTCAACCCCTTCCCCCACGAAAAGCATGACTATGATGTTGTGACTCCAGCTGGGGGGAGGTTGCTTCCGATCAGAGGCACTTGGCAAGCCACATTTTTGGATGCCTGAGTGTTGGAGATAGTTTAAACAGATATTATATTATCATCCTGGAACCACTACCATAGCATTTTGTCAGCCTCCTCTACCCTAATCAGCAGTTCGACATTATGCAGTTTTGCAGGGGATAAAACTCTTGCTAGACAAGGCAGCGATAGTCCCAGTGCCTAAAGCCAATTTCTATCAGCGGTTTTACTCTATCCTCTTCTTGGTTCAGAAATGTTCTGGAGATTTCCACCCAGACCTGAAATGGTTGAACGTCATTGTCTCACATCAAACTTTCAAAATACTGTTTCTCTAAAAGAATCCTCCACTTATCAAGGGAGGGGATGTCTTATGCTCAATTAGCTCAATTGACCTGATTTGAGAATATCTTCACTTACCAATTAACTCAAGTTCCCAAAACGATCTCTGTTTGGAGGTGATTTCTCTCCATTACTAATACAGGATAGTGCCCTTTGGGCTTACATTAGTATCAAGATTAAAAATGAAGTCCTTGGCACCCTTGGTGGGTATTCCACATTTCTATGGTATTTACTGGGATGATTGGTTTATTAAAGCCCCTTCTTTTTTAAAGGAGGAAAAGGATTTTCAACAAACCTCCAAGATACTTCAAGGTCACAGATTTTTACTCAGCGTCAAGTCCTCCCTTATAACGTAGCAGAAGCTGAAGTTCATAGGTGGACCCTTACATACAGACTTGGGGCAGGTCTTTCTCAATCACGAGAGGAAAATCAAGATAACCACCCCTCTATCTTCTCTTCTATGGCAAAATGAAGCTTCTGCAAGAACTTGGCTCAGGTGTCAGGGGTAGTTGGGGTTCTCCTTTTCCATCTTACCTTGGGGTCATCTCTACCTGTACCCCTTGGTCCATCATCTGATTTTGTTTTGGAACCCTTCCTCAAGGAAATTATGATCTCTCCATTTCGGTGACAGACCAGATTTGAGATAACTTGTAGTGTTGGCCAACATAATGGACCAGGGCAAAGAGTTGTGTCTCCATATTCTGCTATTCTGTGTAATCTTCACAAATGCAAGTAAGAACATGATGAAGAGCAGTTTTGAGTAACCTCGTGGCCCAAGGAAGGTGGGCTCAACAGAGGCTCTTCGTCCTTCCAATTTGAAGGAGTCAGCTGCCACTCAAAGGCATTTCTACATTTTCTCCCCTGATTTGCAAACAGCCTGCATCTTTTCAGAACAAAAATCAGGTGACAAGATCATATGTACACTGTCAGCGTGGGATAGGACCTCTGGCTCCTGTTTCTCCTTTCTTGGAAGATCTGCCTATGGGCAAAAGAGAATCACCAATCTCTATTGGCAATTTATCTTCCTGGGAAGGAGATTGGTCCTGCGGACTTGCTGAGTCATCACTTGCCATCCTCAGTGTTACTATGCCTGTGTACTCACCTCTTCCAGTGGATCACCAAGAAATTAGGGCTACTGTGTCTGTATTTATTTGCCACACAGCAGAACTCTTTTTTCCCATTATTCTGCAGCCTGGCTCTTTACCAGAGAGGCTGGGCGAATTTTGCATGCATAATCCCATGGTCGGAGAGTCCCCTTTATGGTTTCCCCCTTTTCCATTACTATCAAGCATATAGAGGAACATTATGGACGATTAGGACTCGGAGGAAATTCTCCTATTTGTTCTCAGTTAGCCATGGTGACCTTGGTATTTGTTATTTCCTCAGCTGTCAATATCTCCTCACAGGCACTTCGCAATTCATTTTTCCCGTCTTTGGCTACTTCTCCAATCTCTACCTTCATTGAGACACCTCAACTTAGGGTTTGGCATTTGAAAGGATGAGTATTATTTCCTAGGATTTTTTTGTCGTGGTTGCTGAATGTATGCAGTGATGAAGTGATTCTACCCTATAATCTTACAATAGGCACTGGAAGAACTCTGAAGCCTAGTGTATTATGAGAAATGTTTCACCTTATTCTTGTGAACCTCCTAAATGTTTTAATGTTCCTTTAGGGCCTTCTAGCCTCGACTTTGAGAAATGAATGGGCTTCAATTTTACTGTGCTCTGACACTAAATATTTGGCTTTTGGTGCCTTGTCTTTTATGAAGCTTTTTCTTTCGCCAGCCAGTAATACATTGACCTCTGCTATCCTGAAATCTTCCTTTAGTTTTGCAAGCTCGACAAAGACCACAATTTGAGCTTCTTCTCATGACAAATTTCATATTTCTTTCAGCTAAAGTATTTTCTTAGTGGCCATTTGTTCCAGTAGAAGAATTGGTGAGATTGTAGCCATGTTGGCTCCATCCCCCTTATTCAAATTCTCTCTCAAAGAGATGGTCCGCAAACCCAGTCCATCTTTTCTTCCAAATGTCCTGACTAACTTTGGAGGATATTGGCCTCCTTTCCTGAATTTGTCTTGGTTGAACAATTTAACCTCCATACTCTGTATGCACATAGGGCCCTGTCCAATAATCTTGAAAAAAACACTTCTCTTCGCAAAGTAGATTCACTTTATGTTGCCTTTGGCTTTGCAGTAAAGGGTCTTAAGCCTTCTTTTTTGACTCTTATCTAGATGGATTTAACTGACCATTACTAAAGCATATCAGTTAGCAGCACAGGACCACCCAACTTCATATCAGGGAAGATTGACAAGGGGGATCCTTCTCTTGGACAGCTTTTAATGGGGCTTGTCTGAAAGACATCTGTTGTGCAGCAACATGAGCTTCACATCAAACATGGATGTCTCTTGATCATCTCCAACTAGGTAGTGGGTTCTCAACATATTATGGTGCTGAAGTGTCATGATCTGTGCAGGATCTATAAGTGCAATATTTCTTTGTGGAATGAATCAGAGATGTAGCATTATTTTGTGTGTGATTATTGTTTCAAAATCGAAATCGATGGTCTTCCTGCTTGGGTATTTTCTCATGGAGTAAGGTCTAGATGAGTTAGGCAGACAAGAAGGTAATGGCCTAGTTACTTACCAGTAATCTTCATTCTAATCTAGTCCAAGTATACCTTAGTCATAGTTCTGAATCCCCTCCATCCCAATTTCCCAGCTTGGTTACTTTGATACCTTCTTGGCCTTCTGGGACCAGGGATGCCTTCTGAGATGTAATTGTTTTGTTGGGCTAGGTAATCCATGTCTGCAGGGGCAGAATACCATTTATGGAATAATATCAGTGACAAGTAAGAGCTGCACTTGGAGTAGTGAAGATTACCAGTAAGTAACCGGTTCATTACAATAAGCCTGAACTCCCAATATCCTACTTATCAACAGTTACCTCTATGGCATTACCTCCCAGCTCGGTTGGGCGATAGAACATCATTGCATTTATTTATGTGTTCTGAATTTACTCTGGTTATTGTTTTTATGTCTTGACCCACATGCATGTTGATTTAGAATGATGCCATTTTATTTACCTTCGTTCTGTAAAGCAGTATTCAATAGCAGTAACATGGCCCGCGCTAATCAGCATTTAAAACAATTAAAATAAGTTCTGATCACACTTGGTACTTTCAGGAAGTGATCACTAGCAAATGAAGTGTCTCTACTTCCAGGCCAGATATTCTGATGTATAGTTTACTTAATGCGATGGATTCCCTTTGAAGTAGATTGGGACGATCTGGTTAGTTGAGCATGGAGTTGGGAGATGAGGGGAGCCCCTTACCCCAGAGCAGTCTTAAGCCCTCTGAGCTTTTAACACACAAAGGACCATTGAATGAAGAGCTCTGACGCCACCAGGTACATAAGATACATCATTCTGAGGTTAAAACAAAAGAGAGTGTGAGAATATTTTACAGATTGCTTTAATATCACTCACAAATGGTAAATCAATCCCCTTTAAACAACGTGTTTAGTCCACGGGCAGTTCTGAAGCAGATTGGGGGCACTGCAGTAGAAGAAGACGAGTCCCTGGCTGCAGCAAAAAGAATCTGCTATCTGCCTGGCTGACATTGAAAAATTTGATCCTTCCTCTGCAAACTGCAACAACTTTGCCTCTGTTGTCCCACGACTGGGGGTGCCAATTTCTACACCTGGTCCTAGAGATATTTGAACCTGCTATTGTTGGGACACCTGCCTGCTGAATGGAAGCTTCTTCTAGATGTTCTGGGCTGACAATATGCCCATGTCCTTGAACTTGAGGAGGGGGCTCCCAATAGGAAGCCTACATGAAGGGATCAGAGACAGACAAAACATGCCCAGAAGATCCACAGTAAAACATGTGTTTCAGTAAAACAACCTATGCTGTTTGAAATTGCAAATCTACACTAACACTTCTGTCGAGCAAGGTTCTAAATTGAGATTACTGATGTCAAGGCAGGATGAAAATGTTCCTCAGGAAGGCCCCTAAACACGGTAATTTTGTACTGCCACAAACATTGCCAGCTGCCTCAACCCCTTGTGGATGCTGGTGCAACACCTTCGACTCGAGCGAGTGGTCGGCAGCATCTGACATTCAAACGCAGCTCACCACGATTCAAACAATTAAAGAAAGTCAGTCAGTCAAATCCCTCCTCAGAAGATGCTCAACGCCTCTGAGCCCGAGGTTTGAAAGCTTTGAGGCAGTTCTGAAATGACCTCTCAGCCTGAGCTGCAATTTTGAGCCCCGATATGTCTCCACCTTGACAGGTACCATGAACTGGTTTGATCTACTGTGGACTATGATTTTAACTGAAAGCACTTCCGCTCAGTGGATGCCTACACTCCCAGACTCAAATATTTACATTTTGCATCCTTTTTATCTTAAACTTGCAGCCTGTCCCGACGTTGTCTGGGAGAAAAAGGCTGCTTCTGGGCCCCCACCCGCCCTGATGTTAAGGCTGCTTCAGTGCCCCTGCCCGCCCCGACATTAAGGCTGCTTCAGGTCCCCTGCCCGCCCCGACCCGCCCGCCCCAACGTTAAGGGTGCTTCAGGGCCCCTGCCCGCCCGACGTTGTCATTGTGTCCCTCGTTGCGCACCAGCGGGTGCTCGCTTCCTCCTGGTGCTCTGTCGGCAGCTTAGACATGGCTCCTGAGCTGCTTTGGTAACAGAAAGTGTAGCGTATCCTCAGGATGTGGGTGGAAGTCAGGCCACTGAATTGCATCACTCGGTAGCCGGATGTACCCAACATAGCATGCAAGGCTTTCACTGCTGCGGTACCCGCAAAGAGGCATGAGCAGTAGGAGTCTTTCTTACCTGCTCCTGAGTTCACCGCTCTTCTGCTCCTTGCCGGTCGTCACCACTCCTCCCCGCTTGTCCACCACTCCTCACCGCTCCTCCCCGCCTGTTCACCACTCCTCCCCGCGCTCACATCCCCTGCTCTTCCTCTTGCTCCTGTACGCCGCTCCTCCCCGCGCTCCTGATGTCAGCACGCACGTCGCGGCCGGCGCTTCTTCAAAGGGACTACTTTTTTTTATATTAAATTTTTTAAATAACGTATATTTGTTTTTTTAATATAGCCTATGTCCATCTGCTTGCCCTGACGTTTTCAAAGATGTATTGGGTGTTTGGATTGGTGGTGTAGTTTTCGAGTTTACCTGGCTCAAAGGACACACTTCTCTCTTTATAATAGTAGTATAGATTTGTGTGGATCTTAGAGTTTGCATGTTGTTAGGCATGTTGTGGTTTGAATGTGTTGTTATAACATGCAGCCCCTTTTGATACTGATTTTCGTCTCTGGCCTATCTATCAAACGTGAGAACAGTAATCTTTAGCAATCTCAGTCAGACTTACTACTCAGGCAATGATTCCAGCTGGGTAAGCTTAAATATCTATATTTGACTCTCTACTCATGTGTGTGAAATGTTTATGACATTCGAAAGTGGAACTGCAGTCTTTTAAAAAAAATAAAAATATATTTCTCTACTAGCAATATGTTTGCAATATGTTTTTTACAAATGTGCAGGAAATAACATCGGATGACAAATCAGCCCAGTATTCCAACAACAAAACATCTGTAAAGGCAAAATGTAAAAGAAAAAACAAAGTGCACCCGGAGGAAGAGCCTTTCAAAAGAAGGACATTTAAAACTTTCAGGTCTGCCGTGGGCAAAATGTTTAAAGGTCTCCCGTTTAAGAAGGTAAGCAAAATAATATTAATCTATTTGTGAGGTCCAGGGTTTGGAATCAAACAAACAGAGCCTGCCTATGTGCCACGAACAACTAATGTGTATAAATTAACTTAAGCACAACTTTACCTCTAGGGGAAACATGTAGCAAGCAACCGGTAACAGAAGCGAGCGCAGACCACTTTGCAGAATTGTGACAGATAACCATATTCAGTGCATTCAGTGGTGAATTTGAATATTGTGTAATAGTAAGCAGGTACGACCTATCTCAAATAGCTTCTCATGGGGGAAAAGGTAAACCCATCACAACAGTAACATATATTGGTATATACATATTTGTTAATCAGAACATTTGATTGATTTTCCATATAATAGCTGTTGCTCTCAAAAGCCAAACAGTGATTTTCTAAGATTTTACCCCGTGTAAAGACAGCTGGGTTGGAGAGGTTTAAAGAGTGCATGTGTGGCTGGCCATAGCCACACGGCTGACCGTAGAGACATGCACACTTTAAACAAGTGCAAAGGCAGAACATCATCTTCCCTGCCACCATTCAGCAATGGCCTGCCTCCGTCCTGGCACTACGGGGCATATTAGCGAGAAGCTCGTTAAAATTATCGCTGTATTAGCAGCAGGAAATTTCCGCTAAAACAGCGATAATGGGCTTTCTAATACGCGTTTTAGAATTCCAATACAAGCCCAGGTTAGATGTGCAGGACATCTAACCTGGGCTTCTATTGGAATTCTAGAAGGCATATTAGCAAGCCCATTATCGCTGTTTTAGTGGCAGATTCCTACCGCTAAAACTGCGATAATTTTAACGAGGTTCTTGCTAATATGCCCCTCCGTTCGGTCATGGGGTAACGAAAAATAAAATGCTAATGAATGAATTCATTGGCATTTTATTTTTCCATCTCTGGGGGCATTTTTGTGGGGCGATATAATGGAGAAGCCACCCCTAATTCACTCATGTTGTTATTGATTTCCAGAAAATTGAAAGTCCTTGCCTGGTAAATTTGTCTAAAACATGCTAAACTGAGGTAAAACATTAATGTTCCCATTTTATCAAATAGCAGTGAACGTTCATCATACATCAATGCAGGATTTGTTAGGTTACACTAGCATAATTACTAAGCATACCACTGGCACAGGTTGAATTTTTGTGTGTCAAGGTCAACAATATCAGCCTACATAAATATTTCATCCCCTATAGTGTCAGGTGATTTGCTGTTCTTAAGCCCACATCTACCTACATTGACAATATAATGGTAGTCGAGACACTGTATAGTGCCTCACATAGTTTTGCTTCCTAATTTAGTGCTTTAATGGAGACACTGTTGGTTCATTACCATGTTATAACTGCATCTCTAGACCTGTTTTTAAGTTTGTATTTGCTCCCAATCTTTCATACTTTTGGCTTTGATTACTCCAGTAGGTCTTCTGACTAGAGTATTGAGAGTGAGGTGAGAATGAAGTAAAGATCTTCTCTTCAAAGAATGATTTAATAAATCCATATTGTCATTATGATCCTACACAGCAAGGGAGTGCATTTTGTAGGTAAAATTATTCTCACATATGTCTTAATTTAACATGAACAAAAGATTACTAACAAGGATATTACACATATAGATTTTCAGGTAAATATACCTTCTTTGAGCTTACATATATTGGATTTTGTAACGTAACCATTGCATTTTGTAGTAGACAATACCATACATTGCACTAAACCAAACAAGAAGAAAGAAGGCAAAGCTAACTATACATGACTGGAGAAGGGTGAGTGAATGATTGACCAGTTACCTCCTCAAAAAGACAGTTCTTTTCACATATTCTACAAACAAATCGAGCCTACATGCCTGTTTCGCGTTTCTCCCACTGCACTCCCTCCAACACTGTGCATAACACTCGAGAAGCCATTGCTATAGTGAGTCCCTTACCGAAGAAATCAAAAAAACTCAAAATGTAATACTATTCAGCCAATGTTGGATGTTTGTATTGTATCGACATTCCACTTTATCACTACCAACCCCCTACTAGATATGATTTTCCTGCATCAGCAGAGATGCCCTAGGTTGTGTCAAAGATATCTGCAACCTGCCATTTTCCACACAAACCTGCTAGGCACAACAAAGATGCCAGTCATTGCATCTACCAACAAAGTGCTACAAACAGCCCACACAAGTTGCCCCTGCTTACATAGCACTGTGCCAGTCAAGTGGATAGAGATAGAATCGGCCCCTTGGTACTTCCAGCAGTGAGAAGAGACCACCTGTCCCACTGCTGCCACTTGCTTGAAGGTATGGCCTCCTACAAATGAACATAAATGAGAAAAATGCTTCATGTGAACTCAGTTTCAATACCTTTGACCTTCCCCATTCATAGTCAATGACAAACAGTCCCACACCTTCTCTTTTTCAGGCTTCTGGCAGAGGAAAGGGTCACCTACCATCAAGCACCTATGCAGTTTAGAGATAATTCCTCATCTTCACTCATGAGGAGGTCGTAGCTTGCAGGACTGAGTTGGGACATTCTACAGCACACATAAATATTTATGGACAACACATTTACCAATTTGTTAATTTTGATGTTACCTTGAAGACTTTATTAAGAATATCTATGTTTGATCCAATGCATGTTCAACTACATTCTGTTTCTAAACAGTTTTCCATGGTTAACACACACCATCAACAAATGTGTTTATTCTTCAGGCTTCGAAGGCTACCTGCTCCACAGAGGATCCCCCAGCCCCAGTCCAGAAAGTACAGGCCACACAGGATGTAGCAAAGGTGTGGTGGAAACGTCACAGGAAGCTGATAAATCAACCATTACAGGTGTGGTGGTGCTAACGATCATTCACCTATTGATTAATCCATCAAAATGGCAAAATAGCTCCATGTCCCAATGCATTCACCTGGGCATTTTATAGGGGTTTTGTGACATTTTTGATGCCATGACTTATTGAAATATTTATTTACTATGTAAAATCGAACATGTTTGCTGCTTTATGTATGAAGCCGACATGTTTCTCCTAAAGCAGGGAAAGGATCAGAAGGTATGCACTTCTTAGAGGACAATTGCCATTATCAATGTTGATGCAAAGATTTTTTCCAAGATACTGGACAATCGTGTTGACTTCTTATTGCCATAGCTGGTTCAATCTGAGATTGTGTTAATCAGGTGAATAGGTGGCAATATAAGGAAGGTTTGTCTGTCTGTCCTGGTGTTCGTGGCACCAAAAATGCCTTTAACAGAGCATACTGAGCCATCTCTACTTAGGGGCTTTACTCGTTTGTGTTCAAACCTATGTTTGTTAATTGCCTTTTATTAACTATCACCTAAACCTTGGGCAAAAAAACTTTAATGGCCATGTCTCTAGGCATTTGTTCTCAGCAGTAGCATGAGAGAGGAATGTTAGATCTCTCCTCTTTTATTTGCACTGGGCATAGACCCCTTTGGTTATAAAATAGAGGAAGACATCATGATTCAGAGGCTGATGTTCAAACCGTGGGGTGAGGGGAGGTGGGGGATCAAGATTAACAAGAGCTAACTTGAAGTCTAAATTCTAAAATTTCCATCTCAAGAGGGGGAGCGTTGCTCAGATTCGACATAACTCTCCTTTCAATGGGCTATGAGCTCTAACTCCTCTCTAGGTAGAAAAACAACCAAAGGCAGTTTTTAATTTATGTAGAGCTCATGTTCTATCTTTACCTTTTGTGTTGAGGAATAATTTGCTCAAAATAGCGAACAGTCTTTCATCTCCTGTGGCGGTAGGTCAAGGTGTTCCCCAAGGCTCTATACTCGCACCCACATTGTTCAATCTCTATTTAGAACGAATGGGAAATCTCCTAAGTAAATCCGGGATTCACTATCATCTCTATGCAGACAACACTCAACTCTACCTCAAGATTGCCTCCACTCACGATCTCTCCATCCTTAGCTCTACTCTCGACTCCATTCATAACTGGATGTCAACTCATCAACTGATTCTGAATCCCTCCAAAACTGAATTCCTCCTCTTCTCCTCCTCACTCTCTCCTCCCCCGGTTCAATCATGGATGGATCAGATGTATCTGCTAAACAATAAACCCATCATCGTCGACAGCGCAAAATCCCTTGGTGTCATACTAGACAAAAAACTCAATCTAATTCCCCACATCAATTCCATTGCAAAATCTGCTCGTTTCCAACTGCGCCTTCTTTGGGGAATCCGTCGCTTCTTCCCGGAGCAGGACCTTATAACCCTGGTGCAATCGCTGGTCCTCTCCAGACTTGACTACTGCATTTCTCTTCTTACGGGCCTCTCCAAATCCCACTTGTCCCCACTGAAGTCTGTTTTCCATTCAGCAGCTCGTTTCATCTTTGGGGCCAAAAGAAGCGATCACATACACCGATGTTATCCACCCTCCGCTGGCTTCCCTTCGGGGCTAGAGCTATCTACAAGACCGCTTGTATCACCCACAAAGCCTTGCACTCTTCCTCTCCTCGCTATCGGGCGAATAAACTGAAACTCTCTGGAGGCTCTAGACCTTCACGCAATGCGGAGAATCTATTGCTTGAACCTCCCACTTTCAAGAAGGAAAGAACGATGGCCCAATCCTTTTCAGGGAACGCAGTGACAATCTGGTACTCCTTTCCGCCTCAGCTCCGGACCACCGCCTCCTCCCAGGCCTTCAAAAGGGACCTCAAAGTTCTCCTCCTCCAGAGACACCTCCAAAAATAACTCACGTCCTCTTTGTTATTTGAAGGAAGACCTCCCACTACTGAAAAGTCTAGCTTCCATGATCATGGAAGTGCCTTCCTAGTGTGTTCTTGTGGTTGGAGCGTTCGCCTTTTTTACAGTACTATCCATGTACTTGTATTGGGTACCCATTTGTAACATGCACACACCACTTTGACCGTGTGGTACTGCTACCTCTCACATGTTTTTACCTTTGATACTTGCACAAGTGCCACCTTTGCCTACGTAACAATTGTTCTTGTGCCTGAGTGTCTAGCACATTTTGCAGTATTATACCTCAAATTATACTTTGTTTCTCTTGTAACCTGCACACTTGTCACTTTTTCTTTTTTCCTCTTGTGCACTTTTTACTACCTCATGTATTTTTGGTTGCTCACAATTTTTTACTACCTCATGATTTTTGTTTGCTCACAAGTGTCACTTTTAGCTTATGGAACTTAATGTCTGCTTTTGTAATCTGTTCTCGTGTAATACTCTCATCATGTAATATTTGTGTTCCTATTGTGAAGCGCTCTGACGCCTTCGGGTAAAGTCCGCGCTATATAAAAATGCATGAATAAATAAATAAATAAATAAAAAGCCGCCCCCACACCCCCCCATTTCGCTCTGGATTAGCCAGGACTGATGCAATCCCCAGCACTAAGGAAATGCCATAGTGCAGCCATAGGCCTGACATATTTATTGTGAAAAGCATGTGTTGAACTCAAAAGGCAGTTAGGTGTGGATTTTTATTTTCCTAAAATTAAATCCTACATTTAGATTTTTTTACAGGGAATTTCCCAGATTACTGAAGTAGGCAGGGGTTTTGATGGTGGCCACCACTGTGACCCACCTTGAGATACGATTGTTGGAAATGGTGCACAAAGAGTAAAGATGCCAAAACATTAGACAGCAAACAAAAGCGACAGGTAAATGAGGTAATCTCATCACATGGATAACATGGAATGTCTGTGGTCTAAATAACCCGAAGAAAACACAGCAAGTGTTAGCCTACTTAGAGCGGCATAATATTCAGTTACTCCTACTGCAGGAGACTCACCTCACTAAACAAGCAGCAGAGGCAATTGCAACTAGATGGCTGGTGTGCGTTTAACATCTTCATACTCCTCCTATGCAAGGGGGTAATTATATTAATTTTAGAAAAGTACCCTTTAACCTCCTACATGTAGACGCGGCTGAACATGGACGCTATATAATAGCGCAGGGTAAATTATGTTGCCCTCTGATGACTATTGTGAATGTCTATGGTCCTAACATTGAAAACACTGGTTTTTATGAGACACTAAGGAGCAAGATACACATATTTTCTCCAGCTACACTTATTTGCGGAGGCGACTTTAATGTTGTGCTAGTGCCTGATGTAGATCGGATGTCCTTTGCAGAGACCATACACAAAAAAACTTCCCTATCTGTTTTAATTGGTATGAGAGATTTGGGTCTGCTGGATATCACGACTTGACTTTTGTCTGACCTCGCACGATGTGAATACATGGACCACTACAGTCCAGCATCTACCAAAGACATTGTCAGATCACTCCCCGGTTTTACTGCACCTGATTATACCCACACACATGCCATCACAGTTTCAATGGCGCTTACAACCATCCTCATTGCTAGATCAGGTATTTCATGAGGAATTAAGAGCAGCAATAGCAGAATACATTAGTAATAATGTTGGCTCAGTACAGAGCATGGGAACGATTTGGGAAGTGCTTAAAGTAACAATTTGTGGAGTCTGCATAGGATTACAAGCAGGTGTACTCAAGTCCTTACGAAGTACCATGAGGCGTCTTGAGCAGGAACTGGAGTGCCTTGAACGAAAATATGAACTTACAGCAGACAAGGCGATGCTATCAGATATCAGAACAAAGAATACGGAATATAATGAGACAGCAGAGAAGGAAGTGCGACATATGTCGCGTAGATGGACAGTTAGGTATAATGTGGAAGGAGGTAGACCTGGAAAAGCATTGGCGAACAGAATTGCGAAACCCTGGGCCACATCACATATTGTCAGAGCGATCACAGATGATAACACTATTCGGTATGACTCGCTGGGTATACTGGACTCTTTTGTGAAGTATTATCAAGCGCTATGCACCAGTAAGCAATCAGCGGATAAAGGGGAGATAGAGCAATATCTGGAGGATATAGCATTAGTGTGGCTATCACGTGGGTAACAAGATTTCTTAATGCATCAAATAACACTTGATGAAATTCGAGATGCTATTGAGGCATTACCTAATGGGAAAGCAACAGTCACGGACAGCTTGCCTGCAGAATTTTATAAGGAATATATTGAACTGTTAGCTCCATATCTCCATGAGATGTCTATGGAGGCCCATGAAACTAAACAGCTTCCACCTATGCTTCACGAAGCAAGTCAAGTCAAAAACCACTTTATTCGATTTAGTTAAAAATCATAAAAGCATACTACAATAAAAAGGGCAATTTGATATCATAAAAATTACAAACACAGTTATCATTTATATACACAGTTTAAAAACAGTTTAAAAACAGCTGAAATAGAGAAGGTGATTATTAGCCAACATTACCGATACAAAGAACACATTTCATCTTCCAAAGAGTACCCCCATATTACATTTTCATTCGCCTCCTCCTAATCCTAACTGCAGCCACAAGATAGGTAGCCACGCTAAACATGACCAAGGGTGAGTCCAGCAGTTGGAGATACAGGAGGGCTGGTTTTGCCTGAAGAAAAGCTTTATCCTTCAATAGGGGTACCAGGTACTTCTGTCTGGGTATGTTATAAAAATAGCAAAACAGCATAAGGTGCATGTTGTCCTGCAGTGAAAAATTGTCACATTTACACACAGGTGCATCCTCCTGTTTATACCAACCCTGGCTATCACATAGAACCATATAAATCTGGTTGAACCGGAATTTTACTAAAAGCCACCTATGCAAAGGGATATTCACTGTAGCAAGGTACGGTTGAATATCAGAGCAAGTAATGGTCATGTAATGAGCTCTAACCGTGGGCTTAATTAGTTGCTGGTCCTCTCTCTCCAGGGTCTTCAATTTGGAGAAATTGAGCTTGACCCAATCTAGGTCAGATTTCTTCAGTCCCATGGGGGCAGTGAATATCTCAGGGCATCCTAATTCCAGAGAACACCTACGGATATATGACAGCCAAGCAATGTTTTTGGATTTCTCCAGTTTTAAACAGTCCAACAGTATTTTATGGTCACGAAGCACTGATAATAGTGTTGTTGAAGCCTGGAAAGGAGCCCAATTGAGGCAGATCAAATAGATCACTATCACTCATTAACACCAATGCAAAAGTGTTAGCCACCAGACTGCACCTTCTCCTCCCCCCAATGGTACTTCCAGACAAGTCTGGGTTTACACCAACCCGTTCTACGTCGCATAATTTGCGAACGCTATTTACAGTACTACATATACTAGAGCTTACATTACCTGCGGTAGTGGTCCTACTAGATGCTGCTAAGGCATTTGATTCCATCACCAGGAAATATATGTTTGCGGTCCTCCATCGCATGGGGGTGCCCTTCATTTATACAAATTGGATAAAATTATTATACACAGATCCAGTGGAGTGAGTGCACATCAATGGACAGGCATCTGATACATTCCGTACACAAGGCAATGATGCCCATTGTCACCACTACTGTTCGCGGTCATACTGGAACCATTGGCATGCATCTTGCCACAAAGGTATGCAGAGGCAGCACTCCGCTTCTACCAACGGCCCTTTGCAGTATCAATGCACGCAGATGATATGGTCTTATACGTTTGTGAGCCTGACACATATCTCGAACAACTTATCCGAGAATATATCCAATTTGAATAGCATTCAGGGCTTGGTGTTAACTGGGACAAATCGATCATTCTCCCACTCACACAGTACACCGTGCATGGAAATCGGGTATCCACTGGAATGGTGCACAGATCCAGTAAAGTACCTTGAAATATGGATCTATAAAGATCCACAGGAGGTTTTACAGACCAACTACGGGAGGGCAATCAAGCTGCTTGAGGGACCAGTGGCTAGGTGGATACATTTGCCATTGTCAATTGCCAACAGAATAGCACTGATCAAGATGATTGAACTGCAAAAATGTTTATATTTATTCTTGAATATCCCCATTTGCTTAAAACAACACTTCTTCACCACACTTCGCACGCTACTCATCACGTTAACATCGGGTGGGAAGAAGCCGAGAGTGAAGTGGGAACAGTTAACAATCCCATATGTCATATGATATGGGTGGATTCATGGTTCCAGGTCTCAGGTTATACTATCTGTGTACTCAGGCGCAATATGCCTATTATTGGCAACAAGCTCCCAATTTCACCCCACATGTAGCTGTGGAGGCGGGTGCAGTTCACTGCATACCACTTAAGGCAATGGCTGTAAATAATAGTACAATATTTGATAAAGGGTGTGGAATGAGCATGGAAAACGCGCACAGAGACTCCCGTTATATGCTCCAGCTATGCCACTTCTGCACCAATTTGCAGTACCAGTAATGACTGGTTAGGTCAAGGTCCTGCATGACGCGAGAATGTGCACAATGGGAGATTTATTTATAGATGCGAAATTTGTAGATATCCCTACGATCGTCGAGGAGGAACAGGGCGCTGCGATGATGATCTTTCTCTATACCAGATTAAACGCAGCAATAGGTGCATTATACTCTTGTTTTCCGGCAGAGCCACAAACATTAAGGGCTCTACAATTAATTTACACAACGCAAACCATAGCTAGACTTATCGCGCGGCTGTACCACGTTTCACAAATGGAAGAAGCAGCTGGGGTGGAAGGGCCACTAGAAAAATGGAATGCTATTCTCACAGAGCCATTAACGATAGATGACTGGAAGTCATGTTGCAGGCTAATGGGACAATTAACTGCAAATGGAACCTTAGAATCATTCACGTTAAATATTTACATCAGATGTACTACACGCCTGCTCAGCTTCACAGATACGGGCTGCGTGTGTCTGCCTGCTGTGTTCGATGTAATGCGCTAAACGCTGATTTCTAATATTTAGAGTGGAACTGTCCAAAGGTTAATGAGTTCTGGGTACAAGTCACGCACACCCTGAGAAAAATAGTGGGGGAACAAATTCACTGCACGATGTAAAAGTCTTTATTGGGGAATGTCACACGGATACAAGTTCTCCATCGGAAACTAGTGGCTATAGCACTACTATTAGCGAAACAAAGAGTCTCCATTCATTGGGGCGGGAGGCCCGCACCAACCCAACAACGCTGGGTGAGTGATATGGTCAAATATAGAGACCAACTTACCTGCTATGCTGAGGAATTTCCAAGTGCAGCCCGACCACGTGACATATGGGGCCCGTTAGCTTCCCATGTATTGACCACGCTTGATGACTAATAGTTCATATGTAAGTGATGTTACTCTTATTAAGCTGCTACATGTGTTCAAACTATGAAGATGACATTTTGATGTAAAGTGACAATCCAATCCTTTGTGCTTTGTAAATGTATGCACATGATGATGAACCATCAGCTTGTTAATTTACTCCAAACTCAATAAAAAAAGAAGAAAAATAAAAGATTTGCATTGTAATTCATTCTTGCTAGAATCTCTTCTTAGATGTCTGTCAGGGTCTTCTAGCAAAAAACATAATTGAATAATACATACGTCCATATATACAAAAATATAACTTTAGATTCGTAAAGGGGCTTTGGTTCCACACTGTTCTATCACTGGCCTGTCATTTACACTCTGCTTCCATCCATGTCAGCAAACTTCATGGGGTAGTGGTGCAGTCTGCATAAGTCATAAACTTTTTTGCTCTACGAATGATGCCATTTTCATCATGTGTGTACATCCACTTGAAAATGAGCACTACTGAACCCGGCCCTTTTTGCAGGGTTTCGCCAAATTTGTTGTTTTCTGTTGCTGAACCCATTTTTGATGGCATAAGGAAACTTATTCCCTGCTAACCAATACTAAAGTGCTTGTGCACTCTCCTTCAAGCATGGTAGAATTCTGTATAGGCAGATACACAGCAAATGCAACATCCTTGACAACATTGTCACCTTGGACCATGCAATGCCTCCCATCACCCATAGCAGCAATAAGGATCAAAATTCAAAGTTGTCTTTGATGGATCGCTGTGCCGCTCCCAGGTTTCCATCCATCAAATCTGCATCTGTGTGAAATACTTTTTCTACTATGTATCTAAAGGTGTGGGAGTTCCACTCAGTGTTCCACTGTGCGAGTACCTCTGGGCCTATACAGAAAACACACACATTTTACCCCAATTAGTGCGCAGTCAAACCAGTTGCTCAAGCTCATCAAATAATGAAACTGCTATTGGGATTTCCATGGCACCATCTCTAAGATACATCAGCATTTAATGATATGAAGTGCACTCCATCTATCTTTGGGATCCCTTAGTCTCAAACTCCTCATGAAGCCCCACTGCAAATGGCTCCACAAACCAATACAAAGAGCATGGTGGATAGAGGGCACCCCTGCCTTGTAGTCTTACATATCTTATATGATGAAGAAATTAACTTGCCAGTCCAAGTCCATACTGTGTGTCTGTTGAAACCTCAGTACACCTTATCCGGTATTCTCCAATGCACATTCGAGCAAGAGTTAACTGAAGGAATTTCCAACTCAGAGGATTAAATGCCTTCTCGAGTTTAATCGACAATAGTAGGACCTGGACCCTGTCCCCTCTATTAGTCTCCTCAAGGAGACAAAATAAGTGTCTATAATTTATCAATGTACTTCTCTCTACAATAAATCCATAGTGATCTGGGTGGATCAAATTCGTCAGTAGGGTCAGCAATCTATTGGCCAGCACCTTACCCAAAATCTTATAATCAGAGTTTAAAATCTGTGAGGGTCTGTAGAATTATATGCTCAGAGGGTCTCCATCAGGTATGGGCAACAACAGTATTAGGGCCTAGTGCAGTGTCAAAGTTAACATGTTCAATTAATTTGCAGGGGTATAACATTTTTCCAAGTGTGGTATTAGTACATCACTGTTGTAAGTAGGGTAAAACGATATGGGAAGTCTATCAATTCCTGGTATTTTCCCCAGTGCTACCTCCAGGAAGGCCGCCTTAATTTCTTGTTCCATAATGGGGCCTTTCAACTGCTCCGGAGTGTCTTCTGAAACTTACCTCAGTGGTAATTGATGGGGATTCTCCTCTATAATGGGCTTAGGTGCATATATGTGTTGGCCATATAACGTGCTACAATAATGCATCAGTAATATCAGCCTGTGAGTAATGAATATTCCTGGTTGTACCTCAAATTGTATGATGGGAGTATCGCAGTGAGTAGGTTTTGTAAGCCATGCCAAGAGCTTTGCCGCTTTGTCCCCATCCCCATGTGGTCTAGTGCGATATTCTGTGTAGTTTGTGCTCTTCAACATCTCAACCTCTCAACGAGTGTTGCATATGCTCCCTTTTTGGCAATTATAATGGCTGCGATGATGATTCTGTTATTACGTTATCTACCTCTCTCAGTGATATGTCTAGCCCCTCTAATTCTTTCTCTATTATCTTGCAGCTCCCTTTGGTTTCCCCTACTGGTTTCCCCTATTGAGTTCCTCCATATCACCATTCCCATTCAAGTAATAGCAAAGATGCTGTGCCCTGTTATCTTTAAAATAATTGGAAATTACCTCCCTCTGTCCATCATGAAATATTACATCATCCAAAATCATTCCCTGTTGCCTTCAGTTGGGTATCCATTGTGGTGGTGCCCCCAATTTGAGATGCATCAGTAACGGATTATGGTCAGACCTAGTTAACCCCAGGTACTCTGAGTTCCTTATCATGTGGGAAACATCCATAGACAACATAAAGCTATCAAGTCATACATGGAGATCGTGTTGTTTGGAATAAAAAGAGTGCTCCTTTTCCTTAGGATGACACTTTTACCACCCATCTACAAATCACGAATTCTGTGGCTGTTGTACAAATGCCTGTGTCATTTTTGCAGTGGGTGCATTCAGCAGTGTTGGTTACAAACGGTCCAATACAACATCCAGCACACAGTTTGTATCCCCTCCTAAAATCACAGGCGTATTTATCTTGACCACCAATTTTGTCGAGAGTGATTGGAAAAATCATATTTGCTCTACATTGGATGCATATGCACTCCTAAGTGTGAAATCCTTCCCATCCAATTTAGCAAAACCCAAAACATATCTCCCTCTTATGTTGTGTTTGTCTTCCTCTACCCCAGGCGCCGGGGTGTATTGTAAGCAGCCCTATGATGAAGCATGTCACACACCTGTGTGTGTGTGGGCAGTATTAGGACACACAGCACATGACACCACTTGACCACTACACCACGATCTTCACTCCCTACTTCTTTTGGTGTGTTCAAGTATTTGACAGGGGGTTCGGAGTAGGTGAGGTCCGTACCCTCTCCCCTTCTCTTTTGTGTGTAATAGTTTTTGTAATATTGCCATATGAACATCTTCTGGTTGAGACATGCATGGGCCTGTGCATGTTTCTCAGCAAAACCCATGTAAATGTAAATGTAAAAGTGTGTGTCTTGTAAAGCTCACTGCTACCCGGAGTCGTCCTGGCGCTATAGACCGCTGGGGAACCCGTCCTGGCTTTCCCTTTGAGATGGTCCCTACTGGTTATCTCCAAGGTGACACCAGGCATCCCCGGTGTTGGTGGGGGGCCGTTGTGGAGAAGAGGCAAGCTAATGCCCAGAGTTGCCGAGTGTGATCCTGGCACCGAGGCAAGAATTATCGAGTCCGCTGACCCTGGTTCACGACCCTGCCACATCGGGAATTGAACCCTGGTCCCGGGCCGTCTTCTGCTTCCGGGTCTGCCGCCTCTAATCAGTGAGCCACACCACTCCACTAACCGATATCCTTGATGGTTCCAATTGATAGGAGTTTATTTTGCTAAAGGGGGAAGGTTGTGTATGTGGTTATCTAATTGCTGCCCTTCTACCACCTAGCAGCATTCTTTCCCTTGTTTCACATTTGACCTGATAAGGTGAATATGAGTTGTGATACTAAATAGGTAGATAATTAACACTGACATCCCGCTCTTCTGCTTTTCTAGAATGAAGTAACGACCATTGCCACAAATGAAAATGATGATGGCCATGCAAGGAGATTTAGCATTCGTCGTGTGCTCAGCAGGATTCTCCATCCGTTCAGGAAGCAACATCAAGGATGTTCTTATGGCAATGAACCAGCAGAGGGCAGAGACACGCGTCCGGGGTGCCTGACCTCTATAAGAGTCCACCCTCTATAAGATAAAAAAAAGAAAAAAAAATCACCCCTATCCCAAGATCCAACCCATTTGACCTTTATTTTTTATTTTGTTATCAAATTAAAATTGTTTCAATTACGATACCTTCAAAAACGTTATTGTGACATGAACTAGAGTATATAAACATAAATAAACCCAAGCTCACCATATATGGGACCAAACATAGACACAAACCAATGTGCAAAACATATACATGGACAAATATGTATTAGGAGACCATTGATTAACCAAAAATGCAATGCCAAGCCACCATATCAATGGCCAAGACATTACTCAGCATTTCTCATGGGTGCTGTAGATGAAAAGGTCAGGATGAGGCCAGTTTTGGCTGAACACATCTGCATTCAAGTCAGTACATAGGGATTTTCAGCAGAAACAGTTCTTTTGACTAATCAAGAACCTAACAGAGAAACATGAGTGAAACCAGTACCAGACGCTTACCAAAATATACACATTGGATTTTATAGGTTGGACCAAGAGGCTTCTCGGCTACTATATACTTCAGGACCCCTCAGTCTGGTTTACTTTTGAAATTACAAACTCTTTGAGAGCTAAGGCAGGTTAGGCAGTTGTTGGGGCCCGCGCTTATAGTATTTACAACATTTGGGCCAATAAGCTGCAACCTTACTGTTTGCTCAAGTTTAATTGGTCATTTTGATCAATTAATTCTGTAAATACAAATGTGCATGCCTGGATCCCATGTTTGATCACAACATTCATGCGATAATAGGATCAAGATTGGGGAGCATGCGTTGAATTGTTTTCAGAAGATATGTCCATTCACTGTTTGATAAACCTGTAAATACTGAAAAATTGCTATGGGAGGGAAAGCAGCCTAAAAGCAAGTGCAGTAACTTGTAAAAGGGGGTCTGTTCGAGTTCATGATTTCAACTTGTTCCCCTTGCTGACAGGTTGAGGTTCCTTTGTAAATAATATTGGGTTGATTCTGAGACCCATCACGATGCAAGTGCAGATAGTCTTTGAACCTGGTCCTAGTATTTAAAGCTGTTCAATATTAGTGAGATAGCGCAACTATTGGAGGAGGGGCTAAGAAATTCGCAGACGTCAGTTGCCATTTTCTCCTTTAATATAGCAATATAAGTATATCATTAGTACAACCAAACCCCTAAACATACAGAGGCTTAGGTGCACAAACGATTTAAACAGCTGAACCCCCAGATCCTCAGGTCCAAAAGAAGTACAGTTGTAAATGATTTGTTTGAGGATGAATTCCTCATGATATCTAAATGAACACCAATTATTTCACATCGTAAAAGTACAATCAAGAAAACGTATTGACTTTCAAGTTCTTTTTTTTTCTTGCAAGCACTAAATGATCAGCCAGCATGTTTCAGACCTTTATTGGTGGGATTTCTTAAGAGGTAAGTTGCAAGAAGTCAAAAATTGTTTGTAGTAAATACCCGCCAGGTAAACTGAACCAGTGTCATATAAGATTTTGTGTCATTACATGACATACAAAATATATACAGTACACGTAAAGACTTCAATTAAACAGTTCAGTGTACATTGTATCAGTTGCTCTGCACCATATGTCCAAGATGGATGTACGTTCTTACAACGCATGCTTTTACCACGCATGCTGTAACAACGCAAGTTTTACAACGCAAGCCATTACAACGCATTGCTTTGGGGGGTGCTGGATAGTGAATAGTTTAATTTATTATTCCAACTCCAGTCCCCGTGGATAGTAGGGAAGGTGAGGGATAGTAAATTAAAACTATTCCCTATCCTAGAGCGCCCCCCAGTGCAATGCGATGTAATGGTTTTCGTTGTAAAACATGCGTTGTAATGGCACTGCGTGGTAAAAGTTGCATGGTAAAGGATGTTTCCCATCTAAGATCAAAGCAAACATATGACAAGCATATTGTGAAAGTGAGAATTGAACACAACCTAACAGAGTCCCCCTCTGTTACTGCTCCTAGCAGTACTCAGTGGTCCATATCCACATTGCCACAGCTTGTAGACTGAACAGCAGAGTCAAAGCAACCCTGCTGAAAATGATCAAGAAACTAAAGGGTGCATTTACCATCTTGCAGCATCGCCATTCGCACATGTAAGAACAGCAGAGTCTCCTCATGGCGTATTGGCGAGTGAAAGGCATGGGCAATGGGTGGGGGTGAATGTTGATCACAACATGGTCTGCACTGTCCACCAATATGGGAAAAATAGCTTTGCAAAGTTGCTCCTCCCCAGTTTCTCTGTTAGGCAGTAGTTTCTGGCGCTGCTGGATGGCCTAGGGCCGCATTCATGGATCGGAGTCTTGATGTTCCAATTAATAAGAGTGTATTTTGCTATAGGTGGAATGTTGCATGTGTGGTTTCCTCGTCACTGTCCTTCTACCACCTAGCAGCATTCTTTTCCATGTTCCACCTTTTGCCTGATAAGGTGAATATTTTCAACAGTAAATGTACAAAGAAAGCACTGAAAATTAGCTCCAGGGCTTCCTGAATGATACCTGATTAATATTTAAAGTAAACAAAGACTGAATGACAACATTGAAAATTCATAAAGATGATCTTATGTAAAGTTGTATTTAATTTTCATGTCCTAGCTTTAGAAAAATCTTAAATCATGAAGGAATGGGTGGTGTTTTTCTCTGGGGAAGTGGCAACCTTTTTCCCGCCACAACACAATCCTCCTCCAACCTGACATTTATGGTGAGAAGCCAATGATAAAGGATATTGGCTTGTAATTAAAAGTATAATAAAGACAGTAGGCCTGACATAATGACTATGAAAAGTACATGTTAAAGTCAATAGGCATTTAAGGGTAAATTGTAATTAATCTGTATGAACGCTTGCAGATAGGTATTTTAGTACATGGAATCTTACAGATTACCATGTAAGCAAGCATTTTGATGCCCATTACCTCTCTGACAAACTGTAAGTATCGAAGGTTTGTACCGTCAGAATTCTTGTTAGGCCCTCTTGGAAGAAAAAGTAGTTGTTTTGTCAACTGTAATTTTGAATACTTTATAATGTTATCACTGCATGCCTGATGGTTGTCGTTGTCGGAAAGCTAATCCTCAGTACAGGAGGCCTCAGTTGGTTGTGGTGATATGCTGTTAATAATAGCAACAGTCTAGATTGATTCACTAGAAAAAAAATATTTATGTTGCTGTAGGTCTGAATTCTTCCGTGTGAAAAGTTATGATAACCACGTTGAGCCTGACTTATTGATTGTAAAAAGCACATGTTAAAACCAATAGGCAATTCAGGGAATAGGCAATTAAGGCTGGATTGTTATTTCTCTGTATTAAGGCATCCTGATAGGTATTTTGTTACAAGTGATATAACATTATCAGAATGATTTTCGTATTGGTTACTGCCTCTGACAAAACCTAAGGGCCAAGATTTGCACTGTAATTAATTCTTGCTAGAATCTCTTCTTAGATGTCTGTCAGGTTCTTGTAATAAAAAACATCATTAAATAATTCATATATCCATATATACAAATATAGAACTATTTAGAGCCATAGAGGGCCCTTGGTTACACACTGTTCTTTCACTGGCCTGTCTGAGTGTCATTTACACTCTGCTTCCATCCATGTTAGCAAACTGCATGGGGCAGTGGCGCAGTCTGCATAAGTTGTCGGCTCTTTTGTCTTACGAATGATGGCATTTTCATTATGTGTGTTCATCTGCCTGAAAATGAGTGCCATTGAACCTGGCCCTTTTTGCAGTGTTTTCCCCGATTTTTTGTCTTCAGTTGCTGAACCTATTTTTGTTGGCATAAGTGAACTTTTTGCCTGCTAACCAATACTAAAGTGCTTGTGCACTCAATCAAAACAATACTTTTATTTGATTTCATTAAAATCATAAAAGGGTGGACATACCACCATGTTTCATGAAACATAAAATCCACATTTTAAAGCTGGAAGTTAAATAGAAACAAGAGTTGTAGGAGGGTGAAATGACAAAAGAGGTTTGAAGCTAAATCCTGTCAACAGGCGGTAAATTAAGAAATGAAAACATTTTTATGCTTCCTTTTTTCAAGAGTTTGTAACATAATGAAGCCGTCCTGGACCGTTAGCTGCTAATACATTAAAAAATTATGTGGTAAGAGCAAATAAATAGCTGTGTAAAATTATTTTCACGCTGTCTATGTTAAATCGCTACTTTTGTCCAGTTCTTTTGCCCGCCATTTTCCAAAGGTTTATGGCTCTACAGGATAATTGGAATAGACATGCCTCCGAGGCATTTTATAACTGCCACTCTGCATGTCCTTATTGGTGCGTTTATTAGTGCCACTCGCAAAACAGATTTCCTGATTACTAGTAGTGCGGGGCAGATACATAGGAGGTGCAACAAAGACTAGTCTCCCTGTCCACATAGCCGGCATGCTTTAGTTGGCCATGTGTGTTTCCATTTGGGGGTTAGGTCCTTGGTAGGGTATACCCCCAGCCTCAACAATGTCAAATAAAGCTTTTTGTAATATGAGAAATGTGCATACAGGTACTGTTGAGGTTTAAGAATCTGGTACGATTGTATCACTCCTCAAGCGGGTTTTTTTTTGCAATAGCAGTTTATCGGTTAGTAGGGATGTTCTTTTGATCGTGTTATTCACGATTTTTTTAAATCCGGAAAACGTTGTGATAGTCAACCAAGCCTCCTCTAACTGTAGTGCCTGGAGCGAGTTTTTTAACACTGATGTAACAGAGTTTTTTAGCCTAGTTTGCATTTCAACCTCCACCCAACAGCGCTAAAGTGTTCTCTTTGGCAGCTCTCATCCTCCAGTAATATTTAACTAGTGCGCCTTGTCTGGCTGGTTGCTGGTTCTTTAATCCATATTCCAGTTGGATTTGGGCTTGCAAGATATATCAGGGAATTGAGAACAAGCGTTTGAAAAGGGTGGATTGTGCTGTGTTTAGTGCTGTGGCGTCTTTTTTTTTTTTTTTTTTTAATTTTTTATTGATGACACAAGCAATAGAGAAAAACAGAGAATCAGTTACATACACAAACACATAAATAAACCAAAAATCGTAATTTGATATAAACTCATCATTTTTGCGTAAAAGACAAAAACTTACACCCGGGAACTAATATAAAAGAAGAAACCAAAAAATGCATAAAATCATAAAAAAAGAGCAACCATTAGATTCATAGCAGGAGAAAAGTTCTCCATATTTTATCTAATTTCTTAATCGATTGTGTCCCTCTTGTTTTTGCTATAGAAAATTCCATGTAATAAATTTCATTCACCAAGAACCACCATTCAGTAACATGAGGTGGATTAGCTAGAATCCATGCCCTTGCAATAACCAATCTTGCACATGAAATCAAAATGAAAAGCAGATCCGTAAGTGAACGAGATTCCAAGTAATACCATCTCAGCTGTGATAGAGATAGAGAGTAGTAGTTTCTGCCTCAAAATATTTTCTATCTCATTCCAGAATACACAGAGCAATGGGCATGAGTAGAGCATATGCTCCAGATCTGCACCAGCAAGGTCGCATTTGGGGCATTTAGTACGGTCGCTGGTATTAGTGTTTCCAGACCACTTAGATATTTTTAAGGGGGTGTAGTATAACTGACAAACCGTTTTATAAGCTTGTAGTTGAAGGCTAGAAGAATGAACTAAGCTATTTATACGTTGAAAGAATGTTGAGATGTTGTTAGAGAGTATACACCTCCCTATTTTAGAAGTCCATTTCTCAGCAAGATGCGGGCAATCATCAGTCTTGAACTGGCTGAGACATTTGTAACCTACGCTAATTAGGGCTTTGTTTTTCTCTCTATAAATACAGGACCAAACCTCAGAATCTATTAATTGTTTTAATTTCATTTTGCCTAGGAGAAAGTCTCGGATTTGAATATATTTAAATCACATTTGTTCCCGTATTTTATAGAGTAATTTAAGTGTTTCAAACTCAAGTAAGCCTGTTGTGCCATATAAATCCCCCAGCCTAGTCACCCCAGAGTTGGCCCATGATCTTCCTGCTTTATCGCAAAAAATGCCCGGCAATCCCGGGTTATCCCAAAGCGCCAGATTAGGATGAAAGAGGGAGGCTGCATCAAAAGCCAAAATTGCGTTCCAAATGCGAACAGCATCCCTGGCGGTCTTGAATTTTACTCTCTTAAAATAATTGGGATCATTAGTTCTGGCAAGAAATCGTTTGGAATCTGGTCCTAGCATGAACTGATGAAAAAAAAGTGGGTTACTAGAGTTGAAAAGGCTACGCAATCGACCCAAAAAGGTGGCATAAAAATAAATTCTAAAATCAGGAAAATTGAGACCACCTTTGATAAAGGATAGCTTCAAAAAAGATAATGCTTTGCGATTTTTTTATACCCCCATAAATAGCTGCCCAAAATTCCGTCAAGCTTTCTGAAAAAAGAATTATTCACAAGCAGGGGGATAGACCTAAATAAATAAAGAAATTTGGGAAGAATATTCATTTTAATAAGATTTATCCTTCCAAATAAATTAAGAGGAACCTTATGCCATTTTTTAAGAAGAAACACTGTATCTTTCAATAACATATCATAATTAGGTGTATTAATATCCCTAGCAGTTGTTGATATTTTAATACCTAGATAGGTAGCTGTCTTTGGCTTCTTTCGTAATTCCAACCATTGCTTCAGCAACATCTGTTGTAAAGATTGCCAAATCATCGGCATAGGCAGTAATTTTGAGCGTATTAGTTCCATGGCAAAAGGGCTTAATGTGTACTTGAGACTGTAATGCATTTATAAATGGCTCCATAGAAAGAGCAAATAGAAGTGGAGATAATGGGCACCCTTGACGAGTGCCTCTCAATATAGGAAAACTGGAAGACAGCATATTGGTGTAGCCTATTTTAGCATTTGGGCTATCATACAGAGCCTGTATTTTCCTTAAAAATTGTGTCTTAAAGCCAATCTCCACTAAGACTGCCCAGAGATAATCCCACCCCACCCAGTCAAATGCTTTTTCAGCATCAAAGAGCACCATGCCGAGTGGGGAGGGATTAGTAGCTGCTACGTCAAATGCAGTGATCGCCATGCTAACATGCGCAGTTGTGTCCCTGCCAACCACAAAACCGTGCTGCTGTACATTAACCAATTTAGGCATAAGCGGGGCAAGACGCATTGCAAGCAGTTTGGCGTAGGCCTTAGCGTCCGCATTAATCAGAGAAATAGGCCTGTAAGAGCCACTTTCTGTAGGTACTTTGTTTGTTTTTTTTAAAAATATTATTTTTACCGTTCTCCAAGAATTAGGGGCCTTGCCAGTGTCACCTATTTGATTAATGACAGAACACATAAGGGGGAGCAATTCCTCACCGCATAATTTATATAATTCAATTGGGAGCATATAATCTCCAGCTGCTTTCCCAGAGGGGAGGGAAGAGATGGCAAGTTTGAGCTCTGTAAGCGAAATCTCTTTTTCCAGCTGTTCAATCATATCTGCCTCCCTCTCTAGTAACAAGTTCTTCTGAATATATCTCCGTAAATCTTCCTCCCTGGGGTATTGTTCCGGTGTATAAAGTTTGCTATAGTATAAAACAAATTGTTGCAAGATCTGTCCAGATTGGTTATATATAATACCATCCTCTCCTTTTATGGGTGGGGTGGGTTGGGCTTGGGGGGTAGGGGTGCTGGGGGGGGGGGTTCTGTTTAAAAAAGATGACGCAAGCATAGAATGTGTAAAGTATTTGAAGAGAATGTTTTTTTAGACTAAAACAAGAACCTGTGACATTTTCAGATTATAGAAATGCATCAAATTAGTTGTTTAGCCTGGAAGGTTGCAGGCCTCAATAATAAAAGTAAAAGGCAATTGGTTTTCGAAGAGCTTAAACTGTACAATCCTCATTTAGCATTGTTAACCGAAACTCATTTATGTTATAAAGATAGGAAATTACTTGCGCAAGGAGGGTATGAGCTATTGACGTGTACAACCCTAAATGCTTCTATTCAAGGGGTAGCCATACTTAAGAAAAAACAATTTAAAATAGAAATTCTTAAAGCAAATGCCGACAAAGCGGGACGATGGGCCATTGTGCAAATTAATTTATCAAATGCTATATATGTTTTCTGTGCAATATATGGTTCTAATACTGATGATGCTTATGTTTTTGATAAACTAAATATGGAGTTGCTAGATTGGGAAGGGGAGTTAATACTTCTGGGCGACTTTAATTGTGTTATGAATTATGTACAAGACACTACGAGGCAAGGTATATCTACAAGTATGGGTAAGACACGAGCCGCTATCCTTGAACTTTCACATATACACAATATTAAAGATGTTTGGAGGAATCTTTATCCTAATCTATCAGGTTTTACCTATTACTCAGCGCCTCACAAGATGTGCTCACGTATTGATATGGCATGGGCCTCTGATAATATAATAGAAACATGTAAAATGGAGATATGCCCCAGGGTAACTTCATCTCATAACCCCACCTTACTACGATTTAATATTACACCTAAAATAATAGAACCAAGGATGTTTTCATTTCCTAGATACTTATTGTCAGATTTAACATTCATTTCTCAGTTGAAAGACCATGTTAAAGATTTTATGGAGTTTAATATAGATTCCGCTGCACTAGTTTATGTTTGGGACGCTTGTAAGGCGAGCATACGAGGGTTTGCCCAGCAGTTTATCCTTAGACAAAATGCTAAACGCAAGGAAGAGATGAGGGTAGTGACTTCGGATTTTTGACACTAGAGAAACATCTCGCAGAAACTCTCAGACAGGGGGCTTTAAGAGTGCCCACTCTATTAACCGTAAATCAGCTGAATCTCAAATTAATTACTTTAAGATCTAATACTAAAACACTTTTTAGAGAATGTATTAGCTCCAAACTACACAAATATAAGCTGATGCAATATGAAAGCGGTGATAGAATCGGTAAAACTCTAGCCTATAAAATAGCTGATGATAGAGCTAGCTCCTTAATCAAAGGCATAAAAGGAGAGGATGGTATTATAAGTGCTGTGGCGTCTTTGGTATTCAATATTTCGGAGCCGGGTACAAATTTAGCTGTGATTACTTTGAGCAAGTGCCCTGTTGAGCAACCAGAAAGTTTGTGCACTCTACTTCAAATATGGTAGAATGCAATAGCCTTGGCAACGTTGTCATCTTGGACGATGCAATGCCGCCCATCACCGATAGCGGCAATAAGGATAAAAATTCAATGTTGTCTTTCATGGATCGCATTGCCACTCCAAGGTTTCTATCCATCAAATATGCATCTGTGTGATATAACTTTTCTACTATGTATCTAAATGTGTGGGAGTTTCACTCAGTGTTCCAGTGTACAAGTACCTCGGGGCCTATACTCCAAACGCACACATTTTACCCCAATTATAGTGTGCAGTCCAAGGAGTTGCTCCAACACATTAAATATTGAAACTGCTGTTGGGATATCTATGGCACCATCTCTAAGATACATCAGCATATTGTCTGCATTTAATGATATGAAGTACACTTCATCGACCACTGGGATCCCTTAGACTCAAACTCCTTACGAACCACTACTGCAAAGGCTCCACCACCAATGCAAAGAACATGGTAGACAGAGGCCCCCCCTGCCTTGTCCATTACATATCTTATATAATTAAGAAATGTGCTTGGCAGTCCAAGTCCATGCTGTATGTCTGGTGCACAACAATTGGATCAAATGTATCCGGTCTTTTCCCATGCACATTAAAGTAAGTTTTAATTGAAGGAATTTCCAGATCAGGGTATTAAATGCCTTCTCGAGTTTCATCCACAATAGTTGTCCTCTCTATTAGTCTCCTCGAGGAGGCAAAATAAGTGTCTAATATTGATCAATGTACTTTTCCCTACAATAAATCCATGGTGATCCGGGTGGATCAGATTTGTCATTAGGGGCAACAGACTATTGGCCATCACCTTACTCAAAATCTTATAATCACAGTTTAAAATCAGTAAGGGTCTGTAGGATGATCTGTTCAGAGGGTCCCCATCAGGCATAGGCAACAACAGCATTAGGGCCTAGGTCAGTGTCAAAGGTAAAATGTTCAATTAACTTGCAGGGTTATAAAATGTTGCCAAGTGTGGTGTTGATATGGGAAGGCCAGCAATTTCTAGTGTTTTCCCCAGTGCTATCTCCTGGAAGGCCGCCTTAATTTCTTGTTCCATAATGGGGCCTCCCAACTGCAACTGAGTGTCTGCCGAAGCTTACCTCAGTAGAAATTGATGGGGATACACCTCTATAATGGGCTTAGGTGCATCTATTTGTTGGGCAGATAACGTACTACAATATTTTAAGAACACAGCATTAATATCAGCCTGTGAGTAATATATATTCGTGTTTGTACCTCAAGTTGTGTGACAGGAGTATCACAGTGAGTAGGCTTTGCAAGCCATACCAAGAGCTTTCCCGCTTTGTCTCCATCCTCATATGATCTATTGTTTAGTTCTCCTTCTGGTGATTTCACTCTGAGAACATGTTAGATAGCCATCACACAGTACACCATGTGATGGCCTCTCTTCCCTCCTCCCATCCTGCCACTCTTCTGCTCCCACATAGAGAGCTTCTGTGGGCCATGTAGGAAAGTAGGATCTGCTTGTTATGGTTACCCCCACTTTTTGCTTGATGTTCCACTGTTTTTGACTAGTCAATCAATAAATCACAAGTTTTTTAAGCCCGACTACTCACCCTTCTGACTGGGATCCTGCTAATCAGGACCCCAGTCTATCTGCATTCTCCCTTAAATTGTCATGCATGTACTTTGGCACATTCCAGATTTGATACTGGGGTACACTTATCAGTCCCCAGTATATGGTACCCCTGTACCCAGGGCATAGGTACCCCAAGGCCTCCCATGGGCTGAATCATGTATGATGCAACCCATGAGAGACCATGCAAAATGCAACCTGTGTAAGATGGTGCTTGAACCACTTTAGATATAGGTTCACTCTATATATAGGTCTCTACACTTAAAACTTACAAGTCACCCCTATAGCAGGCTTTATCAATCCTGAAGACAGGGTGCTGGGTTTTTAGTGAGAGGGTGCCACTGCATGAGCAGAACCCCTCTGCAGTCTTCGGAGACCATTCTACTGGGTTATCTGTGATAGGTAGAGGTGCATTATAACCTCGCGGTAAATGCTATCTCGAAAACTGCTGCATAGAAACATATTGTGTTCGGTATCAAGCACCTTGGAATCATACCTCCACACCGGTAGCCGGTGTGGGAAGTATGATTTCAACCTTCAGAAGCAAGCTTTGTGGGGTCACTGGTCTATCAGGTGCCAGCCTTCTCGACCCGGTCACCACAAAATGGATGCTGCCGACCAGAGACACATTTCTGCTATCCTGCTGCTGAGCCAATCTAGAGCAGCGGAAAGCAGCACAATAGGCATCCTGTCACAGGGAGGTGTGACCACCTCCCAGACAGGATTTAGTGTATTGGGCTGGGTGGGTGCACTCTGAGAGTGCCTGAAAGTCTGCATTGAGGGCACATTTGGTGTCCCTGTGCATAGTCCAGCTCAAACCAGTTCAGGGAGCCATTGCTCTGGCATGAAAATGGACAAAGGACATGGGTGTAAACCACTCCTCTGCCCTGACCCTTCCCTAGGAGGGTCCCCCAAATCTGTCCAACCCTCTCCCGTGGGTACAAAAGGACTTACCTGGTTGTAAGACTTTAGAATTTACGTGGACAAGATTCTATAAGAAGAAACGACTGACCTTTGACCGTCTGGACACTTTGACTTTGCTGGACTTCAACTGGGCCCGACTTCATCTCCCTCTGCGTCTAAAGCTTTGTTTGTGCCCTTGCTCCATACAGGGTCCAAGCAGGACCTGTGGTGCACTAAGGACAACTAAAGAATCTCCTTTGGAGTGAAGAAGTCACTCCCCTGCAACTGCAGGCACTTTAAAGTGAACTGACCGGTCTGCTGCTCCTGAGCTCCTGTGGATTTCAGCAACACAGGAGGTGGGTTTTCGAAGGTCCCTGAGGTCGAATTGCCCTCTGAGCAAGTCTGATCCCAGTATTCTAAGTGGGGACTGCATAACCCGAATCCCTGTGCACTGTGTCCAGTTGCAGTTGCATATGCTTGTTGGTAATTTCTGAGCTTGTGCATTGGGCTACGTGTAATCCTGACCCAGAGCAGTATTTGCAACAAAGAACTCTGGCCTCCTTGCATCGAGTGCTCCGTGGGGTTGTTACTTTGCAATCTTGTTCAAGGTCCCCTTGCTACTCCGGGGCCTTTAGCCTGTGGGTCCCCCTGAGGGTCATCTTGATTTCTGTTGGGCTTTTCTGGTTGCTCCAAATAGGCCCTGACTCTCCATTGCTCGGGGAGTCCCCTGGACCTTGCTGGTCCATACCGTAACCTGCTTGACCTTCCTGCATGTGTTGCTTTTGCCAAGGCTTGTTGGTGCTCCAGCTGGACACCAACCCCTCAGCACTCGTCCTCCTTCGTGGGACAGCTCACCTCTGGCTCCTGGTTGTCCTCAACATCTCCTGGTTCTCATGGGTGCAGAATCAAGCATCCCTTCTTCGCACTTGAAGCACCAGACATCGGTGGGCATTCGTCGACCGAGACTCTGGTCACTCTGAAGTGACCCAGTCTCTGTATCCCTTTGCTTTCAGATTCCTTCCTTCCAGAATCCAGACTTTGATTCCTCCGGACCCTCTTCACCTTCACGGTAGCAGTACTTCTTCACAGCCCTCCATTGAGAATGACAGTGGTTTCTGACACCACTCCAGACCTATGCACCTGGCTCCTCTGGGATAGGTAACTCAGGTAATACCATATCCATGGGTGGGGTGGCTCTCCAACCTCTTAAGTTCCAAAGGGTTTGCTCGAAGTCCTCCTAGAAGGGTCCTTAAACTTTAAAATTGCAAATGCGACTTTCTCATAGAATTGTTAGCAGACTGCACCCGTCCTCCATGGGGTCACTATCTACTCACCTTGGGTGGTTCCTTAGGGTGATCACACACAAGGGGTATATAGAGTACACAACTACAACAAAGGAAAATTCCCCAATTTGGAAAAACTGCCCTCACTCACATACCGAAGTATGTGACATGCTTCATCATAGGGCCTGCTACAAACGCCCTGATGTAGCCACATCCAGGGCGGAGTATTAGGGAGGGGGAAAAAATAATAAATTCCACGTCACAAGACGTACAACACAGTCAGTAAATACGTACAACGAATAACATACATGAGTGAAAGAACGTGCAAGTGAACACCTCGTGGATCTGATGTGAGTGCGACGAAAAAAGTGCAGTTAGGATCTACACGGTGCCATTAGGTACAGGATTATTTTGGGCAGGGACAGCCTAACTGAACAATTGTATTCATGGGCAGACCCTCCTGAGGACACCAGTTTGAGGTTATGTAGTTCATAAACTTGTGAATGTTCTCCCCTCAATTTTTGGGGGTATCTTCTCCACTATATGATTGGAAGACCCGGAAGAGTACGGATTTATGAGACCTACTACATTCGGGAAACCCAGTGGCCGAATTACGGCATAGGGTAAAAAGTGGATTTGACTGCGACAGTCCTGAGGAAGACCGAAGTGACCTCTCGGGGCACAATTGAAGCGGTCGAAACATGTTGACTCTAGCAGTGGTAGGAGGGAAGTCTTGAGGAACCTCATTTTCTCAACAAGACATTTTCCAATCCTTTTTCATTATTTTTAATCCTGATAGGGGTATCAAAATTGGGTTTAATAAAGCAATTTTTTCTATTGGCACCCTTAATCAGTTTTAATCACATCCTAACTGCACTTTTTTCGTCGCACTCACATCAGATCCACGAGGTGTTCACTTGCACGTTCTATCACTCATGTATGTTATTCGTTGTACGTATTTACTGACTGTGTTGTACGTCTTGTGACGTGGAATTTATTATTTTTTCCCCCTCCCTAATGCTCCGCCCTGGATATGGCTACACCAGGGCGTTTGTAGCAGGCCCTATGATGAAGCATGTCACATACTTCGGTATGTGAGTGAGGGCAGTTTTTCCAAATTGGGGAATTTTCCTTTGTTGTAGTTGTGTACTCTATATACCCCTTGTGTGTGATCATCCTGTTGCCTTAGGGGGCCTGGGGTATTGGAGTTTAAACTATTGTGGCCCTCTCCCCTTTTGTGTGTATATTGGTTCCTTAGGGTCCCAGCAATTCTACCTGCTCTAGACTGTGTCTTGATCCAAGTTGTGATTGTTATGCCACTATTTTAATATATATAGTTCGGTCACCCCCTGGAGCCCACTGTGTATTGTGCTACTTACAACTGTTATATTGATCTTGTATTGTGTGTTTTGTGTTCTTTCTTCGTGTAGAGGATACTAAAGGGTGTTATATTAATAAATATATATTTTTATATAACTACTGTGTGGTTCTCCTTTCATTTAGTCAATATAGAAGGTTATATTCTCGTAAAACAAGCTGCTTTACATTCCTTTGAGATTAAGCCTGAAGGCTGCTCTCCACAGCTACCACTAGGAGAGCGTTCTAAAGGTTATCTTTGACCTCATACATCATATGGGTCGTTTCGACTGGTGCAAGGTGCCCACTTTAATTAGTGGACAGCATAAATAAGGCCAACTTCTCACAGGCCACATCCATTTCGGGGTCACACTCCTCCCCTCAGATCATTGCTCCACCTTCTTCTCTCACTCGCCACCCCTAGCCTCAGTAAGTGTCCTGTTACTTTCTTCTTGAGCCTCGCCCCTGGTTTAACTTGTCTTCCTGCACATTCTTTACTTGGCCATGCCCCTTCCGTCTGGCATCGCCTCTGCCATCACCTACTTATGCCAACTGAGGTGGAGCGATCCTTGTATATAGGGTGTCTCGAGCTGGGATTCAGCTGCACTTGCCTGACTCCGTCTTGGCGCTTTAAGTTTTCTTGCTATTTCCTTTCTCTAAAGATAACTGGAGCTCTTGTCGACTGCTCAGGGCTTGTTAGCTGCATCAGGGAAAGTAAACAGAACAGTCTGGGGAAATAACGGCTCCTGGGTGTGCCATTCACAGAATGTCCACCCCCGGGCAGCTTCGGTCCATTTGCACAGTCCAGGACAGGTAGGCTGTCCTGATTGGCTTGAGCTTAGCGCGAGCTGCCAGGAGCGCAATTCCATATTGTGCAGTTACTCAGGAGAAACGTGAGCGGTAGGCGCCATTCTTTTGGTCCCCCCACTTTCCTGAGGTGCTTCTTGATGTTTCCTCAGCCTTATTTAGAGCGTCAGCGCGATGGCAGAAGCAGGGCTTCAGTAAGGACGCCATGCTCACATTATGGGAAGACAGGAGGGAGTATTTAATCCATCCAGCGTATTATCACAGGCTTGGGTGGGTTTAGAAGAGCACAAAAGAGCAGCAGAAAGTGGTGTGTCAGCTGCCGTTGCTGCGTGCGCATCAAGTAAGGGCTCCCTGAGTAATTTTCAGAGAGAGAATGTTTTTGAAAAAATAAAGGACAGAAATGCAAGCCAGCGGGCTCTGCCACACCAGGTCACATTTTCACTTCAAGGAGAGGGAAGGGCAGAGCTCACATACACAGTGTGCAGAGCTCTGCTCTTTCCAGGAAAAGGCTCATTAAAGGGGCCAAGACAATTAAAGGGGAATAGCTCAACTTCTCCCTCTAGTGGCAGGTTGGGGTAGGTGGAGGATTTACATGGCAGTCAAGTCAAAGAGTTCAGAGAAGCAAAGAAAGAAATTAATTTTTTTGGCAGGAAACAACAAAATGCAACTAAATTAAACGTATCTCTCTCAGCACAAAGGAGTCTTTCACCAATGGCGTCTAGTGAGTGAGGTGACATCATTATTGCAGACAGTGCTTACACTCACTAAATTAGTAACTTCTTGAAAAAATGTTAAACAAGATGCATTTACGTGAGCTAAGAATTCAGGGCCTGGAGAGTTTGATATGGACAAGGACTTTTTTGTAAAGAAACTCAAAACCAAAAGCGCCGTTGCTGTTATTATGGCGAGTTGGATTTGGGTCCCTAAGGATATTAATAATGAAGGTAGATTAGCTAGTTTGAAGAGCAGAAGAGTTCCTGAGGCTGCAAGTTCAGGCGTTTTGCAGTTCCCCAGGGGAGAGATGCTGCCAAGCACAACAAGCATTTGCAATGCAACGGTCTCGCCTTACGAAACTTTATCCTGGGTGTTAGATTAACTCTTCTCATTTAGCCTTACACAACTGCTATAACCGGATGAAAAGAGCATTTGTTCTCAGTGGGGCGCCATGGACACGGGACGAGCATTTTTATTTATTTATTTTATTTTATGCGTTTCTATATAGCCCGGATTTTACCCGAAGGTGTCAGAGCGCTTCACAATAGGAACATTTATTGATACATGAGGACAAAATTACAAGTGAGCATGTTAAAAAAGCAAACGCTACGTTACATAAGGCAATAGTGACAATTGTGCATGTACCAAGAGCAAACAAAATACACGAGGTAGCAAACTAAACGTTACAAAAAAAACAAGGGCCCTATTGCTTAATTTGATCCGGTCATATTTCTTGGCAAGAAAGCTAACCCTCAGTGTCATATTGGGGTTCTGTAAAGCCCTTTGGCAGCATTACTAACCTTGGAATTTCTTGTGTCCTTACCTAAGATGAAGACGATGGCAAGGTAAAGCAGAATACAGAGATACTTCATTGTTCCCACGACAAAGGCCTTATGTATAAACAATGGGTTGATTTTCACTGCGCCAAATATCAAGAAAGGATGCAATTCCCTCAATACTGAGATTACATGATCAAAACTGACATCCAAGCCTTACCTCCACTTTTAAATTCTGGACAAAATGTCTTACGGTAATCAGAACGGAAAACCAAGATAATGTTTCTTATTACAATTCTACTAGGACTCAAACCTTCTGATCAAGAGATACGGTAACATAATCGTTTGCACTGTTCATGGATTTCATGCCCAGGTTAAGCCTGCAGACAAAAAGAGCAAGCGGGAAACAGATTATCTGCCGCTGAGCAGTGTGTTTAATCAAACGGCAGAAAAGCCTTTTATGACAGATTCCAGCCCTGGCCAACTATCTCCCGCAAACAACAGATTCTACTGCTGGGTGACTACTGGACTAGAAGTTTCTCCAATTAGATGCTTTTGACTCATGGAGTTTGGAGAGCTACATTTTCGGAAATGATTCTAACAAAACCAGGACGCATTTTATTTGCGCTAGATTCCAACTTTTTTGCTGAGTGAAAAGGCGATAAGAGTATTTCCACCGGCACAGCATGGCTTTACAGTTAATCTTAGTGCAAAGAATAATGCGTCATAAAGTCTGATTACATTTCATAAAGGCTTCGGTTGAGGCAGTTAACTGATGTTTATTTACACAACTAGAAAACCGCACCCATTGCAAGCCATGCTGTTTTTAGCAAAATAATAATCGCCAGTGCTAACTCCCAAGATCGCTGTTTTTCCACTGAAGGTTTGACCTCAACAACAGGAATCCCTCTGACTTCTTCAAAGAAAATGTAAAATGTAGCTGACAAGGTACACAACAGTGTGAAATACCTTTTTCTAATACTTATTTAAATATGAATGCTATTTTCTCTCAATTCTTCTGGCTATAAGCGAGTACATGCAATCTCAACAAGTCGGCCTGCAGCGCCCTGGAAGAGACGCAGGAGGACAGGAGCGTGACGCCATGAGCGTGCACGTTGGTCCCTGCGGCTCACGCGTTCACAGACCGGTGTCTGCTCGTGCAACGGTCTGTATCACTTGGGAGGCCTTCACAACGACAATAAGGCTCGCCAGCGGCAGCGCGCTTCGTGCTGCAACGCAGGCGAGCCCTAATAAAGGGCATTACAGAAGGTTTGGACAGGTCTCTAGCATCCTGCAACAAAACCAAGAAAGAAGGGGAGGATTTTCAGGTGAAGTTTCCCACATCGATGGATTCAAAGAGAGCAGTGTACCACGCTAAAGCAGTTAATTGGAAAGTATATGATGGGGGGTCGGGATGGGGAATGTCTGAGCGGCAGTAGGAGGGGAGGAAAGGGGAAGGGTAAAGGGGTGGTAGGTAATGTGTGGGTGAGGACGATTTTGAGTCTTTGGAAGAAGGGGACATTTAGGAATATGGGGAGCATTTTAAAATGGCACAAGAGTTATTTGGGTACAGGGGTGGAGTACTGAAAATTTAACCAGAGATTTTTTTTCACAGGATAAAGAAAATGAAGTGTTTAAGGACAAGAAAATTGCAAAGAATCGAAACCGGGAGTAAAAGAAAGGACAACATACGAGGCAGATGCTTCTCTTGGAGCAGATGAGGTTCAGAAGGGGATTAATAATAAAAATGTATGTGTTGACAAAAACGTGGGAACTGAAGAAAGAGATAAAAATGAACATTCTTCTAAGGTTACAGCTAAGAAGGCAGTTATAGAAGGTGATATTAATGATGTTAAGGATAATGTTGAAGAAAGCCCTTAAAAGGTTAGCAAAATTGAAAGCGAAAAAACAGGTCGAGTTTAAAACGTTTACCATACATGGGTCAATGTCATTAGGTTCTCATTTAAATAAGGCTACCAAGGAAAAAATTTGGAAAGGAGAATTTTTAGATGTTTTCAAACTCCTTCATAGAGACATACGGTCAAAGGAAGGTTCAAGAGAAGAAGCAGGAGAATTGGCAAAGAGGCCAAAGGTACTCACTAATATTGATTCATGGACATCAGCTTTCCTTATTTTCGCTAGCGTATATTGCGAAAAGTTCCCCAACAGATCAGTGGCAATATTTAAATATTTAGAAACAATAAGGAAGGCTTTTTCCGAATTTGGAGGTTATGCGTGGCTCCATTATGATAAGGAGTTCCAAGCTAGATTAGTCTTAATTCCTGAAAAAAACATGAGGAGAAGTAGATAATGAACTTTGGGTTCAATCGATGTACCCTTAGAGGCCTCCACCTTATATGCATATCGCAAGTGGCCTGGCAGTTGCTCTGCGGCCTTTTCAGGGCAGATCCACCTCGGGGATGGGATTTGGAACAAATCTCAAACAGTCGTATCAGATGCCTGCTGCAACTTTAACAGGGGCCACAGTCAGAAAAGCGTTTGCAAATATAAACATGAGTGCTCCAGGAGTGGAGGGAAACATGCCATATTTCAATGCTTTGGAGATAAGTCCAATTGGGGAGGCTTTAACCAGAACAGAGGGAGAGGCTATGCATCTTAGCCTGGGAATGTGGAGGCATTGTGCTACTGGTTAAAATTTTAACCTGAGTCAAAAGAAGCAACATTGTTGGAGTGGAGTTATCAAGGGCCTAGATGCCGCAGATTCACTAAAAATTTAAATTCTGTAAACAAATTCCCTTAGATTGTGGGAAAGAAAGTATTGATGGAAGTGAAAGGGAGGATGGCAGGCCCTTTTGATTCATGGCCATTACAAGACCTCATTGTTTCTCCCCTAGGCATTATTCCCAAGAAAACTGAAGGGGAATTTAAAATGATAGAGCACTTATCATGTCCTCATGGTCTCTCTGTCAATGATTATATAGCCAAAGAGGATACTATGGTCAAATTTGCTTCAATTGACACAGCTTTGGACACGATACATCAAATGGGTGCTAATGCTGAACTTGCAAAATGAGACATTAAATCTGCTTGTGGCCTATTGCCAGCACTCCCATCAGACTGCTCATTGCTGGGTATCTATTTTGAAGGGAAATTTTTCATAGATAAAGCACTCCCAACGGGTTGAGCAACTTCTTTCAGGTTATTTGAGACGTTTAGCACTTTCTTACACTGGTACAATGGAAGCTAGACTTATGAACAAGAAAATACTTGAGATGACAGGTATGTTAGAACATGCAAGAAAGTCTCATAAGTTGACCTTGTCTGAGGTTCAGTGCTTATTGGGTCATCCAAATTTTGGTTGTTGGGTGGTGAGGGCAGGTAGAACCTTTTGTAGAAGAATTGGTTATTTCCATGTCGGGCGTTAAGTTGCCCCATCACAGAATTAGGATATCCGCTAGCATGAGAGCTGACTTTTAAGTGTGGCTAATGTTCCGACAAGCTTTTAATTATGTCACAATTTGGTCATTAGACAACGATTTTGTCTGGCAGATGCAATTATTTTCAGATGCCTCTGGCGAAATGCATTTGGTTTATTTTGGGATGGGAAATGGTGCGCAGAGCAGTGGCAAGCCAACTTGGTATCGGAAAAGAAAAGCATTGCCTTGCTTGAATTTTTTCCATTGATAGTTGCATTGGCAGTTTGGGGGAAGAGACTGCTCACCAGGACAGTGTTGTTTCATGTGGATTTGGTAAATGGACAGAGGACCAAAGACAAACAGTTATTGAAACTTCTACAAAGATTCATGTTGGGCTGCTTAATGTTTAACATAGTGTTTAAAATAAGTCACATACCTGGAGCTGACCATAATATTGCAGATGCGCTATATTTTTTTCAGTGGCAGGGACTCCATGGTTTGGCGCCCGGAGCGTATCTGCGTAAGACCCAGGTGCCCAAGGAAATATGGAATTTAGCAAACTGAAAGCTCAGCAACCTATTGAGAACTTTCTGGCAAAAAGTACCAAATTGGCCTACAGGAGAGCATGGTTAGCATTCCTAGATTCAGGCGCTTCTTATAAAACTAGTACCACCCAAGGGATGAAGAAACGTAGGGATGACATCATTAATTTCATTAAGCTCAACGTGAGAAAATAATATTTCTTCAACAACAATAGCAGTGATATTAGTAGGTGTGACCTTTTATGGGAAGTTCTTTTGAGGATACGAACATCAGCAGGAGAAATGGGTAGGAGAATACTCCAAGGATGGCCAAAAATAAAAAAGAGAGGACAATTTGAGTGAGAGACAATCTCTCTGAAACTTTTTTATAACATAACAAGAGGTTTGTAATTGATATGTTTCTCTGAATTTGAATATCGTTTATTCAAGTTTTGCATGATCTGGCTATTTTTTGGTGCTTTCAGAATATCTGAATTGTTTGGTAAAGCAAAGAATGATGATCTTAAAGGTGAAAATGTTTCTCTTTTAAAAATTCCATAGGTATTTTTCTTGAAAGTTGCAAAACGGATCAAGTTGGTAAAGGTTCAAACTCATTTTGCAGAGAATAGGAGGACCATTATCCATACTAATATAATAAAGAGAGAGCCCAAACCTTTGAGGCGGGTAATCTCAGGAACCACAGCACCAATCACAACACCCAATACAGCGTTGGAAAGGGTAGTAGCAGCAGAAGGACATAGGCTATGCAGACGCCCACCATATACATTTAAAAGGTAAAAGAACCGTGCCAGCAAAGTAGTCCCTTGTGGGCATGTCTGCGTTGTGCTGTGGGCGTGTGCTGGGGGCGTGGCAAACGCTCGGGGCGTGTGGTACGTTCCGCCCTTCATGCCATGTCTCATATCGTGTGCTAATCCCACCATGCTCCCTTTAAATACCCCTGCACCCCATAATCATAACCCACCCTTACTCCTTAAAATACCCCAAAACCCTTAAACACTAACCCATCTTAACCCTATAAATATACCCTGTACCCCAAAACCCAAACCTATCCCTAAAGCCTAAAAATAGTACCCCAAAACCCAAACCTAGCCCTGAACCCTATAAATACCCCTGTACCTCAAAATCCAAACCTACCCCTGAACCCTAACAATGCCCCTGTACCCCAAATCTCAAACCTAGCCATGAACCCTAAAAATACCGCTGTACCCCAAAACCCAAACCTACCCCTGAACCCTAAAATACCCCTGTATCCCAAAACCCAAACCTAGCCCTGAACCCTTAAAATACCCCTCTACCCCAAAACCCAACCCTACCCCTGAACCCTAAAAATACCCCTGTACCCCAAAACCCAAACCTACCCCTGAACCCTAAAATACCCCTGTACCCCAAAACCCAAACATAGCCCTGAACCCAAAAAATACCCCTGTACCCCAAAACCCAGACCTAGCCCTGAACCCTTAAAATACTCCTGTGCCTGTGCCCCAAAACCCAAACCTACCCTTGAACCCTAAAAAAACCCTATATCCCAAAACCCAAACCTACCCTTGAACCCTAAAAATACCCCTGTACCACAAAACCCAAACCTAGCCCTGAACCCTAAAAATACCCCTGTACCCCAAAACCCAAACCTATCCCTAAACCCTAAAACTACCCCTGTACCCCATAACCCAAAACTATATCTTAACCCTTAAAATACCCAAACACCCCAAAACATATACCTCAGTACTACAAAACATATACCCCTATACCCATACTTACCTTATCCAAACATAAAAAAAACATGCTTTTACCATTCATGCATTTACAATGAATTTCGTTGTAAATGTATGCGTGGTAAAAGCATATAAAATGTAATGCCATGCGTTATAATGGCATTGCAGAGTCATGGTACTTTCGTAATGAAAGTATGCGGAGTGATGGTAAAGAAAGTTGCGGAATAATGGGTGTTTACCCTCCCCCGGTAACTTCATTGGTGGCACGGCGGCACACATCTCCAGCAACATACTCATATTTTTTCACCCCCCATTTGAAAAATGCACAGGTCTCTCTCATTGATGGCCAGCCCCGACATACACTTTTAGGCACACCTCCCGCCACAAGTTCTAGAATTGCGAACTTTAGAGCTGGGGAGCTACGTTCGAATCTCAGCATCAGCTCAACATCCTGCAATTCCAGGCAAATCGCTTTGTCTCCCCGTGCCTACCACAAATGAATGTGTTCTTCTGTAATGTAAATTGTGCTCATGCCATGTTGTCGAGTTCGCGCTATATAATATTGCAAGGAAAAATAAAGTAGGGAAACTCGAGCTCACACACTACTAAACGCGCACTCTTAAGTGCATCAGCAGTGCACTGTGAATCGGAGCGTTTCACAGGCCTGTCACAGATAAGAAATGCTATCTCAACGAAATCCTACAAAACAATATACTACTGGCCGGCAGCAATTCATACCCGGACAACGTCGGGACGGGCTGCTAGTGCCCTATAAAAGCTTAGTTTGAGCTTTTAGAGGTGGGAGGCGCTGCTTTTTAATTCGCATTTCGGCATTGAGATGGCTCTCCTCTCAAGGCTCCCCAATTGCTGTTAATTCTGAAGAAGGCTCTAAAGAATTTGGGTAAAAACCCGTTCAATTTTGGTACCTACTTGAATTCGTGCAGCTTCAAAAGCTGCCAGGTGGGGGTTTTCACTCAACGCTGTAAAGAAATTGGGGCGTTAGTCTTCGAACTATTGCCTAAGATACTTTAGATATATAGGGCCAGATGTTGGTAAATATCATTTACTGATTCTAAAATACTGAATTTTACCGATTCGGTATTTTAGAATCGGTAAATGATATGTAGCTAATGATTCGGTAAATTTTACAGAATCGGTAAGATTCGGTAAAAACTGAATCGTATTTCCCATTCATCCCTATGGGCCTCCAGGACCCTACATCTCAAATGCCTAATACCGGTCGGTAAAGGCTGAAATTCGGTAATTTGAGCCGTTACCGACCGGTATTAGGCTTCCTACATCTGGCCCTATGATTTGTAAGTATATGACCAAGCATATTAATAGGTATGCATTTTCAAGTTTAGCAGCGGGTTTCACTTTGTCACAAATGGCTGTCTGGATAGTTGGACATTCTTTCGTTAAGTGGGCTGCAAATCAAGCAGATAAGAGACATTTTGGGAAAAAATGTGGGTTTTCGTTCAGATGAAGTTTCTATTATTTGGTTAGGGAAAAGCGATATGAACTGGGGTCAGTTAGGGCCCGATGTAGGTAAATCTTTTTTACCACCTCTTAAATACAGATTCATACCGAATCGGTATTTAAGAAGTGGTAAAAAAGAGCAGGGCAGATGTAGGTAAGTAATTACCAAATCGGAAGGATTCGGTATTTACCGATTCGGTAAATACCGAATCGGTAATGCCCATTGATTCCTATGGGCATTGAAGCCCATAGGAATCAATGGGAATTACCGAATCGGTATTTACCGAATCGGTAAATACCGAATTTTGCAAGGGTGCAGGGGGTGTCACTTTGACACCCTCTGGCACCCCAATTACAGGCATGTGTGCCATGTGGCACACATACATGCCCTAGGGGCATGTCTGTGTGTCACATGGCACAGGTGTGCATGCACAGATGTGCATGCACACCTGGATTCGGTATTTTACCACTCAATCGGATTGGGTGGTAAAATACCGACTCCTAAAGGCCTGTGGCACTGTTTTCAGTGCCACCTACATGTGGAATTTACCGTTTCGGTAAAAATACCGATTCGGTATTTTACCGAATCGGTAAATTTACCGCATTGGTAAAATTGCCGATTCTTAAATAAAACGTCCCCTACATCTCTAAAGCCTAATACCGGTCGGAAACGGCCGAAATCGGCCGTTTCCAACCGGTATTAAGGCTCCTACATCGGGCCCCTAATGCCTTTGATGAGTGAAATGTCATCTAAAAATCAACCCGATGTTATATTTATTCACCTGGAAGAAAATGATTTGGTGCAGCTATCGGTCCTGTGGTTGCTTATAGAAATAAAGGTTGATCTTGAATTGTTAGCAGAAATATGGGCCAATACAAAAGTTATCTTAACAGTGCTGATGCCACGTAGGGTTTGGAGGGGTGCAGAGATTCACTGCTGTAGAAAGAGCAAGGTGGAAAGTGAACAGGGAATTAAACCACTTTTGTGCCATGAATCGCATTCATTGGTTGGCGCACAGTGATATTACAAAGGAGGACTATCAATTTTCTCGTCACAATGGGGTGAACCTTTCTTTCATTGGCAATGAGACTTACATTCTGAAAATAAAAGAAATGATCGCAAAAATCTTGCCATTAAAAGCTTGGTGGTAACGTTAAGCTGTTGGGTGACAGCTGTCTTATATCTATATTCAACCTTCATCTATGTTCCCCCTCCCATTTTGTCCATCCTTTCAATGCCCCCTCACCCCCCTTCACTCCCCCACTCAATCCCAATTTTATTTTCATTGGTCTAGGTTTTTTTTTATCTGCCATATGCATTAGTCACAAACTTTGAGAATATTTTGTCTAGCTAAATTATTAAAGCTTTTTACCTGTTCTGGCAACAGTGTGTGTTTTTATATACAACATTTTTTTTATAACGAAATTTTGGTTTTCAAGTGAAAAGGGGGACAGGAAAAACTCCTATGTCAGGGTTTATCCTGGTGGCAGAAATAGAGGAGATCAAGGCAGGCAGGATGGGTTAATGGCATTCAGAATAGCTTCAGACAGAGGGAAACAGGGGAGCGAGGAATGAGGCAAGAGGTAGGAAGGAAACGTAGATAGGGGTTGGAAGGAGGATTAGTCAGAACAATATTGGGGAAGTTTGTTGTGAGGAATTGTTTACGGGTGGGGGTTGATACAATTGAATATGTATTAGTGAGGCGTTTTTTGCAAATATGTATTTAAATTAAACAGCTTACCTATCCAATAAAGCGCCTTTTACCTCATTTTGGCTGGAGGATGTGCTTATTGCCCGAAAAAAGTGCTGAAGCAGCTCACACATGTAAAGAGCTCATCAGCGTTTACCAACCGGAAGGGGCTCACTTGCTGCACAGGCAGAAACGGGGGTGGGAGAAAAAGCTGCCTGGGTCGAGACTGAACAAGGTGGGGTGTAGGGGATCTGGACATACCTGTAGCAATCACCAGAGGAGGGCACACCTCCTATCCAGCTAGGAATAAAGGGATGCCAGAGAGGCTTGGGAGACTAGCAGGGCCCTCACGAGGGTCCAGCAGCTGGGGATTTCAGGACCTCACACAGCAACCGATAAATATTGTTATATATTACACAAACACGCTTTTTACATATTCATTATAATGCAGGTAATGGCAGTCACATCTAAACAGTGTTGTATATTCAAACAGCCGAAATATGACACAGTAAATTGTTTTTTAAAGAGGTGCTCAGGCATGCCCTGAGCATAAAACAGTGTAGTGTTCTCACTTATTTTTGGATATCTCTCTCTCTGTCTCTTTTATATTAGAATGTTCATGGTTGCCAAGTTACTCTGTTGGAATATAGAACCAGCATCTTATGAGATTGTTAGCAGCTGGTCAGTTGGCAGCTGCAGGGCGTTGGTGCTGGATGAGGTCTATTGTACTTCCAACTACTAAATAAATCTATTACCTGATGTATAATACCTGGAGTCATCTACTTCATTACATTTGGCGACATTTGGAAAAGGAGAAGAACCCTCGCTATTGGGAGTATATAGAAAGACCTCAACACATCAATCTTACCAGTCACTCCTTTGCTTACTCATGGATCCCTCTGAACACTTCTCTCGCCTTGTTTGCTTCTAATTGGGAGGCGATACTTGCTGATGGCTCTGCAGTGATTTGTGCCCTTCTTCGCTTCGTGGAAGAAGAGGAGGAAGAGGATTCTGCTGAAGGTCGGTCCATGTGACCGTGTGACTGTCTTTGAAGAACGCTTGCCCTTTCACAAGGTGAGGTCTTGTTATTTTGAAATTCTGACCTTTGGGGAAGTAAAAACTTTTAAAATTAAACTAACTGCAGTGCAAGATTGGGCGCGTGTCACTGCAGCGTGAGATTGGATTCCCAGTTTGTGCACGTGTCACTGCAGCGTGAGATTGGATTCAACTGCTGCTTCATCCTGGGCGCGAGTCACTGCAGCGCGAGATTGGATTCCACTGCTGCTTTATCCTGGGAGCGTGTCTTAGAGCGTACAAGTTCTTTCACAGGCTGAGCGCTGAGCGCGAGTCTGCAACAGGAGAAATAAACGCGTGTGATTGAGCCGCGCATGCCCAGTTTGAACTATCAACACGGAGTGCTTCTTCCTGTTATAACGTTGTTACGTCTGCACAAGCGTCATTCTGAAAAAAAAGGAACGAGTCTGTTTATCATCTCACAGTAGCTGTCACTTTTTCACTCTGATCCGCACAGCTACTTTGCGCTCATACTTCTGTTGGCCACATTATCTTTCGACCAGTGGCGTCACTAGGGGGGTGCGGGGCACCGGGTGACACCTTCACATGGGGTGACACCAATCAGCGCACCTGCTTACAAGCATATTTTCCAGCCCCCGCGCTGTGCTCCTCTGACGCAAGCGTGCACGCACGCGACTGAGTCAGGGAGACAGTCTTGGCAGGGGAGTGCTGCTGGGCGATTTACAGAACCCCTACTGGAGGGGCCCAGCCACAACCACAGCAGAGTCTAAATAAAAGGTTAGTGGGGCGATAGTTGGTGTGATTTTCAAAGTTCGCAGGGCTCGGGCCAAAGGCAGGAAAACTTTAAAAGGAAAGGGCAAGGGGTTAGGCTTTTGACGTTTCCAAGAAGGCTTCCAAAACTTGCCTCAAGGAGATCATGAAACACTAACCACGGGCGGGTCTCGAGATTCTACGCAGCAACCCCCCCCCCCCCCCCCTTCCCCTCCGTCCTGAGCATTGGTTACTGGGCATTACTGGGAGGCTGGCACAGAGGAGGGCGGCTGCGTGCCCCCTACGCAGGGAGGAAGCGGTGAGCACGAGTGCTCCAAAATGAGGAGTTGCATTCTACAGTATTTAAGCGGCCATACTTAAGAATTACTTATAGATGTTATACATATAGCATAATGTAAACAAAAAGCATGACTAACGAATATTTTTTGTCACTTACCCTTGTAGTGCTTCTGACTTTCTCTTGAATTTAAGGAGCCAAGAGTATTCCTAGCTCAATTGTGAAATTCAGAAGTATGCCATGAGTACTACACAAGTAAGTCACAATGACTCATAGCACACTGTTTGTGAGTAGGGCGTACATAGGGTTGCAGAAGCACGCATTTTCACTAGTGGTCAGAAAGGAAATATTATAAGAATAAGAAAAGACATAGGTGATACATTTCTATCTATACATGAACGTATCTATATCTTTAGCTGCCATTGTGCAAATATGGTTCAGCAGCACCTTCAACTTAAAGCCCATTTTTCGATTTGCCAATACCGTTTTGACACCATTGATACATGTGAACAAAATTTCGAAATCTATTAGCAGAGTCAACTAAGGTCCAGGGTGCAAATTTCGTTCAGTTTCTTTCAGAGGGTAGAAAAGATTATGGGCCTGGAGGGGCCAAAAATGTATGTATAAAAATGTAAGCAACACTCGAAAAGGTTCTTTTTAAATCCACTACCACAAAATAAATATAAGAGCTTGCTTCTAATAAGCGTACAAGCATTTCGCACAGTCAGTAGGTGCAGGGCCTTGCTGCAGGCCACCGCCTAAGAACAATCACTGCTTTGACCGAAGGCTGTCCACCCATTCTGGGATGGACACAGAGTCTGGCCGTAGGCTAATGCCTGTGAAAACCCCTGCTGAGGGCTGGGCACAGGGTTTCCGGCTAACACACTTAGCACACAGACGAAAGTCATGGCAGTGGAAGTGGACCCCATTGAGGCTAGACTTCCGTTGATGCTGTGTCTTTTTTTCTTTTTAGCTTTGTGTTATCTGCATGGTGACATTATAAGTTATGGCATGCATTATGTGCGTTACTAAGTATTACTAGCAAATATAATCATTACGTTTTTAACGGTGCTTTATTAAATACACTTAGGAATATATATACACTGAAAATTCAAAGAAACCATTAAAATCCTATGTGTTAAATAGATCAACCATCTATACATATTCACATAACAAATAAATGAGAGGATGCAGTATCTTGTGGTTTTACTTTAAATTACAATCATAGTTTAGTTCCTTTGTTTATGTGTTGGGTGGGTGGGACTTTTTGCCCTACATGTGCCAGTTGTGTGAGGTACCTCAGTGGTACACCTCTGCCCTCCATGTGCAGGTCTTCTGGCCTTGTCCGCAGTTCAAAAGCTGAATATATGTATATATTTCCACAGTGTGAAAATATGCCTGATTTTAAAAAGAAAATATATTTTTATTCTCCACAAAACAGTATTTTTGGCAATAACAGTTACCCCTCTACTGGCTAGAAAAGAAATTGTGCTCCCAGCCACCCAAATAGTAGAAAACAACCTAATTAAATTTTCTCTGGCGCCCTGAATTGATCAATCCTTTACCAATTGTAACTAGATATCGAGGCTAACTTCTGTCCCACAGTCCACTCCTCCCTCCCAATATACAATCCTTCATACTTCCCGTTCTCCATCACTTTATTATGTTTTTGTGGCGGATTTATTCCTGCTTGTTCATGGGACTAAAGTAGTTATAATCATAATCAGTCCTTTTAATGTGCCGGTACTCTCAGATACTGAGTACACACATTTTTTCATTTTGAGACCTATTTGTTTTGTCAATGCTTGTTCGGTTAAGGTGTCTGCATTACATTTAATATACAATTACATGTAGGTTAAAGACCACATTTTAGCTATAGAATATTTTGTTCTTTTTAGTTACCTGCCTGGACCCCCTTCCCACACTCACTGATCTGCCCCATCGTACTCACAATTACGGCTCCCATACTTTTTATGCACTTTTCAGATATGAGTGGTCTTGTGCGGCAGGGTGTAGAAGCTACACTGGATGTAGAAACAACGCCCATTTGCAAAAATCCTTAGTGGAGGAACCAGAAATAAATTCTTGGTTGAAGGGAGGAGTGTATATTGCTTTCTGTTATTTGCCAATTGTGTCCACTGGCAGACTTGGAGCGGAGGAGGTCCATGTGGTAAGTCGTGAGGGGGTGACACCATGAGTTACCCGCACCGGGTGACACCAACCCTAGTGAGGCTACTGCTTTCGACTTTGGGGAACATTATTGAGCGCATATTTTGTGTGTGTCATTACAACAATTCTACAATGTTGACATGCTCAGCAATTCATAACTGACTACTAAAACAGTCTACTATTTTATTCAATTTCAGTACATCATTAATATGACTTTACTATATTCACCATTCTATTTTAGTTATTTCAAGGTAGTAGATATATCTGCTAGTGATACAGTTTTTCTTCACAGTTTTAATTTATTTTATATATTTGTTTATTTATTTATTTATTTTCATTATTTTCATTTTTTGTAAAATCACCACCGCCAAGAAGAGGAGGAAGAGGATTCTGATGGAGGTTAGTCTATATGCGCATGTGACTGTCTTTGAAGCACGCTTGCCCTTTCACAAGGTGAGGTCTTGATATTTTGAAATTCTGAATCAGTGAGAACTTGTTCTCTCTTGCGGGAGCAATGCACTTTGTAGTGTAGTTCCTATTTTCCCTATAGGCCCTGCGCATTGGAATAACATAAACAGCAGTGTAGACGTAGGACTGCGGTCTTCTAGGTCTCTACTGACTATGTTAGACTTAATTGGGTTTGTACCAGCTAGCTCAGAGGTCACTGGAAACTTTCTTGACTGAATAGGAAGTGATCAGCTTCCCTGGCTCAGACAAGAAGGGATTCAGTTTTCCAACAACCGCATTAACATGACAACTTTGCTCCTCAGAATAAGAGTCAATCTCTAGATTCGTGTGAAACAATAGACAGCTATTTCACTCAGTCAGTTGTGCAGAATTACTTTCACCAGTATGCAGAGAACAGAGAGACGGGCGTTTTCAATAAAAAGTATTATTTATTGAACAGTCTTCCTTCTCATGCAAGAGAAATGAATTGCCACAATTGCAAGACTTGTTATTATAAAAAGTGCGTACAGTAAAAGTAGTATTACGAAATTATACTGTAAAAGCATTGATATGGTTTCTTAGCCATACGATAGTTAAAATGAATAAAATATATACATTCATATATACATTTGGCTAACGTCCTCAACTGGTGCTTCTAACTACGCCTACCCCGGTGTACCAGACCTAAGCCTAATACATGGGAGGGAGTAAGTAAGTAGCCGTTTATGTTAAGTTGGTTTTGCCAAGGGTTTGCTTCAAGAATTCTCTCTAAGGGTTTAGTCAGGGCCGTACCTCTGGAATAGAATGTTGGAGGTCTGGTATCTCTTCTCAGGACTCGATACTCCAGTCACCCGCAAGGGTAGGCTGGAAACACCGGACCTGGATTTTCTCGGCAGGAGAAAAGACAGCGTCTTTCTCAGCGCGTCAAGGAGGAGGGGCAGCGTCCGTGGGCTTCTCGCATCTGCTGGGCTCTCTGCAAGGGACAGCTGTTCTGCTCCAGTATTCTCCACCACTGTGTTTGCTTAAGGCAACGTTGGTATATTTATACCTGAAAGGTGCCGAGTTTGACGTACGTTTTTGGACATAAGACGTCAAGAAAGATGTCACTAAGAACTGGTCGTTCTTACAGTGCTCGCAGGAGTTCTATTACTAATCAAAACAAAGCAAGCAGGACTTTCCCAGGTTGCTGGGGGGTTTGAGCTGTCGAAAGAACTCGGTGTGTTATCTAGGAATCTAAGGAAGTGGCTTCTGCTGTGTCATGTACTGTAATGAGCTGCAGAGACGAGTTACTGAAATATGGCTCTGATTGTTTATGCCATTATAGGGATATGTATTGATTATAGCCGTATAGGGGCATGAGGTCACAATATTGATCGGGGTCCTAGATAGAACACAACACCCACTCCACGAATTTATGTCCATCAAATTACTAAAACTATAGCAATAGGATTTGCGTGTATTCCTACCCACCCCAAAATACATATTGCATTTGAAATGGCGTATATGAAATACATGAGAATATAGGTACTGTACGTTTTCAAGCATAGTAATCATTCAAAAATTATTGCATATGTAATCAGTTTGAACAATTGTGCAAAAAATTACACATGAAATGTCTCTTAATACAGAAAAGAAGAGCAAGACTATTTCATCACATATAAATACAATTGCTGTAAAAATGTCCTAAAGGCTGAGGTAAAGTTTTTGTCTCTAGATCTACTAAAAATAGAAGCTCTGTTCTTTATGAATAGTTCCACTTTAAGCAAAAGTATTTGTGCCAGAAAAAAGGTAAATATTTTGAAAAATGTCTGATTCAAAAAAATATTTCATGGGGAGCGGGAAAATAGAGTTCCAAACTCTTTTCAGTAGTTTTTGTTTATCAAAACTGAAGGCCGAATTCAGAGTTCATGGGAACGCTGTGCGCCGGAATGTTTTTCCAAAAAGTTATTGTTTCTGTTCAGGGGAGAACATCGTTTCAGACAGGCTCTCAAAGAATAGGTCTACATATTCAGGTGGCAGTTCGACCAGGTTCGATTTGCAGTAACCTGGCAGTTGTGAGAATGATTGCTATCATTGATGTCTGGATCAGCAATGCTCTACGAAGGTCGTACCTGGGTGATGCTGCTTTCATTTATTGCTTCACTGCCGCCACCTAGTCGTAGCACAGGAGTCTCAAGGAATGCTGTCATCAGGATTGGTAGCCGCTGGGGACAACACGATGCGTGAGCCGTTACAGGACTTAGCAAAGTATCGATATCCATTGGTACTGCTGATGGTAGTGCAAGACAGGTGTCTAACATGCATTCTGCTCCGCATAGCATACATCGAAGCACAGGTAAGATGCAGGTCTGCCATATAGGTCTGAATGAAAGAAACCGGGTCATGTTCAGATCTCTCAACCGGGCCAATCCAAGGACCTTAGTTATGCGGTCCTGGTAGCGCATTGCTAGGATTGTTTCTTCCATCCTTGCAGGAGTCATGTCTGTGTTTTGGCTTGCCATATCGGAGCAGAAGGGTCAAAAATAAAATGCCTGCTACGAGTCCCAAAAGTAGTGGTATGTCGCCAAAGACTGAATGGACAAAATTGGGAATAATGCCCAGAACTGCTTTGAATGGTGTTAACAGTCCCGAAAAAATTGTCTTAAATACGTTTGAGATACCAATGGCATCCGACATATTTAGGATTTGGCTGAGCATTTCTGTGAAATGCACGGGGCAATTTTTTGATAAAAGTTCATGTATCTCCGATGTTATCCTTGCAGCTTGGAGATCATACGTTTCTTTTGATGACGTGATAGGCACTGTTGTCTGCAAAAGCACAGACTTCATTCTGCTTAAAGTATCAATTCGTATAGAAAAGATATTCAAAGGAGGCCAAATCGGAGTCTCGGAATCTCCAGGGCTGTTTGGAAACAATGCTTGCATACAGCAAGTGACCATGGAAGTCACGCTTACGAGATATGCTTTCCCTGGCACCAAGCCACAACAGCTGTGATCTGTTATTAGAATGTAACTCCAGTTAGAAAGTTGCCTAAAGAAGGGCTCTATCTGCGTTGCAGGTGTGACGTGCTGGTGGCATGAAAGGTTGTTTGAAGTCCCTTCACAGGCCCCATGTAAATTAATACCCTGGCACAAAAGTATACCGCTTAGTGAATGTATGCAATTTTCACCACTAAGAAATACATTTTTGTCGTTGTCACTGTAGCATGTTTGTGTATATGGTAATTTCCATGATGACTTAATGTACCCTTTACCCAACCTTTCGTACTGGCCTGTCGGTATATACTCAAGGCAATTTTTAAATCGGAAAGTTGTTATCGGAATTGTGATAATCCCGTGTATTATCCATTCAATGGCAGGTCTATCTGACATTGTCAATGGTAATCTCTCAAGTTTTTCGATGCTCAGGATTGTATAGTCTGCTCCTTTCTGTGCCAAACTGATTTGTTTATCAGTGAGGTTAAAGATAGAAAACAATGACGTTGTGTTGATTAAACGCCATGGCACATAGCCTGAATGAAGATTTTGCAACGTCCAGCCTAGCTGTACAATAGAACATAATTGAGACTGGCCATGTTGTAACAATAGCAAGTCTTTATTTATTATATCGATGGCAGATGATACAATACTGTCCAGTGAATATATTCTGGAGGACAGAGTCATTAACCCATTGTCCACAACAGAAAGTGATTTTTCCAAATGAATACGATCAATTTCTCGTATTTTTTCTGCTGTTTCAATTTGCATTACTTTCCATGCCTCGTTGTATGCCGCATATACACTTGCTGCTATGAAACGTTTTTGACGCTGTTTGCGTGGTCCCATAATGAAATCACGCAAGTCAGCACCATCTTTAAGTAAAGATAAGTGTTGCTTAATTTCTGCCAGTGTGGATGCTTCTAGCCATTCAAGGCACAGTTTCCCTACACTGTATGTTGTTACTATCCCTGGATGTTGTCTCTGGGAGTATCTAGGGTCTGGTCTGGTCACCTTTAACCCCTGTGTTTTGTTCAGGAATCTATCTTGACAGTTATTAGTGTCTTCTTGCCAGATTAACCACTTTTTCCAATCAGGATGTGTTCTGTTTTGATGTAAAATTTGGTATACGTCTATTTCAATATCTGTGGTAGCATTATCAGGTATCAGGTATTGGCTTTGGAATAGACTGTTTGTTTAGGTCCTTAATCTTAGCTAGGCCAAGACAGGTTGTTTGGTGAATTGTGTCATTTAAGAACATTATTTGTTCTGGGATCATGCAGGCTCAAAATAGTGCTTCTAGGCCTTGTACCTGCCAATCTTTTGTACCCCAGATTATTTTTGTTTCAATGTTGTTTTTCCAGAAATCAAAACCAAATGTAATCATTTTTTCATAAAATGCTTCTGAATATATCAATTTAGTATTTGTCAGCATTGTTTTCGTCCCTGTTTTATCCAACAGTTTATAATAAAATGTTTCTGCATTACTTGTGTTAAACCCTGAGAAGTATTGGAATTTCTCATAGAATGTTTTTGAACTGCTTTTAGGTGGAGTAGCACAATGTTCCCATTGTTTATATTTAAAAACATTTCTAGGTTGAGCAGATTTATGTAAATAGTGGTCTGCGTAATGTGAAAAACAGTACATCTGTTCATAATTAGATGAACCTTGTAAATAATCATGTTCTGTAAATTTTGCTGACAACACTAAATCCGACATCATATTATTTATACTTTCAAAATCCCAATCATCAGAGAATGTACTTGGTTTTACAAAGTCACTTAATGAAACCTTAAATTGGTGAGGATATTTCAAGATCTCGACCGGGCCATATATTTCATAGTCAGTCTTGTCCCACACTACCCCGCCCCGGTATTGGAATGGCTGTGACATTTACTGATGATAGTTCTCTTTTCTTGACGTGAGATGATTTGTGAGGTTTCAGAACTAAGTTGATGTTCTGACTTGCTGTGACCATTGAACTGTAATAAACTTTCCTAAAATTAAAACCAAAATTAGGCATAGTAGGAGTATAAGTACCCCTGATACAATCCAATGCTCAAACAAAGGTGCATTCAGAAATATTTCCTTGAGTTGATGAAAGAGTTCTGTTGCCTTTTCTTTAAAAGTCTTTGTTTCTGGCGTCACTTCAGGGTCGCTTTGATCTTCAGAAAAGTTATCGAAATTGATGAAGTAGCCAGAGGCAGTTCTGTCGATTGTTGGAATTGTTTTCTCCATTTGCCTCTTATTAGCACATTCTGATGCCACATAATTTGAGTTCCAAGAGGCACGAGTTCCATGGCATTGTTGCATAGTCCTTCTCTGTGCACTGCAGGTTTATCATATGTGATTAGTCTTTCAGTTTGAACCTCTTGGATTGTTGCAAATTTGGGTATTCTGTTATTTCTTGGGAGTCCACTTGGCCTACTATTGATTATAGGCCACATGCTTGTGGTTTCACCAGGTCGATGGATATAACTCGGTTCTCCTTTTTACCAGCAAGTGGCGGTAGTACTACTGATCTTGTTCCGTTGATTGCTAAGACAGGTACTGCTTTTCTATAAGAAGGCCCAAATTCCTTCTTCACCGCTATTTTTTCTCTGACCAGATCCCTAATTTTTGGAATCCAGACAGGTCTTGCTGGGACAAGTTCAAGTTCAGTAATTTGTATAGCGCACTACTCACCCAGAGGGTCTCAAGGCGCTTGGGGGAGGGTGGGTGCATTACTTATCGAATAGCCAGGTTTTTAGCTGCTTTCTAAAGGAGAGGTGATTCTGTGTAAGGCGGAGGTGGGTGGGGAGAGAGTTCCAGGTTTTGGCCGCTAGGTAGGAGAAAGATCTTCCTCCCATGGTGGATCTATTGATGTGCGGAATTGCGGCGGGGGCTTGATTGGATGAACGAAGTTGGTGGTGGGTGTGTAGAAGGACAGTCGTTTGTTGAGGCATTTGGGTCCTAGGTCATGGAGGGCCTTGTGTGCGTGGGTGAGGAGACGGAATGTTACTCTCTTGTTGACAGGAAGCCAGTGGAGATCTTTCAGGTGACCGGAAATGTGGGCTTGACGGGGGATGTCCAGTATGAGTCTGGCTGAGGCGTGGGTGACTGTTTTTCTTGTTTCGGTGGGGATCCAGCGGAAGATTTTTTTGAGCATTCGTAGGATGTTGAAGCATGATGATGAAACGGCGTTGACTTGTCTGGTCATCGAGAGGGAGGAGTCTAGGATGAAGCCCAGGTTCCGTGCGTGATCTGTAGGTATGGGTGCTGTGCCCAGAGCCGGTGGCCACCATGAGTCGTCCCATGCAGACGGGGACGATCCTAAAATGAGGACTTCCGTTTTGTCCGAGTTTAGTTTTAAACGGCTGTTCTTCATCCATTCGGCTACTTCTTTCATTCCTTCGTGTAGATTGGTTTTGGCGGTGTGGGGGTCTTTGGTGAGGGAGAGGATTAGCTGGGTGTCGTCAGCGTAGGAGATGATGTTGAGGTTGTGTTGTCGCGCGATAGTTGTGAGGGGGCTCATGTACACGTTGAAGAGGGTGGGACTGAGTGATGATCCTTGTGGTACGCCCCAGATGACTTCGGTGGCCTCTGATTTGAATGGGGGGAGGCGGACTCTCTGTGTTCTTCCGGCGAGGAACGAGATGATCCAGTCCAACGCTTTTCTTAGTATTCTGACGTTGCTGAGGCGTTGTATGAGGGTGTTATGACAGACTGTGTCGAAGGCGGCGGAGAGGTCAAGTAGGAAGAGGGCAACTGATTCTCCGTTGTCCAGCAGCGTTCGGATGTCATCCGTAGCAGCGATGAGGGCGGTTTCGGTGCTGTGTTTGGCTTGAAAGCCGGACTGTGAGGGGTCGAGTGAATTGTTGGATTCAAGGAAGGCGGCGAGCTGGCTACTGACGGCTTTCTCGATGACTTTGGCCGGGAAGGGGAGGAGTGAGATGGGGCGGTAGTTCTTAAGTTCAGAGGGGTCCGCTGTGGGTTTCTTCAGAAGGGCTCTGAGTTCTGCATGTTTCCAGCTTTCTGGGAAGGTAGCGGAGTTGAGGGAGCAGTTGATGACATCGCGGAGATGGGGTGCGATTATGGAGTCTGCTTTGTTGAAGATGTGGTGGGGGCATGGGTCAGTTGGTGAACCTGAGTGGATGGAGTTCATCAGACGGATGGTGTCTTCAGTAGTGATTGGGTTACAGGCACAAAGGTTATGAGAGTGCTGTTTTGGTTCGGAGGTGATTGGAGTGGGTTGTTCTTCGGACAGGTTTTCAAAGCTGTTATGAATGTCGGCGATTTTGTTGTGGAAGAAAGAGGATAGAGAGTCGCAGAGGTCTTGGTAGGGAGTGATGTCGTTGGTGCCGGCGGTGGGGTTGGTAAATTCTTTGACGATGCTGAATAGTTCCTTGCTGTTTTGGGCATTGTTGACAGGTGGTGTGTCTTCAGTGGTGGATGGCTGTTGCTTTACTTTTATGTTGCTTAAGGATTTTCTTGTTTCATTCAAGTCCTGTAAAACAGCCAAACGATCTTTGATGTCAAAGTCTTTATTTTTATCTTTTACCTCTGAAGCCTGACTATCAAGGTCCTGAACATACATTCTAGTTCCGAACAATAGTTCGTACGGGCTGAAACCTTTTAGAGAATTTCTTGGCAAGTTATTAAGACTACGTTGGACACTTGTCAAATGTTTGACCCACCCATCACCCGAAAATAATACCTTCGCTGTTATAGATTGCTTTATGTCTCGGTTTTTTCTTTCCACTACCCCATTACCCTCAGGATGGAAGCGACAAGAGAATCGCAATCCAATGCCCATGCTGGTCATGGCCTCCTTATAAGCTCGAGAGCTAAAAGCAGGGCCCTGGTCAGAATGAAGCATGGCAATTGCGTATGTGCCGATAAAGACTCGCAGATCTTTTATAACAGTTATGGCGTCAGCCGAGCGCTGGGGCCACATCCATATGAATCTCGTACAGGAATCCACTGCGACCATGATATATTTATAGTTGCCATCCCTTTGTAAGGGACAACAGTGGTCCAGGTAAACACATGCTAATGGTTTATCTGAGATGAGAAGAGGTGTCTGCGCTGGTCGTTTCACTGTTGATACTTTCATTTTTTGGCATATTTCGCATTCAAGCACATATTTTTTAGTTTGTATTCTCATGCGCGGCCACCAATATGTTTGTTTTAGTAATGATATTGTGGCGGAAACGCCAGCCTGTGCAGAAGCGAGCCCTTCGTGTGCCACTGTAATTAGTCCTAACCTGTGTTCCATGTTTGGAATTACTCTATCCCCCACTCCAGGTATTCGAGCAAAAGGAACATTATTCGTATCTGTTAAATATGAGTACTTTTCTGGAAAGCCTTTTGGGAGTGTTTTTCTATCATCTTTTACTGACGCACTGACAGCTTGTAGTATATCGCTGTCTATTTTTGTTTTTGACCGGGTGATAGCAGCTACGGAAGCCGTTTGCACAGCTGCCTTCGCAGCCTCATCAGCCAATGAATTCCCTGCAACGTGAACGCCATCACGTTGATGACTCAGAGTGTGTATCATGTGAGTTTTTTGTAGTTCTTTCTGTAAAAGAACTACTTGTTCCCAAAGCATTTTATGCTTGATTGTGCCACCCTTTGCATCTTTGAACCCGTTTTCAACCCAATTCTGCAAGTATTCATTATAAGATTGAACGCAATAATATGAAAAGCACACTATAATTGTGGGAAATTCGCGATTGGCATTCTCAAGCGCCATCTTAAATGCAAGTAGTTCAGCTCGCTGAGCTGTACAATCTCCTAGAGATTGCGTTTTAGTGACCAGTGGTTTAAATTTTCCTTTGTGCCAACGACCTTTAACAATCGCGCATGCAGCACTATAAGCTTGTTTACCACCAACTGCGGGTTGTGCTGATCCGTCTGTATATATGATACATTCATATTGTTCTAGAGGGAGAATTTCAATTGGCAGAGGACATTCATATTCATATTGTAAAAATTCCTGTGTCTTTAGGTTAGGATCGAATTCATATACTACGTCTGTTGCAGCAAGAGAATTAACCCATTGGATCCATCTTGGATGCAGAGCTTTAGCATTTGGAATGCTCGCTTTTGTTACCGCATCTAGGGCAGGTATAGGTGTAACGATTATCATTCGTTTACCTTGTGCTAGGGCCCTTTCTTTTGCCACAGCAGTCTGAACCGCAGTTAGAATTTTTTCCGTTGAACTGAATTTTATTTCAGCTTTTGTATATAAATGTGATTTGTATGCTATTGGTACCGTTTCTCCCTCATTAGAGGTCAGGTACGTGAATCCGCATTTTCCTGGGATGACTCGGATTACAAGGTTGCGTGTATTGTCACGTGTTTCTAATTTTGTTTTTGCTAACATGTCTGTTTGCAGTGATCTCAAAATTTCCGTGTGTTTTTGAGTCCAGTTGATTTGTTTGAAAGCAGGTTCAATTAATTCGTAGAGAGGTTTAATCCTCTCTGCATAGTTTAGAATGTAAGTTCTTCCGAAATTCAGGAAGCCTAGAATCAATTGTAAGTTCTTCAGCGTTTTTGGTGCTTGGAGTACAGCGCACTTCTCTAAGAAGTTGTCCGCTAGGCTTTTTCCTTCACTTGATAATTCGTATCCTAAAAATAAGACTGTGAGATGGGCAATTCTTGATTTTTTAAAGTTGAATTTGTAACCCTCTGCTGCGAACCCAAGTATTATGGTGTTCACCCTTTTCAAGTGAGTATCCAAGTCGTCGTCCGTGAGATAGATGTCATCGACATAAGATAATGTCTCATCATCATATATTTGTAGTAACTCTGTTACTCTGGCTGAAAAAAATCCCGGGCTATTCTTGAACCCCTGTGGGAGCCTACAGAAATTTGTCTGCGACCCCATTATTGAGAAAGCGGTCAAGTACCTGCATTCTGGTGCAATATTTTGACAAAAGAACCCATTAGATATGTCTAATGTTGTTTTATATTTTTTCCGAACTATGTTATTCATCAGTGCCGCACTGTGCGAGTTCTGTACCGCAAATGTTTTGCAACACGAGTTAAGGTGTCTGTAGTCCAGAACTAGACAATACGAGTCGTCTGGTTTGGAGACAGGAAACAAAGGATTGTTCATTTGAGAGGTGCATGTTTCAATCACCCCCTGGTATTCAAGTTGATCTAAAATCTCCCAGACCTGTTTTTTAGCTTCTTGCTTAATTGGGTACTGCCTTTGTGCAGTAGGTTGACATTTTAACTGGATTTTGTGAGGAGGAGAGTCCTCATCCCATCCTACATGATTTTTATATAATGCTGATGCCTGGGACACTGCCCATTTCCTTGCATATACATATTTAGTGTGAATTGGAATGTGATTCGAGAAGGCAGGCATAATCATTTCTTCGCCATGAGGGCACTCCCTGACAAACTCTGGGGGCCTATCTTTCTCGGCTAACAGGATATCATAGCCTTTTGAGAGGTTATCCCAAAATAGACCCCTTATTCTTCTAGTCTTATCTCCCTCTACACGCAGTGTTATTTCGTATATCTTATGAGGTTCGCTAACTCTGCTGTCTGCAGTTTCTACCTGAATGTATTCATTCGTGTCCACTGTCTCCAGATGACTCATCAGGATCTTGCAAGCTATGGTGATTTCTGCTGCACTGTCTAGCATTGTCTGTGCCCACTCTCCGTTTTTCAGCTGTGTCCTCAGTATTCTCGGCATGTTCGATTACTCTAATACTGGCTACCTTCTTCCTTGGGAATTGTAATTTTTTACTTTGAGCAGGTTCCTTGTCTTTGGACTTGGTGTGCTCTTCCCTTGGGTCTAACCATCCTCTTCTTTCTGATTTCTGCGAAAAAGATCGAGAGGGACGTGTATCAATACTTTGATATCTATTAGGCTTTTTCAAGTTATCCCTATTTCTAAGGTTATATCTTTTCTCAGAGTGCTCCCTCTGGGGAGACTGGTGTTCTCGAGTCAGAGTTCTTTCCCTCCGTCGAGGAGACCTTCCTCTGGACTGGAAAACTTTTTCCTTGGGAGTGGATTGTTTATTTCCATCCCAGCTCTTTTTAGGACTATTTAGATTATTTTTATTAAATCATTTTTCAGGATTTTCGAGTAGTTGGGGTTTTACTGGTTTTCCACACAAACTATCTCTTCCTAATTCTTCATAGCATTTTTCTTTAATTCTGGCAAGCTCAATTGGTTGATCTGTTATATCTGTTTCTTTCAATTTCTGGCGGATCGCCACAGATGCTGCTTCTCCTTTTATGTTGGCTAGTAGTATAGCCGAGACCTGCTTGAAGGCTTTCAGTAATTTCATACCAAGAGTTAAAGCAGGTTCTCGACCGTATTCATTCTGAATTTGTTTTAGCACATCTGGTAATACCGCCATGGACGGAACACCATGTGTTTTTGTGTAAATGGAAGCAAAGACTGTACCCCAAGTGTCACAGTCCTTCACGTGTGGTGCGACCTCCATTGGAAGGCAGATGGTCAGAATTCTGTGTTTCTCAATAGGGGTAGTATTTGGGAATACTGCCTCTATTTGAGTAATTTTCTGTGCTAACCAGAAAGGGATTTGTTCCAGTTTTATGGGTGTTTTACCAAGACATGATTGTATGTTCTGTGGTGTAATTTTATTTGTGTTCCCCTGGTGGGGAGTTAGCTGTGGAATATTAACAGCTGTTTGGACTGTTGCAGTCCGCATTACATATTGGACTAACTGTCTATGTATTTTAATTAATGTTTTTAGCTGTGCTAACAGCTCTTCGCCAGACATTTTTTCAATGTCCGGATGTGGTGTGTAACTGGCTAGAACCGGCCACGTTGCTCCTGGTCTACCTAGTGGACCGAGCCTGGTAATGTGATCATTGTGTTTTAGGGCGCCTTTAAACCAGAGCAGGTGCTCTTGGTATTTTAATGGGATTTCAATCTCCTCGAGTACTCATCCGGTGTTTCTTCTATTTTGTAATAGTGGAATTTGTGTGTTGTAGCGTTTGCGGCTGGAAAGTTTATCCATGAATAGAATACCTCTGTCTGACGATATTCGTGTGCCTCTATCACGAAAATGACGGTACCACCTCGTGAGGTCAGTCCGTTTTCTATAAGTTTTAACGTTATAGTTTTTCTTATGTTGACCGGAATGATGATAGCATCCCGGTCAGTCTGTAGGAGACTTGTGTCTTCCTCTAGGAGTTGATTTGCTATTCTCAAAGCCTCCGTTTCTTCCGCACCTTCTACCATTCTACTGGAGAAGTTTTTGTAGCAGATCAGGTTTTAAGGAAACAAAGATTAGGTGCACAATATTTTGGAACACTTAATCCTTCAACGTTGAATAAACCAGAAGCTCTACATAGGAATCTCTTCCTACTAAGTTCAGGCGGATTTTAACCTTTCACCCACTCCAGACGTCTATTGGAGTATTTACGGGAGAAAGGGTCTGTGTGAAAAAGCACGACTGAGTTACTCTAACGTCTTGCGTTAGTTTTATCGCCTTACCAAACGTTGGGCGGCATGTAGTGTAGTTCCTATTTTCCCTATAGGCCCTGCGCATTGGAATTACATAAACTGCAGTGTAGATGTAGGACTGCGGTCTTCTAGGTCTCTACTGACTATGTTAGACTTAATTGGGTTTGTACCAGCTAGCTCAGAGGTCACTGGAAACTTTCTTGACTGAATAGGAAGTGATCAGCTTCCCTGGCTCAGACAAGAAGGGATTCAGTTTTCCAACAACCGCATTAACATGACAACTTTGCTCCTCAGAATAAGAGTCAATCTCTAGAGTCGTGTGAAACAATAGACAGCTATTACACTCAGTCAGTTGTGCAGAATTACTTTCACCAGTATGCAGAGAACAGAGGGACGGGCGTTTTCAATAAAAGGTATTATTTATTGAACAGTCTTCCTTCTCATGCAAGAGAAATTAATTGCCACAATTGCAAGACTTGTTATTATAAAAAGTGCGTACAGTAAAAGTAGTATTACGAAATAATACTGTAAAAGCATTGATATGGTTTCTTAGCCATACGATAGTTAAAATGAATAAAATATATACATTCATATATACATTTGGCTAACGTCCTCAACTGGTGCTTCTAACTAGGGTAGGGAGTAAGTAAGTAGCCGTTTAAGTTAAGTTGGTTTTGCCAAGGGTTTGCTTCAAAAATTCTCTCTAAGGTTTTAGTCAGCACCGTACCTCTGGAATAGAATGTTGGAGGCCTGGTATCTCTTCTCAGGACTCGATATTCCAGTCACCACAAGGTTAGGCTGGAAACGCCGGAGCTGGATTTTCTCGGCAGGAGAAAAGACAGCGTCTTTCTCAGCGAGTCAAGGAGGAGGGGCAGCGTCCGTGGGCTTCTCGCATCTGCTGGGCTCTCTGCAAGGGACAGCTGTTCTGCTCCAGTATTCACCACCACCGTGTTTGCTTAAGGCAACATTGGTATATTTATACGTGAAAGGTGCTGAGTTTGACGTAAGTTTTTGGACATAAGACGTCAATAAAGATGTCACTAAGAACTGGTTCGAAGGAGTTCTATTACTAATCAAAACAAAGCAAGCTGGGGGGTTTGAGCTGTCGAAAGAACTCGGTGTGTTATCTAGGAATCTAAGGAAGTGGCTTCTGCTGTGTCATGTACTGTAATGAGCTGCAGAGACGAGTTATTGAAATATGGCTCTGATTGTTTATGCAATTATAGCGATATGTAGTGATTATAGCCGTATAGGGGCATGAGGTCACAATATTGATCGGGGTCCTAGATAGAACACAACAACTTCACTTCCCTGGATTTAACCTCAGCCTATCATCAGGTGAAATTGCACACTTCCTGTCAAGACCTTACGGCGTTCATAACTCCTTTTGGCACCTTCAAGTTTTTGAGGATGCCTTTCGGCCTAATCTCTGCAGGCCTCGATGTTCCAGGGAGTTATGGAACACATTCTTGAAGGTGTCGTAGGTGTAAAGATTTATCAAGACGATGTGTTAGTTTTTGGTTCTGATTCTAAAGAACATGATTTCAGACTGAGCTTAGTCTTAAAAAAGATGAGTCATGCGGGTTTAACCTAGCGAGGAGACAAATGTAAGTTTGATGTATCTGAAATTGATTATTTGGGTCATCATATATCACCAAATGGGTTAAGACCTAAATCAGAGCTTGTGGGGACTATTTATAAACTCAATGCACCTGAGAACAAAGAAGAGCTGGTGAAATCTTTGGGTATGGCAGAATTCTACTACACGTTTGTTCCAAACTTTGCAAGTTCAACAAGCCATATTAGAGATCTGCTAAAGAAGGGGTGTGAATTTACTTGGTCAAAAGAATGTGAGAGGGAGTTTGAAAAAGTGTCTCAACAAGGCGCAAGATCTCAGTAGTTTTGATCCAAAGAGAAAAGCATATTTAATGACAGATGCAAGCTCTAAAGGTTTGGGAGTTGTCTTATTTCAAAAACCTGAAGGAACTAGTAAGGTGGTGCTCTTCATGTCTAGACCATTAAGAGGTGCGGAGTTTAATTACTCCGTTGTGGAAAGAGAGGCTTTAGCTATATATTGGGCTATCCGAAAATTAAGGCAGTTCTTATGGGGAAGCGATTTTGAGGTGTTAACGGATCATAAGCCTCTAAAGGAACTTTTTGAAAAGAAAGGCATTGATTTTGTATCACACAGTATACGTAAATGGGTGGTTGCCTTGCAAGAATTTAAGTTTGTGGTTATATACCTACCAGGCCGCCAAGACCTGGAACACTCTCTCTACCAGCCTAAGACAGACTCGGGACCTGCTGACCTTCAGAAGACTTCTCAAGACCTGACTCTTCGATCAGTAGCAGCCCCCCCCCCCCCCCCCCAGCGCCTTGAGACCCTCACGGGTATGTAGCGCACTTTAGAAATGCAGTGATTGATTGATTGATTGAGGTTCAATAATATTTTGGCTGATTGTTTGTCCAGGTTAGGTGGGATCAATGATGAAATTCCAAAGTCTGATTATTTTGGGGGTGATGATTTTGAAGATGGAGTGGATGTTTGCCTTATTAGTGAAGGAATTATTTCCGAAGATGAATGGAGGAGCACATAAGAGAAGGATGTTGTTCTGAAGAGAGTTTTGGAGATGGTTGTGAAGGGCTGGTGTGATAAGAAAGATTGTGATCAGGCTTTATTAGGTTATTGGCAAGTTAAAGACGAACTAACTGTGGTAGATGGATTGCTTTTGAGAGGCACAAGATTAATTCCTTCTGGTGACTTGTGGTCAAAGTTGTTATCTCATACTCATGCGAGTCATATGAGTATTGGTAAGACAAAGGAGAGACCGAGAGAGGCTTACTGGTGGCCTGGCGTGGATGTCTGGATTGAAAAAGAAGTTCGCAATTGCCAGGAATGTGTTTGTTGTGACAAGATATTGAAGTGTAGGACGCAACCCATGGTGATTAGAGGGGAGTCTGAGGGCCCCTGGATGGATGTGGCAATAGACATATTGGGTCCCATTAAGTTGAGATCCAGAGATGCTTATGTTCTGTGTGCATGGACATGTATTCTCGTTGGCCGGAGATTAAGGTAGTCAACTCTGTAGTTTCTTCGGTTGTAATTGAATTCTTGGATTCTCTTTTTGAAAGAGAGGGTTTCCCAAAAACTTTGTTATCCGATAATGGAGTACAATTTACTTCCTCTAAGGTGGAGGAGTTTTTAGCTTTGAGAGGTATCAAACATAAAAAAGCAGCGCTGTACCATTCAGAGAGCAATGGGAATGTGGAAAGGTTTGTAAAAGTTTTGAAGGAATCCTTACAGCAGGCCATCGCAACTGGTGCAGATTGGGAAACTGCCTTATGGAAGAAAGTGCGAGAGTACAGGTTTACACCAAACTCCACTACGGGGGTTTCCCCTTTTCAATTGTTTAAGAAGCGGGTTTCTAGCATGGAGGTGTGCCCTTCTTGGGTGTGTGAAAAAAGAATGTCCGTAGACACTCCAGGGTGGAAAGAGAGGGAGAGAATGATCAAGGAGAAGAGAAAGACTTGGTTTGATGTGAGAAAAGCTGTTAAAGAGCAGTAGCGGACCCCCCCAAGCGCCTTGAGGCCCTCTGGGTGAGTAGCGCGCTATACAAATTGTTTGATTGATTGATTTAAAGAAACTAAAGTTTCTGTAGGTGATTGGGTAAAAATAAAATCTCCCCGCTTGAGTAAAGCTGGCTCAAAGTTCAGTATCCCTTTTAAGGTCACAAAAGTGTTCAACAATGCCATTCGAACTAGTGGTCATAGGGCATGGATTCTGAATAGAGTGGCTAAGTGTCAAGGATCAGATTCTCAACCCTCTGTGGAGTCAGGGAATCATGGTGTTATGGCTCCTTCTGGGCCACGTAGATGTATTCGGAAACCTGCTAGATATCTAAATTAAATCTTGTTGTGTTAACATCAGTTTAATGGTGTTCTTCAAAGTCTGCTTGCTGTTTTGTTGATTTTTGTTATTAAGAGGGAGGTGATATAGTGTTCTCACTTATTTTTGTATATCTCTCTCTCTGTCTCTTTTATATTAGAATGTTCATAGTTGCCAAGCTACTCTGTTGGAATATTGAACCAGCATCTTATGAGATTGTGAGCAGCTGGTCAGTTGGCAGCTGCAGGGCATTGGTGCTGGATGAGGTCTATTGTACTTCCTACTACTAAATAAATCTATTATCTGATTTATAATACCTGGAGTCATCTACTTCATTACATTTGACGAAGCTTGGAAAAGTAGAAGAACCCTCGCTATTGGGAGTATATAGAAAGACCGCAACACATCAATCTTACCAGTCACTCCTTTGCTGACTCATGGATCCCTCTGAACACTTCTCTCGCCTTGTTTGCTTCTAATTGCGAGGCGATACTTGGTGATGGCTCCGCAGGGATTTGTGGCCTTCATCGCTTCGTGGAAGAAGAGGCGGAAGAGGACTCTGCGGAAGGTCTGTCCATGTGTCCGTGTGACTGTCTTTGAAGAACGCTTGCCCTTTCACAAGGTGAGGTCTTGTTATTTTGAAATTCTGACCTTTGGGGAAGTAAAAACTTTTAAAATTAAACTAACTGCAGCACGTGATTGGGCACGTGTCACTACAGCGTGAGATTGGATTCCGAGTTTGTGCACGTGTCACTGCAGCGCAAGATTGGATTTAACTGCTGCTTCATCCTGGGCGCGAGTCACTGCAGCCCGAGATTGGATTCCACTGCTGCTTTATACTGGGCGCGAGTCTTAGAGCGTGAAAATTCTTCACGGGCTGAGTGCGGAGCGCGAGTCTGCAACGGGAGAAATAAACGCATGTGATTGAGCCGCGCATGCCCAGTTTCAACTATCAACACGGAGCGCTTCTTCCTGTTATAACGTCATTACGTCTGCACAAGCGTCATTCTGAACAAAAAGGAATGAGTCTGTTTATCATCACACAGTAGCTGTCACTTTTTCACTCTGATCCGCACAGCTACTTTGCGCTCATACTGCTGTTGGCCACATTATCTTTCAACTTTGGGGAACAATATTGAGCGCACATTTCTTTCTTCACTGACACACACAGTGTGCCATCTTCTTTCTTTTACGCTGATACACGCAGCCTTCCAGGGATAAAAATTGAATGTGTGTCAGCTCATCACGCTTACTTCACTGATACACACAGTGCTAATCATTGTTTAGTGTGTCAGTCTACTTCACTGACACACACAGCGCGCATGTAATTATAAGGAGTGTCTCATTACAACATTTCTACAATGCTGACATGCTCAGCAATTCATAACTGACTACTATAACAGTCTACTATTTTATTCAATTTCAGTAAATCCTTAATATAACTTTACTATATTCACCATCCTGTTTTAGTTCAGTTCAATTAGTCTTTATTTCGAATAAAATTCATAAAATCCTGTTTTAGTTATTTCAAGGTAGTAGATATATCTGCTAGTGATACAGTTTTTCTTCACAGTTTTAATTTATTTTATATATTTGTTTATTTATTTATTTATTTTCATTATTTTCATTTTTTGTAAAATCACGACCGCCAAGAAGAGGAGGAAGAGGATTCTGCTGGAGGTCGGTCCATGTGAGCATGTGACTGTCTTTGAAGCACGCTTGCTCTTTCACAAGGTGAGGTCTTGTTATTTTGAAATTCTGAATCAGTGAGATGTTGTTCTCTCTTGCGGGAGCAAAGCACTTCACTTCCCTGGATTTAACCTCAGCCTATCATCAGGTGAAATTGCACCCTTCCTGTCAAGACCTTACGGCGTTCATAACTCCTTTTGGCTCCTTCAAGTTTTTGAGAATGCCTTTCGGCCTAATCTCTGCAGGCCTCGGTGTTCCAGAGAGTTATGGAACACATTCTTGAAGGTGTCGTAGGTGTAAAGATTTATCAGGATGACGTGATAGTTTTTGGTTCTGATTCTAAAGAACATGATATCAGACTGAGCTTAGTCTTAAAAAAGATGAGTCATGCGGGTTTAACCTAGCGAGGAGACAAATGTAAGTTTGATGTATCTGAAATTGATTATTTGGGTCATCATATTAACACCAAATGGGTTAAGACCTAAATCAGAGCTAGTGGGGACTATTTCTAAACTCAATGCACCTGAGAACAAAGAAGAGCTGGTGAAATCTTTGGGTATGGCAGAATTCTACCACAAGTTTGTTCCAAACTTTGCAAGTTCAACAAGCCATATTAGAGATCTGCTAAAGAAGGGGTGTGAATTTACTTGGTCAAAAGAATGTGAGAGGGAGTTTAATCATTTGAAAAAGTGTCTCAACAAGGCGCAAGATCTCAGTAGCTTTGATCCAAAGAGAAAAGCATATTTAATGACAGATGCAAGCTCTAAAGGTTTGGGAGTTGTCTTATTTCAAAAACCTGAAGGAACTAGTAAGGTGGTGCTCTTCATGTCTAGACCATTAAGAGGTTCGGAGTTTAATTACTGTGTTGTGGAAAGAGAGGCTTTAGCTATATATTGGGCTATCCAAAAATTAAGGAAGTTCTTATGGGGAAGCGATTTTGAGGTGTTAACGGATCATAAGCCTCTAAAGGAACTTTTTTAAAAGAAAGGCATTGATTTCGTATCACACAGTATACGTAAATGGGTGGTTGCCGTGCAAGAATTAAAGTTTGTTGTTTCATACCTACCAGGCCGCCAAGACCTGGAACACTCTCTCTACCAGCCTAAGACAGACTCAGGACCTGCTGACCTTCAGAGGACTTCTCAAGACCTGACTCTTCGATCAGTAGCAGCCCCCCCCCCAGCACCTTGAGACCCTCACGGGTATGTAGCGCACTTTAGAAATGCAGTGATTGATTGATTGATTGAGGTTCAATAATATTTTGGCTGATTGTTTGTCCAGGTTAGGTGGGATCAATGATGAAATTCCAAAGTCTGATTATTTTGGGGGTGATGATTTTAAAGATGGAGTGGATGTTTGCCTTATTAGTGAAGGAATTATTTCCGAAGATGAATGGGGGAGCACATTAGAGAAGGATGTTGTTCTGAAGAGAGTTTTGGAGATGGTTGTAAAGGGCTGTTGTGATAAGAAAAATTGTGATCAGGCTTTATTAGGTTATTGGCAAGTTAAAGACGAACTGCCTGTTGTAGATGGATTGCTTTTGAGAGGCACAAGAATAATTCCTTCTGGTGACTTGTGGTCAAAGTTGTTATCTCATGCGAGTCATATGGGTATTGGTAAGACAAAGGAGAGACTGAGAGAGGCTTACTGGTGGCCAGGCATGGATGTCTGGATTGAAAAAGAAGTTCGCAATTGCCAGGAATGTGTTTGTTTTAACAAGATATTGAAGTGTAGGACACAACCCATGGTGATTAGAGGGGAGTCTGAGGGCCCCTGGATGGATGTGGCAATAGACATAATGGGTCCCATTAAGTTGAGATCCAGAGATGCTTATGTTCTTGTGTGCATGGACATGTATTCTCGTTTGCCGGATATTAAGGTAGTCAACTCTGTAGTTTCTTCGGTTGTAACTGAATTCTTGGATTCTTTTTTTGAAAGAGAGGGTTTCCCAAAAACTTTGTTATCCGATAATGGAGTACAATTTACTTCCTCTAATGTGGAGGAGTTTTTAGCTTTGAGAGGTATCAAACATAAAAAAGCAGCGCTGTACCATTCAGAGAGCAATGGGGTTGTGGAAAGGTTTGTAAATGTTTTGAAGGAATCCTTACAGCAGGCCATCGCAACTGGTGCAGATTGGGAAACGGCCTTACGGAAGAAAGTGAGAGAGTACAGGTTTACACCACACTCCACTACGGGGGTTTCCCCTTTTCAATTGTTTAAGAAGCGGGTTTCTAGCACGGAGGTGTGCCCTTCTTGGGTGTGTAAAAAAGGAATGTCCGTAGACACTCCAGGGTGGAAAGAGAGGGAGAGAATGATCAAGGAGAAGAGAAAGACTTGGTTTGATGTGAGAAAAGCTGTTAAAGAGCAGTAGCGGACCCCCCCGCCCCCAAGAGCCTTGAGGCCCTCCGGGTGAGTAGCGCGCTATACAAATTGTTTGATTGATTGATTGATTTAAAGAAACTAAAGTTTCTGTACGTGATTGGGTAAAAATAAAATCTCCCCGCTTGAGGAAAGCTGGCTCAAAGTTCAGTATCCCTTTAAGGTCACAAAAGTGTTCAACAATGCCATTCGAACTAGTGATCATAGGGCATGGAATCTGAATAGAGTGGCTAAGTGTCAAGGATCAGATTCTCAACCCTCTGTGGAGTCAGGGAATCATGGTGTTATAGCTCCTTCTAGGCCACGTAGATGTATTCGGAAACCTGCTAGATATCTAAATTAAATCTCGTTGTGTTAACATCAGTTTAATGGTGTTCTTCAAAGTCTGCTTGTTGTTTTGTTGATTTTTGTTATTAAGAGGGAGGTGATGTAGTGTTCTCTCTTATTTTTGTATATCTCTCTCTCTGTCTCTTTTATATTAGAATGTTCATAGTTGCCAAGTTACTGTTGGAATATTGAACCAGCATCTTATGAGATTTTGAGCAGCTGGTCAGTTGGCAGCTGCAGGGCATTGGTGCTGGATGAGGTCTTTTGTACTTCCTACTACTAAATAAATCTATTACCTAATTTATAATACCTGGAGTCATCTACTTCATTACATTTGACGATGCTTGGAAAAGGAGAAGAACCCTCGCTATTGGGAGTATATAGAAAGACCGCAACACATCAATCTTACCAGTCACTCCTTTGCTGACTCATGGATCCCTCTGAACACTTCTCTTGCCTTGTTTGCTTCTAATTGGGAGGCGATACTTGCTGATGGCTCCACAGGGATTTGTGCCCTACTTCGCTTTGTGGAAGAAGAGGTGGAAGAGGTGGAAGAGGACTCTGCGGAAGGTCGGTCCATGTGTCCGTGTGACTGTCTTTGAAGAACGCTTGCCCTTTCACAAGGTGAGGTCTTGTTATTTTGAAATTCTGACATTTGGGGAAGTAAAAACTTTAAAAATTAAACTAACTGCAGCACGTGATTGGGCACGTGTCACTGCAGCGCAAGATTGGATTCAACTGCTGCTTTGTCCTGGGCGCAAGTCTTAGAGCATGCAAATTCTTTCACGGGCTGAGGTTAAGCACGAGTCTGCAACGGGAGAGATAAACGTGTGTGATTGAGCCGCGCATGCCCAGTTTCAACTATCAACACGGAGCGCTTCTTCCTGTTATAACGTCATTACGTCTGCACAAGCGTCATTCTGAACAAAAAGGAACGAGTCTGTTTATCATCACACAGTAGCTGTCACTTTTTCACTCTGATCCGCACAGCTACTTTGCGCTCATACTGCTGTTGGCCACATTATCTTTCGACTTTGGGGAACAATATTGAGCGCATATTTCTTTCTTCACTGACACACACAGTGTACCATCTTCTTTCTTTGACGCTGATACACGCAGCCTTCCAGGGATAATAATTTAATGTGTGTCAGCTCATCACGCTTACTTCACTGACACACACAGTGCTATTCATTGTTTAGTGTGTCAGTCTACTTTGCTGACACACACAGCGCGCATGTAATTATAAGGAGTGTGTCAATACAACATTTCTACAATGCTGACATGCTCAGCAATTCATAACTGACTACTATAACAGTCTACTATTTTAGTCAATTTCAGGACATCATTAATATAACTTTACTATATTCACCATCCTGTTTTAGTTATTTCAAGGTAGTAGATATATCTGCTAGTGATACAATTTTTCTTCACAGTTTTAATTTATTTGATATATTTGTTTATTTATTTATTTATTTTCAATAATTCATTTTTTGTAAAATCACCACAGCCAGGAAGAGGATTCTGCTGGAGGTTGGTCCATGTGAGCGCGTGACTGTCTTTGAAGAACGCTTGCCCTTTCACAAGGTGAGGTCTTGTTATTTTGAAATTCTGAATCAGTGAGATGTTGTTCACTCTTGCGGAAGCAAAGCACTTCACTTCCCTGGATTTAACCTCAGCCTATCATCAGGTGAAATTGCACCCTTCCTGTCAAGACCTTACGGAGTTCATAACTCCTTTTGGCACCTTCAAGTTTTTGAGAATGCCTTTCGGCCTAATCTCTGCAGGCCGAGGTGTTCCAGAGAGTTATGGAACACATTCTTGAAGGTGTTGTAGGTGTAAAGATTTATCAGGATGACGTGTTAGTTTTTGGTTCTGATTCTAAAGAACATGATTTTAGACTGAGCTTAGTCTTATTAAAGAGGAGTCATGCTGGTTTAACCTTGCGAGGAGTCAAGTGTAAGTTTGATGTATCTGAAATTGATTATTTGGGTCATCATATATCACCAAATGGGTTAAGAACTAAATCAGAGCTTGTGGGGACTATTTCTAAACTCAATGCACCTGAGAACAAAGAAGAGCTGGTGACATTTTTGGGTATGGCAGAATTCTACCACAAGTTTGTTCCAAACTTTGCAATTTCAAAAGCCATATTAGAGATCTGCTAAAGAAGGGGTGTGAATTTACTTGGTCAAAAGAATGTGAGAGGGAGTTTAATCATTTGAAAAAGTGTCTCAACAAGGCGCAAGATCTCAGTAGTTTTGACCCAAAGAGAAAAGCATATTTAATGACAGATGCAAGCTCTAAAGGCTTGGGAGTTGACTTATTTCACAAACCTGAAGGAACTAGTAAGGTGGTGTTCTTCATGTCTAGACCATCAAGAGAGCGGGAGTTTAATTACTCTGTTGTGGAAAGAGAGGCTTTAGCCATATGTTGGGCTATCCGAAAATTAAGGAAGTTCTTATGGGGAAGCGATTTTGAGGTGTTAACGGATCATAAGCCTCTAAAGGAACTTTTTGAAAAGAAAGGCGTTGATTTCGTATCACACAGTACAAGTAAATGGGTGGTTGCCTTGCAAGAATTTAAGTTTGTGGTTTCATACCTACCAGGTCGCCAAGACGTGGAACACTCTCCCTACCAGCCTACGACAGACTCAGGACCTGCCGACCTTCAGAAGACTTCTCAAGTCCTGGCTCTTCGATCAGTAGCAGTCGCCTCCCCCCCCTGCACCTGCGCGCCTTGAGCCGGTGGAGGTGACGACCTCGAGATAACGCACCTGCGCGCCTTAAGAGGTATCTGGACCTACGAATATTTTCGGCAGCCCACGCAGCAACCCCGTTCGCACGCCTAATCCCTGCTGATGAGCGTTAATGTACGCTAAACATGTGTCCGGGGATGGCAAGCACACCTAGTGAATACCCTGAAGACTCAAGACCCGGGTAGAAGCGCACCCGCTGATACCGACTACATCGACCATCATGCTCTGGGGTCACACGCTGATGGGACGAGCGGTGTGCGACCTCATTTGGACATATTATTTATACAGGCTCCCTTGAGCCGGTGGAGGTGACGACCTCGAGATAACGCACCTACGCGCCTTAAGAGGTATCTGGAACTTCGAATATTTTCGGCAGCCCACGTAGCAACCCCATTTACATGCCTAATCCCTGCTGATGAGCGTTAATGAACGCGAAACACGTGTCCAGGGATGGCAAGCACACCAAGTGAATACCCTGAAGACTCAAGACCCGAGTAGAAGCGCACCCGCTGATACCGACTACATCGACCATCATGCTCTGGGGTCACACGCTGATGGGACGAGCGGTGTGCGACCTCATTCGGACATACTATTTATACAGGCTCCCTTGAGCCGGTGGAGGTGACGACCTCGAGATAACGCACCTGCACGCCTTAAGAGGTATCTGGACCTACGAATATTTTCGGCAGCCCACGCAGCAACCCCGTTTACACGCCTAATCCCTGCTGATGAGCGTTAATGAACCCGAAACACGTGTCCAGGAATGGAAAGCACACCAAGTGAATACCCTGAAGACTCAAGACCCGGGTAGAACTGCACCCGCTGATATCGACTACATCGACCATCATGCTCTGGGGTCACACGCTGATGGGACGAGCGGTGTGCGACCTCATTTGGACATACTATTTATACAGGCTCCCTTGAGCCGGTGGAGGTGACGACCTCGAGATAACGTACCTGCGCACCTTAAGAGGAATCTGGACCTATGAATATTTTCGGCAGCCCACGCAGCAACCCCGTTTACACGCCTAATCCCTGCTGATGAGCGTTAATGAACGCGAAACACGTGCCCAGGGATGGCAAGCACAACAAGTGTATACCCTGAAGACTCAAGACCCGGGTAGAAGCGCACCCGATGATACCGACTACATCCACCATCATGCTCTGGGGTCACACGCTGATGGGACGAGCGGTGTGCGACCTCATTCGGACATACTATTTACACAGGCTCCCTTGAGCCGGTGGAGGTGATGACCTCGAGATAACGCACCTGCGCGCCTTAAGAGGTATCTGGACCTACGAATATTTTCGGTAGCCCACGCAGCAACCCCATTTACACGCCTAATCCCTGCTTATGAGCATTAATGAACGCGAAACACGTGTCCAGGGATGGCAAGCATACCAAGTGAATACCCTGAAGACTCAAGACCCGGGTAGAAGCGCACCCGCTGATACCGACTACATCGACCATCATGCTCTGGGGTCACACGCTGATGGGAGGAGCGGTTTGTGACCTCATTTGGACATACTATTTATACAGGGTCCCTTGAGCCGGAGGAGGTGACGACCTCAAGATAAAGCACCTGCGCGCCTTAAGAGGTATCTGGACCTACAAATATTTTCGGCAGCCCACGCAGCAACCCCGTTTACACGCTTAATCCCTGCTGATGAGCGTTAATGAACGTGAAACACGTGTCCAGGGATGGCAAGCACACAAGTGAATATTCTGAAGATGCAAGACCCGGGTAGAAGCGCACCCGCTGAAACCGACTACATCCACCATCATGCTCAGGGGTCACACGCTGATGGGACGAGCGGTGTGTGACCTCATTCGGACATACTATTTATACAGGCTCCCTTGAGCCGGTGGAGGTGACGACCTCGAGATAACGCACCTGCGTGCCTTTAGAGGTATCTGGACCTACGATTATTTTCGGCAGCCCACGCAGCAACCCCGTTTACACGCCTAATCCCTGCTGATAAGCGTTAATGAACGCGAAACACGTGTCCAGGGATGGCAAGCACACCAAGTGAATACCCTGAAGACTCAAGACCCGGGTAGAAGCGCACCCGCTGATACCGACTACATCCACCATCATGCTCTGGGGTCACACGCTGATGGGACGAGCGGTGTGTGACCTCATTTGGACATACTATTTGTACAGGGTCCCTTGAGCCGGTGGAGGTGACGACCTCGAGATAACGCACCTGCGCGCCTTAAGAGGTATCTGGACCTACGAATATTTTCGGCAGCCCACGCAGTAACCCAGTTTACACGCCTAATCCCTGCTGATGAGCGTTAATGAACGTGAAACACGTGTCCACGGATGGCACTCACACAAGTTAACACTCTGAAGACACAAGACCCGGGTAGAAGCGCACCCGCTGATACCCACTACATCCACCATCATGCTCTGGGGTCACACGCTGATGGGACGAGCGGTGTGCGACCTTATTCGGACATACTATTTATACAGGCTCCCTTGAGCCGGTGGAGGTGACGACCTCGAGATAACGTACCTGCGCACCTTAAGAGGAATCTGGACCTATGAATATTTTCGGCAGCCCACGCAGCAACCCCGTTTACACGCCTAATCCCTGCTGATGAGCGTTAATGAACGCGAAACACGTGCCCAGGGATGGCAAGCACACCAAGTGCATACCCTGAAGACTCAAGACCCGGGTAGAAGCGCACCCGATGATACCGACTACATCCACCATCATGCTCTGGGGTCACACGCTGATGGGACGAGCGGTGTGCGACCTCATTCGGACATACTATTTACACAGGCTCCCTTGAGCCGGTGGAGGTGACGACCTCGAGATAACGCACCTGCGCGCCTTAAGAGGAATCTGGACCTACGAATATTTTCGGTAGCCCACGCAGCAACCCCATTTACACGCCTAATCCCTGCTTATGAGCATTAATGAACGCGAAACACGTGTCCAGGGATGGCAAGCATACCAAGTGAATACCCTGAAGACTCAAGACCCGGGTAGAAGCGCACCCGCTGATACCGACTACATCGACCATCATGCTCTGGGGTCACACGCTGATGGGAGTAGCGGTTTGTGACCTCATTTGGACATACTATTTATACAGGGTCCCTTGAGCCGGAGGAGGTGACGACCTCGAGATAAAGCACCTGCGCGCCTTAAGAGGTATCTGGACCTACAAATATTTTCGGCAGCCCACGCAGCAACCCCGTTTACACGCTTAATCCCTGCTGATGAGCGTTAATGAACGTGAAACACGTGTCCAGGGATGGCAAGCACACAAGTGAATATTCTGAAGATGCAAGACCCGGGTAGAAGCGCACCCGCTGAAACCGACTACATCCACCATCATGCTCAGGGGTCACACGCTGATGGGACGAGCGGTGTGTGACCTCATTCGGACATACTATTTATACAGGCTCCCTTGAGCCGGTGGAGGTGACGACCTCGAGATAACGCACCTGCGTGCCTTTAGAGGTATCTGGACCTACGATTATTTTCGGCAGCCCACGCAGCAACCCCGTTTACACGCCTAATCCCTGCTGATGAGCGTTAATGAACGCGAAACACGTGTCCAGGGATGGCAAGCACACCAAGTGAATACCCTGAAGACTCAAGACCCGGGTAGAAGCGCACCCGCTGATACCGACTACATCGACCATCATGCTCTGGGGTCACACGCTGATGGGACGAGCGGTGTGTGACCTCATTTGGACATACTATTTGTACAGGGTCCCTTGAGCCGGTGGAGGTGACGACCTCGAGATAACGCACCTGCGCGCCTTAAGAGGTATCTGGACCTACGAATATTTTCGGCAGCCCACGCAGTAACCCAGTTTACACGCCTAATCCCTGCTGATGAGCGTTAATGAACGTGAAACACGTGTCCACGGATGGCACTCACACAAGTTAACACTCTGAAGACACAAGACCCGGGTAGAAGCGCACCCGCTGATACCGACTACATCGACCATCATGCTCTGGGGTCACACGCTGATGGGACGAGCGGTGTGTGACCTCATTTGGACATACTATTTGTACAGGGTCCCTTGAGCCGGTGGAGGTGACGACCTCGAGATAACGCACCTGCGCGCCTTAAGAGGTATCTGGACCTACGAATATTTTCGGCAGCCCACGCAGTAACCCAGTTTACACGCCTAATCCCTGCTGATGAGCGTTAATGAACGTGAAACACGTGTCCACGGATGGCACTCACACAAGTTAACACTCTGAAGACAAAAGACCCGAGTAGAAGCGCACCCGCTGATACCGACTACATCGACCATCATGCTCTGGGGTCACACGCTGATGGGACGAGCGGTGTGCGACCTCATTCGGACATACTATTTATACAGGCTCCCTTGAGCCGGTGGAGGTGACGACCTCGAGATAACGCACCTGCACGCCTTAAGAGGTATCTGGACCTACGAATATTTTCGGCAGCCCACGCAGCAACCCCGTTTACACGCCTAATCCCTGCTGATGAGCGTTAATGAACCCGAAACACGTGTCCAGGAATGGAAAGCACACCAAGTGAATACCCTGAAGACTCAAGACCCGGGTAGAACTGCACCCGCTGATATCGACTACATCGACCATCATGCTCTGGGGTCACACGCTGATGGGACGAGCGGTGTGCGACCTCATTTGGACATACTATTTATACAGGCTCCCTTGAGCCGGTGGAGGTGACGACCTCGAGATAACGTACCTGCGCACCTTAAGAGGAATCTGGACCTATGAATATTTTCGGCAGCCCACGCAGCAACCCCGTTTACACGCCTAATCCCTGCTGATGAGCGTTAATGAACGCGAAACACGTGCCCAGGGATGGCAAGCACACCAAGTGCATACCCTGAAGACTCAAGACCCGGGTAGAAGCGCACCCGATGATACCGACTACATCCACCATCATGCTCTGGGGTCACACGCTGATGGGACGAGCGGTGTGCGACCTCATTCGGACATACTATTTACACAGGCTCCCTTGAGCCGGTGGAGGTTATGACCTTGAGATAACGCACCTGCGCGCCTTAAGAGGTATCTGGACCTACGAATATTTTCGGTAGCCCACGCAGCAACCCCATTTACACGCCTAATCCCTGCTTATGAGCATTAATGAACGCGAAACACGTGTCCAGGGATGGCAAGCATACCAAGTGAATACCCTGAAGACTCAAGACCCGGGTAGAAGCGCACCCGCTGATACCGACTACATCGACCATCATGCTCTGGGGTCACACGCTGATGGGAGTAGCGGTTTGTGACCTCATTTGGACATACTATTTATACAGGGTCCCTTGAGCCGGAGGAGGTGACGACCTCGAGATAAAGCACCTGCGCGCCTTAAGAGGTATCTGGACCTACAAATATTTTCGGCAGCCCACGCAGCAACCCCGTTTACACGCTTAATCCCTGCTGATGAGCGTTAATGAACGTGAAACACGTGTCCAGGGATGGCAAGCACACAAGTGAATATTCTGAAGATGCAAGACCCGGGTAGAAGCGCACCCGCTGAAACCGACTACATCCACCATCATGCTCAGGGGTCACACGCTGATGGGACGAGCGGTGTGTGACCTCATTCGGACATACTATTTATACAGGCTCCCTTGAGCCGGTGGAGGTGACGACCTCGAGATAACGCACCTGCGTGCCTTTAGAGGTATCTGGACCTACGATTATTTTCGGCAGCCCACGCAGCAACCCCGTTTACACGCCTAATCCCTGCTGATGAGCGTTAATGAACGCGAAACACGTGTCCAGGGATGGCAAGCACACCAAGTGAATACCCTGAAGACTCAAGACCCGGGTAGAAGCGCACCCGCTGATACCGACTACATCGACCATCATGCTCTGGGGTCACACGCTGATGGGACGAGCGGTGTGTGACCTCATTTAGACATACTATTTGTACAGGGTCCCTTGAGCCGGTGGAGGTGACGACCTCGAGATAACGCACCTGCGCGCCTTAAGAGGTATCTGGACCTACGAATATTTTCGGCAGCCCACGCAGTAACCCAGTTTACACGCCTAATCCCTGCTGATGAGCGTTAATGAACGTGAAACACGTGTCCACGGATGGCACTCACACAAGTTAACACTCTGAAGACACAAGACCCGGGTAGAAGCGCACCCGCTGATACCCACTACATCCACCATCATGCTCTGGGGTCACACGCTGATGGGACGAGCGGTGTGCGACCTTATTCGGACATACTATTTATACAGGCTCCCTTGAGCCGGTGGAGGTGACGACCTCGAGATAACGTACCTGCGCACCTTAAGAGGAATCTGGACCTATGAATATTTTCGGCAGCCCACGCAGCAACCCCGTTTACACGCCTAATCCCTGCTGATGAGCGTTAATGAACGCGAAACACGTGCCCAGGGATGGCAAGCACACCAAGTGCATACCCTGAAGACTCAAGACCCGGGTAGAAGCGCACCCGATGATACCGACTACATCCACCATCATGCTCTGGGGTCACACGCTGATGGGACGAGCGGTGTGCGACCTCATTCGGACATACTATTTACACAGGCTCCCTTGAGCCGGTGGAGGTGACGACCTCGAGATAACGCACCTGCGTGCCTTAAGAGGAATCTGGACCTACGAATATTTTCGGTAGCCCACGCAGCAACCCCATTTACACGCCTAATCCCTGCTTATGAGCATTAATGAACGCGAAACACGTGTCCAGGGATGGCAAGCATACCAAGTGAATACCCTGAAGACTCAAGACCCGGGTAGAAGCGCACCCGCTGATACCGACTACATCGACCATCATGCTCTGGGGTCACACGCTGATGGGAGTAGCGGTTTGTGACCTCATTTGGACATACTATTTATACAGGGTCCCTTGAGCCGGAGGAGGTGACGACCTCGAGATAAAGCACCTGCGCGCCTTAAGAGGTATCTGGACCTACAAATATTTTCGGCAGCCCACGCAGCAACCCCGTTTACACGCTTAATCCCTGCTGATGAGCGTTAATGAACGTGAAACACGTGTCCAGGGATGGCAAGCACACAAGTGAATATTCTGAAGATGCAAGACCCGGGTAGAAGCGCACCCGCTGAAACCGACTACATCCACCATCATGCTCAGGGGTCACACGCTGATGGGACGAGCGGTGTGTGACCTCATTCGGACATACTATTTATACAGGCTCCCTTGAGCCGGTGGAGGTGACGACCTCGAGATAACGCACCTGCGTGCCTTTAGAGGTATCTGGACCTACGATTATTTTCGGCAGCCCACGCAGCAACCCCGTTTACACGCCTAATCCCTGCTGATGAGCGTTAATGAACGCGAAACACGTGTCCAGGGATGGCAAGCACACCAAGTGAATACCCTGAAGACTCAAGACCCGGGTAGAAGCGCACCCGCTGATACCGACTACATCGACCATCATGCTCTGGGGTCACACGCTGATGGGACGAGCGGTGTGTGACCTCATTTGGACATACTATTTGTACAGGGTCCCTTGAGCCGGTGGAGGTGACGACCTCGAGATAACGCACCTGCGCGCCTTAAGAGGTATCTGGACCTACGAATATTTTCGGCAGCCCACTCAGTAACCCAGTTTACACGCCTAATCCCTGCTGATGAGCGTTAATGAACGTGAAACACGTGTCCACGGATGGCACTCACACAAGTTAACACTCTGAAGACACAAGACCCGGGTAGAAGCGCACCCGCTGATACCGACTACATCGACCATCATGCTCTGGGGTCACACGCTGATGGGACGAGCGGTGTGTGACCTCATTTGGACATACTATTTGTACAGGGTCCCTTGAGCCGGTGGAGGTGACGACCTCGAGATAATGCACCTGCGCGCCTTAAGAGGTATCTGGACCTACGAATATTTTCGGCAGCCCACGCAGTAACCCAGTTTACACGCCTAATCCCTGCTGATGAGCGTTAATGAACGTGAAACACGTGTCCACGGATGGCACTCACACAAGTTAACACTCTGAAGACACAAGACCCGGGTAGAAGCGCACCCGCTGATACCGACTACATCGACCATCATGCTCTGGGGTCACACGCTGATGGGACAAGCGGTGTGTGACCTCATTCGCACATACTATTTATACAGGCTCCCTTGAGCCGGTGGAGGTGACGACCTCGAGATAACGCACCTGCGCGCCTTAAGAGGTATCTGGACCTACGAATATTTTCGGCAGCCCACGCAGCAACCCCGTTTACATGCCTAATCCCTGCTGATGAGCGTTAATGAACGAGAAACACGTGTCCAGGGATGGCAAGCACACCAAGTGCATACCCTGAAGCCTCAAGACCCGGGTAGAAGCGCACCCGTTGATACGACTACATCGACCATCAAGCTCTGGGGTCACACGCTGATGGGACAAGCGGTGTGCGACCTCATTCGGACATACTATTTATACAGGCTCCCTTGAGCCGGTGTAGGTGACGACCTCGAGATAACGCACCTGCATGCCTTAAGAGGTATCTGGACCTACGAATATTTTCGGCAGCCCACGCAGCAACCCCGTTTACACGCCTAATCCCTGCTGGTGAGCGTTAATGAACGTGAAACACGTGTCCAGGGATGGCAAGCACACAAGCGAATACTCTTGAGATGCAAGACCCGGGTAGAAGCGCACCTGCTGCTGAGACCGACTACATCCACCATCATGCTCTGGGGTCACACGCTGATGGGACGAGCGGTGTGCGACATCATTTTGACATATTATTTATACAGGCTCCCTTGAGCCGGTGGAGGTGACGACCTCGAGATAACGCACCTGTGTGCCTTAAGAGGTATCTGGATCTACGAATATTTTCGGCAGCCCACGCAGCAACCCCGTTTACACGCCTAATCCCTGCTGATGAGCGTTAATGAACGTGAAACACGTGTCCAGGGATGGCAAGCACACAAGTGAATATTCTGAAGACGCAAGACCCGGGTAGAAGCGCACCGGCTGATACCGACTACATCCACCATCATGCACTGGGGTCACACGCTGATGGGACGAGCGGTGTGTAACCTCATTTGCACATACTATTTATACAGGCTCCCTTGAGCCGGTGGAGGTGCCGACCTCGAGATAACGTACCTGCGCGCCTTAAGAGGTATCAAGACCTATGAATATTTTCGGCAGCCCACGCAGCAACCCCGTTTACACGCCTAATCCCTGCTGATGAACGTTAATGAACGCGAAACACGTGTCCAGGGATGGCAAGCACACCAAGTGAATACCCTGAAGACTCAAGACCCGGGTGGAAGCGCACCAGCTGATACCGACTACATCGACCATCATGCTCTGGGGTCACACGCTGATGGGACGAGGGGTGTGTGACCTCATTCGCACATACTATTTATACAGGCTCCCTTGAGCCGGTGGAGGTGACGGATCTATGACAGAATTTCGACAGACAGAATTTCGACCTACACATATATCGGCGCAATTATATCGATTGCAAGAATATCGATGCCCTATCTACAACATGGTAAGTACCAAAATATCGAAAAAATAATATCGATGTTAAAAATATCGTTGTTAAATATATCGGTTTTTATTGTTTAAAAATACATGAAAAATAATGTAAATAATACTTATAAATTACTTAAACATATTTAAATATATTTAATAATGTAAAAAAAATAATAATACATATTTAATAAAAAATTGTTACAAATTAACAAAACATATATAATATATACTTACTTAACACTATTTTTGAATAATTATGTCAAATATTTATAATTATTAAAAAAATAATATAAATTACTAATGCATTTACATACATAAATTAATATAATATATAAATAAATATATATTTAAAACATAATAATTAAATTATTCCATATTTTTAAAGTTAATTAAATACAACATTATCTAAATTAGTACAAAATATATAAAATACATAAATAAATAAAACTACTATTTAAAGTATAAAAATAACTACAGTAATAAAAACATTGGATAGCGTAGATTGTAACATTTCTATTCCCAATTAATAAAATGAAATAGTAGTGAAAACGTTAAATAGTGTAAGGGTCAAAATTACTATTCCAACTCCAGAGAGTGCAACAGTAGGGAAAGCGTTGAATAGCAAGTGGGTAAAAATTACTATTCTCACTCCAGAGGGTGCAACAGTCGGCAAAGTGTTGGATAGCGTAGGGGTAAAAATTACTATTCCCACTCCAGAGGGTGCAAAAGTAGGGAAAGTGTTAGATAACGTAGGGGTAAAAATTACTATTCCCACTCCAGAGGGTGCAACAGTAGGGAAAGTGTTGGATAGCGTAAGGGTAGAAATTACTATTCCCACTCCAGAGGGTGCAACAGTAGGGAAAGCGTTGGATAGCGGGTGGGTAAAAATTACTATTCCCACTCCAGAGGGTGCAACAGTAGGGAAAGTGTTGGATAGCGTAGAAGTATAAATTACTATTCCCACTCCAGAGAGTGCAACAGTAGGGAAAGTGTAGGATAGCAGGTGGGTAAAAATTACTATTCTCTCTCCAGAGGGTGCAACAGTAGGGAAAGTATTGGATAGCGTAGGGGTAAAAATTACTATTCCCACTCCAGAGGGTGCAACAGTAGGGAAAGCGTAGGATAGCTGGTGAGTAAAAATTACTATTCCCACTCCAGAGGGTGCAACAGTAGGGAAAGCGTTGGATAGCGTAGGGGTATAAATTACTATTCCCACTCCAGAGGGTGCAACAGTAGGGAAAGCGTAGGATAGCGGGTGGGTTCAAATTACTATTCTCACTCCAGAGGGTGCAACAGTAGGGAAAGTGTGGGATAGCGTAGGGGTATAAATTACTATTCCCACTCCAGAGGGAGCAACATTAGGGAAAGCGTAGGATAGCGGGTGGGTAAAAATTTCTATTCTCACTCCAGAGGGTGCAACAGTAGGGAAAGTTTTGGACAGCGTATGGGTAAAAATTACTATTCCCACTCCAGAGGGTGCAACAGTAGGGAAAGCGTTGGATAGCGGGTGGGTAAAAATTACTATTCTCACTCCAGAGGGTGCAACAGTAGGGAAAGTGTTGGATAGCGTAGGGGTAAAAATTACTATTCCCACTCTAGAGGGTGCAACAGTAGGGAAAGCGTTGGATAGCGGGTGGTTAAAAATTACTCTTCTCACTCCAAAGGGTCCAACAGTAGGGAAAGTGTTGGATAGCGTAGGGGTAAAAATTACTATTCCCACTCCAGAGGGTGCAACAGTAGGGAAAGTGTTGGATAGCGTAAGGGTAAATATTACTATTCCCACCCCACCCTATTCCCCTATAAACACAAAACACACTCCAGTACTATCACATAACATTTTATTGAAAATTAATTATCAATTAAATGATTACTTAATCAATTGAAATAATTAATTGTAAATACTTTTTTTATTAAAAATTAATATATACATAATAATATAATAAATTATTTGTAATTAAATGAGTTCCCACCCTATTTTCCTATAAACCCACAACCCGCTACAGTAGTAACACATAACATTTAATTAAAAATTACATTAATTACCAATTAAATAATTAATTTATCAATTTAAAAAATTAATTACCAATTAAAGAATTAATTTATCAATTAAAAAAATTAATTACCAATTAAATAATTAATGTATAACTTTTTAAAATTAATTACCAATTAATAATTAATTACAAAATAAAATATGCATAAAATTATTTAATTAATTACAATTAAATTACTTCCCACCCTATTCCCCTATAAACCCACAACCTGCTCCAGTAGTAAAACATATAATTTACTTATAAATATACATACATTATCAATTAAATAATTTATAAATCAATTAAAAAACATACATTGCCAATTAATATTTAATTACTAAATAAATTAATCATTAAAAAATATTTAATTAATTACAAATAAATTACTTCCCACCCTATTCCCCTAAAAACCCACAACCCGCTCTTGTAGTAAAACATATAATTTACTTTTATATATATTTTTTATTATAAAAAATATTAAACACATATTATAACAATTAATTTAAATACTTAACTAAAATTTATAACACATATTAGTACATCGAAATTACTTACATCGATATATATGCTATCGATATAAGTAATGTCGATATTACTTACATCGATATATATGCTATTGATATAAGTAATTTCGATATTACTTACCTTCGGGTCGATATTCTGTCCATCGATATTCTGGACATCGATATTCTGTCTCTTCGATATTAGCAACTCGATATAAGTGTAGGTCGAAATTAAAGATTCAATATTTTGACTGTGTACCGGAGGTGACGACCTCGAGATAACGCACCTGCGCGCCTTAAGAGGTATCTGGACCTACGAATATTTTCGGCAGCCCACGCAGCAACCCTGTTTACACGCCTAATCCCTGCTGATGAGCATTAATGAACGTGAAACACGTGTCCAGGGATGGCAAGCCCACAAGCAAATACTCTTGTGATGCAAGACCCGGGTAGAAGCGCACCCGCTGATACCGACTACATCCACCATCATGCTCTGGGGTCACACGCTGATGGGACGAGCGGTGTGCGACCTCATTCTGACATATTATTTATACAGGCTCCCTTGAGCCGGTGGAGGTGACGACCTCGAGATAACGCACCTGTGTGCCTTAAGAGGTATCTGGACCTACGAATATTTTCGGCAGCCCACGCAGCAACCCCGTTTACACGCCTAATCCCTGCTGATGAGCGTTAATGAACGTGAAACACGTGTCCAGGGATGGCAAGCACACAAGTGAATATTCTGAAGACGCAAGACCCGGGTAGAAGCGCACCCGCTGATACCGACTACATCCACCATCATGCTCTGGGGTCACACGCTGATGGGACGAGCGGTGTGTGACCTCATTCGCACATACTATTTATACAGGCTCCCTTGAGCAGGTGGAGGTGCCGACCTCGAGATAACGTACCTGCGCGCCTTAAGAGGTATCAAGACCTACGGATATTTTCGGCAGCCCACGCAGCAACCCCGTTTACACGCCTAATCCCTGCTGATGAGCGTTAATGAACGCGAAACACGTGTCCAGGGATGGCAAGCACACCAAGTGAATACCCTGAAGACTCAAGACCCGGGTAGAAGCGCACCCGCTGATACCGACTACATCGACCATCATGCTCTGGGGTCACACGCTGATGGGACGAGCGGTGTGTGACCTCATTTGGACATACTATTTGTACAGGGTCCCTTGAGCCGGTGGAGGTGACGACCTCGAGATAACGCACCTGCGCGCCTTAAGAGGTATCTGGACCTACGAATATTTTCGGCAGCCCACACAGTAACCCCGTTAACACGCCTAATCCCTGCTGATGAGCGTTAATGAACGTGAAACACGTGTCCACTGATGGCAAGCACACAAGTGAATACTCTGAAGACACAAGACCCGGGTAGAATCGCACCCGCTGATACCCACTACAACCACAATCATGCTCTGGGGTCACACGCTGATGGGACGAGCGGTGTGCGACCTCATTCGGACATACTATTTATACAGGCTCCCTTGAGCCGGTGGAGGTGACGACCTCGAGATAACGCACCTGTGTGCCTTAAGAGGTATCTGGACCTACGAATATTTTCGGCAGCCCACGCAGCAACCCCGTTTACACGCCTAATCCCTGCTGATGAGCGTTAATGAACGTGAAACACGTGTCCAGGGATGGCAAGCACACAAGTGAATATTCTGAAGACGCAAGACCCGGGTAGAAGCGCACCCGCTGATACCGACTACATCCACCATCATGCTCTGGGGTCACACGCTGATGGGACGAGCGGTGTGTGACCTCATTCGCACATTCTATTTATACCGGCTCCCTTGAGCCGGTGGAGGTGACGACCTCGAGATAACGCACCTGCGCGCCTTAAGAGGTATCTGGACCTACGAATATTTTCGGCAGCCCACGCAGCAACCTCGTTTACATGCCTAATCCCTGCTGATGAGCGTTAATGAACGCGAAACAAGTGTCCAGGGATAGCAAGCACACAGAGTGAATACCCTGAAGCCTCAAGACCCGGGTAAAAGTGCACCCGCTGATAGGACTACATCGACCATCAAGCTCTGGGGTCACACGCTGATGGGACAAGCGGTGTGCGACCTCATTCGGACATACTATTTATACAGGCTCCCTTGAGCCGGTGGAGGTGACGACCTCGAGATAACGCACCTGTGCGCCTTAAGAGGTATCTAGACCTACGAATATTTTCGGCAGCCCACGCAGCAACCCCGTTTACACGCCTAATCCCTGCTGATGAGGGTTAATGAACGTGAAACACGTGTCCAGGGATGGCAAGCACACAAGTGAATACTCTGGAGATGCAAGACCTGGGTAGAAGCGCACCCGCTGATACCGACTACATCCACCATCATGCTCTGGGGTCACACGCTGATGGGACGAGCGGTGTGCGACCTCATTCGGACATATTATTTATACAGGCTCCCTTGAGCCGGTAGAGGTGACGACCTCGAGATAACGCACCTGTGTGCCTTAAGAGGTATCTGGACCTACGAATATTTTCGGCAGCCCACGCAGCAACCCCGTTTACATGCCTAATCCTTGCTGATGAGCGTTAATAAACGTGAAACGCGTGTCCAGGGATGGCAAGCACACAAGTGAATATTCTGAAGACGCAAGACCCGGGTAGAAGCGCACCCGCTGATACCGACTACATCCACCATCATGCTCTGGGGTCACACGCTGATGGGACGAGCGGTGTGTGACCTCATTCGGACATACTATTTATACAGGCTCCCTTGAGCCGGTGGAGGTGACGACCTCGAGATAATGCACCTGCGCGCCTTAAGAGGTATCTGGACCTACGAATATTTTCTATTTAGAAAAGGGGGTGGTGATGAACAGAGTGTCTGAGTTAAACAGACCACTCTTACCCAGTCCAAAGATCAGGGCTTGATCCATCACCGTTATTTATCTCACTGCCCCATCCCAGCTCAGAACCTGGCTATATGCAAATCAGTCTGTCCCTGGCCCAGTGCATCATGGGAACAGGGCAGACTAAACTACCAAGCCAATCTGTCCTTTTTGTAAATACGAATATTTTCAGCAGCCCACGCAGCAACCCCGTTTACATGCCTAATCCCTGCTGATGAGCGTTAATGAACGCGAAACACGTGTCCTGGGATGGCAAGCACACAGAGTGAATACCCTGAAGCCTCAAGATCCGGGTAGAAGCGCACCCGCTGATACGACTACATCGACCATCAAGCTCTGGGGTCACACGCTGATGGGACGAGCGGTGTGTGACCTCATTCGGACATACTATTTATACAGAATCCCTTGAGCCGGTGGAGGTGACGACCTCGAGATAACGCACCTGCGCGCCTTAAGAGATATCTGGACCTACGAATATTTTCAGCAGCCCACGCAGCAACCCCGTTTACACGCCTAATCCCTGCTGATGAGCGTTAATGAATGTGAAACACGTGTCCAGGGATGGCAAGCACACAAGTGAATACTCTGAAGATGCAAGACCCGGGTAGAAGCGCACCCGCTGATACCGACTACATCCACCATCATGCTCTGGGGTCACACGCTGATGGGACGAGCGGTGTGCGACCTCATTCGGACATACTATTTATACAGGCTCCCTTGAGCCGATGGAGGTGACGACCTCGAGATAACGCACCTGTGCGCCTTAAGAGGTATCTGGACCTACGAATATTTTCGGCAGCCCACGCAGCAACCCCGTTTACACGCCTAATCCCTGCTGATGAGCGTTAATGAACGTGAAACACGTGTCCAGGGATGGCAAGCACACAAGTGAATATTCTGAAGACGCAAGACCCGGGTAGAAGCACACCCGCTGATACCGACTACATCCACCATCATGCTCTGGGGTCACACGCTGATGGGACGAGCGGTGTGTGACCTCATTCGCACATACTATGTATACAGGCTCCCTTGAGCCGGTGGAGGTGACGACCTCGAGATAACGCACCTGCGCGCCTTAAGAGGTATCTGGACCTACAAATATTTTCGGCAGCCCACGCAGCAACCCCGTTTACACGCCTAATCCCTGCTGGTGAGCGTTAATGAGTACGAAACACGTGTCCAGGGATGGCAAGCATACCAAGTGAATACCCTGAAGACTCAAGACCCGGGTAGAAGCGCACCTGCTGAAACCGACTACATCAACCATCATGCTCTGGGGTCACACGCTGATGGGACGAGTGGTGTGTGACCTCATTCGGACATACTATTTATACAGGCTCCCTTGAGCCGGTGGAGGTGACGACCTCGAGATAACGCACCTGCGCGCCTTAAGAGGTATCTGGACCTACGAATATTTTCGACAGCCCACGCAGCAACCCCGTCTACACGCCTAGTCCCTGCTGATGAGCGTTAATGAACGTGAAACACGTGTCCAGGGATGGCAAGCACACAAGTGAATATTCTGAAGACGCAAGACCCGGGTAGAAGCGCACCCGCTGATACCGACTACATCCACCATCATGCTCTGTGGTCACACGCTGATGGGACGAGCGCTGTGCGACCTCATTCGGACATACTATTTATACAGGCTCCCTTGAGCCAGTGGAGGTGACGACCTCAAGATAACGTGCCTGCGCGCCTTAAGAGGTATCTGGACCTACGAATATTTTCGGCAGCCCACGCAGCAACCCCGTTTACACGCCTAAACCCTGCTGATGAGCGTTAATGAATCGAAACACGTGTCCAGGGATGGCAAGCACACCAAGTGAATACCCTGAAGACTCAAGACCCGGGTAGAAGTGCACCTGCTAATACCGACTACATCGACCATCATGCTCTGGGGTCACACGCTGATGGGACGAGCGGTGTGCGACATCATTCGACATAATATTTTGGCTGATTGTTTGTCCAGGTTAGGTGGGATCAATGATGAAATTCCAAAGTCTAATTGTTATGGCGGTGATGATTTTGAAGATGGTGTGGATGTTTGCCGTATTAGTGAAGGAATTATTTCCGAAGATGAATGGAGGAGCGCATTAGAGAAGGATGTTGTTCTGAAGGGAGTTTTGGAGATGGTTGTCAAGGGCTGGTGTGATAAGAAAGATTGGGATCAGGCTTTATTAGGGTATTGGCAAGTTAAAGACGAACTGACTGTGGTAGATGGATTGCTTTTGAGAGGCACACAATTAATTCCTTCTGGTAACTTGTGGTCAAAGTTGTTATCTCATGCAAGTCATATGGGTATTGGTAAGACAAAGGAGAGACCGAGATAGGCTTACTGGTGGCCAGGCATGGATGTCTGGATTGAAAGAGAAGTTCGCAATTGCCAGGAATGTGTTTGTTGTGACAAGATATTGAAGTGTAGAACGCAACCCATGCTGATTAGAGGGGAGTCTGAGGGCCCATGGATGGATGTGGCAATAGACATAATGGGTCCCATTAAGTTGAGATCCAGAGATGCTTATGTTCTTGTGCGCATGGACGTGTATTCTCGTTGGCCAGAGATTAAGGTAGTCAACTCTGTAGTTTCTTCGGTTGTAACTGAATTCTTGGATTCTGTTTTTGAAAGAGAGGGTTTCCCAAAAACGTTGCTATCCGATAACAGAGTACAATTTACTTCCTCTAAGGTGGAGGAGTTTTTAGCTTTGAGAGGTATCAAATATAAAAAAGCAGCGCTGTACCATTAAGAGAGCAATGGGGTTGTGGAAAGGTTTGTAAAAGTTTTGAAGGAATCCTTACAGCAGGCCATCGCAACTGGTGCAGATTGGGAAACTGCCTTACGGAAGAAAGTGAGAGAGTACAGCTTTACACCACACTCCACTACAGGGGTTTCCCCTTTTCAATTCTTTAAGAAGCGGGTTTCTAGCACGGAGCAGTTTCCTTCTTGGGTGTGTGATAAAAAAGAATGTCCGTAGACACTCCAGGGTGGAAAGAGAGGGAGAGAATGATCAAGGAGAAGAGAGAGACTTGGTTTGATGTGAGAAAAGCTGTTAAAGAAACTAAATTTTCTGTAGGTGATTGGGTAAAAATAAAATCTCACCGCTTGAGTAAAGCTGGCTCAAAGTTCAGTATCCCTTTTAAGGTCACAAAAGTTTTCAACAATGCCATTTGAACTAGTGATCATAGGGTATGGAATCTGAATAGAGTGGCTAAGTGTCAAGGATCAGATTCTCAACCCTCTGTGGAGTCAGGGAACCATGGTGTTATGGCTCCTTCTAGGCCACGTAGATGTATTCGGAAACCTGCTAGATATCTAAATTAAATCTCGTTGTGTTAACATCAGTTTAATGGTGTTCTTCAAAGTCTGCTTGTTGTTTTGTTGATTTTTGTTATTAAGAGGCAGGTGATGTAGTGTTCTCACTTATTTTTATATATCTCTCTCGCTATCTCTTTTATATTAGAATGTTCATAGTTGCCAAGTTACTCTGTTGAAATGTAGAACCATCATCTTATGAGATTGTGAGCAGCTGGTCAGTTGGCAGCTGCCAGGGCATTGGTGCTGGATGAGGTCTATTGTACTTCCTACTACTAAATACATCTATTACCTGATTTATAATACCTGGAGTCATCTACTTCATTACAAACAGGCTCCAGAAGGCAACAATGGAGGTTGCTTCAGACAAGAATGAATGGCGGAGTGATGCTTAGTGAGGAACTTACACTTGAGAAAGGTAACAAGTGAATGAATTGAGTTAGCAAATGAATCTTATTATAATCTAGAACAGAGCCTCCTCCAAGCTATGACACCTTTAAATCACTTTTAACATTGACATAGCAGTTTTTTACAGAGCAAGACTGTTACCTGTGCACTTGGGTCACTCAAGTTCTCTGCTTTGAGCCACGGCACCCTGAGACGTTGTTGGGACATTAAGTAGCCTCTTTCCACTTGCAGGTGGATCTACACTTACATTTCTCTGCTTTTATTAAAAGTCCTATCCACGCACAGATTCACTTCAGTATCACTTCTTCAATTTCTCATCATCAGTACCCTTCATATTATCACAATATTGACTGGTACTCATTTGTTTTGATTTACCTTTCTTTCTTTCACCAGTGTAGACCGCTTGCGGGGTTCTAGGCTCCAGATGCTGCTATTTTAGTTAGGGCCCTCAGCAGTACCGGGGATGCACGTGCCATGCCCAGGCTGCAGCCACCTTGAATGTCTTTCTGGCCACCCCTCGATTACTCTGCCTTTTGGATTCCCAAGGCCTGTGGATAAGAGAAGACTGTATTATTGGGCCACCCTTGAGGCCCTAGTCCATTGTTTTTTTATAGACAGACTGTCTCTCCCTTGCTGCGCCGCTGAGGTGCTCACATATCCTGAAGCTCTCCTTCAACTTTGCACATGTCCCTTTGCTGTCCTATCTGCAGCCCACCAGCTTCAATATCCCTGTAATCTTTAAAAAAACATATCAATGCTTATGCATTAGAGGTGTACCCCATTCTTAGCACAATATTCCGGCTGTGCCGCATTGCCTTGAAGCCCTTGCTTTTTAATACTAAGCCAATTGACACTTTCAGCTTCTTCCTTGATTTTTCTACGGTGCTATGCTTCTCTGCTCACCGCTGTTCAAAACAGGGCACAATTCAGCTATTGGACATTGTGGAATTAGCAGGAATATCTCAATTTGAAATGTTATACATGTAGATTTGTATGATATTATCTCTACTATCTTCTAACTATCTATAACAAATGGTTTAATACGTATTGTATACTATCTGCACCATCTGCTCACTTGGCCACCATCCCTATTTCTTTCTTTCGCAGTTCCTTTTCAGGTCTTCCTTTGAACATATAATTGACAGCTGGCTATGTTATGAATATCTCATTTATTGTATCTATTGATATCAGTATTATGTTTTTTTGTGTGTAGAAATATGAGGAGTTAATATTTCATAGTATTTTACTGTGTAGCCATAATTAGAGTTATTGATTAATCCTAGCAGCGCATGCGCTGCAAGGAATGATGTAGCTCCTCAAGTGACAATAATTACACCCATCGCTCTCCCTTAGCTCCTTTGTGAGCCGCTCTAAATTCCCTTCCGTTCAGTTTCTAAATTTTGCATTTGTCCCTCCTTTTGGTGGGTGGTTTCTGTCCCTGGCAACTTGCCCTGTTACAAGTATTATGCCTCCTCTGCCTATTGTGGTGTACTTTTGCACTTCTTTTTCAGTTTCTGTTTCAAGGAAAGCCTTGATCTCTTCTCTTGGCCAAGCAGATGACCAACCCTGGGCTAACTAAGGAATGTGTTTTTTTTTCAACTTCTTGCAGGAGCCCCTCACCACATCATGGTAGGCCCAGGGAAAACCAATAGTCGGCGGTGCTAGTAACATTTACTAATTATTTGCTTTCTTATTTAAAAGTGCTTCCCTATTTCCTTACCTTACCTATTGTCTCAGCCAAACAAGCTTTAACACATGATGTTCTCAAAATACAGATTTTAAGCATACATAACATAAGCAACTGCATCACACTTTCTAAGATCTACCATACAACACTCTGCTTTACCCGACACCACTCCACTCAATGCCGCTCTGCTTTACTTCACTGTGCTTTACTCCACTGTGCTTTACTCCACTGTCCTTAACACCACTCCATTCAACACCACTCAGTTCAACACCACTTTGCTCAACACCACTCTAGTCAACACCATTCTACTCAATACTATTCTGCTTTACTCAATGCGACTCTGCTTTATTCCACTTTCCCTTACAACTCTCCTTTATTCCTCTCCATTCTGATTTACTTCTCTCTACTCTACTCCACATCACTCTGCTTTACTCCACTCCTTAACGCAACTCTGATTTACTCCATGCACTACATTGTTTCACTCCACTTTACTTTATTCCACTCAATGCCACTCTGCTTTACTCCACTCCACTCTGCTTTACTCCACTCTGCCCTGCTTTACTCCACGCCACTCTGCTCTATTCCACAACACTCCACACAACGACACTCACCTTTACTCCACGCCACTCTGCTTTACTCCACTCAACACCTCTCCTATTTACTCCTCTCAACTTTGCTTTACTCCACTCTTAATGCAGTCAACTCAACACCACTCTGCTTTACTCAACGCCACTCAATATGACTCCACTCCTCTCTACTTTACTCCACTCCACCCAATGCCATTCTGCTTTGCCTCACTCTGCTTTACTCCAGGCCACTCTGCTTTCCTCCACCCTACTCTGCTTCACTTCACTACACGCCGCTCCACTATGCTTTACTCAATGCCACTCTACTCTGCTTTACTTCACACCACTCAGACTCTGCTTTACTCCACACCACTCCCCTCTACTTTACTCTATGCCATGCTCCTCTGCTTTAATCCACTCCACACCATGCCGCTCTGTTTTACTCCATGCCACTATGCTTTACTCCATGCCACCGCACTCCACTCTACACAACTGCACTTCACTCTAGGCCCTGCCACTGAGCTCTACGCGGTGCCACTACACCAAACACCACTCAATTCAATACCAATCCATGCAACGCCACTTCACTCTACACCATTTCAATCGTACAAGCTCTTTCAATATAAAGCATGATACATTTAGTTTTTGCTAAAAATATATATTATTTTAGGTGCTAAACCAAGACAATGTTTAGATACCAAATGGCTTTCCAAACTAAACGTGCACGCCCAAGACATTTATACTTTATTTAAAATATGTATGTGTGATCATGCTTAGCTCACAAGATCCTATTACAGGGCTTTATTCATTCACAAAAAGCTGCAGACCCAATGCCAGCAATCTGCATATAAAGCAGAATTACCTGTGCGACTTGCATTGTCCCAGCCCTTCCAGGTTTTACATTTATGTTTATTTCATTACGGTTTGCTGGTAGTTGACTAAAAGGGCAATGCAGCCAACTGTAATGTGCAGCTCACCAGATGCTAATATTTCAGCTTTGTAATTAGGAAACCCTTTGCTGACTTTACCAGTAACTGCCACAACACTATATAAACGTAAGAGTTACCAACAGCCCAGTAGATTTGTTGTTTTCAACTGAAAGTTTACTATTATAAAAATGTTAGAATGGGCCATGCGGAGTGGTATAATACATTTGCTTTTATTGCTTTTCAATAGTTTGCAGACAATCATAATTAATCTAATTACATTTGGTATTTTTTGTTGTTGTTGTAAAGATGCATATACCACCACCCACATGCACACCAGCAACACACACTACCCACATGCATCCCACCAACACACCATATAACAGCACACCACTACATTCCACACCATGCCACTGCCCCCACGTCGCTGTACTAAGCAGAACTTAGACATCAAGTTTGTAGTATGGAGCACAGCAGCCAGACTGCACCACAACATACCTTAAAACAGTTCCAGGAAGGGGGTGTCCAGGCATTGGAGAAAATGGACATGTGTTAGAGAGGCTCTATAACTCTCTAACCCCTACTGCCAATTAATCCGCCCCAATTATCTGTTACATGCATCAGAACGAAAGGTCATCGTCCCAGAGACACTAGCAGTGTGATCCCGGTGACTGCGCAGCAATCCCTTTCACAGATGGCACAGGGAGACACGCTGGGACCTGATCCGGCCTGCAGCAGTGGGCTCGATTAGAGGACAGAGACACAAGGAAATTGAAGTGAAGGGTGGGGCCCGGGACTCAAGGAGAGAGGTGGGTCCCGCTGCACGCATTAACCACGGCGACCGAAAGGGGGGCTAAGACCCTGGGAAGGCGGGCCGAGCAGTGGGTTCAGCTAAATAAGTGCAAACGGAGCTAAAAGAAGATTGTAGGCAGCAAAGATGTGGCGCCATCAGGACTGCTGGGCCAAGCGACAATCCTGGTGACAAGATTAAAGAACACGCACCTAGAGCAGCGGGTGAAGATCAAATGTGGGCTGAGTGCTCTTCCTGCCTGTGGTTGGCGGAGCCGTAGAGGCAGGGAAATCATTGACCTACAGGTAAAAAAAGTGAGCCTTAGCGGTCTGGGCGGGCCGACACGTCTTTGCCAATTCGAACCTCCACCCTACTAGAAAACAATGATCTAAGCTCTGAAAGAGGGCAGACATCGAGGGAGTCCCTACCGACAGCCGTCACTTTCCATAAGGGAATAACCCCAGAAATACAAAAATACAACATATGCGCTGCTGTGGCCACAGCTGGCTGTCAGCAGGCGAATTTCTAGACTGGACACCCAAAGGAAGAAAAAGCATAGTGGCGAATGGGGATCTACCAAGATCGCAAATAAATCACGACCCCCTCGGAGTTCCCCGACAGTCCGCATGGGGTACACAGTGGTTGTGTTTCACGGACAGGTGGCAGGCAGTATCCTGGTGAAACGTGACAGTATACACAGAAGAGAACACCCCAGCTCTACCGAGAGAGATGTCCGGGAGCAGAGAGCCTAAGGGCACCTATTAAACGAAGCTCGAAAGATATTCCACATCAAAGAGTGCAGACACAGATGTAGCAGCTAAAGCAGAGAAAATGAAAAGAATTACATGAGACACAGCAGACCCCACATTAAAAGATAATATGGAAGCTATCACCGGAGTGCATATGTCGTTCAAGAGCAGAATGGATTCAATCACAACGGAGGTAATGCTCATAAGGGCAGACCTCCAAAAGATGAGTGATAAGATCAAAACAGTGGAAGTGACCATAACCGACCTCCGCCAAGACTCCAAAATGATGCAGCAACACATCAAAAACCTACAGGCTGCAGACAAAATGATGGAAAGTAAACTAGGCCATTATGAAGAAAGGTCACGTCGCAACAACGTCAGGATACTAGGCGTTCCAGAGCGTGCGGAGGGACCCACACCTGACCTCTTAGTCTCAGGCCTAATTACAAATCACCTACAACCTAAAAACCTATCCAATTTCTCCTAGGTTGAAAGAGCACATCGAGTCCGAGGAGGAAGACCGAAATCAAGAGCACACCCAAGACCACTGTTGGCAAGACTCTTTAACTTTAGAGACCAAGACATTGTTTTGCAGACTGGCATCACTGCCCCGCCAATTAAATTTGAAAATAGTCAGATAACTTTTTTTCCCGACTTCACAGTTAACCTACAGAAACAGAGGTGCTCCTTTCTGGGAACAAAAACACCTCTTAGAGAAAGAGGGCTGAAGTACTCAATGATGTTCACTGCAAAACTATGTGTTAAGTCAGAGGGAAGGACTTGGTTTTTTGATACATCAGAGTCAGTAGAGGAGTGGCTGGGTGGATGGAAACAGGTCAAGGGAAATGGCTCTCAGCAAAGAAGGGAGAAATCCCCTAGACGACAAACAGGTTCAAACAAGGCAGTCAACCTTAACTTCAATGCTTTTAGAGACAATGGCTGGAACTCGTCTAAATGACTTTAAGTATTATATTCAAAGTAATTGTGTGGAAATGCATGTATTCAAATGTGTAATGGTGGTAGGTGAAGGGTAAGAGAAACCACCCCCTCACAACCTTTAGTGTAGTTCAGTCATGGGGTGACAGGCACGCATAGTTGGGGATATCGGCAGTTTTAAGCCCAGAATGCAGGGAAGCAGGGAGGGGGTATGGGTTATTGTTAGGTTTAATACATAGTTTAGATGACAGAACCTCAAAACGAAAGTGGAGACTATGCAGTTCTACAGCTCTTGATGCAGACTCACATGCACCAATTCGATTCATGGTATTGCTCGAATACAAGAGGGAGGACTTGGCACTTGTGGGGGTACTTAGATCAAGGGGGGAGAATGCTCTAACAAGAATGGGTCCATCAGTAAGAAAAAGATTTAGACAGCTGTCCTGGAATGTGAATGGACTTGGGGACAAGCTCAAAAGAGGAATAGTGCTCCAATAGATAAAGCGACACTCTCCCGATGTGGTTTTACAGCAAGAAACACACTTGATCGGAAACACATGTAAAGCTGAAAAGAAGTAGAGATCCACACAGAAGGTAAGTTGGAGAGTACTTTATTCCAACCAGACACAGGGACTCCCCGGCAGCAAATTCCAAAGAAATAACATTCCCCACAGTATGTTCCACGCAGGGAACACTCAAACACCAAGGTTCCCAGATCTGGTGAACCAGATCCCAACACATCTCCCCTCTTTCAATAGAAAGACGAAACAGAAAAAATTAGGAAAAAGAATAAGAGAACTGGAAGGAAGAAAGGAAAAAGAAAATGAGGAACAAGATGGATAAAGAAGAGAAACGAGAAAAGAAGAATAACCACAAACATTAGCAAGAGAACATAACCAGAAAGAACAACTGCCACAAGAATGACAGAATGGCAAAACCACAAACAACTGCATTTTATACTCATGAAATTTGGCAGGTAAGCGCTTAGTCCTGGAAGGCCTGGATGGCACACAAACTGAAGAAGAACGTTCAGAAAAAACCACATCATCCCTCCCACCAACTTCAGAAGACACTTCAACGGAAGGGGAATGTGTACCCAATCTTCTGTTGACCTCGCCAACCATAGACTTAGGAACAATGGAAATTCAAGACTTGTTCCACACTCTACCATCCATCAGTACCACAACTCGTTCATATACCTCAGACACTCTTTTAGGGGATGAAAACCGAGATTCACCTTTGCGGAGAAAACCAGGTTTCTTGAATCTCACCCAATCACCCCCTTTAACATCCAGGGGATAACTCGCATCAGGCCTGGTATCATACTTTGCTTCTACAGCTGCTCTGACGTCCGTTACACCAAGCAATTTACCAGAATCAACCATTCTTCTAGACATCCACTCTTTATTTAGTTTGGAACCAGCCACCCTACCCCGAAGCAAAGTGAATGGAGCAACACCAGTACTAATATGAGGAGTAGTTCTCACAACCCACAACATATCACAAAGAGCTTTACGCCAAAGCAAACCATTCACCAAAGCAAGTTGCACCTGTTCCTTGACAACCCGGTTGAAGCGCCCAACCAAACCAGTACTTCGTGGGTGATAAAGTGGCGTACAAACGTGCTTAATACCCGCATCCTTAAAAAACCCTTGCATCTCGAAAGAGGTTAATTGAGTGCCGTTATCAGAAACCAGCTCTTCCGGAAAACCCTCCCTAAGAAAAACATTGAGAAAGAAACCAATGATGGATGATGAGTTAGCATTATCAACAAACCTCTCCTCAGGCAACTTAGACATGTAATCAATAAGAACAAGGGCATACTTGGGAGAACAACCAATGAGACCAAAAGGACCTGCAATGTCAAAAGCCAGTTTCGACCAAGGTAAATTCTTTACCACAATAGGTTCAACAGGAGAAGGTCTTGTCACTTGAGACTTGTAACTAGTGACACATGTATAGCAATCACGCACAAAATGTTCAACATCTTTATCCAAGGCTGGCCACCAAAAATCTTGTCTAACCCTACGCTTCATAGCACGAATGCCAGGATGGCCTTCATGAACCAAATCAAGAATTCTGTTCCGAATGGAAAAGGGAACTACAAGTAGACCACCTCTACGTAATATGCCATCTACAACAGACATCTCATCTTTGATCCCTTTAAAAGGAGCCAATTCAGGAGGACAATCCTTATCACACGGCCACATACCAGATAAACAGTCAATGACCTTCAAAATCACGTTATCTCCAGTTACTCCATCCAACCACTCTTGCTCAGAAAGAGCACGACCAACAGTGTCATATAAAGAGCACACACCATCTCTAAATCATCGCACTCAAGAACATCATTCTCATGACAAAGGGGCAATCTAGACAAACAATCAGCAACATGATTTTTAACACCGGGCACATACTCAAGCCAATAGCGTAACTCTTGCAATCTGAACTGCCATTTGGCAACTCGCGGTGTAGCCCTACCACCCCCTTTAGTAGTGAATAAGTCAACTAACGGTTTGTGATCAGTCCTCAGGATGAATTCATTTTCCCATAAAAAGTTCTTGAAGTGCTGCACACCCCACCACAAACCCAAAGCTTCCTTTTCAATAGTTGAATAAGTGCCCTCAGCACCCCTCAGTGTTCTAGAAGCGAAAGCAATAGTTTCTTCACGACCATCACTTCTTCTTTGAAGAAGAACCGCACCTAGACCCACATTGCTAGCATCGGTTGAAATAATGCATTAATCATTAATATTGAACAATTTGAGCGGACTAGCTTGAACAATTTCATTCTTAATTGACACAAAATTATTCTGACAATCATCATCCCATACAAATTTGACATTGTTTTTAAGCAAAGTGCGCATAGAAGCAGTTTTAGTGGAAAAGTTTTTGACAAATTTGGAATAATATTCCACTAACCCCAAAAATGACCGAAGCTGATCCCTATTCATAGACATGGGTGCATTTTGAATCGAATCCATAATCTTAAATTTGGTTTCAATACCTTTGTGAGAAATGTGGTGACCTAAATAATAAACGCCATCCTGCAAAAACTTACATTTGTCAGCCCTCAATGTTAAGCCACTAGACTTAATTATACTCAAAACATGTTTGACCCTCTCATCATGTTCGAGTTCAGTCTTCCCATGTATGAGAATTTCATCCTGAAAGAATACAACCCCAGGAATATCCTTAAATAAGTTTTTCATTAAAAGTTGGAAAACAGCCGAAGATGAAGCAAGGCCGAAGGGCATACGAATGTAACGATAAGTGCCTTCAGGAGTAACAAAGGAGGTCAAATGCCTAGATTCTTTACTAAGCTCAATCTGATGGTATGCAGAAGAAATATCGAGAGAAGTAAAGAATCTAGCACTGTCTAAAGTGGTCAATAATTCATTGATATTAGGGAGGGGTTGACGGTCAACCCAGATGTTGGCGTTAAGGTCACGTAAATCAACACACATTCTCAGACAATTGTCTGATTTCCGTGCCAAAACAATTGGTGTGAGCCACGCGGAACCCTCAATAGGCTCAATTACCCCGGCCGCACACAAACGTTCCAGTTCTATTTTGAGTTCAGGGCGAAGACTCAAAGGTACCTTACGAACCTTATGCGCAACAGCCTTAGCATCGTTCTTGAGAACAATCTGGTGTTGGAAACCAATAGGTTTTCCGAGCTTCCCATCAAAAACTTCAGGAAACATACGTTCCCATTTGACACCAGAGAGTTGAGTTATGATGTGAGAAGGAGAAACAGGAGCCGAATTATAAAATTCGCTACGAGAAATCACCATGTCAGGATGATTAGGATCCAAAACAATGTTTAAATTACCCTGATCATCCCACCCTAAAAGGTTGGCTCCCTCCTTGACCACAAATATAGTACCAGAAGCAAGATCAGAATGAAATTTGAGATTAGCAACAAACTTCCCTAAAACTTCAACCCGTTTCCCACCATATGCAAAGATTTTTATACAAGATTCCCCAAGTTGCACATTACTTAACATGTCATAATCTGCAGCATTAATTAAAGTAAAAGGAGAATCAGAATCAGCCAAAAAAGTCAGACTGGTATCATTAACAGAAATATAGGAATAACAAAACTGCACGAAAAGCAATACAAAACAAAGCAATAAGATGGTAGAGTCAGTTATTATAAATTGTGCATATTAGAATGTAGTGCTAAAATGCTGCGCACATCAGCGGTGAAAAAGAAGGCCAAAAACTCCAAATGGAAAATAATGTCACAAATGGCAGAAATTGCGAGTAAAAGGCAATGTCACAACTTTTTCATATTTTTTTTTAACCAAGGTACGAAGTTATTTCTAAATTCATTTCACATGCGAATATAAATTAGAGGGCGTATGTGACATAAATTTGTCATTGCGCTGAAAATATAGCTGTGCGCGTCAGCGAGGTAGCTAAGGTGATTTGTGAGCCACGCGCTGGAAATAAAGCTGAGCGCATCAGCGAGGTTGCTATGACAACAGAGCAACAAAATGGCCACGTAGAGGCGTGCGTAAGGATCAGGCAGAACGTCAGGGACAGGATCAGGCGCACACTCGCTGACGCGGGAGCAGGATGGCTCGATCGCGAAAAACGAAGCACAGAGTACCTTACTATACTGATCACAAAGGCTCAGATGGGTTAGAACTTCACTAAAACCATCGGGACAACAGGAAAAGAGGCAGACATCGGCGGGAGGAGCAGATGAATCAAGGGGTCCGGCAGTCCAACGAAGGCAGTCACATGAAAACGGCTGGCCACAGCAGCTGAAACAACGATGGGGAGGCTGGATCTGGCATCAATCGTCGCCAGTGAAAAGAAGTAGAGCTCCACACAGAAGGTAAGTTGGAGAGTACTTTATTCCAACCAGACACAGGGACTCCCCGGCTGCAACTGCCAACGAAAGAACATTCCCCACAGTATGTTCCACGCAGGGAACGCTCAAACACCAAGGTTCCCAGATCTGGTGAACCAGATCCCAACAAAAGCCTTGACTAGATGGGGATATATTCTGGTGGTACACCCTGGGTTTACTACTAGATCCAGGGGAGTTGGAATCATGAGCAGGAAAAACTTCCCAGTGATGATCGAACACACCTGGACAGACATACAGGGCAGATACACTGCAGCATCAGGGAGATGGGAGGGTAGTGTACTCACAATAGTGTCAATATATGTCCCTCGTGCCTCCACACATCAGCTTTCAAGGATCTGGGAAGCTTTTACTACCTCTACCCGAGGGAAGGCTCCTAATAGGAGGAAGACCTGGTTGTGTCTGGGCAACTAGACCGCTATCCACTGTGTGGCATACTGTTCTCATGAGTGCACGTCCGTGACTTCATGGGAGCTGTTGGATTGGCGTATTCACCATCCCTATGAGATGCAGTTCACACCCCACTCCGGAGCCCACAATAGTCTCTTCAGGATAGATTATATAATTGCCCCGGCAGATCAGATAGGACAGATCGGGGAGGTGCATCACCTGGCAAGTGGTATCTCCAACCATTCCCTGATTTGGGTCCAGGTTGAGATGGGAGAGCTACAAATAGGAAGAATAGCCCCGATAAACCCATGGTACCTCAAAATCCCCTCAGTAAGGGAAAACATAACACATGAAATAGAGCACTATTTCTGGGAGGATAGGGGGCTCGGTGGAATCTGCCCAGACGCTCTGGGAAGCCTTCAAGACAGTGGTGAGGGACCACACAATCTCCCAGATTGCACGGACCCAAAACGAGAAAAATTCAGGCCTTGTCAAACTTGAGAATGAAATCCTGCAATTGGAAGGGATGATAGAGAGAGATGATGAAGAAGAGACCAAACACATACTAGGATTGAAGAAAAAAGAATACATTGCCCTCAACACAGACGCAGCAAAACACCACTCAGAGCAACGCTCTGCAGAGTGTATGAAGCCGGAACAAGGCAGGGAAATTACTTGCATGGCTTGATAGACAATAACAGGCAAACTGATTGGTTACAGAACTAATAGTCGAGTCAGGGGAACAGATAAGTGACCCACAAGTAATAGCAGATGAATTAGCAAATCACTTTTGGCAGATATATGAATCCCATACTGCCTCCTCAGAAGAGGAATCGGAGGCCCTGCTACCAGACATGTCCCTCCCTGCCCTCTCAGCGGACGATCTTTTGTCACTGGACAGTGAACTTCCAAATGTAGAATTTGAGCAAGCCATAAGGGATCCACAATCCGGGAAAGTGATGGAACCAATGGCCTCCCCATTGAATTGTACAAATGAGCACCTAGTAAAATAGCCTCATACCTCATATATATGTATTCAGAAAGTCACAAGCAAGGGAAACTCCCTGTTGATCAAAGGTTAGCAACCATAGTGGTCATCCCTAGGAGCAGTAAACCTAAAAGCAAATGTTCCTCGTACAGGCCCATATCATTGCTCAACGCAGAGGAAAATATTTTAGTGAAATTGTTGGCCACATGTTTGATACAGGTCATCTCGAAACTGGTACATCCCAATCAGTCAGGATTTATGATAGCAAGGAATACTTCACTTAAACTCCGTCGACTGCACGGAGTAATGGGTAGAATAGATACATTAAGCGAGGATGCTATGGTAATGTCCCTGTATGCCTCCATGGCCTTTGAAACAATTCAATGGCCATACCTATTCACAGTACTTAGGAACATGGGATTTGGTTCTAGCTTCATGAGTTGGATTAAACTCCTATACAAAGGCCGCTGGTGCAGGTGGTGGTTAATAATGGAAAGTCCCCAATATTTGCCCATGGAAGGGGAACGAGGCGGGGTTGTCCACTGCCTCCGGTATACTTCGCATTGACGCTGGAACCATTGGCATTGTGGATCCGGAAAGATCCAATTATAAGGGGACTCAAATTGTTGGAGGGATGGGAAGACTGTGTTTCCCTATATGCAGATGACATAATGCAATATCTGTCGTCACCTGGAGCTTTCATAAGCAGAGTCCTCAATATATTTATAAACTTTGGAACATATTCCGGATACACAATGAAATGGACTAAATCAGTTATATATGTATTGAGGGAAGAGGGCCCCCTCTACCCAAGCGGTTTGTGGTGGTAGAAGCACAGGAGGGATTTAAATACCTTGGAATAGATGTTACTAATGATCCAACGCTGCATTATGAACGTAACCTCTTGCCCCGTTACAGCGACTAAGGAGTGATCTGAGACACTGGAACTACCTTCCACTATCACTACTAGGCCGAGTCTCATTAGTTAAGATGACGTCCCTGCCACGTTTTTTATATAATTTGCATATTTCACCAGGCCCAGTCCGGACCACCTATTTTACAGCTATCGAAAGCGAACAAAGAGAACTCCTATTGGTGGGGAAGCAGCCCCGTTTAGTGGCCCAAAAGGGGGTAAGGGGGTTGTATAACAGTGGCATAGGTCTCCCAGATATTACGAAATATTACTGGGCAGCGCAGTTAATAGCCATTAGCCGTTAACAAAAGCTTGGGATGGGCAGTAAATGTCACGCAAGTCACCCCCTTATGGGACACAAAACAATTTGGAACTATGAGAAATACCAAGGGCTTTGACCGCTGGGATATGATAGGAATCTCCCGGGTTGGGGACTTGTGGAAGGGAGGAGACAAGGTTCCCTTTGTGCAGTTACAAAAAGAATATGAACTGGCAAATACAGAGAGGTTTAGGTATCTGCAGATAAGACATGCCCTGCAGTCCATTATCCCATGGGACCCAATGGCCTCCCCATTGAATTGTACAAATGAGCTCCTCAGTAAAATGGCCCAAAACCTCATAGATATGTATGTAGAAAGTTGTAAGCAAGGGAAACTCCCTGCTGATCAAAGGTTAGCAACCATAGTGGTCATCCCTAGGAGCAGTAAACCTAAACACAAATGTTCCTCGTACATGCCCCCATCACTGCTCAACGCAGAGGCAAAGATTTTAGTGAAAAATTAGCCACACGTTTGATACAGGTCATCTCGAAACTGGTACACCCCTATCAGTCAGGATTTATGATAGCAATGAATACTTCAATTAACCTCCGTCGACTGCACGGAGTAATGGGTAGAGTAGATACGTTGAGGGAGGACGCTGTGGTAATGTCCGTGGATGTCACCATGGCCGTTGGCACTCTTGAATAGTCATACCTATTCACTGTATTTAGGAATATAGGATTTGGCCCTAGCTTCATGCGTTGGATTAAACTCCTGTACACGGGTCTGCTGGTGCAGGTGGTGGTTAATAATAGAAAATCCCCAATTTTTGCCTAAGAAAGGGGAACGAGGCAGTGTTGTCCCCTGCCTCGTTACTCTTTGCATTGAGGCTGGTATCGTTGGCATTGTGGATCCGGAAAGATCCAATCATAAGGGGACTCAAATGGTCGAAGGGATGGAAAAACTGTGTTTCCCTATAGGCAGATGACATACTGCTATATCTTGTATCACCTGGAACTTCCATAAGCAGAGTCCTCAATATATTTACAAACTTTGGAACATAGTCTGCATGCTCAATAAACTGGACTAAGTCAGTTATATATGTATTGAGGGGAGAGGTTCCCCCTCTACCCAGGGGGTTTGTGGTGACAGAAAAATGCAAGGGATTTAAATACCTCAGCATATATGTTACTAAGGATCCAGCTCTGTATAATGAACTTAACCTCTTTCCCATGTTGCAGTGACTAAGGAGTGATTTGAGACACTGGAAGACCCTTCCACTATCACTACTAGGCCGAGCCACATTATTTAACATGATGTCCCTGTCACATTTTTTATATATTTTGCACAATTCACCAGGCCCAGTCCAGACCACCTATTTTAAAGCTATCGAAAGCGAACAAAGAGAGCTCCTATGGGTGGGGAAGCTGTCCCGTATAGATACCCAAAAGTAGGTAAGGGGGTGGTATGATGGTGGCATAGGTCTCCCAGATATTATGAAATGTTACTGGGCAGCGCAGTTAGTAGCCATTAGCCAATAACAAAAGCTTGGGATGGGCAGGAGAGGTCACGCAATTTACCCCCTTATGGGACACAGAACGATTGAGAACTATGAGAAATACCAAGGGCTTTGACCGCTGGGATATGACAGGAATCTCCTGGGTTGGGGACTTGTGGAAGGGGGAGACAAGGTTGCCTTTGTGCAGTTACAATCTGAACTGGCAAATACAGAGAGGTTTAGGTATCTTCAGATAAGACACACCCTGCAGTCCGTTATCCCTAGGGCTGACACGCCGCCGGAGTCCTCTCAAATCGAAGAGAGAATCCTTGAAGAATACATGCCTAAAAAACGATTTCCAGGATGTTGGACTTGGCCCTTCTGGCAGGTTCACCCCTAAACTTTTTGCTTTGATATGTGACTTGGTGTTGGTTGTTTTTGGCTTCTGCGCACTTTAACACTGTGACCCAGTGTAAAGGGCGTGCGCACTCTGAGTGCATGTTGTGAGATAGGCCAGCCCTCCCATAGGAATGCATGGGGAATGTATGTGTCCATGGTAGTTCCTGATGCATGGGGAGTGCAGGCTTGAGTTTGGTATGTGCGAACTCGTGAGATTAAATGCTGCGCGATGATGTGTCTGGCGTTAATGTGTCTAGTGTGGAAGTGCCACTTCTAGAAGCTGGCATGTCTGTGTAAAAAATGTGGAATGACTGTCTGGCTTGTGATTGGCTCGAGCTGGCTGGTGTGCCTGGCTCCGGGAGTCAGGATGGGTCTGCCCCGGTCGTGAATAGAGAGATTTACATCCAGATGGGTGGGAGGAGTGTACCTGGGACCTGAATAGGGCTGGGCCTTCCCTACACAATGCTGCCTCCGCCCCCTGTGGTGCGTCTGATGTCCCTAGCCTGTCCTGTGAATAGGGAGAGGGGCTGAGCACAACAGAGAGCTCCAAAACCAGCTGCGTCTGGTTTTCCCTTAACCCTGCAGCCTTAGACAAAGGATTTATGTGTATAAAAAGAGGCTGTGACCCCATGTAAAATGTTCTTGCTGATCCTAACTTGAGGGGGGCCTGCTGCTGCTGCTGGGCGCCAGGAGGACCGCCACTGGGGACTGCCTCACTGCCTGGAGAGCCCTGTGAGCTGGCCCCTGGGCCCAGCCTTTGCCCCCCACCTCCTACAAGACTTTTGCTGGACTTTCCCAGGACTTTAGGGACCCTAGCGCTTAGGAGCACTTTATTTATCCTTGTAGCGCCTGGGAGCGTTTGATTGTGGTACTGGGGAGCGCTGTGCTTTCCTGAGCAGTGTTCCCCTCTTTAAACAGCAGGACGGAGCTGCGATCCCAGTTCTGAGGGATTCCCCGGCGTGGGGATCCCCCTTTGCTTATTTTCGGCGCGGGTGCCCACCCCGCATCTCTGCCGTGTCATGATTGGATTTCGCTGCGCAGGTGCCCACCCTGCTGGTTATAATTTATCCTGGGTGCCTACCCCGTTTCAGCCGGTCTCTATCCCTGGCGGGTGCCCACCCCGCCAGTGACTTTGTGCTTTAAGCGGGTGCCTACCCCGCTTTATATTGTAAATTATCCCGGGAGCCTACCCCGTATTTTGCCTGAGAAAATCACTGCCGTGGCACCAAGGCCGAGTTCTCCCTGAGGAAAGCAGCCGACGGCATCACCCTAAGGCCGTGCTGGGATTGGCCCCAGCCGGCCGAGCCTCCCGCAGTGTCACTGGTGGAGAGCGCAGGGATTGGTTCCCCCTGGAGGGCTTCCCCACGCTCCCAACCCGGAAGCCCCGGCCGGGGAGAAGCTGCGCTGATCCTCGCGGACTGCCCCCACATATTGCCAGGAAGCGGAGCGGAGCCAGGTCCCCGGTGCAGGGTTGCCCGAAGCACATTGTCGGTGCCTGCTACCGCTGCACCAGAGGAGAGCCCCGCACACTGCCTGCCTCGCCACCCCTGAGCCGGAGTAGGGAAGCCCAGCTGAGACGCCGCCTCCCAGCAGCCGGTGAGTGCGGGCGTCTTGGTGGGTACCGAGTCAGTTGTGGAGTGGCCCCGAAAGGCAGCGGGCCGCTCCTCCTTTACTCTCAACCCAGGGCACATTGTTATTTCGAGCCCACGAGGCTCCAACGTATTTGGCCGCATTTTGTTAATTAGAGCCTGCGAGGCTCCCACGTGTTTGGGGCACAGTTGTTTCCGAGCCCACAAGGCTCCCACATTGTTTTTGGGGACTGTTGTTCATTAGTGCCCAGAGGAGAGCTAGGAGGCACGATGGTGCCAGGCTCAGTTTCCCAGCTGCCCAGCACTTAGTGAGCAGCTGCATCCTTTAGGCCTGTTGTGCATCCTTCTTTGGCCGACTGCGCAGCCTGCCCTGACATTTTGGACAAGGGGCGTTTGAGCCCCTGAGAATCCTAATTGGCCTGGGGTCAGTTATGTGATTTTTGGCGCAAATGTGATTACTTGCCTAATGTGATTTATGCATAATATGCAATGCTTTTTGCCTATACCTCTAAATGTGTTTATGCTTAGGAGGTTGTTTTCCCTAGTATAGTTATGCTAGTGAGTTCATGGTTCCCTGCGTGATATATTCCTAATGTGGTTAGGGTTGCGTAGTGTGTTCCTACCTTTTACCAGTGGTTACTGGTGGTGTTCTACAATGATTATTTTGTGCTACAATTATGCTATGTCCTAAGTGCTATTTCTACAAAGTGCTAGTTCTACCAACTGCTTATTCCTGACAGTTGTCCATGTGGCCCTGTCCTGTGTATATAATCAGACCCTGTGCTTTTTAAGGAATAAATTCCAGTTAACACATATTAAGCAAGTCTACGGGGGAGTAGATTCGTAATGGGTTACAGAGGGCGGCTGTGATGCCTATATCTAGTACTAGTCTAGAATTGTGTCACAGAATAATAAACAGATTCAATAATAAACAAATAAAGTTGATTTATAAAAAAAGTGTTTACACTTTATTAAATGCCTCCCTTCAGGGTTACAATCTAAAATTAATAAAACACATCATGCTATGATGTATATATTCAACTATTAAAAAAACTGTCAAAAAAGAGTCGACGTGGCGTTTCGGTGTAGTTAAAATTATGTCACCTTCATCAGGACATTTGACATTAACTGTAATCTTAAGTTGCGGATTTATATTGGCCGACTTTGTTGTTCGGTTTCTGTGTTGTAGCGCTTGGGCTTCCAATATGTTTTTTCCGTGCGTACTGAATGATTCAATCTCTAAAGAAAGAACGTTGTATCATAACTACGGTTCGCTCTCAATGTTATAAATCACCCTATTTGACAAGAACCCATATTTACCTTGAATGAAAATGTTAAGTCTTTAAAATTGGGCACGCTGGAACCACCGTTATGTCATACCAGGTGTAGTCTTATCTGACTTCTGGATTCTTTCTTCAATTCAGAATCACAGAATATAAAATCATATATGGTCCCAGGGAGATTGTGAGTCGTATGTATCTACTTCACAGTCACTGTTTTTTGCTCCATATGTTGTGTACCTGTATCAGCGCATTCGGCCTCCCTGCTCCAGCGTGCCCGTACGAAACTACGGGCACGCTGGAGCAGGGAGGCTGAATGCGCTGATACAGGTACACAACATATGGAGCAAAAAACAGTGACTGTGAAGTAGATACATACGACTCACAATCTCCCTGGGACCATATATGATTTTATATTTTGTGATTCTGAATTGAAGAAAGAATCCAGAAGTCAGATAAGACTACACCTGGTATGACATAACGGTGGCTCCAACGTGCCCAATTTTAAAGACTTAAAATTTTAATTCAAGGTAAATATGGGTTCTTGACAAATAGGATGATTTATAACATTGAGAGCGAACCGTAGTTATGGTACAACGTTCTTTCTTTAGAGATTGAATCATTCAGTCCGCACGGAAACAACATATTGGAAGCCCAAGCGCTACAACACAGAAACCGAACAACAAAGTCGGCCAATATAAATCCGCAATTTAAGATTACAGTTAATGTCAAATTTCCTGATGAAGGTGACATCATTTTAACTACACCGAAACGCCGCGTCAACTCTTTTTTGACTGTTTTTTTTATAATTGAATATATACATCATAGCATGATGTGTTTTATTATTTTTAGATTGTAACCCTGAAGGGAGGCATTTAATAAAGTGTAAACACTTTTTTTATAAATCAACTTTATTTGTTTATTATTGAATCTGTTTATTATTCTGTGACACAATTCTAGACTAGTACTAGATATAGGCATCACCGCCGCCCTCTGTAACCCATTACGAATCTACTCCCCCGTAGACTTGCTTAATATGTGTTAACTGGAATTTATTCCTTAAAAAGCACAGGGTCTGCTTCTCTGTAACAATCATTCCCCTCCCTTTAAAAATTATCAGGGGATCCTTCCACCAATTTTCTGCTGTGTGTATATAATCCCCTGTAAATTCCGCCTGTGCTAGTGGCACAGTGTAAATTGTGTGTTTATTATCTAATGTGTTTGGTATAATACAAAGGCTATTTTTGTATATAACCTTGTGTGGAGTTTCCTTTGTGGTTGGCCTTGGGTGTTGTTGCTGGGTGCGCGCGCAAACGCTTTACACATTGCCTCCAGGATCAGCCTTACTGCTCGTGTCGCGTTGCCAAGGGGGTGAGCAGGGGTTATCTTTGGAGTGTAACTTCCTTGCCCTAACTAGAGTGGTGGTTTCTGCCTGGTTTTGGCGCAAGCCTTAGCCAACCAGAAATCCCATTTCTAACACATGACATAACAGAAGCTAGTTTATCACGCACTCAACCCCCTCCAGCAACTCAGTAAACATTGGGAATGGGACATTGCAGACCTAGAGGGTGATGAATGGCAGGAGGCCCTGGCATCCCCCAGAAAAGTTGTAATCTCCTCAAGACTTTGGCTAGTGCAAATGAAAGTGCTACACAGAATATACTTATCAGGCCCGGAACTAGTGAAAATGGGTTATAGTGATGAGCCTGGGTGGGGAGGCGATGTGTCCAGGAAGGTGCATTCATACATATCATCTGGGAATGTGTGCACATTATAAGATACTGGGCGGAAGTATTCCAATGTATAGAGGAAGTGCTTGGAGCAAAGATGGACCCAAAGACTGGAATGTGTCTCTTAAACATTTGGGAACCCACAGACCTGAGTAGTAAAGAGAAAACCTGGGTGACGTTGGGAATGGTAGTGGCTAAGCGCAACACTGAAAGAGCATGGGGAGCACAAGAAACATCAACATTCAAGGCATCGAAGTAGGCTATGGACTGGGGCATTTTAATGGAGAAGACAGTATACGAATCTCTGGACTGTCCTAAGAATTGGTCACAAATATGGCATAAGTGCAATGCGTACAGAGGGAACATTTGTGCACCCCCCCCACATAACACAACTCCCCGCCTTGATTAGTGAGTGAGCAAAACAGAAGTAGTAAAGCATATGTAGGGTGCAAGAAAGGATGTGATAAACCATGACTAAGTGTAGATGCATTGATCTCTGTATGAAACTATGGAATACTCTTTGCAAAGTGTCATTGTCATTATCAATAAAAAGGATTGTTAAAAAACAGAACATTTCCAATACGTCCAGCTAAACACTTATAAGGTCCCAAAGGCAAAACCTATTGGCCATGCCAATGCTTGTTTAGTATGTGGTTACATTGAAATAGTTTCTATTGTGATATCTTCAAAATAGTTGTTGTGACATGAACAAGAATATGCAAACAAAAATAACCCCAATCTCACCATCGATGGGACCAAACATAGCCGCAAACGTTACGTTATGTTAACTCTTTTTATATAGCGCTCAGCAAGGAGGCGTCCCGGCGCTGGTAGCAGTGTCAGTAAGGAAACTAGGGACTAAGCCATAGGAAAAGGTAGGTTTTGGTAGCCTTTCGAAATGTCAGCAGGCTGTCCAGACAACGAATCTGAAAAGGCAGGGAATTCCACAATTTGTCCCCCAGCTCAGAGTCGCTTCAATCGAGGGACCGTAACCAGATATTGCCCTGCAGAGCGTAACTGGCATGTGGGTACGTACGGTACCAATAAATTGGACAGAATCTCAGGGGATGAAAGTTTTAACATTTTGAAAGTCAAACACGGGGTTTAAATTGGATCCTTTTGGTCATAGGCAACCAGTGTAAACGTCAAATAGCCCCCATCGCAGAGCAGCTTCTGGGAAGCCTGAGCAGTACTAAGGCTGCCGCATTCTGAACTTGCTGCAGACGAATCACCTCTGCCTTATTTGCCCCTAAAAGGAGCACATTTGCATAGTCCAGTCTGGACAGAATAGCCGCCTGGACTATCATCTGGCGGGTAGATGGATCAAAATAAAAACAAAAAGGACCTAAGTCCCCGGAGTAAGCCAAAGCCAAACCAATGTGCAAAACATATACATGGACAAATATGTATTTGGAGACTACTGATAAACCAGAATGCACTGCCAAGCCACCATATCAAGAGGGCCAAGACAAGCATTTCTCATGGGTGCTGTAGAGAAAAAGGTCAGGATGAGGCCAGTTTTGGCTGTACACATCAAGTCAGTAAATAGGGATTTTCATCAGCAACAGTTCTTTTCACTGATCAGGAACCTGATAGAGAATTGTGAGCAAAACCTGTACCAGTACCAGCACTTTACAATATGTCCATCTTGGATTTTATATGTTGGACCAAAGTGGCTTCTCGGCTACTATATACTTCAGGACCCTTCAGTTTGGTTTGCTTTCGAAATTACAAATTCTTTATGAGGTAAGGCAGGCTAGGCAGTTTTGGGGCTTGTGCTTATAGTATTAACGACATTTGGGCCAATTAGCTGCAACCTTACTCTGAGTATTTATGAACTGTTTGCTCAAGTTTAATTGGTCATTTTGATCAATGAATTCTGTAAACACAAATGTGCATACATGGAACCCATGTTTGATTGTAGTGTAGGCAGGGCCTTGCATGCGCACATTGCTATGTTAGCATAGGCTTATTAGAAGTTTAAAAGCCATTTTACCTTTTTGCTGCTTTAGCACACAACACTAAATGTGACTGTTGTTGTAAGTTAGGCTGCATGAATTGCTTCACATGAGAATTGCTCGTTTTCAACATCCCAAGACTTACATATCGACCTTAGTCTGCACAGTGAGTGCTGAAGCCTCCAAGGGTATCATAACAATATTAGGTGTTGTTCAGGCTGATCGGCTCACGCTTAGACACAACATGCACGCTGCTGCAGCTACCTGAAATTCTGGCGCCTTTAATATTGCACTGCATACATGATTTTAGGCACTTGGAGAAAATCCGTTTCCAGAGAGACAGAGAGCTTTTGCAGATCCTGATGTGATTCACTTCAGTTGATCTTGGAGGTATGGGGTCCCCTATTCAAGCCTAAGAGACCTTCTATATTTTATAAAACATAATTCTTAGCTAGGGAGGGTGGCATACAAGGCACTATAGGACCTGTTTCCACTATCATTATAACATGATTTCTCCTTTTGTGTTTTATGGAATTGTAACAATGCTGATCATATTATTTTTGATCATATGGCTGCTTATGTTAGCAAAAAAAATACTGCATCTTAGAGCACGTCGTTAAAATAAACATTTTAAGCTTAACCTTGTTTCTTTTTTACCAATGTTGTGGACTGGTATGAGAATATCAAAAGAGTGTTCTCGATTCCCACCATTCCTGAGAGTAACCTAAGTCGCATGTTCTGGATTGTTTTATCATTGGTACCTTTGCTATAGGACGAAGACCTAATGTGACACTGATGCTAGTCGGTTAGGGGTTCTAGGCACTGAGGTGAGTTTTTTGGGCCACCACAATTCACTGAGGTCCTGGGTCTCTGTGCACAGTTCTGCGTCTCAGCAGAATCCCTGCAACATGATCACAACATTAATGCGCTAATAGGATCAAGAACGGGGAGCATGCATTGAATAGTGTTCAGAAGAAATGTCCATTCGCTATTTGATAAACCTGGAAATATTCAAACATGTCTAAGGGAGGGAAAACAGGATAAATGCAAGTGGAGTCACTCAAAAAATGTGGTCTGTTGGATTTCATGATTTCAACTTGTTCCCCTTGCTGACAGGTTGAAGTATCATTGTAAATACGTCTGGGTTGATTCTGAGATCCATCAAGATGCGGGTGCAGAAAGTCTTTGAACCTGGTCCTAGTTTTTAAAGCTGTTCAATATTAATGAGATAGCGCAACTATTGGAGGTGGCGCTAAGAAATTCCCAGACGTCAGTTGCCGTTTCCTCCTTTCAAATATCAATATAAGTATATAATTAGTGCCACAAAACTCCTAAACATACAGAGGCTTAGCTGCCCAAATGATTTCAACAGCTGAACCCCCAGATAATCAGGTCAAAAAGTTCAGTTGTAAATGATTTGTTTGAGGATATATTCCTCCTGAAATCTAATGAACACCAATTATTTAACAATATAGAGTGCAATCAAGAAAATGTATTGGCTTTCAAGTTTTTTTTCATGCAAGCACAAAATGATCAGCCAGCATGTTTCAGGCCTTTATTAGTGGGACTTCTTAAGGAGTAAGTTGCAAAAAGTTAAAAATTGTTTGAAAGAAATACCTGCCTGTTAAACTGAATCAGTTTCATGTAAGATTTTATGTCAGATAATATACAAAACATATACAGTACACGTAAAGACTTCCATGAAACAGTTCATTATACATTGTATCTGTCACTGTGCACCATATGTCCAAGATCAAAGCAAAAATGTGACAAACATATTGTGAAAGTGAGAATAGAACACCACCTAACAGAGTCCCCCTCTCTCATCGAACTCCCCTGGTAACTACTCCCAGGAGTACTCAGTGGTCCATAATCACATTGTCACAGCTGATAGACTGAACAGCAGACTAAATTAACCCTGCTGAAAATATTTAAGAAACTAAAGGATGCGTTTACTGTCTGGCAGCATCACCATTCGCACATGTAAGAACAGCAGAGTCTCCTCATGGCGTATCGGCGAGTGGAAGGCATGGACCATGGGTGGGGTGGATGTTGATCACAACATGGTCTGCACTGTACAGCAATTTGGGATAAATAACTTTGCAAAATTGCTCCTCCCCAGTTCCTCTGGTAGTCAGTATTTTCTGCCGCAGCTGGGTGGCCTAGTATTCCTGGATCGGTAGCCAGCGACTCCATGAGATCTAGGAACAGGTTCAAGAAATCCTCAAACAGTGTGAATTGATCATGCAATTTGTAAAAGTGTCTCTCATATGTGGCTAACCTTAAAAGTTAGACAGTCCGGGCCTCATTTATGAAAAGTAACGCATCAATGCGTGAAAACAGTGATGCGTCCCTTTTCATTGCGCACTCCTTGCGTCATGATTTATTTATTTATTTATTTATTTGCGGGTTTATATCGTGCTCGAATCGACTCCCGAAGGAGTATCTCTGCGCCCTCAGAACACCACAAGCACAATCTGGGGGTACACTTACAAAGATTTAGTTTTAAAACAGGAAAGTTTTAAGCTCTTTCCTGAACAACAGATGCTCCAAACGTTGCCTGAGAGCTAAGGGGAGTTTATTCCATAATGTGGGCCCGACCACCGACAGAGATTTCCTTCCTTGTCGGGCCTTCTTTGCATGGGGCACATGCAATAGAAGCTGGTTACTGGACCTAAGGGAGCGAGCAGGAGTATAAGGTACAAATTTGTCTGTGAAATATGAGGGAACCTAGTCCATTTAGACTCTTGTGAATTAGACAACACGTCTTAAACTTAATCCTTTGGCGAACCGTAGCCAATGTAGCTTGTTCAAAAGGGGTTTGGATTCAGATCTAGGAGGAGCGTTCAAAACAAACTGGGCACCACTTGGAGTTTAGCTAATACTCCCTCATTTGCCGATAACAACAGCCCATTACAGTAGTCAATACGACTAAGGACGAGAGCCGCCACCAATGTTTTCCTGGTGGAGTCAGGAAGCAAGGGAAATACTTTGCGTAAGAGGCCTACTACGTGGAGACATGAGCCCACAGTGTGGTTACCATGCATCTTCAGTGAGAGCTCCTGATCTAAACGTACTCCCAGGTTCTTCACGACCTGTTTAGGGTCAGGGACTGGCCCAAGATCTTGTGGCCACCAGTCTGGGGTCCATAGGATTTTAGCCTCCCCAAAGAGCATGACTTCGGTCTTCCCTACATTACATTGTAGGCAATTTGATGACATCCACTGGGCCACAGCCTTCATACCCTGGGAGAAAGAGGTTTTAACCTCGGCGGTGAGAGACTTAAAAGGAAAGCGGAGCTGGGTGTCATCCGCGTATGACATTGGGATGAAACCAAAAGCTCTCATGATTCTTGCTAGGGGGGCTACATAGATGTTAAAAAGAGTCGGGCTCAAACAAGAGCCCTGTGGCACCCCCTTAGTGATCTCTACCTCCACCGAGCGGAACACACCCATGGTGACACATTGGGTGCGGTTGAATAAAAAGCTCCTTAACCAGGCCAGTGCATTATTCTCAAGACCGATGTTTGCGAGTCGTCCAATCAAGATGTTATGCGACACAGTATCGAACGCTGCCGATAGGTCTAACAGTATCAGGACAACGGAATAACCCCTGTCCTGATACATATGCAGATCGTCCGTGACTGACAGTAGTGCTGACTCTGTACTGTGCTTCGGCCTGAAGCCGGATTGAGAATAATCCAGACCACCTACTTGTTCGTTTGATAGATGTTGGTTCACATGTTTTTCTGTGAGTTTACTCAGGAAAGGAAGCAGAGATATTGGTCTGAGATTGGACAGGTCCGTTCATGGGATTGCAGAGTTTTTCCGAATGGGTCTTACCAGAGCCTTTTTCCACCCCCTAGGGACCTCGCCTTCAGCCAATGAAAGATTCACAAGTCGCTGGATCCAAGGACCCAGCGCGCTGCCAACCACAGGCATTATTCTAGCTGGGATGGTATCAGATGGACAGCCGCTCTTGATCTGATTCATTGAAGATTCTACCTCTTCTAGAGAAATATAAGGGAATGTAGCAAGGGTATGAGTTTCAGAGTAGGGTTCTTCCACGACTTGTGGTTGTGATGCATCTCCACTAAAAGACAAATCAGAGCTAATGATTTTTTCATATATCCCATCTACTTTATCAGTAAAGAACTGAGAGACTTCATCACATAATTGCTGTGATGCTAACTCAGAGCTCTCGCAAGCCACAGGCTTGACAAAGGACTGCAAGATTTGATATAAGACCCTCAGAGCATTACTAGCAGCTGTGATATAATTCTTGCGCACCGCTCGAATGGCTTTATGATATATAGTGAGGGCCTTCCAATAACAGTTCTTGTCGTCATCCAAATGGGAAGATCTTCATGTCTTTTCAAGTTTTCTGGTGACATGTTTCAAGGACCTTAAATGTTCCGAGAACCATACTTCCTGCTTGTGTGCCGGACGTGGTTTGAACAATTTTAAGGGGGCAATAATATCCACCGCAGTAGCGATTGCCCCTTCAAATTTAGTTAGAGCCACCTCGATGCCTTCCGTAGGAGTAATGGTGGGTTCAACAAACCTCTTTTTGAAGGTTTAGTTTTGGGCATTTGTAGAGCGCCTGGTTACGCCACTGGCGTGTCTCCGCGCTGTAGTAAGTGAGGTGGCTGTCCCCCCCCCTCCCACCGAAGACTACTTGCTGAAAAGGTGGGTTTTAAGCTTTTTCCTGAACAGGACTTCAGATGGTTCAAGTCGCAGTTCTGACGGTAGGGCATTCCAGCATCTGGGAGCGAGGTGTCTGAAAGATCTTCCTCCCATTTGCGCCTTCCTGACTCTGGGGATCTTTAGCAGTCCCGTTTGTGAGGACCGTAGACTACGTGTGGGCTCATAGTGGGTCACCAAACTCTGGAGCGGAGCGGGGGCTTTACCGCTCAGAATGCGGTGGCATGTGGAGAGGGCTTTGAACTCTATCCTCTTCTCCACGGGGAGCCAGTGGAGGGCTAGTAAAGCTGGTTTGGAGGGTGACCTCCTAGGGAGCCTGAGTACAAGCCGTGCCACGGCATTCTGGAGCACTTGCAGGCGGCCCAGGACCTTTTTCGCGGCCCCCAGATATAACAGATTCCCGTAATCGAGCCGCGATGTGACCAGGGCGTGCACCAGCGTCCTTCTAGCAGAAATAGGAAGAAGATCTAAAACTTTCCTTAAGGCTCTCAGGACACCGTAACACACCCCGTCACCCGGCTGATCTGGGGGCCAAAGGCAAGGTCCTTATCCAGCCACACGCCGAGGTTCCTGGCCTCATGGCAGGGAACGGGGACCTCACCCAGGCAGGGTGGCCACCACGCCGACGACCACGCAGACGGACCTCCCCCCACCACGAGCACCTCAGTCTTGCTACCGTTCAACTTTAAACAGTTTGCTGACATCCAGATTGCTAGGTCTTGCATGCAATTCCTGAAGATGTCCGCTGCAAGGCCGGGAGCACGCGATAGGGAGATGACCAGCTGCGTGTCATCAGCGTAGGATACCAGGCGAAGACCGTGGCCCTCCACGATGGCTGCTAGGGGGGAGACGTAGATATTGAATAGGGTTGGGCTCAGGGACGAGCCCTGAGGCACGCCCTGGCCCAACTCAATCTCCTTCGAGTAGCTTTCACCCAAGCGAACCTGAAAACGCCTGTCGGATAGGAAGGACCCGATCCAGCCGAGCGCTTCTCCAGTGACCCCACCTTCATTCAGACACTGCAGCAAGGTGGAATGTGCTACAGTGTCGAATGCTGCGCTTAGATCGAGCAAGATCAAAGCCATAGTTTGGCCCTCATCTGCGCCCTGGCGTAGTGCTTCGACCGCCACCAGAAGCGCCGATTCTGTCGAGTGACGGGGACGGAAGCCAAATTGTGAGTCATGGAGTAGCGAGGCCACCTCCACGAACTGCATCAGTTGTGAGTTGGCTATTTTTTCCGCCACTTTGGCCATATAGGGCAGGAGGGAGATAGGGCGCAAATTGTCAAGTTTTTCGAAACTGACATTTGCTTTCTTTTGCAGGGGAAGTACAACTGCCTGCTTCCAGGCATTGGGAACACGCTGGGATTTGAAGGAGGTATCTAATAGGTGGCGAACATAGGGTTCAAGTACTTGCAGGCTACCTTTCAGCCGACTAGGAGTTGTCGGGTCTCTAGGGGAACCAGATTTTATCGACCCACAGATGCGGAGGAGTTCCTCCGTAGGAGGGGTGACGAAGATGGTTAATCGCTGTTCTCCTTGGATTGTAGTGGTCTCCTGATGTAAAGGACTATTATCTGCCTTCTGAGGGAAGGAATTGTATATTTTGGTAACCTTATTTGCAAAGAACTTTGCAATCCGGTCGCAACCCTCCGTGGTGCAGAGTTTTTTGGGCACCACCGCAGGCTTCCCTACCGCAATAGATTTGTAGATTGAGAAGAGTTCCTTAGTGGACTGTTCAGCTTCTTCAATCTTATTGCAGTAGTACAGAGATCTACCCTTTCTTATCAGTTTATGATAATTGCGCCTGCATTCAGTGTATTCTGCTTTGGCATGGGACGAGTAGGCAATCCTCCATTGCCTTTCAGCACGTTTAAACGCTGATTTGGCCGCCCGCATGTCCTCGTTGTACCATGGAGCCGATCTCTGGGCTCGGCCCCCCGTTTTTGCCACCCCAAGTGGAGCCACCAGGTCCAAGGCCTCCGTAATGCGTTGGGAGAGGTTGGAGTTGATTTCTTCCACCCCATCACCCCCAGGATGACCCTTCGCAGTTAGCGCTTGATTGAATTTAGCTTGGGAGAACACCGCCCATCTCCGCCTAGGGTGTTTATCAGCAGGAGGTTCGGTCGGGCGCGCTCCCTGCATCTTAATGGTGAATGGGATAAGATGATGGTCGGACCATGGGATGGGGACCGGGGTCTGAGCTTCCACTTGGCTCCAGTTTGCGAAAACCAGGTCAAGGAGGTGGCCCATCTTGTGGGTGGGGTGCTGTACTTTCTGATCAAACTGCAAACCTGCCATAGTTTGACAGAATTCACCTGCCACCTTGTCAGCGGGAGTATCTAAGTGTATGTTTAGGTCACCTAAGACTAGATATTTATCAGTGCTTAGTGTGGCCTCTGTGACGCCTTCGACTAGCTTCTCGATGAAGGCTGTAGAGGAACCAGGGGGGCGATAGATCAGAAGGCCTTTCAGGGTGAAATTGCCGTTTCTTGAGTCATTTTATGCCATTGTCTCCTTTTAATAGGCAGAGCTACTGGACATGAGGGTGATATGCAAATATTATAATATTTATAATATGACGCATCATGTCGCAAGGAGTTACAGATACGTCAGTATTTCTGACGTATCTGTAGGCGCAAAAGTGACGCATTGCTGAAGTATAGAGCGATACAAAAGGGGATGATGGACGGAGCGTTTGAACAAATCAAACACTCACCACCAGTCAACCGATCTGGGTTTAATCCATCACCATTCTTTAGTTCACTCAGCCACCCCAGTTCAGACATGGCTATATGCAAGTCAGTCTGACCCTGTACCTCATGGGAACAGTGCAGCCCGAACTGCCAAGCCATGTCTTCCCTGGACCGGAAACAAGCATCCTGGGATTGGTTTCGGATTCATAATCCTCATCAGCCAGGCTATCTTGAATCCAGTGGCCAAGTGAACAAGGGACTCACGTCTGAGCATACCCTGCCACACTTAGGGTGAACAAAGCGATACAAAAGGGGATGATGGACGGAGCGTTTGAACAAATCAAACACTCACCACCAGTCAACTGATCTGGGTTTAATCCATCACCATTCTTTAGTTCACTCAGCCACCCCAGTTCAGACATGGCTATATGCAAATCAGTCTGACCCTGTGCCTCATGGGAACAGTGCAGCCCAAACTGCCAAGCCATGTCGTCCCTGGACCGGAAACAAGCATCCTGGGACGGTTTCGGATTCATAATCCTCATCAGCCAGGCTATCTTGAATCCAGTGGCCAAGTGAACAAGGGACTCATGTCTGAGCATACCCTGCCACACTTAGGGCGAACAAAGCGATACAAAAGGGGATGATGGACGGAGCGTTTGAACAAATCAAACACTCACCACCAGTCAACTGATCTGGGTTTAATCCATCACCACTGTTTAGTTCACTCATCCACCCCAGTTCAGACATGGCTATATGCAAATCAGTCTGACCCTGTGCCTCATGGGAACAGTGCAGCCCGAACTGCCAAGCCATGTCTTCCCTGGACCGGAAAGAAGCATCCTAGGACCGATTTCGGATTCATAATCCTTATCAGCCAGGCTATCTTGAATCCAGTGGCCAAGTGAACAAGGGACTCACGTCTGGGCATACCCTGCCACACTTAGGGCAAACAACGCGATACAAAAGGGGATGATGGACGGAGCGTTTGAACAAATCAAACACTCACTACCAGTCAACTGATCTGGGTTTAATCCATCACCATTCTTTAGTTCACTCAGCCACCCCAGTTCAGACATGGCTATATGCAAATCAGTCTGACCCTGTGCCTCATGGGAACAGTGCAGCCCAAACTGCCAAACCATGTCTTCCCTGGACCGGAAACAAGCATCCTGGGACTGGTTTCGGATTCATAATCCTATTCAGCCAGGCTATCTTGAATCCAGTGGCCAAGTGAACAAGGGACTTACGTCTGAGCATACCCTGCCACACTTAGGGCGAACAAAGGGATACAAAAGGGGATGATGGAGGGAGCGTTTGAACAAATCAAACACTCACCACCAGTCAACTGATCTGAGTTTAATCCATCACCATTCTTTAGTTCACTCAGCCACCCCAGTTCAGACATGGCTATATGCAAATCAGTCTGACCCTGTGCCTCATGGGAACAGTGCAGCCCGAACTGCCAAGCCATGTTTTCCCTGGACCAGAAACAAGCATCCTGGGACCGGTTTCGGATTCATAATCCTCATCAGCCAGGCTATCTTGAATCCAGTGGCCAAGTGAACAAGGGAAGATCTCCATGTCTTTTCAAGTTTTCTGGCGACTTGTTTCAAGGACCTTAAATGTTCCGAGAACCATACTTCCTGCTTGTGTGTGGTTTGAACAATTTTAAGGGGGCAATAATATCCACCGCAGTAGTGATTGCCCCTTCAAATTTAGTTAGAGCCACCTCGATGCCCTCCGTAGGAGTAATGGTGGGTTCAACAAACCTCTTTTTGAAGGCTTCTTGAGTCATTTTATGCTATTGTCTCCTTTTAATAGGCAGAGCCACTGGACATGAGGGTGATATGAAAATATTATAATATTTATAATATGACGCATCATGTTGCAAGGAGTTACAGATACGTCAGTATTTCTGACGTATCTGTAGGCGCAAAAGTGACGCATTGCTGGAGTATGTCACAAAGTGACCCAACTCCAGCAATGTGTACTTTCACATGGGCAAGTCCCATGTTGTTAGTGCCTGCATCAGTCTTACGCCTGCCATGAAGCAGGCGTAAGATTTTGACGCATTAGCGGCCCAAAAATGGCGCAGTGAAATCTTATAGATTTCACTGCGTCACTTCCATGACCCTTTCTGTCGTCAAAACGCCCCCCTTGCATACATTATACCTGGCGCAGGTATAATGTGGGGCAGGGGTTTACAAAGTGACGCATCTACCTAGATGCGTCACTTTGTAAATATGGGGCAACAAGGCGCATTTTTTACGTCACTGGTGCATCACAAAAGTGACACACAGCTTCATAAATGAGGCCCTCCATTCCTTGTGAGTGGGTGGAGCACGTGTTTGTCAATGTCTAAGGATATAAGTATTCACCTAAGAGCTGTTGCCATCCTTCGGTGCCAAGGCGGGGATGTGTCTTCTGTGTCAGGCATATGGTGTAAAAGAGCCAATTTAGATGAATCCACAAAATGACAGTAGCTGGTATCATGTAATCTGCGCCAAACATCCTTCCTTTATATGCGTAGTTGAGAAAAGGACTAGAGGAGGTGTAGGAAGTCTTACCCCGGGATAGTACAGAGCCAGCAAAGATAATCTGGCGACAACCAGGCATAGTACCAGTTATGCAGTGTTTTGAAATACATAACTTTTAATCTGGCATACCTTATAGTGCAATCGTGATGTTCCATAATGTAATCCCAGTTCTCATCTGTGTATTTAAGAGCTAGTGCCGTCAGCTAGTATGCTTTTGTCTCCAAACATGTGATGGATGAGTAATGTGTGTTAAAGAGATTCTTCTGGGTTGGTGAGCTAGGGCAGCATATAGCCAGATCCAATAGCACTTGCCGGGCAGTGCCACAATTGCCAATTTTGTCATTGTTATGAGTGTGGGAGATTGTGATCAATGCACGGGGACTCAAAGGGCTTACAGCAGCCACTGGAACTGCATAGGTATTCAATCATACGGATTCCCTCACCGTTTTACAGTGGCCAGTGGATCAGCTGTCTTCCAATCTGCATAGTAGATTTGAACCACAGTAGTGCATCTCCTCCTTTCCTCCATATTCTAAGTGTATATGGAATAAAAATTTTTGGGAAAATCATTTAAAAATATCAAATGGGCATGACCCTATCTATACATGTTATACAAACAATGATTGTAATACAGAGTCCTTAAATAAATATCATAAAAATAAAGAAATATACAATTCATATTAAAAATAAAGAATTGCAACAATGTTGAAGCAGCGTTTCGGTGAACAATGAAATGTTATTTTCTTCAACCTTCGTTAGAACAAACAATGCAAAAAGTGTATTTCTGTATCAGGATAATCTTTCAAAAGAGTACCAGTGGTGCAATATAAAAGCATCCATCGAATATGAATTTTATATTTCTTTATTTTTAATTGCTAATAAGAATATAGATTGTAATTTGATATTCATCAGATAGGATGGTGGTCTTATAGGAAGGATATTGATTTAAGGTGCACCAAAATAATCATAATTATTAGTTTTTAACTGTTTATACTTAACTTTTTATTTAATATTTGTTATCACTTTATTTCGCAAATGAGGAAGACAATGGCATAAAAAGTATACTAACTAAATACAAGATCAAAAATTCTCGACATAAGGTTACATAGAATATAATTTGAATATAAAAGATGTTGTTTACAAAATGTGATAAAATACACAAATGATTAAAACAAATACAATCCTCATAAACCTGCACAGATTGACTCATTTTAACAAAGTCTGTTTCCTCCTATTTAGAGCACACTGAATATAGGAAGCCAGACAGAAACAAGTAAAAGGATCTGCTAAACATTAAAAAAATATAGGGCTGGGTAGCATTGTCTGAAATTCATTCTTCACAAGAGTGGAAATATGTATCTCTTTCTTTCCTCCCTATACAATTTACAAAAAAATAAAAAATGTAAATCACATTGGGAAGAACGAGAGTCGCAAGGACAAACTGTGAGAGCCTCCAGTGAGAATGCATTTGGAGGATATCCCAACATAAGGGGAATAAAATTCAAGCGAAACCTGACAAATAGGTATCAATGTTTAAAGTTCATCACAAAGTTCAGGTATGTGTAATCCGTTGCGCTCAAGCCAGGTGCTAAGAGAGATTAATTAGCCCTAGACTTTGTAGGGTGAAGCTCACTTCTTACTCTCCTCTCCTTTGCCAACAAGACACCTTTCAGCTTGGAACTTGAAATAGCTCTACATGCAAGGGGATCGTCCAATAAGTTACCATGACCAATGGAGTAAAAACTCTTTGTTATGTATTGTAGCCATTTAAATTAGCTACACCATCAAGGTTTAAGGAGTCTCTTAATATCTTGTGTGTAAGCTTTAGATCTTACCTTCTCTATACCGAGTACCACAGAAGGGGTGGAGCAATACGGATCAAATCCGATATGAATTTAACGCCCAGTTCCAGGTTTCAGATATAAGAAGAATAGGCTTTAGGGAGGCTAAACAGACGCTTCCAAAAGCAGTCCTTAACTTCTAGTAAAACTTGAAAACTAGCGGTTCCCCAAATAGCAGCCCCATAAGTTGTAACAGGTGTAATTTTTGCTTCATAGATCTTTTTAAATACATCAACTGGCTTTGTGCTTAACCTTTATTATAAATCTGGATAGAGCCCCAATGCTTCTTTTGATCATTAACCTTCTGTTATCCACCATGGCTTGCCAAGTGTTTACAGTCAAAAAGAACCTCAAGCTAACAAAAGGAATCCACCACTTCCAATTTTCTTCCTTCAATGTTCCATCTTGGGATTTTCTTTGGACTCTCTCCTGCAACTAGAACAAATGATTTTGCTTTATTTACTCTAAGTTCTAAGTTGTTTATAAACCTAGTGTACGTCTCTATCAGATGCATTGCCGGTCCGAGCCAACAAGACTGCATCATCTGCATAGAAAAGTACTGGGACTGGGGTGGAGGTAATTAGAGGAACGTCATTTACAGACGTTGTAAGGAAAGCTTCTACACCATTGGTGTGGAGGGAGAATAGGAAAGGGAAGAATATGCACCCTTGCCTGACCCCTCGAGCTATCACAAAGGGGCTAGTAGTTTCTCCTGCTCTACCGTACCGAACAAAGGCTGTAGCCCCGGCGTACATTCCTCTAATAAAATCAATGATCGGTTTCTTAATGCCCAAGACTTCCATTATCAACCATAAATTTGCGTGGACTACCAGATCAAAAGCCACGGACAGGTCCATAAAGGCCATATATATAATTGACCTCCCTTCACCGCAGTATATTTAAGTCGAGGCACTGATCAATTGTCCCCTATTCCTTTCTAAATCCATACTGGGAACGTGATAAGATATGTTTTTATGGGCCCAAGATTCTAGCCTGTTTAGAAGCAAATGGGCCATTAATTTTGCAGTGCTGTCCAATAATTATATTGGTCTGTAATTTGTTGCCAGTGATTTATTCCCCTTTTCGAAAAGAAAATCCATTGGGGGAGGGCCTACTTGAGCTATAGCATTAAAAGCATTAGTAATAAGTGGGGCCCATAGTTCTTGGTTAATTAAAAATAAGTCAATTGCTACCCCATCTTGGTTAGTTAAAAAGAAGTCAATTGCTACCCCATCAGGACCCGGTGCTCTAGATGGGCTAAATTGATTCAGAGCAGATGTCACCTCCTCTAGTCCAAAATGTAAGTGTGCATCAAATATGATCATATGTGGGACCGATGGCTCTGGGACAGCATTATCATTCTGACCAAACACTTCTCCAAAGTGTGTCACCCAGGCCTCCTCTGTAACTTGTATGTCAGTAGTAGGCTCTGGGTAACCACTGAGGGCATTGATAATTTTCCAAAAATCACTGCTATTCTTTGGGACTGCTGCCTCAGAGAGTTTATCTCAGGCCTCTTCTTTCAGGTGCATGAGCCTATTGATTCTTGCCTCTTTATAGGCAAGCCACAATGCTTTTACCAATACTATATCCCGTGGTTTTACTTTTATGCCGCAATGGAGAGTCTTGAGTGCCTTAGAACAAACATCATCAAACCAGCGAACTGCTAGCTTAGGGGCACATGGGCAAAATAGGCCATTGTTAATTTCAGCTAAGATTTGGTTGAATGCTGGGATCATCTCAGCAGTCGACCAGGAGAAGTCTAGGCAAATAAAGATTTCCTTGTACATCTTTACAACAAAGCTAGAAATAAATTTGGCCATATCAATCAACACTGCACCATTTTTTCCTTGTGATCATAGGTTTTGGAATATGATTCCTTTAAATTATATTACCCAGACTTCATGGAAAATGGCATGAGATTGCAGCATGATCGCTAAATGCATTGAAATTGGCCTCAGGCTGCGATATCCAATTACTAATATATACTGACACCTATAGGTAGTCTATGGTCGAACTAGATGACTGAAACGAGAATGTGTGTTCAAATTGCCCGAGTTGGCATCTAATGTGTTTGCTATCACAAGGTTATGGATCATTAGTTGTCTATTTACGAATTGCCATAAATGGTATGTCCAAAATGATATATTGAATCCCCTGCAGTATCGACCAGGCCATAAACCCCTTAACCATCTCTAGCGCAGCTGTGAGCATTAAAATCGCCCAGCCAAATAATATCGATAGGTCTGCAGTGAGCATACATTAGTTGGACTATGCCCCTCTGAATTGGTTCAATTACTGAGGCCATACTTCCAGTTAAGTTATTGTTATAGAAGTTAATTAGAAGCCAATCCCTCCCCTTTTGGCCTTCATTTTGGAGAATTTTGTAATACGGTGAGGTATCAATGAAGGAAATTACCTTGATTCTTGCTGTACTCTGCTATTGCGACCGGCTCCTGATGGAGTTGATTTTGGCTGATAGGTACAATACCCATTCATATGAATTGGTGTAATCTCCTTGGTTTCCTGAAAACAGAGAATATTATATTTAGAGACAGAAGATATCCAATCTTTATTACACCTCTTCTGATTGTAACCGGCTATATTCCAAGAAGTTATTCGTAGGGTAGTCTTGTCCATAGTCACTATTTCTTTCTGTATAGGAGGTGGCCTAGAAAAACCCTGGGATTTAAATGGAGTTGTTATATTAGTGGGAGCAAAAAGTCAATCACATTCTTCTAGCCCACTCAATTGTGTGTATCTGTTACTAGCTAGAGTGGCTATACTGCCCCACAGGTTAGAGAGATTAGAAGGTGGGGTGGGTCCTACAATCACATGTGGGCTATGTCTAAACCTTCGGGCCTATAAAAGGAACCCAGAGGGAGGGCAAATATCTGCGAATCAAACCTTGTAGAGTATGGTAAAATACTTAATAAATGTTCAACTGAATGTTGATCATTGAAATGAATGACTATAAGTTCTCAACGGTTATGTGTGTCGCTATTGCACAAGCATGAGCCAAAGATGTACCCTCAACTGCATGTCGAGTTCAGCCAGGCAGGTGCTCTACATCGGTGTCAGCCCTGTCCTTGCCATAGGCCTACACACACATGGCCAGCCAGGTTCTGCGCATCATCATTACTGTGCCGTGCTCAGGCTTGTGGACATGCGCAGACAGGCATGTCAATGGTGTGCCGTAGGGGCGCATGTGATGCAACCGCACTGTGCACACTAGTGATTAGGCTCGGGGGAGGGGGGAGCAGCAGGGAGGCTCTGTAATACACATTGATACCGCTCATTTGCAACAAACAGTACATGTCATACAGGAATCACTAAGTCACACATATCACACATCATTGAACCAGTGAGCCTGCCAACACATCATGTAGCACTATGTATTGACTCATGTCTCTCTGCACTGTGACAGGGGATCAAGGATATACACTCTGCGCTTGGATGATGACACCCCTCCTAGCCCCGAACATACAGGCCCAGAGGCAGTACAATGTGGCACACAAACGCACCAGGGGCATCGTGGAGCACACATTTTGTGTGTTGAAGTCATGTGTAAGGTGCCTGGACGTCACAGGTGGTAAGCTCCTGTACATCCCAGGCCTCGTGTGCAAGATGATCATTGCATGTTGTGTTGCACAAAATATGTATACGCAGCAAGGGCCCATGTATACGAGTGGCAGATGCACCCGACAATGATGATAAAGATGAGGCAGGTGGACCACACCCCACTACAGCCGCAGCAGGAATAGCCCGTACGGACTACATCACTGACTGTTTCTTCTCCGGTTGACGTCACGTTGTGTGGGTCCTTAGCAGTAATGGCACAGTACGTTGACTGCCCACAGGCACTGTATGTGCTAATAAAAGCATTCCGATACACATTCCCTGCGTGCATATCACTCATCTGTACAGGCACTTCACTCAGATAAGTGTGGGTGCGACATGTTGTGCTGTCAATGGAGGGATTTGTTAATTTACGGTGGGTGTAACACCTCTGTGCAGTGAGGCTGTTTATGGTGTCACATACTCGTACTGCCAGTTCTGTGCATCACAGTAGCTACGGTATCCCACTCTTCGGCGTTTCACATGTGTCCCAATTCATTCCATTTTGGCTGTAATTTGTGGCCTACAAGTGTCAACAGGGATTCATTTGTGCTCTGATATGTGCCACCATGATGCAGAGATGCACCCTGTGTCTCAAGTCAGGGTGAGTCACTGCCCCTACATTGGTCCGTGCTTTCATTCTTGTTTGATCATGGACATGGCACATTGGTGTGCAGGGGGTGTTGTTTGTACCTCTGCAATGTGAGGGGGAGATGCGGTTTCACAGTGTGTATCATGTTTGTTGCCGCATTGGCGCAGGTTACTTTCCGAATGCATGTCAATATACACATGTCAATGTGGCTGTTTATGGGGAAATGCCTATCTGCTTTGGACAATGGTCATTTGTTCTGCGTTACAGCTGTGGGGTTGAGCTTGCACGTTGTCATCTCACCGTTTCTTTACTCTGCTTTTGTGTGCCGTTTTCCTGCCAGAAGCATGGGGTTTGCAGGCCTGCCGCTGGTTTTCGCTTCTTTTTGTATCCCGATTGGCCTCATCGCAAATTTTCTTGTGTTCGTGTTTCGCATTTTTGCAGCATGTCGTTGATTTTAACGCGGTCATTTGATGCATTATCTGGAGACTATCGGATGGTAATGCTGTGTTGTGAATACTTAGTTAACACAGCGTAATTTTCCCGTGATAAACTGCGATGTTGGGAGTTGCGTGAAGTTACTTTTGCGATGGTTATCACAGGTTCTTGCGAATATGGTCCCAGGTGTATTAACAAGCACTATAACATAAGGGCAGGCTGCAGGCAGAATATCTGGTCTACCACCAGGCCAGGTGTTAGGCTTTTCAAACTTTTTTTGTCCATGGTGGCCACTTTTCCGCTAGAATCCTTTACAAGTGCAATAGATCTGTTGAGGGCTGGCAGTTTCACATCCAATAGAAGTTCCGGTTCAGTTGGTAAAGGAATGGATAAAGTAGGGATGTCATCTCCCATAGCCCCCATATGTCCATAGCCATTTGTGTGAGTTTCCATGGAGTCGGTAGAAGATTGAACAAAAGGAATAGTGGGATGACGAACGCTTGACTCTGAGGCAGGCTGTTGGTTCAAAGACACCGTCGCTGGTCCTTAGCCACATGGATAGCCCTGTGATACTGTTCTATGATCCAAGTGCTCATTCCCTAGTTTGGTATTTATAATAAGGTTTATATTCTCCTCTATTTTTGACAATCTAAGCAAGCTAGGTTGCAAGAGGATATTAAGCATCAGTTCCAGCTCAATGCATAAGGAATCTTTGTACGGCAAAGGATGTAAGGCCGGGGCAGGAGTAGGTACTTCAAGGGATCCCCGAAGTGAAGCCTCTGGAATATTTTTGGAGTCATTGCGGACATTGCAGCTTTTACAGGTTTTGGCCAAGCTAACAGTTTTGGCTCTAACCCTCTTCCATTTTCCAGGTGGTGCTAATGGGGTACTGCCTTCTGTCCTAGAAGGATTAGGATTCCTGCGTTGGGCCAAAAACCGAAGCGGTACACTTTGGAGGGACTACATGTTAGTCATTTCCACACTCACACCCACGTCCACGTCATCTGAAGTGGTAATAAGAGGTCTTACCTCTTCCAAAGAGAGGCGACGCTCAGTTATTTCAATCTCCTTCTTAAGGTCATCCGCTACTCTGATCAAAAATAAGTCCAATGTGTTAATGATCTCACCTCCTGCTTCAGAAGCCATTAGCTTCCTTTAGGCCATCGTCCGTTGGAAAAGATCGATTGTAGTTCAATACAGGCTTTAGGGAGGGGGCCCAGCCCAGACTGCTCGGGTCAGTGACGGGCATAGCTCACTGGACTCCCCAGGGTGTCAAGTTTTCAGAAATGTGTGAGTTTGGTAGGTGTTGGACTTGGCCCTTCTGGCAGGTTCACCCCTGAACTTTTTGCCTAGTGATTTCTGGTCTTTGCGCACTTTGAAACTGTGGCGCAGTGTAAAGTGCGCGCTCTCCCTGAGTGCGTGTGTGAGATTGGCCTGCTCTCCCATAGGAATGCATGGGGAATGTCTGTGTCCCTGGTAGTTCCTGATGCGTGAGGCGTGCATGGTCAAGTTTGGTATGTGCGAACTCATGAGAGTGAATGCTTCGCAACGATGTATGAGACATGACTGTGTATGTGCTGTGAAGGTGCTGGCGTGTGATTGGCTGGAGCTGGCTGGGATGCCAGGCTCCAGGAAGTCTGTGTGGGTCTGCCCCGGTGGTGAATGGAGAGATTAGCATGCTGATGTGAGGGAGGGGCTGCGCCTGTGTCCTGAATGGGGCTGGGTTTTCCCCACACAATGCTGGCTCCGCCCCCTGTGGTGCGACTGATGACCCTAGCCTGCCTGATGAATGAAAGGGGCGGTTGAGCCATCAACAGTGCTCTCAGACCAGCTGCGACTGGTTCTGCCCCGACCCTGCACCCTCAGACAAAAGGGAAAAGGTGTATAAAAGAGGGGCTGTGACCCCAGGAAAATGTTCTTGTTTGCTGCTTGAATCCGCCAGGGGCGTGCTGCTGCTTGGGCCCAGGGGAAGGCTTGCCTCCCCTGGGCTCTGCCCAGCCCCTGGACTCCTGAAGGACTTTTGCTGGACCTTTGTTTGCTATAGCGCTTGGGAGCGCTGTATTTACCCTCCAAGCGCCTGGAAGTCCTTTCTTTCCCCTCCTAGCGCAAGGAGCGCTTTATTTGCCTGATAGCGCATGGGAGCGCTTTTATTCTGCCTCTAGCGCTTGAAAGCGCTGTGTTGTTCCCTAGCGCTCGGAGCGCTTTATTTTGCTTTGCAGGTGCCACCCTGCTTAAGGCTGCCCTAGCGAGTGCCCACCTCGCTGTTACGTTTATTTGTCACTTCGAGGGTGCCACCCCTCAGTTATGCCCAAGTGTTCACCGCCGCAGCCGCGGGCAAAACAGGAAGTCAGGCGGCGTCTCGCCTGACTGTAGGCGGGACTTCCGGTTTGCTGAAGGAAGTCCCGCCCGCCGCCGTCCTCTGATTGGCCAGGGCGCCCGGCCGGAGAAGAGGAGCCCGGAGCCTTGAGGGCTCCACCTGCCAAGTCCCGGTCCCGAGATGGGGGACCGGGTGAAGATGCCGGATGTTGCGTGACGGGGCTCCCAGAAGTGAGGGGAGCCCCGGAGGCGGAGTCCTGCGCTGTCCCCGGAGAGGGGACACAGAGAGAAGGGACGCCGGAGCCCGGTAAGGAGGGGGGGCCTCGGGGCTGTCCCTGGTTGTTCTTCGAGCGGCCCCACATGATAGCGGGCCGCTCCAACGATGTTGCCAGGGCACCATAGTGGTGTCACCTTCCTGAGCGGCCCCGAATGGCAGCGGGCCGCTCCCACGTTCCCAGAGCATTTTAGGAGCCAGAGTGCTCCAATGGGACCCGTTGTTTCTCGAGCCCTGAGAGGCTCCAACGTTGGCTGCAGTTCATGGAGAGCCCGAGAGGCTCAGGTGGCATTCCTGTCTTACGAGCCCAGAGAGGCTCAAGTGCCATACCTTTGTTTTGAGAGCCCTGAGAGGCTCTCCCTTTGCATATTATCTTTGAGAGCCCAGAGAGGCTCAGGGGCCATTTGTTTATGCAGAGCCTGCGAGGCTCCCACGTTGGCCCATCCTTGCTTGCACCAGTTGCCCAGCACTTTGTGGGCAACTGCCACGTTTAGGCCCCCTGACATTGGGACACAGGGCGTCCTAGCCCTAGAGAGGCCAGTTGGCCTAGGGACAGTCACAGTTGGTGACTAATGTGGATTTTGCTATTGCTACGTTTAGGTTCTGGCGCAAGTGGCGCAACCTGGACTTTGTGAGTTCTGCGCTAAAGGTGATTTATGCGCTAACTGAGGTTTAGATGCTGTTATGATCTATGTCCTATTGCTTTTGGGTGCTAGGAAATGTACAATGTGTAGTATGTTTTGCGCACCCTGTGTTCTGCACCGCTGAATGTGTTGTTAATGCATCATGTGCCTTGTTCCTTACACCTCTGAACGTGCGTTGATGCGTCATGTGTGCCCTACACCGCTGAATGTGTTGTTGATACATCATGTGTTTTGTCCCCAGGTCTATACCCCTAAATGTATGTTGATATTTAGTTGGTTGTTCTTGCTAGTGCAGGTGGTGCTAGTAAGGTCCTGGTTTCCTGCGTGACCTGTTCCTAGGGTGGTTAGGATTGCGTAGGTGGTACTTACCTGATTACCAGTAGTTACTTGTATTGAGCTACAGTGATTTTCTGTTATATTCTAAGTGCTATTCCAAGGGCGTGGTACTGAGCTCGCCCCCTGACCAGAGTCCCAGGACCAGTGGACTCTATTGTGCCTGCCCTGACAAATTGCTGGGACTTGTCTGATCTCTCTTGGGCCCCTGGGGCCTCGCTGAAATGTGCCTCGGTCATTCCCCTCGGCAGCTCGTGCACGGCAGCCCGTCCAAGCCTCAAGCAGCACTGCTCTCCCCTGAGCCGCGCCGCTTCGCTGGGTCGCCTGCATCCTGCCTTCCCCTCCTCTTCTGAGCCGCACACATTGGTCGCCCCAGAGAAACGCTTGTACCTTGCCGGTGGCCCGCTCAAGCCTCGAGCCGCACCACTCTCCCCTGAGTCGTGCCGCTTCGCTGGGCCGCCCGCTCAAGTTTACTAAGAAGGTCACTCGCATTATCCCTGCAACCAGGTCGGGAGGTACTGTCCGTTAGGCTCTGTGTCTAAGTCCTAGGCCTACAAGTATTGTATTCTAAGTTCTAAAAGTGCTGACTCCTGACAGTGGTCCAGGTGGCCCTGTCTTGTACATATCCCTTGTAAATTCTGCCCGTGCCTGTTGGCACATTGTAAAATGTGTGTTTTTATCTAATGTGTTTTGGTGTAATACAAAGGCTATTTTTATATATAACCTTGTGTGGAGTTTCCTTTGTGGTGGGCCTTGGGTGTTGTTGCTGGGGTGCGTGCGCAGATACTTAACTCATATCGCCTCCAAGTTTAGCCTTGCTGCTCGCGCCACGTTACCTAGAGGGCGAGTAGGGGTTATCTTGGCATGTAACTCCCTTGCCCTGACTTGGGAATGGTGGTCTCTGACTGTCTTTGGCTCTGACTGTCTTTGGCGAAAGCCCTGGCCAGCCAGGGATCCCATTTCTAACATTGGTGGCAGCGGTGGGATAGGGATTTGTGTTTGCGATGTACCACAGTGGCAACTGGCCACATCTACAAAACTCTGCATTTTAGATACCACATTTTTGGGGATTATTGTATGGAGTTTGCTAAAAATGTCATTTCTGTGGAAATGTGTTTCTTGTGCACTTTGAGTTAGGTGCCCCTAGCTCGGGAGGGTAGATCATCCCCCTAAGTGCAGTGTGTTTTCTGGATTCACCAGGAGGGTGGGATCCAGTGGTGGCAGCATAAATGTGTTCAGTGCATGTGTCCCCCGTCCCTGCCCTGGAGTAATGGTACCTGTGTCACGTGTGGTCAGGTTGAGAAATCAGGGGTGGTAGAAACTGCCTTACCAGTCTGGGGAGGGGTGTGTGTGGATGAATGGTGGGTGGCACTGGACATGTGTGTGAGTTCTCTGGATGGGGAGCTTGCTGAATGCTTGTGTACTCTTGTTTTGCTCAGATACCTAAAGTTCCGTGCGTTAAACTTTTCCCAAGAACGTCTGCAGACAGTGGAGCCTGCTTTTGATTTCTGTGGTCTGTTTAGAGACAGATGTTTGGAGTTGGTAATGTTCTGGGAGGAGAGAGGCATAGGGGATGGAGTGATTCCAAAAGGAGTGGCTGAGGTGTCTTCCAGCCCAGTGTGGTGGAAGAGGTAGTGTAGCCCAGCTAGGTCTCGGTGTAGGGGCTCACGTCCTGTCTCAAGAGGAGAAGGAGTGGGTGGGACTGCATGTCTCCAGGTGCCCGAAACCCAGTGTCAGGGCCTGGACGGTTTCTGAAGGGAACGTCAGGTCGGGGGCCTAGGCTGTACCAATAGGTCATTTGAGGAAGATCTCCCCGAGTGTTTGAAGAATGTAGAACATCAGTGAACAGGATTTCATGGGTGGGCCTGAAGCTCATGGGAGTTTCCCCTGCCCCTGTGTTAATTGTTGGGGAGTGACCCTAAGGAAAGGTTCTGGTCTTCCAGCCCAGTGTGGTGGAAGTGGCTCAGAGGAGCACAAGCCTGGTCTTCGTAGTCTTGGTGTTTTTTTTCTTAGGAACACCAGGTGAGGGAGCCTAGCATGTCCGAATGGAGCGTCCTTCTAGGGAGATCTCCCAGTGTGGAGAGAACGTGGAGCGCCTGTAAGCAGGGCTCTAGTAGTTCTGTTATCTGGCAGTACCGCTCCAGTTGGGAGGGTGCAGAGGTCCAGAGGGAGGGGTGCGAGGGGGATAGGTTCCCCAGTGGAGTAACCAGTGGGTCAGGGGCCAACCAGAAGGGTTGTGTCGCCAGGGAGTGACCAGGGTGATGCCACTTCTGTCCTGAGTGTCAGGAAGACTTGTACACGACACATTAGTTATGTGTCACCCTCAAGGAAGTCCTGGTGCGCCAGGCATCTGACCAAAGGGGTACGTCCCTCGGTTGGGGAGCCAGTAGCCGGTGTTTCCGGATCTGGACGTAAGGGCAACTGTATGTAGTGTCCTGAAGGAACTCCTGCCTGAAGAGAAGGAACCGGGTAAGCTGTATGGGGGATTGACCTGCAGTGGTTGCCTTGCTGCTGAAGGAGGAGTGAATTCGAATCCCAGGTGGTAGACCAGTTAAGGGAGCTGTGACTCTGTCATGACCAGCCTGGTGTCCTGTAGGCACCGCACTGATCCGCGTTAGCCTTTGGCCGCGCAGCCTATGCCGCTCACCGTCCCCGTCTCGACGTGGTCCGTGAGCCGCCGCCTGCGCCGCATCTGGCAACCCGCAAAGTGCAACGCCTCACTACACCGATCTTGTGCTGGTCTGACCGTGGTCACTGCTGCTGAGGGAGTAAAGGTCCCGAACTGGTGGTAGAGTTGTGTTCTGGAGGGTGCTTCAGAAGTAGAGGTAGGGTGGGGCATTCTTGCCCGTGACCTCTGGTCAGCCTGAGGGTGCGGACCCTAGGTTGAAGAATCAGTGGTAGTTTGGAACTACACTGAGAAAGGGAGTGGAGAATGGCTATGTAGGCCAGGGGTTACTACCCCCCACTCTGTGGATTAGCAAGGACCAGTGGAATCTGGGTGGCCTAGGGCCTGGTCCTAGCCGTGGACAACTAAGGAGTACCAGTGGGGTAGCCTAGTTGGGCCTGTTTTTTTTTTTTAAGTATGTGCTTGTCTTATGGATCAACGTGGCGTAGAACCGGAGGGTGTCCCTGCAGTGCGGGCCCGCGTCCGTGTTCTATCGCCCCAAGCAGGGAAGTCCGTCACGGTGGTGATTGTTCTCCCCTGCGTTTTGGCTGGAAGGGGGTTGTGTTGGACTTGGCCCTTCTGGCAGGTTCACCCCTGAACTTTTTGCCTAGTGATTTCTGGTCTTTGCGCACTTTGACACTGTGGCGCAGTGTAAAGTGCGCGCTCTCCCTGAGTGCGTGTGTGAGATTGGCCTGCTCTCCCATAGGAATGCATGGGGAATGTCTGTGTACCTGGTAGTTCTTGATGCGTGAGGCGTGCATGGTCAAGTTTGGTATGTGCGAACTCGTGAGACTGAATGCTTCGCAACGATGTATGAGACATGACTGTGTATGTGCTGTGAAGGTGCTGGTGTGTGATTGGCTGGAGCTGGCTGGGATGCCAGGCTCCAGGAAGTCTGTGTGGGTCTGCCCCGGTGGTGAATGGAGAGATTAGCATGCTGATGTGAGGGAGGGGCTGCGCCTGTGTCCTGAATGGGGCTGGGTTTTCCCCACACAATGCTGGCTCCGCCCCCTGTGGTGCGACTGATGACCCTAGCCTGCCTGATGAATGAAAGGGGTGGTTGAGCCATCAACAGTGCTCTCAGACCAGCTGCGACTGGTTCTGCCCCGACCCTGCACCCACAGACAAAAGGGAAAAGGTGTATAAAAGAGGGGCTGTGACCCCAGGAAAATGTACTTGTTTGCTGCTTGAATCCGCCAGGGGCGTGCTGCTGCTTGGGCCCAGGGGAAGGCTTGCCTCCCCTGGGCTCTGCCCAGCCCCTGGACTCCTGAAGGACTTTTGCTGGACCTTTGTTTGCTATAGCGCTTGGGAGCGCTGTATTTACCCTCCAAGCGCCTGGAAGTCCTTTCTTTCCCCTCCTAGCGCAAGGAGCGCTTTATTTGCCTGATAGCGCATGGGAGCGCTTTTATTCTGCCTCTAGCGCTTGAAAGCGCTGTGTTGTTCCCTAGCGCTCGGAGCGCTTTATTTTGCTTTGCAGGTGCCACCCTGCTTAAGGCTGCCCTAGCGAGTGCCCACCTTGCTGTTACGTTTATTTGTCACTTCGAGGGTGCCACCCCTCAGTTATGCCCAAGTGTTCACCGCCGCAGCCGCGGGCAAAACAGGAAGTCAGGCGGCGTCGCGCCTGACTGTAGGCGGGACTTCCGGTTTGCTGAAGGAAGTCCCGCCCGCCGCCGTCCTCTGATTGGCCAGGGCGCCCGGCCGGAGAAGAGGAGCCCGGAGCCTTGAGGGCTCCACCTGCCAAGTCCCGGTCCCGAGATGGGGGACCGGGTGAAGATGCCGGATGTTGCGTGACGGGGCTCCCAGAAGTGAGGGGAGCCCCGGAGGCGGAGTCCTGCGCTGTCCCCGGAGAGGGGACACAGAGAAAAGGGACGCCGGAGCCCGGTAAGGAGGGGGGGCCTCGGGGCTGTCCCTGGTTGTTCTTCGAGCGGCCCCACATGATAGCGGGCCGCTCCAACGATGTTGCCAGGGCACCATAGTGGTGTCACCTTCCTGAGCGGCCCCGAATGGCAGCGGGCCGCTCCCACGTTCCCAGAGCATTTTAGGAGCCAGAGTGCTCCAATGGGACCCGTTGTTTCTCGAGCCCTGAGAGGCTCCAACGTTGGCTGCAGTTCATGGAGAGCCCGAGAGGCTCAGGTGGCATTCCTGTCTTACGAGCCCAGAGAGGCTCAAGTGCCAGACCTTTGTTTTGAGAGCCCTGAGAGGCTCTCCCTTTGCATATTATCTTTGAGAGCCCAGAGAGGCTCAGGGGCCATTTGTTTATGCAGAGCCTGCGAGGCTCCCACGTTGGCCCATCCTTGCTTGCACCAGTTGCCCAGCACTTTGTGGGCAACTGCCACGTTTAGGCCCCCTGACATTGGGACACAGGGCGTCCTAGCCCTAGAGAGGCCAGTTGGCCTAGGGACAGTCACAGTTGGTGACTAATGTGGATTTTGCTATTGCTACGTTTAGGTTCTGGTGCAAGTGGCGCAACCTGGACTTTGTGAGTTCTGCGCTAAAGGTGATTTATGCGCTAACTGAGGTTTAGATGCTGTTATGATCTATGTCCTATTGCTTTTGGGTGCTAGGAAATGTACAATGTGTAGTATGTTTTGCGCACCCTGTGTTCTGCACCGCTGAATGTGTTGTTAATGCATCATGTGCCTTGTTCCTTACACCTCTGAACGTGCGTTGATGCGTCATGTGTGCCCTACACCGCTGAATGTGTTGTTGATACATCATGTGTTTTGTCCCCAGGTCTATACCCCTAAATGTATGTTGATATTTAGTTGGTTGTTCTTGCTAGTGCAGGTGGTGCTAGTAAGGTCCTGGTTCCCTGCGTGACCTGTTCCTAGGGTGGTAAGGATTGCGTAGGTGGTACTTACCTGATTACCAGTAGTTACTTGTATTGAGCTACAGTGATTTTCTGTTATATTCTAAGTGCTATTCCAAGGGCGTGGTACTGAGCTCTCCCCCTGACCAGAGTCCCAGGACCAGTGGACTCTATTGTGCCTGCCCTGACAAATTGCTGGGACTTGTCTGATCTCTCTTGGGCCCCTGGGGCCTCGCTGAAATGTGCCTCGCTCATTCCCCTCGGCAGCTCGTGCACGGCAGCCCGTCCAAGCCTCGAGCAGCACCGCTCTCCCCTGAGCCGCGCCGCTTTGCTGGGTCGCCTGCATCCTGCCTTCCCCTCCTCTTCTGAGCCGCACACATTGGTCGCCCCAGAGAAACGCTTGTACCTTGCCGGTGGCCCGCTCAAGCCTCGAGCCGCACCACTCTCCCCTGAGTCGTGCCGCTTCGCTGGGCCGCCCGCTCAAGTTTACTAAGAAGATCACTCGCATTATCCCTGCAACCAGGTCGGGAGGTACTGTCCGTTAGGCTCTGTGTCTAAGTCCTAGGCCTACAAGTATTGTATTCTAAGTTCTAAAAGTGCTGATTCCTGACAGTGGTCCAGGTGGCCCTGTCTTGTACATATCCCTTGTAAATTCTGCCCGTGCCTGTTGGCACATTGTAAAATGTGTGTTTTTATCTAATGTGTTTTGGTGTAATACAAAGGCTATTTTTATATATAACCTTGTGTGGAGTTTCCTTTGTGGTGGGCCTTGGGTGTTGTTGCTGGGGTGCGTGCGCAGATACTTAACTCATATCGCCTCCAAGTTTAGCCTTGTTGCTCGCGCCACGTTACCTAGAGGGCGAGTAGGGGTTATCTTGGCATGTAACTCCCTTGCCCTGACTTGGGAATGGTGGTCTCTGACTGTCTTTGGCGAAAGCCCTGGCCAGCCAGGGATCCCATTTCTAACAGTAGGTTACTCTAGATGGCTACTGAGCCCAGGGCCAAAAAAACAGTTGTCCCATACAAAACCAGGTCATTTTATGGTTGGTAATTTGGAAGTCTCCACAGTATGATTTGGGCCATTTCCTTTTGCAGCTACCATGCCTACCAACACAAGTGAGGTACCATTTTTGTCGGGAGACCTGGGGAAACGCTAGGTGGTAGAAATTTGTGTCAGCCCGGTGATCCCACAACTTTCCCACACCGAAAAGTGAGGAAAATGTTATTTGTTTTGAGCTAAGTTTGAGGTTTGTAGAGGATTCTTGGTCAGCAAACGTTGGGGATTCACTCAAGCCATACCTCATTGGACACCCCATGGTGTCTAGCTTTCATAAATGTGTTGGTGTTGTAGGTTTCCCTAGATGGCTGCTGAGCCCGGGGCCAAAAACCCAGGTGCCTCCCGTTTGCAAAACCAGGTCATTTTGTGTCAGGGATCTTGCCACACTTGCACGGGAGCAGAACGATGCCTGAACCCAATGCCCCTCTCCAACTTCTCCGGTGCCAATGATAACTTGTACGACAAGATAACTCAAAGGAAGGGAAAGGGGTAGGGGACAGAGAAGAGACAGCCAAGTCTTCAGTTGTGCTTTTCCCACTCTTCTTGCTCTTTTCTGCTTCCTAATCTTATCTTCTGTGTCTTGAGTGAGGGCAGAGACTGCAATGAAACAAGTAAATGTCTTCTTTACATATTTTCCTGCTTATTCTCTTTTTTAAATACACTCATATATTCTTTTACATACCCACTGTTCTCATGGCTATTGCTCCTCTTCTTATTGTTTGATTAAGAATGAGCTGTAGTGTATTTTATTAGAGCTGGGTGATAATTAAATATATTTATGCAATATATTACTACATTGGACAAATGATTCTTTTCTTTCTTCTTAGAAACGTCCTCCAGGAGTAGCGAAAAATTGAACAACAGTGCTTCTACTCTCTCAGATAAGTGTAATGACTATGCTAGAAATAGCCTGTGAGGAAACTAATGACTTCTGTTCACACTTATGTACCTGCCAACTTGACATCTAATCTCCTTTAACAGAAACAAGAATAACCAGCAATAAACTTACCTCACTAGCCTCTTAATTTCAAGTAATCTTACTATTAGGTCACAAGGGAATCTGTTCTTATGTCAGCCTGAAATCAACCGCAAACCGTTAAAGATACGGATGTGACTTTCTCTGAGGTAATTAGGATTTTGGACGAAAGGAAAACCCTTGCCTCTTTCATGCGCAACAACGGAACACTCGATCTTCAATACCTGACAAAAAAACGGCAACTGCGCAGCCTCAAGGAAATAACACTTGGGGTGGCACGATCAAGTTGCTTTCCCTGAATGCCTGACTAGAAGGAAAACTTTGCACAGACTCTCAGCATGAATACTTTTAAAAATCGCGCAACGTCACAAAACAATAAGAAATTATGCCCACTCTCCACAAATTGCTCACTAAGTAAACGTGCACCTTATTTCACAAATTCACTAATAGTAGACCTTACTTGGCATCTTCAATATAGGCAGCGTGTCCATGAAGCTTCTTACAGTCGCATTGCACTAAAATGACGTTTACATCCAAAGCCACTACCCTAACTAGACTTTTGCGCTGAGGACTAATTAAACAGGACCTTCTCCTCGGGAATTTCTGGTAAAGTTCAAGATTCCAAAGGAGAATCCTGTGGACATCCCACATCTGCTGCCTGGCTTGAAACACTAGAACGCTGTTCTGTGTTTGGCTTCATGGCCGCCATCTTAGAGTTCCATTTTCCAAATGCTTGTCTAGAAACCCTTATTCTCTTGGAGCGGAGAGGAGTTTTTAGAGTCACTGAATTAACTGCCTCACTTCAGTGACTTGATTTAGGCCACGTTCTGACATTTTGTGATAGATAATTTTGATTTCTCTACAATACGTTTTGGGCCCTTGCCAGTCATGGGTACTTGACCCACCTACATGAGTGAGGTACAATTTTGTATCTGGAGACTTTGGAGAATGCAGGGTGGGTGGAAGTTTGTGGACTCACGCAGATTCCAGAACTTTCCATCACAGAAATGTAGAGAAAATGTATTTATTTTACAAAGTTAGAGATTTGCAAGGGATTTGGGGTAACAGAACCTGGTGAGAGCCACACAAGTCACCCCATCCTGGATTCATCTGGGTGTCTAGTTTTTAAAAATGTATAGGTTTGCTAGGTTTCCCTAGGTGCCGGCAGAGCTAGGGTTCAAAATCTACAGCTAGGTACTTTGCAAAAAAGGGGTCAGTTTTCAATGTAAAAATGTGGTGTGTCCACGTTGTGTGTTGGTCCATTTCCTGTTGCGGGCATCGGCCTACCAATACAAGTGAGGTACAATTTTCATCGAAGACTTTGGGGTATGTGGGTGGATGCATTTTGTGGATCCACAAAGATTCCAGAACTTTCCATCACAGAAATGTTAGGTAAAGGTGTTTCTTTTGATAAAGGTTGAGCTTTGCAAGGGATTCTGGGTAACAGAACCTAGTGAGAAACACACAAATCACCCCACTCTGGATTCTGCTGGGTTTTTAGTTTGTAAAAATGTATAGGTTTGCTATGTTTCCCTAGGTGCCGGCAGAGCTAGGGTTCAAAATCGACAGCTAGGCACTTTGCAATAAAGGGGTCAGTTTTCAATGTTAAAATGTGGGGTGTCCACGTTGGGTTTGGGTTGTTTTTGTTCGCGGGCACTAGGCCTACCCACACAAGTGTGGTACAATTTTTATCAAGAGTCTTGGGGAATGCTTGGTTGCTGGAAGTTTGTTGCTCCACTTAGATTCCAGCACTTTCCATCCCAAAAATGTGAGGACAATGTATTTTTTTTAAAACTAAGTTTGATATTTGCATGGGATTCTGGGTAACAGAACCTGATGAGAGGAACACAAGTCACCCCATCCTGGATTGACCCTGGTGTCTAGTTAAAAAATATACATGCTTACTATGTTACCCTAGGTTGCTGGCTGTGATAGGACCCAACATCCACAGGTAGGCACATTACGAAAAAAAGTCAGTGCTGGGGGGCTTTCTGCCACCCTGGGTAGGGAGGAATCAGGGGCTATTGCCCTGATATGCCCCGAGGGGGCAGAAAGACTGTGGCTTTTTTGGGGGGGGTGGGGGCATTGGAATGCCCATTCGGGGCAGCACCCACTCCTACGCATAAAAAAGCCAGCATAATCGCTGGCATCCAGTGGGATGTCTGCCCCACTGGGGGCAGATCAGGGGCAACTCTCTCTTCTGCCTCCTGGTGGGGCCGAAAGACTGTGGCATCTTTTTTTGGGGGTGGGGACATTGGCATACCCATTCTGGGCAGCCCCCGCCTCTGAATTCTGAAAAAATGGATCCCTGGTGCCTAGTGGGCCCTCTGCCCCCCGAGGGGGCAGATAAGGGGCTATTGCCCCAATCTGCCTTCTGGGAGGGCAGAAAGACTGTAGCAATTGTTTGGGGATGGGGGCATGCCCATTCTGGGCAGCCCCCACCTCTACGTATAAAAAAAAGAAAAATCTCTGGTGCCTTATGGGCGTTCTGCCCCCCAGCGTGCAGATCAGGGATACTGCCCCCATCTGCCTGATGGGGGGTAGAAAGACTGTAGTATTTGTTTGAGGGGGTGGGCTTACTGGCATGCCCATTCTGGGAAGCCACCACCCCATGTATAAAAAAAAATCTCTGCCGCCTAGTGGAATTTTTGTCTCCCGGGGGGTAGATCAGGGGCTATTTCCCCCATCTGCCTCCTGGGGGACAGAAAGTCCTTTGCCTTATTTAGGGGGTTGGTTGGGGGCATTAGCATTCATGGCAGCCACCACCCCTGACCTATAGAAAAAGAATCACTGGCATCTAGGGTGCTTTATGCCCCCCCCCCCCCGGGAGGCCGATTCGGGGGCTACTGAGGTTGTCTACCCATTCCCTTTCAGCCTGGATTTCTGCTATCAACAACAACCAACTTGGCAAGTCTATGCCAACTTTTTGGTAAACCTCCACCCAAAAAAGGAGCTAACTGCTTTTTTCTATCCCCTCAACCCCCACACTGCCAGATACTAATGCACATTCAAAATCTTAGGCCCTTATTATGAGTTCAAACCTGTGGTGGGATGTATGACATTGCAACGCATGCTTTTACCACGCATGCCTTTACAGCGCGGTTTTTACATCGCAAACCTTTACAACGCATAGCGCTTTGGGGCGCTGGATAGTGAAAAGTTTCATTTACTATTCCAACTCCAGTCCCCGTGGACACTAGGGAAGGTGTTGGATAGTAAATTAAACGTATTCCCTATCCTAAAGCGCCCCCAGCTCAATGCAATGAATTTGCACAAGCAAGCATTGATCAACTTTAACAGGGTGGCATATGCTATAAATTGAACCTATAGTATCTGATACACCCGGATCCGTGCACCAGCACCAAGCATCACATCTCAATCCTCCATAATGTAAGATACACTGTGAAATAGAAAATATAGATGGGCCATATAAATTATCCCACCCCTGTGGGGACAATCCCATCAAGCTGTAGTGAATTGGGGACGGAGCTGGTCTCCAATAGATCATTTTTAAGTGGTTCCCAAATATTCTTTGGGTGAGACGCTGGGGATTGCGTTTTGGCATTAGAGTTTGCTGTTAATATTGCAGTATGTGAAATTAAAGAGCCAGTCTTTCACTTTGGGAGTGGCCCGGATATCCCATTTGAGAGCTGTTTCCCTCTTAGCAAGTAGTAGTGCGATAGCAATAAATGTACCTGCTTCTTTGGGAGCCCTCCTGCATAACCCAACAGGGCAACTTCAGGTGTGGGGTCTAGCTTAAGATGTGTCATTTGTGCTATAACCCTGAAGATGGATCTCCAGAAGTTCCCAACTTTAACGCAGTTCCACGTCAAGTGGGCTAAGTCTGCGTGTGGCCTGCCACACTTAACACCGGAGTGTGGCCGATTTGAGTTAATGGCATGAATTCTAGCTGGTGTCATGTAAACCCTCCACAAATACTTACAATTGATCAGCGTATGTCTGCTGTTTAACAAGACCTCCTTAGTTTGTACACAGCAAAAGTACCAATGTGAGTGCTGGATAGGGTGCCCAAGAGCCCGCTCCCATTCCTCCCGTATCTTAGAGTCTCTGCTGGGTACTAGGGCAATGTATGCTTTATACAGCTTCGAGATCAGGTCCCCACCGCAATTCGAGATTAGTAACTTGAGAAGGGGGAAGGGCTCAGGCTCCAGTGGATAACGCGTGATCTTGACTCTGATCTTCCTCCAGACCTTACTGAAGACAAATTGATCCATGAATGATGCGTCACTGAATTTCCCACCCTCCGTACTAGAGAAGACATGTCCCCCTGAAAACAAATCTCCAATCTTATTCATACAGTATGCAGTGAGTGTGCGCTGTACCAGTTTCTTCTCTGTGATGGGGAGCCAAGGGGTATTAAGTTTTGGAATCTCAGGTGAGTACAGAGCACCCCCTACCCGTCACTCTCGCCAACTGCCGCCAGGCCCAGCTAGCAGTGGAAACTGTCTGAACATCCCGGGAATCTCTCGGGAACCCTGCGGTAATACAGTGCACAGCAGTGCTGGGAGCACCAGGGCCGCCTCAGGTCTCGAGTAAGGGAATCTGGGTGGTATCAAGAATGAGCAAAGCTTCACTGCACAACCAAGTAGTAAAACTGTAAATTGGGGACCCCAAAGCCACCCCTCTCATAACGCAATGTCAAGGTGTCCCAGCTAACTCTAGGCCAACTGCCGCCAGGCCCAGCTAGTAGTGGAAACTGTCTGAACATCCCTGGAATCTCTCGGGAACCCCACGGTAATACAGTGCACAGCAGTGCTGGGAGCACCAGGGCCGCCTCAGGTCTGAAATAAGGGAATCTGGGTGGTACCAAGAATGAGCAAAGTTTCACTGCACAACCAAGTAGTAGAACTGTAAATTGGGGACCCCAAAGCCACCCCTCAAATAAGGCAATGCCAAGGTGTCCCAGCTAACTCTAGGTCTTCCTCCTCTCCAGACACCAACCTGATAAGGTGGGATCGCAACCAGAGAAAAAAAGAATTTGGATGAGGAATGGGGATGTTATGGAACAAATATAGGAGTTTTGGGAGCACAATCTTTTTCTCGAGCACTACCCGACTGGCACGGGAGAGAGGGAGCCTCAGCCAGCGCTATACCTGCTGCTCCAAATTGGCACCTCCAGGTCATAATGCAGTCTGATAATTAGTTCTGTATCTCTGTGGATCTGAATGCCTAAATATTTAGCAGACTCCTCGCCCCACGCGAGTGGGGATGTACTCTTTCAACGTGCAGTGCTCGGGGTCAAGGAAAAGATCTCAGATTTACTCCAATTTATACCCAACCTTGAAAACTCACAAAAACCGGAAAATCTCGCAGATAAGCGGTTCCAGATTCTCACGAGGGTACAACGGAAACAAAAATGATGCCCGCATACAGGGAGATTAAAAGTGGCCTGTTTTGAATTGAAGGCCCCTGTGCAGGTGTCTTTCCTGGAAGTGGCAAACCAGGAGGTTTAATGCCAGAGTGAAGAGCAACGGGGAGAGCAGACAGCCCTGTCTAGTGCCACGAGTGAGGGCGAGCGATGAAGACAATGTGCCGTTAGTGTGGAGTCCGGCTATAGGCAGGGTATATAGTAATGCCGTGAGGTCAATGAAACCCTTAGGAATACTTATAGCACACAGTGGTCCAGTCTGAATGTGTTCTAGTATTTCAACAATGATAACAGTTTTTCAGATCGATGAAGACAGCAATTCAATGGAGTTGTTTGCAGTTAATTCTTTATTTCTTTAATTTTCTTCAAATAAAAGACTGTAGCCGTAGCCAACGCGTTTCGTCCTTCACGGACTTCTTCAGGGCTACAAGTAACACACACACATATATATATATATATATATATATATATATATATATATATATATATATATATATATATATATAACAATTATTATACATAAATTTACAAATATTTTTTTTTTTACAGATAATTCATGTATTGTAACACATCATTTTAAGCATCATTTTTGAGGGTCACATAACTATAGTCTATACAATATGTACAAGGCATTCTATAGTGCAACACAATATCCTTGAAAAAACAACAATTCTATAACACCCCACTGTTGCTATTTTATCATGTTCATTATAATTCGCACAACCTGAACAATGTACAGATCAAAAGAAGCATTCAAAACCTTTGTATCCTATTTTTAAAGTCTGGTGGGCTAGCAAAAAGTGGCATTATGACAAATCCCCAGTCGGTACAACTTGAATCAGAAAGTTAGCATTTCGTACCAGAAAAAATAATGGTTTATAGTCTTTAGCAAGTGTTTTAAGTCTCTCCCCAATGGCATCCAACTTGATTCCAGATTGCCTAATGTATAAAAACAGGGGTCAGTTTTTTAACCAGTCAGTCTCTATTTATTTAATTTGGACAGTATCCATACAAAAAACCATAGTGCATACCTTACAAATTCTCAGTCTTTTTTTATATTCAAAGAAGCTGTAGCAAGGGTGCTCCTGTATCCGATAATCCATCCTGAGTTAAAGTTCCTGGTATAGTTTGAAAGGAAAAGATAAAATGTCTTATGGTAATATGGCCATTTCCCCATAAAGTACACCAATATCGGCGCACACATGTGTTTTTTATTCTGGTCTTATCTACATTAGAGAGTGGTTATTGTAACAATAAGGCCCTCCAATCATTTAAAAGGAAAAAGGCTAGCTCCCATTGATTACAATCGTTATTGCCACTTCCTTACACTCGTATTTATCCATCAGGGAAGAATCTCCCAATCTCTATTTAAATCTCCCACTGCTGAGGCGGAAATTGACTTCGATTCCAATGGCAGACACCAGAGTGTAGCGATATGTTGGCAGCGCCATATTGTCATGTCCGTATTCCCATTAGTCAAACTAGTTAGCTGCTAAAATATGCATGTGAGAGTCAGAAGCTAAGTCTTCAATTGTTTAAAGTTTGCTCAGAGTTTGGTTACTTCCGGTATTAAAACCCGCGTTTGCAATAAGTAAATGTCACTTATGTTGCCAATAAAGTCCTAGCACCCCGCTATCACTTACTTCAAAAGTAGGTTAGGGCCGGCTCCATGGCGTGGCGTCCTCTGTGGTCGAGAGAAAATAATGCTCGAAACCACCGTTTAAATAGCCCGTTAATTGGTTACAAATATAAATCACCTGGACTACGAGCACAGGCCAACAGTACCTATCCACATTTAGGTAGCACCATTTTGAAATGTCTGAATTATATTATCCAGACTAGTACGTTGTATATCATGCAGGCGTACCACATGTAATACAATGTATTCGTAATTTAGGTCCAATAAAAAAAATTGTATGTCAGTAACAACAAACCGATCGCTACAGTTTCCATATGTATTGTTTCTTACCCGTTTTCTTATATTGTTATTTATTTTTTTTCTCTTTGATCTGAGTTTTCAGTCCCCTACATTCATAGCAGCTTTATTATCCCAAAATACGGAATAATGCCTCAGCAGCTCAAAACCAAGGCTCCTTATCCGTAATGTACCTTGCACTGTCAGTCCTCGACAAACTGCTCCTAATTGGCAGCGTCATTTTGGAACGGTAAATGTAGCCCCTTTAAACTTGTAATGAGATACCAAATATACTTTCTTTGTATTATGCTGCTTGCTCGTGTTATGTTTATAAATAAAAAGTAGTCATAAACATGTTTTAAACAGCTTATTAGAACACTTGGCAGAATTAGTAGTGAATAACCCTTCTACATTTCTATAGAAAATGATGCAATTCAGTATTGGTATTCAATCCCAGAACTGTGGTCCTAAGGCAACATATCCAGCCCGCTTCAGCCTTCCTTAATGCTAGTACCCTGTTACCACCCCTTGAAGGTGCCTGTATATGTTCCACTGAATTCTCACCATGGTTCATAGCTACCCGCTGGGTCCCCCTTGTTGTTCTAAAAATGTATATGTTCCACAGCATGGAACCAGACATTCTTCTCAGAAGGATGTTGTTCTTGTATATGGACTGCCACTGGATATCTTCCATCGTTATTTTTAATGGCTCTAAGTGCTCCTGAATTCTGGTTTTCAAACATCTGATACTACTGCCTATATAAATTTTATTACAGGCACATCCTAGTACATATACTGTCTCTGTGGTATTGCAATTAATGAATGTTCGAATTGCATATTCCTTATTTGCATTATAGTTGAATTAGATTTTTCTATTCAGGCCAGAATTACATGTCACACAGGTGCCACAGACAAAAAATCCAGCCGGTTTGTTGGCCAACCAGGATGCAGCAGTTGTATCATTTCTTACTTCTTAAATATAGCTGGGACAAAGTATTTTTTTCAGATTTGCCACCCTACTGTATACAACTCTGGGTTTTTCTGAGATCGTGCCTGATGGCATCTGGCCAGATGCTATCATGTGCCAATTTTTGCGTAGAATATTATAAAAGTGGTCACTGTACATATTGTATTCTGTTATAAACAGAACTTCATTCCTTTTGTTATCCTTGCCCTTGTCTCGTTTTTTCACATTGGTCCTCAGAGTGGTTTCACGATCTATTGATAGAGCCCATGACTCTGCCTTATCCAAGCAGTTTTTAGTGTATCCTCTCTCTCTGAAATCATGTTTTAAGGTTTTAATATATTTGTGAAAATTATTTTCCTCACTGCAATTGCGGCGGGCTCTTATCATCTCCCCATAGGGTATTGCATTGATAGTGCCCTTTGCGTGGGCACTTCCAGCGTGTAAGACACTATTGCAAGCTGTTACTTTCTTAAAGATGTCACTCTGTATTTTGCTCTCCATTATATACAGTTTCAGATCTAGAAAGTCAATTGATTTATCAGAGTAATTCAGGGTCATTTTGTCATTGAACCTATTTTGATTTAAAAACTCATACTAGTCCAATAGTTCTTTGATCCCTCCATTCCAAATCATTAGGACATCATCTATGTATCTACCATAGAATATGATGTTATCACTCCTTCTCCGAGAGCCAGGTCCCCAGGCATGCTCCGCCTCATACAAACCAATAAAGAGATTTGCATAAGACGGAGCAAACCTGGATCCCATGACTGTACCCTGTTTCTGCAGGACCAAGTCCCCATTGTGCAAAAATGCATTCATGTCAAGAATCATCTGTGTCATTTCAATTAGCATTAAAGTGTGCTCCAAGTTATTAGCATTCCGTTTGTACACGAAATGCTTAAGAGCATCTACACTACAGTCACTTTATGCACGTATATAAACTTTCTACGTCAAACGTTACAAAAAGTAAGTCAGGATGTCCCATATGAAGTCATCCAGATTACAGAGAACATCCCTGCTGTCCTTCAGATAGGAGGGTTAGTTTTTAACAAAAGGCTGAAGGTACCCCTCCACATATTGTGAGAGATGCTCTGTTGGTCCCCCATTTCCAGATATTAAGGGCCTTCCCAGTGGGAAACTCTCCCCCCTTTATGAATTTTGGGGAGGATGTAGATGCAAGGGTGGCGGGAATCATGCACTTGTAGGTATTTGTACTCAGTGTCGGACAGTACACCTGACTCACTCCAGTCTCGTAAACTTGAATTTATATTCCGTTCAATTTGTCTAATAGGATTTTTATTCAAATTGGTGTAGCAGTCAGTATTGGATAACTGTCTGTCAATTTCTTTCAAGTAGTCTGACCGGTTCATCAACACAATGTTCCCTCCTTGTCCACTTCCCGTATGACTATTTCAGGATCGACTCTTAAAGAACTTAAGACATCCTGTCCTTTTTAGAAATGTTGTGATCATGTCTACAATGGATATTTGACATATGTTTGTCCTCTAACTGGTGCAGTTGTTGTGCCACCTTGTCATGGAACTCATCAATAAATGCATCCTGTGGTCTCAGGGGTAGAAACTTAGACTGAATCCTTAAACCACTATCTACTGAAGTATCCTCAAAAATCTCTAGCGATCTAGCAGTGGCAGTGATATCAACATCTTCATCTTCTTCATTTAAAGTGGACAACAGATGAGTAACATGTAAGTCGGCAATAGTTAGTTCAGAGATACTAGACTTATTTGATGAAACATTCTGTACAACTGGATGATGTTCAAAAAGCTTTTTTAATCTTAGTTTTCCGACAAACTTAAAGAGATCGAAATGTAGGTCAACAAAATTGCAAGCATTCGTCACACAAAAATTCAAACCTTTTTGTAACACAGTTTCTTCATAAGCAGTCAGGTTTCTATCAGAGAGGTTAACAATACTTAATGAATTCATTGCACAATTGTTATCACTAGTATCATTTATTTCTTCACTAGTTTCTTGCTTTGTAACCTTGTCTGCATGCCTGGCTTTATGTTTCTTCCCTCCCCTTCTGATTCTGAATTTAGATTTTCCTTTCTGTTTCCCAGCCTATACTGTTGTACCTCTCTTAAAAAAAAGAGAAGATGTTGTTGTCTCCTGCTTGCCAGTGCCCTCTCCTGGATCACTATCTATAGAAGAAAGTGAGGTACTGCTTGAGGACACACTTATGGGGTTTTCACTACTGCCCTGACCTTGTACTTGTTTTTTTAAGGTACATCATCATATTTTTTCGAAAAGGTAAAAATATGCCCACCCCCCAAGAAAAAGAGGCACTCCAGGGTCTCAAACGCTTTTTCTGGTTCAAGTAAAACTGCAGCCGCAGGGACCTCTGGGGCACTTCTGTGTATTACTGCAAATCATGTGCGCAGGTTTAACGTACTTGGCCTATGCGGACAAATCCCCACTGCACCGTGGAGATAATGCGATCTAGTCACAACGCCAGTCTCATCGGTATCATTTTAGTCAAGATTTTATAATCGAGGTTTAGCAGTGACAGCGGCCTATAGGAGCCACACATCAGCGGATCTTTCCCAGCTTTTGGAAGAAGAATTATTATGGCCTCACACAAAGTAGGGGGGACAACACCATTTTCAAGCGCCTCGTTATACACCTCTAATAAAAATGGGGACAGAAGATCTTTATATATTTTGTAGAATAACCTGGTAAAACCGTCAAGGCCCGGGGCCGTCAAGCCGTTCATGGAGTCAATGGCACTGCTAATTTCCTCGGCAGAGAATGGTTCCGCGAGGAATTGATGCATAAACCTCTCGAGCCACACCATGGCAATCTCGGCGAGATAGTTGTTATGATGTCCATCGCTGTGCAACACACGTGTGGCATACAAGGTGGAATAATAAGCTAAGAATTCATCCCGAATCTCAGAGGTGTCCTTTAGAGTCTGGCCAGAGGCGGAGCGTATGCCAGCAATATATGAACGTGCATCAGCGGGCCTCAGCAGCCTCACCAAGGTGTGGCCGGGTCTATCTACCTCCCCATAGCATATCGCAATGGCATACTTACTTAAATATCTACTCTCCCACTCAGCTGCCTCTCTGAACTCTGTCAATAGAGGGGTCGGGTTTTATAATCTGCGCACTATCTAGAGTTTCAAGCTGCTTCTCAATTTGTGCAATAGTATTCTGCAATTCTTTGAGAATCCCAGATTGCTTTGAGATGCACACTCTGTGCATATAGGCTTTAAATGCCTCGCAGAGTGTGCCCACGAGTTCACTGAACCTTTGTTTAATTCAAAATATTCAACTATGGCCTCCCGAAGCTCAGCTAGAAACACTGCATCAGACAGTGCCACACCGAGAAATCTCCACATTCTCTCACAACGCTCAGGCCTAGGAACGCGTACCTGCAACACCACCGGGGAATGGTCGGAATATGTACTTGGGAGATGTCGGGCTGCCCTGTACCATGTTGCCATATTAAGGGAGACTAGCCAAAAGTCCAACCTAGTCCATGTGCCATATTGTGCTGTGTAATAAGTGTATGCGGTGTCCACCGGGTTGCGCTGAAGCCATACATCAACAAGGCCTATTGACTCACATATGTTTAACAAAATTTTGTGTGCGCAGGGCTTAGTATCTGGAGTCTTGGATGTGCTGTCGCGAGCTGGATCCAAAATGAGATTAAAATCTCCACCCATACATATGTAGTAGGCATCTAATTGGAGAAGTTGTGTGTGGAGTCGTTTGAAGAACTCCGGCTGTCTACATTAGGCATGTACACGCTAATGAACGCAACTCTATGCCATCAATTGTCCCTCTACCACAGTGAACCACCCCTCACTATCATTGTATACCACAAAGTGGCGATAAGGCCCCAGCTCGCACCAAAAGTGGTGGTGGTAACTTTGGGAAGGTGGGTCTCCTGCAAGAGCACAATGTCCGCCCCATAGCGTTGCAAGTAGTTAAGAACCTGCTTCTCTTTCCTGGCATTGTTGAGACCACGGACATTCCAGGTGATCAATGTAAGATCGAAAAATGGTCCAAGCCTATCCTGTCACGCCATCCCAACATATTGGACATTTCTTTACTTGTGCATTGTAATTAGCCCCCATCATGCTGCAGTCAAAATGTGACTTAAAAGCTGTTGAAAACCCAACAAAGCTAACGTACCCCCCTCCTGCCCCACCCATTGCTGCTTGCCCGTCGGCAGGGAATATCCCAACTAAACCATTGTGTATTTGCATCATGTAAACACCCGCATAGATAAAGCAGAAACCATGCTAGATACATTACCTGTAACTTACAGCAACACAAAGTGATACACACTTGGGGGGTGGTAGAGCCACGACAGGTACCCAACATGAAGGAACAATGAAAAATGCATCTTTCGCCCAACAATAAAATGTCAAATTTGAAATTCAGCCGCCATTTGTCTAATATGGCTGCAACGATTTAATCATTTGAAAACAAATCAACACTAGCCACTGTGAGAGGGGGATGCCCTGAAGGATTCCATGTTTTTATGTCCGCTGCTGCTCCCTTTGTAGTCTCCACAAAATTCTTGCACCTCCGTGGGACTGTTGAAAATGCTAGGCCGGCCATCAATGCGCACACATAGGTGACCTGAATACAACATGCCATATCGTAGCCCCATATTTCTCAATGTTGCCTTCACTCCATTATACTTGTGCCTGGCCTCCTGCAAAAATCCGGGAACAAGGCTAATATGGAACCTTGCCAAGATACAGATCCCCTCTCTCTCGAAAGCATTAGCACAGTGTCCCTGTCCCAGTAATTCAAGAGTCGGGCAATGGTGGGCCTTGGTGGAGATCCCGGGTTAGGTCAGGGGGCCAAGCGAGGATTTGCTCTTTCGATGAGAAAGGTAGAAGTGAAGGCATCCTTACTGAAAATATCCATGAGCAGTGTCTCCACAATTTGGTCCATATGCCCTGTGTTTGCGGACTCGGGCACGCCTAAAATGCCAACATTATGGTGCCTACTATGTGCTTTCAGGTACTCGTTCATAATTGCCACTTCCTTAAGAATCTTTTTCATGCAGTCCAAACGCCTGGTAGATTGCGCCGCACCATCTTCAAGATCCAACACCCTGCCCTCTACGGTATCCAGGCGCTTATTGTGCATGTCTAATTTACTGCCCATGCTGTCCAAGCTTTTTCCCAAGGTGTCAAATTGACTCTCAAGAGCCCTGAAACCCACCCTTATTTCCAGGAATTGTGCAGCCCGCCCATCTGTGGGGTCGCTATGGCCTGCGTCTTACAGACCCCCCTCCGCCATGGTGCAGCTGGATTCTGCAGACTGCTCGGTGTGCCTACCAACTGAAATAAACACTGCTTTTGATCCTAGCTCCCCATTGCCTCCCAGCACTGTACAATGGTTGCGAGCCTGCTCTCGGGCCCCCACAATGCACACTAAGCCCAGAGGAGTGCCCAGGCCAGTTTCTATGTGGCACAGTTTACGGCCCCAGGCCTCAATATTAGCCACGTAGGGCACTTTGAGCTCAATTTGGCCCACGTGAAGAGGAACGTACTCCCTCCCAGCAGCACGAGCCCCGGGCGTGAGCTGCCCAGTCAGTCAGGAATAGGGCTCTGCAGGATTCACTCCTCCGGGCACAGCAAAGCCAAATCAGCTAGACCTTATTCCACTCAACCCCCCCGCACGGCCCCCACGGCTTGTCCGACAGCCGGATGGCTGGTCCCTAGGCTCACACTCGGACCCTCTCACTGTGGGGCCTCCGGTGGCAAATTGGTCTGGGCTCCAGCCGCAAATGTGGGCTTGAGGTGTACGTATCGTGGGGGGGCGCAAGCAGAGCGAGCTCACCAAGTTCAATCGGGGCCTGTCCGCCCCTCCCCTCAATGTAGAAAAATATGGTATCCCAACTGGCAATATTCAGAGGCAATTAGTGAGGATATGAGTACACCATTATCCACAAGGAAGCAAGGAGACTCTATATGATTATAGCATGTGCTCAAGGCATCATTTATATAAGCATTTTGGGACAAAAGCAAAGAAAGAGCATTTAGTAGTTATGACAGCACTGCAATATACAAATAATATAATTGAGAACAACCCAAATTGCACGTGGCGCTCAAGGTGTGTGAGTGAAAACCAAGGTAGCGACGCAGGTGACAATGTGAACAGGTGCAAAAATATACAGTGAATCATTTGGTACAAAGTGGTTCCAAGTAACTTCAGGAGTTTGTATCTATTTCGGTTCAATATAGTGTTCGGGAACCGCTTTGTGTATCGCACCTATGATCGCGCTGGATGGTCGACGGCGTTTCGATCGACATAAATCTGGATCTTCATCAGGACTGGGTTGGATCGAAGGCAGTGCAGGGCTTGCGGATAAGTCGCGCTGCACGTGGGGGCCCAAAAAGGAGGAAATCCTTGTAACCAATCCGGCAGTGATCGGTAGGGAGAGACTGGATCTCTGTCTGTTGAGCTGTTTGAATGATGTTCGAGGGAAGCTGGCGTTTCCTCCCCTCAATGGGCATGGTCTCTGGAAGTCGCTTCGCATCTCCTTGGTCCCCGCTTCCCGATCCCAGCCGCGCTCTTCTCTCTATGCCAGCGCCACCCCCTCAGTCTCAGAGGCGTCAGCTTGCGGTCATCCTAGGCTCTGATTCAAGTGGGAGTCCTGGTGAAGCTACAACGTTCCGGTTACGATGTGGCCAGGATGCAAGGCAGGATTGGTGAAATTTTCGGGAGTGCTCGAGGAGCCTCAACGATGCGCAACCATCTTGGTCAGCAGCTTGCCCACGCCCCCTCACTATTATACATTTCATGGCGGTGCGACCGGCATGAAAAGTGAGGCGGTGAGGAAACAAAGGGCCCCCTACAGAACCCCTTTGTGCCTCTGTGTCATGGGGTGCATGCAGGGGGGCACATCTTGTGCCCCCCTGTGTGCATGCACCCCCAGTTCCTCCAGAGCATGGTCTTAACAGCCCATGCCATGCAGGAACTGCATTTGACATCCCATGTGTTGCTTATTTCAAAGGCACAACCGAGGGACTGCCAAAAAACTGTCTGCTAGAGCAAAAATAAGTCATACCCTGGTGAGCAGTTGTTTATGGCTTTGGCGGTCTAATAACAGAGCAACACAGTGACAGCCCTGTTCCGAGACCGCCTAAGTCATAATAAGGCACTTAGCCAGCACATCCTACACCTGCAGTAAATACAGTTCCATTCCATTCTATAAAAGATGGACCTCGTCCCGACGGGAAAATTATGGATTATCACTCTTCATTTCGACATGCTCAATTTTGCCCATACCACTTTCCGTACAAAATACTCGAATTTCTCTGTTTATATTCTTCCTTGCCTTCTCTACAGCTGGCAGCTTGTTAGCCCTTTGCCACACCCTCCTAGGTATGAACACATACTCTGGCATCCTGACCACTGCCTCAGTATTTTGCCTAGGTCATCCTTCATCCCTCTCATCACTAGATCATTCTCCCCTAAATGCAACAACAAAACATCAGGGCACCTCCCTCCTACCATCAACGTATCCAAACCATGCAACTCACAAAATAAGGCCCCACGTGAAAGGCCTCCTCTTTATCCTCATATACCCTACTCCTCTAGACCATCCCTCTAACATCCTGTGTCCCAGTTGTAGCCCCAAAGAAGCTTCCCCATCAAACTAATTCCTGCCAGTATTTAAATGATTGTAACTGGACTGGCCCTTTTCCATCAGCTTCAAAATGTACTGGACCCCGCCTCTTCCACGCCCCAGTATTTACAAAATCTCTCCAAGCCTGACTATAAGCTATCTTTGCTGATAGGGGCTGTGACCCTAACACCAGCTGGAGCGTCCTCTGTCGCCTACTGAGCGTAGCTCCTGAGGCATCCTGGCCATCACTGTTGCCAGCCTCTGCATTTGGTGGCAATTGAAGCACATTTACCGGTGGAGATGACACTACAATTCGAGTTGAATGCCATGTTAGTCTAACTGAATGATATGATTAAGGAGGTGCAAGTGCTGTTGTGCCATCTGAACTTTGCCTGTATGGTGGTGAGAGCAGGGAGGGAGGATATTTTATAGGAGGTTAGGGATGTCACTATGAGGTTTATTATTACCACATCACCATGTTAGGAAGTCGGCAGGGATCAGCAGGGACAAGAGATGATTGAGAATGTGGCGAGTCTTTCAACTGAGTGCCACTAATTACTAAACTGCTGACTACCTCTAGTTCCTTGCGGCTACTGCCACTGCCCTGCTGAATTACCTGACTGCCCTCTTGTGCCATTGCAATTGACAAGGGGATGTTTTCCAGCACATTTTGAACATTCATGTCAAAATTTGCAATATTCCCTGATACAAGTTCTCTTTGTAAAATCCCAGCATGCCCCTGTGTGCCCTGCCTGTCCCTCTCCTGCTGTCCCTACCCCTCCTCAGGTGGGGAACCCTTGAAAAGAGGCAAAATAGAATAGGTAACTCACTAACCGTAACAATTGTCTTACCAACCTTTGCTGGGACCATGGTATGTTGCTATAAATCTGAGTCTACTTCAACCCAATGTGGCTGGGTCTACTGCCATATGTGCATCAACCTCGTAGTCATATTGGGCCCAGGTATATCCCCTGCAAATAATCTGCACCTTTCTGATGGTGTCCATGTTTTTAATTACGGCGACACACCTCTCAGGATATTTTTGACAGTAAACGCTTCAATAAATTCTCTATTGTCCAATTCTCTATTGTCAAAGGGACCTTGGGAAGCTTATCTAGCTCATACTCCTCCTTCTTGGAGCCCTGCATAGCCCTGCATATCCCTCAGCTCCCTATGCAGCAATCTTACACATTTCCACTTATTCCACATGTTTACTTTGTTGCTAACATGAGGTGGGCCCCTAATGGTGTAGAAACTCCCAGGTAGAGCATTTTTTAATCTACAGCATCTTATTGTCTTTCCCATCTACCTTTTCCCCTGTTTTCTCACCCCCCCCCCCCCATCGCCACTATTTTGGCCTGTGACTCCTGCGGTACCCTGGCTGTCCCCTCCCTCCCACTTGGTTTCCTGTCCCCGACCCCACTCTTCGGGTTGTCGGCCCCTAAGGAGCCCTGTTCTTCAGTACCTGCCCCAATATCTGCCACGTAGAAACCTTTGCGTAAACATCTAGTCCCCACTTCCTGCGATTCCATCACATCCATACCAACTGATACCATTGCTGCAGCTGTGTGCACACCTCTGCAGTTCTTACCTGGTGCCAAGTTCAGTGCCTGTTCTAGAGCCCGCTGTTGCACCACCTGTCCCCTCCGCTCATGCAATCCACAGTCTCCATGTTGTTGCTGCCCAGCCCTTACACTCTGTAAGACAGGATTAACAGAATGATGAGCACCCCCTCTCCCTGCTACCCATCATTCCGCATTACCGCCATCGTGCTTCTTCATCCTGCACCCATTCCCCTTCTTCGAATCTCTCCTCATCGTAGTTCAGCACCGTATCCCTCCAAGTTAGTGCCAACCACTGACTGTTTCCCATCAAATTTACAATGGGATGGAGCTCAAACTTTCAAGGGTATGCATATAACTTCGGTAAATAGTTAATATGCAGTGTCTTTTTCTCTGGTAGCAGATCCTCTTCCCATTTTATCTTTAACTTTAGACTTCAGAGTGCAGTTGTGGGTTTCAGAGCAGTGTGATCGGCCTTGGGCTACAGTAATCCAAAGGCATTTTTAGGTCTGCCTTGACAGATCAGTGTTACCAGATTTTATGTGGTCAACAAAAGAGAACTGTTAGAGTGAGTGAGAGGCTTAGACTCCAAATTGGTGTTGATTTCCCTGAGTAAAGGATTTGATTGAGCCAAAGTTGTGTGCTTCCACCTAAAAGAGTGCAAGTATTCCATACATTGCACATTTTGGCTTGTGGCAAAACCTATAGTCAGTACATCGGAACTGAGTGCATTATGGTGCATGCACAGCCCATCCTTAAGGACGGAGAAGCCCTGCCCCATCACCTTTTTGAAAACACAAAGAGTGTCTGTCTGGCTGAACAAACGTTCAGGTCAGGCAGCTAGGCAGTATACATTTGCTGAATGTGCAGGAGCCTTGCTGTCTGAACTGGACTTTGCCGGACTGAGGATTTTATAGCCCTCTTTGCGTGACCTCCTCAGTCTTGCAAACCATTTTCACAGTCAGGGGGGCATGTCACAGATAGAATCAGACCTGGGAGATTCTGTTTTAAACCCTGAAGCGTCCTGGGCTGACTGTCCATCAATGAGCAAGTCTCACTAACCACATTTCACTCTCTGACAAGTAAAGGACTGCCACCTCCTCTCACTGGATGATCCAGGGTCAGCCAATGAGAGGAGGTAACAGTCCCAACCTTCCAAGAAGCTCGTAGACTTCCTTCCCACTACTGAGATCACAGCTGCAGCATGGGAAGTATTTTTATTTTATGTCTGCTGCAAGCGTGTATGTATGTATGTATGAAGTGCTGTGAATGGGCATGTGCGCATGTTTATATGCTTCTGAATAGTGGGTTGGCAAGAAAAGCCAAGCGGCTACAGACTATTAAAAACCTGAAGTCTGCAGCCAAAACTAGCGGTCAGGCCAACGATGCTCAACCCCGGATCTCAACAATCTTTACCCCAGTAATCAAAGGGCAATCCGAGCAAGAGAAACTATCAGAAATTGACAGCAACTCAAGTAATCTGTCCAAAATACCTGGTAATCGGAGCAAGATCCCGACGGCCAAAAGTGGGAAAACCACGACTGGATTAACGACAGAGATGTACAGTGCTACAACAGTCGAACCTAAAGGACCCACAGTAGATTCGATAGCACCACCACCGGAAGAATTTGTACAGACAAAGAACCTCACTGCTTCAACCTTCTTCTTACCAATGCCTCTTAGCTCGAGTAGTGCAGAGTTGGAAAAAACTGATCATTCTCGCAGCCTTAAAGGAAACCCCGGCAATATAGCTCTACTCCCAGACAGGGCTAGATCTGAACTTGAGTCAGAGTCACCGGCGGAGTCTGAAGTATATGAGACTGGGATGTCTACATCAAGCGAACCACATAGATTGAGATACGAACAGATACATTCTGAAAGTTTGGAAACTTCTGACTCCAATTCCAACCCCAATTCCAAAAAGATGGACGACTCTCCTGAAGACAATAGCGCAAAGAAAAAGCAAGATAAAAAGAAAAGTAGACTATGGAGACATAATAAATTTATCGACGAAGATACCACTGATCAAGGTAGTAACACTGATCGGATTGATCATCGTCATAGGAATCCATCTACACAAGGTACATCAACGTCCGATCCAAAATACAACTCGTTAAGAGATGCAAATATAACCGAACATAAAACATCCCATGAGATGGGAGGTCAAATTGAACCTTCCTTGGGTGATGTATTTAATTCAATTATGAAATTCCAAGAAGTCGTGAAACTTGATAACAAGAAACTTCAAGGAGCAATCAACAAGGTGGGGCAAACCTGTCTAGAAATATCAGATAGAATGGCATCGGTCGAGCTACGGACAGAGAACCCCGAAAAGGATGTATCCGTTCTCCAGAAACAGGGAAAAGAACACGAAGGAATTGTGCGAGACATGATGATGAAAGTGGAGGATCAGGAAAACAGGGCCCGGAGAAATAATTTACGCCTCTTGGGAATACCGGAGGGAGTCGAGGGGAACGACTCTAGGGGCTATATGATATCCCTTTTTAAATAATCTTTTCCGGAACTCACCACTTGGGACTGGGACAAAGAAATTCAGTGGGCCCATCGCGTTCCTTTAACCCTCAACAAACGGTCGCATTCACCAGAGAAATACCCAAGAGCAATCTTGGTCTATTTTGGCAACTTTCTCCTATGTGAAGCAATGTTTGACCTGGCACGCCCAACTCACAAAAGAGAACACAAAGGATATATGTTTTTTAGTAGACCCGATTTTGCCCACGCGACTGTGGAAAGAAGATGGCGACTGTGGCAACTCTTTGCTCCTTTTGAACAGCTGGGAGCCACTGTATTTTTACAGAATCCTGCCAGAGTAAAAATCATCTATAAAGGAGTCACCAGAAGTTTCACCAGCGAACTTCAAGCGCAAACCTATTTCGAGGAGATTACAAAAAACAGAGACGGCAAAGAAAAACTTAAAAAAGGGGGGGAAACCTAATAAATATGTCGTAACTAAATACTAATCAACAGGGCACCTGCGGCATAAGGAGCAAGACACTTTGAGAGAAGGAGAAGGGGGCATCTTAGGTTGCATAGACAGATGTTATGTTTGTGTATAATGAATGTAAGAAAATGTATTGACCAAAGAACAAACTTCCCCCCACTCCCATAGCAACAGGGGTTAGGACGCAGAGATACCAGCTGCCAACGAATCACATGATGCCCACAACCTGGTTCCAAGGGAACCAGGTAGTCTCACTATATGGTGGAGGGGCGGGGGTGTAGGGACAGGGGGGAGGAATCAGAGGGGTTTTAGGGGGAGAGGGGAGGGGGCAACCAAACAGGCAAAAAAAAACAGGTCAGAAATTATGACTTGGCGTATAAGCAAGAAAGGAAAACGGGCACCTCGTATTTCTAAAAAGAGCAGGCATCAAAATATACAAACAAAAAAAATGTAAACCTATAAAATGGCTAAACTAAAAATCTTGACTTTCAATATATGTGGACTCAATGATTTCAGTGACAAAAAATAGCGATTGGTCTTCAATCAATTGGGGCAGACATCGTTTGTCTTCAGGAGACCCATGTCGAGGGATCCCAAAGACATATATTAAAAAATCTGGGATACAGATTAGTCATTGCAACAACACAGGCAAACAAAACACGCGGGTGGCTATTTTGGCACGTGGCGGTGAAATTAGTTTCACAAGAGCAGCTGCAGACTCATGTGGCAGATGGGCAATCACAGAGGCCCAATGTGCTATGGGGAAAAAGTTTACGATTTGCTCAATTTATGGCTGTGTTACTGACGATCCAGACTTATTACAGTTCTTATCTAATGAACTCGCACATTGGCCGACACCCATGATTGTCTGCGGCGATATTAATCTTAACCTTCCACCAAACTGGTCTTCTGGTCATAACTTTAATTATCAAGGTAGGAAACCTAAAACTTTTAAAGCCCTGGAAGCACGTTGCTACACTCACGGGCTAGTAGATTGCTGGGAGATTAAACACCCATACAACCCTGGCCATACTTTTTTTTCCTATCCCCACCAAAAACTAGCCAGACTGGATTATTTTTTTGTTTCACACACAATTGTCTCTAGTTGCTCTATAGATCGACTACCTAGAGTTCTTTCTGACCATAATCCTCTAACTATTAGCTTGAATATGGGGATGATACAATCTGATCGTAGTATGTGGACCTTTGAAAGAGCACTATCGCGTAATGAAAAATACTGCATACATATGGAGAATTGGATCCCAGAATTTCTAAAGTTTAATATGGGTAGAGCCCCTTTGGAGGTGGTATGGGACGCACTGAAAGCAGGTATAAGAGGTGAAACACTTAGATCTTCCTTAAACAACAATAAAGTAGAAAAGCAAAAGTTAAAATATTTACAGGAAAAACTAGCCGGAAAGGAAGAAGACCTAGTCAGAGCGATACAAGGTGGAAAAAATATAGAAAGGGAGGTAAGAGAGGTAGCTCTCGGAAGGAATCTAATATCTGGAATTTTTACCACAAAAGCAATCGGTAAGGCTATAGTGAACAAGGAAAAAACTTACGAATTGAGTGAGCGGGTGGGTCATCAATTAGCTATTCGCACAAGACAACAGAACTCAGAAAATACGATTAAAGCAATTAGAGACCCAATTCTAGGATTAACTCACGACCCCAAAGAAATCAGGGAAGCTTTTAAGTGGTATTATTCTGAACTTTATACTGAGACAGGTAATAGCCAGGTTAATATTGATGCATATCTAGAACTAGATACACGGCCCTGCTTATCTCAATTGGATCAAGATGTTCTCTCGGATACTCCAGATTAGATAGAAATTCTACTCTCTATAAATAGTTTTCCTCCAGGCAAAGCAACAGGCCTAGATGGAATCCCCTTGGAATTTTATGCCAAATTTAGCAGTACACTGAAAGATATTCTAACTAATCTAATGATCCACATTTTTCAAGGTGGACACCCTCCGGCATCTTGGGCCCGGGAAAAAATTATTGTTTGTCCCCCAAAAAATAAAGACCCCACAGAACTTGGGGCATATCGACCAATTACATTAATAAACAACGATTCAAAAATCTACTCTAAATTATTAGCCACTAGACTATCAACAATAATCCACAAAATCATATCTGTTAGACAACACAGATTTGTCCCAGGGAGATCTACCACAGACCATATTCAGAGGGTGATCACACTTTTTGACATGGCAGAAGTAGCAGGAGAACCTATGGCCCTGATACTGCTAGATGCAGAAAAAGCATTCAATAGGGTCCCCTGGCAATATGTTTGGACAGCCATGTCAAAAAGTGGGATTGGGGATCATTTTATGAAAGCAGTTCGGGCGATGTACACCTCCCCTGAAGCCCAGGTGATGGTCAATGCGGACATAACAGATACTATTAAAGTAACTAGAGGCACAAGGCAGGGCTGCCCCTGCTCTCCTCTACTGTTTGCTATTTTTATTGACCCATTTATTTCAAGGCTAGAAACAAATCAATTTATACAACCCAGGAAAACCATTAATGGCGAAACAAAGACATTGGCTTTCGCCGATGATATCGCAATAGTTACAGCCGATCCAAAGGAGGTAGTTAAACAAATGGAAGAAGAAGCGGAAAAGTTCGGAGCTATTTCAAGGTACAAATTGAATCAAACCAAAACTCAGATCATAATCAATAGTCAAATCAAATATTCGGACGATGTGGTTGTCAATAATGCATTATATCTCGGCGTCAATATTACCTCAAACTTAAATAATCTAGTAAGCCTTAACTTGAATCCACTCTTAAAAAAAACGGAAAAAAGTCTAATTAGCCTGCATAATCTACATTTAATGATTATAGGAAGATGCAACCTTATCAAAATTATTTTTTTCCTAAATTCCTGTACTTTTTTCGTTCCATCTGTTTAAATTTTGACCCATCAATATTTAAAGCTATAGATAATATTTTTACTCGATTAATCTGGGGATATGGAAAAACGCGTAGATCTCAAAGATTCATTACCCTACCAAGGGAAAGAGGTGGTCTGGCACTGCCCAACTTTTAAATCTATTGGTGGGCTACTATTCTTAAGTACAGTAGAGCACTTTTAATCCCCAGGCAAGAGTATAATCCAGACTGGTCAGTCCCAACCCCACAGGAACTCATTCTTGGCAATGAGAGAGGTGATCATTTGTGGAGGCTAACATACGACTGCCATTTTAAAAAAGTGCGCTTTAAAACACTTAAAGGTATTAATATTGTCTGGAATCACGTGCAAAAACTCTTGGGGCTCGCTAGGTTCTCCTATTATACTACCCTAGATAGAAACACTAATCTTCCGGAGATTTTTACCGATCATTGTATGATGAGATGGGTCAGATCGGGAATCTCACAATTCGGCTCGCTGTATGACGGGAAGGGCTTTTGCTCTTTCGATTCCTTAAAAACTAAATTTGGGTTAGAATCACTTGATCTTTATAAATATCTACAAGTTAGGGATTTTATTTTAAAGAAGGGGGGTGGCATTGTGGCTATGAAGAAAATTCCAGCAATTGAAACATTGGTGTGCATGGATAGGGCCAAAATTGGCGAAATTTATACAGATCTAGTTGTTAATCTTCCAGATGACTTAGATACACATTCTCTTAACTGGCAAAACAAACTAGACATAACAGAGACACACTACAAAAAGCACTAGAAAGTTCAAACTCCTCATTAATGTCAACAAAACTACAAGCTCAATTCTATAAGACATTCTTCCAACTATACTATACCCCAGATAGAATATCTAAATGGAGTACCGGCAAAGGCACACTATGTCCTCGATGTGCGATGCCCGAAGTAGATCTAATACATATGCTGGCCACATGTCAAACCCTAAGTACTATCAGACAAGATATCTCTACGTTTTTATCCAGAGTCTTTGAGAGCAACATCGAGATTACTACAGCTGAAATAATACTAGGGGTAGATAGGAATGTTAGACCCGCTAACATGCTAAAGGGATTGCTGTTTATATCAAAGGCGGTACTTAGAATTTGCTTGACATCTGCATGGTTGGACCTGTATCCACCTACATTCCAACAATGGCGGGCACGACTTTTAGCCACCTATAGTCTGGAAATAGCCATATACAAACATAAGGGTTTAAAAAAGAAAAGAAAAGGATTAACAATACGGTATCCTATCACACAGTGGATAGGGAACCTGGATGTATAATGCTAAATAATTACTATACCAGTTGTGTTTTTCTTTTTATTCATTTTTGCCCTTACATCTTGTTTCTTGCTTATCATTTGTTTGTTATTGACTATGTATAGCCTTATGGAAATCTATTCTTTGATTAAGATATCTTTCAGAAAGATATACGCGCCTAGTTTCTAATATTGCCTGTATGGGGGGAGCATTTTATTTTATTTGTGGGTGGGGTGGGTGGGATAGAACTGTAAAAATTCCAATAAAGAATTGTTTAAAAAAAAAATGAATAGTGGGTGTATTTGTGCTTGCTTGTGAATATATGAGTGTGAGTGAGTGTGCATTTAGTTGGCTGAGTATGAGCCTGAATGTGTGGACATGTGTGGCCCGACTGTCCCTCACCTACTCAAATTACCAGCAATCATTGATATGGGGCAAACCAGTGATCATGGCTATCGGCCTGATCTGTTTAGTATCAAAAGTTCTGAAAAGGTGGATCGTTATTGCTCTGTATAAATGACTGCAGATGTGTATAATGTTACATCGAATGTTAGAGATTACAATAGCAGACAAGGATTTTGGTGTTGTTTACCCCTTCTAACAGACCATGGGTATAGAAGATTTGCACGGTGAGAATCCTTTTTGAGCCCTCTTAGGAGAAATAGTATTTTGCTTTGGCAACTGTAACTTTGTATACATTTGTAATTTTAGAGCTGTTTGCATGATGGTTGCCTTCTAGGAAAACTTCCATTCAGTAAGACTTGAGTTGAATACGGTGACAGGTCACTGATAACACCTATAGGCCTGATTGGCGCACAGGGGAAAGTTATACCATGCGTGGCCATGGATTGATTGATAAATCTGGAGAAACGCAAGACAGCATAATTCGCTACTATGTGGTACAACTTAATCTACATTGCTGGTTAGTTTCTGATACATTCGTATGCCACTACACTGTACGCCGCAACTATACACCGCTCTTCTCTAGGTTATTTCAGTATACCACTCCACTCTACCCCACTCCACTGTACACCACTGTACTCTATGCTCTTACACTGTACGCACCTCCACTTTACCCCACTTCACTCGATGCTACTCTACTATACACTATTCCACTCTACACCACTTCACTGTATGCCACTCCACTGTACACTATTCCACTGTATGCCACTACCATCTACAACACTCCACTGTACGCTGTTCCACTGCATGCCACTCCTCTGTATGCTACTCCGCTCTGCGTGACTCCAATGTATGGCGCTTCACTCTATGCTATTCCATTGGATAGCACACCAAAGTATGCCACTCCACTGTATGCCGTTACAATCTACCCCACTCCACTGTACCCCACTCCAGTGTGGTGAGTAGCCAAAAAATCTAAATTAAAATATCGATATACAACAATATCGATGTTTTAATTTTGATGGCACAGAATATCGATGTGCAATAATATCGATGGACAGAATAGCGACTTTAAGGTAAGTAATATCGAAGTTAGTAATATGGATATCAAATATATCGATATTACTAATATCGAAATTTTGTTTAGTGTTATGTATTTTAATATGTATTTTATATATTTGTTAAGCATGTTTTTAATGTTTGTTTAGAAATTATTAATTTTGTTTACATTTTGCGTTTTAGTATCAGAGCGGGTTGTGGGTTTATAGGGGAATAGGGTGGGAAGTAATTTAATTATAATTAATTTTTATTTTTTATTTTATTGATTAATAATTAATTGTTAATTAATAATTAATTGGTAATTGATTATTATTAATTAGGTAATTAAATTAATTAGAGTTACGGTATTAATATTTTTTATTTTTTGTTATTGTTAATCAATAATTAATTGGTAATTAATTATTATTAAGTGATTAAATGATAATTACATTTTTGGTGTGATTTATTTATGTGTAGTATTATTGATTAATAATTAATTGGTAATTAAAAATTAATTGGTAATTAATTATTATTAATTAGTTAATTAGATTAGAGTTAAGGTATTCATATTTTTTATTTTCTGTTATTGTTAATCAATAATTAATTGGTAATTAATTATTATTAAGTGATTAAATGATAATTACATTTTTGATGTGATTTATTTATGAGTAGTGGGTTGTGTGTTTATAGGGGAATAGGGTGTGAAACAATTAAATTTAATTAATGAAAGAGATTGTATTTATTTATTGGTATTTATTATTAATTAATTGTTAATTAATTAATTGGTCATTAGTATGTTTTAAATTATTTTATAATATCAACTATAAATAATGTATTAATAAATATTGTTTATTCTTATTGTTAACTTATTGTGAATTAATTATTAATTGGTCATTAATTATTAATTGATAATTAATATTTGTTAATTAGTTCATTTATAATTACATCAATTTAATATTATTAATTGTTATTAATTGATTAATTGATATTTAGATTAATTGTGTTTGTTTATATGTGTAGTGTGTTCAGTGTTAAAGGGGGAGTAGCGTGGGAAGTAATATTTTGCTATTTAAGTAAATATTATTTATAAATATTTGGTATTTAGTAATATATTTTTGTAAATAAAGTATTACATTTTTTTTAATATGTAATTGATAAGTATGTTAATATAATGCCTACGCTATCCTGCGCTTTCCCGACCGTTGCACCCTCTGGAGTGGGAATAGTAATTTTTACCCCTATGCAGTCCAACACTTTCCCTACTGTTGCACCCTCTGGAGTGGGAATAGTAATATTTACCCCCACGCTATCCAACACTTTCTCTACTGTTGCACTCTCTAGAGTGGGAATAGTAATTTTTACAGCTACGCTATCCAGCGCTTTCCCTACTCATGCACCCTCTGGAGTGGGAATAGTCATTTTTACCCCCACGCTATCCAACGCTTTCCCTACTGTTGCACCCTCTGGAGTGGGAATAGTAATTTTTACCCCTACACTATCCAACGCTTTCCCTACTGTTGCACCCTCTGGAGTGGGAATAGTAATTTTTACCCCCACGCTATCCAACACGTTCCCTATTGTTGCACCCTCCGGAGTGGAAATAGTAATTTTTACCCACACGCTATCCAGCGCTTTCCCTACTGCTGCACCCTCAGGAGTGGGAATAGTAATTGTTACCCCTGCGCTATCCAACGCTTTCCCTACTGTTGCACCCTCTGGAGTGGGAATAGTAATTTTTACCCCTGCGCTATCCAGCGCTTTCCCTACTGTTGCACCCTCTGGAGTGGGAATAGTAATTTTTACCCCTACGCAATCCAGTGCTTTCCCTACTCATGCACCCTATGGAGTGGGAATAGTAATTTTTACCCCCACGCTATCCAACGCATTCCCTACTGTTGCACCCTCTGGAGTGGGAATAGTAATTTTTACCCACACGCTATCCAGCGCTTTCCCTACTGCTGCACCCTCAGGAGTGGGAATAGTAATTTTTACCCCCACGCTATCCAACGCTTTCCCTACTGTTGCACCCTCTTGAGTGGCATTAGTATTTTTTACCCCTACGCTATCCAGCGCTTTCCCTACTGTTGCACCCTCTGGAGTGGGAATAGTAATTTTTACCCCTACGCTATCCAGTGCTTTCCCTACTCATGCACCCTATGGAGTGGGAATAGTAATTTTTACCCCCACGCTATCCAACACTTTACCTACTGTTGCACCCTCTGGAGTGGAAATAGTAATTTTTATCCACACGCTATCCAGCGCTTTCCCTACTGCTGCACCCTCAGGAGTGGGAATAGTAATTTGTACCCCCACGCTATCCAACGCTTTCCCTACTGTTGCACCCTCTGGAGTGGGAATAGTAATTTTTACCCCTACGCTATCCAGCGCTTTCCCTACTGTTGCACCCTCTGGAGTGGGAATATTAATTTTTACCCCTACGCTATCCAGTGCTTTCCCTACTCATACACCCTATGGAGTGGGAATAGTAATTTTTACCCCCACGCTATCCAACACTTTCCCTACTGTTGCACCCTCTGGAGTGGGAATAGTAATTGTTACCCCCACGCTATCCAACGCTTTCCCTACTGTTGCACCCTCTCGAGTGGGAATAGTATATTTTACCCCAACGCTATCCAGAGCTTTCCCTACTGTTGCACCCTCTGGAGTGGGAATAGTAATTTTTACCCGCACGCTATCCAATGCTTTCCCTACTGTTGCACCCTCTGGAGTGGGAATAGTAATTTTTACCCCTACGATATCCAGCGCTTTCCCTACTGTTGCACCCTCTGGAGTGGGAATAGTAATTTTTACCCCTACACTATCCAACGCTTTCCCTACTGTTGCACCCTCTGGAGTGGGAATAGTAATTTTTACCCCCATGCTATCCAATGCGTTCCCTACTGTTGCACCCTCTGGAGTGGGAATAGTAATTTTTACCCACACGCTATCCAGCACTTTCCCTACTGCTGCACCCTCAGGAGTGGGAATAGTAATTTTTTCCCCCATGCTATCCAACGCTTTCCATACAGTTGCACCCTCTGGAGTGGGAATAGTAATTTTTACCCCTACGCTATCCAGCGCTTTCCCTACTGTTGCACCATCTGGAGTGGGAATAGTAATTTTTACCCCCATGCTATCCAACGCTTTCCCTCCTGTTGCACCCTCTGGAGTGGAAATAGTAATTTTTACCCCCACGCTATCCAACGCTTTCCCTACTATTGCACCCTCTGGAGTGGGAATAGTAATTTTTACCCCTACGCTATCCAACGCTTTCCTTACTGATTAAATATGTGGAGTAAGTATATATATCAATTTATAAGTAGCGTTTTTAATTTATTTTAAATGTATATGTATTAGTTATTATTTTTTTAATATGTTTTAATGTTAATATCTATAATGTTTTTAATTATATGTATTTTAAAATTATTTTTACATTATTATTAATACATTTAAAAAAGCGATATTTTTTACTTCGATATTTTTGTACTGCGATATTTTTTTCCCGATATTTTTGTACTTACCTTTACGTAGATAGAACTTCGATATTTTTGATGTCAATATTTTTGTGTCAATATTTTTGTATGTCTATATTCTGTCTTTCGATATTATGTCATACATTCCTCCAGTGTTCACCACTCCACTGTGTGCCACTCCATTGTAAGCGATTCCACTATATGCTATTACACTCAACATCAGTCCACACTACGCTATAACACTGTATACAACTCCTCTCTACAACACTTCTATGCACACCACTCCACTGTATGCTTTTTCACTGTGTGCCACTTCACTGTATGCAACCCCACTCTACGCCACCCTAGTGTAAACATCTCCACTCCCTGCACCAGATTCTACACTATTCTATTGGACACCACTCCACGGTACACCACTCCACTGTATGCTAATACACTCTACCGCACTCCTGTGTATGCCACTCCAGTCTACACCTCTTCACTGTACGCCACTGCACTATATGCTATTCCACTCTGCGCTCTTCCACACTATGCCACTCCACTGTACACCAGTCGGCTGTACGCTATTACACTATATGCCACTCCACTCTACGCAACTCTACTGTACGCTATTACACTGTACGCAACTTCAACCTCTGCCATTCCATCTTATGGTATTCCACTCTGCCCCACTCCACTGTACAGCACTCCATTCTATGCTGTTCTATTGGACGTCACTCTACAGTAAGCCACTCCACTCTATGCTATTACACCCCCCCACCCCACTTCACTGTATTCTACTCCAGTCTACACCACTCCACTGTAGGCCACTCTATGCTATTCCACTGTATGCCACTCCACTCTATCACACTCCAGAGTGTGCTATTCCAGTGTATGCCACTCTACTGCATGCTACTCTACTGTACACCACTCAAGTGTACTCCTCTTCATTCTATTTAACTTCACTATATTAAACTCCACACTCTATGGGACTCTACTAGACTCTACCCCACTCTATCCTCATACACTTCACTGTCAAAATTTGTACTCAATGCCATACACTCTAGTGTACAACACTGTACTCCACTCTACAACCGCACTGTACGATACAGGACTCCACTCTACTGTATGACGCACCACTCCAATTTATAGCAGGTTCCTCCACTCTATGGTACGCCACTTCAATGCACGCTAATCCGCAATAGCCTACTCCACTCTAGGCAACTCCACTGTACAAAACTCCACTCTACGCTATCCCGCTCTATTCCATTCCACTTATCTACACTTCACTGTATGGTATTCCACTGGATGCCACTCCTCTGAATAGTAATCCACTCTACGCCACTACAGTGTACTCCACTCTAATCCACTTCACTTTCAGATACTTTCCTCCACTCTATTTAACTCCACCCTATAAATGCCTACTAAACCTTATGGCACTCTATGACACTCTGCTCCACTCTTTATAGGGTGCATACATCTGCCAACCAGAAACCCAATTTCTAACACCACTCTACATAAAGACACTCCATTCAACAACACTCGACTCAATGTTTTTAAACACAATTTTCTAAAAAAAATAATAACATTGAAATTCAATGTAAACAACAAGGGTTATAGCTTAGTTATAGTTAGTAAAACTATTTCCCCCTATACAAACTCAACTTAAACTACACAAACTTTAGAAATTCTAGTGTACCTCCATGCACACTCTTTTCAGTTCCCTAACCACAACACTAACGATAAATTGCCACTCTACCGTGGATTGTGTTGTGACAAATGATGTCATTTGAGATGTTACAAATGTTGTTATGAATGCTATAATTTCACATGTTATAGGGGATGGAGTATGAAAGGGTATAACCAGTGCATGGAAAAGGCATTGCTGATGATGCAAATTGTCCAGATATACAAAGTCTTTGAACACAAAATTCTCAAAATAATACTGAACAAATTTACACCAACTGACCAACTACGCTTTCTTGACCAAGATCTAGCTTTCTGCCAAATTTAGTGTCATTCCGTTTGGTGGTTTTTGAGGTATCGCTGTTCAATTTTCTTATGGAAAATATTGCATTTTGGGACCCACCTTTTTCTTGGTCATGACTTGACAGATAACCCTGAACCTTTCCAGGAAGGAGTTGCGTCAAATGAGCTGGTCTGAGTCTGCCTGCCTTTGTCCCCTCTAGAGCCAAACTCAGAATAAAGTGAAGGTTAGATAAATGTGCATCCCCCACCCACAGACTGGGTAAAACAAATGGCACCCTCAGAACCTCTCATTAGAACACTTCTAGAACTGTAAAGAAGATTCAGGAGAAGGACTGCCCTACTGTCTGAAGAAGGAAGACTGGACCTGCTTGCCTTGAACCCAGGATCTCAGAATTGACTCCAAGGGTCACGTTGGCTGACTTCCTGTTTGCTCTACAGGGACACAAGAAGCTTTCAGAGGCATGTCCTGCAACTACGCAGCTGCCAAGCACCAAATGGACCTGCCTGGATCCTGATGCTGGCCTCTGCTGTAGTGCGTCCTGACCCCCAAGCGATGGGTCCCCAGGTTCTGGGCTCTTGTTTGATGTCAGATAGTACTATCCCTATTCAAAACTGCACTTCAACAGCACTCTTCGCTTCAACAACAAACGTCTTCATCGCCTCCAATGTGAATTTCTGAAAGTGACCTGCTCTTTGCGTTAGCTATGAGAGTCTGTATCTCCCACCAACATGAATCTCCAATGGCAATCTGTTCCTTGTGTCAGCAAAAACCTCCCCATCTCCAACCAACATGAATCTCCAGTGATGACTTGCTCTTTGTGTTGAAAACAACCTCCTCAACCTCCTTCAGTTCCTGCCAACACGAAGCTCCAGCTGAGGCTGCTCGCATGGAACGAGACTAAGTAGGAAGTAAATATTCAACCCGGAAGGACCTGGTCCTAGTAGCTGACACATGCTCCATCACAGTGGGCCTGAACATGCAACATTGACCCAGTCCAACTCAACCACATTACTGTGAGGGGCACTTTGTGCTTCTTCGTGCAATATCATTAAAAATTTCATAACTCCAGGTCAACCCATTACATTTTTGTCATTGCAGTGTCATTTTATTTATTACAATTTAATCTATTTTCCTAAATTGGTTTGGAATTTTTCTTGTGTTTTGCTTTCACTTTGTTACTGTTTGAGTGCTGCATAAATACTTTATACATTGTCTCTAAGCTACGCCTGCCTGCTTTTGTGCCAGGCTACCAAAGGTTTAAGCATGGGTTTATTTAGTGACATTTTTGTTTCCCCTTGAGAAGGATTGTGGTTATTAACTGTGTACAGCTCGCACCGCTCTCTAATACCACCATTTTTTACACTGGTATTCAGTGGTGGGATTCACTACTTATGCTTGTGCAGTGTGATTCAGTGGTTTCTGTACAACTAATATCCCTTGTTGTAATCTGACATGCAAAATCGACTTTTTAAAATTCTCCTCGTTTTTAATTGGCCATATTTTTATTTTTTTCAAATTCATTTCCCGCCTCATTCTATGCACTCGTGATATTTTGTTTGTAAAAGTAGAAGGAGACCTCAGTAACATGGAAGACTATACTATAGCAGAGCTGAAAATGTTATGGAGAGAGAGAGGGCTGCAGTTAGCCAAAGGCTCCAAGAAACTAGAATACCTGATAGCACTCAGAGTCTTGTGGAATGCCCACAGTCTGCAATCTACTTCACAGGAGCAGTAGGAGGGTGATGATGATGTGGAGGGAGAGGATGAAATGAAAGAGGAGCAAGAGAACTTCTTATTGAGTTGGAGTACAGGAGGCCTGAGAGAGAGCTAAGGCTGCAACTCCCCACCCTGGCCATGAAGGAAAAAAAAAGCAAAAGCAGATGTAAAGAGGACCTTAGAGAAGAAAAAGGTTCTGGCCAAAAGAGCCTTGAAGGAGAAAAATCTCACCTAGGAGGAGAAGAAAATAGTGTAGGTCCAAAAATGAATCACGAGAAACAGGGTTTGAAGGTCAAAAGGCTCATAGAGTTCAATGAGAGTGGTGGCAGAGATACTGAACTGCCTACCAGAGTTAAAAGGGTCCACATTCCCAAAGACCTGGTGTCTAGCTCTATGGTGGAGGATGACATTGCTAAGTGATTTGAGGCCATAAAATAACCTGAAAATGCTTAGAATCCCATAGGAGGATGGGGGGCCTAGTTTCATGGATGGATACCCTACTGGCCTTGGGAAATTAAGTGGATGGAGTGTGCCCTAATACAAAAAACACTAGTTGAGAAGTATGATCTTGCCCCAAAAAAGTAAAGGCTGTAGTTTAGGGAGAGTTAGAAATTGCCTCACCAGTCGTGTCGATTTTGTGGTTTACTCTAGTAAGGTACTGGTTGGTTGGGTGAAGGGCAGTAAAGTGAGTAATTACAGTGAGTTTACAATCTTTTCTTTAAAACCACCTGTTCAGTACATTGTTTTTCAGAGCTACAAAAACACCTAGTTGATTCCAAGATCACTATACCAGAGAGCTTACAAAGGAAGCAAAACTCTGGCTCAGCACCAGGGTCCACAAGAAGGTACCTGATGAGGGATCACCGAGAGGGTGGACAGGATTGGCACCAGAAAAAAAGGGTGTGGAAACAAGGATAAAACGAAGGGGTTCTCAGAAGGCCCCCAAAAAAGCTTTCAGATGAAGTATTCCAGTCCATCTCGAGCAAAAGAAAGGTGCTGACAGCAGACAACCAGGTGAGTCACTATCCAGTGGCTCTAGTTTCCCTTGAATGGCAAGGGGTTGGTTAGGGCTCCTTAAAGGTATCTGAGAATCCGGCCATACCTCTTGACTGTCCATTAAGGATTGACCCTAGAGCACACTACCTGTGAAGAGGTGGAGCTAGGGCCTACCCCTGAGATGTTGGGATTGCCTCTGTGTCTTTGTTAGCTTTGAAACAAAAATGTAAATGGAGCAAAATGCTGTGTCTGAGGCAGAGCCATTATAGTTGCAGTGGCTCTGAAGCCTACGAATGTAAGCAGATCATTTCACCCGAATATGGCTGCTTTATATTGCTAAATCAGAGGGGCCCATAAAAGATTTCTGTATGAAGGTGCATGGCACCCTTGCAATAATACTAGCTGTAGTTGAATACTTTCCAACAAGAGGAGACACAATTTGGACTCATGCACATATAAAAAGAAGCTTCCAGACTTCACAAAGAGTTCAACTTATAAAGTGAGTGTGTAGTGATCCCTCAAAAGTAATACTTTGTCTACCTCCCAGCTTACAGAATACTAAAGACAGAACTATCACCCCCAATTGTGTTTGCAGTGGCAACATTTTTAACAGCAATGTGGCATACCCGTAACCGCTGCATTAAGTCAGTTACAGATTTGTGATAAATGAATTGTTTCGATCACTCCTAAATGTAATGCACTGCAACTGATTTTAAACAGGCTAATTGTATTGCCTTTAAATTCTGTTATATAGATACTTTTTTAACTTATTTTAAATTGCTTGTATTTCTTTTATGATCTAAATAGATCGAAATAAAGATTGAAATAATAAATACTTTGTCTGAGGTAAACTGCCGAAGCTAATTCCTGAAACTTAGTGTGATTAAAGTATAGTGTTTCCAACTTTTAGGAGAATGGTCACTAAAACATACTAAGTAATATAGGTTTTAGAAAAGGACAAACATAGTATAACAATAATGAAATGGGATTTTTTCTTTTTTTTACAGTTTTACATAGCAGAAACACGACCCAAAGGCATTGGAGCACTTCAGAGGAACACCCGTTACATTACACAAGGCCCCATTCATACTTTAGGCACAAGCAGATTAAGTGCTTTGCCCAAAATCGCATGATGTTGAGCAATCACCAAAACTTGAATATGGTTTTCCAGTTCCAAAGTCGGCAGCTCTGGCCCTCAAGCTCTGTTCTCCAAACCTACTGCACAAACGGCTGGCCGCCTCTCATGACATGCTAATTATAATTATCATATGAAAGATTACATCTGCACTAGAAACCGGATTCTCCTTCCTTTCGTTTCCACCATTCAACTACCTTCATCAATCTTCGTAACGCAGCCTGAACAATTATTTCGCTTTCGTTTTCATTTTCTGTTGTGTTGGGATGCTGCTAACCATAAGCCTTACCTTTCCTAGCCTGACTGTGCTTGCTTTGAAGAGCCCTGCCAGAATGTGCATCTCAGCTGCTAGTGGCAGTGAAACCACCTCCTTGAGACAAGCCTCAGCAGGTGAGGCCAGCAGCATGGCGCAGGTCAAAACACATTAAAAGTGCCCTTTTGATTTGGCAGCAGTAAAGTGCAAATCTGCAGGCAGCCATATAAAGTTGAGCGCACTTCTTGTATCCTTTGAAAACATCTCTCAGCAAAGGTTTTTTCGGATCCAGGAGTTGAATACAGTGACTGTCAAAAACAGGAAGGCAGTCTACTGACTCCGTGCTGGCAAATAGCATGGTCTGGCACAGAGCAAGTGACTGGGTATGAGGTCAGAGGAGCTCTGAATATGCATGACATAATGCTCCAGTGCGGGAATTCGGGGGTCAAACGAAAAATGTGTTAGCTTAACCCATAATGCGTGGCACCTGCCTGGCTTGGGAAGCTACAAAACCCAGACCGAGGGTAGAACCTTCTTAGGCCTCACAGTTTTATTACAGATTTGTTGAGGAATATGGTACCATAGTAGCACACTTAATTGAGCAAACTTCCAAGAAGCAGCCCATGAAGGTGATCCAGAGAGAGAAGTGCTGGAAGCATTTGAAACCCTGAAGGAAGCCATGTACACAGCACCATTTCTCAAGGAACCCGACTTCTCCAAGGAACTAGAAGTGAAGACTGATGTTTCAGAGCATGACATGGGGGCTGTTGTCTCACAGTTAAATCTTGACTTCTTGGACCAACCTGTAGCCTTCATAAGCAGGAGGCTACTTCCCAGGGAACAGAGGTGGCGTGCAATAGAAAGGGAGACATTTGGAGTGGTCTGGGCATTGAAGTTGAGACTATTCTTGCTTGAGACTCACTTTCAGGTTCAGACAGACCATAGCCCACTCAGATGGCTGATGCAGATGAGATGTGAGAATCCCAAACTGTTGAGGTGGTCCATCTCCCTACATACACTGGACAGTAGTGTGGAACACTGCTCTAGGACAAACCATGCCAATGCTGATAGTCTTACTAGGTTTCTGCTCCCTAGCAATTAGAACTCCAATAGGGTGTGTAGGTTTTCCTGCTTTCTGCTGACCACCCTGGGCGTGGTAGTACCCCAGACTTTTTGCCTTCACTCCCCTATTTTTGCTGAACATGTGTTTGTAGGCATAATTTTGCCAGTGCTAAACCTTCCTTTTTAATACTCATAAGCCACCCCTATGATAGACTTTACAGGCTATGGTGCATGTTATCTAAAATATAAGACATGTTCACTTAAGTTTTACAAGTCCTAACAATAGAAACTCTTAAAGTTATGTTTTACTGTAGCAAGGCTAACTCTTCCATAACTAACACTGGGTTACTTTAGTACACATATTAAGTGATTGTGAGAAGTTGGCCTGGCATATGTTGTCCACTATTCTAGTGGGCACCTTGCACCAGTACACACGACCCTTATTGATGGTAGGTTTAAAGACAACCTATATAGAAAGCTATCCTAGTGGTAGCTGTGAAGAGCAGCCTTCAGGCTAAGTCTTGAAGGAGTGTAAAGCAGCTTGTTTTACCAGTCTATAATCTCGGGAATTACCAAATGAAAGGAGAACCACGCCAGGTATATATATAAAATATATGTATTTATTCTAAACACATACCTCTAGTCTCTTTATGAGGCTAGAGGCAAAAGTACATTCAGTAAACTTAATTAGCTCACAGTAAATTAGCACAATATACATTGAGCCCTAGCGGCGTACCAGACCATATATTAAGAAAGTGGTATAAGAACCACGACTGATATAGAGACCAGGCCTAGCGCCTGTAGAACAGCTGGGGCCACCAGGAACCACCCAAGGTAGTGACTCAGGGGACCCACGGGGGACGCGTGCAGTGTCTAAACACAGCCGCAAATCACCATTACCTTCTATGAGGATAGTCACGGTTGGAATTTTAACCGCATGCGCGCTAGCGGAATTCCGCTCGCACGCTGGGTTTTTAAAAAACGCACTTTACGTGACGAGCTGGGCTCGTCATCAGCGTGCGAGGAGGCTACGCCATGACGAGCCCAGCTCGTCATCAGCGTCGAAGGGGTTAAAGATAAAGGACACTTATTTATTTATTTATTTATATATATTTTTTTTTAGTGTTTTCAACAGCACGAACATGATCTGCACAGGGTATCAGACCGCTTTACAGTAGCATTTAAACAACACTCCTACCTTTACATATTACTAGACATTGGTGGTTGTGGTATTTGCAATTCCGTAAGGGCTAACAACAACCAAAATGTTCTCAGATAGATTACCATAAAGTCTTTAGTACTTAAAAAAAAACAAAAATGAGATAAAAACGAGTATAACAGTCCAACATTGCACAGTGAGCTGCTTGTGTGAAAATTCTACCAGCCAGGCAGAATGAAATAAATAAAGTACAGTTTTAAGGAATTATGGGAGAAATTTCCTCATATAAAACGATTTTGCTTCCTTTTTGAATTTTGGGATGGTCGGAAATCTTCTCAAGTCGGGGGGGGGGGCATTCCAAATTCTCGGTGCGGCCTCTGAGAATGCTCGGTCATAAGTTCTTTTCTTACGGAAGCGCGCCGGTTTCAGTAGTAGATCAGCCTTGCTCCTGGAGGAACGTGATCCTCCCGACAGCGTGAGTTTCTGGGCGAGGTAGATTGGAGATTTGTTGTGTATTGCTTTGTGTGTGATGCATGCCAGCTTGAACTGGATTTGTGCTTCGAAAGGAAGCCAGTTGAGAGCTTTCAAGTGGAGGAGATATGGTCGACTTTTTGGGATCCCGCTATGAGTCTTGTGGCTGCATTTAGACAAGCTTTCAATGGGGCTGTTAAGATGTTAGGGAGCCCAGCTAAGGTTGTGCAACCGTATTCAATCCTTGATATGACCAATACCTGAACTGCTGTTTTGAGGTCTGCTTTATTTAAAAAAGGTTTTAGTTTTTGTAAGTAACTTAAGTGGAACCTAGCGTGTTTTGCCATTGTGTTGATATGTGCAGACATATTAAGGTTTTTGTCCAGAATGATACCCATAAATTTAGTTGACTCCACAATCTTCGGAGTGCACTTTAGTGCAGTGATGAGGTTGAACCATTCTGCAATCAATGCTTTGCTTTTTTTAGGAGTAATCAGAAGGAATTCAGTTTTTTGAGAATTTAGTTTTAGGGGGTTCTTGGTTAGCCATAGAAGTGTTCTTGTTAGAGCTAGGTTCATTGTCTTTATATCATCAGTCGACACAGCCTTGATGTACAGCTGAGTGTCATCAGCATACATATGGAAAGCAATGTTAGCTTTTTGAAGTTTATTTTATTATTTATTTTAAAGTTTTATAGAGCGCGAACTTGACCCGTGAGGGTATCAGAGCGCTTTACATGTTCAAAGAGTTATACAGAATATTGAGCAAATACTCATAGACTTTCAATTGTAAATAGTTCCTGATTATATTTCCGGATCAGGAACAACCCTAAAGAAATTTGGTTTCTTTAACGCAATGAGATACAACAATAACAATCTGGTTGTGACCGGGACTTTGCCTTCCGGGTCTTACGTAGCAGTTCTCATCGTTGTTAATAGAATCGGGCTAACTTGCCTGATTAAGGCTGCTAAAATAGCCCGCGCAAAACCGAGTTTGCGTTCACTTTATTTAAACATCACAACGAGAAGGTGTATATCCGTGTCACTCCTGGCCGGCTGCGGTTTATATAGAAAATCGGTAAGTTTCTGCTAACTTCAATACTTTGATATTGGGGTAGTCATATGCGTTATACGCAGCGTATGGATACATAGCCCCTGTTATTCCTTCCTAGTATGGAAACGGACCATTTTCCTCATATCTGGAGGATCGCCACAAAAACAACGATTTTCGTCTGAAACACAAAATACAGGTACTTAACAACATAGGGGGCATAATTTGGCCATATTGTTTGAGGAAAGTTCCACTTGCCTCATAAATCTGACTCTATCTATCCCCTACTTTTAGTGTGGTAATTAATCTAGCCGATACGGCCAGGAGGTTATAACAACACTTGGGGGCTGATTCCGATCCTGGAAAAACGCTGTACTAACCGTGGTATGGAGCGTTTTCTCCATACAACTCGTACTTGTAAGGAGGCCCCTACAACCTAGGAAGTACGATCCGTACAAATAGACGCACTCCATACAAATTGTAAAAAAGACCATACAACTCGTATATACAAGCGATTCGGATTCGGATTGCTCTGTACGCGACGTTCCCATGTATTCCCAGCAGCAGTTTACAACACGGCAAGTACGATTCGTACAAACGGCATGCGGTACGGCTCTTTTTTTACAAGAGCCAAAAAGTGCGGAAAAAGCCTTGTATGCCCCTAAAACAGTACGAGACAGACCCCCCATGTACGCGTCGTACACCCCATGAATACAGGGGTACGGTGCGTATGCACAGTGCGTACGGATGACATGGAAAGTGGGGTACGTTGCGTACATACGCGATGAAGGGGTACTGGTCGTGTACTCACTGTACAAGCACCGTACCCCAAAATCACCTGTGTACGAACCGTACCCCAAAATCGCATATGTACGCACCATACCCCAAAATCGGCCTTGTACGCACCGTACCCCAAAATCGCGTATGTACGCACCGTACCCCAAACTCGGCCGTGTGCGAACCGTACCCCAAAATCGCGTATGTATGCACCGTACCCCAAAATCGCCCATGTACGCACCGTACCCCAAAATCGTGTATGTACGGTGTGTAAATGCGCGATGTTGGGGTACAGTGCGTACACAGGCGATTTTGGGGTACGGTGCATACATACGCGATTTTGGGGTACGGTGCGTACATACGCAATTTTGGGGTACGGTGCGCACATATGCGATTTTGGTGTACGCACCATACACATGCCTCGCATGTGGGGGGACCCCTGTACGCCTCATACCTCTATAAGACCCGTACCCCGGTATGAGTGGTACCCCCAGAACGAGTTATACCAGGGTATGAGGCGTATAGGGGTTGGCTTCGTTGCCCGGTAGGAGCCATTCCCCGTATATAGGCCATTTTCCATACAAATCGTATGCTGACAAACTGGTACGAATCGTACTTGACGGGTTGGACAGCCTTTTTACAATTTGTATGGTCTTTTTTACAAGTCCGTGTCGTACAGCTTTTCCCGATCCGATTTGTAAGGATTGGGCCAATATGTATGTATTTTTCCCGTACGAATCGTACTACACGGTTTGGAAGGGACTTGTACAATTTGTATGGAAAAAAACTACAAATCCTATTTGTATGGAAAAAAAAATCCAGGATCGGAATCAGGCCCTTGGTATTGATATGTAGCCCCTGTTATTCTTTTCCAGTGTAAGACCGGACCACCTTCCTCATATTTGGAGGATCGTCCTATCAACGACACTTTTCCGCCTGAAACCTAGAACACAGGTATTTAATAATATAGGGGTATACCATTGCCTGAATCAGTGTTACAATTGCCACACGCTTTGGAAATCTTATACCGGCTATCTCTTTCCTGTAGTGCATTATTTAATCTATCCCATGGGGCCAGGAGACCCAAACAACATCGAGTTTTTATTGAAGGTAAATCCCTGTTGCTATGTAATCCGGAATTTTAGAAGTTACTTATTGGTCTCTATGAGACTATATCGCTTTGAACGTATCCTCTCTAGATCTATAATAGTCTTGTTTTTCTGCACTGTGTCATAATAGACATCGATAATTGAGGCAGTAGCATGTTTAATATTAATATGAATTAATCCTGTAGGCTTGAGAAAATATATACATTGAAAGGATTCTTTTGCTGACATTTTCTAAATGCAATGTACATTTTGTTACATCATTGACAACTTCATGGTATCTTGCAATATGATAATAATTGAATAATAATGACCGCACAATAAAGAACAATATTAATATATAACTTCACCCTATAGATTTTACCCAGAAGAAACATCGTTCTCAGAACAGGGATTTTCCCTTGGTTGTATTTCAATAGCACATCCAGCTTACCTGAAACTGTAAGTCTTTCATAAATATTAATTTTAGGAGTTATCCAAATTAAGTCGATTCATGAGAAAGAAACCCTTTTAAAATAGTATCATACACATTTGAAATTGTGTTATCCTTCTTTCTATAGTTTAATCATCTTTATTCTACGGATTATATCATCCATCTCCATTCCTGATAAACTGTTAGAGCAGTAAGTATAATTAAAAACGATATAAAATCACTGTCTTTCATCAATTATCATTTAACTACGGTCATAAAAAAAGTCCTTTGGCCCTTCTATCCACCACTGAACATCTCCGGAAGATACTAGATGCCGGTCAAAGTGCTGCGCTGATATTGCTCGATCTCAGCGCAGCCTTTGACACGGTTTCCCACAACATCCTGCTGAAACGCTTGGAAGACATAGGGATTAGTGACCTGGCCCTCGAATGGTTCCGCTCTTTCTTGACGGGTAGATCCTTCCGAGTCTCAGCTCCCCCGTTCACCTCCCAATCTCACTCAATCGGCCAGGGAGTCCCGCAGGGTTCGGCACTCAGCCCATCCCTTTTTAACCTTTATGTGCAGCCCCTCTCAGCTGTGACCAGGGAATGGGACCTCACGCTGGTGTCGTACGCCGACGACACCCAGCTGGTTATTACCCTCACTGAGGGCCCCTCTATCTCTGCCACGAGATTTAGGGATGGACTGGCCGCAGTCGCCCACTGGATAACGGGCAACTGCTTACAGCTGAATGCAGGGAAAACTGAGGTGCTGCTCCTTGGAAGGAACCCCAGCTGTTGGAGCGACCACTGGTGGCCTTCCTTGCTGGGTCCCATCCCTCCACCTAAAGCTCTGGTAAAAAACCTGAGTGTCTGGTTAGACTCCTCGTTGAGTTACCAAACCCACACTAAAAGAGTGGCTGCTACCTGTGTGGGCTTGCTGAGAAGCCTCAACCCTATCCTTGGCTTCTTCGATCCCAAAACACGTCAGCTTATAGCCCAATCTATCATTCTTTCTCGGTTGGACTATGCCAGCGTCCTACTGCCAGGCGCTAACAAAGCTGAGTTAACAAGGCTACATTGGATACAGAATTCAGCAGCTAGGGCCATAGTAGGTCTCCCTAGAAGATGCTCTGCTAGAGCCACCATACAGAGACTTCATTGGCTCCCGGTTGAATCTAGAATCCATTTCAAGGCCCTCACCACAGCCTTTAAAATCCTCAAAACAGATGGCCCTGAACTCCTTCGTCCTCTCCTAGTACCCTACACTCCCCAACGCAATTTGCGCTCTCTAGGTCAACATCTGGTTGTGGTTCCTCGCACAAAACTCTGCCGTGTCGGGGGTCGCTCCTTCAGAGTCTTGGGAGCGAAACTCTGGAACTCTCTTCCTCCGTACATTCGCCGCCTGGACAATTTATCTGCTTTCCGGAAGGCAATTAAAATCCATCTGTTCCCCCTGCCTTAGCCTTTTGCCTCCCCCCCTCTCAGTTGGTTATGTTCTGATTTCTCAGCGCCGGGACGCCTCGTTGCCGGGGCAGCTGTCGCGCTTTAACAAACTCGTAACAAACTCGTAACAATAAGATTAGCGAGCCTATTGAGACTTGTTACCTGTTATGTTTTACTCTTTTGACTCCATCTCACATTAACATTGGCGCTTTGAACAAGAATGAGCAATGAAATTAGGTCTTTGAACGCCTTGAAATATTAGGTTTTGGATTAAATGACAATGGGAGAGAAATGTTATATTGTGTATATCTTAATTAGCCTCTCTAGTGACTTATCTAAGGACTTGCCTTAATTATTGAGTGTTTTTAATGATTAAAATGTCAAACACAGTTACTTATGTCATGTTATTTTTTATAAACTATCTTGTTATTAGATTATTCATGGCTACTCCAGAAGAAGCGCTGGTCGCCGAAACGCGCGTCGAGAATCATTTTTGCAACTTCTTTTGTTCACTTTCTGTATAAAGTTATTTTCTATATAAAGCAATTGGAATTTTTTATTTTACTGTGATGTTATGTAATGTTGATTTCCCTATGTGATTTTTTACATTTGAGAAACAACTTTTAATCATTGTTTTTTATCTTTGTGTGAGAATAAATTGAAAGTCATTTTAATCTTTCGTCTAGTTATGTTTTCTCCCTTGTCACTTTCCTATTAAGCTCTAAATGTTGAATTGCCTAGGTTGTTACATATTATGTGTTGTTTATCCCTGACCTAGGAATTACCATATTCAAGTACTCAGGGGGTCCTTGTTACCTACGAACTGGCTGCATCACAGAACAGCCTTAGGGAATAGGCTCCGAAAGCTGCAGAGGGGCTCAGCTCATGCATGGGCACCCTCTCACACAAAACCAAGCACTCTGCCTTCAGAATTGATAAGGCCTGCCATAAGAGTGACTGATAGGTTTATGTGTGTGAATGATTAAAGGTAGATACAGGTAGTCTATATCTTAGTAAGGGTGCATGCACCACCTTACTCAGGCTGCAGTAGCAGGCCTGTGGTGCCATTTTGGAAGGCTTCCCAAGGGTGGCATACTACATGCTTCAGCCCCTGGTAGGCCTCTGGGGTACTTAAGCCCTTGATACCTAAGTTACCGTATACTAGGGACTCACAAGGGTAACCCAGTAACCAATTTGGAGTGTACCTAAAGTACATGCAATCATTTTAGAGAGGAAGCAGATAGGCTGTGGTCCTGAATAGCAGGGCCCCAGCCAGATTAAAGTCGAGAAACAGTGAAACACCAGCAAAAATTGGGGGTAACCATAGTAAGCAGATCCCACTCTCCTACCGTGATAATGTCAGTTTGAGAGCAGATCGAGAAAAAGTTCTACCACTCATTTGACTTGTAATTTAAAATCTTTAATGGTGACTACAAAGTTATGATTCTGAAAGAAAACACTATTAGAAAGTTGCCATTCTTGTGCCTAAACCAAAAGTGCCTTTGTACTAATATCCAGAGTCACATGCTTGTGTATAGCTCTCCTGTGGTGTGATGTGAATTCCTTACAGACATGAGGACAAAGGGCCTTGAGTGTTGGCCTGGGTGTTCCTCTCCTTAGCAGGATGACCTGGGGGTTTGTACTCAGCCCTTCTTGAGCTTCAAAGGGTAGCCTGAAGGCTGTGCCTGCCCCCTTACTGACTTCCCAGGATGCCTGTCTTATCACTGGCAAACGCAGCTCATGCCTGGGCATGCCTGCCTTTGTCCCCTCTAGACAGATTAAGGCCTAAACCAGGAAAGGAGGAAGGTTACCCAAAGGAGGTATCCCCAACCATCGGCTAGCACTGGGGCAGAACATTTGTGGACCTGTGAAGAAGATTCAGAAGAGACCAACATTTATGGCGCTGCCCTGAACGGAACAGAAATGTTAGTTTCCTATCCAATGACTATTTTACCAATAATCAGGGTCACTGCAATTCTGGAAGATGACGGCCAAGGTGATTTCCACATAATTATGCATGCGACGCTTTGCTACATAATCCATCATCTGCTGCAAATTATGCAGACTTAAGAAAAAGATTGTTTCTAATTCAAAACGATCAAAGTTACTAAAATGGAGGTGGCAAATGTTAGTGCGCTGTGAAAGGTCATATGCAAAGATTAACTGGCCACTTTTCATTTGTTTATTGCTGAATTTGTGTGTTAAAGTGGTACTAATGAGGTGAAACCTTTGCTCAGACAGTGTTAACATGTGAAAAAATGTCAAAATTATGAAGTAATACTATCACAAAAGTTCTTGCACTACTTAGCATAATTAGCTTTTTCTTTCCACATAATTTAGTTAAATCTGCTGCATAATGTGGTCCTTCCCTGCTGCATGCTTCCAGTGAATCTTCCCATAACTAATAAAACAAAGCTTTATAACTGAGTTCAATTGAAAAAACTCCTCTGCACCAATTTTTAGAAAAGTTGACAACGTTCAACATAAAATCTGATCAGGATTCACAAAGGTGGGGTCTGCCCATTTTTACTGAGTAAATATCAACATACAAGTGTGGCAAAACCTGAAAAGGGAGCAGATTTTACTACTTCGGGGTTATGAAGTCCATAGGGATTGCTTAGCTCTAGAGTGTTTCACTCAGAAACTGCACTTACTGCAAGCAACAACACTCTCTGTGCTGTTAAAAGATGTAATCAAACGTGCAGAAAAAAACGATTCCAGCATATTATTCCACAAAAACCTGGAATGGAGCATCCCCCTCACCCGTCCCAGAGTTACCAATTCCCCTTTATCGATCACTGGGATAGGAGTGCAACAAGTCCATTATGTGTTAGACTTGCAATGGGCGCCCTAATGAAGAATGTTAGGGGGCTGACAGAGAAGTGCTCCATTTAAAAAAGATCACCCAGGGAGCTCTAACTTTATGAGTAGCCCCAACATTTGCACTCCCATTCGTACATTGTTGTGGGCTTATATTTCAGTGTGGTACCCTATAATCTAGCTAGAAAAAGATGGACACACCTTCAATTGAAGCATACTCCTGAAGCTTGTGTATTTAATTTCTGGGTGGCATAAAATAGCTGCTTTCACAAGTGTGAACTGGAGGGTATAGCTGCGGGCAATAGAGGTAATATGGACAGTAGTAGTTCTCTGGTGTGGTAAATTTGATTAGTCCATAACATATTTGAGATTAGGTGCCTCCTGCCATGCATTATAAGTATGAAGCAAATCACTAAGTTATTCCAGGAACATTTAGGGAAGTGATTTCTTTTATAAGGTCTTGGATCTCCGAGAATATCCTTTTAAAGCATGGCAAAGGGTATTTTATTATTATAATAGAGGGTCGCATAATCATCACTCCCTCAAACTTCTTAAATCCTTTGTGTTTTGCTTTTTCATAGGAAAGAGATAGAATGTTTGTAGACATGAAGAATAAAAGTAGAATTTGTAGTGAAAAATTAAATACACCAAAAAGCATCTAGAATTTAGTCACAAAAATACATTAGAATCACGTTAATGTATGTCTAATTAAAAAAATGCTCTCCTTTTTTATTCTGCATCTAAATATATGCTCTTGATGGAGCAAGGACTCGTAAAAGAGCGACGTGCTCGGAGGCTCTCAGTTCCTTTAACTCACTAACAAGTATTAAAGACTGTTTTGTGTAAAAACTAATGTGAACCACATCAACTCGTGTTTAAGTGAAGCTTGCATATGTGTTTACTAACGTGAATAACAAACAAATTTCTATAATGGCTTTAAATGGAAAATCTTTATTGCGCATGCGTCAACTGCATGTACTAGTATGACAAGCTGTTGCTTGGAGGGAAATTATTGCGCATGAGCAGAAGGATCTAATTAGGAGTCTTGAAGACTCCTGTGCTTTACATCTGCTTCCTTGAAACTAAATCGAGTGAAGTTACTAATGCCAATGCGAAGCAAGAATTAATAAATACATTGGGAAAGAGTAGAGATGGGTGGTATACAGTGAAACCATTTATTCTTGAAAGTAACATCTGTCTTTCTGACTTTATCACTAGTGCGTATTTGGGCTTCTCTTGTATGACAGGAGTGAGCTGAGCCATGCGACAATTCCGCATGAGCACTGAAAGTCAACCCGGAAGGATTACTCAAGGGTTTGGAAGAGTACAAGAACGAAGAGTGTCTGAGCCTGGGAACCGGCAGTGAAAAGTTTAAAGAATGAGATCACATGCTAGACTGTTTTACAATTGTTACCGATGAAATGTGAATGTGGGTTGGGAAAATAAAGAATGAATAAAAATCAAGGTAATGGCTTTATGAACAATGGCTTGATAGAATAAAGTGACATATAAGCATGGTGTGATGATCTTTCCCCCCTTGACTGACCAATCAGAATTAGTATTTTTTACAATATTGAAACTTTAGTGGGTAGTACATGAGGAACTAAAAGGTATAATTGAGGTTGGTTTTAGTTAGTTAGTCAGACGTCGATGCTGAAGAGCGCAGAATTCACGATGGTGTTGCTGCGAGAGATGCTATGAGATGCTGATGAAGAATCAAATGCAGAGCCTAATATCCTAAATTATTGGGATTAGAAAGAAGATCGCGGAAGAATCTCCGGGAGGAAGAGATTGTCAGAGACGGGTGTGACACAGTCGTCGGTATTCTAGAGAGGTCATCCATCCTGTTCCGATACCTCTCCTGAAGCCTTTTGTCGCCTGATCTTGCCCGGCAAGACCCTTACCTGCCCTTTGCCAAGGGGGTTGGTCTTCACACCATTCTGAGTAATTATAATTTTGTGCTGCTTGCAGATGTCCTTTTCTCTGCGTGAAACCAAAGTATGTGTTTTATTACATTTTCTTTCCTATGAATGATGGGGATGGAATGTGTATTTGAGATGGTTCACATGCATTTGAAATTTAGATAAAGATTTAAACCTTTCCTGAGTCTGTGGTTATTTACCTTAAGTAAAGAATAGGTAAACCTATGTCATTTCACCATCAACTAGTTCAACTAATGGTCCATCGACCAGAGGAAAGAACTTTCTGATCAGTGAAAGATTAATCAGGAATAGTGAAGAACTAATCTTGAAAACTGTGAAGAAATTTATATAAACTTTGACTCCAGCGGTTTACTCAACTAAGTGTGTGTGTGTTTATGGGCCCAGGTGAGTATATGGTATTGGATTATCTGTTGTTGGTGTGCCTCTGGATCACTCTAACTCAGTGACTGTTAACCTGTTGTCCGAGGACCCCCTGGGTGTCTGCGTCTGCGAGACCTACTTAGGTGATTCACAACGGTTTTACAAAATTAAATAATATTAAAACCAATAAATTAAATGTAATAATGTGTATATACATATAGAAGGAACATTGAAAATGTGAAAAGGTTTTCTATATGTAGTTGTGAACTAAACAAATATTTTAATATTTGAGAATTTGCATTGTGTATGCTTATTTTTGTATTTTTGAGTATCGCTGTGATGTTCAAAACATAAAATTTGTTTAGGCCAGCATCCCGACTTCCAATATTGACTTAGTGAGGTCCCGAGATTCCAGGAAAGATTCAGTGGGGGTCCACAGAAAGCAGAAGGTTAAGAACTTCTGTTTTCCCTTCTTTTTATCTTGGGTGCTGTATCTGGCAGGAGGCTTTGTTACAACTCAAGTGTAATAACTTATTAGCGGTGCACAGCTACCTTACACTCGACTCTTAGAGAAGGGCTTTTATATAGGGATTGCAGGCTGTAATGTATTATAAGCTTCTAATATTCACTTACAGGATTTTTAGGTAGGGAAATTGTATACATCTGATACAAAGTTGCATAATAGGAAATATGTTCTACTTATGGAGCATAAGGGAGTGTAACATATCAGGATTATGTTGTGTTGAAACATTCGTGAGTGGGTAGTAGTTATAGAATAACAAAGGTTGCAGGTTGTTAGGATAGAGGAGCATATAGTCACCATACGATTCCAAGTCACAAGGACACAATGTTTCCAGTTCTGGAGTTGCGTTTTAAGAATCGATTAGTCTGGTATACACAATTTGTTGATTTAAGCACATTTATGAATACACGTTCCCCAGTGCACTGTTATAGTTCCTCATAACCTAGGAGTCAAAGAGGAAGTCCTGGCGATTTGGAGTAATTTCATAATCTGGGAGGTGCATCTTTAGAGCTGTGCTCCCAGTGCCTAAAAGCAGGAGAATTGTAAGTGGCGAATGATGCAGGCTAGAAGCACTGCAGTAGTAGGGCTGTGCATATGTCTATGGATCCCAGTAGTCTGATATCAGGTGTGCAGTAACAAGGATGAGGTTTGCTAAATCATGTTTATTCTGTATACAAGGGATGAGCAAGTAGCATTTCACCACTACATGGAGTATATTCCAATTGTCATCCCCTGGTTCAATAGAGGAACCAACCTATTTCATAGTGCATGACACGGTTGCTAACGCAATTGCTAAGTAATCGAGCACAACGCATACCTTCCCCCTTTATAATATTAACACAAACAAAATAAAGCAATAAAAAATTATACAAGAATTTCTTTGCACAATAACTATGTGGTTAAAACATTACTGTGTTGTAAATCAGACACAACACTTGAAGATATCCTTAATTATGTTTATTGGCAGAACATAATATCTGTGTCTGTTGTTGTGTCTGTGTCTCGAGCCCTGTTCATCATACGTCTAGGCTCGAGCACAGCTGTTCATTATACTTCTGGGCTCAAGCTCTGCTGGGTTCTTGTGCTCGTGCGTACTGTCATTATGTTATGTTTTGAACTTGGGTGGCGTTGGAATTGGTGCGGGCGATCAGTGCTGGTTGGCGGCTGTGTCCGCATCACGTCCATGAATTGGGGTTATGCTGACAATAAAAGCGGTTCTACAAGATTACTGCCTACGTGTATTCAACATAACAATGGCGACGATGGCGCATAATCCCAAAGAGAACCCACAAATTTGTAAAAGAATTTGGATGTCGAGTGGACAATTTGATGAAGAATCACAACAGGAACAATAAGACCGGCTACCACCTGAATGCATCCGATGTAAGTTTCATTTTACGTTTGAAAGGTAAATCAACGTAAAGACTTTGAGTGAGTAAATTACATTAAGGATCGGATGCCGCAGTGTAAATGAAAGAAGTGAAGTGACATAAGGTGATTGCAACCTGGCAAACTTACGTTAAAGGATTGAAAACTAGAAGTAAACAGAGTGATTACTAAAGAACTGATACCTTAAACTGGAAAAGGATTTAAACAAAGGAAAAGTTATTGCTGACTGCGTATTGAATTGAATTTAAACTGATGCCATGATTCGGATTGTATGTCACAAGGAAGTGTGATTGAAAAAAAACTTTAAGTATATTGAAAGAAAAGCTATCCGTCGTGCGAGGATTTAATTGAAAACACCATTACATTAAACAAGATAACAGTACCTGTTGTTGGAACGTGCATTTAATAAAAGCAGGAACGTTCTGCGGAGGAGTGCTTGGTGGACGCTGTTCACGGCATCACACAGAACGTTCTACAGAGGAGTGTTCGGCATCGCGCAAAACGGTGTCAGGGTCACGCATAGGGGCAAGATACGTAACTCCATTTTGTCTGATTGTTAGCGCGTTACTAAGAAACTGTTGCAGCACAAGGTCACGCATCGCGTAGTGAATAAACAACAACCAAGGGTCACGTCTGGGGCTCAAATAAGCAAGTAAAAGACACGTCGGAGCTCAAAGCAGACCTACCTGAGTGTGAGATATTCTAGGAGGTTATTCAACGGTATTACTTCATCAGTGATACACACACTGTGTATCATTTTAGAAATTCATCTGTGACACGCACATTATTAGTCACGCTGTGCGTCATAATTTTGCTGACTTATTCATTGTGCTAATTGAATTTCGATTTATTGTTCTATCTGAATTTTCGTTTTTCCCTGTATTTATATTAAGTGTGAACTCTTTCTAGATACAAGTATAGCAACTACTACGATGAATTTGCCAGCCCCACAGGCATTTCTAATTAGAGATGGGGAAGTATCAAGTCAGAGATGGGAGGAATGGAGGGATTATCTGGTAAATTATTTAGAAACGTTTGAGAGCAAGGAGTTGACCCCTGAAAGGAAGAAGAAGATACTTTTACATTGTCTTGGACCAGGGGGGTTTAGAGTTTATAATAGAATAGAGAAAAAAATGCTAGTGGGGGCGATCTAAATGCTTATTTTGCCCCCACGGTATGTAAGGCTGTACATAGGTTCACATTTTTTCATCTGAAAAAAGAGGCAAATGAAAAGATAGAAGATTATATTGCTTCTTTGAAAAGGCTAGCGTTATCTTGCAATTTTGACACTAATGAGGAGGATTTGATTCGCGATCAAATTGTGATGCACTGTAATAACAGTGGATTGCAAGATAAGTTGTGGGTGAATGGGGATGCTAGTCTAAGGGAAATATCAGCGATTGTTAGCAAAGCCGAGTTGACTACTAGGTGTGCTAAAACCGTGGTTAATAAGGTGAAGGGAGAGAACAGTGATGAGATAATTAAGATAATTAGGGCTCCTGCTCAAAACAAGAGAGAGCAAAATTTAAGTAAGAAGGACCTTAAGGGCAATGCCACAGCTTTTGAGTATAAGGGTGAATGTTTTCACTGCAGTAGCTCCTCGCATTTTGCTAACGACAAAAGATGCCCTCCTGCATTGGGTCAAACATGTGCCTATTGCAAGATGACCTGTCATTTTGCAAGAGCGTGTAAGAATAAAGAAGTAGGGTGCATTGTGGAGCAGTGTGATGAAGAAGATGACTGCGGGGAGCAAGAGTTTAGTAATGAGGTAGTTTCTTATGTGTGTGAAGATATTGACAACAACTGTGACATTAACATTGTGTAGGTTTAGGGTTTAATTTTGTTGTTTTGTTTAGATTAACTGGGAAAGGTATTAAGTAAGTATAGTACAGAGAGTTTTAGTGAGTATTTTAATGCGTTTAATTTTGTTCTAAGAAGGGGGGAGAAGTGTATGGTTTGTGTTTTTGTGTGTGTTTTTGTGTGTGTGTGTCGTGTTTGTTTTTGTGTTGTTGTTGTGAAGAGGGGAGAAGTGTTGTGTCTGTGTCTCGAGCCCTGTTCATCATACGTCTAGGCTCGAGCACAGCTGTTCATTATACTTCTGGGCTCGAGCTCTGCTGGGTTCTTGTGCTCGTGTGTACTGTCATTATGTTATGTTTTGAACTGGGGTGGCGTTGGAGTTGGTGCGGGCGGTCAGTGTTGGTTGGGGCTGTGTCCGCATCACGTCCATGAATTGGGGTTATGCTGACAATAAAAGCGGTTCTACAAGATTACTGCCTACGTGTATTCAACATAACATCTGTCATGCTAGGCAACTGTCAGCTCTCTTTCGTTCTAACTCCCCACACCAGATGATCTAATTTATAGAACCTTCATCCAATCGATGACATGCACAGCGTTCTTTACAAAGTGTGAACTAAAATGCCCAAGCCCACCATATGGCACAAGTACATATTACAACACAGCCCCTCCCTTTCACTTAACAACAATAACAGACAAATAAGGAATGTAATGCAAACATAATATCATCAATATTCACATCATATTAGATATGTCAACATGTTAAAGGTTCATATACACCCTCTCCCTTTCACTTACCAAAGTAATAAAGAGAAAAACGAATGTAATGCAATCATAATATTATATGCAATTACAACATATAGCAATTTTAATATATTAAAAATTAATATTCATAACATAAACATTAGCAAAGACTGAACTACATACATTGCATGTAACTGCTAACACATATGTTGAAGTTGATTAACAAACATTGTACAGTACATTCTCATGGAAAGTGACACAGCAATAAGCAATAAAACCTATTCCCATACATAATCTCCCCACCATGCTGTCGGTCTGCTCACATGAGCAGGACAGGAACCAGTGCTCTGACCTGCACCAGCTGCATCATCACAAGTCTCATCACCATGATTATACTCTTGAGATTCGTTGACATCGCTGTCTTTAATCAACAAGCACCCTGTTCATCCTACTTATTTCAGGTGGTTTAACCACACCATCTCCTTTCTTTTGAAATAATACCACTCATCTAAGATTCCATGTCTGAACATTCCCTAACTTAACTCAACTCCCTCCAACTTTTATGGTTTCATAAGGTCAACAAAATTTGGTAAGACAACTACTCACAACACCTCACTTTCACTCAATCACCTACTTCAATTAATTGTTTAGTTCTTGAAGTGTCAGTTACATCCTCCAACAATTTCATCTCACTTTCACGCAACCAAGAAAGAACTAACTTAGGTGCTCATTAGGAAGGCGTAGGGCCCGCCACCGCCAGCCGTGCGGTGGTGGGCCCTCCGCCATCTGGCTGGCAATTTCGCCCCTCTCATTACGATGGCAAGGGAATCGTTCTGCAAGCGTGGCAAGCGCTAAGATCGCCCACCATGCTTCTGCCACAGGCAATCGTTAAGATTGTCTGGTGGAGCAGAAAGGACATTGTATATGCTGGCGGTGCCTAGCAGGCACAGTCCGTCAGATTACAATGCTGGCTTCAGCCAGCCTTTCCATGGTGGTGCAACCGCCAAGGAAAGGATGGCCATGTTTGGATTCCAGGGTCCGTTGCGGGCCTTCTCTGTGTTTGGGGCGGGGGGTGGTGCACTGGGTCATTTCCCAGCACTAAGTAGCAGGCACTGCATTGTGCCTGCCACATAGTGCAGGGAAATGCAGTGCATGCCATATTAACATTGTGTATGGTGCCGCAGCCAGCAGCACCGTCCGCAAAGTTAAAGGCCCAAGATGCGGCCGCCACCCTGGCTGCATGACTGGCGGCTGATCCCAAACACCGCAACGATGGCGGGTGGACTCAGGTCTGCCCGCCATCGTAATGAGCTCCATAGTTCCTGGCTATCTACCAAAGCTCAATTCAAAAGGTGTTTTCCCAGTACTTGAATTCAAAGTAATTTGATGTGCCCATAACATATCCTTGATTGCTTTTAGGCACAGCTAAGCCTGCTTTGTGCCCTTCACAAAACGATTAAATCGTGCAACCTGGCAATTACGCTGAGGGCTCTAAAGAGAAGTACAAATATGATTCACAAAAATGTCTTCATTTCAAAAGAAGTAAGTTGGAATCAGTTATACATAATTAACTTGGAAGGTATACCTTCCCTTCTAAATATCTCCCCCATTACAGCTATAGTAGCTTTGGACAGGACTTAACATCAACACACTGCTGCATATTTCTCTTGTTCAGGACAACAAAGAAATGGACCTATGAAATCTAAACATAGCTTCTACAATACCATTTCCGCATCAGTGATTATTGATTATGTTCTGTTACCCTTAGACTGACTCACAGTCTTTTCTCTGAGTTCTTGCATACCACACACTTTTCAATCCATTCCTTGATTTGTGCATCCAAATCTTTTGACAGTGAGGGTTACCCCTAAATGACCCTCATGGGTTAATTGTATGAGTTTTTCTCTGACAATTGCAGAAGGTACAACCTTCTCTCCTCTTATGACCAGGCCATTTCTAACTAACAAGTACATAAATTGTTGGAACATGCACTAATGTGAGGAACTAGAATTGTAAGGTTGTAGCGTGCCTCAGGAGTATCAGGGTGTGATCAGGGTGTGAGTTAAAGACACATAGGTAACGTCTCTTAAGTAAGAGACGTTCCCCTGGGCACAGCGTGAAGCCTGCCAAAAGCAGGATTTATAAATCTCAATGAAAGTTGTGAAGAAAAGATGATGATGAATTAATCATTTGTCTTTATTCATACAATATTGTAGCTCCATAACAAGAATAGTTCATCTAAAGATGCATTAAGCCATCTGGTCGTTCAAACAAATCTCCAGTGCAGTAACAGCCGTTCGTCAGGGGAAAATATCTACAAAGTGAAATGAGCAAAGATGTAAAAAAGGACGCCAAGCAAACAAGGTATTTACCCTAGAAAAAAGTAAGTATGAACTGTGTTAAGTAAATAAAACAGTGCATATTGTGTTAGGCAAGTGCATGTGATGTTACCCTTACAGAGCTAGGAATGATGGATAATCATGGTGAAATCTAGCCACGGAAAAGTACCAAATGGTATGGGGACGACATTCTTTTTTACAAGAGACCCACTTACTGGGTATCAAGGCCCTCTGTCTTGCCAGTTTTGGGTACCACACCATATACCACACTGGGTTTACCAGGGGTTCTCGGGGACGGCCATTATCATTCATCACCGCGTCCCCTTTGTTCACACAATAACCTGGCTAGATCCCGGCGGCCGTTATGTCCTACTATCGAGTACACTCTATGGGGAACATCCTAACCTTGTAGTATCCAGGCCCCCCCCCCAACATTAAGCTTCACCTTTGTTCAAAAATTAACTCAATTGTGGGGAGAATTATCCGACGACTTGACACTCCTGGGCGGGGACTGGAAGGACACCAAGACAGAGATGGACAGAGGCGCACGCCAGGGTGGGAAACACCAACAGACAGATCCAAGCTTCACCTCTTAGCTACTACACTGGGTTGGTCAGATATTTGGCGTGATTTCCACCCTTCTGAGCCCAGCTGCTCATACATGTCCGCAGTCCATGGATCCCTGTCTTGCTTGGACTATATGTTTATTCCCCGTAGCTACATCCACTGTGTCTCTCAAGTGCTGTATCTTCCCTGGGGTCTTTCAGAAGATCACTCTCCAGTCCAATGCTTGCTCCGTGTGCACTCTTACAAACCTCCATTTAGGTGGAGGATGTCCCGTTGGTATTTAGAGACTCCGTCCCTGGCGGACTCGGAGTATCTTAAATTTAATGAGGCCTCGACTCCTTCAAAATGCATGTTATAGGAAGCCTTGAAGCCTGCTGTTCGTGGGGCTGATATTAGTTTCTGTGCCATGGTTAAACGTAAATGATTGGCACAGCTGCTGGATTTGGAGGACCACCAGAGGACCCTGGAGGCACAGTGCCTCACAGACCCAAACCCAGCTCTTAAAAGTGCCCTACTGCAGGCACAACAGTCTGTACAGCGCTACCTCATGGGGGAGGCCAAAGTAATTTGGCTAGCATCGCAGCACCAAATTTATCAATGGGGAGATAAATCAAGCAAAATGCTCCATAAGCTTTGCCAAGTGGCAAAGTCACTGGCCAGTGTTCCGGTGCTTCGAGACCATAGTGGCGACTTGTGTTCATCTCCTGAGGTGGTAGCTATAGAGTTTGCACAAGATATTCCCCCTCGTAGGCTCACAGATATCACATACGACAAGCTTGACGCCCCCATAACCATAGACAAACTCAGTGAAGCACTGACGGCCATACACCTGGGCTGTGCCCTCGGACTCAAACGTTTTTCTATGGGATTCCTTAGACTGCACATGAACACATTGGGTCCCCACCTGCTTGATGCCTTACATAACGCTATCAACCACTCCCTCTAGATTGGCGACAATCTGTGATTATCCTCTTAATTGAAGCCAGGCTGCTCGCCGGAAGATACCACGTCATGCAGACCTATTTCTCTCATCAATTCGAGCCTAAACTTCTAGGCAAATTTCTAGCTGACCGCCTCAGATCCTATATACAAGACCTGATCACACAGGGCTTATGACCCCATTGCTCTATGCACCATAACATCGGAATGGTGCACACTGCCATGACAAGAGCCCCGGAACTTGGGCACCCTGCAGCTATATTGCTCGCAAACATCGAGAAGCTGGTTGTACTTCTGGATGCCATTAACTTTGGTCCACGCTTCATAGCATATGTACGCCTACTATATACCGGGCTAACAGCCTCGGTTAGAGTTGCAGGTAATTACTTGTTCCCCATTTCACATAAGCCGTGGTACAGAACAGGGCTGCCCCCTGTCGCCATTATTGTTCGCCCTTGCCATAGAACCTCTGGCGGTGTGGGTGCGAAGCGACCCGGTGCTCAGAGGCTTTGAATGGGCCCCGTCTATATCTGATCGAATAGCGATGTATGCGGATGACGTCCTCTTTTTTATGACCGACCCATTGCTCTCGGGGCTCTGCATCCTCCAGATCCTTCGTGTATTTGGCCAGATCACCGAGCTTCACGCTAACCCCTCCAAGTCCGTACTGTTCCCGGTGTGTCGGCATCAGGGCTGTGGGATGTGGGCTGAGCGATTGTCTCGTGCTACCACTGCATTTAAGTATATAAGGTATTTTTATGTCACCCTGTCTAAAAACCTTGTGGGCTCACAATATTAATCCACTCCTCAAAAGCCTCAAAGATGAGACTGCAGTTTGGTCTCTTCTTCTGCTTTCATTATATGGGCGCTCAGAGATTTTTAAAATGGTCTCACTGCCCAGAATACTCTATAGGCTGCAGAATTTCTTATATGCCATACCACTGGCTTGGTTCGCACAGGTAAATGCCATACATAATACATTTCTCTGGCAGGATGGGGCAATATGGTTGGCATTGAGGACATCTACGCAGTCAATGTACTGCGGCAGCACAGCAGCAGCAGACGTATATGCTTATTATGCGGCTTCCCATCTACTAATTGTCAATGAGTGGTGCTATAACTCACCCTCGGACCCGGCTTGCGTGCTGGACCATATGGCAATGGGGAGTGTTCCCCTCCTTCACCTCCTATATAGTTCACAGAATCTAAATTTCCTACCACCTGCCAGTAGCACAGTGATTCCACTCTGGCGGGTTACGGTTAGGATGATGGGATGGCACGGCCACCTGACTCCGGCGCCCCGCCGTGGCATTGAACCCCCTGCGCCCGGTGGCGGCACTTGTGGGTTTTCGCGAGTGGGACCTTGTGGGCATAACCACCCTGGGGGATGTGGTACGGGGCACCATATTAACATTGTTTCAACAGCTCCAGGCAGAGTTTCAACTCCATAAGACTCAATTCTATAAATATCTCCAACTCAGGCATGCACTCACTCCCCTACTGCGGCCGGTTGATACTCTGCCAGAATTTCACCCTCTGGAAGGACGTTTATTAATGGGTGACTTGGGTGCTCACAAGACCCGCCAGATCTACCAAGCTCTGATGACGCACAACCACACAACACTACATAAGACCAAACAGGCATGGCTAGAAGACATACCAGACTTAACGGATTATGATTGGACGGAAGTCTTGGCTAGCCCCTGCGGTGCAGTGGTTTCAACACTCTACCGGCTTATATAGTATACATATATACACCGTATATACTACACTCGATTTAGACTCTGGAAGATGGGCGCCATTCAGTCCCCTATATGTTTGAGATGTGGGGTGGAAGATGAGACCTTCATACATAATGTCTGGGGATGTACAGTGCTGCCACCATTTTGGCGGAGGGTTGTGGCATGCCTGAGCGAGGTGTTGTCATGGGATCCCCCATTTGAACCGTAATGACTGTTACAGCATAGTACTGATGGTATAGGTGGGAACCGATATAAGCAGCACCTATCATTTTTAGCCATCACCATTGCAAAATTAGACATTGCGCAGCAGTGGAAAAGTGCGGGTTCCACGGCGATCGGCAGCTGGAAAATGCCATTGATGACTGTATGAATGCAGAGATTGCTGTTTTTCAAGCTCGTGGCTGCCCCCAAAAGCATAGGAAATTATGGCTGAGTTGGGGGGATTGCCGGGGCATAGAACTACCCCCTTGTTACTCCAGCCCCTAATGGGCTGTGTACCCCTGATGTGTGTGGTCAGTGTACAACCAGAAACACCATTCTAAACCTCCAGACCGTATATTCAATTGTTGAAGTATAACTTGGTGCGATCTGAGATGAACTGCACAATGTTGTTTTTGTTGAATTTGCAGATTTTTCTGAAATTGCGTTTAGAAGTATGCATTGTCACATTTATCCATCAAAATGTATCCTCATGGGCCAATGCCCAGTATAGATTGTGTAAACTCAATAAAATATATTATTAAAAAAAACAAAAACATAGCATCATATGATGCTTTGTCAGGTAGTCTCGATAAACAATCTGCTATTTCGTTTTTATAGTTGGTTAGGTACTGTATCTCAAAATCATAATCCTGAATTTTTACAGCCAACCTAGCTAATCAACCTGAACATTTGGTTGTCTCATTTGGGTCCAAAGCTTGCAATAGTGACTTATGATCGGTTCTCAAACTAAACCTTCCACCCCAAATGAAGACACAAAAATAGTTAGTAGCCCAAGCAGCTGCCAATGCCTCACTTTCAATGACCGTATAGTTCTTTTCTGCATCAGACAATGAGTGACAAACAAAGGGTACTATTTTTACCGCTCTTCCAAGCATTTGTGGTAAAACAGCTCCTATTCCAATAGCAAGCCAAATTGGAAAGTAACCAAAATTTCTGTCTGCATGTGCAAAATCTGTTTTTAATTTCTCAATGGCTTCTTTCTGTGACTCTCCCCATTCAAATGTTCTTCCTTTCTTTAGTAGATCTCTGAGTGAAGCTGATTTGCTTGCAAAGTCTCTAACGAATTTAGCATAGTATTCCAAAAGCCCCATGAATAATCAGAAAATTCCCCCTGAGCACTCCACAATAGTCAGTATTAAGAGTACACAATATCGTTAGAACAAAAAAAAAACTCCAAGTACAATAAATGTGGAAATCCCAATAGTTCTTATTGTCCTGTTCTAGTTGATATCCACTCGATCAAATTCTTGAAGGAAAAAACACCGGGGCTCAAATGTTCAGTTCTGATAATCAGTCCAAACGGTATTTATTAGTAAGTTTCCAATTGCAATTTTCTTCGCTGCCAACACGTGTTTCGTCAAGCATTATTTGCATGCATCACTGACTTCATCAGGGCTGCAACCCAAGAAAATGTAATTTAAAAGGATTCTGTAATTTAACATAAATCAGAATCTACCACAATAATCACCATCGACCTTAAAGTCCGAAAAAGAGAAGGAGTAAAAAAATGTGTTTGTAAGAATTATGTACACCGAAAAGTAATGTAGTGTAGTTCCTATATTCCCAATAGGCTCTGCACATTGGAATAACATAAACGATAGTGTAGACGTAGGACTTAGGTCGACTATGTCTCTATTGAATATGTTAGACTTAATTGTGTGTGCCAGCTAGCTCAGAGGTCACTAAAAACTTTCTCGAATACACAAGAAGTGATTAGTTTCTGACAACCATATAACATGACAACTTTGTTCCCCCTGAAATAAGGAATATCTCAAGAGTTGCGCTAACAATAGATGGCTATTTCACTCAGTCAATCGTGCATGCTTCTTTTCACCAGGGTTTTTGCAGAAAAATAGAGAGACAGGCGTTTTCAATAAAAAGGTTATTTATTGAGCAGTCTTCTTTCTCATGCAAGAGAATTGAATTGCTACAATCGTAATACTTGCTATGAAGTAAAGTGCGCACAGTAAAAAGAGTATTATGAAATAATACTGTAAAAGCATATGGTTTCTAAGCCATAAGATACATAAAATAGATAAAATACATACAATGATAAATAATGACTAAAAGTACTCAACTGGTGCATCTAAAATACGCCTACCCCGGTGTACCTAACCTAAGTCTAGCACAAGGGAAGAAGTAAGTGAGGTGTAGCTTGAGTTAAATAGTTTCTGCCAAGAATCTATCCAAGAATTCTCTAAGGGTCTAATCAGCTCCGTACCTTGGTTATAGAATGAAGGAGGTCTTGTATCTCTCTCTCAGGACTCGATCTCCCAGTAACACGCAAGGGTAGCAGGTAAACACTGGAGCTGGATTTCTCGGCAGGAGAAAAAACAGCGTCTCTGTCAGTGCGTCAGAGGGAGGGTCGGCTTTCTCAGGCGCTTGCAACAGCAGGGCGTCGGGCAAGTAGTTAGTCGATCTGCTCCAAAACCACTGTGTGTTTGCTAGGGCAGATGTGGGCATATTTAAACCTGGAAGGTGCCGAGTTTGACGTAAGGGTGGACATAATAACGTCACTAAGAACTCGAAGTTCTTTACACGATCCAGGAGTTCTGAGACAAATCAATACTGAAGCAGGGGGAAGTCCCGTACTGCTGAAGGCTGGCTGGCTTCATGAACTTGTTGTACTCTAGGAGCCATGCTGTATTTGGACTGTACTGGCCGTGTCTAAATATGGTTATGATTCTTATGCCTATATAAGGATATGATAAGTTATACCTATATAAGGGCATGAATTGGGAAATTTACACTAAAGCCCTAGATACGTTACAACAGTAAAGTTGGTCAAAATAGGCCCAGAACGTGCTGAAAAGTTTAATAAATCACCATAAAAGTGATACAGCCCACAGTGCATAAGAAAGCCCGAAAGCCAGACAGTAAATTAAGGTAAACGTTACCTCTAGAATAAGTCCATGTGCCATACTAACATGTATGGCCACTAATAAAGTAAAGAAAACCTGGGTATAAAATAAAAGAATGCCGTTTTAAATATTGCATCTCGTCAAAAATCGTCTTAGATATTTTGCAACTAAGTCATCCAGTAATCATTTACTGGAATGAATACTCACTCATTGTACTGTGATCCAAGTCAAATATTCTTACTATTCTATTATTGTAAGTCCTCACAAGATCCAATACCAAAAGTGACACTCTTTTCTTTTATAAGGAGTCCTCACAAGATCCAATATCAAAGGTCACACTTCAGTGGGTATCGTTATCTGTGAGTATATAAACAATAACCATATTTCAGACTACCCGTACCCTAAATGAATCCTCTAATATATATACATCCAAAGCACAAACGTATCTCACCTCCAGTATCCTTGATTTACGGCATGAAATAGTAGTTATCCACAGTAATCCCACTCATGAAAATATCGAAGTGACAAAGGCAGGTCAAACTCAGAAACACGAGTACTTGTTTCTCTATAAAGAAAAAGAATAGGAGAAAAACAGCTTTAAGTATCCCTGATCTAGTAACGGCTATCGTAATAGGAATAATATCAGGGTGCTCAGAAATAGAATCCTCACCGGCTCAAAATACATCGTGACCCTTCAATAATTCTCCCGCACTGACGTTCTACGTGGGCGCCATCTTGTTTAAATATCTTCATGCGTTCGGCGGATTAACCATGTCCGCCATCTTGTAGTAGGCAAGTATCCTAATTAACAAATGTACGCGCATTTTGGGTTTCGATTAAACTCAAAATATTAACATAACAACCAATATAAGCAGAATGGATGCTCTTACATTATAGGACACCCAAAATATAATCAAAACTGAATTTTATCGATTGGGTATTAACTCGATAAGGACAATAAGAAGTACTGGGATTACCACAGAGTTTTTTTTTTGTTCTAACGATATTGTGTACTCTTAATACTGTCTATTGTGGAGTGCTCAGGGGGAATTTTCTGATTTCTTTGTACCCAGAGTTTCTTTGGGTCCTGTGGGATAGATTGGTAACCTATCCCTCTTCCTTCGAAGCACCTATATGTAATTGTACTATTTATGGGATTACTCTGCCTGTACTAGTGTTGTGCGCTTGAATTCATACCTGGTTACCTTTTCTTTACATTGCCCCATGAATTAACTCAGTTTCTCCTTGTCATACTGAAATTGTGCATTCACTATGGCACTGACCAAGTTCATTTTAGGCTTTATTCTTTCTCCTATGATAAGATGCCCTATATAATCCACTTCCGTGGCAGAAACGGTGCACTTGTCTTTCCATATAGCCATACCAGCCTCAGCCATGTGATTCAAAACATTCCGCAATATCTCATTGGGATCCTCTTCATTTTCTCCATAAACTAAAATGTCATCTTTGAAGAACACCATATTATTTAAACATGCCAATATGTTAGTCATTAGTCTTTGAAAAACACTGGGCGCAAAGGAGTGACCAAATAGTAGTCTATTGAACTGATAAACACCCTTGGTGGTAATAAATGCAACTTAAGTGTCTAGAATCTGGATGCATTTTTATTTGATGGTATGTACTCCTGAGACCTAATTTAGAAAAAAAAGCTTCGCATCCACTGGTTCAATGATCTGTTTCTTAATCATTTGATCCAGAATAGGTCTTACTTCCTTACGAGCAGCCAAAGGTACTTTTCCTGCGGTGCGTTTCACTGGCATAGCATTTTATTTTAAGATTATTTTATGTTGAAAGTTTTTTGCTTCTCCTACTCTATCTTCAAATACTTAACACATTTGTTTGAGCAATCCATCTAATTCTCCATCATCAATTACAGAGACTGGATCTGTACCACACAGGTTTACAATTATGTGTAGGTCATACTGGTGGGACCAACCTAATATTGGAGGACCATCAGCTGCCACATTGACTTTTCCTTTTGTAATGCATTGTTTAAATCTGATATCTGCAATGAAATACCATAGTACACTAATATCAGCTCCCTGATATCCCTTTAAATTTACATCAGACACCTTCAATGTTTCCTTAGGCCAAACTGCATCAAACATTTGTTTGGGAATTGCAGTGTACAAGGACCCCGAGTCTACCATCAATATAACTTCTCTATTATTAATTTTGAACTCAGCCTTAGGACGTACCTTTCTCTATCCCTGTTTATGTTTTTGTCAATTAATTACCAATACTCTATGATCCACACAATCCTAAGCCTCTTCCAGATCTGCCATTTTTTGTTAGGTGCCCTGCAGACACTTGCAAAATGAATTACCCTTTCTTCTGCAAAGGTGACACTCTTGTCAGTAGCAAAACAAAACTTTGAATTACCCATGTGCGAATAACTACCACATCTGTAGCACAAACGAGTTACCAGGACTTTCTTCACATTGGGTAATGAGTTAGGCTTCTCGTTGGCACCTTTCTCAATGCATTTATTTTGATTGGTGTTTGAGTCAAAGTTTTTTTTACTGCATTGACCTACAGTCTGAGAAGTTTAAACCCATGACTCTGCATCACTTCCATACATTTCTTCAACTCTTCCACAATTTTGGCAATTTTAATAGTGAAGGGTCACTTGCAGCCAACAGTCTAGTCTCTCTTGTATCTTCTTACTATTGCATTGAACAATCAATTGATCTTTGATCATTTCCTCTGTCATCAAGCCAACATTTGCCTTTTGCAGCAAGTTCCCTCAATCTAGCCACAAAATCATTAATCGCCTCACTTGGTTTTTGGGGTTGGGTGTAAAACTTGTGACATCTTGTTACAACATGGTTTAGGCAAAACAATTTTGCAGTCATAGTTTAGCTTCTTTGTAAACTTCTACTAATGGATCACCATTCTCTTCACTCCCCCCTGGCAACGATTTGAGTACCTACTGGCAGGTGTAGCGCCGCAGCCAGGGCGACTGACTTCGAAATCTGGTGATTACCGATCGATCCCGGTGCCTGGGGCAGGTGGGTGCAGATCTTCCGGACTGCTCCCACCGCCTAGAGACGGGTAATTTTTTGCGCATAACAAATGTGGATTATTATTATTCAGTGCCGAAAAACCCCACTAAAATTGCTTTCTTGTGAATTAGTGGAGTGGAACATTTGTGTCTCCCAGTGCAAAAATATAATTTTCAAATATTCCAGTCCAATCCTCTCCTTCAAAGGGCAGATCACCTTGCTGCTTAAGAAAAGGAGGAAGCGCAGTAAAGGAGTGGCTTACATTCTTGTTGCAGAAAAATTACTGAAGAAAAATTACTGAAGATCTGCACAAACAAATAAAATAATAACCACTAGATGGCACTGTTACTTCATAAAACAGCCGTAAAGCTCGGGAGCCCGAATCACTCTTGAAACAGCTCCCTCTTTGCACTAGTCAATTGAACCCTGGGAGTAGGAAATACACAGCTCGATGTTTGTAAGAATTATAAGTGGAAACGTGCATCAGATTAAAGTGGTAAGAATATCTTTTGACAACTTCTAACCTTGGGCACAGTGCCAATAATAAATGAGTATTTTTTTCCTTTATTTAACTTGAAGATATCCCCTCCGAACTTGGTTTAGAGCAGAGCCCAGGCTTCACACTATAAACTTTCAGAGACAGAGTTCCTCCTTACACAGTTCTGCGCACGAAAACAATAACAGCACTTCCACGAATGAGTGAACTCTCTCCCACCAACATTTGAACATAGGACAGTATATGAAGGCCAGGGATGCTTCACTTACTAGCATAAATTCGTGGTGTGAAGAAATGACTTTGCTGTTCCAATAGTCGACACAGCAGGGTGACACAGGTCATTCTGCCAATTTCACCATGCATATACCAGGGGCCAGGTACTCATCACCCCATCCTCATCATCAAAGAAAGCGATACAACACTTGTAGATCTCCTTAATTATGTTTATTGGCAGAAAATAATAACTATATCCATCACACCAGGCAACTGTCAACTCTCTCCTGTTCTAACTCCCCACATCTGATGACCTAATCTATAGAACCTACATCCAATCGATCACATGCACAGCGTTCCTTACAAAGTTAGAACAACTGAAATGCCCAACCCCAATATCTGGCACAAGTCAATATTACAAGAAACTTGAAAATACATTGCACAACCCTACACTGTGTTGTAGCTCTATGGGTGTCCCAGTACTGGCTGTGCAGAGGTTAATGTAGATCGAATTTGAGGTGGATTGATAGAGAGTGGAAAAGAGAAAAGGTGCAGGTGACAACTGAGATAGGGTGATCAGATGTATGTGGATCGAGGGACTCAATACGCAACGAGTGCTGTGAGGGATGGTTGAGGTGCATTGATAAAGCTGCTGTCAGTCCCCTTGCAGAATGAAATGTGGCAAATATGAAGATTAATATGCTGGCCACTATATACGAAATGGGAGGGGATGTGGGGTAACAGCCAGAGCTTCTGACTTTGGAACTGAGGAACCAGGTTTGAATCTCGGCATCAAATCAACATTCGGGGCAAATCTCTTAGGGCCTGTTTCACAAGGGCCTCCGCACTCGTGGCGGAGACCATGCAGTTGTGGGGGAGTCTCCGCATTCTGACGTAATCTCTGCAATGAGAATTCTCATTCCTGAGATTCCTCATTGCGGAAATTCTACCCCAAGTGCAAGACTTCCCCACGACTGGAAGGCATCCGCCACGAGTGCAGAGGCCCTTTGTGAATCCGACCTGTATCTCCCCGTGCCTACCAAAAATGAATGTATTCTTGTGTAATGTAACTGGTGCTCATATAAAGTGGTCCAATACAAAAATATTGACTATAAAGTATCAATGTAAAAAATATTGATGTATACAATATCTACTTTTATATAAATATGAAACATAACAATATATATTACATATATGAAATACTAAATATCACTTTAACAAAATTAAATACATTTAATATGTTTTAATAAAATATAACAAATAAACTTAATTAAAAACGCACACACATGATAATGTATATATACATGTTTACTCACACAATTAATAAGCTATTATTTTTAATTTATATTAATAGTTTAAAATAATATACAAAATTAAAATATATATTAAAGATTTAAAATATAAAAAACAAAAAACTATAATAAATTAAAACATTAACCTATTAAAATTATTTAAACTTTAATTTCAAGATACAATCAATGCAACAGTAGAGAAAATGTTGGATAGCAAAGCAGTAAAACTAACAATTCCCACTCCAAAGAGTGCAACAGTAGAGAAAGTGTTGGATAGTGAAGGGGTAAAAATTACTATTCCCACTCCCCTGAATGCAACAGTAGGAAAACTGCTGGATAGCGGAGGGGTAAAAACCTTTTATTGTGAGTCCAGTGAGTACAACACTAGGGAAAGTGTTAGACAGCGGAGGGGTAAATATTACTATTCCCACTCCAAAGAGTGCAACAGTAGAGAAAGTGTTGTATAGCGGAGGGTTAAACTTTTATATTTCCACTCCGCTGAATGCAACACTAAGTGCTGGGTCACAGAGGGGGAAAAAATGTGTTCCCACTCCAGGGTGTGCAACAATAGGGGAAGTGTTGAATAGCGGATGGGAAAACATTACTATTCCCACTCCAGTGAGTGCTATAGCAGGGAAAGTGCTTGATAGCAGAGGGCTAAAAAATACTATTCCCACTCCGGTGAGTGCAACAGTAGGGAAAGTGTTGCATAGTGGAGGGGTAAAAATTACTATTCCAACTCCAGTGAGTGCAACAGTAGGGAAAGTGTTGGATAGAGGAGGGGTAAACATTATTATTCCCACTCCAGTGAGTGCAACAGTAAGTAAAGTGCTGGATAACGGAGAGACATAAATAACTATTCGCATTCAAACAGTTTAAAAAAAATCATAAAAATATTAAGAAAATTAAAAAAAAATACAAATAAATAAACAATATTTAAAAAAACGAAAAATTAAATATACTATATATAAAGAGAAAACATAATATTAACTACATACAGCGAAAAGCTACAAATATTATATAAAAATAAAATAATGAATAAAATTAAAAATATATAATTGTTCTAAACTAGGAAATATTTACAACTACAAATATTAATCAATACATAAATGTATTTCTTTTATTTCCTACCCTATAACGCCACACCAATTGACTACACACACTTTAACACTATAATATCCACAAACACACTTAAATTAAACTATAAATTAATAGGACACAATTAAACATAGATTTAAATGAAAAACTATTACTGTTAATAACTAATAATAAAGTAATTAAATGTATTTCATACCCACCCGTTACCCCTTTAAAAGTAAAACCAACACACACAAAAATTTAAAATTCTCCAAAATAAATATCAAATAATTAACATTAATTAACAACTATATATTAATTAATTAAACACAAATTGCTTCCTACATTTTACGCCTATAAACAGCAGAACAAACACCTAAAATTAATGACACAATTTCCATAATGAATTACCAATTAATTAATTAAGATTATTCACAACCAATTATTAAGTCATAACTTAAAAATAAATTACTTCCTTCCTTTTACACATATGAACACCCCAACATACACGTAAAATTAATTACAGAGTTACCATAATTATTAACCACTTAATTAATAAAATTAAATAACAACTAATTATTATTCATAAATTACAAATCAATTACTTCCCATCCTTTGCACCTATAAACACCAGAACACACACATAAAATTAATTACACATTTGCCACAATTAAGTACCAAATAATTAATTAAAATTATTTAAGTACCAATTATCCATTAATTATTAATAAATTACTTTACACATTTAAAAATATAAATCTCAATTAAACAAATATTAATAAATAAAAAAACGAATGAATTAATTTATATAACTAAATTACTTCCCACCCTATTCCCCTATAAACCCACAACACGCTACGGAGTTAAAAACGCAAAATTCAATTGTTTTTTTAAATAAATATTAAAAGTTTAACACATATATTAAAAATACAAAAAATTCTTATACAAAAAAACATACATCACAGACATATAAAATGTATATGAAAATACATCACATTCATTTTTAAAAAACGATATTTTTACCAACTATATTTTTTGCAAACGATATTAAACACTTCAATATTTTTAAAAATGATATTACTTACCTTAAGTCGATATTTTTGAAGACGATATTCTTGCTGTCTATGTTTCTGAACCACAATCTTTTTTATTCGATATTTGTGCAACTCAATATATTTTATTTGATAGTCTGTCCCAGCACTGAACAGCAAGGGGTGCTGCTTAGTCGAGAGCGTGTAGATGTGTGGATCTGTCCCTTTAGTAGGGTAAAAACGAGTGCTGCAGGACTGAGCTGTCCTGGAAAGAATAGAAGTGGGGCCAGCTACTGAAATTTCAGGGTGAGTTGCAGGGCAGAGCTGTTGCATTTGCGTATTTTCTCCGAAAATGAATGGTATGCTCTTGGCTAAGACATAAGTTTGTTGGTTGAGCTTGGCAAGGTGTCTCTCCTTGTATGGCCAGGGTGTATGCTGCTCAGGATAGATGTGTACTGGGAGAGCTCTACATGGAGCCAGTAAAAGAATATCGGGAAATGCTACAAATTAGATTTTAGGTTTGTTGCTAAAACTACAATAGTACTGTCAGAGCAGTGTGTGATTCTCACTACTGGGATTTTGAGCTGACATAACGCAGGTACACTGTATAGCAGTGTACGGATCTCTATACTGCAGTAATTGAGGATGCGACATGGACAGTTTTAGGAGCATTTCCAGAAGGATGTATGAGTTTCAGCACTGGAGAAGCTGGTGCTATTACAGGTAAGAAACTAGCTTTAGGACCTCGTTGCTCGGTTTACAGGATGTGTGATGCATCATAAAGCAGGAATAGGGAGTAGCAAATGGTGCTGCAGTTTGGATATGAACTGAAGTACAACAGCAAGAGATGTGTGTAGAACAAAGGTTCTGACATAGCTAGTACACTAGCTGCAGACTAGAGTTAAGAGGCATTGAAAGAGCTTTATAAATATCTAGTTTTGAAGTAGCTGAAGGTTGAGCAGGACATCATTGATATCAATTTGTGGAGATGTGTGTAGAAGAGAAGCCCTGGGAAATGTATGCAGGTTACAAAACAACACTCGCATCTAAAAAAGATTATAGAATTGGTTTCAGAATCCTGGACACATTTATGGTAAATGCAATAAACAATGATAAAAAGGCAGGAAGCTAGTGATAAAGAGCTAAACCAATTTTGTAGTGAACCATAAGTTGAACTGAGATTAGATGTGATTAAGAGTAGATTTCATCTAGACTGCCAACTAATTCCTCCCCAAGGGGAGAACATCTTCAGTAAGTTTCTGTAATCAGCAATAAACGCCGTGTTTTGGCTTGTTCTAAAGTACTGTTGGCTAGAAAGTTACATAAGATTGAACATGGCCACAATGACATAGGACTAGTCTGCATCTATGGTCACCAGGGTAGAGAAAGCTCACATCTTCATTAACTAGACCTACTGCTATGTTCCAGTCTGGAAAAGGGAGTTGTATCAGCGATGCATTGCAGGATAAATCTATGAGAGAAAGCCAAGTAAAAGGAGAGGTGAAATAGGGGAGAGGTCCTGTGGAATACATGAGAGGGAGGTCATAAATCAGAGAACCACAACTAACAAGTTCATCCTGACATCAAGACATTTCCAGCTATTCCTCGCTATGGATCCAAAACCGATCTGCTGTGGTTTATAAGCTCAGGTGTGAAAGCAAAACTACAAGTACCAGAATACAAAGAATGTTGGCTAAAAAGCAAGGACTATCTGATAGTCACCCTTGACACTTGGACATTTGCAGCTATGAAGAGCGATTTGTATGAGAAATTTGCAAGTTAAAGATAAAAGGAGATCAATAAAAGAGAGGGTGAGTAGAGGAAAGGGGTGAAGAGCAAGGAAGATGGATAATGTGCAGAGGAGTATTGGGGGAGCTAAAAGATGATGGAGGAAATAATACTGTGAAACATGAGCCCTTGTTTGGTAAACTGTTCTGAATGTCTTAGGACGCTACAGCCAAATGTCATACAACAGCCTTGATGTGATATACTATGAAGAGGACCATACACTATAGAGGATAGTGATAGTTCTCTTATATGCCAGTATAGAATATATTCATTTTGTATGTCTGGTCTAGGGATAGGTTTAGCGATCTCTCAATTCTCATGTAATAGAAAATAAATACAGAATATATACATAACTATATAGAAGGGCTTTGGGTCAACCCTGTTCCCCCATGGCTTGCTCATCTCTAATGCATATTTTACATTCGTCCAACACAATATACAGCATGGGGCAGAATGACAGGCCATTTCATCTATTGGCTACATTACAATGTGAGTGATGCATTTTCCTAATCCTGTCGGCAGATCTGCCTAAAATGAGGTGCACTTCAGTGCCTGGGCTGGTGGGCCAATACTTTAATTGCCTGTGTTTTTTTTCCTTTCCATTCTTTACCTTTTTTTTATTTGTATAGTCATACTTTCATGTTTAAAATATATGTTCAGGTTACAGTCATTTAAGCCGATAGTAACTTTTCATTGTACCTCAGAGACTCAAATTTCCGTGTGATCTGCACTGAAACTAAAAGTGGGTTTTACCTGATCTAAATATACATTTATGCTAGGAAACACCCATACCCTTCTATTAGAATTATATGCCACGATTAATTTATTTAAAATAAAAATGTTTTATTGCAATCAGATAGTCACCAGATTTAAGCTGTGCGTGGTTTCTTTTTATTTCTTCTTTTTAATTTTGTAACATATGCTTGCAATAAGAAAAGAAAAGAAAATAACCATGGTTGTAGCTTCCCACAGCAGACATTTTGGCTTTGCCAATGCATGCTGTATTTTGTGCTGATATCTCCATCATTATACCATAAGAAAGACATAACCAGCATCTTTGCTTGACCACCTCGCCTCCCAAATAGAATCATACTCTTAGAGCAATGTAGACTGGCAGAGAAGAACTATAATATAAAACTAGTAAGGACCAACACAGAAGATGGAAAATCAAGACAGAGAATGACTGATGAAAGCAAAGCTTTTCAACACTTAACAAAAGTTGCTAGATCAAATATAAAAGAGGAAAGCGAAGATCAAGTGAAATCAGGGAAAAATGAAAGATAGACAAAGGAGTGAGAAGAAAATCTTAGCTAGATAAGCAATGAATAAATGGGAACTACACCAAACTTTAAGCGGCATGTGCTAATGGATATTGCGTTTGCAAACTCTGTGATACGCAAACTCACTTGCCTTGTGACCGAAAAATTATTTTTACCCATTCCACGAGTCATACATGTTTTTACTACTCATGAAATGGGTTTTGTGACCCACACAACGAATCAAAATTTTGAAGTATCCTTTCTTCCAAATTGTAATTTGGTATGCTATGTGTTAATGGTTTGCAACTGCAATTCCTGTGGCACACCATAGTATAGTTATTTTCACCCCATAGGAGGTGATAATGGACTCCTGTGAATGATGATTTTGCAAATCAAATTAACATTAAATAGCCCAGTTTGAAAAATCAGATATCAGTCACTAAAAGGTGGGTGCACAAATTGGGACCTCTTTTTGTGGCTGCCATTTTCGTACATCTGGTTCATGGTATGTTTTTTTTCTAAGGCTACATCAAAGACATAAAGAAAGGCTGGCAGGGAGACTTTACACTATGTTACATATAGATAGAAAATGCCTCTGTAACATGCAGGCTTTGGAGAGGGACCGTCAGGTAGAGAGCATTTCTGGGTTATAATTTGACAGCTTCATCTGAGCCCCAGCATTTGCCAAATATCTGATGTGTTCCAGGCTCATGACAGGTCTACAGGCAGCTTAAAAGACACACACAATTTAAGGCTTGAAGGCAAAGTTTCAGGGCAAGGACAATGTCCTCAGGGACGTGGATAGACCCAGGATTGCCCACAAAGTCCTCGTCAAAATTGATCAGCTCGATGTCCTCTTCATAATACGATTTCCTTAGTTTCCGCAGGCAGCGTACAAAGGCGTATTTGGAAGCCGTCGTACAGGCTTCCCATTCGTAGACATTTTTAAAATGCATGTCAAGTCTGCGGTCATCCTAAAAATGAAACAGAGGTGTTACAGACAAGAGATCCTAACAAGTGAAAAACACTAATACTTTATATGTAATTGTTTAGGTCCTTTGATTTTCTGTGGCATTAAAGATTGCATTTTTTAAACGATGATGATTTTCATTATTATTATTGTACTTTTTCATTTTATGTCCATTAATATGTCGCATTTTTCGTCGCAAAAGCTCCTGATTATCCATCTGCACCAAACTTTAAGTGAGGAAACAAATAAATATGCTCGTGCTAAATTCATTGATTTTGTGATAGGGTAGTGATGGGGTAAAAATGGGGTAAAGTTACAACAGATGTCCAAAACATGTGCGTATCAGTTCTTCATGCCCCTATAGTAATTTGCGGCAAAGTGCATTAAATACTGGTTGTAAAAACTGGTCAACCTTTTCGACCAGTATTTTGCAAACACTATTGAATTTTACGTTCCGACCTTGATATATTGGTTGACAGAACACAGCACAACAAAATTACACAACTGACTCTAACAAGTCTGAATTTAGTTTAGCAACAATAGCACAACTTCAATAGTATGAATAACAAGAAGTTTATTCTGATCGCATAGATTCTGGACTGCCAGGCTAGACTCAGCAGACCACTGTGTCCGTGCCTGCCTTTCAATAAAGGAAAAGGGGGTTGCATTTAAAAAAGACCTCTTACTACTCTCATTCAAACTTTTTTTACATTCATGATGGGGAGACGGGGCTTGCGAATGGCTTTCTACTCCAGCACAGGAGTTAGTAATGTTTTGAGGTTTGACGAGGACTCATCACATACAAAATAGGTATTTGATAGAAGCACCTATAAAACGACCTTTCAAAAAACAAATTGGTTTCAATGCATAATTACTTTTTAGGAATCGGTAAAACTTTACTGATTCCTAAAAATGCATTTGTGCATTTGAAAATCTACGTTTGCAGTTCCAAACTCCAAATTGGAGTGTTTGATGAAAATAAAATAAGAGCTGAGCACAAATTCACCAAAGTGAGCATACTTCTCCAGCCAACTTGGAGAAATAAATGAAAACATCTTTGCAGTGAGCTTGCGCTGCGCTGGATAATGCAACACAATTGACGAGAAAAAGAGCAAAACAAAATATGAACTATGCCAACTATCCCTTTAACAATTGCTGCCAAAATTACCTAGTAAAATCATGATACTTATTTTGTTCTTCTCTCAAGAACAGCAGGTACCGTCTGACTTAGTGCAATTCATATTTGTGACTTGCATGTTACACACACACATGCCTGCTGCAGGCACTTAACCCACTGAGCTATGCGACTGGCTGGAAGTATCACTGGCAACAATCATCAAAATGCAGATATCATTGCAGGCAGTAGCGGTCGGCAGTAGGTGTTTCTGTAGGGCGGTGACGTGGGCAGGAGGAGGGGCAGGGTGGGGGGAAATAATGTATGGATTACGGAGTTTTACAGGTAAGTAAACATTTAAATACATAAAACGAATTTCGTTGCGCGCACTGCATCACATTTGGTGATGCAGTGTGCGCAACGAAATTCGTTTTATGTATTTAAATGTTTACTTACCTGTAAAACTCCGTAATCCATACATTATTTCCCCCCACCCTGCCCCTCCTCCTGCCCACGTCACCGCCCTACAGAAACACCTACTGCCGACCGCTACTGATTGCAGGCATAAATAACAATTCAGAAATCCTTTATTAAATGTATTCCCTCTACCTACTGCATGGTGTTTTGTGGGTCACTGTTATGTGTATCTGGTTTGACATAAACATGGTATAGTCTGACCATACCTCCATTCCAGTCAGTGAATTGGATTTACAATGACCACCTAGATGTCGAGACCATTGCAAGAAAGTGTTAAGCCAGCTCATTAGGCCACTGTATTGTTATCACTGGGTTACATGACCAAATCCTGGCAGGGTTAATTGGGCCATTGGACGTTCTGAGGTTGATAAAAGTAATGCTTTTAATTTGTGTAACAGTAATGAATTCTTGTAGTATTAGATATGTCAGCCTTAAAGTGTTATGTAATGGTATTGTATTTTCTTTTTTGCCCCTGTTGGTATTATGGTTCACAGAGGGCTTAGAGACTGTGCATGTGCCTCTTTGGTGCCCCTAGGTAGGTTGCATTTTTTTAAAATCTGAATAATGTGAATTTACTTGGGTGCAGGCATCAACATTTACCAACAATACATATCAAATGTGGGATGGCATCTGTTGAAAATACCTTTGTTTATTGTATCTTGCAATAAGCCTTTCACTGCTCATTTTTTTAACCTGTAATTCTACAATATAATAAACCATCTGCTTGCTTATGTTCTGTGCACTGTATTCTAAACCACAAAACTCTTACTATAAAAATGCACTCCAACGCCTAGGAATGAAGTTGGTGGCATGTGGTGGTTTACAACGACGATCCAGTGAATTGAAACAAGTCCTTCCGCAGCCTCTTTTATAAGTAACAAGTGAGCCCGTTATGACCTGTTCCTGTTTTTTTGTAACGTCGGGGGTGGGGAGAGGGCTGAGAATGAGTGAGTGAAGGGCAGCTCCAATGAAGCGGTCACGTGACCTTGCAAGGCATGGAGACAATGGAAGGGATTGCTGACGTGCTGTGATTTGTACCCTAAAATACAAAAAGCTTACTATACAGATGCACTCCAGCATCTAGGAGTGCAGTTGGTGGCATGTGGCTCTTTACACTGACCATCCAATGAATGGAAAGCCTGTTTTATTAAGTAACCTGTTTTATTAGAGCCCATTATGACGGGTTCCTGTTCTTTGCAGCTATCTCATGGGTGGGGAGGGGGTGAGAATGAGTGAGTGAAGGGCAGCTAAGTAGTCATGTAACCTTGCAATGCAATGGAGACTGTGGAAAGTTTTTCTGATGTACTGATGTACTGTGTGCCTTCTATACAGATACACTCCAGTGACTTGGAGGGCAGTTGGTGGCATGTGTCGCTTTACAATGACCATCCAGTGAATTGAAACAATCCCTTCCTGCAGCCTATTTTATTAGTAACAGTAAGCGTGTTATGACGTGTTCCTGTTTTTTGTAACTATCTTAGTGGTGGGAGGAGGGTGAGAATGAGTGAGTGAGTGACTGCTGAAACAAGGAGGTAACACGACCTTGCAAGGCAATGGAGACAATGGAGGGGATTGCTGATGTAGTGGGCGCTGTAATCTAAACTACAAAAGGCTTACTATACAGATGCACTCAGGCGTCTGGGAGTGCAGTTGGTGGCATGTGGCGTTTTACAGTGATCATCCAGTGAACAGAAACAAGCACTTACCACAGTCTGTTTCAGTGGTAACCAGCGAGCCTGTTATGACTTGATCCTGTTTTTTGTAACAACATCAGAGGTGCGGAGGGGGTGAGAATGAGTGAGTGAAGGGCAGCTAAAAGGAAGCAGTCCCTTGACCTTGCAAGGCAATGGTAACTGTGGAGGGGATTGCTGACTTTCTCCCCACGAATGCTCTCATAGTAATTGAAAAACATACTGTGGCTTGAAAAACAAGATAAGAACATGATTTACCGGGCTATTCCATTATGGTTGGAGAAGCGCCAGGAAAGCAGTCACTGGGGCACGGAAGTGAGCAAGCGACAGCAGGAGGAGGGTGATTGGGGGATGGGATAAGAAAAAATGCAGAGTGGAGGGAGAGAAATATCACGACTGTCATAGAAGCACATGGTAAGCAGACATGGGGGCGCGGGATGGAGAACGCAACAGTGGGAGGAGGGTGATTGGGGGACAAGATATGATTGACAGGCCTGTTTACAGAAATGGTGCAGTGCTCAGAGTGAGTCAAAACATGACCGATCCTAAGGTGGGCTCTTAAAGAGAAAGGAAGTTCCTAAAATGGTCATTAAATGGAAGGAGTGGATAGATAGTAGTAATTGGTCCCTGCTCTTGGGTAGGGCTAAACACAGGAAGAGGCATAATTCATGCATCCCATGGACAAATGGAGAGGGAAATTAGGAAAGCAATGATGGAGCCAGCACATGGGAAGCCTATGGGCGGGCTGAAGCCCACTAATTATATACATACAACATGTCTCTTTTGAGACAGTGTGTGTGCTATCTAGAGCCGAGACTTAAAATGGAAAAGAAAGCCTTTTGATTGACTGACTTTTCCGTTTGCTTAAAAAAGTGTCTCTTAACAAACCTAGCATTTACTTTCCTTTACATTCATTGTTTATTAATTTCAGAGCGAAAGGGAAATGGGCATTGTTTAAAAGCAGGTTCAACGTTGGAGGATATTAATCAAAAAGATCTATGATGTGGGAAAGACAACATTTGTTTAAATAAAAGACTCCGATATGTTGCAAATATTGCGAGAGAGACAAATGTTAGCTTCTACAAGATCTGCAAGTGGCCTTTAATTGAGTGATAGAAATGTGGGAAGAGCAAGGGCTGTACAGCTTTGCGTGTAAACCCTCCAGCTTGTCATGACCATTCAGAGACCACACGAAAAAGTAATCTGTGTGACCCCAACCCCCTTGTTTGACTTCGATCTGTTCCAACACACAAAAGATGCTGTAGAAAATCTTCAAGTGGCCACCAGACAACTCCAGGTAAATTACCCAAGCCCTCCTCACTGGCAGACTAGACTATGGAAACCAGTGGCGTCACTAGGGTTGGTGTCACCCGGTGCGGGTAACTCATGGTGTCACCCCTTCATGACTTACCGCATGGACCTCCGCAATATATGGTAGACACTCAAGCACAAGAACAAACGTTACGTTTGTAGGCAATGGTGGCACTTGTGCAAGTATCAAAGCAAACAAAATGGCATTACCGCGCAGTCCCCGGCAACACTCACTAGAAAGATCTGCCAAGGTGCCCTTTTTGTTAACTGGAGAGCATCGTTATATTCCCACCCAGCCAGGTAGATTTGTCCACACACACCCACTGTGTTAATCTGAAGAGGTTCAAGTGCACAAAATCGGATAGTCTTTCTGTAGAGCATCACCCCCATTGGGCACACCATGAGATGTGCCTGCATTCCTATTGTGCTAGGAGCATGGGTTACACCTTTTGTGAAACAAAACGCCCACGGTACACATCCAGACAGAACACGGTCTGTCTAAATAACCACCCCCGCTCCTGGTGTTTGGTATTAACAGGCTCTGACCGGCTGGCAGGGTACAGCAGGGGCCACATCACATGAGGTGTGGTTGGGGGGCCCGGGCCCAGGCCTATCGTGACTGTCACTGCCCAACTGGAAGGAAGAAAGGCAAGCTTTAAGGCCCAGCTATGTTACCATGTATTTGTTCTACAGCAATATCCTCTGTGCATGTGCACAAGCTCTTTCCAGGGCTAAAGGGCAAGGGCATCTTATTGGTCTGAGCCTCAAAACACTAGGTTAGCATCAGAGAAGAGGGCAGTGTTTTCGCTTGTGCCAGTAAAAAAAACTGAAAGCATGTACTGAATCAGTTCATTTGTGTGCCGCTGCACTGCCACATTTTTAACTTAGTTCATGCAGTATTCATATATAAATAAATAAATTATATTCTCTCTCTCACCGTTCCAAATTTGAAGGGGGGACTGATGAGAGACCAAGACGGCGCTCACGAATCGCGATATCATCAAAAGATAGTGCCGGTGGTCTCTGTCGTCATTGGTATTAATTCTTTATTCTCACGACATCGGACGCACCGCGCACGCACTCTCCCTGGCGGGCGCGTGACCGCCGTGACGCGTCAGTGCAGCAGGTGCGCACTGCGCACAGCACGCGGGGGCTGTCCCAGAGCCGTCATTGGTAGCGCTAAGATTGACGGCCCTGGGGCCCAAACTGCTGGGTAGTACTAGTAGAAAGGATTCGAGTAGCTGGCGTGCTGCATCGCAAATTCGTGAAGGTAACGAACGGGTGGAACTTACAGCCTGATTCATCAAGGTGAGTATTTGCTATTCCTTAATAGCGATTATTAAGGAATCGCTATTAAGGAATAGCAAAATGCTATTCACCAAGAAATCGTTAAATAAATTGCGATTTCTGATCATTCCTTAATTGCGATTAGCAAATTGCTAATTGCAATTAAGGAATATCTCCCCATTCATTCCTATGGGCCCAAAGGCCCATAGGAATGAATGGGAAGACATTTCAATGTGCGAATCGCAATTAGCGATTCGCATATTGAAATTGCGATTTCAAGGGTGCAGGGGTGTCCAAAGGACAGCCTGTAGCACCCCTGAAATGTATGCTACATTGGTGTTGCGCACACACATGTCCCAAGGACATGTGTGTGTGTAACATGAAACTTAGAAAAATTCATTTAAATGCATTTTTCGAAGTTTCCGCTATTTACCACGAGGTTTGACCTCGCGGTAAATAGCGTGAAATTTTTGCGAATTCGCAATTTAAAAATGTTTCAAGAATAGCATTTAAGGAATCTCTAATAGAGATTCCTTAAATCCTATTCCTCGCAAATATGCGAATTCTTAAATAGCGATTTTTGCATTTGGGATGATGAATCCCAAATGCAAAAATACCGCTCGCAAAGGGCCAGATTCTCAGAATCTGGCCCTTTGCGACCGGATTTAACAATGATGAATCAGGCTGAAAGATTTTTAGAGGCTACTCATGCTTGCTAGATAATCAAACCGCAAACTTCAACTACCTAGGGCTTCAAATGTCATTCAGAGACACGTCATAAAGCTTTTTTCAAAGCCATCGATTTGTGACCTATTTAAATTCATAGTTTACAATAAATGTTTTTCACAACAATCACACAGATCAGCTTGCTCCTTAGCTGATGTGCTGTGCATTTGCAATGTAATTGTTTCTGTTTCTCTGGTTTCTTCACGCGGCTTCCTCATCTAAATGACTATTATACAAATATGACCTCAGCTAGCCTAGGCGCACAAAAATGAACCTGCCTGCCTGGTATCGGAAATAAATGCGCCACGAGCAGTGTTTGGTAACTCCAAGGTAAAGTACTGCATCGTTCTTCATTAAAATGTCAACTTTGACGATGTGCAGCAGTCTAGCTCCACTCAATTCAGTTCTGCCAGCCAGCTTGTCCAGTGGGTCCGCCGGGCGCATCCGCATCGCACACCAGTGACGATCGTCATCACAACATGATCTGGTCTGGTGAGGTGCGGTGCGTGCGTGACCTGGCTAGGCTAACTAAATACTAGATTGGTGTCACCCCCAGATGGGGTGTCACCTGGTGCGGTCCGCACCCTCCGCACCCCCCTAGTGACGCCGCTGATGGAAACTACTAATTATAACAAAATGAAGGAGAAAGAAGTAATCAGGGATGTGTCCACTCAACTTCCAATGAAAATTCACTAATCACAAGAGAGTGGAACACAGCCTAGCTAATATGAACCTGAAGTCTCAGAAAGATGTTTTTGAGACCCATACCCGCTAGAATTACCTAGTGGCATACTTCATCATCGGGTCGACATTCCCTAGAACTAATGTGTCGGAGTGGGTGCTACCTCCAAAGAGGGAGTACTTCTAACTGTGAGGTTTTACTTTTAAGAGGATCTGTTCATAGTGTTGCGGGGAAACTAAACTAAAGAAAGACAAGACTTCTCTTGGCAAGGCAAAAGAAGATTTACTGTTCGGCAGGGATAGCAGCTATCCCAACAAAGCCGGTTCACATGGCTTTCATCAGGACCTAAATAAGCTGATCCTAGTATAAGTATAAGGACAGTATCCTATTACTCTTGTTACAATGATGTACTTTTTTGTGGAAGTACAGTAACTTACAGTTCCTCTAGGGTATGAAAGCCCATAACCTGAAAATATGAGAAAGCATGAAAAGAGCATCCAAAATACCTTATCCTGGGTAATATGTGCCTAGGCAAAGTATCCATGTCAAACTGATGCAACTCCTGCATAGGAGTTGTCCCCCTGTGCACAGCATAAAAGACCAAAGGTTTGGTTTAATCTTGGCTGGAAACAATGAGAAAGATACGATGATTTGTTGATTAATTTAATGACCAACAGTCTTTTGTCAAAATTCACTCCATTCAATGGATCATCATTAAATCATCATGATGTTCACATGTAAGCGTTCAAAATATTTAAATCCATATTCTTCCCCGTGTTTCAATTAATCCCAATGCATTTCGGGCATAAGTTCTGCCCTTCGTCAGGGGAGCATTCTGCAAGTAAAGGTGACATATATATTTGGTCTCAGATAGAAGTAAATATAATAAAGTAAATTAGGATCGATGGTGAGCATGCAGGGATCCTTAAGTGCATGATTGTGTACTAGTGTTGAACCAAGGGACAGTTGAAGGTAATGCTCATACCTATGTGGATAAGGTGCCAGGACAATACACAACAGTGGCCGTGAGTGTGGCAGAGATCGATGTCTCATAATGTAAGCCATGTGGTATCCGTAAACATCGGGCGTATGGCACAATGCGAAGCAGAAAAGGGCAAGTTACAGCGACAATAAGTTAAGATGCTGGTCAAAGTGCTGAGAAACCGATGTGAGGTTCATGCGAGCACTAGTGACAAACCCCTAGAAAGGTGCCGTGAGAATGACAACATGCGAGGCTAAGCGCAAAGGAACAAGAAAAAAGATATCTCACGTATTAACAATGGGTGAAAAAACTATCAGCGCTGGGGGAAACAATAAACAAAACGTTACGCTTGAAAAAGGTGATACGCTTGAAAAAATAAAAAGGGGGTCTCATTAAGAGGTACTTACTGTATGAGGTGGTTACGGGAGCATATAAAAACTCGAGGTTGTAGGGCAGCACGTCCAGTGGCCGAACGAGTGTTAGCGACGTGAAAAACGCTGAACTAATAAAGTTGAAAGGCATAGACAGGCATAGACAGGCGGACGCGCCACAGCCAGGTGAAACATAAAAAGAGGACTGGTGAAGAAAAGTGACCGCCATCTTGGAGCGGAGTGTGCAATAGAAACACGAATCAGTGTGAATTAAAGCATGTGGTGAGTGATGGGTCGCGTGCACTAGGGAGACCCCTGTAAAGTAAAAGAAGACAACGAACAATAACTGTACATGACCATAAATGAAACAATGGAAAATTGTCAGATGATAACTTATTGATAAACAATGTGCTGGAATGCCTGGAAAGAAAAAGTTATACATCACTAGATGAAAGGGTAGAAGATACGTCAAAGATAACACAAAAACTCCATTCTGTCATTCAGCCTGTTAGGCTGCATCGTGCACAAATAACGTATCCAAAAGTTCTCTCTCTGAAGGAGTCTATTCTTGTTGTGGCTGCCTTCAACCTGTTTTATGACCTCAATAATGAGAAAGCGAAGTTGTGAAACATTATGTCTTTTCTCCATAAAGTATGAAGCCACGGTAGATTTCAGATTATTTGTTCTGATGTTGCTTTTATGTATCAAGATGCGGATGCATATTTTCCTCTCTATATGGCCAACATAACATAGGCCAGGGGGATTTGAGTGAATAAATGACATTAGACGTGTTCCATGTCACATTGACTCTCAGTTTAATGGTGGTGCCCTTCATGGGGTGATGAATATAATTTCCTGGTATGGAATTGTTACAGTTGCTACAATTGTGACATGGTACCCAGCCTTTGTAACTGGTTGTCAGCTGGTCTCCTGAGGTGCGTGTGAGAACATTTTTCAAGTTTGGTCCTCTGGTATACGAGAAAATGGATTTGTGTTCAAAGAGGCCTATGAAGTCTGGTTCTCTACTTAGCAATGGCCAATGTTTGAGAATGATGTTGCGGTACTTGTTACTAGTAGTTGAGTATTTGGAAACCACTACCATGCGGTTCATATCTTTTTTGGTTGAGCCGACAGTAAGTCCCGTCTGTTGAGGGCTTCACATCTGTTTTTGGAGGTTTCCAAAATATCTTCAGGGTATCCACGGTTTTAGAACCTGATAGACATCTCATTAATTTGTTTGTTGCATTTCACAGGATCGGATACAATGCGTTTGACCCTCAAAAATTGAGAGAAAGGTAAGTTAATCTTTAAACCTGATCTGTGAAAACTGGTATAGTATTGGATGCTGTTCCGGTCTGTCTCTTTGCAAAATAGATTTGTAGAAAATTTGCCATGTTCCAATTCTAGTCGAATGTCCAGAAAGTTGATCTGGTGTTGGTTGACAATCTGGTACAAGACTACCATAACTCTTCCCAGAACATACTCTGATCACTCCCCAGTGATTGTTAAAGTCTGAATTACCAGGCCGGAAGGGCATGAGCGCCAATGGAGATTCCCTGGCAGAGCCTTGAACGATGACTTATTCCACTCAGAGATCAGGATAGAGGATTACTTTGAATTGAACACGGGGTCAGTTGACACATGGGCGGTACTTTGGGAAGCCTTTAAGGCCTACATGAGGGTAGTCATCATAGCAAAACATGCTGGGGTGTTAAAATACCTCAGAAAAACCTTAGCCAACATTGAACAGCAATTAACAGCACTAGATAACGCATTGTTGCTCCCACCGTACCCTGGGGAGGAGAAAATGCACCGATTAGCACTTCTTGCAGAATTCAGAGATGCAGCAGACCGGGAAACTCAATTCCTGAGTAAATATGCCACACGTAGATACAACGAGGGCAAGAGACAGGGACGTGTTCTTTCACAACTACTGAGACCCCCATATGCTAAATCATACATCACAGAACTCAACACTGAATCAGGTCACCTTTTAACAGATACATTTGAGAGCAGCGCAGAATCCCTAGCCTATTACAAGACCCCATGTGCGTCCAGAATTGTGCACAACTCATTAGACCAAGATGATTGTTTTTCTGAGATTACTTTGGTTTATATGGACAAATATATGCAAGACTTCCTTGCTGAACCATTCTCCTCAGACAAATCGATGCGTTGAATGGCTCCACTGCTCCTAGCCTCAATGGCTTTACAGGTGATTTTTATAAGACCTACAAAGATATCTTGGCCCCTCGGCTACTCGAGGTGTATAATGAATCACTAGAATGGAAACAGCTACCGCCTACTCTCAGAGAAGCAATGATAGTTTTACTACCAAAGCCTGGCAAAGACCCCTTGTTATACGGGTCCTATAGACCTCTTCGTTGTTAAATTTAGACTACAAAATGTTGGCAAAAATGATCGCACTGCGACTCTCCCTACTATTGGACAGAATTATATCCCCAGTCCAATCTGGATTTGTGCCCCATAAATCTACTTCCTTGAATATGTGCACGCTGTTAGCGGTAATACACAGATTTGGCCCAGCAATTCCAGCTGCAGCAGTCCTGTTGGACACGGAGAAAGCATTTGACTCCTTGGAGTTGCCCTTTTTAATATCAGTAATGCGAAGGCTGGGCATGCCCAGGGGTTTCATTGATCTTACTGCACTTCAATACTCCACTCCCACTGACAGGATACGCATGAACGGCACACTATCTCGCTCCTTCAATCTATCCTGTGGTACCAGACAGGGTTGCCCCCTATCACCACTCCTTTTCATAATGGCGATGGATCCACTAGTCAGACAGTTTCAGGATTACCATCTGCAGAGGAGACTCCAGTTCAATACAAGGCCCCTTCTGGTTTCTCTGTACGCAGATGACATTATTCTCTATGTGCGAGATCAGCAGATGAACCTAGATCCAGTAGTCAGAGAGATTATTAGATTTGGCAGATGCTCTGGCCTTGGAAGAAACTGGCACAAGTCAGTGATATTTCCCCTTAGTACAAGCACCACAAGATGGGATTGTGAGTTTCCACTTGCCTTGGGTATGGATTCAGTTAAATACTTGGGGATCAATGTTCATTTGGACACCTCCAAAATTATTCAACTAAATTATGGTAAGGTTTTACACTGACTTGAAATGCAGGTAGACAGTGGCTGTGACTCCCACTCTCATTAGCAGGACATGTAGCATTGATTAAAATGATTGTCCTGCCCAAATTCCTACATCTTTTTAACAATATACCCATACCGCTAACAAATCGGTTCGTCACAACACTGCGTACCCACCTCATTAGACTGACTTGGGGAGGCAGTAGGCCTAGGGTCCGCTGGGAGGTAATGACACTGCCTTACCATAGAGGGGATTTAGTGTTCCTAATTTTCAGCTATACTACTTAGTTGCACAGTGCACCTATGCACACTCCTGGTTTCATCCAGATGCCAGGATTCCATACCTATGGCAGAAGGTCCTACCCGACACACTTGCTGCTGTTCTACCTCAGGGCTTCCCACGAGACCCGAAAGACATCCAAACGGTCTCTACTACCAGTTGGGCCTGGCAGAAGCTGATTAGCGTCAAGGATTCCCCAGTGCTATATTCTCCTGGTCTACTGATTCCCAACAATTGCTGGATACCCATCACAGGGAAAAGATAGTGCAATGTACACTTTCCAAATATGATCTGCACACGGTTGGGGATTTGTACATTGGAGGGCAAGTATTTTCTGTCTCGGAAGGGGATAGGTTTAACGACGCCTACTTCATGGACACGTTTGTACCTAACCGTGCAAGGTCAGCATTGAGGGCTATTGTTCCTGGATTCCCTTTAGAACTTGAACCATTAATTCCCCTCTCCGCACTTTTAGATAGCACCGGGGGAGCACATTTGTTCTCCAAGATGTACAGGGCATGTGCAGACATAATTCCTGTAAATGACGATAAAATAAGGTCTTCCTTGGAGGCAGATCTAGGCCATTATGGATGATCAATGAGCAGTATGCTGGAGTCAGACTAGGGAGGTATCCCTGAACAGTCGTCACAAACTGATTTATTTTAAATTCCTACGAAGAATATACATTACCCCTGAGATGACACAGACTTGACCCAGACAGATCCCACTGCTGCTTAAAGTACAAATATCCACATGCAGATTTTGTACATCTCTCCTGGTACTGTGGGGAAATCAAAATTTTCTTGGCTGCAATTTTCCAAACACTTGGGGAAATGATAGACTTAGACATTGAGCCCACCTCTGAGGTGGCATTGCTGGGATATGTGACAAACATTCCAAAGGCGGTCCGGAACTTTACCGCCATATGGTTACTTCTGGCCAAGAGAGAAATTGCAATTAAATGGGGGCGAAAAGCGGCTCTGACACAAAAAGATTGGCTATATAGTCTGGTGTATTGCAACACCCACTATGATCTATACTCCACCACTCTTCCTAGAACGTCCCACCCTAGGGATATTTGGGGCCCGTTCAAATACTACACGGCAGCAGCTCAGTCACAACCTGCCACACAACTTGAACGCAGACTCGTACCAACTGGGGTTAGGGTTGGGTTGGCTAAGCAGCTGGCGCATTGTACATAGGTTGTACGAAAACTTGACAGGAGGGAGTGTTGTGCACAGAATTGCTGATTTGAAAAGTCATTTTGAGTTGACCATTGTGATAACCAGAATTTTTGTGGATCTGGCAAGTCACTTTTTTTTTGCTATATACAGCATTGTCATTGCATAATGTACTAGATATTGAAGATGCGTTGTTATATTTTTGAAACTGGTAAATACACTTAAAAAACAACAACTATATAAGTGTAGCTAGGAGTAATTAAAAGTATGAATAAGAGCAGGCATGAGTAGATTAAAGTACTACAAAAAAAGAATCGGAGCAGGTAGGGAAAAGGAGGATTAAGTAGAAGACTCAGGACCTAATTATGAGGTAGGCAGTCCAATGGACCGCAAAACCCATGGTGGGGGTGGGGGCACTGCCACACCCAACCGCCCTATTACAAGTTTGGTGGTCGGACCGCTAAAGGACGTAGCAACAGCCAGGGATCCGTGATCCGTCGGCGGTGTTGCAGCGGTATGAGGGCACAATATGCTCTGGTGGTGCCTCTGAGGCACAGCCAAGCATATTACAAATTTTCTTCACATTCACCCTTTTCTAGGGGGGGCCTACAGGGCAACCTGTTGCCTCAGGGCCAGGGGATGCATACAGGGGGCACATGTTGTGCCTCCCATCTGCCTGCTCCCCCAGTTCCTGCATGGCGGAATGTGCTTTGGCGCTCCCACTGCGGTGCCTTTCTAAGGCTCAGATCTGAGCCGCTGAAAGGCACCGCAGTGAGAAAAATCCTAATCTGGTGGGCGGTCGGCAGTCGACTTTGACGGTGTGGGAGCTGGGCACTGGCGTGGCAGTCTGCTCCCACGCTGTCAGACTAGTCAGACTAGTAATCAAGCCCTATGTAGGAAGAGTCTGAGTGAGTAGAAGCAAGAGCAAGAAGAGTACAGCAAGAGTAAGAAGGAGTATAAAAAGGAGTAAAAATAGGTTGAACTAGGAGAAAGAGTAGTTCTTAGTAGAATTAAGTTTAATAGTGACTATAAAACAACATTTTTCCTGCTCTTATCTCCTGGACTTGCTTGCCGAAATGTATTTACCTGAGAGTAGTTTGAACTTTTTCTTCTTCGATAAATTTATTTCAACCACAACGGGCCATAAAAGTGCATATTTAAAACATACAATAGTACAATAAAATTCATTGTTGAATAGTACATAAATTAGGATTAAAAAACTCATTCATATTTATACACCTATTTACAAAAGTATTCAGGCGAAGATAAAACACTCATAGCTAAAAATAGAATTAAATCATCCAAGTAGTTATCAAAAGGAATTCATTTAGGTATGTGGTATCCTTTAGTCACAGTTTAGTTCATTATAAAGGTTCTACGTTTTATCCACATACCATTTAAAAAACGAGAAACAGAGAATACAAAGGGGGGTTGGTGTCGTATTTTATTACTCTAAGGGCATTTTCACAGTTACGGTATCGTAAATTCCTACAGATGGATTTCACCCAACGTTTACGTGACAACTCATATTCAGGACAAAAGAAGAAAACATGAATTTCGTTTTCCAACGGGTGTCTGCATGCAGGACACTCAGTATTTTTGTTCACATCCCATTTGCTAGTAAATGACCTGTGTGGCAGACTACCCATTCTTGATTGCATATACAGCTTTCTTGCTTGAGCAGGGTAGATCAAATCAAGAAATTCCTCCTTCTTATACTCTACTTTTATGTGGAGGAACTGCGATGTCAGTCTCCCAACTGATGAGCTAGAATGGAGAATCATCAGATTATGATATCTGTACTGATTTACCAGGTCGACCCTGGCAAGGGCCAGACAAGATACCTCCGGTGATTCCCATAGCTCGGGGGCGCCAATCCTGTCACAGAGGTCCTTGATGTGGGTTAGCCATGGAATTTTCTTAGATTTGGTCGTAACACACACCTCCTTAAACTCAGTACGATATGAGACCAACTCCGGAACAGACCAGAGTTTTCTCCAATAGGTAAGTGGCCATAAGCCACCTCCTCCTCAACAGGGAGTAACCTTAGGTTGAACCTTAGTGGCACCAGCGGAGTACTGGCTGGTAGGCCAAACAAATTTCTCATGAATAGATGTTCGACCCTGGCCAGACTCTTAGGCCTGTAGTGACCCCATAATTCTGCCCCGTATATGGAGGCTGCTCCTGCTTGTACCTTGTATATTTCTACAACAGGGGCAGCGGGCTTGAAGTCTGATATTCTGTACATTTTAGATAGACTACCCACAGTCTGCGTCAATTTTAAAGCAGACTTGGCTAGCTGAGCAACCCACCCCAAGTGCTCCTCGAGAGTAATACCTAGATATTCAAAGGTCTTTACTCTCTCAAGGGGTATGCCGTTCAGAACTGGGTTTGGTCGCGTCTGCCTTGGAGGATTAAAAATCATAAATTTTGTTTTAGCTAGCTTGATCTCCAGGCCACTTTCCACACAAAAGTCTGCAAAACCATCCAGAATATGTTGGATACCCGTAGATGTTTGGGACAACAATAAACATTAATGCGGGCACCCTACCTGTAGCTAATCTCGGGGCATTGGTGTCCTTTATGTCTATCAAATACTTTATGAGCCCATTGATGTAGAGACAGAAGAGAGTGGGGGCCAGCACACATCCCTGGCGCACCCCCCTTTGTACTGGAAATCGTGCTGACAGTTCTCCTGATGTCCCACATCTCACCTGAGCAAAGTTTCCTCGATGAAGCTTACTCAACACTCCCAGGAGATAGGATGGAATACCAAGATCATGGAGAACTCTCCATAGTTTGTCCCTGGGGACCAGATCAAACGCGGCCCGCAGGTCCACAAAAATGAGGTAGAGGCGGCCACCCTCCACACTCACTGATTTCCAATAAAGGACCTGGAGTCGGAAAATCTGGTCTATGGTTGACGTACCTGTTCTAAAGCCAGCCTGTAAGGTACTCAAGATCTCGTTTTCCACTTCCCAGGTCTGGATTCCTTCCAGGATTATTCGTCCCAATACCTTCTGTGCTATATCTATCAGGCTGATGGGCCTATAATTCGAGGGTTGCAGAGGGCAACCTTATTTGGAAATAGGAACTATCTCTGCCCCACGCCAAGTCTCTGGCGGGTCCGTCCCCATTAAGATTGAATTAAACAGGACACAGAGATAGGGGGCCCAAATTTTTGGTTCTGACCGATATAAATCCCCAGGGATTTTGCCAAGCCCAGGCGCTTTATTAGGGAGTAACTTGGCAATAGCAGATTCCACTTCTAATATCGATATCTCCTGTGCCCCCCCCAGTCGGCACGCGCGAAGGAGGCACGGGGACATCGATGCAGAATCGCCATTGCTCAGCCGAGCATACAGACTACCAAAATGTTCTTCCCATACCACTGGAACTATATTGGGGCTTATTGCGTTCCTCTCTTCTCTCCCATCATTACTGACAATTGCCCAGAAGGATTTCAGGTCTCTTTGCTGTAGGGCTGACCTCAGTTCTTCCCATTTGTCCTCCTCCCAAGAATTTCATTCCTTCGCAATCACTTGCTTATACTGGACCCAAAGTACCTTAATCCTGAATTTGTCCTTGACCTTAATTGCTTTAATCAGGTCCCTTTTCTTTTTACGACAATTCACATTGTACCTTAAAAATCTTTTTGGGGAAAATACCTCTAACGTTTTGGAGGCCAGTTGGTTATGGATTTCGATAGGTCTGTTGTGCCTCCCAGCTTTAGGGCCCAGAGACCCTACCTCAGCCATTTCGTTATGGTAGGGTAAGACCTGTAGATATATTTTGGATTTCCTGTTAGGGGAGCCCATTATATGGGGCCATTTTACTCTCTGTCTATTGTTGTGGAGGAGGTGAGGCTGTTGGACATGATTCGGCTCAATCTGATTATTGGACATACCCCAACTCCCTGGCTTTAAAGTCATAACCAGGGCATTGTGGTCACTGTCCATCCACTGGTGAATCTGAAAATCCAGGACCTTATCCCACGATCTAGATTCGATCATGATATCAACTATAATCAATGTGTGCCCTTCTCTGTTAAAGGTCGCAGCACCAGGTCTATCTGATTTTAATACACCGTTACAAGACCTCACGGAAATGTACAAGGTAAGGGAAGTGATTTGTAAGACTAACGGGGTCCATGCTTTGAGCGGTGGAATCGAGGGTTCGGGGATTGTCCAGTACTGATTCTCCTTGTCAGGGTCATCTGGGCCCATATTACTAAGGGGTTCATACTGACAATTGAAGTCGCCCCAAATTATTATACCATACTCTAAATCAAGTGTTAGTATAAATTCACTCAATTGTTCGATGACCTTCGACTCTTGCCCACTCTGGGTTGGCCTAGAATATATATTTATTAGAGCAATGTGTTTATTCCCTGGCAGGGTTAACAAAGCACATTGAATATCGGGTGTATTTGCTGACAACAGTTTTGCTTTTGCTCCCAGGTGGGTAGGTTCCCAGATGCTTAGCCCACCTGACGGTCTTCCCCTGCCTCCTTTTGTTGCAAGAGTATTAAATGTTACCAAATCAACACCACTGGGTCTGGGCTCCCAATAGCACAGCTTAGCCACAAGCTACTAATAAACAACAGGAGACGCTAGTGCTAGTCAATTAAACACAAAAAACTTTTTTATCCAAAAACATTGGAATCAAACCAAATGTTTTTTTGTTTTTATTTTCTTTTAGTTCATTTATTTTGCTCAGTGTTTCTTTTTCCACATATTATTACTTTTCATTTCTCAAACTTTACAATTTTTCGGACCTTATGTACAAAACCTAAACATTAATATTTACAAAACAATTTACCAACAAGATCATTCAAGCTTTCAAACATACTCCACTCATACCATTACAGATAAAAAACAGCTGGAATGATAATGTTCACAGCAAAGCCATATGACAGTTGTTGTCTCAAAAGAGAAAATTAAATCTATCGTCTAATCCTTTGATTTGTTCAGTCTTTTTTCAATGGCTATTCACAGTCTACGCGTTTCGAAGTCGCGTTTATTTATAGACTATTGGTCAGCAGGACCATAGTCTGTAAAAGAGGAAAAACCTTGCTTTAGAAAGATGCTCTTTCTTAGTGTCTACATGCTGAGCACTTCACTCCTATCAACCTCCTTATCTAACCTCTTTTAAATCAGAGCATAGAGAAATGGCAGTGTCCCCGACGTGTGATCAATTCTAAGGCAGAAAAACGCCAAAAGGAAAGAAAAAGAAATGCACAACGTCACAATCAACTTTTACGCCACTGGCAGCTCAATCCATTCAAGCCATCATGGTATTGTCTAACTTACTTTTATACGATGGGCGGGGGTCTAGGGCTTGTTAATTTGTACAGCCTGGCTTCCTACCAAAGAAAATGGAGCTTAATGAGTATTAGTTTCTCATGTCCCTATTACTCCACATTAGAAAACAACATTAGTTGTATGTACCTGGTTTTTTGGCTGCCAGCTTTTGATGTCCGGGGTCCAGTGCTCCCGCCTGCAAGGAATAGCCAGACGAGGCCTAATTAATACACGGGGTAAAAAGCGTTTTTCGGGAAAATCAATCTTAATGCGCAAAGACGGTTGCCTTAACAGGTCGGGCGCCAAGCATAGAATGCATTCTTGCCTCGGATCACCGCGTTCAGAGTAGCGTTGACTTCCGGTTTTGCCACGGGTCACGGGAGATGTAGTCTCAAGCGTGTGCTGTCCCTTAAATCGACCGAGTCCAATAGTGTTTCTACTTTTATTCTTATGTGGCGGCATATTTTTTCTATTTTGCATTCCAATGTACTTGCTATTCCGAAGTGTTAAAATGTCACTCAATCCAATGAGTATGTATTTACCGTTTAATTTAATCAATACAAGATTTTTTGCGCTGAACTTCACAGAGTGAGGAGTTTGAACTTCGATTGTATCAGGCCTTGGTCATGAATCAAAATCGGTCAAGGGTGTTACGTTGGGCATGAGGTGCATCATGGGTTTTGAAGTTCAAAAACCCCATTCGTTGTAATTGCCCTAGATGCTGCCACCATCTATAAAATTTCTGTTTGTCAGTTGTGTGGTCATGTGGTGGCATGGGTGTCAATCAATCTCAAAAGGCCAGTTTCAGCAGCCTCCTATTCCAAGGATGCGACCTGGCTCAAATTGCAGTCACAAAATTAAAGGTAGGGCCATGTATTTGTCCTAGTTTGAACAGTTCAGTTAGTTCATTCAGTCCCTCTTTTGCAGAATTACATTTCACTATCAGCATTGCTTCCCTTCTCGAGAGCTTGGCTTCTAGGTCGCCACCTCTTGCGTCGTTATCCACTTTTGAAATCACTGTCCAGATTAAATCTGTTTCCTTATGATTATTTTCAAGCCAGTGATTGACAAGGGGTGCTGATACCACATTATTTTTAATTCTCGATTTGTGCTGTTGAATCCTGGTTTGCACCTCTTGACTGGTTTTCCCGATATACAGTTGGTTGCAGGGACAAATTATTCCATATATGACGAACCGGGGTTTACAATTCGTGAATGTGTCATGTTTCCACTTTATGTTTTTGTGTTCAAACAGACTTCCTTCCTTTGTTGTATCACAACATGAACACACCCCACATTTGTGGTGTCCTTGAATAGGCGGTAAACCCAACATTGTTCTTATATCTGGATTTTTTTCTTTTTGCGGCAGTGCCCCTCTTACTAATTAGTTGGCGATGCTAGAGTTCTTTTTAAATGCAAATAAAGGTTCTTTGTTAAATGCTTCATCTAAGTTTCTCAGTAGATGCCAGTTTTTTTTACTACCTTTTTTAATGCATTCGAAATAGGGCAAAACCTGGACACAAAAACCATTCTCTCAGTTTCTTTTTTTGTTTTTCTTTCCAATAGGCTTTCCCGTGGTGTCCACCATGCTCTTTTGAGGGACCTTTTCAATAGTTTTTTCGGGTAACCTCGCTGTAACAGATTGTTTGTAAGGTTCTCCGCATGTCTCAAATACTCATCCTTATATTGGCAATTCCTTCGAATTCTTAAAAATTGCCCTTAAGGGAGGTTATCTTTGAGGCTCCGAGGGTGGTTGCTTTTAAAATGAAGGGCTTTATTGCGGACCGTTGTTTTTTTGTATAGTGTTGTCACTAATCCACCTTCAGAAGGGTATACCTCGACATCTAGAAATGGCATCTTATTCTGAGAATGTTCCATGCTGAATTTGATCGTTGGCACTTTATTATTTATCCAATCATGGAATTTCTTCAAATCATCCTCTGTCCCTGTCCAGATGAAAAAAATATTGTCTATGTAACAATACCAATTGTTAATCCATTGGGAGAATGGATTGTCCCGATAGATGAAGGTATCCTCGTATTTCGACATGAATAGGATTGCTAGTTCTGGGGGGAAGGGGCAGCCCATCGCCACGCCACTTGTTTGGAAGAAAAAAATCTCCATTGAAATTAAAATAATTCTTTTTAAGTGCAAATTCCGCTAACCTTAGAATAAAAGAAGTCGGTATTTGATGGGGTCTTTCTCTCTCTTCTAGAAATGCTTCTAATACATAGATCCCCTCTTCTTGCGGGATCTGTGTATATCAGGACGTAATGTCCATTGTCAGCATCCAGTGGGTACCAACATTGAATTCAATTGTCGTCAGTTTATTTATAAAATCTGTAGTGTCCTGTACGAATGACTTAACTTGTGATAGGAAGGGGTTCAGGAAGAAGTCCACAAACTTGGAAATAGGTTTTCTATTAATGATTGGCACCCTGAAAGAATTGTCGTCCCGGGGGTGTTTTTTCATCTTTATGTATCTTTGGTAAGACATAAAATATTGGAGTTCTTGGATGTTTAATTTTTAGATACTCCATCTCTTTTTTGCCCAGGAAACCCAATGCGAAGCCCTCATAAATGATTTTGTGTAATTCCTGTTTTAATTCTGATGTAGAGTTCTTGTTAATTTTCCGGTAACATGTCCTATCATTAAGCTGCCTTTCTACCTCATGGATATACAAGGCCTTGTCCCAGATCACAAGGGCGCCCCCTTTATCAGCCTGTTTTATTATGACTGAGGTATCTTTTTTCAAATTCACTAGTGCCTCTGATTCCACTTTGGATAGATTGTGTTTGATCTATTTTCTTTTTGTTTCCAATTCAGTCACTGCAGATAAAATCGTTCTTTCAAAAGTGATTACTTCTTTGGGCACCTTGCTACTGGGAGGACAGAAGACAGATTTGTTTCTCAATCCAGTAGTTTCTGATGGTGATTGATATATCTTTTCTGCAAAAAAGGATTTTAATCGTACTTTTCGGCAGAACTCGATCACTTCTGTTTTTAACTTGACAAAATCTATCTGTCTGGTTGAAACAAATGTCAGTCCTTTTTTCAATACCTTCCCTTCGTCATTTGTAAGGATTCTATTAGATAAATTGAATATCGGTGATAGAGCTAGTTCTTGTAGTTCTGTCTTCTTGTGGACATTTCCCATGGTTGCTGATTGAATCTGTTTTTTCCACAAGATTTTGTTTGGCCTCTGGCTAAAAAATAAGATGCTCCTTAATGTTGCTGTTGGAATCCTCCACGTCTATTGTTGTTTCTCAGCGGGGTTAAGTTCTCAGCATCACTGCTGCTGCCAGAAGAGAATGTGTCCAAGAATGTAATAAAATTGTTCTGTGATCTTCCCTGATATTCCTGAAGATGCTTCCTTGCTTCTGGTCTTGTACAAAAATCCGGCTGTAGGAAGGGGTATACTTTCTCTAAATTAAAGTTCTTTTTGTCCTTTTCAAATTGTGCTGTTTTTTGATTTACTGCATAATCCCAGCGGGAAAGCCTATTGGAAAGAAAAACAAAAAAAGAAACTGAGAGAATGGTTTTTGTGTCCACGTTTGTCCCCATTTCGAATGCATAGAAAAAGCTATTCAATTTATCTAATAGAATCCTTACAAATGACAAAGAGAAGGTATTGAAAAAAGGACTGACCTCAGTCATAATAAAACAGGCTGATAAAGGGGGCGCCCTTGTGATCTGGAAAAAGGACTTGTATATCCATGAGGTAGAAAGGCAACTTAATGATAGGACATGTTACCGGAAAATTAACAAGGACCCTACATCAGAATTAAAACAGGAATTACACAAAATCATTGATGAGGGCTTCGCATTGCGTTTCCTGGGCAAAAAAGAGATGGAGTATCTAAAAATTAAACATCCGAGAACTCCAATATTTTATGTCTTACCAAAGCTACATAAAGATGAAAAAACACCCTGGGGCCGACCAATTGTTTCAGGGTGTCAATCATTACTAGAACCTATTTCCAAGTTTGTGAACTTCTTCCCGAAACCCTTCCTATCAAAAGTTAAGTCATTCGTACAGGAAACTACAGATTTTATAAATAAACTGATGACAATAGAATTCAATGTTGATACCCACTGGATGGTGACAATGGACATTACGTCCTTATACACACAGATCCCGCAAGAAGAGGGGATCTGTGTATTAGAAGCATTTCGAGAAGAGAGAGAAAGACCCCATCAAATACTGACTTCTTTTATTCAAAGGTTAGCAGAATTTTCACTTAAAAAGAATTATTTTAATTTCAATGGAGATTTTTTCTTCCAAACAGGTGGTGTGGCGATGGGCTGCCCCTTCGCCCCAGAACTAGCAATCCTATTCATGTCGAAATACGAGGATACCTTTATCTATCTGGACAATACATTCTCCCAATGGATTACCAATTGGTATCGTTACATATACTATATTTTTTTCATCTGGACAGGGACAGAGGATGATTTGAAGAAATTCCATGATTGGATAAATAATAAAGTGCCAACAATCAAATTCAGCATGAAACATTCTCAGAATAAGATGCAATTTCTAGATGTCAAGGTATACCCTTCTGAAGGTGGATTAGTGACAACACTATACAAAAAAACAACGGACCGCAATAAAGCCCTTGATTTTAAAAGCAAAAACAACAAGTGATGGACCGAATGTGGATCAATGTCACACAATCCCCCAGTCAAAAGATCTGGGCCCAAATCCATCGTTTTTTGCACTCCACACCACCCTGGGTTAGACAATGGCAATATGCAAATCAGCTCTGACCCTGTTGCCCCATGGGAACAGTCCAGTCCGAACTACAAAAGCCATGTCCTTCCCAGAACGGAATCAAGCATCCGAGGACCGGACCGGTTTCGAGGTAACACCTCTCATCAGCCCGGCTAGCTTGACTCCAAGTGGTGTGGAGTGCCTGGGACCCACGTCTGGGCATCCCCAGCGCACTTAGGGCGTCAATTGCAAAAACAACAAGTGATGGACCGAATGTGGATCAATGTCACACAATCCCCCAGTCAAAAGATCTGGGCCCAAATCCATCGTTTTTTGCACTCCACACCACCCTGGGTTAGACAATGGCAATATGCAAATCAGCTCTGACCCTGTTGCCCCATGGGAACAGTCCAGTCCGAACTACAAAAGCCATGTCCTTCCCAGAACGGAATCAAGCATCCGAGGACCGGACCGGTTTCGAGGTAACACCTCTCATCAGCCCGGCTAGCTTGACTCCAAGTGGTGTGGAGTGCCTGGGACCCACGTCTGGGCATCCCCAGCGCACTTAGGGCGTCAATTGCAAAAACAACAAGTGATGGACCGAATGTGGATCAATGTCACACAATCCCCCAGTCAAAAGATCTGGGCCCAAATCCATCGTTTTTTGCACTCCACACCACCCTGGGTTAGACAATGGCAATATGCAAATCAGCTCTGACCCTGTTGCCCCATGGGAACAGTCCAGTCCGAACTACAAAAGCCATGTCCTTCCCAGAACGGAATCAAGCATCCGAGGACCGGACCGGTTTCGAGGTAACACCTCTCATCAGCCCGGCTAGCTTGACTCCAAGTGGTGTGGAGTGCCTGGGACCCACGTCTGGGCATCCCCAGCGCACTTAGGGCGTCAATTGCAAAAACAACAAGTGATGGACCGAATGTGGATCAATGTCACACAATCCCCCAGTCAAAAGATCTGGGCCCAAATCCATCGTTTTTTGCACTCCACACCACCCTGGGTTAGACAATGGCAATATGCAAATCAGCTCTGACCCTGTTGCCCCATGGGAACAGTCCAGTCCGAACTACAAAAGCCATGTCCTTCCCAGAACGGAATCAAGCATCCGAGGACCGGACCGGTTTCGAGGTAACACCTCTCATCAGCCCGGCTAGCTTGACTCCAAGTGGTGTGGAGTGCCTGGGACCCACGTCTGGGCATCCCCAGCGCACTTAGGGCGTCAATTGCAAAAACAACAAGTGATGGACCGAATGTGGATCAATGTCACACAATCCCCCAGTCAAAAGATCTGGGCCCAAATCCATCGTTTTTTGCACTCCACACCACCCTGGGTTAGACAATGGCAATATGCAAATCAGCTCTGACCCTGTTGCCCCATGGGAACAGTCCAGTCCGAACTACAAAAGCCATGTCCTTCCCAGAACGGAATCAAGCATCCGAGGACCGGACCGGTTTCGAGGTAACACCTCTCATCAGCCCGGCTAGCTTGACTCCAAGTGGTGTGGAGTGCCTGGGACCCACGTCTGGGCATCCCCAGCGCACTTAGGGCGTCAATTGCAAAAACAACAAGTGATGGACCGAATGTGGATCAATGTCACACAATCCCCCAGTCAAAAGATCTGGGCCCAAATCCATCGTTTTTTGCACTCCACACCACCCTGGGTTAGACAATGGCAATATGCAAATCAGCTCTGACCCTGTTGCCCCATGGGAACAGTCCAGTCCGAACTACAAAAGCCATGTCCTTCCCAGAACGGAATCAAGCATCCGAGGACCGGACCGGTTTCGAGGTAACACCTCTCATCAGCCCGGCTAGCTTGACTCCAAGTGGTGTGGAGTGCCTGGGACCCACGTCTGGGCATCCCCAGCGCACTTAGGGCGTCAATTGCAAAAACAACAAGTGATGGACCGAATGTGGATCAATGTCACACAATCCCCCAGTCAAAAGATCTGGGCCCAAATCCATCGTTTTTTGCACTCCACACCACCCTGGGTTAGACAATGGCAATATGCAAATCAGCTCTGACCCTGTTGCCCCATGGGAACAGTCCAGTCCGAACTACAAAAGCCATGTCCTTCCCAGAACGGTCCCAGGCACTCCACACCACTGGAGTCAAGCTAGCCGGGCTGATGAGAGGTGTTACCTCGAAACCGGTCCGGTCCTCGGATGCTTGATTCCGTTCTGGGAAGGACATGGCTTTTGTAGTTCGGACTGGACTGTTCCCATGGGGCACAGGGTCAGAGCTGATTTGCATATCGCCATTGTCTAACCCAGGGTGGTGTGGAGTGCAAAAAAACGATGGATTTGGGCCCAGATCTTTGGACTGGGTTGAGTGTGTGACATTGATCCACATTCGGTCCATCACCTGTTGTTTTTGCATATTCCGCCCTAAGTGCGCTGGGGATGCCCAGACGTGGGTCCCAGGCACTCCACACCACTGGAGTCAAGCTAGCCGGGCTGATGAGAGGTGTTACCTCGAAACCGGTCCGGTCCTCGGATGCTTGATTCCGTTCTGGGAAGGACATGGCTTTTGTAGTTCGGACTGGACTGTTCCCATGGGGCACAGGGTCAGAGCTGATTTGCATATCGCCATTGTCTAACCCAGGGTGGTGTGGAGTGCAAAAAAACGATGGATTTGGGCCCAGATCTTTGGACTGGGTTGAGTGTGTGACATTGATCCACATTCGGTCCATCACCTGTTGTTTTTGCATATTCCGCCCTAAGTGCGCTGGGGATGCCCAGACGTGGGTCCCAGGCACTCCACACCACTGGAGTCAAGCTAGCCGGGCTGATGAGAGGTGTTACCTCGAAACCGGTCCGGTCCTCGGATGCTTGATTCCGTTCTGGGAAGGACATGGCTTTTGTAGTTCGGACTGGACTGTTCCCATGGGGCACAGGGTCAGAGCTGATTTGCATATCGCCATTGTCTAACCCAGGGTGGTGTGGAGTGCAAAAAAACGATGGATTTGGGCCCAGATCTTTGGACTGGGTTGAGTGTGTGACATTGATCCACATTCGGTCCATCACCTGTTGTTTTTGCATATTCCGCCCTAAGTGCGCTGGGGATGCCCAGACGTGGGTCCCAGGCACTCCACACCACTGGAGTCAAGCTAGCCGGGCTGATGAGAGGTGTTACCTCGAAACCGGTCCGGTCCTCGGATGCTTGATTCCGTTCTGGGAAGGACATGGCTTTTGTAGTTCGGACTGGACTGTTCCCATGGGGCACAGGGTCAGAGCTGATTTGCATATCGCCATTGTCTAACCCAGGGTGGTGTGGAGTGCAAAAAAACGATGGATTTGGGCCCAGATCTTTGGACTGGGTTGAGTGTGTGACATTGATCCACATTCGGTCCATCACCTGTTGTTTTTGCATATTCCGCCCTAAGTGCGCTGGGGATGCCCAGACGTGGGTCCCAGGCACTCCACACCACTGGAGTCAAGCTAGCCGGGCTGATGAGAGGTGTTACCTCGAAACCGGTCCGGTCCTCGGATGCTTGATTCCGTTCTGGGAAGGACATGGCTTTTGTAGTTCGGACTGGACTGTTCCCATGGGGCACAGGGTCAGAGCTGATTTGCATATCGCCATTGTCTAACCCAGGGTGGTGTGGAGTGCAAAAAAACGATGGATTTGGGCCCAGATCTTTGGACTGGGTTGAGTGTGTGACATTGATCCACATTCGGTCCATCACCTGTTGTTTTTGCATATTCCGCCCTAAGTGCGCTGGGGATGCCCAGACGTGGGTCCCAGGCACTCCACACCACTGGAGTCAAGCTAGCCGGGCTGATGAGAGGTGTTACCTCGAAACCGGTCCGGTCCTCGGATGCTTGATTCCGTTCTGGGAAGGACATGGCTTTTGTAGTTCGGACTGGACTGTTCCCATGGGGCACAGGGTCAGAGCTGATTTGCATATCGCCATTGTCTAACCCAGGGTGGTGTGGAGTGCAAAAAAACGATGGATTTGGGCCCAGATCTTTGGACTGGGTTGAGTGTGTGACATTGATCCACATTCGGTCCATCACCTGTTGTTTTTGCATATTCCGCCCTAAGTGCGCTGGGGATGCCCAGACGTGGGTCCCAGGCACTCCACACCACTGGAGTCAAGCTAGCCGGGCTGATGAGAGGTGTTACCTCGAAACCGGTCCGGTCCTCGGATGCTTGATTCCGTTCTGGGAAGGACATGGCTTTTGTAGTTCGGACTGGACTGTTCCCATGGGGCACAGGGTCAGAGCTGATTTGCATATCGCCATTGTCTAACCCAGGGTGGTGTGGAGTGCAAAAAAACGATGGATTTGGGCCCAGATCTTTGGACTGGGTTGAGTGTGTGACATTGATCCACATTCGGTCCATCACCTGTTGTTTTTGCATATTCCGCCCTAAGTGCGCTGGGGATGCCCAGACGTGGGTCCCAGGCACTCCACACCACTGGAGTCAAGCTAGCCGGGCTGATGAGAGGTGTTACCTCGAAACCGGTCCGGTCCTCGGATGCTTGATTCCGTTCTGGGAAGGACATGGCTTTTGTAGTTCGGACTGGACTGTTCCCATGGGGCACAGGGTCAGAGCTGATTTGCATATCGCCATTGTCTAACCCAGGGTGGTGTGGAGTGCAAAAAAACGATGGATTTGGGCCCAGATCTTTGGACTGGGTTGAGTGTGTGACATTGATCCACATTCGGTCCATCACCTGTTGTTTTTGCATATTCCGCCCTAAGTGCGCTGGGGATGCCCAGACGTGGGTCCCAGGCACTCCACACCACTGGAGTCAAGCTAGCCGGGCTGATGAGAGGTGTTACCTCGAAACCGGTCCGGTCCTCGGATGCTTGATTCCGTTCTGGGAAGGACATGGCTTTTGTAGTTCGGACTGGACTGTTCCCATGGGGCACAGGGTCAGAGCTGATTTGCATATCGCCATTGTCTAACCCAGGGTGGTGTGGAGTGCAAAAAAACGATGGATTTGGGCCCAGATCTTTGGACTGGGTTGAGTGTGTGACATTGATCCACATTCGGTCCATCACCTGTTGTTTTTGCATATTCCGCCCTAAGTGCGCTGGGGATGCCCAGACGTGGGTCCCAGGCACTCCACACCACTGGAGTCAAGCTAGCCGGGCTGATGAGAGGTGTTACCTCGAAACCGGTCCGGTCCTCGGATGCTTGATTCCGTTCTGGGAAGGACATGGCTTTTGTAGTTCGGACTGGACTGTTCCCATGGGGCACAGGGTCAGAGCTGATTTGCATATCGCCATTGTCTAACCCAGGGTGGTGTGGAGTGCAAAAAAACGATGGATTTGGGCCCAGATCTTTGGACTGGGTTGAGTGTGTGACATTGATCCACATTCGGTCCATCACCTGTTGTTTTTGCATATTCCGCCCTAAGTGCGCTGGGGATGCCCAGACGTGGGTCCCAGGCACTCCACACCACTGGAGTCAAGCTAGCCGGGCTGATGAGAGGTGTTACCTCGAAACCGGTCCGGTCCTCGGATGCTTGATTCCGTTCTGGGAAGGACATGGCTTTTGTAGTTCGGACTGGACTGTTCCCATGGGGCACAGGGTCAGAGCTGATTTGCATATCGCCATTGTCTAACCCAGGGTGGTGTGGAGTGCAAAAAAACGATGGATTTGGGCCCAGATCTTTGGACTGGGTTGAGTGTGTGACATTGATCCACATTCGGTCCATCACCTGTTGTTTTTGCATATTCCGCCCTAAGTGCGCTGGGGATGCCCAGACGTGGGTCCCAGGCACTCCACACCACTGGAGTCAAGCTAGCCGGGCTGATGAGAGGTGTTACCTCGAAACCGGTCCGGTCCTCGGATGCTTGATTCCGTTCTGGGAAGGACATGGCTTTTGTAGTTCGGACTGGACTGTTCCCATGGGGCACAGGGTCAGAGCTGATTTGCATATCGCCATTGTCTAACCCAGGGTGGTGTGGAGTGCAAAAAAACGATGGATTTGGGCCCAGATCTTTGGACTGGGTTGAGTGTGTGACATTGATCCACATTCGGTCCATCACCTGTTGTTTTTGCATATTCCGCCCTAAGTGCGCTGGGGATGCCCAGACGTGGGTCCCAGGCACTCCACACCACTGGAGTCAAGCTAGCCGGGCTGATGAGAGGTGTTACCTCGAAACCGGTCCGGTCCTCGGATGCTTGATTCCGTTCTGGGAAGGACATGGCTTTTGTAGTTCGGACTGGACTGTTCCCATGGGGCACAGGGTCAGAGCTGATTTGCATATCGCCATTGTCTAACCCAGGGTGGTGTGGAGTGCAAAAAAACGATGGATTTGGGCCCAGATCTTTGGACTGGGTTGAGTGTGTGACATTGATCCACATTCGGTCCATCACCTGTTGTTTTTGCTTGATTTTAAAAGCAACCACCCTCGGAGCCTCAAAGATAACCTCCCTTATGGGCAATATTTAAGAATTCGAAGGAATTGCCAATATAAGGATGAGTATTTGAGACATGCGGAGAACCTTACAAACAATCTGTTACAGAGAAGTTACCCGAAACAATTATTGAAAAAGTCCCTCAAAAGAGCGTGGTGGACACCGCGGGAAAGCCTATTGGAAAGAAAAACAAAAAAAGAAACTGAGAGAATGGTTTTTGTGTCCACGTTTTGCCCCAATTCGAATGCATTGAAAAAGCTAGTAAAAAAAAACTGGCATCTACTGAGAAACTTAGATGAAGCATTTAACAAAGAACCATTATTTGCATTTAAAAAGAACTCTAGCATCGCCAACCAATTAGTAAGAGCGGCACTGCCAAAAAAAGAAAAAAATCCAGATCTAAGAACAATGTTGGGTTTACCGCCTATCCAAGGACACCACAAATGTGGGGTGTGTTCATGTTGTGATACAACAAAGGAAGGAAGTCTGTTTGAACACAAAAACATAAAGTGGAAACATGACACTTTCACGAATTGTAAATCCCGGTTCGTCATACATGGAATAATATGTCCCTGCAACCAACTGTATATCGGGAAAACCAGTCAAGAGGTGAAAACCAAGATTCAACAGCACAAATCGAGAATTAAAAATAATGTGGTATCAGCACCCCTTGGCAATCACTGGCTTGAAAATTATCATAAGGAAACAGACTTAATCTGGACAGTGATTTCAAAAGTGGATAACGACACAAGAGGTGGCGACCTAGAAGCCAAGATCTCAAGAAGGGAAGCAATGCTGATAGTGAAATTTAATTCTGCAATAGAGGGACTGAATGAACTATTTGAACTGTTCAAACTAGGATAAATACATGGCCCAACCTTTAATTTCGTGACTGCAATATGAGCCAGGTGGCATCCTTGGAATAGGAGGCTGCTGAAACTGGCCTTTTGAGATTTATTGACACCCATGCCACCACATGACCACACAACTGACAAACAGAAATTTTATAGATGGTGGCAGCATCTAGGGCAATTACAACGAATGGGGTTTTTGAACTTCAAAACCCATGATGCACCTCATGCTCAACGTAACACCCTTGACCGATTTTGATTCATGACCAAGGCCTGATACAATCGAAGTTCAAACTCCTTATTTGGTGAAGTTCAGCGTGAAAAATCATGTATTGATTAAATTAAATGGTAAACACATACTCATTGGATTGAGTGACATTTTAACACTTCGGAATAGCAAGTACATTGGAATGCAAAATAGGAAAAATATGCCACCACATAAGAATAAAAGTAGAAACACCATTGGACTCGGTCGATTTAAGGGACAGCACACGCTTGAGACTACATCTCCTGTGACCCTTGGCAAAACCGGAAGTCAACGCTACTCTGAACGCGGAGTGTGAACCGAGGCAAGAATGCATTCTATGCTTGGCGCCCCGACCTGTTAAGGTAACCGTCTTTGCGCATTAAGTTTGATTTTCCCGTAAAACACTTTTTACCCCGCGCATTAATTACGCCTCGTCTGGCTATTCCTTGCAGGCGGGAGCACTGGACCCCGGACATCAAAAGCTGGCAGACAAAAAACCAGGTACATACAACTAATGTTGTTTTCAAATTTGAAGTAATAGGGATATGAGAAACTAATACTCATTAAGCTCCATTTTCTTTGCTAGAGAGCCAGGCTGTACAAATTAACAAGCCCTAGACCCCCGCCCATCGTGTAAAAGTAAGTTAGACAATACCATGATGGCTTGAATGGATTGAGCTGCCAGTGGCGTAAAAGTTGATTGTGACGTTGTGCATTTCTTTTTCTTTCCTTTTGGCGTTTTTCTGCCTTAGAATTGATCACACGTCGGGGACACTGCCATTTCTCTATGCTCTGATTTAAAAGAGGTAAGATATGGAGGTTGATAGGAGTGAAGTGCTCAGCATGTAGACACTAAGAAAGAGCATCTTTCTAAAGCAAGGTTTTTCCTCTTTTACAGACTATGGTCCTGATGAGAACTCTGTAAATAAACGCGAGTTCGAAATGCGTAGACTGTGAATAGCCATTGAAAAAAGACTGAATATATCAAAGGATTAGACAATAGATTAAATTTTCTCTTTTGAGACAACAGATGTCATATGGCTTTGCTGTTAACATTATAATTCCAGCTGTTTTTTTTTATCTCTAATGGTATAAGTGGAGTATGTTTGAAAGCTTGAATGATCTTGTTGGTAAATTGTTTTGTAAATATTAATGTTTAGGTTTTGTACATAAGGTCCGAAAAATTTTAAAGTTTGAGAGATGAAAAGTAATAATATGTGGGAAAAAAACACTGAGCAAAATAAATGAACTAAAAAAAATAAAAACAAAAAAAAACATTTGGTTTGCTTCCAATGTTTTTGGATAAAAAAGGTTTTTGTGTTTAATTGACTAGCACTAGCATCTTCTGTTGTTTATCAGTAGCTTGTGGCTAAGCTGTGCTATTGGGAGCCCAGACCCAGTGGTGTTGATTTGGTAGTATTTGCAGGCAACAGCCTGTGTGGTTCTTGTCTCAGTTGAAGGAAGCTGAGTTAGAATTGTAATTAGTTTGTGAACTGTAGCAGGAATTAGGGTTCTGCGTCCGTGTGATAAGGCTTTTTGAGTGGACCTTTTGGTAAGAGTGAGCTGTGAATTTGTGATAGTATGTCTGAAAATGAAACATTTGCTTATAGCGAGGAACATATAAAGAAATTACTTGCTGCACCTCCACTATTTGCCTCTGCATCATTAAGCACCTCTGCTCAAAACGAAATCGATACGTTAACAAGATTAAAGAAAAAACAAATCCGAACTGACCTGCATGGTCACTTCTTACTTCAACACCTAAGAAGTGGAACAATCCCAGGCGGTTTACAGATTAAAAACGTCCCTGTAATTTTTACAGAAGACCCCCTATATAAAAAAGGTTACAGCTACATAGACACAAAATGTAGCCACGACCTAATGGTGCTCACCATTGAAACAGCTCAAAGACTGTCTAAAGATCAGCTGGAGGAAATTGAAGCATTAGAATCTGCAATTTCAACAAACCAACTAATTTCGGATTCAAAAATTCTACTTGAAAAAGACAAAAAAGATATCGGAGAGTTTAGGGATTATACAAATAAATCAAAAAACAGCACAATTTGAAAAGGACAAAAAGAACTTTAATTTAGAGAAAGTATACCCCTTCCTACAGCCGGATTTTTGTACAAGACCAGAAGCAAGGAAGCATCTTCAGGAATATCAGGGAAGATCACAGAACAATTTTATCACATTCTCGGACACATCCTCTTTTGGCAGCAGCAGTGAGGGTGAGAACTCAACCCCGCAGAGAAACAACAATAGACGTGGAGGAGTCCAACAGCAACATCAAGGAGCATCTTCTTTTTTAGCCAGAGGCCAAACAAAATCTCGTGGAAAAACAAGATTCAATCAGCAACCATGGGAAATGTCCACAAAAAGACAGAACTACAAGAACTAGCTCTATCACCAATATTCAATTTATCTAATAGAATCCTTACAAATGACGAAGAGAAGGTATTGAAAAAAGGACTGACATTTGTTCCAACCAGACAGACAGATTTTGTCAAGTTAAAAACAGAAGTGATCGAGTTCTGCCGAAAAGTACGATTAAAATCCTTTTTTTGCCAAAAAGATATGTCAATCACCATCAGGAACTACTGGATTGAGAAAAAAATCTGTCTTCTGTCCTCCCAGTAGCAAGGTGCCCAAAGAAGTAATCACTTTCGAAAGAACGATTTTATCTGCAGTGACTGAAGTGGAAACAAAAAGAAAATGGATCAAACACAATCTATCCAAAGTGGAATCAGAGGCACTAGTGAATTTGAAAAAAGATACCTCAGTCATAATGAAACAGGCTGATAAAGGGGGCGCCCTTGTGATCTGGGACAAGGCTGTCAGGTGCCCCACAAGACTTACCCTTGCTTGAGAAGCAAATCCGTAGAGAAGACAAGAGCACCTGTCCCTGAATCCACCTGACCCTCGTGGAAGGTTAAGACCTAGCAGGGATGAGATGGACGCAGGGAAGGGAGCCAGGGTGTAGAGGTTGAACGAGGCTGTGGAGCTTGCGGTTATCCGGTGCCAGCTGGAAACCAGAAAAGAACCGAATCAGAAACAGATCTAGATCAGAAAGGAACCACCCCACATAACACACACAGAACCAATGCCCTTTACGGGGACTCACCAGTGCTTCTGGAGGTCGCGGAACCCAAACAGCAGGTCAGCTCCTGATAAGGATAGTGCAGGTGAGGAGCTCCTGCACGGTGCACCCAAGATTGAACCAAAGGAAAGCGCTCCTGCGCATTAAGTACTTCAAACCAAAAGGACATGATATAACATGCCGTGAGAGTCTCTTCCATTTGTATAACCATCCTCAAATGGTTGAGGAAAATCACCTGGATGCTTTCTTTGGACACCCAGAAAACCGTAGTCCAGGCGTTAATAACATCTCGCCTGGACTATGGTAATGTTCTCTTTCTGGGAGCGGGCAAAGAGGTAATCCGTAAATTACAAACGGTCCAGAACATGGCAGTCCGTCTATTGTGTAAATTACCTTACAAATCCTCCATATCCCTGCACCGTCGTAGCCTCCATTGGCTATGCATTGATAGTCGCTGTAAATTCAAGGCTCTCTGTCTTATACATAAAATTAACACTGGCAAGGCCCATCAGTATTTGAGATCTCTAATTCATCCGTACCTTCCCTCCCGCACTCTTCGTTCATCCAGTCAACATAAACTTCAGATCCCTAGGACGAAGAGAGCCAGAATGGGTGGTCGATCTTTTGCTTTTCTGGCACCATCCCTGTGGAACTCTCTCCCTTTGTCTATTCAGATTGAACCCAACTATCTAAAGTTCCGAAGAGATGTGAAAACTTGGCTTTTCGATCAATAATCTATGCGACTGTACACCTCCTTGCTGGTTTAGCGCCGGGAAACCTCCGGGTAGCTGTGCGCTCTATAAAAATTAAATATAAATAAACAATAAAATATAAATAAATAAGGAAAGCGCTCCTGCGCGTGTAGCGTGTCTTTAGAATGTAGTAACAAATGTTATGGCATCCCTGGTAACAAAAACAAGCTATATACAATGCTCCTGCTTAGCGAGCATCTCCTCATAACAGCGCTCCTGCGCGATGGGGAAACCAACAGTAAACAAAAAACTCAAAGCAAAGCACTCCTGTGCAATGGACCCTTGACCCACGTGCAGAGCTCCAGCATGGCAAGGGTTAAGGGAGGCAAAACAGATACCGCCCTGAATAGTATTGCAATAAGCGCTCCTGCGCGAGTTCAAGAAATACAAAGATAAGCGCTCCGGCGCAGCGTACACTTGCCAACAAACAGCGAACAGCGCGGCTTGAAATAAACACCAGATAGCGCTCCTGCGCGGCGTAGTCCAGCAGGTAACTGACGCGTCTCAGCTCCGGCAATGGCTTCCGCGTCTAAGGAGCATCCAGTCAGGAATTCGAAGCACTGAGCTGGCGGGAAACGGAATGTTTAAGCGTTTCCCCCGGAAGTGCTACAGTGCTCCCAGGTCAACTGCCCAGGACTAGACCTGGACACAACTTCCGCCCGGAAGTGAGTCTCCCGGTACTTCCGTGTGTGCTATGGCGAGTGGCCGGGAGCGGCAAACCCAGCGAACCGTGACAAAGGCTTTGTATATCCATGAGGTAGAAAGGCAACTTAATGATAGGACATGTTACCGGAAAATTAACAAGGACCCTACATCACAATTAAAACAGGAATTACACAAAATCATTGATGAGGGCTTCACATTGGGTTTCCTGGGCAAAAAAGAGATGGAGTATCTAAAAATTAAACATCCGAGAACTCCAATATTTTATGTCTTACCAAAGATACATAAAGAGGAAAAAACACCCCCGGGACGACCGATTGTTTCAGGGTGCCAATCATTACTAGAACCTATTTTCAAGTTTGTGGACTTCTTCCTGAAACCCTTCCCATCACAAGTTAAGTAATTTGTACAGGACACTACAGATTTTATAAATAAACTGATGACAATTGAATTTAATGTTGATACCCACTGGATGGTGACAATGGTCATTACGTCCTTATACACACAGATCCCGCAAGAAGAGGGGATCTATGTATTAGAAGCATTTCTAGAAGAGAGAAGAAGACCCCATCAAATACCGACTTCTTTTATTCTAAGGTTAGCGGAATTTGCACTTAAAAAGAATTATTTTAATTTTAATGGAGAATTTTTCTTCCAAACAGGTGGTGTGGCGATGGGCCCCCCAGAACTAGCAATCCTATTCATGTCGAAATACGAGGATACTGTTATCAATCGGGACAATCCATTCTCCCAATGGATTAACAATTGGTATTGTTTCATAGACGATATTTTTTTCGTCTGGACAGGGACAGAGGATGATTTGAAGAAATTCCATGATTGGATAAATAATAAAGTGCCAACGATCAAATTCAGAATGGAACATTCTCAGAATAAGATGCCATTTCGAGATGTCGAGGTATACCCTTCTGAAGGTGGATTAGTGACAACACTATACAAAAAAACAACGGACCGCAATAAAGCCCTTCATTTTAAAAGCATCCACCCTCGGAGCCTCAAAGATAACCTCCTTTATGGGCAATATTTAAGAATTCGAAGGAATTGCCAATATAAGGATGAGCATTTGAGACATGAGGAGTACCTTACAAACAATCTGTTACAGCGAGGTTACCCGAAAAAATTATTGAAAAAGTCCCTCAAAAGAGCATGGTGGACACCGCGGGAAAGCCTATTGGAAAGAAAAACAAAAAAAGAAACTGAGAGAATGTTTTTTGTGTCCACGTTTTGCCCCAATTCGAATGCATTGAAAAAGCTAGTAAAAAAACTGGCATCTACTGAGAAACTTAGATGAAGCATTTAACAAAGAACCTTTATTTGCATTTAAAAAGAACTCTAGCATTGCCAACCAATTAGTAAGAGCGGCACTGCCACAAAAAGAAAAAAATACAGATATAAGAACAATGTTGGGTTTACCGTCTATTCAAGGACACCACAAATGTGGGGTGTGTTCATGTTGTGATTCAACAAAGGAAGGAAGTCTGTTAAAGCACAAAAACATAAAGTGGAAACATGACACATTCACGAATTGTAAATCCCGGTTTGTCATATATGGAATATTATGTCCCTGCAACCAACTGTATATCGGGAAAACCAGTCAAGAGGTGCGAACCAGGATTCAACAGCACAAATCGAGAATTAAAAGTAATGTGGTATCAGCACCCCTTGTTAATCACTGGCTTGAAAATAATCATAAGGAAACAGACTTAATCTGGACAGTGATTTCAAAAGTGGATAACGATGCAAGAGGTGGAGACCTAGAAGCCAAGATCTTGAGAAGGGAAGCAATGCTGAAAGTGAAATTTATTTCTGTAATAGAGGGACTGAATGAACTAACTGAACTGTTCAAACTAGGATAAATAAATGGCCCAACCTTTAATTTCGTGACTGCAATATGAGCCAGGTGGCATCCTTGGAATAGGAGGCTGCTGAAACTGGCCTTTTGAGATTGATTGACACCCATGCCACCACATGACCACACAACTGACAAACTGAAATTTTATAGATGGTGGCAGCATCTAGGGCAATTACAACGAATTAGGTTTTTGAACTTCAAAACCCATGATGCACCTCATGCTCAACGTAACACCCTTGACCGATTTTGATTCATGACCAAGGCCTGATACAATCGAAGTTCAAACACCTCACTCGGTGAAGTTCAGTGCGAAAAATCTTGTATTGATTAAATTAAATGGTAAACACATACTCATTGGATTGAGTGACATTTTAACACTTCGGAATAGAAAGTAAATTGGAATGGAAAATAGAAAAAATATGCCGCCCCATAAGAATAAAAGTAGAAACACCATTGGACTCGGTCGATTTAAGGGACAGCACACGCTTGAGACTACATCTCAAGAACACGGCGTGTGAACCGAGGCAAGAATGCATTCTATGCTTGGCGCCCCGACCTGTTAGGGTAACCGTCTTTGTGCATTAAGATTGATTTTCCCGAAAAACGCTTTTTACCCCGCGCATTAATTACGCCTCGTCTGGCTATTCCTTGCAGGCGGGAGCACTGGACCCCGGACATCAAAAGCTGGCAGCCAAAAAAACAGGTACATACAACTAATGTTGTTTTCAAATGTGGAGTAATAGGGACATGAGAAACTAATACTCATTAAGCTCCATTTTCTTTGGTAGAGAGCCAGGCTGTACAAATTAACAAGCTCTAGACCCTCGCCCATTGTGTAAAAGTAAGTGGGACAATAACATGATGGCTTGAATGGATTGAGCTGCCAGTGGCGTAAAAGTTGATTGTGACGTTGTGCATTTCTTTTTCATTCCTTTTGCCGTTTTTCTGCCTTAGAATTGATCACACGTCGGGGACACTGCCATTTCTCTATGCTCTGATTTAAAAGAGGTAAGATATGGAGGTTGATAGGATTGAAGTGCTCAGCATGTAGACACTAGGAAAGAGCATCTTTCTAAAGCAAGGTTTTTCCTCTTTTACAGACTATGGTGCTGATGAGATCTCTGTAAATAAACGCGAGTTCGAAACGCGTAGACTGTGAATAGCCATTGAAAAAAGACAGAACAAATCAAAAGATTAGACAATAGATTTAATTTTCTCTTTTGAGACAACAGATGTCATATGGCTTTGCTGTGAACATTATAATTTCAGCTGTTTTTTTATCTGTAATGGTATGAGTGGAGTATGTTTGAAAGCTCAAATGATCTTGTTGGTAAATTGTTTTGTAAATATTAATGTTTAGGTTTTGTACATAAGGTCCGAAAAATTATAACGTTTGAGAAATGAAAAGTAATAATATGTGGAAAAAGAAACACTGAGAAAAATAAATGAACTAAATGAAAATAAAAACAAAAAAAACATTTGGTTTGATTCCAAAGTTTTTGGATAAAAAAGGTTTTTGTGTTTAATTGACTAGCACTAGCGTCTTCTGTTGTTTATCAGAGTATTAAATGTGGCAAATCCACACTGCTGATTGTTATTCAGGGCCCACATCTCCTGCATAAGGCAAATGTCATGTTTGTCCATGAACATGACCCAGTCGTCGGATATCAATTTGTTTTTTAACCCAGCGACATTCCAGGATAGGATGTTGATGCTCCCATTTGCCTCCTCATATGGGGCTTACATTTAAACCACAGTTAGTTGGTCTTAGAAATAACTCACCAGTAAGTACAGTCCCCCCCCCAATTGCACTACTGTCACCACTAGTCCCAAGTAGTCTTGCCCCAGCACCTCCATTTTCGGTAAGTACTGTGTAACGGGGTGAGGCTGCGGACTGATGAGGAGTGGTGTAACGGGGTGAGGCTGCGGACTGATGAGGAGTGGTGGACACCCGGAATTGACCCAGTACAACCTCCTTCCTTGCAGACAGAGTCATGGGGAACAGATCACGACGAAAACGATGAAGAGGAAAGCGGCTCCTTTAAGTGGGCATACACGGAGGAGGAGGATCCGCCTCCTGCACACGTCAGCGAGTCCAGATTGGCTAAAACGGAGGAAGTGTTGTTCATGGCGTGTGACATCACCCCAGAAGAGACGGCGAGGAGCGGAGACGGAGACGAAGAACCAGAGACCGGAGATACCGAAGAAAGAAGTAGAGAACCGGAAGAACAACTGGAAGTCGGCGGAGGAGAGTCCGTGGGAAAGCCAGGAGGCCAACGACCCTGCAAGTCGCCGTGCCACTCTCCCGGGGGAGGAGCGTGGCTTTCCCAGGTACGGCAGCGTATGGCGGCCTGGGTGGGAAGCAAGCGTGTTAAATAGTGTACAGAACCCCTGTTTGTGTCCTGCGTCCCCCACCCTCTAGTGTCCATTTACCCCGCGTTTTCCCTCACCGTCTGTGTACAATCCACCCACTTCACTGGCATAGGTTAGAGCTGCACGTTCACCGGTGACTCTTCTCCCAACACACTACTCCCCGTCCCTCGGTGCCTAAACCCCAGCGGACAGCTGAACTAACGGCTCCCTTTCTGTTGGTCTTCTCTTTCCATGGGACACCGGAGTCAAGGGAGCAGCATACAACCCAGACCCTGACCAGACCTTGAGAGGCAGCGCTGTGCCCAGTATAGGAGAAGGAAGAACCCCAGAACGCCAAAACGGATCCCAGCCAGTTTGCAAAAGAGAGACTCACGTTTAGAACAAGGAGAACGTTAATGTTAAGAACAAACCGAGGAATACCAATAAAGCCCTCTTTAACCCCACGAACCGGTGTCCAACTCGTACCTGAATCACAACCTGATACCTCTATTGCCCCTGGTCCACAAGCCCAGTCCACAGTGGTGTCAGAAGTGGGATCTACTCCCTCAGAGCAAGACCCGATCATGGAACAGGTTATCCAAACCTTAATAGATGGGCAACAGAAACTGGAGTGGGCTATTGGCCAACAAATCAGTACCGCTGATGCAGACCGAGCCCTATTCCGCAGCACCATGACTCAACAAATGGACAACTTACAAAAAGTGGTGCAGACCCCAGGAACCGCAGTGTCGGTAGAACGAAGACCTTTCGGACCTCACCCATCGGGGGTCTCCCTACAGAAGTACGTCATAGGTGAAGACCCGGACGCCTTCCTGGTCAATTTCGAGAGAGCTGCTCGGGCATGTGGGTGGCCAGAGGACAAATGGCCTTTCTTTCTCGCTCCCTTGCTGGCGGGAGAAGCACAGACAGCATACCAGGTCGCTAACCATTCAGGAACATCCACCTATACCGAGATCAAGGGGGTGATACTGGATCACCTTGGTATGGATGCAGAGGCATACAGACTCAGGTTTCGGAAGGAAAAAGGAGTCACAGGAGAAAACCCAAAAACATTGTACCTACGTCTGAAAATGGCGGCGGAAAAATGGCTAAGACCCGACACTCGGAGCAAAGAAGAGGTCATGACAAGCATCATTTTGGAACAGTTCATGGAAGCACTACCATATGGTACCCAAAGATGCTTGAGGCAACATCCAGGCCTGACCGCAGCTCAGGCGATTGAAATGGCGGCAAACTATACAAGGGCCGCTCCTCGAACCTTTCCTTGGGAGACGGAGAAATCCTCTAAGACATCGGTCCCTCCACCCAAGATGGAGAAAAAGAAGGCCGTCTTCGAACCTGTGAAAACACGGCCCTTCCGCCCGGACATACCTCCTCTAAGAGGACCCCAGTGCTTTGAGTGCGGGGAGTGGGGCCACATAGCACGGTTGTGTCCCAGAAAAAAACCAGCGGAGGAACCCATGGAAGTTGGGTACATTCCTAAGGCAGTGATGTACAGCGCAGAAATGGGGCCTTCCTATTACGTAAGGGTACGGGTGAACCACACTCCTGTAAAAGCACTCCTAGACTCGCGTTGTAGACAGTCAGTAATAAGGGAGAAACTCGTGTATCCCTCTCAGATAGGGCAGGAGGGCGAAGTACACATTCGGTGTGTTCACGGGGACGTCAAGACCTATCCCATAGCACGTATTACCATCCACCCGACAGGGAGGGAACCCTGTACAGTAAGAGTTGGAGTGGTGGGGTCCTTACCTGAAGAACTGATATTAGGGGTGGACAATCCACAATTCCTAGCCCTGTTTAAAAGGGAGTTAGACAGACGTCCTGCAGAGGCTTACCTCTCCACTGAACCATGGGTCATTGACAGGGGGTTTAGGTTTGCACAGTCTAACGACCCAACACTCTTGAATGCATGGGAAGCCGCACACATTGCACAGACCATCAACTCGTCTCAGAGATACCCCCGCTTTAGTATTGAAAATGACCTGTTATATCGGGAAGGGAAGGAGGGAGAGCCTAGGCAACTGGTGGTGCCCCGTGCATTCCGAGAACAGATATTGTTCTACGCCCACACTCATTTGACAGCCGGACACAGTGGGGCAGAGAAGACTACCCAAAACATATTGCGCTTGTTTTATTGGCCGGGTATCTATAAAGAGACAGAGGCCTATTGTCAACATTGTGAGGTGTGTCAGAGGAAAAATATGACCAGACCCCCAGCGGTACCGTTACAACCCCTGCCCATTATCGGCAATCCATGGGAACGTGTGGGCATGGATCTCATAGGGCCCCTGCCCCGTTCCTCTGGGGGACATACCTATGCACTAGCGGTAGTGGATTACTCCACCCGTTTCCCGGAGGCGTTTCCATTAAGCAGCCCACCACAAAGAATGTGGCAGAAAAACTTGTTGAACTGTTTTCGAGGGTTGGGTTTCCCCGCGAGATCCTGACGGATCAGGGGACGCCCTTTGTGTCACGTATGATGAGAGAGGTATGCAAAACACTGGACCTACAAGACATCCGCACGTCTGCTTACCACCCACAAACAGATGGTTTAGTGGAAAGATACAACCGGACTCTAAAAACCACCCTCAAGAAACTGTTGACTTCAGAAAATAAGGACTGGGATAGAATGCTCCCGTTGGCTCTCTATGTGGTAAGAGCACAGGTCCAGAGTAGCCTTGGATACTCTCCCTTTGAACTACTGTATGGCCGGCAACCAAGGTCCCTGCTCGAAATAACCAGGGAAGCATGGGAAAAAGAAGAGGCTAACCAACAGCGGTCCCTTCTAGAATACACCCAGCAGTTGAGGTCACGTTTGGGGAAACTGAGGGGTTTGGCCTATTCAAACCTGAAGTCGGCCCAAAGTCACCAAAAACGGTATTATGATAAAGGTAAACGATGGAGAACCCTGGACCAAGGGGGCTGGGCACTAGTATTACTCCCTTCCTCCACTCAGAAATTCAGGAGCAAATGGAAAGGGCCGTATCAAGTACTAGAGAAGTTCGGCAGTACCACATACAGGTTACAAATGTCGCCCACCCGTAAGCAGTCCTTTCACATGAATCTCCTAAAAAAATGGTTGGGACCAGTACCTCGTTCCTCCAATCTGACCCTTCCTGAAGGCAGTGAGAAATCGACCCTAGCCTTCCTACCCATCAACCTGGAGTTATCCGACACGGAGAAACAAGAACTGCTGAACGAACTCCGCCCTTTCTCCCCCTTGTTTTCCGACACCCCTGGCTGCACCCACCTGGCAGAACATGAGATACATACAACCCAGGGCAGTATAGTAAAACAAAGAGCATATCGCATACCAGCAGCGAAAAGGGCGGACGTGAGAAAGGAAGTCGCTAGTATGCTAGAGCTTGGTGTCATCAGACCCTCGAAAAGTAACTGGTCATCCCCGATAGTCATGGTGCCCAAGCCTGATGGGTCCACCCGTTTTTGCATGGACTTCAGGGCATTGAACGCCATTTCCTCCTTCGATGCGTTCCCCATACCCAGGGTGGACGAATTGATTGAACGTATTGGGGAAGCCAAATACATAACGACCCTGGACTTGACAAAGCGTTATTGGCAGGTACCCTTAAGGGAGGAGGACCGCCACAAAACTGCATTTGCCACAGAGGAGGGATTATACGAGTTCAATGTCCTTCCCTTCGGCCTCCACGGTGCGCCTGCCACGTTCCAGAGACTTATGAATACTGTATTAACCCCACATAACAGCTACAGTTCTGTGTATTTGGATGACATCGTCATCTTCAGTCATACATGGACAGAGCACCTGGAGCATGTAACCCGGGTTATGGCCTCTTTGAGAGATGCCCGATTGCATGTCAACGCCAGGAAATCCAGGGCGGCTTTCTCAAAAGTGAAGTATCTTGGGTTTATGCTAGGGGACAGAGTGATAGCCCCCCAAGAGGAGAAAATCAAAGCTATTACAGAAATTCCGTTTCCATCAACCAAAAAGGAACTCAGGGCCTTTTTGGGCCTCATGGGCTACTATCGGCGCTTCGTAAAGAACTTTGCCGATATCGCCACTCCTCTGATCAATTTACTCCAAAAAAACGTCAAAAACACCCTACCTCACCCACCTTCACAGGAAGCCCGGGATGCCTTCATTCTATTGAAGAATGCCATCCCCACTAGTCCTGTGTTGCTACCCCCAGACTTTGAAAAACCATTTACACTAGCCACAGATGCTTCGGACACAGGTATAGGAGCAGTCCTGTCACAAATAGGGGAAGACAAAGTAGAACACCCTATACTGTACATAAGCAGAAAACTCCACCCACGAGAACAAAGGTACCCAACAGTTGAAAAAGAGTGTCTGGCCATACGATGGGCAGTGGAGAAGTTACGGTATTATCTGGAGAGGAAGGCCTTTACCCTCTACTCAGATCATGCCCCTTTGCAGTGGATGCAAAAGAACCGGACACAGAACGCTAGGATACTGCGGTGGTTTCTCTTCCTCCAGCCCTTTTCTTTTACAGTTGTACATAGGAAGGGGAGGGACAATGGGAACGCTGATTTCCTCTCTCGCATGCCCATGACCATTCTCCCCGATCGGGAGAATCCAGGGGGGGAGGAGTGTAACGGGGTGAGGCTGCGGACTGATGAGGAGTGGTGTAACGGGGTGAGGCTGCGGACTGATGAGGAGTGGTGGACACCCGGAATTGACCCAGTACAACCTCCTTCCTTGCAGATAGAGTCATGGGGGACAGATCACGACGAAAACGATGAAGAGGAAAGCGGCTCCTTTAAGTGGGCATACACGGAGGAGGAAGATCCGCCTCCTGCACACGTCAGCGAGTCCAGATTGGCTAAAACGGAGGAAGTGTTGTTCATGGCGTGTGACATCACCCCAGAAGAGACGGCGAGGAGCGGAGACGGAGACGAAGAACCAGAGACCGGAGATACCGAAGAAAGAAGTAGAGAACCCGAAGAACAACTGGAAGTCGGCGGAGGAGAGTCCGTGGGAAAGCCAGGAGGCCAACGACCCTGCGAGCCGCCGTGCCACTCTCCCGGGGGAGGAGCGTGGCTTTCCCAGGTACGGCAGCGTATGGCGGCTTGGGTGGGAAGCAAGCGTGTTAAATAGTGTACAGAACCCCTGTTTGTGTCCTGCGTCCCCCACCCTCTTGTGTCCATTTACCCAGCGTTTTCCCTCACCGTCTGTGTACAATCCACCCACTTCACTGGCATGGGTTAGAGCTGCACGTTCTCCGGTGACTCCTCTCCCAACACACTACACCCGGTCCCTCGGTGCCTAAACCCCAGCGGACAGCTGAACTAACGGCTCCCTTTCTGTTGGTCTTCTCTTTCCATGGGACACCGGAGTCAAGGGAGCAGCATACAACCCGGACCCTGACCAGACCTTGAGAGGCAGCGCTGTGCCCAGTATAGGAGAAGGAAGAACCCCAGAACGCCAAAACGGATCCCAGCCAGTTTGCAAAAGAGAGACTCACGTTTAGAACAAGGAGAATGTTAATGTAAAGAACAAACCGAGGAATACCAATAAAGCCCTCTTTAACCCCACGAACCGGTGTCCAACTCGTACCTGAATCACAACCTGATACCTCTATTGCCCCTGGTCCACAAGCCCAGTCCACATACTCCTACCGCCTTTATTTGTGTTTGGGGGGCCCACCACTACTACTAATAGGATCACCACATTGTTGGCCTCTTTTTTCCCCTAATTTGCCTTCATCCCCCAAAAGGACGTCTTTGATAATATAACACTTCATCTCAGAAAAACTAGCCTTTACTCGTTAGTAGGTTCATGCTATCCACTACAAAAAGTGGGGATTTCTTAATCTTCTTAATCTTCCGTAGTCAGTTAACAGATTTTGGGGAACTATATCTGTTGTTGTGATGGAACATGTCACGTGACAAAGGGCGATTTTGGGGCCCATTCCAGTTCACATTACCCATAAAGTGATTGCCGCTCTGGATTTCCCTACCCGCCCAGGTCCTCCCTCCCCTGATGGGTGCTAAATATGCATTGCCCGGATAGAAATAAGTTAGTGGAAGGGATTTTATTGATGTTTCTGGGCTGCCTGTTTCCAGATTGCAAATGTGCTTGACTGTCCAATTATTCCTGAAATTGATCACAACACAGTCAAGTTCTATGTTTTTCCCCCGAGACCCCACCCAGTCTACTTGTCTGACAAATTGGATTTAACTTGATCCCCGATTTGGGAGAGGTTTATTGTAGTTCAACCAGTGGATACATTTGTTCTTGAGGTCACTGTAGTCCTCCATTTTTCCCTGGCTCAAGGAGGGGACCTCAGCGAGGACCACCACATATGGTATAGATTCTGGGGGCAGGTCTAGGCGAGGTAGCGAGGGCCTATTTCTGTCCGGGGTTCTCAACCCATTTCCCGTATTAGTTGTTTGGTTAGAACTTTGATCCCCCGTGTCCCTCCTTCCTCCCACAATCTTTGTAGTTACTGGGGCATCAAGTACAACTGGGTCAGGCTGCAAGGTTGGGTTATTACCAGCTGTGCCTAGTTGAACTGGTATGACTCTTTCTGTATTTGTACCCAACAACACTGTACCCTGGAGGCCTACTTGGCTAAGACCAAGGGAACCCCGACCTTTGCTCACAGACTCCACAACCGGCATAGCCTCCCCACCCTGTTTTGGCAAGCACATTGATTCCAAACAAGATAGTCTTAGCTCAATAGAGTTCAGCCTTTCATGGATGGGGAGGCAGGACTCTGTAAATATCTGCTCCATTTTGGCCCAAAAGTCACCCCCACTCTTAGGAGGGGTCGTGTCTTCGTTAGCTTCAATGATCATAGACTCATTTACTACAGGCAGCGGTCCATCAAGGGCAACTACAGTTGGGTCACTTTCCATAATAGCACGTTTCTGCAATTTCGTTTTCCTATTCGTAAGTGTAGTTCCTCCGCTCTTTCTTCTGACTACTTGATCAGGCACTTTACTAATATCCCCTGAGTTAGTGTCCAGGGCCGACCGGATCGACAGTCTCGATCTAGTAGTTCCCAAACTTTGGGGAAGTATACTTAGATTAATTGCTACTTGTGACATATTTACTGGGGAACTGTGCAGGCTACCAACTACTTCAGCCAGTTGATTACCCTCACCAGTAGGTCCAACAGGCGCAGTCTCAGCTACTTTTTCCATTACGGGCGATTGCGTCTGGGGCAAAGTTACGAGCACCGGGGATTGGACATTAGCCAGTAGACCCAATGAGGACGGCTTATCAAAGATTGGATCCATAGATGGCCTTTTCTCAGTTAGTTCTATTTCCAGCTGTAACATGGACTTTGCCCTAGTTAAAAATTGATCTAGTATCCCAACAACACTTCCAGTAGCTGACTTTCTCCCCTTCCCCGTACTACTTGAAGCCATGTCCTCGTTTAGTTAAGACACAATATCTGCAGGGCTCTATAACCAGAACAGTTTTTGCCAGCTACAATGCGTAATGTAATGCAATAAACCAACCTTGCAGTTCGAATCTGCAGAGAAAATCAAAGAGGGTGGTCCCGTCCCATACTCGTTCGTGCTCGGACGGGCTCAGACGGGCCCGCCCTTGGCCCGGGCTTTGCCCGGGCACGCCTGCGTGCGTCCTGCGCCAAGGGTGATCACCGGTGCTCTTATGCCATGGCAGAGGTCTTCTCGCAGCAAATCTCCCGCGGCCGCACTGCCTTCTGGGGGTTGTAGTTCCCCGGCAGTCCGCGGTCCGCCAGAGTGAGGCAGGAAGCGAATGGGCCCAAGAAAGAAGGCAGCCCGTGTACCCTCGGCAGCACAGCAGCAAGGAAACAGTCCCAGGGCCAAGAAAACGGGCACTCAGCAGGTCAGTAGGCGAGTCCCGCTCCGCGTGTGCTCACCGGTGCTCTTATGCGGTGGCAGAGGTCTTCTCGTGGCAAATCTCCCACTGCAGCACTGCCTTCTGGGGGTTGTAGTTCCCCGGCAGTCCGCAGTCCGCGGTCCGCGAGAGTGAGGCAGGAAGCGAATGGGCCCAAGAAAGAAGGTAGCCCGTGTACCCTCGGAAGCACAGCAGTAAGGAAACAGTTCCTGGGCCAAGTAAACGGGCACTCAGCAGGTCAGTTGGCGCGTCCCGCGCGGCGGGTGCTCACTGGTGCTCTTATGCCGTGGCAGAGGTCTTCTCGCAGCAAATCTCCCGCGGCCGCACTGCCTTCTGGGGGTTGTAGTTCCCCGGCAGTCCGCGGTCCGCCAGAGTGAGGCAGGAAGCGAATGGGCCCAAGAAAGAAGGCAGCCCGTGTACCCTCGGCAGCACAGCAGCAAGGAAACAGTCCCAGGGCCAAGAAAACGGGCACTCAGCAGGTCAGTAGGCGAGTCCCGGGCCGCGTGTGCTCACCGGTGCTCTTATGCGGTGGCAGAGGTCTTCTTGTGGCAAATCTCCCGCTGCAGCACTGCCTTCTGGGGGTTGGAGTTCCCCGGCAGTCCGCAGTCCGCGGTCTGCGAGAGTGAGGCAGGAAGCGAATGGGCCCAAGAAAGAAGGTAGCCCGTGTACCCTCGGAAGCACAGCAGTAAGGAAACAGTCCCTGGGCCAAGAAAACGGGCACTCAGCAGGTCAGTTGGCGCGTCCCGCGCGGTGGGTGCTCACTGGTGCTCTTATGCCGTGGCAGAGGTCTTCGCGCAGCAAATCTCTCGCGGCCGCACTGCCTTCTGGGTAAGCATGGGCGGAAAATCCGTTACGCTCGCAGATTTTGCGGATTTTCGGTAAATTCGCAATCCGCGAGATTTGCGAATTTCCCGCAAAATCCGCAAATCCGCGAGCAGCGGATTTTATGGCTTGCTCGCAATGTTCGCGTGAGTTTGCGGCTTCCCAGTTCAACTTCGCGCCCCGCGAATAAGCGCTAAATTGCAGAAATACGATCTTAGCAAAACTGAAACTACTTACCAGGTTCAAAAGTTCAAGCTCATCATTAGTAGCCATTTCCTGTAGTGCTTCCTGAGGGGCCCCTCCAGAGTTCAGTTGCCTACTTGCAACTATTATGTGACCCTGCTCTGACCCTCAGAATAGTTACACAAAGGTCCTGAATTACAGCTAAGGCAGACAAGCAGGAGCCAGGCTGGAAGTTCAAATCCAGTGACACATTAATCAGCCCCTAATTCATTATTGTCAGTTGGGGCAGGGCAGGTGTTGTAACTAATTTTGCAACAATGAAAGCACTTAGCAAGTGCAAAAGATCACTAATCAGGAAGCACTAAGGAAGCAGGTGCCAGCTAAAAAAATATTCTGTGACACATTAATCAGCCCCAAATTAATTCAGGTCACTTGAGGCAGGGAAGGTGTGCTTTGCTTTGCCACAATAATGTACACTGGACAACCAGAGGGTGCTGTGATGAAACAGAGGGTGGCATGGGTGGGCCAGAGGGTGGCATGAGTAGTCAGAGAGTGGCAGTGGTGACAGAGAGTGGCAGTGATGAAGAAGAGTGTCCCAAACAGGCTGGACACGTAGAAACAACAAGTTCGCAAAACTTGCGACCCGACAGGTAAGTTCGCGTTTGCGAAATTGTACAAAACCCTCGCGAACTGGCAGAAACCTACGCGAACACAAAAAAAATCCGCAAATTCGCGAGAATTCGCGGATTTTGCGGATTGCGAGTTCGCAAATCCGCAAAATTCGCGAACGCGCGATTCGCAAAATTCGCCCATGCTTACTTCTGGGGTTGTAGTTCCCCGGCAGTCCGCGGTCCGCCAGAGTGAGGCAGGAAGCGAATGGGCCCAAGAAAGAAGGCAGCCCGTGTACCCTCGGCAGCACAGCAGCAAGGAAACCGTCCCAGGGCCAAGAAAATGGGCGGGCACTCAGCAGGTCAGTAGGCGAGTCCCGCGCCGCGTGTGCTCACCGGTGCTCTTATGCGGTGGCAGAGGTCTTCTCGTGGCAAATCTCCCGCTGCAGCACTGCCTTCTGGGGGTTGTAGTTCCCCGGCAGTCCGCAGTCCGCGGTCCGCGAGAGTGAGGCAGGAAGCGAATGGGCCCAAGAAAGAAGGTAGCCCGTGTACCCTCGGAAGCACAGCAGTAAGGAAACAGTCCCTGGGCCAAGAAAACGGGCACTCAGCAGGTCAGTTGGCGCGTCCCGCGCGGTGGGTGCTCACTGGTGCTCTTATGCGGTGGCAGAGGTCTTCTCGCGGCAAATCTCCTGCGGCTGCACTGCCTTCTGGGGGTTGTAGTTCCCCGGCAGTCCGTGGTCCGCGAGAATGAGGCAGGAAGCGAATGGGCCCAAGAAAGAAGGCAGCCCGTGTACCCTCGGCAGCACAGCAGCAGGGAAACAGTCCCTGGGCTAAGAAAACGGGCACTCAGCAGGTCAGTACACTTCACTGGAGGGCTCAGGTTTTCTCGTGGCCTGACGCTGCCTCTAATTTTTCGCCCCTGTCCTCGGACGCACAAAGGGCAGCTTTAACAACATCCAGGTCCCAGGAATCTGTGAACTATTTGTTTTGCATTAATATTGTCTGTGAAACATTATTTGGGATATTTTGATTTCAGTGAATGGCACTCTGATTGCACCACGAGCTAGACTCATGCTCAATAATGGGTTTAGATGGCCGATATACAATTTCTGCAGAAAATAATGCCAGACCATGCCGAAAATGTTTTTTCTGTGTTTTTTAAAAGATGGCCTAAGTAAATGCACATGTAAAATTGGAAAAAATACTAAACACTGATTGATACCATTGTGAGGTTCTCCATCTATTTCATTTAATTTGAGCTTTATACCTCTGCCTTATATTTCATTAGTTCATGAGCTGCTGTTTCTATTATCTACACAACCTGAACCTAACCCCAAAGATGTACAAGGCAACAATAGCATGTTAATGGCCGGATCTAAAAAATCTTACGTACTCCTTTAGAATCCAGCGACACTGTAAAATGAAGTATTCTGGTTTTAGCAAAGTATTACCGTCAAAGTTAGCGCATTGTAGCTTTATCAGTGAATTTAGTTCCTCCCTCACTAAAAATTACAGTAATAACAGGAATGAAGAAACGTGATAAAAAGAAGAAAAACAAAGGCAAAATCAGAATATACTTACTTTGGTGGCATCTTTTCCATCAATGAGGATCAAATCTTTTAACAGCCGTTTTTGATCTATCTTGTACAGGTTGACTGTTTGCTCTTGTACGACAGTAAGAGAGCGGAGCCTAACAACCTTTTCTCTGGTGACTGGAAATGAAGGACAAAAGCAGGTTTATTTACAAATGACGGCACATCTTCAGTTATAGTGCTCCATTATGTGATGTCACATTTACATGGCGTTTCTACAGAAGGAAATGTAAATGGAAAGCACCAACATTTGTTTAAAGTTGATGTGTAACCTTTTTTTGGGTGACATGGTCAACAGAAATGTAAGGAACCTTTATTATGTCTGGCTACAGACAGCTTCTGCTGATCAATATTTCAACAAAGTACAAAACAAATTACATAGAGGGGTTGTACTTTGAGGGAACCCCTTTAGTGTTTTATTTCCATGATTTTGCATTAGCCATTGCTTGGATGGGCTGTCAGACAGACCCACAGCATATCACTGATGTACACATTGTGCCATTTACTTACATTACATCTTATAAATTGGGAATAAAGTAGCTTCTACTACAACTCCAACTGTTATAGCGTGTTGCGGCTTTACATAGGTCATGTCATCTGTTTTGCTACCAAGACCGGAGCCCTTCCTCTCTATTCAGGTGTTTTTTTTACCATCAGTGCCCAGTAGATTACTTCATGATGTCCTTTCCCCTTCTACTATTTATCATCTCTGAGTTCCTGGTGAGCACTGTCATGCTTTCCTATCTGCCTCTCCCTCATCCCACTAGGCGGCTCTTTGCCAACTGAACACCTGACTTTACCTCTGATGCCCTTTGGCCTCTTCTCCCAACCGGGAGTCCCCACAAGCGTTCATTACTCCTCCTGCCAGACTGTCTTTCCCTATCACTGAGCACTCAGAATGTCCAAACCTGCTGACCATGTGCCTTCCTTCACTTCCGCCCCAAGCTCTATAGTGCCTAGGCAGTGCTTTACCATCTGTGTCGCCCCTCATACAACCCCTGCTGCTTCTCCCATCGGCAGCTCTTGACCATGTCTGTTTGTTGGTTTACCTCACTATTTATCTGCGTGTATTTATATTGTGTGTGTGAATGTCATGGTCCATTTGTTGAAGTTTGCGCATTTATATGTTTATATAGTTGCTTACATTTGTATCTGTCTGATTGGGAAAATGTATTGAAGAGTGAGGTGAGGTGAAACATTACAAACACTTTAAGAACCATCATTGGTACAGTAAATGGATCTGGCTTGTATTTCCAGTTATAAGTCTGGCTTATTGAATTTGCACTGCTTATTTTAAATGGCATGGAAACACAGATAAGTGATGGGAGGGAGGGGAAGTAATATGGGAATAAGTCCAAACCATTAACATAAATGCAAAACAAATGACTGGATCACAGTAGTGGAATATCAGAAGAAATTCAGGATGTGGCCGAATACCCATTAATGAGAAATAGCGGGAGGTAAAAACATGGAGTGTTGAATCCCGAAATCATTCTTAACCAAAGATATGTGCAAATATCTGGAACAGACTGAGAAATGGGAAGGCATGGTAAAATGAAATTAGTGAATACAGTGTGCAGAATTTTCTTAATTCTGAAGAGTGAGAACAGAGGAGGGTATGAAACTAAGTTGAAGAGATTTGCGGTAACAATCAGTAATAATGAGCAATGATTAGAGTGCCATCTATTTTCTCTCATGCACACTTTACTCATTTGTGTGCGGAATCGAGGGCAGCAATTAACCATAATTGGAACACTGAACGGCGAGAAATGTATCTCATCTGACCTGTCCTGGTGGCAAAAGAGAGTAGGTGGCTGTTAGAAAGTGGGTTACTAGTTGACTGTGTGTGAGCCCTGGTCAAGCAGCAATCACAATCCTAGTCAAGGTAAGGCATAAGCAAACACCCAATTAACCTGTGCTAACCCCATGGTAGCGTGGCACAGAGCAGTCAAGCTTAACTTAGAGCCAATGTGTAAAGTATTTGTGCAACATTCCAATCAGTAAAACTTTAGAAACATCACACAAAAAGATCCCACACCAAGTTAGAAAAATAGAGCAACATTTAATAAATAAAACAAGACCAAAATGTGAAAATCCAATCAATAAACTGGAGTTATAAATTTTTTAAGAATAAACTGTAAAATAGCGCCGTTAAGCATAAAAGGGCAAGCGAGCGATATCTGCTCACGCTGGACCGGGTCATAGCCAAAAGTTCAGGTTGACAGTGATACAGCGCATGTTGGATACAGTCTCAGATTGGTCATGCTGAAGTTTACCTTTTCAAATTGTGTGCCAAGAGTACTGTTCGTATTAGAGATGGTCACAAGGAGCAAGGAGAGCGTCGTTGTCGGTGGACTGTGTGGTGCTCAGAGCTGGCCAGGCGTTGCAGATGAGTGGGCTTGAACTTCGCGTTGGTGGCCCTCCGCAACAATCTCCCCTTTCCAATGGTACCGCTGCCCAGTAGATCCCTGCATGGGGTTCGCCACAGAAGAATGAGTCCCAAGCAGTGATCCACCAACTAGCCTTCATGGTTAGGGGGAGCGCCCCCTTAGGTAAGGGTGTGTGCTCTGCAAAACCTCCCTCTTAAAAATAACAGTCTTTCTGCCCATTGAGGGGCAAATGGGGACAGAAAGGGCAGTAGACACCAGGATTTTTTGTTATGGGTTGGGGCTGCCCACCAGGGCATGGCCATTCCCCCACACCATATGTATATGGCAACAGCCTTATGCCCCCCAGGGGAGCAGATGGTAATGATTACCTCCACTCTGAGCCAGTGGGGGTGCATAAAGCACACTAGGCACTAGGTTATTTTTTTAAACAAAAATATAGTGGTGGGGCTGACCTCAATGGGCATGGCTCGCCCCCTGTAAAAAAAAGGCAGACAACTTTCTGACTTCCATGGGGGCGCATGGGGATGATTACCCCCCCATTCTTCCACTGGGGGAGCAGAAAGTCCTTTACACAACAGAGACTTTTTAAAATAAAAATATAGGGGTGAGGGCTGGGCATGGCTATGCTTCCACCCCCAATTGACATGGCAACAGTTTCCCTACCCAAGGGCAGATGGGAGAGGGCCTGCCACCATATCATGTCCATGCCCATAACCCAACGAAAAGCCAGCCAGTCTTTGTTCCCCTCTTTACGTTGTGGTTGGGGGAAATTACCCCTAACTTTCCCACTCTTGCGGACTGAAAGCCCACTAGGCACAAGGATCTGCTATAAACATAATGGTGGGGGTTGCCCACTATGGGCATAGACATGACCCCACCCCAAACAAATTCTAGTGACAGTCTTCCCTCCCCCGAGGGCAGATGGGGTGATAACCCCCTTATTCCCCCCAACCCGGGGTTCAGAAAGCCCACAAGACACCAGGGAGGGTGTTTTTTTTATAAATATAGAGGTGAGGGCTGTCCACCATGGGCATTGCCATGCCCTCACCCCAACAAGTAGTAAGACTGTCTTTCTGCTCCCCTCCGAAATGTGGATGGGGTGATTACACCCAATCTGCTCCCCGAGGGGGCAGAAAGCCCACTAGACAACAGGGCATATTATAAAAATAAACATAGGGGTAGGGGCTGCCCACCATGGGCATGGCCATGCCCCCAGCCCAAAAGGGCACAGACAGTATTTGTGCCCCCCCCGGGGGGACTGGGGCAAGTACCCCAATTTACCCTAAGGGGGCAGAAAGCCCAAAAACACCAGGGACCCCATTTATGCAGTATCTTATTGGACAGGGTGCACCCCACACCATGGGCCTATGCATCCCCCCACCCCAAGACCCCCCCCCCCTCCTTGAGGTGGATAGGGATATTCACACCAATCTTTCTCCCAGGGGTGCAGAAAGCCCACTAAACACGAGGCATTTCAAAATGGTTCCTAAACAAACAAAAGGAGTGTGCGGTCTACACTGGCATTGAGCCATACCCCCTCCCTAGAAGGGGCAATAGTGTATTTCCCCAAAAATGTTCCTGGGGAGGGGTTAGAAAGTCCACCAACACTAGGGATTTTGCCTTTGGGGGCTAGAGAAACTCTGGTTTGTCCCATTTGGGTTGGTGGAGTGGCCAATGCCAGAGTACAACACACTCACCACTTTCTTTTGCCCCAAAGGCAGAATCCTTGGGGCAATTTTGGGGCAACATCCCCAACTGGGACAAACCTCCTATCTGCCCCCAGTGGGGAAGAAATACACGATTGCCCCTTCTGGGGCAGAGCTATGCTGTGCAGTGGGCTTTCTGCCATCTTCAGGGGCAAACTGGAAGTCCACCTGACACCAGGGATTTTGCCTGTGGGGCAAAAGAAAGTGGTGTGGGTGTTGCACTCTGGCATTGGCCCCACCCGACCCCAAAACAAGGAACAAACCAGTATTTTGCCAACCCCCCCAGAGGCAGACTGGAGGTTTCCTCCAATTTGCCCGGGGGACCAGAAAGCCCACTGAATAGCAAGCATATATATTTTGTAATAAAATAATTGCATTGATCTGGTCCATCCTATCAATTGCCCCACCCTCACCCCTAAAGGGTCAACAGTCTTTCTGCCCCCCTTAAGAGAAACAAATCTTGCCCAAATAGCAAACTAGAGGATATTTGATTCCTTTGGGTTTTGTTTTTACATATGGTCAGGATAGTGTGGTTGACTCCCAATATCACCCCACTTGCAAGAGTAAATGGCACCACTTTTTGGGCTTGGGTAGGCTGCTACCTGGGCAACCTACTAAACCTGGACAGTTCTGAAAACTACACACCCTGCAGAGTCCAGGACGGTATGCTTCTTGTGGTTCTCACAACATTTTCTTACCCACAATGCCCTGCAAACTGAAAGCTTTAGCTAAAATCACACTTTCCACACATGTCTGTGAAGAAAATGTTTGAAATGTATGGGGATCAAAAGATTTCCTACCAGCCAGCTTTCCGCCAAGTCTCCCAAAAGCAATGGTCCCTCCCTTTTGTGGTTAGGTCAAGAGACCTTGACACACTAGGTTGTAAAGCACTACGTGGATAGTTCAGTAATAAGGGTAGCTACAGGATTTGGAGCAGTGCTTAGCTGCCACCTATGCAAACCTATAAACTACAGATATTTTTGAAAACTATATAATCAGGGGATTTCATGGTGGTTTGCATTGTGTGGATTCCATGAGGTCTTCTTGCCCACAATGCCCGCAACCCTCAAACTATGCCTGAAATCTAACATTTTCCTTACATTTCTTTGATGAAAACTGTCAGAATCTGCAGGAATCCACAACAATAATATCACCCATCATTATCCCACTTGTGTGGCTGGAACTAGAGCATGTGACAGGTACATCGCAAACCAAGGTCAATAGGAGTTCCCTCACAAGGGCTGCCATTGACCTTGGTTTGATCTGTTCCTGTCATTTGAGGTTTGTTACTGTGGGTAAGAAACCTTATAGGATCAACACAAGGCACACCACCCTGGAATCCCCTGGCTGTGTAGTTTAAAAAAACCATCTGTGGTTTATACGTTGGCACCACAGCATGGCCCCAAATACTGCAGCTGCCTCTGTTGCTTATCTCCGAATGTAGCCTTTTAGGGCCATTTGTGTCATTGCAGAGTTTTTATATAGCACGAACTTGACCAGAATCGGGTATCAGAGCGCTTTACATAGCACCAGTTATGTTACATGAGAACACACATTTATTTTTGTTAGGCACAAAGAGATTAAGGACCAGATGTAGGTAAATTCCATTTACCGATTCTAAAATACCGAATTTTACCAATTCGGTATTTCAGAATCGGTAAATGGTATGTAGGTAAGTATTCGGTAAAGTTTACCGAATCAGTAATATTCGGTAATTACCAATTCGGCAAATACGGAATCGTAATTCCCATTCATTCCTATGGGCCTGGAGGCCCATAGGAATGAATTGGAATTACCTAATTGGTAAATACCGATTCGGTAATGGGGGAACACATTCAAGGGTGGCAGGGTGTCACATTGACACCCTGTTGCACCCCTGAATAGTGCATGGGTGCACATGTGGTACACAAACATGCCCTAAGGGCATGTATGTCTGCCACATGGCACTTTTGAAAAAGCACAAATTTGCTTTTTCAAAGGTTTTCGATATTTACCACAAACTTTTATTTGGTGGTAAATACGAATCCTTCATGATGCAATGCACTCATTTGAGTGCTCCCTACATTTCAGATTCGATCATTTACAGATTCGGTATTTTAAGGAATCGGTAATTTACCGATTCCTTAAATTACCGATTCGGTAAATTAACGAATCTGAAATGTAGCCCCCTACATCTCAATAGCCTAATACCGGTCAGTAACGGCCAAAATTCAGTAATTTCGGCCATTACCGACAGGTATTGGGGTACCTACATCTGGCCCTTAGTGATTTTCCCAGAGTCACAGGAGGTTTAGCGTCATTACCGAGACTCAAACCCAGTCCAAGGTCGAGCGCCCTAGCCATTAGGCTATTTTTCAGTCCCCTCCTGGGGAATCCACAAACCATGGCCCACCCATACAAGCGGGGTACAGTTCTTATCTTTGCAAAAAAGGGGTCTGTTTTGAGTGGGAAAATGCGATGTACCCAAGTTGCTTTTTGATATGTTTCCTGTTGCTAGGCATACCCACTAAAGTGAGGTACCATTTTCATCAGGAGACTTAGGAGAATGCTGGGTGGAAGGAAGTTGGTGGCTCCTCATGGATTACAGACCTTTCCATTACAGAAATGCAGGCAAATTTGAGGCCTGCAAGGGATTCTGGGGTACAACCTGGTGAGAGTCAAGCAAGTCACCCCACCCTGTATTCCTGCTGGTTTGCTAGGTTACCCTAGGTGTTGTCTGAGCGAGGGCTCAAAATCCACAGCTAGACACTTAGCAAATAAAAAGGGTCAGTTTTGAGTGGAAAAAGGTTATGTATCCATGTTGCTTTGAGCCATTTATTGTCTTGCACACTAGGTCTACCCACAGAAGTAAGGTACCATTTTTATCAGGAGTCTTAGGGGAATGCTGGGTGGTAGAAAGGTTGTGGCTCCCTACAGATTCCAGATCTTTCCATCACAGAAATGTGTGGAAAATATGTGTTTTAAGTCAAAGTTTGAAGTTTGCAAGGTATTCTGGTCAACAAACAATACGATGAGAGCCATGCAAGTCACCTCACCATGGATTCCCCTAGGTGTCTGTTTTTCACAAATGTGGAAGTTTGCTCGGTTTCCCTAGGTGCCAGCTGAGCTAGGGCCCAAAGTCCACAGCTACTCACTTTGCAAACAAAAGAGGGTCAGGTTCGAGTGGAAAAATGTGATGTGTCCCTATTGTATTATGGGCTGTTTCGTGTCAAGGGCAGTAGGCCTACCCAAATAAGTGAGGTTCAATTTTTATCGTTAGACAAGTGGTTGGGAACATGGAATTGTATAAGATTTGCTGTTACTAATTGAATTTCACTGCATTTGTGCCTTTCAAATGAAAGTCACTGTGTAAGAAAGAAGACATTTTGAAAAATATCCTCTAAATCAAATGCAATTACAGGTACCCACAAATTCAGAGATGTAACCTCCATATATTTTGCCCATTTCAGAAATTTGTAGGTTTCAGTGATACCCATATTTCACTCTACATATTTCACCATATGAATTGGTCGATACTCTGTATACAATACTGAACCATTGTATAGTTCAGTCCAGTTGTTGGCTCTGGATACATTGGGTTCTTCGAGAACCTGCAGACCCTACATTTCACCCGCATTCAGAAGGGTCTAGCGGATGTAATGGTATAGGCCTTTTGAAATCAGCCATCATGACAAAAAGTTCCAAGTGAAAATGGTGGTTGATTTCCAACTCATTTTCAATATTTCTTGATTTCAACAGCTAGTTTCTTTGGGAAAACCTTGAGGGATTGACACATATGACTTATTGCTTAATTCGGAATTTTGTTTACTTTTCAGAAATCTATAGCTTTCCTGGATAACCGATGGGTTTCACACTCGTTTCCAGCATAAACTGAAAGTAGGCTGAGAGCAAGAAAAGTAGGAAAAATGGGCTACCTATTTGAAAAATGCCAAAACTGCGCTAAATAATGTGGTTTTTTTTGTTCTGCTTTGCACTCTAAAAGCTGGGAAGATGGTGATGTTAGCACAGCAAGCTATTCATTATGCCATTTGTAGGAGAAAAAACTGACACTTTTTTCCTATGTTTCCCTAAAAACTCTAAATGTAGAAATATTTTGGCTATTTTCTGAATCCCCTCCTGGGGAATCCACAAACCATGAGCACCTTTAGAACCCCTACAATGTTGGAAAAAAGGGCACACATTTGGCATGGATAGCTTATGTGAAAAAAAAATGTATAGAGCCCTAAGCGCACACTACCCGGAATAACCCAAAAATGGCTCAGCACTGAACAGTGGGGTGGGGAGAATAGGTGGGGATGGGAGGCCCAGTGGTTAAGGGGTTACATTTGGTGAGGGTGGATGATGCCAGATTAGGAAAAAGCACAAGCTTCACACTTCACTGGATGGTCCTTTTAAGAATATATGGTTTTTAATATAAGTACATATCTGATGTTCATGTACTCCTTACCGAGTCCTAACAGTATATACATTTAATCTCATGTGACAAGTAGCATAGCCAAGACAATCTGCACAAAAACATACTGTGTGTTACAATGGCCGATTACTATAAAGGGGCTATCTTGTGAATAATGTCACAATAGATCTCAAAACCCCAGCTGACATCATCAAACAAACAAATATTCTAGAATGAGTGACAGAGATGCAGGACTGAGCAAAGAAAACGGTTTTCTCTTGTCTGTTGATAGCCCCTTTAGCGAAAAGGGGAGATGAGGTTTCCACTGGGGCAAATGAGCAATGTGAGCAGAGTGTCACCGTTTCTGGTCTGACTGGCAGATGCAAAAAATATTATTTTTTTTGCAAAAATAAATAAATAGATATATCACTGTCCTTGGAAGGCAAGATGGCTGCTGCACGCCGGCCCACTGGCTAGTGCTCCCAGGATCTCTCTCCCCCATTGTAGCAATCTGAGTATGCAGTAAACCCCATCCCCATAGCCCATGTACACCATAGAACTTACCGGAGGCACCCGAACGGCATGCTGTTACTGAAAGCGGCTATTTGGGCCACAGCCCCTAGATTTCTTGGCTCAAAAAAATAAATAAATAAATAGGGATACTGAATCCAAATACTTTCCTACAGCCCTTTTTTTATTTAAATTGATACACATTCAGGGAAAATGTAATGATACTCAATTGGCTTCATGCTTCCTTCATAATCACTGTTTCAGAAGCTGGCATCGACGCACTGGCGTAACGAAACTTGAGGGGGCCTCCCTGCACGGTACGTCGAGGGGCCCCCTCCTGGCTCTTTCAGGACCTCTCCAGCCAGAGTGCAGTGCCGAGGGGGCCCCCTGGAGCTGGGGCTCCCCCGCACTGCAGGGGCTGCAGGGGCCTGAGTTAGGCCCCGGCATTGATGTATTTTATAGGTTGCCGAAGGATGCATCTGCGACCACTGACTTTCCCTTTTCTACCCCTGGCACTACTCTTGTGTCCCCTACATTAGAGATCGCAAAGGGAAGATCAAAAGCAGAATATAAGCAGAACTCTCTAATGCCATTTTCCAGATAGCTAGAGAAAAAGGCACTAAAGACAGGGGTGGTGAATTTGAATCGCCCGACGCCCGGAACATATGGATTTTTGTCAGAGACAAGTAGTTTTAAACTCTATTTTATCTGATGGACAAGCAGAGATTCTTTCTACTCCCCTACACCTACTATGATGTGACTGTCAATTATTTTTAGCGAGATGCCTACAAATCCTTGTCTGTTTCCACCCGTATATACGGTAAACAGAACCTGCACTGTGCCGACTCTGATCACAATCAAATGAGAAACGTGGAGGCAAATCTCGCCAGTGTCAAGAAATGTTTTACAGGCTCTGATTGGCTGGAAGCCCGAGTCTGTTCTCTAGGCTGAGATTGGCTGTTGAGTGTCATAAGCTTTTGGACCTTTAGCCCTTCTTTTCGATGGTGAACTCGTTAGGAAATTATGTTTTTTCTTTAGAGTGCAGTTGTTCTATTTTGTGTAAAAATATTGCTTCATGTGAACGGAAAGTGTCTGCGAGCTCAGGGCGCCACCGGCACACAAGATCAATGGAGAAACGCAAGGATGTTACACAGGAAACAGTCGACTATTCTCAGATTCAAAGAACCAAATACATCTGATAATTTTGTATTCCCGCTGAGCCAGCGTAAAGATGTTCTTTACTGCACACCTTCACCTCTGGTGGGTGGGCTGCGCTGGTGGAATTCTATTTCAGGACAGGAGGCTCCGATTATGCTATCTCATTTCTTTAATGAAAAGCCCAGCAGCCATAGAAACAAATAAAACTACAATACTCATAAACACATGGGCAACAACCATAGAGTCTGGGGTATATAAACGAATATAGAGAGTCACACTTCCTCTTTCTTTGCTGCTCCGCAGCCAGTTAAGTGCTTTCATTATATTCTACTTACAATTTGATGTGTTTTCATTGTTATTCTGTTTAGCGCTGTGCTCGCGCTTTGTGCCGCGTTGTGTTTCACGCTTTGTCGCGCCTGTGCCGCGTTGGGCTTTGCGCTTCCTTGTCGGTGCACTTTGTTCAATTCCCGTTTCACATTTGCTGTACCATGGCAGACTTTTATTATGAAGATGACAATGACTATGATGAAGAGGCCTCTGACTCTCTTGAACAGGACTTGGTGGAAGCCCTTGATAGGGGTGTTCAACATTCCATGAATAAGGCACTGGTTCGGGCCATTACTCCTCTCAAGAGGCATTTAACCAAATATGCTCAACAACAAGGTTGGGTCCCTGCATCACGGAAGTATACCAGTTCCCCAGGGAATCCACACGCTTCGGACTTTCAGCGTTTGGCGAAGTCTCTGTCCACTTCCAAGCCACAGACTGCGGCTCTCTTCTTCCTCCTCAGAGCATCTTTCCCCACCTCCTAAAAAGAGAAAGTGCAAGGAGCACTTTGTGGATGCCCCCACTCATCCCCAGGTCCTCACGTTTGATCCCCACCCAAATTCCACAGCTTGGCTCCCATCCCCGGCGGTGGCGGAGTATGTGCAGCAACACATCAGGCAACCCTTTGACAAGGAGGTCCGTGTCCGACTCCGTTCGGAGTGTCCTAGGCCGGATCTGGCGGACAATTTGGTAGACACACCCGAGGTGGACCCCACCCTGGTGACCTATCTGCGTAAGTTCGCAAAGGATCCTAAAAAAGGCCTGGATTGTTCCTGACGATCCTGTCAGGACAAGGTCTTAGATATGCTGGGCCCTCTTACAAAGATTTTAGATCTTGGGTTTATGGCCAAGGAGTCATCGGCAATGGTAGACCCGGACGAGCTCATCGAGTGGGCTCAGAGGGCAATTTGCCAACCTGGCAATGCTAACTGCGCACTCTCGAGCGAGAGGCGTCCTTCCATCCTGTTGAAACTCGACCCAAAATTGGCTCCGCCTCAGCGTCAGGTCCCGCTGCACAGGGTTTACTTTTTGGTCAGCCGTTTCTGAAGGAACTGATCCAATTTGTCAATACCTTCAGTGGTTTGGACAAGGCCCAGGCAACACTCCGGCAAGCGTTTCGTCCGGTTTTTGCCAAGGCCGGATGTGGTAGGGGACGCTCGTTCGGCCGTGGTCAGCAACCACAGCCCTCTCAGAGAGGGTACCAGTCCCATAGAGGAGGTCATCAGGATTCCAACTTCTCCCAGAGATCGAATTTCTACCCCTCCAGAAAGGGACGTGGACAGTACAAGAAGGGACGTTCCGGTGGTCGGTTGGAGGATATCAAGATTCCGGAACTTCAGGTGAGCCTGATTCCTGCATGCAGTGTTGTTCTGGGGGGCAGGATACGTTTTTTCCTAGACAATTGGCGCTTGATCTCCAGCGATGTTTGGGTGCTGGAGACGGTCCAAGGATACAAAATAAAGCTTTATCAGCCCCAGTTTCAAACCCATCCTCCTTCTCCACTTTCTTTTTCCCAAAGAGATCAAGAGTTCATCACAGAGGAAATCAGGTCGCTTCTCTTGAAGGGGGCGATTGTCCCAACCGTGCGTCATCCACGGGGGTACGTCAGCACAGTCTTCCTTGTGGAGAAGAAGGGAGGGGGATCGAGGTTAGTTCTCAATCTAAAGGATTTCAACGGGGGAGTGGTCTACCGCCACTTCAAGATGGAGGGGATCCATCTGTTGCGGGATCTTCTGCGGGAAAGGGATTGGATGGTTCATCTGGACCTCAAAGACGCTTACTTGTCTGTTCCAATCTTCTGCCCGCATCGTCGCTTTCTCCAGTTTCACTGGCTGGGGACTTGGTACCAGTATCAAGTTCTACCCTTCGGCCTCTCGTCAGCACCTTGGTGCTTCACGAAGCTGTTGAAGCCGGTCGTGGAGTCTCTCCGCTGTCGGGGTGTTCGGTTGATCATTTATTTGGATGACATCCTCCTTCTGGCGGATTGTCCAGTCAAACTGATGTCTCATCTGGAGTGGACCATCGAGCTTTTGCAATCCCTCGGCTTTCTGGTGAATGCTCCAAAGTCTGTGTTGCATCCGACTCAGGAGATCGACTTCTTGGGTTTCAAAGTCAATTCTCTCACCTGTCAGCTTCTTTTGCCCACTCAGAAGATTCGATATATCAAAAGGGAATTGATTTCCATTACCACGAAACCAACTGTGTCATTGAGATCGTTAGCTCGAGTTGTCGGTCTCTTAGCTTCTTCCCTGCAGGCAATCTTCCCGGCCCCGCTGCATTACAGGGCGTTGCAGCACCTGAAGATTCGTCATCTTCAGAATGGCCTCCGGTATTCCGATCAAATTCCCCTCTCGGAGGAAGCAAAATCGGAGATGCAATGGTGGCTGGATCATATGGAGGCATGGAATGGTCGGGCCCTGTTCGGGTCCACGCCGGAAGTGGTGATCGAATCAGATGCCAGTCGTTGGGGCTGGGGAGCCCGGTGTGGTCCAGTCTCGACGGGGGGTCGGTGGTCTACCCAAGAGCTCTCTCTTCACATCAATTGTTTGGACCCGCTGGCGGGATCTTTCGCGGTTTGTTGCCTCCCACCCCTTCAGTCCAACTGCTGCACACTTCTCTGCATGGACAACGTATCAGCAGTCCGTTACATCAGCAAACTGGGGGGAACTCGGTCTCGGTTGTTGGCGGAAATTGCCAAGGAATTTTGGCATTATTGTCTGCAACACAGCATCACGGTTATTGCAGAATACCTTCCGGAGTGCAACAATCTAGTTGCGGATTAGAACTCGAGGTACCTGAGGGATTTCAGCGATTGGAGGCTTCATCCTCGTGTGTTCCGCCACCTCCTTCGGTCTTGGGGCCCATGTCAGATCGATCTCTTTGCGTCCCGCCTCCACACCCAACTCCTGCGTTCTTCAGTTGGAGGCCGGATCCGGCTGCCCTAGCCACGGATGCTTTTCTCCAGCCTTGGCCGACTGCTCTGTGTTATGCCTTTCCCCCATTCATGATGATTCCCAGGGTTCTGGCTTACAAGAAACGTTACCAGTCGGAGTTGATTTTGATCGCTCCTCTATGGAGAGCTCAGGCGTGGTTCCCGGTTCTCCTGGAAATGGCTTGTGCAGTGCCGTTCCTTCTTCCCCAGAAGTGGAATCTCCTGCTAGATCCGCTTCAGAATCCGCATCCCCTGATTCAATCAGGCTCTCTCCTTCTTCTGGCGTGGCGAATTTCGGGGAACGCTGGTCGGTCCCAGGCCTTTCTGCGGACGCTTCCAGATGAATCAGTGACGCCTGGTCTCCTGGTAACCACAAACGCTACAGAGGCTCCTGGAAGCGTTGGAGTGACTGGTGTGTTCAACGGCAGGTTGATCAAACATCGGCTGATGTTTCTGTGATGGTCAATTTTTTGGCCTCGGTGGCTTCCTCTGGTTTGGCATATCGCACAGTGAACAGCTTCCGCTCGGCTATTTCTGCGGGTCACCTCCATTTGGACGGTAAGCCGGCAAGGGAACATCCTTTGGTTGTCAAATCATTCAAGGGTATCCACCTTGCGAATCCCCCACGTCCAAAATATGTTTCTTTATGGGACGCTAAACTCACTATGTTGCTGTGTCTAGTCTCCTGCAAGCGGGTATCGGATGTCCGGGCTTTGGATCTAGCCGGGAGCAGTTTTACTCCTGAGGGCGTCTCGTTTCGTCTCTCTAGGCGTACCAAGACCAAAACTGTGGTTATTTCCTATCCCTATTTCCCTGCACGTCCTAAGCTGTATGTTGTTCAATGTCTCAAAGATTATGAAGTAAGTACTTCTTCTTTTCGTTCTGATATGCAAGGTCAATTATTAATTGCGTTGCAGAAGCCCTTTCGCCCCGTTACCCCGGCTACGTTGGCTAGGTGGGTACGATGGCTCATGGCGGAGGCTGGCATTGATGTATCTGTGTTCGGGGCTCATTCTACACGGGGAGCTATGGCTTCTAAGGCCTTCTCCTTGGGAGTAACTTTGTTTGATATTATGAAGGCCGCTGACTGGTCCTCTGATTCTGTTTTTAAAACCTTTTACTTTAAGCCTATTGATCATATTGCTTCTGTTGTGGTGGATCAGCTTTAAACAAGCATAATCGGAGCCTCCTGTCCTGAAATAGAATTCAAAATTTGCAAACATTTGTGACAAGAATTTTCAATTCTATTAAGGACAAGGAGGCGAGGATTATCCCACCCATTGTTGTCTGCATTTTGTTAATATTCATATATTGCATTTATGCTTATGATGGTTTATTTACATGCATCTTGTTTATTCTTCCCCCCCTTGCTTTATACTCACTTTTGCATAGCTTGTATATTACGGCTTTGTGTTCCTTTTCAGGATCTGATCCCAAATGAAGACTTTTCAAGCCTGCCTGGTTTCTGCCTTCCTGCTTCTTCGGAGGTTTCTGGCTTCAGTCATCGTCAATCTGTTGCGTTTTGGATGTTTCTTGGACTTCCCAGTTTGATTATGCTACTTTCCTTATTTGACTTTCCGGATTGGATATGTTCTGCTGTATTGGATATGTTTTCACAGAAGAAAGAGGAAGTGTGACTCTCTATATACCTTTATATACCCCAGACTCTATGGTTGTTGCCCATGTGTTTATGGGTATTGTGGTTTTATTTGTTTCTATGGCTGCTAGGCATTTCATTAAAGAAATGAGATAGCATAATCCTCGCCTCCTTGTCCTTAATAGAACTGAAAATTCTTGTGACGAATGTTTGCAAATTTTGAAGTCTGCAAGGCTTCTGAAGGTTGTGAAGCACTTTGGCGCACAAAATCACTAAATAACTAAATTAAAAAAATGCATTGGTGCAGAAAAAAATGAAATTAGTTGAGACAGTATAAAAGATTTGTTTATATAATGCAGAATAAATCGAGATTGTTCTAGAGCTGAAAGGAACGGACTGTGTCAGTCTTCAAGTGCCACCGTCACTGCTCAATCAATAGCTAACCATGGGAAACCACATGTCTATTTTGCGATTGTTTGCAGCATTGCCGAGTGAGTTTCCATATGGACTAAAGCCTCCCGACCCCTATATTGCCTTACACCGTAAACACTGAGGATGCAAGAAGTAATGACTCGCAAAAGTATATGTGACACATTTTCACATGCAGGGTGAATTTCAGGTCGAGCTGTGGAATCGCATCTAAAAAGGAAGTCCGTATTTTACATGCCCATTTAAAAGAGTATTATAATTCGTTTTACATTTAAATGAGCACAAAACAAAACTTATAATCTGGCACAGAGTGGAGTGTTCTGGTTTGGTTAATCTGCATTAATGTGTCATGACTGATGGCGGGGGTTGTGACTATCAGAAAATGTTATAGCAGCAACACCTGCATGCACTTTCCATTTCAAACTGCAGTCAGGATAACATGACCTTTATTTCGTTAGGAAAAGAAAATCCTGCCCCTACAGCTTCATCCAACTTTTCGTTGAACTGCATCAGCAACTACCATGGACCACTTTTCCCAACCCCATGTTGTCGGAAAAAATGAAGTACATTCTGGTATATGTTTATTAAGTCCCAGACACCAAAGCACAGTCCCCTCAGTTTCCACTTATTCCAGTGACAAAAAACAGAGCAACTTATATATTTTTTTGCATTATCATGGAGGCTCGCCACTTCAAATGATTATTAAAATGTAACTTTTTGTCTGACTTTATAGTGCAATAATGGGTAGTTGGGTGCAAGTGTTTTCCCTGCTGACTGCATTTCCACTTTGTGAAGTCTCACCACTGGCAAGCACAGCTCACTTTACATGTTGAAAAAGGAGTTGTAAGCAGCCCAAGGTCTGTGAGCAGGTGGCAATGGAGTAGGAGCGGTTGTCCTGTAACAAAAGGGGATTTCGAGCCAGTGTGCTGGAGAATGAATGGGAATGAGCCTCTGGTGTGATGTGGAAATGAAATGGAGTCTGCAGTGACAGGGAGGAGGTGAAGTAGAATGGAGCCTTTTCTTAGGAGTAGAGGAAAGTGGTACATGTAGAGTATGGTAGGAGAGTAGCTGTGCAGACAGAACAGCCTACTGATGTTTAGAAATGTGAGGCAAAATAGGTATGTAGCTAAAGGTGGGTGACTAATATAGCAATAGTTCTGGAGCCAGCTTGTGGTGAAAGATTGGAAGCAGAAGGGAATGGTATTGCTGGTGATGAGAAAATGGCAATGAAAGAAATTGGGGAAAGAGTGAAACAAAATGGAAGACTGCATTGTGAGAGAATATATGAAAGGGAACATGTAGGCTGTGAGCAGGGGGAAATCATGGATAGATGAAGAACTAGAGTATAAAGGGAATGTATGCTATACTGTAAGAGTTGAGGGAAGGAACTCATAACTGTGTAATGTGTATGGGGATATGAAAGCCTATGGTATGTGATAATAAAGGAACCAATAGGTTTAGCACCCATCGGCTGGCACCTTCATTTAGGCAACAGCTGGGACAAGATTTTAAAAATTCCACACCCCTGTTAATGATTTCGTCCGGCGTACTAAAGAACACCAGGGAAACGGACTGACATTCTTCCCGGACTTCACAGTCACGGTGCAGGCAGCAAGAAGGGAGTTTGGCACCTAGAAGAACCTGCTACAGGCGGAGGGCATACTGTATGCTATGTTGTATACCGCACGCCTGAGAATTGGCACGGAGGGGGACTTTAAAATGTTCACCAACCCTAAGGCGGTGCTGGACCATGTACAGAGAGTAAAATGAAGACAGTGGGAGGACCAGACCATCCTGGATGAAGAGGAGCAGTAGCATCTGAGTGCGAGGCTAAACTTGTAAACACCAGATATTTGCCGACTGTTAGCTACTGTGTAATGATCTGTTCACTTTGATTTCGCCCTGAGGGTTTCTGTCTTGCTTTGCATAGGAAACCACATTGTTACGCAATGTCTTAAAGAATGGTTATACAACATTTGGCAATTTTTAATAGACCTGATCACCCACCTCGTACCCTTGTAGGAGGCTAGTAGCACTCTGTCGCTCCCCACTTGGGAGTACCACACATGTTGTGATTGGATTGTGGTATTTGGGGGGTTCCGTTTTCTCAGGGTTGGGATGGCTTAAGCAAAGTTGGGTGTGCTGAAGAGGGTGGGGGGGTTGGTTAAGCGGAAAGGGTCATTGGGCATTCACCAAAGGCATTGCAACTGAATCATAGCAGTACAACAATACTGTTTGGCACCACCATGTCTTCCATCCTTTGATATATGGTAAGAATGGAAGGTAGTGTAAAACTCCTCACCTGGAATGTGCGTGGTTTAAATAGCCCTAAAAAAATCCGATTGGTTATTGCATATCTGGACAGGCTTAACATCTAGATAGCATTTTTGCAGGAGACTAATCTCATAAATCTCTCAGAGAAAAATGTGGGCACACGTTGGGCTGGGGTGCGGGTTGCCTCCTCATACTCCTCCTACTCCAGGGGCGTCATGATCCTCGTCAAGAAGGGGGTTCCGTTCACTAGACTTAGATCAGAGATGGACGAGCAGGGCAGGGTGGAGCTAGTCTAGGGCCAGCTGTGTGCCGTAAGGGCTCTCCTGGTCAATGTTTATGGTCCGAATGCGGATGACCTGTCCTTTTTTGTTGATGTCTGGTGCCGAATCTCCAAATTCCCCCCTGCGATAATACTCTGGGGAGGGGACTTCAACATTTGCCTTGATGTGAATATTGATAGATCGGGGAGTGGGGTGCCACAAGCAGGCAACGGACACACTAACTGGGTTGTTAGACACAGGAGACACACACAACATTTGGCGACTGCGGCACCCTGGGTTGTGGGATAGTACCTTCATATCCTCAGTACATGGCACGTGGTCCCGCTTAGACTACTGGCTCACGTCTGAGGCTGCCTGCACTTGGGTGGTTCATGTTAGCCATCTGGCCAGTACGCTATCTGACCACTCCTCAGTACTCCTTGAATTACGCGTACCTGAGTGCGAGAGACCCTCATTCACATGGCGGCTACAGCCGGCTTCTCTGACTGACTGAGTTTTTAAGAGCAGTATCAGGGAGGCGATAAATAATTACTTTCAGGAAAATTAGGGTACTGTGGACAGCACAGGGGTTCTGTGGGAAGCATTTAAAGTTACGATCTGGGGTGCATGCATAGGTGCGCAGGCTGGGGTCCTGAAGGACTTGAGGCACAGACTCAATCAGCTGGCAGCAGAAATATCCACTCAAGAACAGGAGTATGAGCGCAACCAGGCCCCAGAAACGCTTGCTGAGATGAGAGACCTGGCGACCGAGCATAATGAAACAGCTGACCAAGAGATGGCATACAGATTGAGACGGAGCAAGGCACGCTACTATGGGGAGTGGGGGAGGCCCAGCAGATCTATGGCCCAGAAGTTGGTGGCACCAAGGTGCCAGGATTACATCACAGAACTGCTGGATAGGGAAGGCGTTGCTCATCACTCTTCTGCAGAGATCAGTAGGGTAGTGTTGGACGTTTACTCTGACCTCTATGGTGACAGGCCACACCCGCTGGCGGCTGATATATGTTCCTACCTAGATGATATTACACTTGGGTGGCTGTCAGCGAGTCAGAGGGAGTATCTCACGCAGCCCTTTGATGTGTAAGATGGTAAACTAGCCATAATGTCTCTTTCCACATGTAAGGCAGCAGGCCTCAATGGACTCCCAAGTGAGTTCTATAATGCTTATATTGAGGAGCTGGCACCCAGGCTTTTAGACGTTTTTGCGGAGGCATATGACACGGGGAAGCTTCCACCTACACTCAAGGAGGCTCTCATTGTTACAATACTAAAGCCTGACAAGGTGGCCAACAGGTGCGACTCCTATAGGCCTCTTTCGATCATCAACATTGACGCTAAAATCTTAGCAAAAATGATAGCCAAAAGACTGCAGCTGCTAGTTCCCATGCTGGTACTTCCGGACCAGTCAGGATTTGTGCAGGCTAGATCAACAAAGCACAATCTGCGTACGGTATTTACAACTTTGCACTACTTTCAGTCCGACTTGATGCAGTGAAAGCGTTCGACTCCTTGCAGTGGGAGTATTTGTTTACTGTTCTACTGTGAATGGGTCTGCCACCGTTTTTCCCTAAATTGATCCAACTATTGTACACCGAGCCAGAAGCTCAGATGCAGGTGAACGGTTGGGTTTCTATGGCAATCCCAATACAACGAGGCACGAGGCAGGGGTGGCCCCTGTCACCAATGCTCTTCGCTCTTGCGCTTGAGCCATTGCCCTGTAAACTTCCTCAAAAGCATGTGCAGGCGGAACTGTGGTTTCGGCAACAGCCCCTTGTGGTCTCACTACATGCCGATGACATGCTGCTTTCTGTCCGTGAGCCTGTCATGCATCTCCCGGAGCTCCTTCACGAATAGTAAGATTTGAGGGATAATCAAGGTTAGGTATAAACTGGGCAAGGTCAACAGTTTTTCCATTGATGGCCGGCACCCAAGAGGTGGAGCTGGAGTTTCCGCTGTCATGGTAAAAAGACCCTGTGAGGTACCTGGGGATATGGCTGCATAGGGAGCCTGACATGGTACTCTCCATGAATTATGGCCACGATCTCACAGATCATGGACCAGGCAGCAAGATGGGCTAAGCTACCTCTCTCGCTGGCCGATAGAATAGCTGTGATAAAAATTGTGATTTTGCCCAACCTCCTCTATTTGTTTGAAAATATCCCTATAAGGTTGAATATCGCATTATTCAATACACTACAGTCATCCCTGCTAACCTTCATCTGGAGAGGCAAGAAGCCAAGATACAGTTGGAACATGCTTACACAACTATTCGAACGGGGTGGTTTTGAGGCATCTGATATGAGGCTCTACTATCTATGCAGGCAGGCGCAGTTTGCGCACTATTGGTACTTCCTGCAGCAGTTCTTGCCACATACTGCAATTGAAGCAGACGAAGTAACCCGAGTGCCTCTAGTGGCAGCGATGTTGTTGGGGGGTGGCTCGAGAACTAAAAGTAACTTGGTACACTGCACTGCGTGGGCATGGGAGACTAAAAAGGCACAGCTGGACTATCTGTATGCCCCAGCGCTGCCACTCGCTTCTCACACAGAAATTTACGCAACTCAGGAGCCGGGGGCCTTGAGGGCACCGGGGGCAGTAGGAGTAAAAATGCTGGGAGATCTGTATGGGAATCCACAGTTGCGTTCCCTTCAGGATTTATAGGAAGTCCGGGATCATGGTTTGATGCTGAGTTTCACGTATGTAAGGGTACCGCTGGTGGTCAGAACAGTTTACCCTGATTATCCCGCGGAGCCACGAACATTGCTGGCACTGCAGGCGGTGCTAGCCCCAGAGGAACATTGGGGTCTGATAACTAAATTGTGCAATGCATCACTGAAAGAAAGGGAATTCATTGACAGCCCTTCGTACAATAAATGGAATGTGGTGCTTAGGTACTCACTGTCGTTGGAACAATGGAAATTTTGCTGGGAGCTGGCTAGCCATTTGACGGCAAACTGTAACCTCAGCATCATTCATTTCAAATATTTGCATCAGTTATATTATACACCAATTCAACTGAGGAGGTTTGGTCTGTGGGAGACTACAGGCTGTGTGAGGTGCGGGCAGGATGAAGCAGACTTTATGCATTTGGCATGGAGCTGTGATAAAATATTCACATTCTTGACGCAAGTAACTAGAGTGCTCACTGAGATTGTGCTAGAAGCTGTGCGGTGCACGCCTGACGTTTGCCTGCTGGGTTGGATGAAGAAGCTTAAGCCATGCAATAAGCGACTTGTTGCTGCATCTACCCTGTTTGCCAAGAGGGCGGTGGCGCAATTTCGGGGTGCCAAAACTACCCCAACAGTGAAAAAGTGGGACCAGGACTTGATATATTGCAGAGAACAGCTAGAGGCCTATGCAGAGGAGGAACTCCCCGAGGCCTCCCGGCCAAGGACTTTTGGGCTCCGCTAACTGTGTACTTACTTGGGAATCCTGACTTGCAGTAGATATGATGCATAAATGTGTGCACTGTAACGGTTAACAAGGGATGGGTCTATTATTGTGGGATACCATAATCATGATGTATAAGTTGCTATGGTATAGGAATAACAGCTGACAATGCAGGGTGCGGATGGGATTGAATTGAGGGTTGTTCGTTAAGCAATGTTTAGATAAAAAGTGCTTGTACCTATCTTTGATTACAATAGTTTTGGTTGGTTACAGTTTTGGGACTATGTATATTTGTGTTACAAGCCACTCAATTAAAACATTTTTTTTTTTAAAGTAAGATCAAGAACATTGCCACACAACTGCAGGTGCCGCTGCATGCAACAATGGTGCGCAGGGGTTTAAAATGTGGTGCAAGATTATGTATAACTGGTACTTAACACCAAGAAAACTCAAATGTGTGCTCCCACACTAAGATGATAAATGCTGGAGGTTTTGGGTAATGCGGGGTTCGGAACAGATAGTGGTATAGCCCCAGAATGGGAACGTACTGGAAGGAGGTGAGAAGTCATTTTATAAAGGTGCTGGTGAGACTGCTGACACCTCAGGAATGCTCAATAACAATTTGGGGCTTTAGACTGTCAAACTGGGGAAATCTACCTCTGAAGAACTAGACAGTGATAGCGCAGATGATGATGGGAAGTCGCTGTGCACTCAAAACAGACACAATCACCGGATATCTCGAAAATGGTCTATGAGGTTCTGGTATGTGATGGCAATGGAAAAGCTTTCATATCTTCTATGAGAGGACAAGGAGCATTTTAAGGCAGTCTGGAAACCTTTGATGGACTGATTTCAAAGTGGCCTGCCTGGTCTGCCTTGTTCTAGAACACTTACAGCTCTCTTTTTTTCATGTTTTTTTAAATTATTTTAAAATACACTTACAGCTCTGAGTGAACTGGAATCCTTAAAGCTTGCCATGGGATGCAGAATGAGGCCAGAAAACTGCTGATAAAACGGCGATAATTGGCTTGCTAATATGCGTTATAGAATTCCAATAGAAGCCCAGGTTAGATGTCCTGCACATCTAACCTGGGCTTCTATTGGAATTCTATAACGTATATTAGCAAGCCCATTATCGCCTTTTCAGCAGCAGTTTCCTGCCGCTAAAACGGCCATAATTTTAACGAGGTATTTGCTAATATGCCCCCATGGCTTCTGAAAGGCCTGTACAGCTAATAAGGGGCATATCAGCAAGGGCCTTATCTCCGCTTTTTTGGCTTTAAAAGCCAGAAAAGTGGAGATAATGTTTTTGCCCTATCACCAAGAGGGTGCTAACATGCATAATCGCATGTTAGCACCCTTTTTCCCTACGCCACCCTTTGCATCTCTAATGAGAGGCAAAGTGGGCTTTTCTTCCTAAAATAACTGGAGAAATGTCGCTAACCGACAATTCTCCAATTATCAATGGGCACGCTAACAAGCATAGCGATAAGAAAAGTTGCGCTAACCGCGGTTATCGCTACTTTCCTTACGCCTGCCTTAATTTGACTTAGCCATGATATCCAATGGAAGGTGGATATCATGGTTAGGTATGGCCTTCCCTATCAGCAATGAAGCGCCAACCGTTGTGCGATAATTGCACATTTGGTAGCTAACTCTGTTGTTTTTATCGCTCTGGAGATAAGTGTCGCTGATAGCGCCCCTTATCTCCAAAATTTGGAGATATGCACATTTTGAACCTTCTCCACGCCTATGTGATCCTCCTTAGCCATAAAAAAATCGGTTTACACCATCTCATTTACAAATTATCCCACTACCAGTGTCATGGAAGTGAACTGCAGGATTCATAAAAGACACAAATGGTCTTTGCAATGGTCAACAACTGGAGCTGGTAAAAACGTATGGGTATCCAGGAGTTCTGTTTAACAACAACAGCTCCTTTCCATCAGCACAGGATGGATCTGCTTGGGAAAAGCAACGCCCTGCTCCTTGCCTTCCGCACATTCCAATGATCATTGGATGGTCCAAGCTACCTGCCACAGCTGAAGATAATAGTAACAAAACATATACTAAGTATCTCCTATGGAAAAAATCCCTCCGAGGTAGAGACGCGTCAATTCTAAACTTGAACTCCTCAAAAATATTCAGATCCCTATTTTGTCTCCCTCCAAATGCTTCACCGGTCCAGACAAGGCTGGAGTTTGGCCTACCAAACCAATTAATAGCAAGAAAAGGGACTTACATAAAAATATAAAGCAGAATAAAGTCTCTGGCAGGTAGTACAAACAAATGAAGATGCCCGCTCTCGCAGGTAACTAGACCTACCATTGATGATCTGGGTGTTTGGTCAATATGGGGAAATTCTCCATCTCCAGCTTTTAAAAAACAGATTAATGGCGTGATGAAAAAAATCTCAAAGCTCAAAGACAAAGAGACCTTATTCACCAGATCTCATGAAAGGATGATCTAACATGAGTAAGCCCCAGTCCTACTAGAGGCTGGGTCCAGGCACCTAAAAGTTCACTTTATGAGATATTGCTTAGGCCTTCTTCTAGGCGAGGCCTACAGGGTGCCATGGAACCGGGTCATTGAAAAGACTTGCTGCAGATAATGTAAATCTGGGGAAGAAAATATCATTCACATAACATTCGTGTACCCTGCTCTACTGAGAGAAAGGAGGGTACTACAAGAACTCATTTTAAACCACGAGGCATCTGGTCCTGCAGGCAGGCTGTGATTGCATGTCTTAAAGCAATGGACCCCATTCTGAATTGTCGCTTCATAAAATTCTTAAAGCTCGTCTCAAAAATGCTGGGATCTTGTGATGTTTTGCAGCCTTAAAACTTACTTTTTTTTCTATCCTGTTTAAATAAACCCACTTTTAAAGTAAAGGCAGGTCCATCGGAACTCGAAGGAGGCTGGTTTTAAATCTTATAAAGCAAGTGATGGTCCCTCTACAATGTGGCATAGCACAGCCAAATGCCATACTTGAAAAGGTCAGTCAAGACCAAGCAGATGACCTGGCCCGTACGTTAATGCTCTACAAGGATCTTCCTCTTGGATGGTACCTCCTATGACAGTCCTTAAAACTGGTATTTTAACGTGCACCTTATGACTAGATGCACCTCTTTTAAACACTCACTCTGTTTTAAAAATTAAAGTTGGCAACCCTTTATTAGACTCATGGTTCTTTTTTCCTTGACTGTATCCCCTACAATTCACTTGTTAAATTTTAGGCTGTAAATGGGTTGCGCAATGGGATCACGTCCAATATGCAATATGTATTTAGGAGAGGGCGGGTTACAACTGAACAATGTCTTAATTTATCTCTAATTATGACAAGCATGTTAGGTTAATGAAGAGCCCTATCCATCTGGCCTTCATGGACCTATCTAGAGCTTTTGATACTATCAACTAAGATAAATTATGGGCTTTGTTGGAAGGTATGGGTGTGGAAAAAGCACTAGTAACCCTACTCCACAGGCTTCCCTCCAGTACCACGGTCACAATAAGATATGACAGTAATTGGGAAAAAAGTCTTCCAATTATTTCTACGGAGAGAGTCAGGCAAGGATGTATCATAGCCCCCTTCCTGTTTTTAATTTATACAAATGGGCTGGAGGCTTTCTTATTGAGTAGGAACTTGGCTTTCCCAAAATCGCAATAAACCTGCCCCACTTTTATCTTATGCAGATGACACGGTTTTATTAGCTATGACAGCTATGAGTTTGCAGAAATCTCTTCATGCTTATACTGATTTTTTTTGGGGGGGGTTTGTTAGAGTTTTATATAGCACGAACTAGACCCGAAGATATCAGGTATCAGAGCCCTTTACATGAGCACCAGTTTTGTTACAGATGAACATGTTCATTTTTTGTTAGGCACAGGGAGATTAAGTGATTTGCCCAGAATCACAGGATGTTGAGTGTTGTTGCCGAGACTCGAACATGGTTTATTGGTTGCTGTAACACATTTCGCCCTAAGTGGGATGAGTATGCCCAGAGGTGGGTCCCTTGCTCAATGAGCCACTGGATTCAAGCTAGCCTGGCTAAAGAAGGGTGACATACCCTGAAACCGGTCCCAGGATGCTTGTTTGATGTCCAGGGAGGAAATGGCCTGGACAGTCTGGACTGTTCCCATCGGGCCAAGGGTCAAGACTGAATTTGCATATGACTGGGTCCAAACTGGGCTGGTGTAATGGGCAAAAGAACGATAGATTTAACCCAGATCTTTTGACTGGGGGAGAATGTCTGCATTCCGTCCATCATTTGTTTGCCTTAACGCCGTTATGTTAAATACCGTAATCTGACTCCACTGCCTGAAAGTACGGCAGAGGACACATTTAAAATTGTCTGCAATTGCTTTCCAATCGTCTCTCAACCTAATTAGGATGACGATGACAGGGCATTCATAAAATCAAAGTCAAGAATGCCAGGCAAATAAAAGGTGTTTTCCGTTTTTAGTTACAGGAATTTGTGTTTTTTCTGAACATGCGCTTGCTATGAAGTAGACAGTTTGTAAATAAGGAAGAGCCCACCCATGTTATTCAACTCCGAAAGCGCACTGGTTTCGCTTAAATGAGGTAAGTGAGGCCCACATTTTAGATTAATAAGGAGGCTGGTTAAAGTGTCTGCCTCATTTTAAAAACATAATTATATATTGTTGTACATGCGCCTGACCATTTAGAGTCTTGCTAAAATAGGAATTCAGTTAATTAAAATTCAGCTTCGCAGCCGCCTGCACTAATTTCTTCACCTCTCACTGAGTTTAATGTTATCCTTAAAATTGTGTTTATCGAGGACAGAATCTACTTTCAATGCAGCAATCATGTCATTAGCATTTCTCCACCAAACTTAACTCCCGGTTAAATTGAATACGTATTTTACTAAACGCAGTACTTTTTCTATATGGGTAACTGCTTAAAAAAGCTAAGATTCAAGGGCTATTGACCTCCAAGCTGTTGTGTTGTTCTGCTATTTGCCACTGTGTCCCTGTAAGAAAACAAAAACCCTGCCTTTTGAAAACATTTTACAATTAGCCAATGTTCGGTAAAATAATCGAAAGGGAAATTTAAGCCTGTTTTGCTAGGCATGAAGTAAGAATCAATGACATATTCTGAGTGCTATTGATGTCTGTTTCAGTTGATTATTTTGTTTTTCTTGAGTTCATTGCATTATTTTCACATGGGGTTCCTTGTGTATTTCTGGCAGTGCAGCTGAAGTGTGGAACCATTACAACTTTCTGAGATTATAGTAAATAACATAATTTGTTTAGTTTTCGATCTGCTTTCAAAAGAAAGTACCACTTGTAAAAGGGCTGCTAATTCGGGATTTCACATCTAGCCTAATTGAGGAACGGCTAGAACGGTCGACCTCGACCCTGGGGAACAAGGTCCGAGTCTCAGCTGGAACACTCAACATCCTGTGATGCTGGGCAAATCGCTTAATCTACCCGGTGCCTAACAAAAATGAATGTGTCCCTCTGTAACACAACTAGTGCTAATGTAAAGCGCTCTGATAACTTCTGGTCCAGTCCACGTTGTATAAAACTCTGGAAAAAAATGCCAAATGCAGAGCTTTAGGTGGGTTGGGTCCTGCCGGTGCTCACTGGCAGTTCTGATAAGCAGGTACCGAGACGAGACAGGTCTCTTTCAGGCTCTCAATGTTTGCAGCAGTACCACCCTTCACTGACATTGATGTAATTTCAAAAATACTTATTATGTTTTTTTGACAGTCTCATCATGTCAGAACTGAAGCATTTTCAATATTATTAACAACAAAGCCATAGTTGTTGCTTATTTATCTTATGCAACTAACAAGCATTGACAAAGCAAATAGTCCTGGCTTGTTGTAGGTGGGATGTTACGTGTTGTACTATATATCAGGATGTAATGACAAAAGAAGCAAACTACCATTTGGGCGGCACACTAAGCTAAGCACAGAATTTTAGCTTGTGTGTTTTTAAGCCACACCCTTAATTACATCGACCATGTCCCTTTGAGAGAGTACCCAGTTTTTTCATCCCACTTAAACCCCTGGCCAAATGTGCTGCTAGTTGCCAGCATGATGTTTTAGCTCCATCAGCCTGGAAATTATGTTCACTTTTGCCGCAAACTTACAGCCTTGGGCATATGGGTTTGTTCTCCCATCCAACCCAATAGCTAGTTTGATATTGGGTCAATAATGCTCACAAATTGGCCTGTATGAGGCTTATAGTGCTTTCTGCATTACATACCTTGTTAAAGCATTTAAAATAAACAACACTTCCAACCTTTCACTTTCATTTTTGGAGGTGCCCTGCTCATAGACCCAGAAGCAGATTTATTATGAAATCTGTTGAAAGCCTGACTTTAAGTGCCCCCTAGAACTATTGGTACTTTGTAAGACTGGCTTGTTCTCTACATCTGAAGCTGCCACCAAATTAATAAAAGTGAAAGGGTCAAGATTATATTTTTCAGATTTAGCACTGGTAGAAGATGAGACGGAGAATGGTTGTTTCAAGTAAGTAAATGCAAGTAAATTAGATTGATAGGAACTCCTTTCAACACAGTACTTTAACCAGACTTTTTTTTTTTTTAAAAACAGGCCATAACAGGAAAAAAAACAGGCAGTTCACAACCATACTTGAACATTGAGGACTTTAACAGTGGTATGAAATGTTATAAAGATAGGGAGGATAAAAAAGAACAGACAGCTAAGTGTGTTAAAAAATATTATTCTTTACACTATTAACATCACCTTGTCCTACAATTACAGCACTAAATCATGGAATAACAAGTTACAAATTTAAAGAGTTGCACATGCACACTAATACTTTTAGGAAAGAAGGAACTTTGCAAAACATGACAACCATAAGAAATAATTTGTTACAGTAACCTTTCATTTATAAGCTTTAATTTCATTAACAATTGTACAGTTCCATTAAATGTGATGTTACAGTGTGAGAAAACATCAGAAATATTTTTTTTCATACTTTGACCTGCTCTGCTCCCTGGTATCTTCAAAGAAGAATTGTCTTCTATTTTTACACAAGTTTCTGGCCCATTTATGTAATTGTTAGGTATATATTTTTTGCCATTGTCACCTGTATTTGCTAGTACGGGGGACCATATATTTCGATCTTCAGATGAAGATTTCCAGTATCTCTGTACACTGGTTTCACTTTTGTGGCCAGTGACTGCCATAATATGTCGAGCTTCAAGACCATTATCTGCAAGCAATTGCACAGCTGTAGTGCGCAGACAATGGTTTGTGTAAATGCGACTTAATCCTGCATTTCTGCTGATTTCTTTCATTCAATTGTGTTTTTCCTAGAGGCTTTTTGAAATACCAAACAAAGGCACTTACAGCATACGCCACAGTAAGATTCATTGGTTGAACATAGAAGCACGTGCAATCTCTGGGCAATTTGGAAATATAACATTTCAAAGATTTCACAGGACACATATCATTGCCTGGCTGGGCATAGAGGTGACCTCTGTTTCGGTGTCTTAATTTCTCATTTACTTCTTTGTGGTTTTTTGTTTGTTCATTAAAAGTTAAGGTTGCATTCTCTTGGTTGTTTTCATCACTTGGAAGGTGAAAGCATTTTTAGGCAACTCCCATAATCCTTCCTGCTACGTCTCGCAAGGTGTAGTTGGGTATCAAAAAGAAACATTTTGTATTGCAGTGAAGTAGGGTTATCACAGTTCAAGATACCACAGTGTTTTATTAATGACAAGTCCTGTGCTGAAATAAACTATTTTCTTATACTGATATCATTGCCTTCTCTACGTTGTTTTTTTTTAAATTACTACTAAAACATTGTTAGCGGGTGCAAATACAGCATCATGCATGATATTAACAGCTCTGCTAAAAGGAGGATTATTAATTTGTCTATTTAATTCAGCCCTTGCTGATATAAGGCTTTGATTACTGTAACATTCCCCCTTAGCATTTCTTACCTCTGCATAAAAATGTCTCAGAAGGCTTCAGAGTTCAGGCAGTGGTTTCATCTCAAAATCTGGCACATACCCATGTTCTACCAACCAGTCTCTGAATATTTGAGTCACCCATTTTGTTACTGTTCTTGTGTTGGTTTCAGCCCTCTGCTCTTCAAGTATATCCAGTTCATGTGCAGCAAAGTTTTGGTGACGTTTTCCAGGCATCTCCATTTGGCCTCCAGCAGATTTGTTTACCCATTAACCATTGTCCAAATAAATTGAAAGATATTTGTTGAGGGTTTTCACAAAACTGTACATATCTTGGAGAATTTGCCATTGCTACTGCTCAGCTCTGCACCTTGGCTTGACTAGTGAGCTAACTGTGATTTCATGGCAAGGCCCGGAGAACAATATTATGCAGGATACCTTTATTGCTCCTCAAACAGAGCAGCAACAAAACACTAGAATCAGAACATTAATAAACTCTAGAACGTAGAACATGCATATATTCATAGAACAGGCAGCAATCTTCCTCTTTTGTTGCTGCTCAAGCACAGATAGGTCCATCCATATCTTATTTCTTATATGAATGTGGTATGTTTGGAATAGAGTAGTTTGATTAACAGTTGATGTAAAAATATCATTAGGATTATTTTTAAAGTACTTAAGAACAGATTTTGAAAGTAGTTATTTAAGGGATTTATGGCAGCGTGTGGAAATGAGGAGTGTAATTAAGCAATTTTGAAAGAATTCAATTGTGGGCGTTTTGAAGGAGTATTTAAGTATCATAATTATGTTACAGTTGGGGTTGTGACGTTTAAATACAGCGTTTTCAGATCACGTGCGGACAAACTGAGCGCAAGGCTGGTTGCCATTAGCGCTTGAGTGGGATTGTTTGAAGGCTGGTCTCGAGCGCATGTGAAGCGAGAGGCAGGATCTTTCCTTCAAAGCGCTCGAGCAGGATTGTTGGAAGGCTGCGCTCGAGCGCGTATGATTTTCCTTGCGTCTCCTGTTTCGAGGAGCGCGAGGGAGATTAAATAAAAAGGAATTATTGAGGCCGCCATACTTACTCATCGTACGGCCATCTTAGGTGATTGGGAATAGAGGAATCTATTTACAATACGGATAAGGAAATTGACACCGAATCTGTCAGAACACGAGTCAATTTCTGACAGACTTCGGTCAGGAGTTCAGATAGAGGTTGCTTTTTTGTATTGCGCTGTGAGCTTTCTGGTAGTAACAATTTTGGAAATTATTGTGAGGAAAAGAAAATAACAGGTGTGTTAATAGGTAATAGCAGAAGATGGAGCTAAAAAAGAATATATTTTGTGAAGTGTTTTGTGTTAAAGGTTTTACTTTGTGAGGAAGATCTTAAGTAAATCTGACAAGATGGAAAATACAGAAACAGGTTTTGAGGAGAGGATGAAAATATATATGGAGAAGATGTTTGGAGAAATGTCAGCATCTCTAGATAAGAAAATTGAGAGTAGTGTGGAGAAAAGTATGTTCAAAAGAGACTCAAGAAAGAGGTCTGGAGAGGAGGATAATTTCTGGACAACAGAGGAGGTTGGAGTTGTTAAAGGAATATCTGGTCAAAGCGCTAAAAAGACGCAAAAAAGAAAGCATGGGGAAAGAAAAAGATAGGGAAATGAGAATATAGTAATAGTAATAGGGGCATTTATATAGCGCTGGGTTTTTACGCGCACCGGCGTGTCCCCGCGCTTCGACCGCTGCGAAACCCTTCCTGGATTCCCTGAGAGATGGTCCCTTAATGGGTATCTCCAGGGTGAGACCAGGCATCCCCGGCGGTCTGATGGGGCCGTTAGTGAAGATGAGGCAAGCTAGTGCCCAGAGTTGCCGAGTGTGATCGCTGATCAGAGTGGGCACCGAGGCGAGAGAATTATCGAGTCCGCTGACCCTGGTCCAGAAACCTGCCGCGTCGGGAATCGAACCCTGGTCCCGGGCCGTCCTCTGCTCTCGGGTCTGCCGCCTCTAACCAGTGAGCCACACTACTTCACATGAACGTAAGGTTCTAAAAGAAAGTGCTATGAAGGCAAAAGGAAGCACTAGAAAGGCGCAGAAAAGGAAACAGTGTTGTGGCTTGTGATCCGTCATCTACAAGTGGTGATGTAGAGTTGACGTGCACTACAACAATTTTTGAGGATTCAGATGTGGAGGAAGTTCCACACAAAAAGAGAAAGGTGGCTGAGAAGGAAATGAAAATTGAAATAGGTGATTTTGTGGACCCCCAGGGAGAGGAGTTGTTTGATCCTCTAGTGATTCAGCACCCTCTGTCTCCTCACTGGACTCCTGTTGAGCACTTGGCTAAATATGTCAGATATTGGATAAGAGAGATCCCGAAAAAGATTAGAACTAGGTTGAGATCAGAATGCCCAAGGCCTTGTTTAGGCAGTACAGTGGCATACATGCCAAAATTGGATCAGAAAAGTATGGCTTTGCTGAATATATCAGGCAAAGATCCAAGAGGGGGTTTGGATAAAGGACTAAAGGCTGTTGGATGTGCTGGGTCCTCTTACTACGATTTTTGATTTATGTGAAATGGAGCACTCTAATAATACAGGAGTGGAGATAGTTGAGTTATGTCAGTGGGCACAGAGGGCGATTTGCCTTCTGTGGTAAACAACCTTTACAACGCGGTCAAAACACCGCAGTGCCATCACAACGCAGATTTTAAAACGCAAGTCGTTACCACGACTTGCACTGGAGGGCACTCTAGACTATGGAATAGTAGATTTACTATTCCAACACCTTCCCTACTGTTCGTAGGCTGGAGTTGGAATAGTAAATCATACTATTCCTAAGTCCAGCACCCTACAGCACAAGTCGTGGTAACGAGTACGACTTGCGTACTAAAAGCTGCGTTGTGAAGTACCGCGATCATTTTGATCGCGTGGTAACATCATACATCCCCTTCTGTAGAACTCTAATGCAGCACTATGTGTGGAAAGAAGGAAAATCATCCTTTTTAAAATTGATCCTAAGCTAGCAGATTTGGCTAGCAAGGAACTGGCGGAGCAAAGTGAAAGTTTGCTCTTCGGTGATGAATTTGTAAAGGACATGGCAAGGTATGTGGGTACCTTTAACTCACTACAGAAGGCTATTCATAGGGCTTTTGGAATGGCCGGGAGAATGTGGGGTTGACACCCCGGCTGTGGACAGGGCATTACCAGAAGTTCCTTTGATAGCGGATTTAGACCCTATGGAGCGAACTATGGAGTAAACTATGGCTATGCACAGAGGGAGCAGGATCGTTTTCACCTACAGAGGTAGAGGGCAAGGTCGAGAGGCATGCCGAGAGAGAGAAGATCAAGGGGTGCCTCAGGTAAGTTGTATACCAGACCCTATTTCTATCCAAATAAAATTGGGCAGCAGACTAGCCCAGTTTGTTTTAAGATGGAGAGAAATAACTCAGGATCCTTGGGTTTCGGAAATAGTGGCAGGTTAACGTATAGATTTTATACAGATTCCAATACAAGAGAGGACTCCCGCTATTTTAAGGTTATCAAAGGAGATGGAAGATCTGGTAACGAAAGAAGTAGAAATTTTGGAAGCAAAAGCGGCGATAGAGCCTGCTAGGAGGGTTCTAGGTCGTTTCGTAAGCAATTTGTTTCTAGTAGAGAAGAAGGAAAAAGGTATGAGGCCGGTAATAAACCTAAGGGAATTGAATGAGTGGGTATGTTACAACCATTTCAAGATGGAAGGAATTCATATGTTGCAGGATTTGCTGAGAAAGGGGGATTGGTCGACCCGGTTAGATTTGAAGGATGCTTATCTGACCATTCCGATGTGCGAGGAACAAAGGGACTACTTCAGCTCAGGTGGAAGGGACTGCGTTGGAGGTTCAAAAGTCTCCCATTCGGATTGACATCAGCTCTGTGGTGTTTTACAAAGGTGATGAGGCCAGTAGTGGCATGGCTGAGGTCCAGGGGGATTTGTTTAATTGTTTATCTGGATGATATTTTGATTATAGCAGAAGAGAGGAGTTTGGCAAGGGAGTAAACAGAATTTGCAATAAAAGTTCTGGTGGAGCTGGGTTTTGTGGTGAACAGGGAGAAGTCGTGTGTGGAGTCCGAGCAAGTGATGCAGTTTTTAGGTTTTCAGAAACAGGCATTGGATTGTGTGTTGAAGTTACCTATGGAGAAAGTGAAGAAAACTCGGAAAGAGGTGAAGAGAGTTAATAATGCAAAGTGGATTACTTTGAGGCAGTTGACTCGTCTGTTGGGTCTGTTATCAGCATTGATTGAAGCAATCTTTCCAGCTCCCCTTCATTACAGTGAGTGTTTGATTGGTTCAGATGCTCCATCCATCACCATCCCCTTTTGTACCCCCTTCACTACAGGGCATTGCAGAGGTTGAAAGCTTTTCATTTGAGGCAGAGGCAAAATATTCACAGAAAGTGAGAATGAATCAGGAAACTCAGGAACAGTTGGACTGGTGGTTTATGAGTCTGGAAGAATGGAATGGAAGGGCTATATTTGGAGGTTCCAGAGATAGAGATGGAGTCGCATGCAAGTTTGCATGGTTGGGGAGCAATGTGTGGCACAGTGTCGACAGGGGGACAGTGGCCCAAGGAAGAAAGAGAACTGCACATAAATTGTTTGAAGCTACTGGCGGGGTCGTTTGCATTAAAAAGTTTCTAGAAGGATCAGGTAAAATGCTGTGTTCTGTTGAAAATGGACAATTTGTCGGCAGTGCGTTATGTGAACAAGCTGGGGGTCCTCGGTCGAGCGAACTAGCAGAGTTAGCAAAGGAATTTGGGAGGTTTTGTTTGGAGAAGGAGATTATGATTCAGGCTCATTATATTCCAGGATTGAGCAACATAGAAGTGGATTGGTATTCAAGATACCTCAGGGATGTGAGCACTTGTAAGTTGAACAAGGAAGTTTTCTAGAGGTTGCAACAGAGGTGGGGTCCTCTGCAGGTGGATCTGTCTGCGGACAGACTGAATACTCAGTTGATGGAATTTTGCAAGTAGAGGCTGGATCTGGAATCAAAGGGGATAGATGCTTTTCTTCAGGAGTGGAAGATGGGGAGGAATTATTAATTTCCTCCGTTCTCTATGATTCATGGAGTATTAACAAAAGTCAGGAAGGAAGAGGCGGAGTTAGTCCTGGTATCGCCATTTTGGAAAGCACAAGTGTGGCTCCCAGATGTGATGAGTTTGTTGATGGAGGATCCAGTCTTGTTGCCGAACTTCAGAGATGTAAATTTAGATGTGCATGGGAATGTACGCAAATTGATAGTGTCAGGTCAGCTGAGGCTAAGGGCTTGGTTGATTTCAGGAGAGTTTGGCAGATGCATGGCCTATCAAAGGAGGCTGAGGATCTCATTGAGGGATCAGGGTCTCCAGGGACAACTAGGATCTACAAAACTGCTTCGGGAAAATGGAGTGGTTGGTGTGTTGAAAGGGGTTTCGATCCCATATCAGCACCACTTGTGGAGGTGGTGAATGTTTTATTGGTTCAGTATAATAGTGGTTTGGCATATAATACTGTGAATTTAAGCAGGTCTGCAATTTCAGGAGGGCATGTTCTGGTAGATGGAATGCCTGCTGGACAGCATGCTTTGGTTAAAATGTTGGTTAAGAGTGTTAGGGTAGGTTTGCCTCCAAAAGTGAAGTATGGTGTTCTGTAGGATGTTTCAGTAGTTCTGAAAGAGCTGGACAGTTGGGGTGCAAATTCATGTTTGGATCTGAAGAGTTTATCTTAGAAGTTGGCTATGCTTCTGTGTTTGGTCTCCTTTAGAAGGGTTTCTGATAGTAGGGCCCAAGAGGTGAATTCTAGATACTATCAACCGGAAGGTGTGTGTTTTGAGTTGAGGAAGACGACAAAGACTATGTCAAGGACTATTTTTTACCCTCTTTTGGAGGGGCATAGTAATTTGTGTGTGATTAGTTGTTTTAGACAATATGAGATGAGGACATTGGGATTAAGGCAGAGTGGTTCTTTGCAGTTGTTAATTTCTTATAAGAAGCTATTTAAGGCTGTTTCAGCACCTACCTTGGCGAGGTGGGTAAAGAAGGTTATGTGTAAGGCTGGTGTGGATGTGAGTTTTTTGGGACACACTTGGTTAGGAGTGCTACGGCTAATAAGGCGTTTAAGAGAGATTTTAATTTGAGTGGCATCTTGAGAGCGGCTGATTGGTCAAATGATTCAACTTTAAAAAAAAATCTATGATAAACCTTTGGAAAATGTATTGAAAAGAGTTTTAGATGAACTTTGAACCTGCATAATATTGGCCTCTGGGCCTTGCCATAAAATGCAGATTTTCCACAGTTTTAATGGGTAGAAAATCATGATGTTATTAAAGGCATGGAGGCTAATATTATCCCTCCACTGACCCGCCCCATTTTAATGTTTGTTTATATCTTTTTGAAATAGGTTAAAGAAGATTTGGACAATGGAGATAAGTGCCGGCAGAGCGCCAAAGGTTTGGACATTTTCGCACAGCAGATGGACATATGTATTTGGACTCTGTTTATTTCGCAGCAGTTAAAAGAGGAAGATGACTGCCTGTTCTATGAATATATGGATGTTCTACGTTCTAGAGTTTATTAATGTTCTAATTCTAGTGTTTTGTTGCAGCTGTGTTTGAGGAGCAAATAAGGTATACTGAATAATGTTAGCCACTGTGCCTTTAATAAAAATCATGATTTTCTACCCATTAAAACTGTGGATAATCTGCATTTTAAACAATAGAATGGATTGCTCGTGGCAGCTTGTGGAGTTTAGAACATTTACTTGAGAGGGTCTTTACCTGTGAATACAGATCTCTGGAGCTGCATTGTCTTCAATGGAGCTCTCAACATTCCAATGCTCTAATATGCTGTATAAAGGTTTAGTGCTGAAAAGGATTAACTAATCGAGTAACTAACAAAATAACTAACTTCTTAGTGCACTATAAATGAATGTCATCACACTATTGGCATACTAGTTATGTTTTGCTTGCACTAGGTCTTTGCTTGCAGGCTCTAATAGCATACTCTTGTGTAGTGCTCAGTAACAGCTGTTGTAGCAACTCAAAGCTATTTCCTTTGTTGTCACAGTATAAATGGAAGTCAGTTGACGGTACTTGAAGTGACCTTGGAATATTCTGTTATTGCCTTTTTGCACCTTGCACTTTTCTCTGGTGCCATAACCAGCCACGGCCCGTGGAGGGAGTTGCGGTGGGGCAGGGAGGCGGGGCGGGGGAGGGGCAGGGTGGGGGGTGATAAAAACCGGCATATGGAATTTTGGAGGTAAGTAAACAATTTAATTAACAAAACGAATTTCGTAGCGTGTACTGCATCGCATTTTGCGATGCAGTGCACGCTGCGAAATTCGTATTGTTAATTAAATTGTTTACTTACCTCCAAAAGTCCATATGCGGTTTTTATCAACCCCACCCTGCCCCTCCCCCGCCCGCCTCCCTGCCCCACCCCAACTCCCTCCACGGGCCGTGGCTGGCCATAACGACTTTGATATATTTTGTAATTTACCAAAAATGCTGCTTTGCAATTGACACTTTATCTTGTAGTAACTACTTTTAAAACGTTTCCGATTTTAACCTTTGTTTTTATTAAGTACTATTGAGATGAGATGTTCATTTGTGATGGTTTTAATTAACTGTACAATAAAAATGTACCTTTACCTTGACCAGTGACTGGTGCATGTTCATTTGAACTTTTTCCAAGAGGCTTGCACTTGTTTGCCTGTTTAGAGCATAGTTAGTTACGCTGTAGTGAAGCTGTTCCAAATAGCAATGACCTGTTAGGTGATGTCTACTTCTTAGTTCACGAAACATAACTGAATCAACGCATACAGAAGGTCCCCAACTGACAGCAGCAGGGCTTTCAATATGCTGACTTTGAATAACACCTATGCGAGAATGTTGTAAAAACTTGCATATTAACTCATTCACCTACCTATACATTTCACCTATACAACCAGTTGCCAGTACTATTCTTGAATGCTTCCGAATGCAAGATATGGAATACACTGATAAAGCATAACACACTAGGTAGGTGAGCATTCATCATCCTATACTAGTAAATAAATGTATATTAATTCTAAAGGTTTGGCTGTTTCTTCTAGGAGTTTTGTACTTTTAAAAAACTTATGGAAATCACACAATAGTCATTTACCACCTCCCACTCACTCTTTAGTGTGTTAGCTACCTGTGTTGTACCTATCCTGTATGTGTGAGAGATTTGTTTTATGTTCCTTCCGCTATTGGCAACTGTCCTTAACTAATGTGTGCCAGAGAAGGATGCGTTGCTGTTAATCATGTTGTTCCTGTGTTGTGTTATGAAGTTTGGTATAAAGCATTTTTCTACACATAAGAAAAAATTATTTACATTGCCAATGCTTGTTTTAATGCATGATATAACCAAAGTTTACTTTTGTATTTACGTGTAGGTTTCTACACTGGGAGGTGGTCCTTTAGTGTTTTTTGATGGTCAAAAAAATCAGAAACTCACTAGCATTTTGTGCCCTTTGTCATTTATTGATTAGGTATGCAGGAATGTGATAGGATAGTGTTGTTCCATAGTTAAAGCAAGAGTTAACTAGTGTGCTACCCACTGTTGGGTGATTTTCTGCTGTGATGAATGGTAGGATCTTTTTGATAACTTTACTTGACGGAATGTGGATTTAACTACTTATCCTATTAGTAATGTGGGTGCGGGCAGAACAAACATGCTTTCTTTGACAGGTGATGAAGACCATGGCAAAGACTTCTGTTGTGGAGCTGCTTAGTTTAGATCTGTTTAGAACTATGCAGGACTCAATTGACTCAAGGGCTTTTGTTGCTGTTGTGACTTGTATTTCCTTTTCTGGATGTGTGAACGAGGAATTGTCAGGTTCTTCGCAGGCCCTTCTGTAGTTCTAAATTAATGTTGATCAGAAGTAAGATAGGATAGCCCCTTGGGGGACTCAGGAGGTAATTCCCAATCTGACTCTAAGCACCTAACAGTTAGGATGGATGTGAAAGATTTTAGAGACGTATCTCTAATTGTGCCACTGACTTCAAATTTTATGGCAAGACCGGAGGCTCCTACTATGCTTTCTAATCTTGCATTTAATTGCACAGCAGCCAAGATAAGCAAAAAACTACAGTTCCCAGAGGGCCAGAGAACAAACTGGGCCATGGGAATGAGAAAAAACGAGAGTGAAGTAACCAATCACGGAGGACCTAACAGATAAAGACCCTAACTGACTGCGCAGCTTCCTCTTTTCTTGCTGCTCGCAGTCAGATAAGTGTCTTTATCTTTGCTCACAGTACTATTTTGGTTGAATTTGTATGAATTATGCCCGTTTTCATGGTGTTTATTATCTATTTGTAAAGCGCGACCTCGCGCTGCTGCTTTAACGCTCTACGTGTGTCTTACTTAGGCTTCGGTGCATTTTTTCCTCGCTCCCCCCCCTCCCCTTTCGGGCTCGCTTGGTAGCTCCCTGGCTCGCGCTGCTTCGCGCGTCTTCCCTGACATCCTCTCAACTCCCTGAGGCTTCTCCGTTCTCCGGCTCCTCAGCGTGTCGACGCTTCCAGTTCTCTCTGTTTCCTTGTGAAGCCGGCTGACGCTCCCTGCTCGGCCCACCTCCCAAACACGCCCCTGCTCGAATTTTTAACCCTCGCCTGCCTCTCCTGCCTTTCTGTTGTGATTGCTGTTATTGCCTGGATATGGAGCTCGATCGTTCCTCAGAAGAAGTCCCTGCTCAGGACTCCCAAACCTTTAAAAAGGACTTGAGTAAATGTATTAATAATTCTGTTGAAACAGCTGTGGAAGTCTCCATGAAAAGAATGTCCAAAAATATGGAGAATTCCATGTTAAGCATCATGTCCAAAGTATTGGCCCAATCTGCGGGGGAAAGCAGAAAAAGAAAGGTGGACCACTCTGCTCAGGATCGTGTCTCTAAAAAAGCGTCATTGATTGGCGAGTCTTCCTCGCTCTTGACTGAGGACTTAGTACCTCCCAGGCCTCCTACTAAGGAGGGGTTTGTTGGTTCCGAGGGCAAGCGCAAACAAAAAGACAAACATGCAGAGTCTCCTAGGAGAAAATTGGTAATTTCCACCATAATGGACACAGATGATGATGATGATGATAATTTGGATGACGCTGATCAGTTATTTGACATGTTTGACACTGCTGACCCTTCCCCCCCTTCCAAATCTGCTAAAATAGATTCCTTTTCTTTTGAGCCAGTCTTTGACTCCGAGGGTTTTCCCATGTTTGATCCCTCTACTATTCGACACCCAAATTCTACCGAATGGCTTCCTTCCCATCATGTCGGAGAATATATTTCAGCCAGATTGCGTCTCCCTCTGGAGTCCGCAGTGAGATCCAGGCTCAAATCTGAGTGCCCTAAACCAGCTCTTCCCGACAAAATCACTTTAGTTCCTTCCATCGAGCAACCTCTCCTCACCTTCTTTTCCAAGTTTGACAAGGACCCCCGCAGAGGGGTGGACAAGGCTTGGTCCACTTGTCAGGACAAGTTGTTAGACATTGTGGGTCCTCTAGCCCGTATTTTTGACTTGGCGGAATCCGCCCGCTTAGAGGGTACGGAACTCTCTGCAGAAGAAGTCTCAATGTGGGCTCAACGCGCCTTTTGTCTCCTAGGGAATGCGAATTCCGCAATTACTAATGAGCGTCGTAAAGGTCTCCTGATTAAATTGAATCCTAAACTCTCAAATCTCGCTCCCATGGATCCTGGCCCCAAGGCAAATGGTCTCCTGTTCGGAGAAAATTTGGTTCGCGACCTCAGCAGATTCGTTTCTACTTTTGCTTCATTGGATAAAGCCCAGCAAACCGTAAAAAAGGTTTTCGCCCCTCGGGTTTTTGGACGGGCCGGCAGGGGCCGCTCTTCCAGCCGTCCTTACAATCAAGGCTCCAGAGGGTCGTCCAGTAACAACCGGGACTACAAGCCCCAATTTTACCCCCAACGTGGCCGTGGCTTCAGAGGCAAAGGTCAAAGAAACTATTGTCACAACAACTCCAACCAGCAAGGTAAGCCTTTCTTTTTCCCCTCCTGTGGGGGGTCGTTTAAAGCTGTTCCTTCAAAAATGGTGCGCTCTCAGTTCAGACCCTTGGGTCTTAAACACCGTGCAAGGCTACCTAATCGAATTTCTTTCTCCTCCCGTTCAAACTTCCTTTCCTCCTCCCCTTGTCTTCTCAACTCTCATGGCCTCTCAGATTTCAAACGAAATCGAAGCTCTTCTCCTAAAACGAGCAATACAAATTTTTCCCTTTGACTCCTCAGGCTTTCTAAGCTCTATTTTTCTAGTTCAAAAGAAAAACAACCTGAAGTGGTTCAACCAGTTTGTGGTTTACCGCCATTTCAAAATGGAAACTATTTTACATCTAAGAGACACCTTTCGCCCCAACGACTGGATGGTCCGTTTGGACCTTCAGGATGCTTACCTCACAGTACCCATTCATCACTCCCAATGGAAGTTTCTTCAATTCCAATGGGCAGGTGTCAACTATTGTTTCACCTCTTTTCCCTTTGGCTTATCTTCCGCGCCCTGGTGCTTCACAAAACTCTTAAAACCAGTGGTCGCTTATCTTCGATCCCTTGGCATAAGACTAATAATTTACTTGGACGACATCCTCCTCATGAATTCCGACAAGCAGAATCTTCTCTCCGACCTGCTCTTGACACAATCTCTTCTTTCGGACCTGGGTTTCCTCATCAATACAGATAAGTCATCTCTAGTCCCGTCTCAGAACATGGAATTCTTGGGTTTCCTGGTGGACTCTGCAGCAGCGTCCCTTCGCCTCCCTCTCTCCAAAGTTTCCAAGATCAAAGCGGAGATTGTTTCCGTTCTTCAGTCCTCTTTTTTGTCACTCCGGTCCCTGGCGAGGATCGTCGGTCTCCTCTCCTCCTCCATTCAAGCCATCTTCCCTGACCCTCTCCATTATCGCGCTCTTCAGCGCCTAAAAATAAGACACCTAAGACAAGGTCTCGCTTATTCGGATCTCGTTGCCCTAGACCCCGAGTCCCGCACCGAGCTTCAATGGTGAATAGACCATTTAGATGCGTGGAACGGCCGCACTATCTTCGCCACTGCCCCAGATCTTGTCTTAAAATCCGATGCAAGCCTGTCGGGTTGGGGCGCCCGATGTTGACCAATCTCGACTGGAGGTTCATGGTCCGCCGAGGAGTCCAAGTTGCACATCAACTGTTTAGAGATGCTTGCAGGTTCCTTTGCGATCAAAAGCCTTTCAAAGAACAGAATTCACTGTTCAATCCTCCTCCGTATGGACAATGTTTCTGCGGTCCGCTATATCAACCATCTTGGCGGAACCAGGTCCAAGCCTCTGGCAGACTTAGCGAAAAGTCTGTGGGAATACTGCCTCGCCCATCACTTTCCTTGTCAGCGGAGTATCTCCCAGGAGATCTCAACAGTGTGGCGGATTGGCACTCGAGGTTTCTTCGAGATTCCAGCGATTGGAAGCTCTGTCCATCCGTCTTCCTTTCTCTCTCCCAACTTTGGGGCCCTTTCTCTATCGATCTTTTTGCATCCCGGCTCAATTCCCAATTGCCCCGGTTCTACAGTTGGCGACCGGACCCAATGGCTTTGGCATCAGACGCTTTCCTGCAGGATTGGTCTAGTCATCTGCATTATGCCTTCCCCCCCTTTCTGATGATCAACAGGGTTCTCTCTCAAATTCGCCGCCAGTCTTCGTCTCTGGTTTTTGTAGCCCCTTTCTGGCAGGTGTGGTTTCTGTCTCTTCTCGAAATGGCAGTGGACTTCCCAGTCCTTCGTCCCTCCTTCGGGGATCTTCTACTCAATCCTCTGGGCGAACAACACAGTCTCATTCTCGACAACTCCCTGACGCTATGGGCCTGGAAAGTTTCCGGCCTTCCACTTCTGACGTCCTCATTTCACAAGAGGCTTCGATCTTTATCAGCCAGGCCTGGGCCCCTGGAACCTCCAAGGCATACAAATCCGCCTGGTCTCTTTGGACAAGCTGGTGTTTGGAAAGGGACCTCAATCCCATTTCAGCCTCTCTGAATTTTATCATTAATTTCCTTGGTTCACAGGCCAGCGCAGGTAAGGCCTATTGCACTGTCAATCTCTATCGTTCAGCCATTTCTCTCTACCATTCCCAGATTGATGGTAAGCCGGTTGGTGCTCACCCTCTCATTTGTCGTCTATTGAAAGGAGTTCGATGTGCGAAACCGCCGTTGGCTAAGTATACTTCTTTATGGGATGTTACAGTAGTTTTTAAATTGTTTACAAATTGGCCAGACAATTCTGTTCTTTCACTCAAGATGCTATCTGCCAAACTTACCATGTTACTGTGTCTAGTTTCCATTAAGAGAGTTTCTGATGTTAAGGTTCTAGATGTTTCTGCTCGCCAATTCTCTCCTAAAGGTGTCCTATTTCAGATATGCAGACGAACTAAGACTAACTTGGATTCAGTGTTTTATCCTTAATTTCCAGCTCATCCCAAATTGTGTGTTGGACAGTGTTTAAAAGTGTACGAACAACGGACCACTGATCTCAGAACGCCCTCTCATTCTCAACTCCTTATTTCCTTTCGTAAACCCCATCTTCCTGTCTCCTCTCCTACCCTTGCCCGTTGGGTCCGTTGGGTCATGTCTCTTGCCGGAATTGATGTCTCCGTTTTCGCGGCTCATTCGGCCAGGGGAGCCATGGCTTCTACAGCCTTTTGGTCTGGCTCTCGTTTGGAAGACATTCTGAGATCAGCAGATTGGTCCAATGACAGTATTTTTCGCATGTTCTATTGTAAACCTGTTCATACTGTGGCTTCTGATGTTGTTAATATGCTTTAAACAAGCATAATAGGAGCCTCCGGTCTTGCCATAAAATGTAGATTTTTCTAGTATTCATGACGGAAAATCTTAATTTTATTAAAGACACGGAGGCGAGTATTATCTTCTGATCCAGTGTGTTTAAGGCAGCTAAAAGGCCTAGGAGTATTAGTATATCTGGATAATATTGACACTCAGGTTCATCCTATACCTTCACCATGGCCTATTTGTAATTTAGTTGGACCAGCTGTCAAATTGGTTTTCATCCAGGATGTTGTTAGTTTCCAGATGGTTTTGATGTTAGGCACTTATTGTTTTTCTCTGATTTTGAAAATCCCAGTATGGCCAGTAGTAGTTGGGTTATGTTGCATCAAGCATTACTTTTTGGTAAGGAGTGTTTAGGGAGTGTGTGTAGACTCAATAATGAAAACTGTCTAAGTGAGGCTAAAGAGTCTGGGATTTTTAGGCAGTGTCCCAGGTAGTGGTCATTTGACTCCCTACTTGGTCTAGGAACCTAAAGATGAAAGAGAAACTTAAGTTCTATGTGTACTCAAGAAAGAATGACATGGTAGGGCAGGTGAAGTAATTATCAATAATCTTCATTTCTGGACTTTTTCAATGAATGTTAATCAATGTGAGTTCTACATTTATTGGGAGTGTGGGGTTGTTTCTTTGGTGCATTTTGAATTAATCAGCCTTAGCACTGGTTGAAAATGACCTCTTGGCAGTTCATGGCTTAAATTACTCTAGTGGTGTAGGGTTATTTTATTTGTCTGACAAGATGCCTTTTTGGTAGGTGTTTCTTGTATACTTGAGGACTTAGGAAGTGCCATAAATTGGTGATTTGCATTAGTCTGTCTCTGATGTGCTGCACTGAAGTTTAAAGGGCTAAGGGTGTTAGACAACCAGTGATTCTGTTTTTCTTTGGCTCTATCTTTCTCATGGGGGTGCAGGTGTCAAGTAAATACCTTAAGGGTAGAAACTCCAGAAGAGGTTTGTGAGTCTTGTGTTGTGAGCTGAAGCCATGGATTTAGCCAATCTGGTTTGAAAGGTACTGGAGAATAGTTGCATGTTGGCTGGGGTGTTTTTATTGGTGTGCAAGAGTAACAGAATAGAGGATAGCATTGTGGTCAGACCATGTGACTGGAGCACAATAGGCTACTGACAATCGTGCTGTATTCGATTATTAAGTCAAGGCAGTGGTCTTTAGCATATGATGATCTTATGGTTAGAAACTCTTCATGCAGACGGCCACCCAGATCTATGAGCCTGTCCTCCAGACAGAAGGTGAAACCCCATGCGTTCAACTTGCGGTTGGAGGTGAGGAAGAGGTCATACAAGAATGCAGAGAAGTCTTCAGCATTGAGTGTGCTGAGCCTGGAGGGGGTGGCAGCATGTTGTAGATGTGAATGTAGGTGCGGATACAAAGTGTTTATAGGTGTGAGCAGAAGCGTCTATGAAACATGTTTTAGTAATAAGGAGGATATTAGGGTCATCGTTTTTGATACAGTGGTCGATTTCAGGTGCTATTGATAGTGGATCTTGCTTTGATTACACAGCACTGCAGAGTACGTGTATTTATGATGCAGTTATGGAGGTTTGACATGCATTGTCCTTTGATGTGTTTCAAAATGGAATTGTATTGTATAGTAGTCTCTTGTTTAGAGAATTTTCTATGGTCGTTTTTGTAGTGCAATGTTGGGGCAGACGTACTGGTGGTGGTGCGGTGCTCACTAAGAGCACTGACTTCTGAGGTAGGCGCCCTGTTAGAGGACCGCCTAAGGAGGTTGGTGCTTGAACTTATAATGTCTGCACTAGCACTTCTGCATAACTGGTGACTGGAACTGCTCCCCCACACTCCTCAAATGTTGCCTGCGTGGCTGTTGTGTGTTTTGAATTACATTTGTGTTAAGATTTTACTGAAACTGGGAGTGTAATGGAGCAATAAGGAATGAATGGTACAAAACTTAAAAGATAGAATTATTTGCCAATGCAAATGTTGCCTAGGATGGAAGTTGCCTGTTGTGTGTAATGGGCAGAAAAGCTGCTCTTATAGTGGTGCTGTCTTTGAGTCAGTGTGATGCATGATCATCCATTGGGGAAGGGCCAAGTCATTACTGTGCTACTGAATTCCAGGTGATCTTGGATGTTTTTAGTCTTACCAGGGAGAGAAATTCATAATTGTGATATCTGTACAGAAAAGGAGGTTCCACTGATGCATTTTTTCTTACACAGAGGGATGTCATCTGTGGGGATCTTTATTCTTTGATGAAAGTTGGGCACTGGGAATAAATCACTCTGTAAGTGTTGGACTTTGCCCTTTTTGCAGGGTCATCCCTGAACTTGTTGCCTTCCTCCTAGCCTCTTCTCTGACATGGTGTTGGTGGTTTTAGAACTTTGGGCACTTTAGCACTGCTGTCCAGTGTAAAGTGCGTGTGCTCTTTGTGGTAAACATGGTAAGGTTGGTGTACACCTGTTTGCCGTATTTCATTTACCTATCATTCCCCAGTAATGTGGTATCTAATATATCCGGGGCCAGTAAATTAAATGCTACTGGTGGACTTGCAGCCACCCACCAATGTAGCTTTTCAAACCTGTCTCAAGCCTCTGCCATTGCAGGGCCTGTGCGATCAGTTTACTGCCGCTGTGACGTGGCATGTAAAAATGGTTGCCACGTCTGTGACCCCCTTTTACTTCATGTCAGTCACCCCTCAGGTTGGCCCTAGCTACACTCTGGGCAGGGTGCATTGTAGGTAAAAGGTGGGACATGTACCTTAAGTGGGTGACATGTCCTGGTATTGACAAACAGCCATTTTGGTTTCTCACTGCTGTGAAGCTGCCCTCTCATATGACTGCATTGGGGGGTTCCCTGATAAGTGTTTCAGTGGTAATTCCTGATATGAGAGGGGCAGCGTGGTCAAGTTAGGTATGTTTGGAATAGTGATAATAAATGCTGTGTAATGGTGTGTTCAGATTTATGATCACTATTTTAGAAATGCCACTTTTAGACGTTGGCATTTCTGTGTGCTATGTGTCTCTGCCTGCATGATGTGTATTGCATGTCTGGATCTGGAGTGACAGGGGTTGGAGAGGTTTGTGGCTCCAGGGAGGGCGGGGTGAGTCAGCGCTAGGCTGAATGGGAAGATCTGCATTTGGAGAAGTGGGAGGAGTAGCCTCCGACCCTGAATAGGTCTGTTCCTGCCTTGTTCAATGCTGGCTCCGCCCCCTATGGTGTGTCTGAGGACCAAGCCCCCACCTGACAAAGAAGGGTGTGAGCACTGAACACAAAGTGCTCCAGTACCGCCCAGAACAAGTTGAGACTGGTTCCCCAAGCCCTGCGCCAGGGCAGAACAAAGAGCAGCCTTGTATAAGTATTGGGGCTGTGACCCCATGTAAGGTGTGCTGTGTGTGTGCTTACTTGTACCTGCTGGGCCCCAGGATGAACCACCACGAAGGAATGCCCCTCTGCTGGAGGGTCCTGTGAGTTGGCCTGCCTGGGCCCAGCTTTGCCTTTTTGGGACTCTCATTCTAGCACCTCGTGAGCACTGAAACCTTTTCCTGCCTCTCCACGACAAGAGAAGCGTGTGAGCCCAGCTGTGCTGAGCTGCACATCGTCCTGAGGGAAATCTGATGTGGGGATTCCCCCACACTGCATCGGAACGGAGAGCCTACCCTGCATTTTGGTGAAGCAGGAGCCTACCCCGCATTTTGGTGTTGCCAAGAAGTGCAGCCGGAACCTACCCTGCATTTCCGTGCTTCAAGTAAGCAGAGGCTTTCCGCGACCCAAGCTGGAAGTCAGGCAGACGCTGATGCTTGGTTGGGGGCGTGGCGCCAGAGGAAGTGCCACAAGAGGAAGTCAGGTCCGAGGAACGCCGGGCCCCCGTGTGCCAGTGGGAGCCCCGCGTGTTATCTTAGGAGCTGGGGCTTTGCAGGCTCCATTCATGCCTCCCCCGTCTCGTGGAGAGAGAGGCGGGTCCGCAGAGATCGCCGGTGACCGAAGGAATACCGGGACAGATCAGGCGAGGCCCTATGAGTGGGGCCTGCAGGGTACATTGTGGTGCATGGAGCAGGAGCGCAGGCAGCTGCAACGTGGGGGCATTTTGTTGCTAGAGTCCCGGAGGGGGGGCTCGAGAGGCACTTACGGGCCAAAGTCTTCAACAGCTGCATCTCAGGAGCGCGGGCAGCTCCAACATGGGGGATATTTCTTTTCATGAAGAGGAAGGGGTGATATGCCCACTCGCCCCCATTGCATTGCGCACATTTGTTGTGGTTGCATTAGCAGCCAGAATGCCAGTGAAAGGCCCTATAATTGAGAGCCCTGACTATTAGGACAGAAGGCATTTGGGACAGCCCAGACGGGCCCCAAGGAAGGCCAGTTGGCCTGGGGTCATTTTGTGTCCTGGTGTGGTGTAAGGCCCCCAGATGATGTGTGCACCTGCCTAATGCTTGGGGTGCACTGCTAGTTATTAGGATATGTGCCTAATGCTAATCCATAATGTTTTTATGCCTAATGTGATAATGCTGTGTTCATTAATTTACCAGTAGTTACTGGTTGTGTTTTACTACCTGTTCCTGTGGTTCCAATTGGCCCTGTCATGTATATAATCTCCTGTAAATTTCTGCCTAATGCCAGTTAGTACAGTGTATATGTGTGATTATGATCTAATGTGTTTATGATAATTCAAAGGCTATTTCTTATCTAACCTTGTTCGGAGTCTCTTTTGTAGTGTGCCTAGTGTGGTGCTGCTGTGTGTGTGTATTGCGCAAATGCTTTACACAGTGCCTCTGGAATAAGCCTGATTGATAGTGCCAAGCTACCAAGAGCGGGAGCAGGGGTTATCTTCAGGATCTAACTCCCTTGCCCTGACTAGAGTGGTGGTTTCTGCCTGGCTTTGGCGCATGCCCTAGCCAACCAGAAATCCCATTTAAAACAGTAAGCAATCATAAATGCCTGAAGATGAAGCATCAGATCATGGATAACTAGTGAAGCACTTGTAAAGACTATGTGAGGTGGTCACATAGGAGACAATGAGTAAAAATGCACTAAACTTGCAATCCAAGGGGGGTGATGCAAGCTTCCACAAGTCTCCACACCCACAGCCAATCATACACGAACAATATGTAGGTTAGGAGTAGATTCAGGGAAAGGGGAATTGGGGAAGATAAAGATGCAGATACATTAGACATCACACTGCCTGGCACATCTGAGATTGCTCTGTATTGTAGGAGCATTCATATCTCAAGGCAAGAGAAGAATGTTACTATGGATATAGTATTAACATGTGCAACAAAAAACAACACTAGATATAGATCAGTGACAACAATATTTATAATGAAAACATAAAAATGGTCTAATTTCTTCAGATAGCAATGCAAGATCAGCCAATAGATTCATAGACCATGACACAGAAATGCGACAAACAATTGCGCTAGGATGTCTACGGCGTTTCAACCTGAAAACAATGTTATAATTGTTCTCTTGCGCTGTTTTTTCGCTGGTTTCACTTGTCACTTTGCGCCATTCACTTTCTTCACAAGCACAACTGTGCACAAGTTGTACAGGCTACATGATCACTTAATGTATTACAGTGCTCTTGTTCTATATCTAGTGTGCAATATAAACTGCTCTGAGCAATCATTGCATGAATCATCATTGCCTCCCTGCTTCCACTCCTTTCTTGAAAATGATATGCATGCTCTTAAATAATTGCCTTTAAATATTACCTGTTGAGACATTGTTTTTGTTTTGCACATTTGTTACCCAGGTCTCAACTGGGTTTATGGGTTACCTCCTGTAGTTTGTTCCTATAGTAATGATATTGGCAGCTAACATCTGCTATTATACCTGCTATAACTCAATACTCAATATTGCTCCGGAGTTCCAATATAATTAACATTGTTATGATCTCTGCAAACAAAACTCTGAAATGGTATGTATTGCTTGCTTATTAAGCTGCTTTTAATGTTTGCAATAGCCTTGCGTAGTTCTGATTGTACTCAACTTAACGGTTGATAACTGTACTATAAAAAAGCAATTGCTCACATCACGTGTTTCACTTACACACTTCAATAATCAAATGTTTTTTTCTAATCAAGTCCATAGCTCTGATGGTAGGCTTCATGTCAAAGCTAGCAAATTGCACAATATAAGTTCATTATCATAATGTAGATTCCTAGAAGGATAAACAAGTCCATTTCTATAAGTTATACAAATGTGTTATGATAATACTTCTTTGGTTGCACAGTGTCTTTCGTCAAGGATAACTTCTAAAAAGCAGTTTCCACAGCAACCATGCATTACAATGGCCTAACAAGGACGTGTTGTTCCTTGAGGGACTTATAATCAAAGCATTCAGGATGGCCCCTACAGTCTGCTAGTCTTATAGAATTCCAATGGCTCCTTGGGACAGTCAGTCCTTCTGAAAATGGATGGATGAAGGGGCACTTCACAACTAAGCTGGTTCCAGAGAACAAACAGTGCTGCAAAATAAAAATAAATCACAATGTGCAATTTTACCTGTGGCATTCAAAGTAAATGTGTCTCTGTTTAGGTTAAGGCACTTTATCAAAAATTAGTTTAGTAATAGTAAAAGCGTTTCATATAGCGCATCATCCCTCACTTCTGCCATTACTAATTGCAAATTATTAGTAATAAACGTATTGATTTCGGAAGGGTAAACGGTTGACGAAGCTGTGCCATGATTTTAACTCGTGAATTTGAAATCACTTCTCAGAGGCGAGCTTCAAACTCGCTGAACTATTATGCCAGGTATGAATGTGTATGAATTTATGAAGCTCAAATGTTATGTACTTAATACACCGTATCAAAAACATGATGTCCTTGAACATAATCCAAGCATGTTTCCAGTGGCCTAAAACAAAATCACGGTCACCTAATGGGAGTATTTTTCTATTCAATTCTGTGTGCCTTTTTTAAGCCATTTTACTATAAATATCTAAATTTGCTGAAACTGAAGTCAGTATATTATAGGTTTTTACATTAAGATTTACATATCGAAGCAAAGGTGAGATAAGAAAAAAACCTCTGAAAAGTAGCAGCCAGTTATTTCTGGCTGCTAATGACATATTAGCAATCATTGTATGCACTCATTGTTCGGCTTTTTTTGTTACTCCAGAAGGAGCAAGCACCTGAGAGTAGCACATTACATGAACATTAAATAAAAGCCAGAGGCAGGAATAGAGTAAAGGGTAATACAGTGTTTGCAGAAAGTAACGATAATAGAGGCGATGGTATTAATACAACACAATAACAAATTGACAGAGCAAGTGCAGCAGGAAATGTGATGAGTAAATACGGCAAGGCAATTGCACAAAAGGCATAAGGCTTCATGACCAATTTAATACAACACTCTGAAGCACACGATGGAAAAACACACGGTTGTATTGTATAAAGAACTGTGGAAATAAATAAGCAATACGAAATATACCATATTCTAGTTCAAGCCTATGAACAGTCTTTTGCTCGATCCCGCATTGTAAGTTGAACTGTTAAAAGCATTGGCATAGACAATAGGTGTTTCGTTTTGTTGCTCTAAGTGTACGGAAACTGACAGGTATCTTTGTGTGCATTGTCCCTAACTATCATTGAAAAGAATTCCCATAATGTACAAAACAACTTTGACTACAACAATATAGAAGCTGGAGATAGGGTCCCTTGGCTGAACATACGTCATAAGCAGAATTGAGCTATGACCACAAAGAAGTGTGCTATGAAAATCAGTCAGAAGATGAAGTCTACACTGTAATTGGTGAATTAAAAGGCATGCACAATAGAATATTGAATAATGTACTTTTGAGAAAGGGCCACCACTATTGTTGCTTCTTTAAGAAAGTGTATATATGTGTGCACGACTTTGAGAACAACCCAAGGAGGAAATCTAACAAATGTCATCATGACAACAGAGTAAAGGGCAATTAATAAATATCACTATACCTATATGACAGGGTAATGCATCCGAAAAGATGGTACTTAGTAAAAAACAAAATAAATCAGCAATTTAAGTGGTATTTTGTCAGCAAAGTGAATACATAAAAGGAAGCACACAACGTGTTAATTACATAAAGCAAACTATGCATCATGGAAAGATGTGAACATCCTCAAAACTCCAGGGCATAGACTGGCAGCCCACTCAGGGATTAGCAACCCGCGACAAGCACATGCAAGTCAATGGCTGAAAGGGCTGACCCAAAGCCAACTTTCTCTCTATATGAAGTCTTCATTGTACTTTTTAAACAAATTGATTGCAAGATGTCCTACTACTTAAAAATGCTTGATCAATCCAAACCTTACCGTCCATACGAACATGTAAACTCCCCCTCACTTGGTCATTAGGTACAGCTGAATTTTCATGGTGGGATTTTATCACTCCAGTGACTTTGATTAAAATGTAATTTTACATTTTTCTTATATGAAGCTTAGTTTGTTGAATTATTCTTGAATTCCTAAACTATTTTGTTTTTAATTCTTGTGCCATTTGCGCTCTCTTTATTGCTACAGCAGTCCGTGCAGGTAACAGCTGTGGAGCGGTGGGGCCGTGTTGGGGAGGATTTCGAAGGACGATGCTGAAGGAAAATTAATTCTTTATTTAATTTTTCCTCTGCATCTTCCCTCAAAATCCCCCCAAAGCACCCCCAGCGACACACCGCTGTTACCTGCACTGACTGCACCTGCTTTATTGTCCTTGATGGTGGAGGCCAATTAGTTATTTATTTCCTTAGTTGTACTATTGGTTGTTTGCTTTGCTACACTACAGCCCTTGCACACATTTCTTTGGATGTCTGGCCTGCAGCTGCGGCAAAGACATCAAAGGTAAGCTAACAACACCTGTAGGGAACCCTGGTTTAACTTTGTGAGTAACGTTTTTGCTGCATGGGATCTAGTCACAGTTAACATCAAGACTTTGGCCCTTTTATCCCAAAGCTTACCAGCTTCACTCCTTGCAATATACACTAATATATTTCCAAAAATTAGGAAAACAGTATGTACGAGCTGTCAATATTTTCCTTCTCCGTTACAAAACCTAAAGACAATCATTTGTAGAAGTTTGTTGGAAATTGCTTGAGGATCTCAGAAAACACATAAGCCGGCAGGAATCTCCAAAAAAGCAGGGAGATAGAAAGTAGGGGTAGGTGTAACTTGTGTAACTTGCTGTAGCTTACTTACGTATAGTTACGGCAAAATTACTCCAGACTATTTGACTGGAAACAGATATGATTGGATGGAATACCTTGGCCAAAATGGCGATGATAAGATTCTGGAAACGCCAATTACAGGGGGTAGGGGAAAAGGTCTCACATTGGTGTAGTGAGGAAATCCGCCACAGTAACCTAAGATGGGCATTAGATGCTAAAAGAAAAATAAAGGAAATAATTGGGAAACTAAAAGTGGGAGTAAACCAAAATTCCCTAGATGTGGAGTTCACGAAGAGTGCACTTAGAGCACAAGGAAGGGAGTTCTCCAGAAGCCAGGATATAGGATACCTAAGAAACAAAAAATCTGTGGTAAATATGATAGAAGCATGGGAATACGAGACGGGGTACCCATACCTAGAAACCTTGCCAAATTATGCTTTTAGGTGGGAGATACTAAAAATTCGAATTGGCATCATCCCTTGGCAAATGGAGGGGATAGTTACGGCAGAAATGTTATACCCAGATGGTATATGAAAATGTGGCTTGGGAGCCAAGTGTGAAATGTTACATATACTTCTTGATTGCTTGACATGTCTAAAAGTGAGACAACGGTTCCTACGTCCTTTATTTATAAAACATGGCATAAGACAACGTGTACAAGCAACAAACTTGTTGATAGGAATGGAAAATCTGGAAATAGCAATTGCTCTTGGTAACTACCTGAAAGAGATAAATCGCTTAGCGCAGGAAGCTAATAATTAAAGTACGAGGGATTGCAAGCCCATAAGTCATCAGATAGTACTGTAATGAGCAACATATCAAAATCGTCTATTTTAAATGTAGTAATCTCCAATTTTATTATGTATAGCATGTGTTTTAAATTCTTTTTTAACGATTTTATAATTTTTAAAATTGTGTACAGTTTTGTTTGTTTATTGATGTGACGCAGCTCTACTTTCGATCTCATTGTTTAAAGACTACGGTCTAAATAAACAGAGTTTCTCTCTCTACTCCAGATTAGGCAGAATTAAGTTAGAAAAGTAACCCAGCATTTAAAGCTATTTTCTTAGCCCAAAACGCTTGCATACAAAATTGACCCAGCAGGCGCTCATGCTCCCCGTTTTTTGTTCCTGTGCTTCTGTTTTTTTTAAAACGGGCATAATAGCCTAATTTTCAGCAATTTTGCATAAAAAAAGTAAAGCAAAATTCCGAAAACTAATCTGATTACTCCATCGTAATTAAAATGGAGCCAGAGTCTAATAGAAAGTTTGGTGAACTTGGGGGCATATTATCAACGACGAGCGATAAATATCGCTAAACGCGTCTAGCGTGTTTCTCATTATCGCGGTATATCGCTGGATCACATCGCCATATTAGCCGAGTATTTTCAAAGATTTGCCCACAGGCGATGTGAAATCCGGAGATATACGGCCATTTCCATCAATAACGCATGAAAACCAGAGATGTGAGGACTGCGCTCAAGAAAATGTTGTAAATAGGGAGAAGTGGATGTAATCTTATAATCCACCTCCCATTATGCACATATCTAAGTCGAGAAATTTCAGACGTAAATTATAGGCGATAGCAGTGGTTAGCAGGAGTTTTTATATCGCTCAAGTCCAGGGCAGCCTTGTAAATACAGCGCTGTTGTGGTGGCGCCCTCTTCCAAGTTGTATATTCATGGGAACGCCTATTTTGCCTCTGAGTACGCCCACTTTGCATCGCATTGTAGATGCGATTCAAGGCGTTAGGAATCCGGCTGCTAACATGCGCTAATGCATGTTAGCGCCGCCTAATAAATAGGGGGATTTAATTTTCGCCGCTTTTCTGGCTTTTAAAGCCAAAAAAGCGGCAAAATGGCCCTTGATAATATGCCCCTTGGTTTGCCCAGACTCCTACAAGAGAACTGAAATATTTGAATCCTTCCCCACCCCTTCCTATAGAAGCCACTCAAAATCAGATGACTTGTAGAAGAGCTCAACATGAGTTGGGCAGGAGAAAGCTAACACCTCTTAACATAAAGCCTGTAGTGAGACTGAAGCAGATTGTATGGCACCGATGGCACATAGATCCCTTGAGCACATGTTGGGGCAATACACCAATTAGCTTCCATTCATACATTTTTATAGATTTGATTAATCGCATTCAATTGCACTAAACAAACACCCAATGACAGCCATACGAACACCTTTTCTAGTTAATGGAATGGTATTAGGCAAGCAAGTACCGAAGTTTACGCACGTATTTGCCACATTTCATGTAATTATCATCCGAAAACAACATACAACTGATATAATGTCCTTGATGTGTCAGATTACCTGACATACAAATACGTCACAGGCCTCTGAAAGGGCGCTCTAATAAGAGCATTTCTTAAATTACTGAAGCCTTTTATAGCCAGGATCATCTGTGTATTTTGATGGTCTATCAGTGAACACCCACAACGGTATTTTCAACTTGAAAAACAAGCTCCTCAGTTTTACTTCCTGTAACGTAAAATGCCGTTATTTCGTTTCCATGGCGCGAGCCCCTGGCGTCAGAGCGTCAGAGCGCGTAATGACACGCGCGCATGACGAATTAGAACACTGTCCGCCTTTGTCGGATATTACAGTGTGAATCATCCTGTCGTTTTGATTTGTGTGAATAATTTTTAAAAAAAAAACTGCCCCACAAAACAGACTCTGCATGAACATGAAGAGGTTTTACAAACCACATATTAGCCTCGAGTCGATGAAATACGCGTCCGGAAAGTCGATAACTTCTGCTATCTGATTGCGCTATCGATTTCAGAGACCTATGTGCGCCTAACACACACATCAACTTGTGAAAACAATTAGTCCCCCCAACCCCCTCCCCGGTAAGGGGACAGACTGCCACTCCATTGCAGTTTTAATCAATTTTTTAGCAGCACAGGTTCCAAGAGACATTTTACAAGCCATGTGTTACCAGTGAGTACATTAGACTCCTAGTTCAGTGATTTTAATAGGATAATTTTGCCTTCACACTAGGAAATCTGTCATAGAAGAGTAATTAATTCATAAGTGCACAAGCCACAACACTCCGTTTCTCTCACTTTAACGGGTATTTTTGTATAATATAGACTGTCACAATAATAGCGCACAGCCTCTCTCCGAAGGCACAGCAAAAGTGAAAGCTCAATCAAATTTAAATCTCATGTTCTAAAATGCAGTTTGGATTTAATATTCTAAAACGCCAACATTTAAATGCACAGTTTATTTTGTCGCTAGTGGTTATCTAAATTAATAAAGCTGTTATATAATATGAGGCTGTCATTGTTTCTTTTTATTTTACATGTTCTACATTCTAACATAAATGCTGGCACAAAACGCATAAAAATCCCCACATTGCTCTGAACTTTGACATCAGCCACCTAATAATGTCAGTCATTTAGTCTCTCATAACAAGGCGTCAGGAAAGATGGACAAAAACAGAGTGCACGAAATATTTTCCTTTTTTGTAAATTTTCAGTTAAGCAAGGCAGCTCACTCACCTGACACACAGACGCAGAAGTCTTCGTTTTCTTTGCAAGGTATTAATTGCAGGACGTGCAGCAGCTTCTCCTGTTTAGGTCTGAACACATCGCACTCCAGGGCAGATTTCAGACAGGCGGCCATAGCTACACTGAACACTTTGGAGAAGTGAACAACGCGAGCTGCTTTGCAGCCCAGTCCTGCTTTCACCAGTTTCCATCAGCTCGTGGTCTCTGCTGCCTTCGCCGCCAGGTGATATGTGACTTCATTGAGATTGCTTTTCCTCTAGACCTGGAAAATCAATCCTTCCGATAGCCTGAGACATCACTCAGACTTGTATTGAATCACTCTATAAACGTTTGGTGGAGGGTTCTAGATTGCAGATGGCTCTCATGATGTCCTGTCGCTCAATAAGGACCTTCCTTTCCCGATAAGTTTCGGACTTGAAGAAGGACTCAAAGGACTACCGTCCGTTCCAGTAGCCACGAGGCGCAATGAGTCTTTTATAGGTGGTCTTGACCTAGTAAACATTAGCAAAATCTCCATCTAGATTGAACTAATTAGTAGATGTATGGTGTAAGCAGAGAGGCTAATGAGGGTGCAATATCCGGGAGCTACATTTCATATATGTTGACAAGGATGGATTAAGGAGGAAGGAGAGGATGCAGGTACAGATTATGAGGGAGCAAGATGGGCACAGGAGGCCCTCACGCCTTAATAGCATCTGTTACCATGCATGCCAAAACTACACATGGCTTAACAACGCAGTCAATTCCACAACAGGGCTGTTTCCATTACAGCGCAAGTCATTACAACGACTTGCTTTAGGGAAGCGCTGGAGTTTGAAATAGTTTAAATTACTATTCCAACTCCAGTCAGTGTATCAGTAGGGAAGGTGTTGGGCTTAAAATCGAACACTAGTCCAACAGTGCATTCCCTTAAGCAAGTCGATGTTATGACTTGATTGGTAATGGAACTTTTGGTAATGTTGCAGTCCCAGTACTGACTACGTTGTGAAGGCACTACAATGTAATGTAGTAGATGTTTCCCCTCAAGCCCTAGTGAGGGTGGTGCAATTCCCCACTGCCAGCTAAATGCATGAACAGTTTCTGGTCGGTTACATTGTGGGCAGTTAAATTGGTGTGGCTAATGGGGTGTCTTTATCTGAGGCTACCAGGGTATCTGCAGAGAGTGCAAGACATTTATGAAGATGAAAAAAGTGAAATAGGAGGTGATTACAGATGAGGAATGGTTGCTGTACTGAACGGTATCAACTAGTTCCTCCCCAACTCGATGCAGGTGTGATAGCACCTTTGAGTCACCAAAGTGTGGCTCAGAGAGGGCCCTGTGCACAGTATGGTTCACACACATATGTACAGCCCGATCCCATGCAAGAGTAAGGAGGTGCGGGACTACTGTACAACCTTATCAGAGCAGTGGTCTGTGGAACATGTTGGGGCCAGCGGGAAGGATGGGGCCTGCCAGTGCAGTGATCGCCAACTGGGGAGAGAATATGGAGGACAAAGGAGTTGCAAACATGTATTGTCAGCCACCAACTCCAGGAAACTAACAGGCTTTCTTTATTTGTAGTTTTTGAATTGTAGGAAATTGGGTTATTGGTTGTGGAAAGTCGAAGCTCCACTCAGGCAACCAACACAATCCTTGTTGGGGTGAATCACAAAAGTAACTAAATTAACCTGAGCTCCACCCTCTGGTAGCATGACACAAAAGCAGTCAGGCGTAACCTAGAGGCACTGTCTAAAGTATACATGGAGTCAACAAACAGTAATAAAGTGCAAACATAACACAATAAAAATCCCAAACCTATTTTTGGCAAGGTAGAGTACATTTTATTACACTAAATGATACCAGAATGACAAAAATCCAATCAGTTGAGACAGAATTATCCAATTTTATTTGTGAAAATGACACTTAGAAAAGTGCAAAGTACCACTCGCGGTCATCTGGTCGCGCTACACTGGAGAACCCTGATGAAGCGCTGGTCAGATACAAGGACCAGGTTAGTCACACTGAAAAGTTACTTTCTGAGTCTGCCACAAAGAGTTCTGGTGGCTTTGGAGGAGGCCTCAAGGAGGAGGTTGAGCATCATGCATGGTTGTCACTGGAGCACGAAGAGCAGGCCGGGTGTCATGGATAGTCGTGGTTATAGTGTGAAGAGTCCGTTAAGCATTGTGGGTGGTCTTTACTGTAGCTTCATATTGGCGGTTGTCATGGGCTGTTGTTGGTGTTGTCAGAAGTGTTGCTCTCTGGTTGCCGGTCAATGCTGGTGGCCGCTGTAAGCGTTAAGAGAAGGTCTCATCAGACTTTTGCATTGCTGGTTCTTCCTGGTTTCCGGCTCGTGGTACCAACGGGCCCATTCGCATTTGTGAGAGCCCAAAGTTCAGGATTTTCACCTTTTCTTTAGAAGGAGTACACCCTGATGCCAGTCAAGGCTCCAGGACCTGGAGGCACCTCTTGGGGAACAGGGGCTCACTGCAGCAGAGGCCATCAGGGCGCTGGCAGGTCCAGTTGCAGGTCCAGTTACAACAGGTCAGCTGGGCAGTTGCAGGGAGGTCTTTGAAGGTTGTTGTGTCCAGTGGTGTAACAAAGGTCCCCGCAGTGCGGGGGAGGTCTCTGAGCTCCAGGTTACCGCTCGGAACAGTACTTTGGCCTGAGAGCTCCTGAGTGAGTCCGGAGGGGGGCCCCTCTATGTACTTTGCAGGGGGGCCCCTCAAGTTTCATTAAGTCTCTGGTTGTGTCCCTGTAGCTCACAAAGGAAGTCAGCAAACTGACCCTTAGAGTCACTCTGGTTAGCATAGAATGAAGGTAAGATGGTCCAGTCTTCCTTCTCAGACAGCAAAGCAGTTCATCAAGCAGCAGACCAGCCTTTCATCTGTAACTTCCACAGGTCCAGGAGTGTTCTGATAAGCAGCTCTTAAGTTCTAATATTGATACCTGGTTCCAGCTTCTGTGTGGTATGGGGGGCCACAGGACACTGGCAGAAAGCACAAATGGTTGTGACAAGAAAAATGGAAACTTTCTAAAAGTGAGATTTTCAGAATTGTGACTCAAAATCCAACTTCACCAGTTAAGATGATTTTAAATTGCAATTCATAAGAGTGGAAACAGTACATTTCTATCTGCTCCCAATCCAAATATAGCACTTATTAAGTGCAATTAACGAACCCAATGTTAGTCAATACAACCGTGAAAAAAAACTTTAGGAGTTTTTCACTGCCAGAACATGTGAAACTTAAACACACATATCCTACGTTTTAAATGCAATGCACCCTGTTCAAAGTAACTTCAGGGCGGTCTTAGGGGTAACTTATAGGTACTAAGAAGGAAAGTTTAAGGCATGGCAAAAGGTTGCCATGCCGAAATAGCAGTTTAAAACTGCACTTTAAGCTGCAGCGGCAGGCCTGGGACATGCTTTAAAAGGCTACTTTAGTAGATAGGACAATGGGTGCTGCAGACCTACTAGTAGAATTTAATTTACATGCCCTAGGTACATGTAGTACCATTAACTAGAGACTTACAAGTACATTTAAGGAGACAATTAGGTGTAGACCACTTTTACCATGTTTGAGGAAGAGAGCACAAGCACTTTAACACTGGATTAGCAGTGATAAAGTGCACAGACTACTAATGCCAAAAAAACGATTTAAGCAAAATAGGAGGATAGAAGGCAAAACATTGCCAAGGATGTCACGCCTAAGGAGGCTGTAGAAAGCTTTGATTGAATTCTGTATAATTAACACACTAACACCAAAAACATGTTAAAACTTCAGAGAATATGGTAAGCTTTTATGGTTTTTACTTGATTGTGCAGTAAAGGAAACAAGATTCCTAAACAATTTGAGAGTGAGGGACACAATTGTGAGCTGATAAATTTATAGATGTGGCTATCCTCTGTGGGGAAACCTTGAAACATTATACATGTAGCTCACTTGTGTTGAGTGTGAAAATATTCATGTCCAAGAATTTCCCTTGTGGTAATGAAGTGGGGAACAGTTGCTCATGTAACAACTGTGAAGAATAAGCCTTGCTCTGTGAAGTCAAGTGCTACCATCATCTCGAAATTTGGGCATAGTTTTACACCATGGTTACTTGAAGGCATTCCTTTCTGCTTGGGAAAGTGTAACATGGGCCGCTAAGCCCATGTAGTCACCCTGGCAGGAAAGTACAGCTGGTACAATAAGGTACCCAAAGAATTAGTCATGGCACCCAGTGGGATTGCGCTTATGTGGGTCACTGGACTGTCAGTAGACTCATCAGTGTACCACATAGCTCAAAATGAGACCAGCGAAGGTCTGGAGTTGTTTTGGTTGATTGGTCCCTTACCTATTTTTTATATGGATGTGGATTCATCTGCAAGAGCAGGAATCTGAGACTATTTGTGTTCCACAGGGATATTCTAGTTAAAATTACTGGCACATCAAGACTTATTGCTAACCCTGAAACAGAGGAGGAGAGAATAATTGACCAAAACATGAATGTTCTTGCTGCTCCATAGCTTTTGCACATCAGTTTTGTTTTCTTATACTGAACCAACAACGCCACCAAATATCTCGCCAGAGTGTTCTTGCACAGTACAATTTTGTCTTCCTAGCTCCCCTCTTCACCTGCGAGTTCAAATGCTGCTATTTGGATCTTTAGTGAGGTGAACGAAAAATAGCAAGTAATGTGCAATGATTCCCTTGAAGCAAAGAGCCATACATTCACACAGACGTTGTTCTGATCCACCATGCTAATCAACAACACCAATCCTAGTTCTTGTGGCAATATTCACTTATTGAACTGTAAACATAAATGGTCGACATTCGTTACCCAAGGGATCTCTTTAATCTCAAGATAATCCAAATGTTTCAATCTACTGCCTCTTTAAAACAACAACCTCTCTGATCTATACATATAAGACAGCACAGACAAAAAATGTGTGAAAAGCGAGATGGCACCTCACGGGCGCACCACCAATGGGACCCCTGGTTGGTACTCACCAGGATGGCCCTGTTCTCATCATTGGTGCCATCAAGCTATAACGAAAAACGTGTCTCAAACCCCAAAAATAAAAAAGACAGTGGATGGTGCAGTGGACACAACTTATATGTGACACAACTAACAACATGTAACATTTAACATATAAGTCACTGTGCAACTAGGACAATCAACTTTACTTTAGTTCCTTTCTTTGTTGCAGACAGTAAACACATATATACTAAAAAGGAGAGAGTGAATACTACCTATCGATTCACACTCTACTTACAGCCGACATGTTTCATTGCCTTGGTTTCTATCAGGCAATTTCTTCAGGGCAACTCACTTTAAATGCCACTGCAAGAGACACTGATTCTCGAGTGCCTGCACGCAGTTTTGCCTCTAATACCACTCAGCACTCGAAGGTTCGAGTGCTTAGAGGACGCCGACCGCTACTCTTTCACCGTAAATTTCTCTAACGGGGAGAAAGGACCATGCTCACCTAAGGGAGCTGGATTCCGGATTTTAATGGCTTCTTGACTGGTATGAGAGGCAAAACTGCGTGCAGGCACTCGAGAATCAGTGTCTCTTGCAGTGGCATTTAAAGTGAGTTGCCCTGAAGAAATTGCCTGATGGCGCTGACGTCACTTAAATAGTATGACACATTACACAGCTGCGCGAGCCATGTGGCCAATATCTTCAGAGCAAACAGTAAAAGACTAGACCTACAACATCTCCCTTTCTGAAGGAAGTATTAACTCACATCATACTCTTTGAACATACTGGGTAACTTTGCAATTCTGCCAGACCTGGTACATGTTTCCTGCCAACCTCTGTGTATCCGGACTTCATCGGAAGATCCTGCTGCTACAGAGGAAGGGACATTATTGACTACATTGTCACTGACATCAACCTGCTCATTATCTTCTTTGTCACCTAGTGGTTCATTGTTAAGATCACACATATCATTGCAACTGTAACAAATTCTATTTTCCCTTTCACGCTGACAGTCACCAATAGCACTAGACCTGTCTGTCTGGGTGGTAGATATACATTCTTCATCACCATTGAACATATTTAACCAAGAGTACTCATCATTGGAGCCTCTTTCATTAACCTGACCCCTGTGCCACACTTCAGCTTGATGTTTGTTAATTCTGATCACATCACTTCTATTGCACCATCCAGAATACCTAAGGCAAACAGCACTTTCTGAGACTTCCACCACTTCTTCAGGGGCAAAGTATCTAGACTCGCCTTTGACCTGATGACCTGGCTTGGTGGCTAACGCCTAATCTCCTTTAATGAACTCTTTGTTGATAGCCCTATGCACCTTATCATGATAGTGTTTACTTTTCAATTGACAATCAGTTATTCTTTTCTTAACAAGTAATTGATCATCATCTATAATGATGGAGGGAGGCAACTTGTTCCCTGACAACAGAAACTTGGGAGTAATGTTGTGGTCGCATCTTCTTCCCCTTAACAAAAAGAACGGGGAGAACCCTGTGATGGTGTTGTGAGTTATATTATAAGTAAACACCCTTTCTTTTATAAAGCCTTTTACTGGTAGATTTGACACCAGGGCAAGTTGAATACACTCCTTGAGGAACCTGTTGACTCGTTCAATTTGTCCATTTGACTTAGGAGAATACAATGGAGTTTTCTCCTGGGTAATCCCATGCAACTTGAAAAATTCCATAATCTTGATTGACGTAAGTTGTTTTCCATTGTCTGAAACAATAATACGTGGACTACCTTCTATGTCAAAACACGTGCGTAGAAAATCAATGACCTAACCACGGAGTGCGGCTTCATCTCTGGGCAACCTTTGATATATATATATATATATATATATATATATATATATATATATATATATATATATATATATATATATATATATATATATATATATATATATATATATATATATATATATATATATATATATATATATATATATATACACATATACATATATATCCAACATACAGATTAACCCAAAATGAAGCGGCCGCAAGAAGTTATTCTTGCTCACGTAGTTTTAATCAGAGCATGCAAGAAGGTTACCAAACAGCAAACCACATCGGTAAAGTCTTAACGCCAGACGCGTTCCAGGAAGTTTGTGGAGAATAGAAGGCACAATTCTCAGCGCACGGTTCGATTATAAACGCCTGCCTCAGTGGACGTGATTATGTGCACAGCTTTCTGGATGTTGCAGAGCGCCGTATTCTTCCCAAGTGGGTGTGGTGTTCACATTCTCAGATTAAATCCCAATAATGCACCAAGTGGGTAGATAAGACTGCTGACAGTAGGCTGCCACACTTTCCTGCTGTCATTTCAAGCGATCGGGCACCACCCTGTAAAGGCGGCTTGTCCCGGTCGTGAAGATAGGCCCACCGCTGGTCTGCAGGTCCTGAGCTGGCACCACATGGTGCTGGAACTGAAGGAAGGAAGGGGGTCTGGCGCCTGTTCCCCACTGACCAGTGTAGTTCATTACTTGAATAAGTAGATGCAAGTCAAGCACAGGCGGTGATGAGGAGAAGAGGAGGCACAGTAGAGGGGAACAGTGAGCAACGCCATATTGGAAGCAAATTTTAAGAGGACAACCCTCAGTTTGCTGCGCTTTGTGAAAAGGAGAGAGAGAGGGTAAAGGCAGAAAATGTAAAAAGGAGGGTGGACGAGAGAAGTGAGCAATAAGGGAGAGCCTAGCAGTATGTGCACTATCAAGTGCAAGAATTTGAATACAAGCCCTTTGCCCCGCAGTCAGACTGGTAATCAGCTGATTTTCACTCAAAAGCACCGTAACTGATTTTCACTCAAAAGCACCATAACAAGTCAGGTGGGGAGAAAACAATGGGTAGTTCACTTGTGTTGCGGAACGCACAACGAAGAATGGACTTGAAAGTACAGCATTTGCTAGCTCCAGAAAGAGCGCAGACCTTAGAGGCACAGGTTGCTCTGCCCGAGAAAAGGCTTACTGGTAATCAACAGACGATGTCAGATCCAACCCAAACACAGGGGGAGATACCTCTGAGACAAGAACTGAAGATGGAAATCGTCAATGGTAGAATCCTTTTCTACCCCTACTTGCTGCAAGCAGTTCCCGCTGTTCTCCAAATCTCATTTTGTAACAACAGCCACAGCTACAGCTCCCTCTAGTCAGCCCTCAGTTCCATCTTTATTGAAGGCTACTCCACCTACTGCACCTCCTGCACCTGTATCTTTACTCCCCCTTACCCTGCAATTAGAAGAGATAGAAGAGCCAGTAGCTCACTCTTTTTCGTTTAGCGCAGCCTCAAACAGTAATGGTACAGCTCTTCAAGGTTCGGAGAATGGGAAAGAAGCCAACCCAACAGTCCAAAGTATGTTTGAAATAATTCTCTCATAAATTATAGAGCTTCGGGCATCACAAGCACAGGAAATTGCCTCATTGCACGCTAGGCTTTCCAAATTGGAGACTCTATGGGTAAAATTCCAGAACGGCTAATTGAAGTCGAGGAACACTTATCTAGTCTTGAAGACAAAGCTATTACTTTTGATCATGAAATTTCCCAAATGAAACAAAATATAGAGGCTCTTGAATCCAAACTGCAGGACATGGGAAATTATAACAGAATATCTAATCTACGGCTGGTAGGCGTTCCTTAGGCAATTGAAGGGCTCAGGTGCGAGAATGGGTTGGGTCATTATTGAAGAAAGCAATTCCCGAACTAAAAGGTGATCTAACCATAACTAGAGTCCATCGAGTTGCTTGTCAGCGCCCAACAAATGCAAAATTCCATCGCACCATCTTGTGAATCGGGGGGGGGCTGGGGGCCCGGAGGTATTTCAAACCTCCGGTAGTTGAAAAGCACTAGGGGGTGCACATACATTGCACCCAGAGTTCTGTATGGCGGTTGGGAGGAGATGTGGGCTATTCTTCCACACACACAGGGTGGGTGACTCTTCAAGGGGGGGGGGGGTCACGGGTTGAGCAGGGGAAGCATAGAGGGAAAATGGGGATAGTTCTTCTAAATTTCAAGGCATCCACATGACACTGGGGAAAAACATATTACAAACAGGCTAGGGCTTCAGGTATTACTGCAACTTTATCATGCACTTTATATGCTATTTGCACCGCATGGTCACTTTATTTGGTCTATATGCATAGACACCTTAATCTAGTTAGACTAGCTAAATCTTCTGGTACCGCAATGTATCTCAGTCATCTCTTAACTGACTCTAAAGGTAAAGACACTTTTTCTAAGGGCTCTTATGCTCCCGACAAAGTTTTTTAGGGCAAATGGACAGCATTTCTTCGGGAATTTATAATATTGTTCAACTTAGTTAAGCACTTTGCTCGCACTGTCACTTTATATATCTCTTTTTTACAGACTTTGTTTTTAGCCAAGCTTTACATTATTAGGCGAAAGTCGCCTAAAGAAAATAAGCAGCAAGATTATTTTACTTTTTTTAAGCATCCCTAGCAACTGTTACTATAGTTCTATACGTGATTCCTATTTATCTTTATTGGGTTAAAATATGCAGATACAAGCTAGGCTGAATATTTTTTGTTACCATTGATGACGTCTTACCAACAGGCAGCTAAATAATCTATTAGCATTCTCTCCTTTAATGCTAATGGTTTGAATAACAAAATTAAAGCTCGGGCTGTGGAAAAATGGTTGAAAGGCAACTCCCCAAATATTATATTGATAGAGGAAACCCATTATGTTGCTAATAGGAAACTCCCATACAATATGTTCCAGCATTGGGCAGGCAGTAGCCATCTTTCATCAGCAGGTGCGGCTCAAAGAAAGGTAGTAATCTTTTTAAACACAATTTTTCCCTTCCAGACTATATATTCCCAGATAGATAAAGAGGGCAGGTGGCGATTAGTGAATGGTTCAATTAATATTACCAGGCTGACTATAGCCACAATATATGCCGCAGTAGAGGATAACCCTGCACCCCTTCTGGATTTGTATTATGCATTGCTGCTACTTCCCAGAATGATCATTTTAAGTGGAGATTTTAATTATTTCCAGAATCCTGCTTTAGATTCATCTTCAAGGGTCTGAAAACAAAATAAACCACGGTTAGGTGCGGCACTGAATGAATGTATGGAAAATCTAATCCTAATAGACAGCTGGCGGACAAGATTTCTAAAAAAAAATGAGTTTTCGTGTTTTTCAGCGAAATACAACTCGGCCGCCAGATTTGACTATTTTTTAATCTCAGGTTAATTGGACCTATACACAAAATTGTTTTTCAGGCCATGCTTTAGTAAAACTCGAACTATCTGGAATCGAGGGGGACAAAAATGCCCCAAAATGGTAATTTAACAGAATTCTGCTAGAAGATGAAGATTGATGCAAGGAAATCCAAAGGGAGATTGAAAGTTTTTTTTCAGATAAATAGGGATACAGCCTGGGTATAGAATGTCTGGGAGGCCTTTAAAGCCACAATTTATGGTGTTATGGCATCTAAGCAGATCGCAATTAGATGTCCTCAAACCTTAGAGAGAAACCACCTTGAACTTAAAGTTAAGCATGCAAATGAACAATATCTAAGGGATAAAAACATTAGGAATAAATCTGCTTTAGAGTCAGCCCGCCAAGAGCTGCAAGATTACTATTATACTAAAGTATATACAGCTAACTCCGCCCACCTTCAGAGATTTTATGAAGAGAGTGAGTTTACTGGTACATTTTTAGCTTGGCCAATAAAAGACAAACAGGCCCAGAATAGAGTCCATGCGCTATCCAATAACTTTACTAAAATATGCATCACAAACGAAAAGACAATTCAAAGTGCGTTTTTCAAACACTAAGAATCTATCTATTCTGTCAGGCAGGAGGTGGACAGTCTCAAATTAGATTTCTTTTTTAATGCATTGCAAATTCCAAAATGACTCCCAAATCAATGTATAAAATTAACAGCTACTGTTTCAATAAAAGAAATCAAAGCTGTGTTACAATCTATGGCTAATGTTAAAGCATGCAGGGAAGATGGCATTCCGATAGAATTTTTAAAAGAAATTTGTGTGAACATAAAAAACAAACTCGTTTTGCTTGCTAATCATATTTTACAGGGCAGGGGAATACAACCCTTATTTTCAACAGCTTTGGTAGTCAATCAATCAATCAATCAATTAATACTTTATTTCGTATTTAGAAGCAAATGCATAAAAAGTTCAGATACAAATTTACAAAAGTGACAATAATTTATCATAAAAAGCTTGTCTAAAAGGTTTTCATAAAAACCCTTAAACAGCATATATATCACCTCACGATTTCAGCTGTATTTTGATGCCTTTGAATTTGTTCATAGTGTGCTTATTATGCCAGGTTTAACATTTGATCACATGTTTGCTAATTACGAGTTTTTAGTGCTGCACACATAAACGAGGCCACCGCCAGGCAAACATATGGAGTATCTAATTGTAACATGACATACAGTGCAGTAATGTAATTACACAAACAGAATTTCTTCAAGACTGTAATAATAAATCTTTTTCTCTCTGTTTCGTAAAAATTGCAAAAATACAGTATGTGTATAATTGATTGTTTTGATCCGGAGTCACACAGACTTCGTCCCAGTTAGTTCTCGGAAAACACATTCGATGATAACCCAACATTAAAGTTACAAAACCCAACCGAAACCTTATTAAAATGAAACGATGGCGATTATTGGTCACAACAGGCAAGGTACGAAGATGGGCCATGCACCAGAGGGGATCTCTTTCTTGTGTACATTTCTCTAAGAAACATTTTATTAATTTCGCCTTTGAAAAGGTTTCGCACTGCACGGGATCATCATAAAGTACCCCGAACCCTAAAGATTCCAGAGTGCACCTTATATAATTTAGCCACGTAATTTTAGACCCATAAGCCAACTTCATGACGTCTTTTATAATACATTGATTTATTTGTACTACCTCCCGTTCCAAATTGACAGCCAAAGTAACAGAGGGGCCAGTTTGATTATATTAGAAATGTAGGGTAAACCTAGTTCTTTGTGAGTAATTACACTGATACATCGTTAGGGGCGGACAGTAACCTCTTGGTAACCCATCCTGTATTTTTTGGAGGTTGCCCACATTGGTCATACCCCAAATTACTGCCCCATATGTAGCCACAGGTACAGTTTTTGCCAGGTAGAGTTTGACCATCTCTGGTATTGGAATGTTACCCAGATTCGATGCAAACCTGAAGATTGCTGCTATGCTTTTGTTCATCTCTGTAGCCCTCGAAAACACCATCATTTCCCAGTCTAAATTATTGTCAAAAATAATGCCTAAGTATGAGAAATTAGCTACAATGCCAACTTTTCTCTCTTCAATGGCATAATTTTCTTTCTTTTTACTTTTTCCAATGCACATTATAAAAGACTTTGCTTTGTTGACATGTAGATCCAGATTTTTCATAAAAGTTACGTAATTAGTGATGCAGTTTTGTAGAGCTAGAGGAGTTTGTGCCAGCAGGACCGCGTGATCTGCCTACAGCAGGATGGCGAATCGCGTTGTTCTTGCTATCGGAGTGTCTGTTACTTTTTCGACCAGGTACTCATTTAGTTTGTTGGTGTACAATGAAAACAGGAATGGCTCGAGTACGCAGCCCTGCCTTACACAATTTGTTATATTAAAAGGTCTGATGCATTCACCGAACCCTCGCTCTGGCACCTGCATACAATTGTCTTATGAAGCAGATTGTTGCCGCCTCCACCCCCAAAAGCTCCATGACTTGCCACAACTTGTTATGGTTAACACAGTCGAATGCGGCAGAGAGATTCATAAATGCCATATACAGATTCTCTTGCTTGGCCTGTATGTACTTTGCTGCTAAGAGTGCCAAGTTTAGACATTGGTCCACAGTCCCTCTGCCTTTCCTGAATCCATATCGCACATCCGCCAAGATTCCTTTCTCATGTGCCCAATCTTCCACTCTGTTTAATAATATTTGGCCCATTACCTTTGCCGTGCTATCAATTAACGGGATTGGCCAGTAGTTTGCAGAATCAGAGCCATCTCCTTTTTTGGATATCAGTACAATAATGGGCTGTTTCCAGGACAGGAGGGGGCTCGTGATGCCAATGGCATTATATACCGGAGTGAGTAACGGAACCCAAAAGGTTCTGTTGTTCAGAAATATATCAACAGGTAAACCATCTGGGCCTGCTGCCTTTAATGATGACGCTTGCGACAATGCACACTCTACCATATCCATATTAGAAACTAGAGGGGAAGTGTATCTTATACTGTCTGGCCGTTCTGCATTAATACTTGTATTCAGCCTTTCAAAGATTTATTGAATGGTATCTATTCACGTATTTTCGTCTATACATACATCTGTTGATGCGCAACCTGCTTCTTTTCGAAATGGTGCATTGACCATTTCCCAAAAAGATTTAGTATTACTATCATTGGCTGCTGCCCTAATTTCTCTCATGCTTCAGATCTTAGTTGTTGTTTCATTTTTTAATCGAGCTTTTGTAAATCTCTCTCAAATTTTTAATTTGTAGTTTATCCCTTGGTTCAGTTTTTAAGGCATGGCGAAGGTTGGCTTTTGAGCAGGTATTATCAAACGAGCGATGTTGTGGCTGGTTACATGCACCAGATGAGTTAGTTGTTGTTAATGACCTCTAAGATCTTCATAAATGCTGTAACTACTTTTGATTTGTTTGTTAGATGGTTTAAACAAAAACTGACCTTGACTGTATCGATCGGGAGAAGAAGAGCCCTTCATCAATCTTACTCCATTTTAAGGAGTAACCATTTCGTCTGGCTAGAACAGGTTTAGGGATTATGGTGCTCTTTTTAGTTATACCTTGTGCTTTCCAAGGCAGCATTAGGGAGATATTAGCATGGTCACTAAATTCTGTCACCCTTTTATTTACCTCCGCTTGATTATTCTTACTGTGAGTGGATGTTATTATATAATCTATCATCGAGGTGATCTCCCTCCTGTAAAAAGTCGGGAATATTTGACCACTGTTGTGGGGTCTCCGTGTCCTAAACTCCAACTGCCATACCATTAAAAGGTTATTCAGAGCATTTCCAGGTGTTGTGCGTGAAATGATCATGTAAGCCCTGATTATGCAAGATTTAGTGGCAAATACTATAATCTCCATTCATGCATTTTGGTAAATTAAAGTCCCCCGTCCATATACAGTAAAGTGGTTTTGCTTGTGCAAGTATTATTTCCTCTAATGTTTCTTCGAGGTCCTTTACCACCTTTTGTGGGGTCAAATAATGTAAGCTATAGTTGCTATTTAGTGTAATAATGGGAAAAAATGTTGATTCATTAACAAAGCATGCCACTTTGAATGAGTTGCTGTTAGATATACATGTCAACAATCTCCCCTGATGGGATGTCCCGTGTGCTAAAACATCGATAACCATTAAAATAAATGGGGTCCTCTTTGCACGTCTCTTGAAGGCATAGGATTTAATGGGATGCAACTACTTTATACCACTCCTTTTTGTCTTTTTTGTGTTTGTACCCAGCTATATTCCAAGAAAGCAAGGTGCAATGAATGATACATTTTTAGATAACTCTTGCCAACTCTGTACTAGATGTCAAATCCTGGAGGCTAGAGTGTATTGCTATAGGGGGAGAATTATCTGCAGTGGCTGGTCGGATGATCACATCAACCCTTTCCCTAGCTGCAATTGGGTTTACCATTACCGGAGTTTGCAAAAGGGCATCAGGCCTTTTCCTTTCTTCCTCATCATAGCCAGTTTCGGCTGTCGCAATTAACCCATTTGCTGCTTTGAACATTCCGCGCCAGTGCGGAATGTTCTATTAAGCGGGCAGGGCCGCGTCAGCCAATGGACGTGTGCAGCACTACCGAGGTAGTGCTCACGACGGCCGTTGGCCGACAGAAGCAGCAAACAGGTTAAGGGTAGTAAATCGCAACTATTTAGGTCTGTTAAAGCTGCATATCTATTGACAGTAAATAAAGAGCGGTTACCCCCCCATAGTGGGCAAATCCTTTCATTGCTCCCCTATGATGAAGCTATAAACATGAGGGCTCTATGTGAGAGCAGTGGCTTATAAATGAAGCCCAGTGGGACGGCATAGATTTGTGAGCTTGATGTTCCTGCTGTGGGGAGGAGGGCTAATATTTCCCCTACTACATATGTGTTATTTAAATTCAGTACTACGCAATCTCCCTCAATTACTTTTTTAGAATTGCCTACTCAAGAAATTCTTCTTGCCATAATTAAATGATCATAAACAAAAGGTGGAAGTCTTGAAGTCTTTGTTAGCCAGTGTCTTTATATGTCCATTAATTGAGTAGTTTGTTTCTTGTTGATCTGATGTAAGGGTCGGTACATTTACCAATATTATCACATATGGACATGCAGCAGGTGGTAAACTTAGAATTCCTCGATTAGCATTGCCTCCCTTATTCAAATTCCTTGTTTAATGTCTTTAGTGGGAACTAATAAGATCAACTGGGACTATATCCGCACCCTCAAAGGGACCCTTAAACGGCTCTTATCCATTCCAAGTTATCAAATTTCCTCCTCTCTACCCCCTCTTCTCTCCCATCTGTGTGAGTCGTGCGCTGTCTTGGATTTCGGCCTGTTGGTTTCCTGATTTTTGCAATAGATTTAGAAGGACCTATACAATGTTCTCCTAAAGGGTACGTAGCATTAAGATGCAAATTCCTCAATGACTGCACAGGGCTTTTGTCTCTGTTTATAAGTGACCCATCATTCCCTGTTTTATCACTCATTAGAGTTTTTAACATTCCTTCTATTGCAGTTAGGCGTGATAGTATGGGCTATAGGAAGGATTTTAGTTTCTCCCCCATATTCTCCTCAAGAGATCGCTGCGTCATTACAGCTGGCACATTTGGCTGGGGTATATGCTCTGTGACAATTCGGCTTGGAGTTGATTTCCTTGTTTTTTTCTGCTTTTTAGTTGAGCTAAGTTTTTGAGGCTCTCTTTTCCTTTTTGATAGTATTTTACCCTTTGCTGTGGCTGTAGCTGGGGGTACAGGACCAGGGCATGGTGATGTCAAAGACGTTACTAGTAGTTCCAAATGGTCTGCACTGTTTTCCAGTACCTCATTCTGACCAACCATATGCTCTAATGGGTTACCCCCCTCTCCCAGTGACAGTCTCTTCTCAGACAGTGCGATTTGATTAGCAATAGCTGTAGTAGCTTTCAACAAAAAGGAATTCAATATAGAGATATGACCCCCTCATTATTTGCTGTATTTACCTTTTTCTTCCCCATGCTGTCTTCTGACTGGTTCTTATCTCAGGAGTTGGAGGGGGGGGGGGGGCAGTCCAGCCTCCACCTGGCGTGGACGGGCCTGCCCTTGGCCCGGGTGCGACCCCTCACGTGTCCCACGCAGCAGGCCGGCATCTGTTTTTATACGCCCCCCCAGGTGCAAGGGAGGTTGAGGATTGTAGTCCCCCAGCAGCGTGTTTTGCGACTAATTCCCGCAACGACGGAATGAAACTGCCCAGCATCATGATCAGCCAAGAGGCAAGGTGAGATTCGGCTTCCAATTAGGAGTAATTGCCCGCAGTAAAAGAGGCAGGGTGAAGTGCGGCTACACTCGCCGCCGGCCGTCGGTGTTTTATATGCCCTCCAGGTGCAAGGGAGGTTGGGCTGTGGTAGTCAGTTAAAAAAAAAAAATAAAGATAAGGAGGACATAAATTCTTATAGACCCATCAGCTTGTTGAATACAGACTACAAAACCATACCTAAATTACTAGCAAATAGAATGAGTAACTGCACAGGGTCAATCAACTATCTTTTAATACTACTTTTTAGTTGAGGCCCTGGATTAGTTTACTCAAAATAAAATCCCAATTGAATTTATGCTTTTAGACGCCGGAAAGGCTTTTGACCATGTGTGCTGGGAAAGCCTGTACTATACACTTGCTAAATTTGGTTTTCCCCCTGAGTTGATTGCAGTAATTTCTAAATTTTATGAGGGACCTACAGCTCAAATAATTGTAAATGCCAATAATGTCAGGGTTCGAGCGAGCTGCACCTACCTAATGATTTAGAACTACCAGTGGCGGCTGGTGACATTTGAAAGAGGTGAGGAGTAAAAGTCAGGGCAACGCAATTTAGCGAGCAAGCTTAGCGAGCGAGCTTGACCCTAGCGCAGAGGCATTCGCTGCACCATGTTTCACTGCGTCTTTCAGCCTCACTCTCCACGCCCACCCACCTCTCATAAGGACCAAAGTCCAGGGTATTATTGTGCACGCGGGATGTACCTCACACAAGGCGCATCTCAGATAAACCTATCAGCCGCCTCAAGGCCACGCCGGCCAGAAATTGGAAATGGAGAATAAATGGAAGGGCAAAGCTATCACTGATCAGCCGCGGGACAGGGCCTGCCGCACCAGCAATGCTTTTTTTTCCAGAGACGGAGAGGGAGAGTGTGACGTGAGAGGGAATGAATATAGGGCAAGCCACAACCTATAGATCTGTATTGGCCTCTGTTTCAAGCACTAGGCCCTGCACGCTGACACAGGGGGCACATACATCGGGGATTTGGCATGCATATAAAAGGGCATGTTCAGCGTGCATATTCTAATGTTATAGGCATTTGTGCCACGCAGTTCAGCCAGTGACTTTGTAAATGTAAATGTATGTAAATGTATTGGCATTTATATAGCGCACTACTTACCCGTAGGGTCCCAAGGCGCTTCGACCGCTGCGAAACCCTTCCTGGCTTCCCTGAGAGATGGTCCTTTAATGGGTATCTCCAGGGTGAGACCAGGCATCCCCGGCGGTCTGGTGGGGCCGTTAGTGAAGATGAGGCAAGCTAATGCCCAGAGTTGCCGAGTGTGATCGCTGATCAGAGTGGGCACCGAGGCAAGAGAATTATCGAGTCCGCTGACCCTGGTCCAGAAACCTGCCGCGCCGGGAATCGAACCCTGGTCCCGGGCTGTCCTCTGCTCTCGGGTCTGCCGCCTCTAACCAGTGAGCCACACTACTTCCACCTGTTTGACGGTCACCGTTGCAGCTGAGTCTGATGTCGCTGGTGGAGATCTGTATGTGTTCTAGCCCTGTTCACTTGTATGTCGCCGTACCTTATTCTCTGGGCTGTGGATGTCAGATGTGTTACTTAATGCTGGTATTCAGCCTACTTCTGAATCTAAGTGCATAATACAGATTTGCCAAAAATAAGAACTGAGCACAGAGAGATGGTACTACCCGGGATCACAGATATATCATGCATGTGCTCTATTCTGCCAGTGCTCTGCACCTAAAGTCCCACACTGGGGGAGTTTTGGGAGGGTGCGTGCGTTGTTAGTTGCAGTTAATCAGAGGTTTTTGGGCGATGTTTGCGTATATTCAGTTAGTTTATCGCTCCATGAATGATGAACCAATGAGTCATTGCCCTTAGGATCTTTCTGCAGCCGGCGCTTTACCCCCTGAGCTATATTATCACTATTGAGCCCGGGACCCACACAGATCCCTGCATACTCGGCTCTAGCCAAAAACTTTAAAAAATGCCCACCTGGGCTGCTGGTGAACTGCCGACTCCATTCCAGATGACAGACTCGACGCCGGCGACTAGGTGAAGTGTGAGGCCTCAGACCAGACAGTCTCTGTCCCTCATGCGCACGAGTCGACAACGAGGAGACCACAAGTAGGAAGGGGAGGGTGTAGGCAGGCCGTGGGCCGGCCCGATTTGCCTAGCAACTAGAAATGCCCAATCACTGAATGGCTTAACACCAAGCCACTACAGTGATTGGGCATTGCTTGCCCACCATGTGTTATGATGCTCCCACCCCCGCGGGTGAGACACTAGACCGTGAACAGTACTGTTACATTACAGTACAGTACAGTAGTAGTAGCCAATCCTGATGCTGCTCTCTTTAGAGCAGAACTGCTCTCTAAAGAGAGCAGCATCAGGATTCGACTGAGCATGAAAAAAACGCCGCTCATTTTTCAAGCACTGGGGTATGTTGCATGAGCAAACCCCGTACTCTGCAGTGCTTGCTTTTGCAAAACCATTTAGTTTGCTAGCTAAACAAAGGCAGTCGGGCAAACACCACATGCGCAGTGCGCGCTGTGCCGGCTACTCCATCGCCACCCAGTGTCAGACAGTGCACATTACTACATGATTGAAGCTTCAGCTCAGCTTGTCACCACGGCCGCAGGGCAATAATTATCGGGTAATTTATTCGAGCGGCGCGTTCATTTATAAAACTTTTATTAACGCGCCGCTCGAATAAATTGCCCGATAATTATTAGTGGGGCAACGCCCCACCGCCCAAATGGTAAAACCGCCACTGAGAACTACCTTTCACAGAAGGCATGCTCGTGATGGGGGATGTAGGCACAGGAGTCGCACAGGAAGTTGCGCGTAATCTGTTCCGTTCGGAGTTTTCTCTCGGCTGAGAGAGAGGAAGGATGCAGGAAGGTGTCGCTGGAGGGTCTGGTGTTCCAGAGATCCATTATTGAATCTCGTTCGTGGCCATGAAGACCGTGAGTACTCTGGAGAGTTTGGAATAGGAGCGGGAAACTGCTGTGGTCACAACCACGTATTGCTGTTTCCTTTTGCAGTGAGCTCACGCACCATTTCTGTTTTACAGCGGAATACGGCGGGGGTCACAACCGCGTATTACCGTGCGTGTTCAGCTCTTCTGTGTTTGACTTCATTTCTACAGCGGAATACGGCAGTAGTCACAACCGCGTACTGCCATTGTAAGCTGGGTATTTTTCCTTTGTTCTTTTACGCTGGTTATGACTATGTAAAGATTCAGTGGAATCTAGCTAATACATTCTTTAAACACTTATAACTTTGAAAGTACATTACCTCAGCAATTCTCTTTGGGAACTTTATTCACCTATACGGAGGTGAAGGCAACCCTGTATGACAACATTATTTCTGGTGTTCCTAATCCACCTAGAAGAGAGGGAGTTATGCTATCAATACTCTTTAGCTTTGAATCAAATTGCTAGTGTGTTCTCTGATAACCCATTCTTTCTAAGGCAATCTTATGTGACAGCTATTAACTGTTTTGGGTATGTATTAACAATGGTTGGACACATATACCTAGAAGAGAGGGAGTGAATGTGCTGGAGTTAATTCTTTTGAATACTTTCATTTCAGCTAAACGTTTACAATGCTTAGTGAGGCCCAAGTACAGTGCCACCAGCTGTAGTTCTATCCAGGTATACATATGCTGTTTTTTTAGCGAGAAATAATTGAGATTAGACTATATCCGTGTGTTAACCCTGTGTCTTTGTTGTTTCAGGTTCTATTCCAATGCTGTACCTTCCCCTTCCTTTCCATCGCCTGATAGTTCGAAAGCTCTATGGATATCTATATTTCAGGGACTTGGTAATATAAGGAGGTGGACCATTTATTCTGCTGCAACTGAATCCTGCGGAGCTAGGCCTTACAAATAGGGTGGGCATTTGCAGAGTAGTTAGAGGGACAAGACAGGGTTGTTCCCTGTCTCCTCTGCTTTTTGCGTGCTTTATAGAGCCCCCTGCCATAGCCATTCGCTCTATTAGTAGTTTAACATCTCCAATGCCCGATATAACTAACATCAAACTTTATGCCGATTATATTGCTCTTTTTCTAAAACCTAATATTGAAGATCAAATTCAAATTTGTAATGCATTTCGGAAATTTCAATCCATTGAGGGATATAAAATCCACACATCCAAGACTGAGATTCTGCTTTGTAATTGTACATCTGATTCATTATTGGCAGTACTGACTCCATTGGTTAATACTAGGCTTAAGAGTTACTTAGGCGTGTATGTCACAAAAAACCTCAATTATCTTTATGTCTTAAATAATATTCCTCTTTATAAAAAAATAAAAGATACATTGATAAAATGGAAAGATCTCCCAATAACAATAATAGGCCGAGTAGCCATAATTCGCACCATTCTGTAACTTTCTTTTCTTAGCTATTCCAAATGCGGTTCAATTGAAATTTCTTAAGGAAGTTCAAGGTCTGTTTTTCACATTTATATGGGCAAATAATGTTTCTAGGCTCTCAATAGATGCAGTTTTTAGACCAGTGACAGAAGGGGGACTAGCTCTCCCCGACCTGAAAGATAATAATATGCTAACTTTGCACATACCATATACAGAACAATGAAGGTTTTAAAAATGTATAGATAAGATAATTTTTTTCTAGATCTAATTTATAAAGAATATCTAATCTAAGACTTCATGAATTTAATAAAAACACCTCAAAAAAATTGGATACAAAACGCTACAATGGAGTATTAAGCGAAAAAAACAGCTTTTGGGTATTATATGATCCCCAATATAAATGGAGTAATTCTCCTCTCCGACATACACATTGGTCAAGGTCCATTATTAGATCAAGTGATTATAGCTAACTGGAGAAGTAAGGGCTTTTGTAAAATAGGAGACTTTCTATTTGGGGACTGGAAAACCTGGTCCGAAATAGAACTATTTATTAAACATAGTATAATAATTTTACAACGGTCTTTCACCAGGGTTAGAGGCTTTTTGTTGGAGCTTAACCTTACACATATTACCGACGCCAATGAGCTAGCAGGGCAACTATTAGATCCTAAACACCGTATTTCGATAAGTGGTTGGGCCTCCCTTTTCCGAGCTCGAGGGGCACGTAAATTATATCAGAAAGCACAGAAAAAGTGGGAAACCCAGGAAGGGCTGCAAATCTCTACCACAGCTTGGAGCCAGATAAATAAGTTCAATAGCTCCTTGTTGAAAGTGGCCAACTTTAAATAAATGCAATAATATTCTAAATGGCTGCTGTATTGAACACCAGATTTTCTGCATAAAATAAACCCCCAAATCTCGGCAAAATGCTTTCGCTGCAATATGCTATGTTATGTTATGTTATTTTATTTTTATATAGCGCAAATCACCACTGGTCTCTAAGGGCTTCTAGAGAAAAGAACAGGTCACTAGCGTAAGAAGGTCTAGTGGCAGCGGAGGCGGAACTTAGACCAATGTCAATGTCTCTCTAAACATGTAGGTCTTTTAAAAGCTTTCTAAAGGAAAGCAGAACGATTCCTTTCGCAGGTTCTCCGGTAGATCATTACAGATCTGCGGAAGGAGGACCGAGAACGCTCTGCCCCCTTTGGTTTTAAGATTGTACCTAGAAGAGGCTAGCCTACAGGCCTCAGAAGAACGTAAAGCTCGTCCGGGAACGTAATTCTTCACTCGATCTTTTATATATTTCGGTGCATCCCCATGAATAGCCTTGTGGGCTATACAAAGACTCTTAAATTGCACGCGCTGTTCAAAGGGCAGCCAGTGCAATTTATGTAGTAATGGAGTGGCTCGCGTTCTCCTGGGGAGTCTAAAAATGAGCCTGGCCGCATCATTTTGTACAACTTGCAATCTCCTGAGGAACTTCTGGGGAATGCCCAAATAGAGGGCATTCCCATAATCCAGCCGAGAAATGACAGTGGCATAAACAATTGATTGTAATGCAGAAGTAGAGAGGAGAGGAACAAGCCTCCGCAGTTGCCTAAGTAAGCCTGTGCAGATGCCCACAACTGAAGAAACCTGGCAGGACATAGACAAATCCGAGTCAATTTACAGTCCCAGGCTTTTTACTACTGGCACTGGGATTGGGGGGTACTGGACTCACATAATCTGCGGGTGCTTGAAAATAGTTTTTGGGAAATGATTAACAGATACTGCCTCGATATACTGAAAGTACCACCGATGCTAGATATCCAGACAATGGTTCTAGGATACACTCCTGATCTAATAGCAACCTCCCTGCAAAAAAGCAGATATATATATATTGGTCCTGGTAGCTCGGTCGCTGATCCTTCAGAGGTGGAGGTCGAAGGATATCCCAACTTTTTCACAGGTACTCAGTAAACTAGATAGGATTAAGGACTGTGAAAGAAAATGTGCTCTAAGATCAGGCTCCTATTGGAAGTTTAAGACTTTGTGGGAGAATTGGAGCTAAAATATAGTAAGGGGCTGCTATTGGATTAGATATATTTATTTATATAATACAGCAAAGCCAGTCTAAAAATATCGTAGCAAAGACATGATGTATTGGCTTGGGCCAGTTTGTTTTGACAGTGCTTAACATTTCTACAACCACATTACATGATAGCTACATTAACAGAACTACCTGCAAGCAACGTACGCGTACCATCGGGGCATTCAGCCTAATGCCCATCGTCCGTTGTTGATCTTTAAACCAATGTCATTTGCCTTTAACTGTAGCACTTCCGAGTGATCTAGGTAATACAGCAGGTAATACCACAGTGTAAGATTACCTTGGCTTGGAGCACTGGAAGAACTTTAGCTACGGAGATCCCAACCTGCTTCTGTCTGAGCCTCTGTACATTAATGGGCGGGTGTACCGCACCCGGCTGGAGTTGGCCGATCTTGGATTCAAAAGCGCTCTATGTTCAAGATCTGCTGCCTGTCCTTCAAAGGTTTTTGAGGTGAGGGCCCAGTCTATCTTAGGGATACATTTTCTAAGCACTCTAGCGAATGCAATCTAAGATCTAACGCCCTGGCCCTCCTGAACATCCCTCGGATTCGGCTAACCCGCACAGGCGGCAGAGCTTTCTCATTTGTAGCACCCAAATACTGGAACTCACTTCCAGTGATGCTGCTGTAATCTACCACCTACTTGTCCTTTAGGAAACAATTAAAAACGTGGTTGTTCTGAAAACTTCTGACCTGCAGTATTTCCCCTCCGGTAAGCGCTGAGATGCCCCTGGGTGAGTCATGCGCAATACAAAAGCCAATAACATAACATAACATTGGTTTCAGGGCAGGCAGACATTTAACGAATGCACAAGCACTTTAAATTGATAAACTTAGCAACTCCATTCAGGAATTTGACATTAAAGGATCGGTCATAGCATTACACGATCACCAATCTGCAGACAGCGCACAACAGTTTTAAAAAGCAGGCATTATTGTAAGTACTAAAAAAGGAACTTTTTCTGATTTTGTCTCAATCATATTTATTCTACTTCAAAAATAAGCACAGATATGTCTTGCTTGCTGAGGTTTACACTCATGTTTCCGTTCATCTTGCCGAGCTCAGTATCAACCCCCGACAACCAAAGAGAAATACACTCTTTCGCAGCAAATGATGTCAATGCCTACAAACACTTAAATGTAGCATGTTATTTGCTATGTTTATTGTTGATTTCTGTGACATGTAAATACTAATAAAAAAAGTAATAAAAAATAAAAATAAAAAAAATTATAATGCGTTAATTTAAATATGTACTTTCTCCACAAAGTCAGACAAAGCCCATGGCTGTATGAGGCAGACTGCGACCAGCTGTACCCGGAGAGCGCCCACTGTGCCCTTTGTGGCTCGAGCAGGTAACATTCACACGGTCTGCAATCTCGACCGCGCCCTTGGGCGACTGGAGACTTTTTCACTAATTACTTCTTCCTGTGGAAGATTCATTCCTACAGACTCTGTGAGTGTGGGACATTAAACCTCTGCCATTAGCCTTTTCGCCTGTATGATTGGCAGGAGAACCGCTCTTTACAAATAGACACTGTCTGCAGCTCCTTCTGACCTAGATAGAACATGTTAATAGTCGCAGTCTTTTTTGCCAGGCATTATTTTAGTTCTTCATTTTTCTGAGATAATAATGCATCAGGGGCTTAATAAAGGTCACACACTGACAGCATTGTACAGCTGACAGTAAGCTTTGAATCGGGCTTTTGAAACTATCAACTACCATAGAGTCTGATGAACTATCTTGGTGTGGAGGAGCAGTTGGATTGACATGCATAAAACATAGTAGGTTGCAAAAAAAAAAAGCCAATTTATTTGCAGAATATGTACTGCAGTTGGAAAGGGGAATTAGAGTCTGTTTTTTCTGTCCACAAACAGTTTGCGATTACACAGGCTTTTGCACAACCCCTTCTGTAATATCCACTTAAACAATATGCACCCAACCCTTTGAATGTTTCCATCAATGCTCTTGATTGTAGCTCGAATTTCTTTGAAAAAAAACACAGTAGGAAGATGTTGTAATTGAAAGTCCATTAGCCGAGGTGTTTAATATAAGGTTGGTTTATTCAAGGTTAGTTACAGGGTAAGTTTCAGGTAAGTAAGTAGAATATGGTAAATAGAAGATAGCCCCACCAGGAGAAGCCTCGCTGCTCAGCCAGCATGCTCCAACTGACACTCAGCACATCAGCAGGCATCCATGCATTCTGTGATACCACCAAACATTCAGCATTCCAATCATCAACAAGCACTCCAGCACTCATCCTGGTTGAGCAGTAGGAAAGACGTAGATAAGGAAAAGGAATGGTAACGCTTAAGTATAACATATCCCGCTTCCGTAGGGAAACTACAAGCAGCAATAGTGCATTTAAATGGAAACATCATTAAATGCATAAAATCACAAAAGATGAAAGGAACATTCCTAATGTATACATGCATTAAAATCATGGAAACAAATGGACAGAATATACATGAAGCAAAGGATAACTCCTAAAGTAATCAACACTTTATGAATCAATTAAATACATTGAGATTAACCTCATCCCTCTCCCTTAGGAAAAATAAATACACAAGCATTCCGAGGACATGGCGTAAAACACAACAAAGCCTATGCCTCTGAGCCAATAAAACTCTCAGGCAAACACACTTCTCAACTCTGTACTGAGGTACTAACCACCCTAAAGACTGTACAGAGACACTAACCACCCCACAACTCTGTAGTAGGTTAAACACCAACCTACAAGACTGTATTGGGGCACTCACCACCCCACAACACTGTAATAGGGTACAGACCACCCTACAAGACTGTACTGGGGCACTCACCACCCCACAACTCTAAAATTGGGTATACACCACCCTACAAGACTGTTTGGGGCACTCACCACCCCACAACACTGTAATAAGGTACACACCACCCTACAAGACTGGACTGGGGCACTCGCCACCCCACAACACTGTAATAGGGTACCTATCACCCTGCAAGACTGTACTGGGACACTCACCACCCCACAACTCTATACTAAGGCAAAAGACCTTACATCCCAAAACAAAATACATGACCATACCACAAGCACACAAAAATTAAGCACAGGAGAAAAGTGCAGCATAAAAACCTAATGACCCCATGATAGAGTACATGACTCTACAACCATTCAGAAACATCCTCATCCTCGTAGCCAAAAAAGTTGTAATTGAAATCCCATTAGCCGAGGTGTATAATATAAGGTTGGTTTATTCAAGCTTAGATACAGGGTAAGTAAGTAGAAGATGGTAAATAGAAGATAGCCCCACCAGGAGCAGCCTCCCTGCTGCTCAACCTGAATGCTCCAACTGACACTCAGCACATCACCAGGCACCCATGCATTCTGTGACAACACCCAAACATTCAGCATTCAATCAAAGCATTTGTAAAGCGCACTACTTACCCGTGAGGGTATCAAGGTGCTAAGGGGTGGGGAAATGCTGCTACTGTTTGAAAAGCCAGGTCTTGAGGAGTCTTCTGAAGGTCTGTAGGTGTTGGGTCTGGGGAGGGTGTTCCGTGTCTTGGCAGCGAGGTGGGAGAATGATCTGCCGACGACAGTCACTCTTCGGATACGGGGGACAGTGGTGAGGGCAAGGGCGTGGTCGGCGGAGAGGAGCTGGCGGGTGGGGGTGTAGAAGCTGAGTCGGGCTGTTGAGGCTCCTGTGTAGAGGGCGTTTCCGTAGTCCAGTCTGCTGCTGACGAGGGCCTGGGTGACCGTCCTTGTTTCAACAGGGATCCTCTTGTAGACCCTGCAGAGCATGCAGAGGGTGTTGAAGCAGGAGGAAGAGACGGCGTTGACCTGCTTCGTCATTGAGAGGGTGGAGTCGAGGATGACCCCTAGGTTGCGTGCGTGGTCGGTGGGCGTTGGAGCTGTTCCTAGTGTGGTCAGCCACCAGGAGTCGTCCCAGGCTGAGGGGGTGAATCCGAGGATGAGGACCTCCGTCTTGTCCGAGTTCAGTTTCAGTTGGTTGTTTCTCACCCAGTCGGCGACGGCCTTCATTCCCTCGTGGAGGTCGGTTTTGGTGGTGTGGGGGTCTTTGGTGAGAGAGAGGATCAGCTAGGTGTCAATTGCGTAGGAGATGATGTTGAAGTTGTGCAGTCGGGCGACGAGGGCTAGCTGTGCCATGTAGATGTTGAACAGCGTTGGGCTGAGGGATGAGCCCTGGGGTACGCCGCAGATGATCTTGGTGACTTCGGAGCAAAAGGGGGGAGGCGGACGCTCTGTGTTCTGCCAGAGAGGAAGGAGGTGGTCCAGTCCAGGGCCTTCTCTTGGATCCCGGCATCGTGGAGGCGTGTTTGTAGTGTGCAGTGGCAGACCGCGTTGAAGGCGGCTGATAGGTCCAGGAGGATGAGTGCCGCGCTTTCTCTGTTGTCTAGCAGGGTCCTGATGTCGTCGGTAGGGGCGATGAGGGCAGTTTCGGTGCTGGGGTTGCTGCGGAACCTGGACTGGGACGGGTCCAGGATGCTGTTCTCCTCGAGGAATCTGGTCAGTTGTTTGTTGACGGCCTTCTCGATAACCTTCGCCGGGAACGGGAGCAGGGAGATGAGTCGGAAGTTCTTGAGGTCCTTGGGGTCCGACTTGGGTTTCTTGAGTAAGGCGTTGATCTCGACGTGCTTCCAGCTCTCCAGGAAGGTTGCTGTCTCGAAAGAGATGCTGATGGCTTTCTGGAGATGGGGTGCGATGGTGGTGATGGCTTTGGTGAAGATGTTGTGTAGGCATTGATCTGACGGGGATCCCGGAGTGGACGGAGTTCATGGTCTTGATGGTGTCCTCGTCATTGATGTTGGTCCAGGAGATCAGGCGGTTGGTGCGGGTGGTGGTCGGGGGCGGAGGTCTCTGTAGTTGCCGAGGCGGTCACGGCATTGAAGCTGTCATGGATGTCTGGATCTTGCCTAGGAAGAAGGTGGCCAGTGAGTCGAACAGGTCTTGCAAATGTAGAATGTCGTTGGTGTTGGAGCTGGGGTTGGCGAGTTCCTCCACGATGTTGAAGAGCTCTTTGCTGTTGTCTGCGTTGTTTTCTAGGCGGTCTATGAAGGAGGCCCTTTTGGCGGATCTGATGAGGTGGTGATGTCTGCAGGTGGGGTTTTTGTGGGCAGTCTAGCTTTTCGGTGTTCATTCATGGATCCAGTTCTTCTCTAGCTTTCGCCAGGTTTACTTGGAGGCCTGGCGGTATTCAGAAAACCAGCTCACTTTCTTTATGGTGTGACTGTTGTAGGGATTCTTGGGTGGGGCAAGGGTGTTGGCCCAGTCGTCGAGCCACTATCTGAGGTTGCGGGCTGCAGCGTCGAGGTCGGTCGGGTTTGCGGGTGGGCTCTGGGCAAGGGTGGTGGTAAGCTGGTCTTCGGTGATTTTGCTCCAGCAGCGGCGAGGCATCTGCTGGTTGTGCAGGTGCATGGTGGGTTTCCGTAAGGTGAAGTGGATGCAACGGTGGTCGGTCCAGTGGAGTTCGGTGGTGTGGTTGAAGAAGACGTGGGAGCTTACTGAGAAGATAGGGTCAAGCGTGTGGCCGGCGGAGTGGGTGGGTGTTGTGACGAGTTGTCTGAGTCCAAAGATGGTGAGGTCGTCGATCAGGGTGGAAGAGTTGGGGTTGTTGTTGTTCTAGAGGTGGAAGTTCAGGTCCCCGAGGAGGATGTAGTCCATGGAGGTGAGGCCCTGTGTGCTGACGAAGGCGGCGATGGAGTCGCTGAGCTGTGGTCGGGGTCCGGGGGGTCTGTAGACGAGGGTTCCTCTGAGGATGGTGTTGGGGTCAGTGTGGATCTGGAAGTGCAGGTGTTCGGCGGTGCTGAGGGTGTCGTCGGTGTTTGTCGAGATTTTGAGAGTATTCCTATGAATAATGTCAATTTCTCCTCCTACTCCGTTGGTGCAGTCCTTGCAGGTGATCTTGTAGCCTTCCGGGATGGCTATGGCGATGTTGGGTGCCAAGGAGGGGTTCAGCCAGGTCTCCGTCAGGAAGGCGACGTCTGGGGTGTTGGTGTTGAGTAGGTCCCAGAGTTCAACGGCGTGTTTGCGGGCGGAGCGGGTGTTGAGAAGGATGCATTGAGGAAGTTGGGTTCTTCGGTAGGTGGGTTGGCGGGCCGGGTGCTGGTGAAGATCCAGTTCTGGCAGGAGAAGGGTCCTTGGGTGCGCTTTGGGGCGGACAGGCAGCAGGTGCGTGATCGTCCGGCGTGGAGGGCGCTGGAGTTGTAGCAGAGATAGGCGTTGTGGCGCTCATGAGGGCCTGGGGTCCTGGCACGGGCGCATGCCAGGTGCGGACAGGCGCATTCCAATCATCACCAAGCAATCCAGCACTCATCCTGGCTGAGCAGTAGGGAAGATGTTGCTAAGGAAAAGGAATGGTACCACTTAAGTTGTAACACAAGACTATGAAATGGTGTGTGAAAATATATGTTATTACACACCAAAGGAGCTAGTGGCACTTTATTTAATGGAATGCTACAATACTTCTAATAGGAAATTTCACTATAAGTTTTCATGCATAATCTGCTCATACACAAATATATAACTATTGCATTATTCATCATAATACTTGCATGTCACACCGCATACCTCCTGAGCATTCATTTACCTCAGTTCAAATATTAGTTTATCATATCAGTTTTATACCTGCTCACCAAGCTAAAGCTTATAACATGTTTTAAATATTCACCTAGGCGAGAGATATGACCTTTACCAAGGCTTGTTTAGATGATGTGGACACTTTTCAAATTGCATGCTTTTGGAAAAATTGTGGATTTTGCCATTTCTTTTTTTTTTTTTGGTTCAAATCGCAAAGTCCTGAAGTTGTACCACATCTTTGATCAATCCACTTTTAAGAGGTGCCTTATACCTTGGCTTCAGGTGAGCTTTAACACTACTGTTACTATGTTTTTACGACCATTGTTTTACAGAGTTTATTAGAATCCTTTAACGTAATACGAGGCTTGTGCAATTAGTGAACTCTCGTTAGTTGAACACTTACATGAACCAAATAATTCGAGCTAGACAAATGTTCGTATTTTTCTTGGCCAGATATTTGTGTATAAAAGATGTGAATTTGCTTACTTTTTCCACACCTATATTAGAGGACTATGTATCTGTGCAACGCCTTTTCCTGTCTTGATTTCCCTCAAGCCGTTGTGATGATCTCCATTGTATGGCCATATCCAAGACGACTGCTTGCTGAAGAGAATTAAGTACTTTTTTTGTGTCTCTGTCTTCGTACTAGTATTTCAAAAAGACTCTTTCTCATAACTTTCTGAAGGTTGAAGGTAAATGTGATGTTCTTTCCAAGATAGCTGCTCCCTTAGGGATCTGTGATTCTTGTGTTGTTTTTATGGCTTATTGCATTGTGTTTCATCATCGAGATTTCCGATCAGGGGGAATTATTTGGAGTCCTGCGTCATTATGGCACTCACCCACAAGTAATTCTACAATTCCACAGTGGCCCCGCCCTTTGAGGCCTCTGTCACCCATGCCACTCACTGCATGCCCCCTTCTGTATGTCTCATGCTCACTGGTGAGGCTGCTGGCATACATATGGACAATACTTGTCACCTGTTCCCCTGCTCTGCAGGTCTGAGTGGATGTGAACTGAGACCCATAGTACTCCAGGCTGTTGCTCGGCCATGGTATTGGACTGCCCTAAAATAACTCTCAAAGAAGATAAGATAGAGTACATCCAACCCCAGGCCATATAGGACGAAAGCTTGTGGAGTAAAGTGCACGAATATTTAGCTTTCTGCAAGGCCCAACTTCCCAAGAACATCCTAAACTGCAACTAAACTCCCACCCAACTCCTGTGAGGGGGATAAAAGGACTTGCACAGCAGGATTGCCACTGTTTACAGAACAAACGCACAACCCCAAAAAGGGGACTTCCAAGAAAAGAGGAAAGAGCATGATTGATAGTCCAAAGAATGTTGTTTAAAACCAAATCTCAAAGCCCTGGGTCTGGTCCCTCTTGAATGGAAAGGGGCGACCACTCGGTCCCCCCGAACGTATGGCAGAGTGCCTCGATCCCCCCGGGAAGACATTTTTGGGCGGGAGGCGCGTCTCGGCTGGTATGCCCGAAGCGGCGTAGCCGGGGCGCGCTTTTTCCCGCCCTTGAGTGGGCTGGCCTAGACACGGACGCCGCCGGCCACGCCCTCGGGGCAGGCAGGGGCGGGTTTACGCCCGCCCTGAAGATGGATAAAAAGAGACGCAAGACCAGAAGACATCCTCTTGTTCCTGTGCTCTGAAGCTGCACCTCCCCGCTGCACGTGAGCTCGAGACGGAACGAAGAGCCAATTTTGAGCGTTTTAATCGTTCTTGTTTGTTTTTCAGTTACTTTGTTGGAGAATGCCGAAGAAGGTTGGAAAGCGTATGAATACCGACCAGATGCTGCGTGTTCTCATGAAGGAGATGTCCGAGCTAAGGAAGCGGGTGGACATGAATGAAGAAAGGGGTCCAAAACGTCCTTTGGCGGGAGCAGCCCCGGGAGGGAAAAACAAGAGGCCCAGGAGGGGGGCAGCGGGAGAAGAGATTCCCGGTCCCAGTGCTCCGCTCGAGGCTCCAATTCCCGTGCCAGGGGAAGGGAATCCGATCACCCCCGTGTCCGAGGATGATATGCCGCCCGAGTTGGCAGCACAATTGGCAGCGTGGTTGGGAAAAGGTAACGAGGGCGCCACGGCTGTCGAAGCGCAGGAGCTGATTAAGCAATTGCGTGAGAAGCGGGAAGCAGCCAAGGTGCCCGTACCGGCTGCAGTAGGGGACAAGACACCAGGGACGGTTGCGACCACAGAGGCAGCGTCAGGTGCAGGTAAGCGGCCATTGCCGATCGCGAGGGATGAGTCAGCACCCTCTCGGAGAGAAAAGTTGGGGCAACATGTTCCTTTGGCAATTAAGGAAAAGATTTGGGCGGGGGAGTATGTGAACATTTTTTCGTTACTTGTTGATCATTATGAGGTTGAGCATGTAAAGAGTCAGAAGGACCTAATGCACCCGAGTGTTTGGCGCGCAAAGATGGCCGCCTTTAAAGTGAATGAGAATATCGCCAATTGGGGCAATGCCTGGGGAATTTTTACATCAATCCTGGGCGAACGTAGGCCTGAGTTGCTTTCCGAGTTCCCAATATACCAATCACGAATCATGGGGTACTCGACATCGCACCAGGGGAACCATTGGTTTTGTTACGATAATATGTTCAGAAAGGAAAAGGAGCATAATAAAAGTTTAACCTGGGATTGTTATGATGCCTTGACCTGGGATAAAATGAAGGAGTCAGGAATGTTAAAAATGCCGTTGGTAGGAAGTAATGTGGGTGAATCCTCTCGACAATATGCGGGGACGCCCTTTCGATCAGGTTCGGGGTCCGACGATCACTCGAAACCTACCGGCAATACCGGAAGAAAGGGTTTCTGTTTTAATTACAACAGAGGGAAATGTACGAGACCGCAGGGATCGTGTAAATTCAAACATGAATGTAGTGGTTGTGGGTCGTCCCATCCTGAGGTCTCGTGCAGAGCCAGAACGGGTGATAACGGGGGGAGAGGAGGTGCCAAACAGGTCTAATATAGTCCGAGGGGCGCCTTTACCCACTCCCATTGATACCCTGGCAATGATCCCTTGGCTCAGTGATTACCCGGATCGTACTTCTGCTGGGGTGCTGCGAAACGGTTTTTCGTATGGTTTCCGCATCCCGGTAGGGGACTTTCAGGGTGTGGAAAAGTGTACAAACCAACTTTCCGTCCTGCAACATACAACCGTAGTACAGGAAAAGATCCGAAAAGAGGTGACTCGAGGTCGGGTCGCTGGCCCGTTTAGTGTACCCCCAGTTCAGAATTTTGTTTGTTCTCCCTTGGGGGTAGTACCCAAGAAAGACCCTGGAGAGTTCCGACTAATTCATAACTTATCAGCTCCACGAGGTCTTTCCGTAAATGAGGCAATCGATCCAGAAGTGTGTTCGGTGCGGTACGCATCCTTCGATGAGGCCGTAGCCATTTTTAATCGCCTGGGGCCCGGGGCGCTGATGGCGAAGTCAGATATCGAGTCAGCGTTCCGATTGCTCCCGGTACACCCAGACGACCAGCGTCTCCTAGGTTTCATGTTTCAGGGTTGTTATTACATGGATAGGTGTATGCCAATGGGGTGTTCTATATCCTGTGCCTATTTCGAGAAATTCAGTTGTTTTCTACAATGGGTTTTCACAAAGAAAACGGGTTTCCAAGATGTAATGCACTACCTTGATGATTTCTTATTTCTTGGGGCAGCTGGGGGTCTTGAATGTGGCCGGGCCTTGGCCGAATTTTGTGTGTTGATGAAACAGTTAGGCGTGCCATTGGCGCCGGGTAAAACAGTGGGTCCTACGACTTGCCTCGAGTTTCTGGGGATCGAGTTGGACTCCATTGAGGGGTGTTTCCGTTTGCCAGCCGAGAAAGTGTTGAAGTTCAGGGCTGCACTGCAACTGTGTATAAATGCATCAAAAGTTACGCTGCAACAATTACAGCAAGTGGTGGGACAGTTGAATTTTGCACTGAGGGTGATACCAATGGCCCGCCCCTTTTCCCGTTCAATTGCCCAAGCGATGGTCGGCCTTAAAGAAGGCCATCATCGCACGAGACTATCGGCCGAGATCCGCCAGGACATGCGTATTTGGTTAGCATTCTTGGCGGATTTCAATGGTAGAATCGTCTGGAATAAACCAGCCGTGTCTTCTGAGGAGCTGGGGCTGTGGACAGATTCGGCGGGAAGCATAGGTTTTGGCGCCATTTTCGGCACAAAATGGTCAGCACAAAGATGGCCGACTTGGTGGCATGAGAAGGGTCTAACGAGTAATATTGCTTTCCTCGAGCTGTTTCCCATCTTGGTGGCCTTGAGAACATGGCCCGATGGGTTCAAAAATCACTCGGTCATATTTTGGTCGGACAATATGACTGTGGTCGAGTGCATCAATAGTCAGGCAGCACGTTGTAAACTGATCTTAAGACTACTTAAAGAAATTGTTTTACTATGTATGCAATTGAACGTGCTATTCAGAGCAAAACACGTGCCAGGGGTGATGAATCAGGCAGCTGACGCACTGTCTCGTTTTCAAATGCAGGCTTTTGCTGGTTTCCTTCCCTCAGCGGACCCGGAGCCGGCACCCTTTACCGAGGCTCTCTGGTCTCTCGGTGCCCCGAACTTCGTCACCTCGTGGGAGAGAGTCTAGCACCAAGGACGAGGAAGGCATATGAAGGGGCGTTTCGGGCCTATTTAGCCTTTTTGGGGAGTGATAGAGAGCGACTTTGGGGTCATGAGGAATGGGTGGTGAATTTCCTGATGTCCTTACGTAAGGCTGGGAAATCGGTGGCTACGGCCCAGAGGCATCGTGCCGCCATTTCCTTTGTTGCCAGAGCACACGCTATCCAAGACCCAACAGCGTCCTTCGTTGTACAGAAAGCGCTGCGTGGGTGGCAACGCCTGGAGGGTCGCAGAGTAGATGAAAGGCGCCCGATAGGTTTGGATAGATTGTCCCAGTTGTTGGCTACACTTCCTGCCACATGTTCATCTCAGTTTGAGGCAGTGCTGTTCCGAGCCGCGTTTACGTTAGCATTTCACGGAGCAATGCGGGTAAGCGAACTAGTGGCAAGGAACAAACTAGATGTGGCGGGGGGTTTGTGCCGGGAACACGTCCAGATCAGGGGAGAAACAATGACTATCTCCTTTGTAAGGTCGAAGACTGACCAGGATGGGATGGGTGACTGCGTCATCATACGCAGGATTCCTGGGTCCTCCATATGTCCGGTAAAGTGTTTAGAGGATTACCTAGCACGAAGGGTGGCATCATGGGGGGGGACTTTGTTAAGACACACGGACGCCACCCCACTGACGAAATTTCAGTTTCAGCGGGTGCTTGCGATGTCTGTTGCCGCTGCGGGCTTGAACCCGGGCGAATTTGGGACCCATTCCTTTCGGATAGGGGCTGCTACTGAAGCTACGGCCAGGGGTCTTAATGTTGAGCAAGTGAAACGAGTGGGGCGTTGGTCCTCCAATTGTTATAAAAGATATGTGCGGTTGCACATGTTGTGAAGCTGTAATTATGTACTCTGTACTCACGCTTCTTGTTTTTGTTTGGTTTCAGTTACGCAAGCCTACGAGGCGGGGCGGACTATGCAGTCGACCTTACACCGGGCCAGCGGTCTGACATCACCGGCTGTGAAAAAGGAGGTGTGGGTCGTGGGCCACTCATACGTGAGGCGTGCCGCAGACGTATTCAAAGCAGGTGACATGATTCACGTAGCTGGGGAATACGGGTACAGGATGTCCTTCTACGGAAGGGGCGGTCTCTGTATTGACCAGTTTCAAACATTTTTTGAGGGTTTGTTAGGGCGGACAAGGTCACCGCCGGCTATAGTTATAGTGCATATCGGGGGCAATGATTTGGTCACCATCGGTAGACGACTACTCCTGGAGGCACTGCTTTCCACTGTAAGTTGGTTGGCGAGGAGAGTTCCGGGGTGCACGATTGCTTGGTCCCATTTGATTCCACGAAAGGTGTGGCGGGGGGCTGTCTCTATACCTGCTTTGAATCACTCTGTTAGAAAGCTTAACAATAAAGTGAGTAGGTTGTTCCGTTCCAGGACATTGCATTCTATTTCTCATAGCTGTATTACTGATGACAGGATGTATTCGGGGGATGGTGTGCATTTGTCTTGGGAGGGGAATGAGTTGTTCTTGGGAGATTTTTTAGCATGGTTGAAATCTTTGAAACATGACCTTTAGGTAGGAGTTTTTTGTGGGGGGTCCGGATAGCCGGTCAACTATCCGGCCTGTGGCGGTAAGGTCATGATCGGTGAGCACTAATTGGAAGATCCCTATGAGTGGGCGTCACCCAACACGGATGGGAGCGCTCGGGGGAGGTGGCCTTTGGCCCCTCAACGGGGAGGCGGTCCCTTCTAAGGATGGGTCGCCGGAAGAAGAGGAAAGGCGGTCAAGGCCCCTTCCTGTGTAGGAGGGGTTACAGCCCCCTCCTGGGGAATTTCCCGGGGCCGGTGACATCTGCGACGGCAGATGCGGTAAGTTGTGTGGGGTTGGGGGGAGGTCTACGATACCTTCTAGATACCTCACACGAGTTTTCGAACGACCTTTAACTGGCGTCGAGTTGATAAGTGCCCCCGTCAAGACAAGGGAAATTGTAGTAGTTGCACGTGAGTACGCCTCAGTGCTGTCGCCCCTCCCAAGTGGGGGGGGTATGTCTGGTTAGGGATCTTGACACCGGTTACGACCTTGCCGTTGGCCCTTAAACGTTAGGATGTACAATTTCAATATTTCAAGTAAATGTTTTTGTAGGATGTTAGATCGGCTAGGAGAACCTCTGTATTAGAGAATCTGTTAAGGTTAGCCAAACATCGCAGTGTGGTATGAAATTGTACATTAATGTTTAAATGTTCTAATTTTTTGTTTTAATAAATACGGCCGGGAGGGTCACTCCCTCCCACTTCCAAAAACTTCAAGAACCGTTTCCGGTTTCCCTCATTTGGGGATTGTGTTGAGAGGGGGTGGCGGGTATCTCAGCCATATGGAAAGGGGCGACCACTCGGTCCCCCCGAACGTATGGCAGAGTGCCTCGATCCCCCCGGGAAGACATTTTTGGGCGGGAGGCGCGTCTCGGCTGGTATGCCCGAAGCGGCGTAGCCGGGGCGCGCTTTTTCCCGCCCTTGAGTGGGCTGGCCTAGACACGGACGCCGCCGGCCACGCCCTCGGGGCAGGCAGGGGCGGGTTTACGCCCGCCCTGAAGATGGATAAAAAGAGACGCAAGACCAGAAGACATCCTCTTGTTCCTGTGCTCTGAAGCTGCACCTCCCCGCTGCACGTGAGCTCGAGACGGAACGAAGAGCCAATTTTGACCCACCCACCAGCCCCTGAGGACAGCTAGTTGTTTTAATAAAGTTGATCAGTTATTCTATTTTGTTTTTCAGGTTGTTTTGGGTGTGATATTGATATTGAATGTGTAATAAAGATTGGTATAATGTTACGAGTTGGTGATTAAAGAATGTCGGATTTGAGGTCCATTTGGACACAGGTTTTCGGTCATAGTGGCCAATGTAGTTTCGTTTAGTTAGCACTTGTCGTATTTATTTCGGTCAGGCGGTAGGCGGTAAGGTCATGATCGGTGAGCACTAATTGGAAGATCCCTATGAGTGGGCGTCACCCAACACGGATGGGAGCGCTCGGGGGAGGTGGCCTTTGGCCCCTCAACGGGGAGGCGGTCCCTTCTAAGGATGGGTCGCCGGAAGAAGAGGAAAGGCGGTCAAGGCCCCTTCCTGTGTAGGAGGGGTTACAGCCCCCTCCTGGGGAATTTCCCGGGGCCGGTGACATCTGCGACGGCAGATGCGGTAAGTTGTGTGGGGTTGGGGGGAGGTCTACGATACCTTCTAGATACCTCACACGAGTTTTCGAACGACCTTTAACTGGCGTCGAGTTGATAAGTGCCCCCGTCAAGACAAGGGAAATTGTAGTAGTTGCACGTGAGTACGCCTCAGTGCTGTCGCCCCTCCCAAGTGGGGGGGGTATGTCTGGTTAGGGATCTTGACACCGGTTACGACCTTGCCGTTGGCCCTTAAACGTTAGGATGTACAATTTCAATATTTCAAGTAAATGTTTTTGTAGGATGTTAGATCGGCTAGGAGAACCTCTGTATTAGAGAATCTGTTAAGGTTAGCCAAACATCGCAGTGTGGTATGAAATTGTACATTAATGTTTAAATGTTCTAATTTTAATTTTTTGTTTTAATAAATACGGCCGGGAGGGTCACTCCCTCCCACTTCCAAAAACTTCAAGAACCGTTTCCGGTTTCCCTCATTTGGGGATTGTGTTGAGAGGGGGTGGCGGGTATCTCAGCCATAGGAGCGTGGCAACCAGCTCCTCATAAACGTAACCTCCCCTGAGTTTTTAATAATAGTAATAATAATAATAGGAAGAATAATAATAACAATATTAATAATCTATGTGAATTAATTTAAGAGGAGGTAGGACATTGACTGCTACCCCGCCAGGCTCAACCCTTGCAGCCACTAATGCAGAAGGAAACGTCGTACTGGAAAATAGTCCAAAATCAGCACCACCACAGACGCCTGATGCCCTGTGCCACAATGACCACCAAAACAGAATGGCATGCTTCCAGATATCGGCCTACCTGATAAAGAGCTTCCACACAACAAAACAGAAAAACGCAAAACACACTGGAAGGACGGATGGAGAAATAGATTAAATAAGCATTTGCAATGCAATAAGTCTCCCGTTTGTCACAGTGAGAGCTATTGGATCCGTAAATGACAGAGTCTTTTATCTATGTGTTTTAGTTTGGAGTGTGGTGGATGTATGAACAGGGACACAGCTGACCGGGTGTGGTACTGAATAAAAATAAAATAATAATTTTGTATAATCAGTGCAAAAGGAAAAATTCAAATCTTTTTGATAAACATCTCCTTCTAATATGAAACTTGCAATAATGAGCAAACCCATCCGACGCAAAGTTTGAAGATCCCACATTTTTTACCTTCACAGTGTCACTGATAAAATCAGCCGCATTGTCATTATCACATTCATTCAGAGTAGGAACAATGACTTTAGCTAACCTGGATAGACCCCAACACAAAACATTGCTTAGATAAGCTGATGTTTTCCCAATTTACAAATTACAAATACATCAAAAAATTTGGAAACCTTTCTTTACATGTGAGGGTAGCTTGATTTTAACTTTATCACCTATACTCCATTTTTTTACACCAACTCTCCCCTCCACAATGTTCTTATTTTCCTTCATACAAATTTCATTCATCACTTTGTACATCTTTTTGAGATCAATCACATTCTCTTTTGGTTTTAAACAAAAAGGGTTTAACTCCTGTCTAGGTTTCCTTCCATTGACTAATAAAAATTGTGAAAATGTGGTTATACAATGAGGTGAACAGTAATAAGATCAAATTAGATCAGCTACACGTTTTCAAACATCTATGTGTGCTTTGAGAGCTAAGTGAATGCCTTCAACTAACGTTTTATTAAATCTTTCCACTAAACCATTCATATTTGGTGAGTAAAAGGCTGTTTTAAATGTTGAATGTTGGGCTTCTTGAGAAAAGATGTGAAAAAACTGGAGGGAAACTGAGTACCATTATCAGATACTAAAAACTCTGGTAAACCTTTCCTTCTAAACAATTCCTGCAAAACTTCTATAACAATGTCTGCATCTGCATGTGACACCCATTTCACTTCCGCATGTGCAGCCAATCAAAATGTGGGTTGAAGTCACCCTAGAGACCTCTGGTTTTGCTAGTCTTGCGGTGTCGACACATGGCACAGCACGGTCAAACAACGGCGTGCACATTGCTAGCCTCCCTAAAAGCCCAAAAATAGAGAAAAGTACCATGACTCAATGGAGCATTTCCAAACACCTCTTCTACCTGAAAGCTGAAATTCCTTCCAAGCCACAGCAGGGCTCTGGAAATTGGCAGAAGATTTCCTCACGTAGGTGCTGAGAAATCCTTGATAGTGGATACTCCCAGGTAGTGAAGACAACCACGAAGAAGCATCTACTCTTCCCTTGACTCCTTAAGTTTCTGCTGCTGCCACATTGGAATCTAGAATCTCACATCTGAACACATTACATAATGTTGTAATGAAACGAGAATCCAGTTCCAGGTAAACTTAAGGTAGTATTTATTCAAGTAGATGGTTCGAGATAATAGGTACTGAGAGCCCCACCAGGAGCAGCCTTCCTGCTGATCAGCCCCTTCTCGAACTGCCAGCCTCACTCACCCAACATTCCACAGCATCATCCACACCAACATTCCATACCACACACACACTGGCTGAGGCTAGGTTGAACCACTACAGTGAACCTAAACTATACAGAATAAAGAATTCTTCTACAATTAACATTCTACTACATTACTACACCAGGCATCTCAGATTCGCCAAGGCAGTCCTGATTTTTCACCAACTGTCCCGGAAATTTCGGGAAATTCAGCTCATGTCACGGTTTTTAGAGAGGGTTGAATGAAAACGGTGGGAGGAGCCTTTTAATGTTTTACAAAGCAGGGATAGTTAGCAGTTGTTTCAAGTAACACATTTAATTAACAGGCAAGCTACTGGCTTTAAAAATTGCATTTTATTTATGTTCTTACTGCTTTTTCTGTCATTCTCTGCTGCGGAGCGCTGTCATTCTGAGGCACTTGGTTGAAGTAATATTGTAGTCCTTCTATTTTTGTGAAATATCCTAGATTTTGATTTAAAATTCTGGTCCCCCTAACAGCTGCAGCAATGCCCCGAGAACTTAGAATGAGGAATTACTGATTAGACCAGAGAAGCAGCTAGCAGTCTGTTACAAAAATGAAAGGTAGGAGCTCCAGACGTAGTCATGTTTCATGTAGAGGTTTATTCAAGTTAGATGGAAGATGGTATATTCAAGTATAATTCAAGGCCCCACCAGGAGCAGGTTCTTAGCTGCTCAGCCCTCAGTCTCCAACTGTCTATTCTCTCACAACCAGGCACATCAACATTCTGCTCTCACATCAACATTCTAACATTCCAATACACATTCATACAGGCTGAGCAGCAAGACAAGGAGATCAAAGTACAACATAGCCCTGTCTAGAAAGCTTAGAATGAGGAATTACTGACAGAACAGGAGCAGCAGATAGCAGCAATGCCTGGAGGACTAAGAATGAGGAATTACCACTATGACCAAAGACACAGCTGCAGCCCTGCATAGAAGATTCAGAATGGGGGAGTTACTGACGGGACCAGAGAAGCAACTAGCAGCACTGTCTTGAGACTAAGAATGAGGAATTACCACTGGGACCAAAGAAGCCGCTGTAGCACTGTCTAGAGGACTTAGAATGAGGAATTACCACTGGGATCAGAGAAGCAGCTAGCTGCACTGCCTAGAGGACTAAGAATGAGTAATTGCCACTGAGACCAGAGAAGTAGCTGTAGCACTGTCTAGAGGACTTTGAATAAGGAATTACCACTGGGAACAGAGAAGCAGCTAGCAGTACTGTCTTGAGGACTTAGAATGAGGAATTACCACTGGTAGCTGAGACACAGCTGCAGCACTCCTTAGAGGACTTGAAATGTGGGAATTTCCACCAGGACCGAGAAGCAGCTAGCAGCACTGGAAAACTTAGAAGGAAGAATTACCCAACGGACAAGAGTAGAAGCTAGCTGCACTAGCCAGAGGCCTAAGAATGAGAAAATGCCTTTTGGAACTGAGGCTCACCTGCAGCACTGTCTAGGGACCTCAGAATGAGGAAATATCACAGTGATCAGAGGCACAGCAACAGCACCTAATGTCCCACAGAGGGATGTTATATTTGGTTGGACACATTAAAAGTCATGGCTGCTTTCCCAAGCTGTTCTTGTTTTGTCTAGTACAGTACTGTGGTGTTGTATATGTATGTCACACTGAACGCGCTTTTCCTGCGTATCAAAAACTCAATAAAGTGCTTTTTTTGTTGTTTTAAAAGTCAAGGCTTCATTATTCCAGGTAGAACGGTTGGAGTTTGAGATTGGGAGGCAAAGGAAGAGTTGACATGGGAAGATACCAGTTCATGCAAATACAAATGCCAGACCTAGTACAGTCCTTCCAAGTACCATGCATCAGGTGTTAGACTAACGCGTTTCAGTGTGGTGGTCCGCATCCACGGCACTGAAATGAACAGTCACGCTTAATAGCACCTATTGAGCTGTGAAGCAGGAGCGTCAGTAATTATTCACCATAAGCACTGAAACTAAAGCCGGAGGAGTGACAGCGTGCCGTGTGCCCCTACTCCCGGGGGCTGGCTCAGACTCCGGAACTGTAGCTGCTACTCTGGTTACACTGTAACAACAATACTAGGATTCAATCCCGACACCGCCGGCTGCGGCACGGCATATCTGATACATTCATGAGAGACCATGAGAGTTACTGTCCAATGGTTACTACCGAGACAGATCAGCCTGGGGTGAGGTTAGGACGAATTTTGTGACACACACTTTAATAGCCGCTGCGGGAGGTCCTGCTGCCGCCCATAGCAGCGCGCTCGGCTGCAGTTCATAGATGAAGTTTTGGCGGGCTCATGGCAGTGCTGCTCGCAAAGCTTTGTGCAATGGTAATTTACATTAAAAATGATGATTTAGGGAAAGGAGGGAGCCGACTAACCCCACTGGGGCACCAGCAACTGAGTGAACCTTCTGCAGTGGGTCGCGGTGCTGGAGTTGGTCCGCCCAGAACACACCAGTCTCTCTATGCAGCTGCTGAGTCTCAGAATCAATGCAGGCTGGCATTTGCCACGGGAGTTGTGCCCATGACGAGGTCGCTCATATGAATTGCTGCTTGCCGCAAGGTGAGTGAGTGCCTGGAGTGAACGCTCACTCTGCTTGAGCTAAAATTTGCTTCAAATGAATAGTGCTAGCATGTGGTGACAACACTGGTACCAGTCCAACAAATTATGGCGGCGTCAGTTGAGTCAGCAGTGACTGGTGCTGCAGTAGCTCTGCGACACCCTGCTGGTGTGATCTGGTGCTCGGGACTGAGGCAGGGCAGGTAGCAGCACACCACTCAGTTGCTCGGTAATCATTTGGGCCACAAGAGAGGGGGGGCAGCACAGACTAGCTCGTTGGTGTGAAAAAGGCCACTTTATTGGAATCAGGTGCACCATACAAAAAACATTCCCTTGGCCTGTGCCGTACAAAACTATTCCTCACTAAATATTGTATTCCTGCCTAACTCCCCACCCCTCCCCTAAACTTGTTCCCCCCTGCAACAATTATGAAAAAAACTTGCCATTCCTAACTTCTCTACCTACCTGATTATGTAAACTTCTTATGTCCCTTCATAACTGTAACCCACCTTATTATGTTTCAGAAAAACTTAGAAAAACGCCCCTAGCAGCAATAAGCACCACACCAGCACCTGTTCCAGCGACAACCCCATACAAAATTCCCCCGATGCACCTGTTCTCAAGCAAAACAGACCTGCCAAACTAAAGTACCTAACCAACCCACCAGGATAAACCCAAGGAATACTGTAAGTGGAAAAGGGAAAAGCCCAAATTGATCAGGGTGGGTGGGAAGGCAAAAAGAAGCCCCAAAGAACCTACCACACCGGCTGTCGTGTCACGACCACCAAAATGGTGCCTCATGACACGAAATGGCCAGGTATATAGCCACATAGCCCAAAACCAGCCCAGCCCCAGCCCAAAGACAGCCCAGCCAGCCCAACTCGTCCCTTACCCCCAACCCCCTCCCCCAAACATGTTCCCCCTGCAACAATTATGAAACAAACTTGCCATTCCTAGCTTTTCTACCTACCTATGTAAACTTCTTATGCCCCTTCATAACTGTAACCCACCTTATTATATCTCAGAAAAACTTAGAAAAACGCCACTCGAAAGTTGGCCCTGCTGGCTTTCGACCCCCTCTCCTTAGGCATCCTGACTCTTCAGCTACTTGCGCACACCTATCACCTTCTCCAAAACCTCCTTCAGCTACACTATGTAGAGCTCCATGCCATATCGGGATAGATGCACCCCATCCTCCCTAAAGAAATATACTGACGTATAACGCAGCTCTGGGTGCTCCATCCTCCCAAATCCTTCCTTGTCACAAAATATTCTCATGTCCCTATTGATTTTCCTGCACGCCCTGTCTATAGCCGCTGGCCGCTCTGCCCCTCTCCAAATCCTCTGAGGTATAAATTCAGACCATATTATATGGCAACATGCCCACTGCCGCCGATTCTCTAACAAATCCAGCTTCATTTGTTTCATCAACGCCAAGCCCTTACATTGCACCAAATCATTCTCTCCTAAGTGGATGACTAGGACATCGGGACACCACCACTGACCACCTTATTCAATGCCGGAAATAGCTCATGCCACCTCATGACCCTTTCCCCTGCCAATGACAACTAAAAAGCTTAGGGTCCAACTCTAGATTAAGATTCCTGCTCTTCTCCCTCTCTGACTGCTTTGCTCGCTTCACAAAAGAATGTCCTAAGATGAGGATGGACAGTCCTGCAGCGTCCATCCCCACCACCGCACCTGAAAAGACACACATGTAAAACCAGGGAACAGCAAATTAGGCCTCTTCCTCCATCCCACAACCCCACAACCTGATGTATGTCTTGTAACAGTCTGATTTCCACTTCCCCAAATGCATCAGCTCCTCCCTCTCCCAATCCTTTTGCGCTGCATCCGTCGTGGCTCCTATGCAAAAAGAGTGCATGCCAAAATGTCTTGGGTCCTCACCCATTGCTTGCAGGGCGTGCCGAAGGACCCACAGCAGCTGTGCTGCCATCACCCGTCTACTGTCGGCCCATTGAAAAACCTCCCCCATCACTGTACTCGCCCCAGACGCCAACCTTCCCCCATACCACTGGGCACACTGCCCGCTCCACCACTGGACCCATGACAACCCACTTCCCCATCCCCTCTTTGAATGCCATAACAGGACCGCCACCTCCCTGGACCGCAATTCCGCCTCCCCCCATCGCATACCCTGCTGACCCCCTCGGCCCCACTAGTTCCGACACCCGAAATGCCGAACTACATCCACGACATGACTGTGGAAAATAAAGTTATCTCCTCCCCGTTGCAGGAATTCTGTGGCAAAAACCGTATCACATATAACAACAAAAGGTGTCCAGGAGTCACAATCCAGTGTTTTTGCTCAAGACTTACCACCATGTGACTTACAAGTTAGACTGTGTATTTATTCAAGTGCAAAGAAACATTCAGCTACTCATATATTCAACATGCAACTTGGGTAGCAATTTTTCCCATCAGTTGCCGCTCTGTACCACCATTATCACATCATTTGGGTTCTCCTTACCCAGGAGTTAGTACACAAAGTCAATCACACTGTGACAGGTGTGGAGACTATGTGAGTGAGGAGACCGATGTCATTTGTGTTTATGATGGTATCAAATATGGTGTTGAAAGAATTATTTTACACCTGAGGGGAAGCAGTGCAGTGAAGATAAAGTGAAAGTGAGTAAAATTGGGTGAAACTGAGTAGAAAAAGTGATTTATTAGTTTCTCTCAGACCCCAAGGTTAAAAACAAGTGAAAAAAGTAGATTTGACAGAATAGTAGTATCACCCCACCCAGCATATCCTCTGCAATGAGTTGGCGCTGTTGCGCCTTAGTGCCCCTTTTCCACGTCCATCCTTCCAATAGACGTGCGCCCAGTGCACCCGCTTACGGTGCGTAGCTCCAACACATCTTCCCCTTGAAAGCTATGTCCGACAGTTTCCCCTCAATCGTCACTTTCGACATGCCCTTGTCTATACTTGCCAGAATAAAGTGCACCACCTGTTCGCCCCGCACCCGGTGGCTGTCATGCCGCCCCGTGCCACTGTCCAGAAACTCCTGCCAAGCCCGTTCATACACGTTCCATGCGGAAACAGCAACAGATCCTCTTACCAGCTTTAGGACCCTTTTTCCCCTTCCGACCACTGCCCCGCCGGCACTGGCGTCTTGTATTCGTCCGCCTCCGTGGCTAACCCATGGAACCTCTGCCACTGTGAACGAGACAAAGCATCCACAATGTCATTATGTACCCCGGCACATGACGGGCTTGAAACAAAACGTTGTGTTCCAAACATTGCAGTACAAAAACCTTCAACAACTTAAGAACCTGTGCATCCCTGGCAGACAGTCTATTAACAACATGTACCACCGACATGTTGTCCACCTTGAATACCACCTTTTTGTGCGCTAGCTCCCGCGCCCACACCGTCACTGCCACTACCCGTGGGAACAGTTCCAAGAATGCGATGCTCCTCCCCCGGTTCTGCCAGTGTGGGGGCCAGACCTCCACGCACCACCTCCCCTGCCAGTACAGACCGAAACCGCCTACCCCCGCCGCATCCGAGGAGATGGTCACGTCCCATTCCCACTCGTCCAGGGGGGCCATAGGGATACCGTTGAAACGCTCCAAGAAGGCTCCCCACATGCGCAAGTCCTCCTTCGTACCCGCCGACAAGCGCAGATGATGGTGTGGCAATGTCAAACCGGACAGGGATAGCCCCAAGCGCCTACAGAAAGTGCGTCCCACCCGCACCACACGGCACGGAAAGTTCAATATCCCCAATGGAACCTGCACCTCACGCACCGTCACCTTCTGTTTCGCCAACATGGCATCCACCAACAACAGCATATGCACTTTCTTGTCCCCAGTAAGCGCGCTTCCATGGCCACCGAGTCCAGCTCTATTCCCAGAAATGACAGCACTGTGCTCGGACCTTGCGTCTTCCCTGGCGCCAGGGGCACACCCATATAGCCCATGAGCTCTGTAAAACTGTCCAGCTGTTGCTGGCAGTCCGCCAAACCGGGCAGTCCCACCAGGAAAATGTCATCCAGGTAGTGAGTCACCATCTCTTTGCCCGTGTGCAACGAAAAAACCCACAGTAGAAAGGTATTGAACCTTTTGAACAACGCGCCCGAGATTGAACACCCCATGGGCAAAGCCTTGTCAACAAAAATGGGCCAGTCGAACTGCATCCCGAGCAGTTGATGATCCTCTGGGTGCACCGGTAACAGCCGAAAGGCTGACTTGATGTCACATTTTGCCATGAGTGACCCTTTCTACAACATCGCTACCAAACGTGGCGCCACATCCACTGAGGAGTAAGAAACTGATGACAACTCGGCCACTATGAAATCGTTGACAGATGTCCCCTCCGGCCATGACAGATGTTGCATCAGTCAATACTGACCGGGGTCTTTCTTTGGCACAACTCCTATGGGGGATATGATCAGGTTCTGAATCGGCGCCTCACCGAAGGGGTCTACCATCTGCCCCTCCTTGGCCAGTTTGTCCCGCACCACCACCCTATGCATAGAAGCAGATTTGAGATTTGAGGCCCACATGGCAATTCTCGGACCCTCGTACGCCAGCCGGAAACCCTCCCGAAACCCCTGCGGTAGTAGGCCAACGTCTTCGGTCCGTGGGTAAGACGCTAAGAAGGTTTCCATCCTCTCCTGCCTAACTGGTGTATGAGCCTTTCCCCAAAGGACCCTGTCCTCCCCTGCCGACCCTACTCCCTGCTTGCTGCCCCGGCATTGCAGACTGCTGACTATGACCCCCGCCGGGTGGCGCTTCCCCCCGCACTTGGAGCATTAGTGCCGGAACTTGCAATACTGCCTAGTAAAAGCGCCCTTTTTGTAGTCCCTGCACGCCCCCACCACGGTACCGACAGTGTTCTCTCCCTGTCTCACCACACCACGGGTGGGGCGAGCTGAAAAGGGGCGAGGCGCAAGCGGCAAACCGCTGGCTGTGTAAATAGTTTTGCCGAACTTCGCCCCCCCCATTGTCTGCTGATATAAATCCAAATCGAATTCTGCCCATTTTGCCTCTGGGTCCCAGACCAAACGCGCTCTGAACTCCTCGTCGTAATGCGACCACTCGTAACCCCCGTACGTGGGCTGCGCCCGCTGGATCACGTCCATGTACTTGAAAAGCGTGACCGACCTGTCCGGGTACTTGTCGTAATGCACACTGGCAAGGATCAAGAAACCTGCCAACCAATTTTCAATCTTCAATGAGACCCTAGGTTGCCTGGCAAACTCCAGTTCCTCCTCTTTCAACCCCTCTTTTGCCGTGAGATCACGATGTAACAACTTTAAAATATCCATGTACTCCCCTTTCCATATCTTTTCCTTGGTCGCCAACGACAGGGGAGCCCCCAAGGGCTTCGCAATGCCCATGTATGGCAGCTTGCGTGCCGGAACATCGTGACTCTCCTTTCCCTTCTTACCCTCCTTGGGGGTTGCCCCATCCGCCTTCGTACCCTGGTCCCCACTCCCGTCCAAACCCGCTTCTCCCAGCCCCACCCCTGCGTCCTTTACATACCGGCTTTTATTCAAGCACCCCTCCGTCTTTGTACCCGGGTCCCTGCTCCCGTCCGAAACCGCGGCTGTCCTTCACATACGTTCCTTTACTCTAACGCACCCCCACTCCTCTCCTCCTAGCATCTGAGCCCACCGACTCGCACCCTGCTCCATGTCGCGCCTAACCTGGCGTCAAGGTCGGCGTCTGCACCGGATCCCGCCGCCTAACCAGTTGAGCAGGAGGGGCGCACTCTGTCCGCCTTGGGTCTTCGGTGCTCACCCTGAAAGAAACTATGACACACATTACTCTGCTCCCCCATCCCGCTTTACCCCCGCCTTGTCTCCAATATCTCCCTGTCCTCTTCGCTCTCCTTGCTCTCCTCGCGACCGCCTCACGTCGCCCGCATGAGGCAGAGCCGGCCCATCCCCTCAGTGGAGTGGAGCAGCATGCTGCTCTCCAGAGCCCTTCGCCAAGCAATCCTGTCAAAGGAAAAAAGTAGAGTCCAACATGCCAGGGTTAAAACCATCCCCCACTCCGCTGCACACCCAAGCGTCTCCCCGAAATCCCCCAAACGCCCCCTGCCCGCGACGAGTGGCACCCCCGTCATGACCATGTCGACCTCCAGTTCTCTGCCAGGCGGCCCCCACCCCCAGTCCCCCACCCCACTGTACTCTCCTCCTCGTCGCTCCAAAACAAAGCCTCCAGTTACCACGGACCTCGCTACTCCCTAGCGTCCCCCCCAATTCCCCCACATCCCTCCCGATGCCCGACTCGCCTGCTCGCTCCCCTCAGGCCCAGCCAGCGCTCCCCCCAGCCCGCGGCCGCCCTCCTGTGCAACCCCCGCGTCTAAACTTGGCATGGATCCCCAATGCGGAAACTCCTGCCCCCCCCTCCCCCGAGGCCTCTCCCACCCAGTGAAAGAAGCGTAGTTAAACCACAAAAAGAAGCCCCAAAGAACCTCCCACACTGGCTGTTGTGTCACGACCACCAACAACTTTGCTTTGTGACACGAAATGGCCGGTTATATAGCCAGATAGCCCAAAACCAGCCCATCCCCAGCCCAACCAGCCCAAAGACATCCCAGCCAGCCCATCTCGTCCCCTAGGTCCAACAGCCCCTCCTCCGGCCCAACCCGGTCCTGGCACGGGGCGCATGCCAGGTGTTGACGGGCGCATTCCAATCATCACCAAGCACTCCAGCACTCATCCTGGCTGAGCAGTAGGGATTATGTTGCTAAGGAAAAGGAATGGTAACACTTAAGTTGTAACACAAGACTATGAAGTGGTGTGTGAAAATATATGTTATTACACACCAAAGGAGCTAGTGACACTTTATTTAATGGAACGCTACAATACTTCTAATAGGAAATTCCACTATCATTTTTCATGCATAATCTGCTCATACACACATATATAACTATTGCATTATTCATCATAATACTTGCATGTCACACTGCATACTTCCTGAGCATTCATTTACCTCAGTTCAAATATAAGTTTATCATATCAGTTTTATACCTGCTCACCAAGCTAAAGCTTATAACATTTTTTGAAAATATTCACCTAGGCGAAACATATTGCATTTATCAAAGCTTGTTTAGATGATGTGGACACTTGTTCAAATTGCATGCTTTTGGAAAAAGTGTGAATTTTGCCATTTTTTTATTTTTTATTTTTATTTTTTGGTTCAAATCGCAAAGTCCTGTAAGGTTTGAGAAGTTGCACCGCATCTTTGATCAATCCACTTTTAAGAGGTGCCTTATACCTTGGCTTCAGGTGAGCTTTACCACTACTGTTACTATGTTTTTTGCTACCATTGTTTTACAGAGTTTATTAGAATCCTTTAACATAAACGAGGCCTGTGCAATTAGTGAACTCTCGTTAGTTGAACACTTACATGAACCAAATAATTCGAGCTAGACAAATGTTCGTAATTTTCTTGGCCAGATATTTGTGTATAAAAGATGTGAATTTGCTTACTTTTTCCACACCTATATTAGAGGACTATGTATCTGTGCAACGCCTTTTCCTGTCTTGATTTCCCTCAAGCCGTTGTGATCTGTATTGTATGGCCATATCCAAGACGACTGCTTGCTGAAGAGAATTAAGTACTTTTTTTGTGTCTCTGTCTTCGTACTAGTATTTCAAAAGGACTCTTTCTCATAACTTTCTGAAGGCTAAAGGTAAATGTGATGTTCTTTCCAAGGTGGCTGCTCCCTTAGGGATCTGTGATTCTTGTGTTGTTTTTATGGCGTATTGCATTGTGTTTCATCATCGAGATTTCCGATCAGGGGGAATTATTTGGAGTCCTGCGTCATTATGGCACTCACCCACAAGTAATTCTACAATTCCACAGTGGCCCCGCCCTTTGAGGCCTCTGTCACCCATGCCACTCACTGCATCCCCCCTTCTGTATGTCTCATGCTCACTGGTGAGGCTGCCGGCATATATATGGACAATACTTGTCACCTGTTCCCCTGCTCTGCAGGGCTGGGTGGATGTGAACTGAGACTCATAGTACTCCAGGCTGTTGCTCGGCCATGGTATTGGACTGCCCTAAAATAACTCTCAAAGAAGATAAGATAGAGTACATCCAACCCCAGGCCATATAGGACTAAATCATGTGGGGTAAAGTGCACGAATATTTAGCTTTCTGCAAGGCCCAACTTCCCAAGAACATCCTAAACTGCAACTAAACTCCCACCCAACTCCTGTGAGGGGGATAAAAGGACTTGCACAGCAGGATTGCCACTGTTTACAGAACAAACGCACAACCCCAAAAAGGGGACTTCCAAGAAAAGAGGAGTGAGCATGATTGATAGTCCAAAGAATGTTGTTTAAAACCAAATCTCAAAGCCCTGGGCCTGGTCCCTCTTGATGGAGCGTGGCATCCAGCTCCCCATAAACGTAACCTCCCCTGAGTTTTTAATAATAGTAATAATAATAATAGGAAGAATAATAATAACAATATTAATAATCTATGTGAATTAATTTAAGAGGAGGTAGGACATTGACTGCTACCCCGCCAGGCTCAACCCTTGCAGCCACTAATGCAGAAGGAAACGTCGTACTGGAAAATAGTCCAAAATCAGCACCACCACAGACGCCTGATGCCCTGTGCCACAATGACCAACAGAACAGAATTAGTAAGCAACAAAACAGAAGCCAATACTGCAAATTCTAATTCATGAAGAAAATTAATTACTGCGCGCAAAGAATTAAACTAAGTGCGAGTTTGGACCAATTGTCAGGCTTGAATCATATTTATTATTTATAAAGATTTTTCAACATATTCGTTGGTTAAGCTTCTCCAAACATTTCACAACAGTTATCAGAAACGAACAGTACGAAAATACAAATTTCATAAAAATGACATTGACATAAAAAAGTGCACATTAGTGAAGGAACAAAACAAACATCCGTGGCTGATCAACTTTCACATTCAAGTCTCACTCTCTCACACATACCATACATACAGGAATCAATATTTACAATTTCAAATGTCACGAATTAATTGTTTTACAAACACCAAAGAGACCTATTTGGTAAATTTACAATATTTGTCATATCAAAATGAGCTATTTTGGATGATGACATTCTTATGGTGTGCATAGGCGGTCTACACGTTTCGAACCCTTGCTAAGTTGAGGGGTTCTCATCAGGACCTCATAACTGTAAAAAGAGAAATGAGATCGGGGTCACTAAATGTAGAACCATGTTTGAGGGAACAAGCTGCCACCTGCAATACCAGCCTCTTACCTGTGGTATGAGTGTGCAGCACTGAGAAAAAAACTAGGAACCGGGTGGAGATAAACTGGAAAGAAAATCCACAAATACGTCCAGTCACTAAACCTGTAATCACTCGAGACTGTTCACAATGTAACTACCAGGTAAAGAATAAAGCACTGAATTGCACTTACATGATGTCTTTCGGTGTGTTTATTTGCTTGTCTGAAAAGGAGAGGGAGAGGAACGGGTCAGTTTTCAGTGTGTGGAGAGGGGTAGAAGAAGCGGATGGACGAGTGAGTTGTGACTTACTTATTTAAATCCAAGGAGGAGGCGAAACTGTAAGGCAGCAAAGACTGAATCCAGGACCTGTGGGGATAGGGAACGGGTATCAGCGTGTGCGTTCACGGAAGGTTCCTGACAGAGCTGCTTGTTTATTCAACGTTCAGGCTTACCTTTCGCTTAACAGAGTCTTGCCTCGGTTGGAGTCTGATCGGTATCTGCAACTACACAAATGTCAAGCCGGCGTTCCGAGAACGCCTTAGAGCGCGATCTTGCTTCCGGTGGTGCGGTGCTAATGGGAACTGTAGTTCAGAGTTCGCTGTTTGTTGATAATATCTGTGGAAGGGAGCATTCCTAGAACCGCTGATGCGTAATACCGAATTATAGTATAAAGACTTAATTCAGTCGATACAATTCCGACATTTCATTAAGGCCTTCAACAACCGTGTTGAATTTTAGAATAAGCATTGCTTCTCGCTGAAGCAATTTTTTGTCCAGATCGCCACCTCTTTGGTCTCTATCGACCTTCAGTATCACTGTCCATTTTAGTTCTAATTCTTTGTGATTCATGGTTTGCTAGTGATTTACTAATGGCGCTGTAAGGGCCTTCATCCTTATCCGTGACTTGTGCTGGGTTATACGTGTTCACACTTCCTGATTGGTTTTGCCTATGTATAGGAGATCACATGGGCACTTGATCCCATAAATCACATTCCGTGATTTACAGTTGGTAAACGAATTGTGTCTCCAATATCTGTTTTTATATTGGAAGACAGAACCTTCTTCTGTGGAAGAACAACATAGACATGTTCCGCACTTCTTCTGTCCCACAACTGGAGGGAGGCCGACATAGGTTCTAACCGACAGCACTTCTTTCTGGGGCATTGCTGCTCTAACAAAATGGTTGCCGATAGTTCGATTTTTTCGGAATGCAAATAATGGCTTCACATTAAGTGCCGTGTGTATACTTTTTATCAGATGCCAATTGCTTGATACCACCTTTTTGAGCAGGTTGGAGTTGGGGCAGTATGTTGAGACAAACACTATCCTATCTGTTTCCTTATTTGTTTTCCGTTCTAGCAGGCTTTCGCGTGGTGTCCACCATGCACGTTTCATTGATCTTTTTAAGAGTTTTTTTGGATAGCCACGTTCTAGAAGGTTATTTGTCAATTTGTTAGCATTATCAAAGAATTCGTCTTTAAAATGGCAGTTACCGCAAATCCGTAGATATTGCCCATAGGGTAGATTGTCTTTCATGCTCCTTGGATGGTTACTTTTAAAATGTAGAGATTTGTTGCGATCTGTCTCCTTTTTGTATAAAGTAGTAACCAATCCTCCTTCAGCAGGGTACACTACCACATCTAAAAAGGGCATTCTGCATTTCGAGAAATTCAAACTGAATTGGATCTCATTTGTCCGATGGTTGAGCCACAGATGGAATTCTTTTAATTGGTCCTCCTGTCCTGTCCAAACAAAGAAGACATCATCTATATACCTGCTCCATTATTCAATATATTTGAGAAAAGGGTTGTTTTTATAGATGAAGGTCTCCTCATATGTTGCCATGAATAATACAGCTAACTCCGGGGCAAATGGGCAACCCATTGCTACTCCGCTTGTTTGGTAGTAAAAGTCTCTGTCGAAGTTAAAATAGTTCCTTCTAAGAGCGAAGCTGGCCAGCTTAAGAATAAACTCAGTCGGTACTCTGTGGGGTCGTATTCTTGTGTTCAGGTAATATTCAAGGACATATAGTCCATCTTCTTGAGGTATTTGAGTGTACAAAGACACTACGTCCATTGTTACTAAAAAATGGCTGTGTTCCTCAAATTTCATTTCACTGACTTTATTTATGAAATCCAAGGTGTCCTTTAAGAAGGATTTCACGTCTGCCATAAAGGGTTTCAAAAAATAATCAACGAACTTTGATGCTGGTTCCATGACAGATTTACAACCTGAGACGATTGGTCTCCCAGGAGGTTGGGTTTCACTTTTATGAACTTTGGGCAGTATATAAAAGAGTGGAATACGCGGATTTTTCATTTTCAAATATTCGGACTCTTTTTTGCCCAAAAAACCTTCCTCATATCCTTCATTGACAATTGTATAGAGGATGTTCTTTAATTCAGTAGTGGGATCTTGATTTATTTTTCTGTAACAGCGTATATCGTCCAACTGACGTTTAACTTCTGAAACATAAAGTTATCTATCCCATAGGACAATGGCTCCACCCTTGTCGGCTTGTTTGTAGACGACCGACGTGTCATTTCTTAGGTCTTGAAGAGCAAGGGACTCCTTCTTTGTTAGATTGAATTTGGTCCATTTTTTCTTCTTTTCCATATCTGATATTGCTGAAAGGAGTGTCCTTTCGAAAGTAATGATTTCCTTTGGGATTTTATTATTTGGAGGAACGAATGTTGATTTATTTTTTAGACCTGTATTCTCAAATGATGGTTCGAAGATATTTTCAGCGAAAAAAATGCCTTGAGCCGGACTTTCCTGCAAAACTCTAAAGTTTCCATTTTGAGTTTAACAAAGTCTGTGAATTGTAATGGCACAAAAGAAAGGCCCTTTTCCAAAATACTTGTTTCGTCTTTAGTTAAGATTTTTTTAGAAAGGTTAAAAATGGAAGACTTTTTTAGTTCTTGTAGTTCTGTCTCCTGGTGGACATTTCCCATGGTTGACAGTTGAAGCGTACTTTGCCCCTGGGTTTTGTCTGACCTCTCCCTAAAAAAGGCGTTTGATGGTTTTGTTGTGAGCCTCTTCTGTTGTTAAATCTCCGAGGTTCAGGGGTTTCCTTTTCACTACTACTGCCCGAGGAAGATGTTTCAGAAAACGTAATATAATTGTTCGAAGATCTACCTTGGTATTCTTGGAGGTGTCCGTGTGCCTCGGGTCTAGAGTAGAAGTCTGTTTGTAGATATGGATAGACCTTATCTATGTTGAAATTACGCTTATCTTTCTCAAATTGGGTACTTTTCTGATTAATGGTGTAGTCTCTGAATTCACCTATGTCCTTTTCAACTTTTTCCAAAAGAGACTTTGAATCTGTTATCAATTGATTGGTGGAGATTGCTTTTTCCAATTTTGATATTTCCTCCAATTGAATTTTGGAAAGCCTTTGGGCAGTTTCGACTGTGAGAACCATCAAGTCCCGACTGCACTTCGTTTCGATGTAGCTATATCCTTTTTTATAAATTGGGTCCTCTGTAAAGATCACTAGGACATTTTTTATTTGGAGTCCTGCAGGTATAGTTTCCGCTCGAAGGTGCTGCAATAAGAAATGGCCATGTAGATCGGTGCGGATTTGTTTTTTCTTTAGTCTCACCAGATTATCGGTTTCGTTCTGATTTTGGGCAGTGACACTTAGTGTAGCTGAGGCAAAAAGAGGCGGGTCAGCAAGTACATTTTTAATATGTTCTTCGCTGTAAGCGAAAGTTTCTGTGTCTGACATAACAAAACAATTGCATCTACAATTCAACAAGAATCAAACAGAAAAACAAAATCTCTCCGGGTCCCAACTAAACCCGTAGCAGGACCTGAACCTGAACTACATAATTTCCACAAATACAAACAGCAAGTTACCAACTCGGGCAACCACACAGGCGGCCGCCTGCGAAATCAGTGAGAAAACAACACTGGGTGTGGGCTTCCCACAGTAAGGCCAAGCCTCTCTATCAGTAAGCAACAAAACAGAAGCCAATACTGCAAATTCTAATTCATGAAGAAAATTAATTACTGCGCGCAAAGAATTAAACTAAGTGCGAGTTTGGACCAATTGTCAGGCATGAATCATATTTATTATTTATAAAGATTTTTCAACATATTTGTTGGTTAAGGTTCACCAAACATTTCACAACAGTTATCAGAAACGAACAGTACGAAAATACAAATTTCATAAAAATGACATTGACATAAAAAAGTGCACATTAGTAAAGGAACAAAACAAACATCCGTGGTTGATCAACTTTCACATTCAAGTCTCACTCTCTCACACATACCATACATACAGGAATCAATATTTACAATTTCAAATGTCACAAATTCATTGTTTCACAAACACCAAAGAGACCTATTTGGTAAATTTACAATATTTGTCAGATCAAAATGAGCTATTTGGATGATGACATTCTTATGGTGTGCATAGGCGGTCCACGCGTTTCGAACCCTTGCTAAGTTGAGGGGTTCTCATCAGGACCTCATAACTGTGAAAAAGAGAAATGAGATCGGGGTCACTAAATGTAGAACCATGTTTGAGGGAACAAGCTGCCACCTGCAATACCAGCCTCTTACCTGTGGTATGAGTGTGCACCACTGAGAAAAAATTAGGAACCGGGCGGAGACAAACTGGAAAGAAAATCCACAAATACGTCCAGTCACTAAACCTGTAGTCACTCGAGACTGTTCACAATGTAACTACCAGGTAAATAATAAAGCACTGAATTGCACTTACATGATGTCTTTCTTTGTGTTTATTTGCTTGTCTGAAAATGAAAGGGAGAGGAACGGGTACGTTTTCAGTGTGTGGAGGGGGGTAGAAGAAGCGGATGGACGAGTGAGTCGTGACTTACTTATTTAAATCCAAGGAGGAGGCAAAACTGTATGGCAGCAAGGACTGAATCAAGGACCTGTGGGGATAGGGAATGGGTATCAGCGTGTGCAGTCACGGAAGGTTCCTGACAGAGCTGCTTGTTTATTCAACGGTCAGGCTTACCTTTCGCTCAACAGCATCTTGCCTCGGTTGGAGTCTGATCGGTATCTGCAACTGCACGAATGTCGAGCCGGCGTTCCGAGAACGCCTTAGAGCGCGATCTTGCTTCCGGTGGTGCGGTGCTTATGGGAACTGTAGTTCAGAGTTCGCTGTTTGTTGATAATATCTGTGGAAGGGAGCATTCCCAGATCCGCTGATGCCTAATACCGAATCATAGTATAAAGACTTAATTCAGTCGATACAATTCCAACATTTCATTAAGGCCTTTAACAAGCGTGTTGAATTTTAGAATAACCATTGCTTCTCGCTGAAGCAATTTTTTGTCCAGATCGCCACCTCTTTGGTCTCTATCGACCTTCAGTATTACTGTCCATTTTAGTTCTAATTCTTTGTGATTCATGGTTTGCCAGTGATTTACTAATGGCGCTGTAAGGGCCTTTATTCTTATCCGTGACTTGTGCTGAGTTATACGTGTTCTCACTTCCTGATTGGTTTTGCCTATGTATAGGAGATCACATGGGCACTTGATCCCATAAATCACATTCCGTGATTTACAGTTGGTAAACGAATTGTGTCTCCAATATCTGTTTTTATATTGGAAGACAGAACCTTCTTCTGTGGAAGAACAACATAGACATGTTCCGCACTTCTTGTGTCCCACAACTGGAGGGAGGCCGACATAGGTTCTAACCGACAGCACTTCTTTCTGGGGCATTGCTGCTCTGACCAAATGGTTGCCGATAGTTCGTTTTTTTCGGAATGTAAATAATGGCTTCACATTAAGTGCCGTGTGTAGATTTTTTATCAGATGCCAATTGCTTGCTACCACCTTTTTGAGCAGGTTGGAGTTGGGACAGTATGTTGAGACAAACACTATCCTATCTGTTTCCTTTTTTGTTTTCTGTTCTAGCAGGCTTTCGGGTGGTGTCCATCATGCATGTTTCATTGATATTTTTAAGAGCTTTTTTGGATAGCCACGTTCTAGAAGGTTATTTGTCAATTTAGTAGCATTATCAAAGAATTCGTCTTTAAAATGGTAGTTACGGCGAACCCGCAGATATTGCCCATAGGGTAGATTGTCTTTCATGCTCCTTGGATGGTTACTTTTAAAATGTAGAGATTTGTTGCGATCTGTCTCCTTTTTGTATAAAGTAGTAACCAATCCTCCTTCAGCAGGGTACACTACCACATCTAAAAAGGGCATTCTGCATTTCGAGAAATTCAAACTGAATTGGATATCATTTGTCCGATGGTTGAGCCACAGATGGAATTCTTTTAATTGGTCCTCCTGTCCTGTCCAAACAAAGAAGACATCATCTATATACCTGCTCCAATATTCAATATATTTGAGAAAAGGGTTGTTTTTATAGATGACGGTCTCCTCATATGTTGCCATTAATAATACAGCTAACTCCGGGGCAAATGGGCAACCCATTGCTACTCCGCTTGTTTGGTAGTAAAAGTCTCAGTCGAAGTTAAAATAGTTCCGCCTAAGAGCGAAGCTGGCCAGCTTAAGAATGAACTCATTGGGTACTCGGTGGGGTCGTATTCTTGTGTTCAGGTAATATTCAAGGACATGTAGTCCATCTTCTTGAGGTATTTGAGTGTACAAAGACACTACGTCCATTGTTACTAAAAAATGGCTGTGTTCCTCAAATTTCATTCTTAGTTTAATTCTTTGCGCGCAGTAATTAATTTTCTTCATGAATTAGAATTTGCAGTATTGGCTTCTGTTTTGTTGCTTACTGAGGCTTGGCCTTACTGTGGGAAGCCCACACCCAGTGTTGTTTTCTCACTGATTTCGCAGGCGGCCGCCTATGTGGTTGCCCGAGTTGGTAACTTGCTGTTTGTATTTGTGGAAATTGTGTAGTTCAGGTTCAGGTCCTGCTACGGGTTTAGTTGGCCCGGAGAGATTTTGTTTTTCTGTTTGTTTCTTGTTGAATTGTAGGTGTAATTGTTTTGTTATGTCAGACACAGAAACTTTCGCTTACAGCGAAGAACATATTAAAAATGTACTTTCTGCCCCGCCTCTTTTTGCTTCAGCTACACTAAGTGTCACTGCCCAAAATCAGAACGAAACCGATAATCTGGTGAGACTAAAGAAAAAACAAATCCGCACCAATCTACATGGCCATTTCTTATTGCAGCACCTTCGAGCGGGAACTATACCTGCAGGACTTCAAATAAAAAATGTCCCAGTGATCTTTACAGAGGACCCAATTTATAAAAAAGGATATAGCTACATCGAAACGAAGTGCAGTCGGGACTTGATGCTTCTCACAGTCGAAACTGTCTGAGGGTGAGTAGCAGAGGCCCTTTCGAGCCCCTTAGGGTGTGGCCACACTCAACTGTGGTTAGGAGAATCGTTTCAATAACGCACTGGTAAAGAAGAAACAATAACGTGAAATGACGACTTTTCTAGTTGGAGTGGCACGTTTATTATTACACACACACATATATCAATGAGGCATATTGCTAAAGAACACTCTGAGAAAACCTGGCTTCACTATGCCAGAACTATGTAAGATATCAATTGCTTATAAAATGCTACAACGTGAGCAAAAGTGACTATCTACTAAAATATAACTTTCAGTGTGAAATGGAGGCTTCAAGCAGGCATTAAATCCAGTTCAAGAAAATACTTTGACCACACACCACTCTCCTGAGGAGAAACATTATTGCAGGTTTAAGTACTCTAGTAAGAATAAAATATCAGAGGCTAAGATTAAAAATACAGTACTAATGTGAGCGCGTTCCTGCGTTGGCCTATTCATTTAATTGCAGAGCTATGTTTATATATACCTAACTAGGTGACAAAGAAAAGAAACAGATATTGAAATATTCAAAACGTGTAAAAATTTATTTTTTTTCCTCTTTCTTTTTTTTAAATTTCAATTCATATGAGTTCTGTTATAAATCAGAAATCATAAAACATTTATCAATTCATATCAAAAATTTCAAAACAAATACAATCGAATCATAAATATCTACAAAAGAAGAATCTATGTACAACACACAACATTATTTGATAGTGGCCCTTGGTGACACTCATGTCTCAACACACTCACGTGCTAACATTCATACTACACTCAAACTCCAAACTGAAATGGTGAAAGGAACTGGATTGCAAGATGATATTGCTGAAAGAAGGTAGGGCCAAGATGTGACATAAGGCTCCCTTCGCAGGTCTACGCGCGTTTCGGCAGTTTACACCGCCTTCATCAGGACCAATTTCATCATAACTGTGCTGATACCAAGGGACCAATAATATCGCACAACACTACAGTCATCAGAGAGGCGTCTTCAATGCATTTCAGAGGGTAAGACGTCCTATGTCTTCAATAAATAACTTTATTGTAAAGCTTGAGAAACTTGAGAAACTCTATTAAAATTTATTTTGTAGCAAGTTTGCAGCTTCTTCTTAGTAGGTTGTAGTCAAAGGGAGGTATTAGGGCTTCGGCGAACAGATGGCAGATTTTACATCTTAATTTTAATATGCGAGGGTGGTCCTTTCGTGTTTGTTGAGGTTATTCCATGGTCATTACCCTTATGGACACCGCCGTTTGGAGTTATATGTTCACACCGCACGATTCCTCCTCCGGCGGAGGAGGCTTCGTGCGGTGTGAACATATAACTCCAAACGGCGGTGTCCATAAGGGTAATGACCATGGAATAACCTCAACAAACACGAAAGGACCACCCTCGCATATTAAAATTAAGATGTAAAATCTGCCATCTGTTCGCCGAAGCCCTAATACCTCCCTTTGACTACAACCTACTAAGAAGAAGCTGCAAACTTGCTACAAAATAAATTTTAATAGAGTTTCTCAAGTTTCTCAAGCTTTACAATAAAGTTATTTATTGAAGACATAGGACGTCTTACCCTCTGAAATGCATTGAAGACGCCTCTCTGATGACTGTAGTGTTGTGCGATATTATTGGTCCCTTGGTATCAGCACAGTTATGATGAAATTGGTCCTGATGAAGGCGGTGTAAACTGCCGAAACGCGCGTAGACCTGCGAAGGGAGCCTTATGTCACATCTTGGCCCTACCTTCTTTCAGCAATATCATCTTGCAATCCAGTTCCTTTCACCATTTCAGTTTGGAGTTTGAGTGTAGTATGAATGTTAGCACGTGAGTGTGTTGAGACATGAGTGTCACCAAGGGCCACTATCAAATAATGTTGTGTGTTGTACATAGATTCTTCTTTTGTAGATATTTATGATTCGATTGTATTTGTTTTGAAATTTTTGATATGAATTGATAAATGTTTTATGATTTCTGATTTATAACAGAACTCATATGAATTGAAATTTAAAAAAAAGAAAGAGGAAAAAAAATAAATTTTTACACGTTTTGAATATTTCAATATCTGTTTCTTTTCTTTGTCACCTAGTTAGGTATATATAAACATAGCTCTGCAATTAAATGAATAGGCCAACGCAGGAACGCGCTCACATTAGTACTGTTGTTTGTTCCCCTCTGTTCCTGGGCCACAACTTATCTGCTTGAGGGGGTCCCTTACTACATGTTGTTAAGATTAAAAAGACACCATTGAATTTTAGCTGGGTTATACAGAGTACATGTCTATCAGGCCTAGTGCCTTGAAGCACCTATCTAGGGAGTAGAACCCTAGAGGATCTTACACTAAAATGATACCTATAATGCAAGGAATTGGGTATGGATGAAAAAGCACCTGGCTAGCTAAAATTATTAAGAAGATTGAAAAGCTATCTTATTCAGGAAGGCATCACCTGGTAGAGTAGGTTCCGAAAGTCCCAAATCAGATACGGTCGACCGGAGAACCGCCCAAAAAGTCAGCTTGGAAAGTTCTGCCTTCTAATTGTGATGGTGGATCTTTTATACCTAAAATCACAGAAATAACACTGTCCTGGCGTATTTTCTGATGCAGGTGGCTTGACCGCATTGTCCTAGGACAGTGGGGGTGGTCAGGTGTCCTAACGGTTGGTTGGCCATGCTTGACCGCAGAACATAAACAAATACTTCTTGTCCTGTACATATTTCTAAAAATATATGTGAGAGCGGAACTTACGATAGGTACTGCTATTGCGAGAGGTTGCGGCTTTTACTTCGTGCAAGCAATGTTTCAAAATATGGTTTCAGTGAAAAGTCTCGATGTGTCAACCTCCCAAGATGTGTCAATCTACACCAGCTGGGTCTTGTGTACGTGTGAGAGGGCGTTGGTCTTAAGGCTGTGGAAAATTACTGTACTTCACGTCAGGCCACTTTACCACGTTGTTTTTCAATGCACCAGAAATGCAGGTTTAACATCAGTGTGGGCCTAGTGCATTTTGTTACCCTTAGACATGTCTTTTTGGCCTTTGCCTTGGGTCTATAACCCCAGGATTCAGGGAGTTTGTGGGATTTTAGTTTGCTGATCATGCATAGCAAAATTGAGGGTTTTAGGCACATTTTCAGGTTCTCTCTGGTAGGGCATTATGTGACACTTTCGCTATCAAGACAGATAAGAGGTGCTCTTTTTGGTGATCAGATGGTAGAGCGTGATTTTAACCCTTCATCATCTCCCCCGTCTTGTTAATTTATGAACACGCTCCTAACTGAGTATTTCGGTGACCCTTCAGCCAGGGGGGGTATCCAGGGTATGTCATTAACATCACACTTAAAGCTGCCTTGGAACTGCTCTTTTTTCTTTGCTCTAGCTCCATCTGGCCTAGCAATTATGTCGGCATATTCGGCACCTGATTCTTTAAGTAGACGTTCGTATTGGGCTGCTGTAGGGCTGGTGCTCATGGTGTCCCTACCAGGGGGGAGTGGGGGAGCCGTTGGCACGCCATAGTGGGGGCCAGGTGCAGCTATCTGGCTCATCTCTAATTGCACTCCAGTCCCATCCCCGGGGAGTCGATCCATGTCTTCATACTTGGCTATCTGGAAGATCCCTGTGCTAGCATAATTCATCCCTACTGCCTAGGTACTTAATCTTTTAATGCAATGGCTCCCTAACTGAAAGGCGCAACACAGTATTAATAAAATCCCAACAAGGGGTATAATCAATTTCAGAATTGCTGTTAGCCATGAAGGCATCCAGTCAAGAGTGAACCAGTCTGTTGGAATAATGTCCGCAGGGGCACCTCCTTCGTCGGTCATTTCTTTTCCCAAGTTAGTCAACTCCTCAATGGCCCTTGATATGGATCCGTTATCTTCATTGTTTCCCGGTATGAACGTGCAGCAGGATTTTCCGATTTGATGACACAGACCACCATCTTTGGCCGTCAGCATGTCGAGGAAGTAGCGATGTTCCAGAACCATTAGTCTTAGTGGGCGCAGTTCTTCCCTTACTGCATTTAGGCCGTCTCTGGTGCTGTTGATGGCTTTCATGACCTCATAGCGTGTTACTTCCAGAAAAACGGGCATTAGCCTGAGTTTGAAACATTGGGAATGCCCCTCCGAAGAAAAGCTGCGCCTCGTTGAAGAGGCGGAATTCTTCTGGGACCTTACCATGGGCTTCTGCTGCGAAATACTCTGCTGCTCGCCGGTGTCGGTGGAGGAATGTCACGTCACCTGTCATTGGATGTGACAGTATGTGGGAAGCATTTGATGCCGGCACAACCAGATGTACTTCATGTAGAGTGACCAAAGTACACAGTCCGAGCCACTGAGGAGGTAGTTGGAGATAGAGGTGTTCTCCGCAAGCCCAATAGTAGTTCATCAGGGTGGAGGTGCCGAACTGCATATCGAAATTTAAGACAGTTGTGTTGCAGCCTGTGTTACGCTCAACAGAGACGGAGCTATTACCTATGAAACAAAGAGATGGGTTTTTTAGTTTGAATCCTTTTTTATGTTCAGACATTCCTTCCCCACCCCAGGTGTATCTGCTTCCTGCTTCATTCCAAATTTGTTCACAGTTTTCCTCAACATCCCAGTCAATGTCTTCTTCCCATTCTGTTTCACCAGCCCAAGGGGGACCTAAGGAGGCTGCTCTACATACTAGGCCATCCACAGGGATCCATCTGCCCTTTGTGTACACCTGAGCGGATAAGTTCAGTACCGTCCTATTGTGGCATGGACATGTGTGGTAGTGAATCATCGCAAGATGTTACGGGCACTGATACTGTAAATCATCCTTGTTTCAGGATGGCTGGTCCATGAATGTCCATTTTTCTATATCCCCTTTTCCGCATTATTTTTATCGCCTCCGTCAAGGCGGCTACCTCTGTGATAACCTTGTATAAAATGGGTGTATAGTCCCATGTTGTGGTATTCGCAAATACTGTATCTAATTCAACTTTACTGATTTGTGTCTGTCCTTGTATGCGGCAAAGGTATAGATGCAGAAGACACATAGCTGTTGGAGGTGGGACTTCTTTAGGGAAAATTAGTCTGTCTGCTCCCACTGCATGGGGGATGTAGGAGCACACATAGCAGGACTCATTCGTCATTGTTTTCCCTACTGCTGTCATGACCCTGTACCACGAGTTCTCTCCTATCGAGGAGTGGACTGAGTGATCTTTTATTGATTGTTGTAGGTATAGCATGGGCCCTAGGCCTTCTTGGATTTGTACAAGATGTTGGAATGTTTTGGATCTTTTTCCTTTCGGCTTGTGTCTACTCCCTATATGGGTCCCAGGGACGAATGGGGAAGGGATATGGGGTTTTGACTTTGTCAAGTAGGGGGGATAGGGCGTTGACGGGATGCTCGTTCTGTGGCGTTGGTAGCTATATTCCATGAACCATTCCTTTACTCTGGGGTAAAGGGTGAGACTTCAAGGTGCACACTAGTGGGTGTGTTGCTAGCAGTGCTATTTTCTGGGAGTTCAGGACCTAGTGTGCTGTGTGGTGCTTTCTGCTATTTGCGTGTGACCGCTGGTACAGTGGATGGAACAGTGGACAGTGAGGCATCTTGGCTGCTTCTATCATTATAACTTTTCACAGCAAGAAAATAGATACACCAATTAAGAGTTATTAGTGCCACTCCAACAAGGATACAGAACATAAATGTGATAAGAGTACCTAACTTTGCATCTCGGCTGCTGCATTCCTGGAGCAGCACTGGGGTCTCATCTTCTTCATCTTCTTCTTCTTCCTCGACAGTGGATGGGAAACAGCTGTCCTCGTTCAGGCGGACCATCGGCATGTCACTTTCCTCTCTCAGTCCATTGTTTGTTGCTGCGGAGGCGCAGGATCAAGTCGAACGTCCCGCCGGTGGATCCATGCCTTGCGCTCAGCTATCCGGACGGCAGTTGGAGATGAATCAGTCACTGCAAAGGGGCCGTAGAACTTGGGGTCTTTCCACTTCCTGACGTGCCTCCGGACGAAGATCAGCGTTCCAGGATGGATAGGTGGCAGCTCTGGATCGGTGGAGCTCTTCTCCTTACTTTTGGACACCTGGGCAGAAAGGAACTACGTAGCGCGGGTTAGTGTGGACACAAATTCATAAAGCTCAGCTTTAACTATCTCTGACGATGACTCGCAGTCAGTTTTGGGCCTGGTGGAGGGGATAGTTACATTTATGGATCGTCCGGTGACAAGTTGGTGCGGCGTGAGGTGGTGATCCGAGCTTGGGGAGTTTCTCAGTGAGTAGAGGGCAAGGGGAAGGCAGTAGAGCCATTTTTTACCGATGGTGGCGCTGATTTTGCTTATTTTGTTTTTGAGCAGGCCGTTGAGGCGCTCACAAATGCCATTGCTTTGGGGGTGATAGGCAGATGTTAGTTTGTGTCTGATGCCTAGCATTGTGGTCAGGGAGGAAAAGATGGCGTTTGAAAAATGGCTCCCGTTGTCCGTTCTGATGGCCTCGGGAATTCCAAAGCGTGAGATGACGTCACGCAGTAGGAATGTGGCTGCTGCTTTGGCATCGCAGTGGACGCATGGTCCAGCTTTGATCCAGCGCGAAAATGGGCATACCACCACAATGAGATATCGGTAATTTTGGCACCTATCGATCATGTCAACATAGGGAGTTCTTTGAAGGGGCCAGAGGGTTTTGGGATGGTGGAAGCAACTGTTTTGAGCATTGGATTTGGTGAGTACTGTTGGCAGATGAGGCAATTATTGACAAAAAGTTGTATTAATTCGTGGGCATTGGGAATGAACCAATCTGTTTGCAGTGTTGTGGACATGTTATCTCGGGAGACATGTGCGGGAAGGTGGAGTTGGTCCAGTGCCACCTGCAGTAAGGCTTGTGGCATGACAGGTTTTCCAGAAAAGGTCTGCCTGTAAATAAAATCAGCAGGGTCCTGCTGTACTCCCCTCTTCTTCCATAGATCTTTCTCTTGTTGTGGTGCACTTTCTTGTATTTCTCTGAGATGCAGTTGGGCAAAGGAATCGTATTGTTGTGTGTTGTCGATCGGGCAGGAGGCATTTGGGTCAAGAGTGTCATTGCTGGTGTCCGTGTCCTTGTTGATGTCCGTGTGCTGTGGTGAAGCTATACTGTTTTCATGTGTTGTTGTCTGTTGTGCTGGTGCCATAGCTTGGGCAAATAGTATTGGGGCGTTGTACGGATCAGGTTCATTGGAAAGTAAGGGGGGTCTGGCTGCATCTTTGGCTGCCCAGTCTGCCAGAGCGTTACCTCTGGAGACAAAGTCCTGTCCATTAGTGTGTGCTGCACATTTGACCACCGCTACCTCAGTTGGAAGTGTGAGGGCCTCAATCAAGTCTTCCAGTAATTGTTTGTGGCATACAGGTGTCCCATCTGATTTGAGAAAGCCGCGCCGTTTCCAGCGCAGGATGCTCGAGTGTGTCGTTGTTGTGACATGTGCAGAGTCTGAGTACACTGTGATGTGGTCATCAGCCCCGTGGTGCAAAGCGTGCAGTTAGTGCCACCAATTCTGCAGCCTGGGCTGAATAGTGTGGAGGCAATGTAATTTGCTGTACAATGTCTAGGGAATCAGACGAGTCATTCTGTTGGGCCCTGACTACTGCGGCACCTGTGTACCTAATCCCTGTCTCTTGATCAATGGTGGAGGACCCATCAACAAAATATACAGTGCTGTCTGGCAGGGGGTCCTCTTTCGCTGCTCCTGATTCGTCAGGACAGTATCTGGCACAGTCATGGGTGTCGTCATCGGAGGCCGCAATGGGATGGGCAAAGAATGTGGCAGGGTTGACTGTGTGACATTTGACAACTTTTAGAGAGGGCAATGACAGTATGGCTTCGTAACCTGACACTCTCTGGGTGGTCAGTGTTGTCTTGGCTTTCTGAATTATGGCAAAGACAGCATGCTCTGTGTACATGGTCAGTAAAGATCCCATGACAATGGGGGTGCTTTTATCTACAGCAAAGGCTGCAGCAGCAAGAGCTTGCTTGCAGAGGTAATGGCCCTTCATGACTGAATCTAGCATGCCACTGAAGTAGGCAATGCGCTTGTGGCCCATTGGGTATTTCTGAGTAAGGACGGCAGTCATGACCTGACCATTGCAGTGGGTGAACAGGTAGAATTATTTTGTGTAGTCAGGTGTGCCTAACACTGGTGCGTTTGTTATGTCATCTTTGAGCTACTTAAAGGATGCTGTTATTTCAGGTGTCCAGTCTACTTTGTTGCGTTTATCCTTGGCTGTTTTGACTGCCTTCAGCAAGGGGGCAGTGATGGTGGAGAAGTCAAAGACCCATTGACGGACATAATTGATAAGGCTAAGGAATTTTTGCATTTCTTTCACAGTTTGGGGCTCTGGGGTATTTTTTATGGCCTCAACTCTGTCTGGTGTGACTCTTCTCCCTGATGCTGATAGTACCTGGCCTAGGTAGTGTACCTCTGTTTGGCAGTACTGAAGCTTGTTTTTGTCCACTTTATACCCTTGGTGAGCTAGGGTGGAGAGCAGAGAGATGGTGTCTGTTCTGCAATGCTGTTCTGTGGTGCTGCAGAGCAAAATGTCATCAACATATTGCAGCAAGGTGCTGTCACATTGGAAATTCGCTAAATCTTCTTTGACAACTCTGTTGAAGATGCTGGGAGACTCACAGTACCCCCGGGGTAGTCTTCTGTAACTAATTTGCACCCCTTTGTAGCAGAACGCCAATAGGTATTGACTGTCTGGGTGAAGGGGGACGCTGAAAAACGCATTTTTCAGGTCGATCACGGAAAAGTATTGTGCATTCAGGGGAACATTGGTGAGGATGACAGAAGGGTCTGGGACGATGGGAAACTCGGGTACCACTATGTTATTAATCGAACGCAGGTCATGAATCAAACGCCATTGGTTGGTCTTGCCCTTACGAATAGGGAATAGGCAGGTGTTACAGGGAGATACGCATGGGTATATGACCTCCTGATCCAGCAGGGCTTGTATGGTAGGGGCAATGCCTTCCTCTGTTTCCTTAGATAATGGGTACTGTTTAATTCTGGGTAGAATTGCACCTTGTTTCAGTGTTATTTTAAATGGGGTGGCAGAGCGAATGAGGCCTACGTCATTGGGACCGGTGGTCCACAGGTGTGGCGGGACTTGAGCCAAGTCTGCTTCACGTACTGAGTCATATTTTGGTGGGTAGTGGGCGTTCTCTTTTCCACTGTCACCGAGAGGGGTACCTCATACTGATAGACGATCTCTGTTATGGGATGGTGATCAGGATCACCAAAGAGCTGTTCGTCTGAAATGTTTCTCACTTGGTGTCCGGGCTCTATGAAAATTGCACAGACCCAGGAGCACATATGGTCGTCTCCTGCTATAAAGGCCCAGTTTGTAGGTGTAATGTGAAGAGCGTGTATGCCTAAGATCATGTTCCTGTCAGATGTCTGGGAGTTCTGAGACTGTGGGCGGAAGAGGAACTCTTTTGGGAGTTGGACAGTGCGATTGTGTAGTTCTGGTATGTTGGCTACAATGATGTGTACCGCAGCGCAGAATGCTTGCTCATCCACAGGGCGGGCCCTTACTTGATCCTTCAAGGAAGAGTCAACAGTTAGTGCCATCATCCTTGCTAGTGGTGTGCCTGGTATAGAACGAACCATTGTTCCGTTCTCATGGAAGTGAATTGTCATGTTCAGTTTTGCCATGAGGTCTCTACCTAAAAGGTTGACTGAGAATGTGGTGAATAAAGCAGTGGTTGCTCCAGCACCCGGTCTCCTATTTGCAGGGGTACTGGCTTGGTAAATGGGACCCTTGCTATTGCCCCAGAGAATCCCTGTGTGTCCGCTACTTGATCAGAAATAGGCAGATGTCCGCCTGTAATGCAGGAGTACGTGGCGCCTGTGTCAATGAGGAAGCTATATGTTTTGTTATTTATTGTGACCAGGACGGTGGGGTCATCTTCACCGCTCATGATGCATTATAAAACTGGGCACACAAGAGTTGTCTGTGGGCTGTCCTAGCAAGTGTATCCTCCACTTTGGTATTGTTGGATGGTGCCCTGTGTGAAAGGATTGTTGGGAGTAATCACCACTCCTCCTTGGGGTGTAGTGTTTTGGGCTTGGGACACCATTTGGTACGTGGATACCTGCTGTTGTGGCTGCATGGGAGTTTGCATTTGCAGAGGCTGCATGGGGACTTGCACCTGCTGGGGCTGCATACTTTCCTGTGGGGCAGGTTGGGCATAGGCATACAATATCTGGGGCTGTTGTGTATACATCTGTTGATGTTGTTGGAGTTGTGGTGGTGCTTGCTGGATAGGGCCCATGGGTTGTTGGCCTTGCTCTCGAAGCCTAGTACGACATTCCCTTTGCATGTGGCCTTGTTTGTGACAATAAAAGCAGGTGCGTGTCCCTGCCTGCAGTGGGGCCCTTTGCTGTCCCACTCCATTCCCCGTCCCTGCATCCCTGTGCCTCTGTAGGTATTATTCCTGTCATTGCTGTAGTGCTGCTGATCATTCCCGTAAGCAGGCATTGGTGTCATGTATTGTACAGGGGGCTGTTGTTGCACGTATTGTACTGTAGGCTGTGGTTGGGCCTGTACATACTGCACTGATTGTTGTGGTGGTGTCTGCACGTATTGTATGGCTGGCTGTGTTTGCTGTTGTGTCTGTGGCTGCACATATTGCATGGCAGGCTGCTGCATTTGTGGGGCAGACTGGGGATTGGTGGCAAGTGCGTTTTGAGCGGCCCGTGGGAAGGTGGTGACTGCCAACATTTGGCTGACAGGTGCAGCTACCATGAGATTGTCCACGGCATCCTTTTTCTTATTAAGCTTCTGCTGTACTAGTTTTGCAGCTGCATTTTCAATAGCTAGCTGCCTACCTTTTTCCTGTTCTATTTTCTTTTTGCAGAAATGTATGATGTGGTCTTGTATTTCAGGCCACAGTTTTGCTTCCATGGCTACTACCCCATCTAATTTTTCCTGCACGTCTTCTGGCAGTCCTCTCTTCACCATATGGTAAAAGAGCCTGCTGTTCCCTCCAATTGTATTCCAGGAGTCACCTAACTCCTGGTGCCATTTTTCTTTCATTCTAGAAATAAAGTTAATAGGGTCCTCATTTGGTTGCATGGTCAGAGACATGAGACCATGAGACCATGAGACCATGAGACCGCCCTTATTTTATCAAATGGTTCTCCATCGTACGTGGTGTCGTTCATTGTTATTAACCCTCTACTGATACTTGTGAAAATTTCTTCTGCTTCACCTCCCATGAGGGAGATAAGCAAACTGTTCATGTCCCCAACCCCTTGTTTTTGTCCCTGTAGTATTTTTTTCTAGGGCCACTATCCATTTGCTGGCACCCTCCGTGAGGGGCGAAAGGTTCTTTTTAACGGCTTCCTTCTCTGTATAAGACCAGCAGTTATATATAGGAGGGTCCTTTGCTGTTTTGTATAATAGCGGCATCTGGCGGGTAATTCCTACACCTTGATGCTTCGGTCTTGTGGTGTCATATCGTATGGCGTATTTCTGCCAAATTTTGAGAATGGCTCGCATATAATCATAATCCCAATCCTCATCCCCTACACCCTCCAGGATGCATTCTACTGCTGTGGCCATATGCTGAGGTTCGAAAGACCCTTCCCTTGGCCAGGGGATCATCTGCTGGGCCAGGGATTCTGTCCATCCGGCCAGATCGTCTGAGAAGGGGTTGACAGCATAATCTGAATTCTCGCCTATGGTCACTATTTTGTTGTGAGTTAGGTCGTTATCCCGCACGGCACATGGCCTGCTGAGGAACATTCAAAAGACGTGGGACTGTGTCCAGTCCCCAGAAAAGCACAGCGTGATGCCATTTTTGGCTATCTATTTTCAATCTTAATTAGTCCAACTTTTATCCAACTTTTATCCAAGTAATCCGTGAGCCTTTTATAATCAATCCTCCAAATTTTAGAAAAACGGGACCACGCACATTCTATACACGTAATTTTCAAGTTTCTACTGCTCATATGGAGTCACTCTGGACATTTACCAAGAACATGATAAGACGTGAATTTGGTTCCAAGCAGTATTTATTCATCCTAGGTTCGTTGAAATTAGCAGAGAAGCAATGGGCTTGTAATGAAGCAAGAGCAGTGACCCCCGAAGAAGGGCGCGAAGCCCAAAATGTATTGGGTTATATGATTTGGATGAATAAATACTGCTTGGAACCAAATTCACTTCTTATCATGTTCTTGGTAAATGTCCAGAGTGACTCCATATGAACAGTAGAAACTTGAAAATTACGTGTATAGAATGTGCGTGGTCCCGTTTTTCTAAAAGTTGGAGGATTGATTATAAAAGGCTCACGGATTACTTGGATAAAAGTTGGATAAAAGTTGGACTAATTAAGATTGAAAATAGATAGCCAAAAATGGCATCACGCTGTGCTTTTCTGGGGACTGGACACAGTCCCACGTCTTTTGAATGTTAGTACCTTAGTGCGTTTGGGCACTGCACTACAGAAAATTACACGCATGCAAGAATAAATATGGATTAAACATGGTTTAAGAAAATGGATAAAGGACAGGTGTGCATCCTGCTCTCATGAAAAAACTGCTGAGGAACATGCCATTGCCTGCCCTAGCTCGAGTGTTTCGCATGGAGGCGGTGCCAGTGACCTTGTAATTGATGTGAGTGTCGGTGCCAGGGGCATCGTATACGATGTCCTCTGGTCGTCCGTGCGTTCCTAATACTGAGTCTTTCTACCTCTGTTGTCCTTTTCTTCTTTTTCCTCCCTGTGTCCCCTGTGTTTGGGAATTCCTGAATATCGTAGAATGGGTTTGTTGATTTTGTCAAATTTGTGGCGTGTGGCTGCCTGGAGGAATGTACCATGTCTGTGGCGGATGGTGGGGCGAATGGATCTGGTACAAGCACAGGATGCCGTGGTGGTATGTCAGGGGGTGTGGGGTGGACCTGTGTTGGCCCAGCAGTTGTGCGTGTGTGGTCTGGCGCAGTTGTCTGGAGGCACGGGGAGGGGGACCCATGGTACTGTACTTCTGGTAGTCCATCATAGTCTCTTATGTCCCGAGAGGGACCTGCTGTTGGCAAGGGTGTGGCTGGGAAGTGGGCTGTCTGCCGCTGACTATGGCCTTGTTCCCCAGTCCCTTCAATATTTTCAAAGGGGTCTGCTTGTGCAGTGAGTTGCCGTGAGGTGTTCTTTGTTTGCTAAGTATGTGGTGTGCTAGGGTGGGTAATCCTGAGAGTCTCAGATAATCTGTCGCTGATTTTCTCTAACTTTAATGAGGCACGTCGGACTACCTGAGATATGTGGTCGTGCTCGTAGTCGTGTGGCATTTCTCTGACGAACATGTCAGCTCGGGCCTCCCCATTGGGACTACACTCAGGGCTTTTATTGAGTTCTGTGGCCGGTCTCCATGCGTCATAATGGACCAAATATGGTGCCGGCGGGCCCTGTAGCTCCCTTTCCTTACTCTGTTGGTGAACAGAGGAGAATGTGATCAGTGGTTCGCCTGTGTTTGTGCCGCAAAATGGTATGTGGTCTCGGGGGGTGGCCTCCTGCTCCTGGAGTTGTGGAGCATTGGCGTCACGGAGGCTGTTGAGGTCAGGGTAGTGCGGGAGTGCATGGCGAAGTGAGTGGTGAGATGACGTGTGTGAGTTATTTGATGGTGCTAGGGACACGTTGTCTGCATTTTCCTCGTCCTCCTCAACAGGTAGGACTGCGATGGAAGTGGGGTTCAGTTGTAGCAAAAACTGCGCATTTATTTGTCCTGGCAACCCTGGCACCGTGGTGTGCAGTGTCGGACTACCACTGGCGACAGGAGCTGAAGGTAGGGGACTGACTGGGGCTGGCATTGTGACGGGTATAGGAGGTGCAGGTAGGGGACTGACTGTGGCTGGCATTGTGTCCGGTAAGGTGGCTGGCACTGTGTCGGGTATCAGTGGGCCACTGCTGGTGCCGGGTGGTGCCGATGGGGCAGTACCTTCAATGACAGGTTGAGGGTGTTCGGATGTGGCAAAGAGGTCACTTGGGAGTTGTCCGTATCCGACAGTTGGTAAGGTATTGGTTGTACACTGTAGGTCTAGTTCTTTATTTTCAGCGGATGCTATTGCGGGGTACTTGCCAGAGGCCTGGTATTTATTTATTCATTTATTTATTTACTGACATTTATGGAGCACGAACGAATACCCGTGGGTGTCTCGGCGCTAGACTGCAGTAATGTCTCTCCTCAGAGGTGAAATTCATGCGGACTGGTATACTGTGTTATTGGTTAAATAACCACGTCTTCAGTCTTTTCCTAAACTGTAGGAGTGAGGTACTGGTTTTGACGTGGTATGGCAGGGTATTCCAGATTTTGGGAGCCGCTACTAAGAAGCGGCGGTCGCCCCAGGTGACTGTTCTGCTACGTGGGACCACTAGTTGATTAAGTGATGAGTATCGGAGCTTTCTGACTGGGGTGTAAGGAATTAATTGATCTTTTAGGAAGCGAGGCCCTTGATCCTGCATTACTTTATAGACTGTACACATTGATTTAAACTTTATCCTGTTTTGGATAGATAGCCAATGGTAGGTCCTCAAAGTATCCGCAATGGGTGCAAATTTAGGTTTTTTGGACAACAAGCGGGCGGCCGCATTCTGTACCGTCTGCAGGTTTTTTGTGACTCTGGTTTGTGCATTCAGAAAGAGTCCATTACAATAATCTAATGAAGTTAAAACCAGTGACGTGACCAGGGTCTTGGCGGCCGTGTCAGGCAGAAAAGGCAGGATTTTCCTTATCATTCTGAGTTTAAAATGGGCCGTGGACGCTACCTTATTGGCATGTGCCATAAAGTTGAGCTGGTCGTCAAAGGTAACTCCCAAATTTCTGACCTTGGAGGTAGGACAAGGTGGAGTGCCGAATGCTGATGGCCACCAAGTTGCAGGCCAGGATGGCGAGAGAGTGCCGAAGATGACCACCTCCGTTTTCTCGGAGTTGAGCTTCAGGCAGTTTCCTGCCATCCACTCACCGATAGCGGTCATTCCTCTTTGGAACCGTTCTGCCACCTCCGGTCCGTCACCCTAAATGGCCAACACCAACTGCGTGTCATCTGCGTATGAGGTTAGGCACATCCCGTGTGCTTTGATGACACTAGCAAGGTCCGACACATAAATGTTAAATAGTGTCGGACTTAGGGATGAGCCTTGAGGAACCCCACACGGTAACGACAGATTGGCAGATTGGAATGGTCCTAATGTGACCGCCTGAGTTCTATTAGCCAAGAAGGAGGCCAGCAGGTTTCTCGCAGTGGACTGAATGCCCATTTTTCCGACACGGTCGACCAAGGTCTTGTGGTCAACCGTGTCGAAAGCTGCCGAGAGATCTAAGAGTACCAGCAATGCTGTCCCTCCTTGGTCCCGGATGAGTCTAATATCATCCGCTGCTTTGATGAGAGCGGTTTCCGTCCCATGGTATTTACGGAACCCAAACTGAGTATCATCAAGCAGGTTGTTTTTCTCTATGTGTTCCGACAGCTGCTGGTTCATAGCCTTCTCCGTCACTTTGGCTAATAAAGGGAGACTTGCTATAGGCCGGTAGTTTTTCAGATCTTGTCTGTCGAGATTTGGTTTTTTAAGCAGAGGTTTAATCAGCGTGTTTTTTAAGGAGTCCGGATAAGTCCCAGAACTCAATATTGTATTGCAGACGTGGGTGATAATAGGAATAATTGTGTCTGATAGCTTGGCTAACACCGACGTGGGGCAAGGGTCCAAGGCTGATCCTGATTTAATGGAACTCAGTATGGTCTTTGTTTGATCGGTCGTTAAGGGTTTAAAACTAGTCATGGTGTTGCTCAGGACCATCTGGGAGGTGGAGGCAAAACTGATATTTGGTTCTGAGGTAAAAGCTTGGTATATATTATTTACCTTCGCGAAGAAGAACTCAGACAAGGCATCGCATAGCGTTTGTGATGGAGGGGGGTTTAAGTCCGGTGTGTTACCGGATAGGGTTTTGGCTATGTTGTACAGTTGTTTGCTGGAGTTTTTGGCTTGTTCTATGTGTAGTGAAAAAAAGTGCTTCTTTGCTGCCGCTATCATAGTTTTGTAAGTGGCTAGAGCTTCTTTATATTTGTTCTTGTTTTCGCTATCATAAGTTTGTCGCCAGTGCCTTTCCCTGTTTCTCGTTAATTGTTTTTGTATTTTTAACTCTTCTGTGTACCACTGAGCAGTCGGCGTGCTCCTATTTCTTGAATGGGACTTGGTGGGTACTAACTGCGACGTGGCATCGCCCAACCATTCATGGAATTGGTGGGTAGAAATACAGGGATCGTTAGATAAATCAGGTCTAGTGTTATTTAAAAGTATATTTAAATTATTATAGTTTATATCCTTCCATGCTTTAAACGTGCCTAGCTTTGGGTAGGAGATCTTCTTTCTCGACGATTCTTTAATGGTCAGACTACTAAAAATGGCCGAGGGATCTGTCCAGGTCATGGGGAGAATTTCGGTTACATGATGGGGGCACCGAAGGGGCAGTGGGCAGGGGGGCAGTGTGCTCTTGCGGGTTCTCTTTAAAGATGCGCCAGAGATCTAAGGAGGCTTTCCTTTTTTGTAATTTGGTGCCGGAATATTTGGTGTTTAGGAAAGTGGTGGCGTGTTCGAGAATATTTACATCAAAGCTCCCTTCGGAGGGCCAAGGATAATCCATATTCCTTGTTAATTTGTGAAGCTCCCTACAGGGTTTGAGTATGCGTTGTTCCTGTCCACTAAACATTTTCAGGACATGTTGGAGTGGTGTTGCCATGATGAGATATTTGTGTGGATTGCAGTCAGACTTTGCAATGAGGGATGGTGCGGTATGTGCGGTTCTAGAGATCTAGTACAAGTTCACCTGCTACTGCCTCAAAGATGCGGTCAAATATGGTGTTTTTTAATTCAATGTTTTGGGATGGAGTACACTCGGGGAACAGAAGCTGTCCCCCAAAGCAGGCGTCAGCTACTTTAGACTGGTGTGGGTGCCTAGGAAAGACACTTGATAGGACTGTTGGTCCTCCCCACCCCTCAAGGTCTAGGATAAAGTATATGTAAAAATCAGTAGGTGTTTGGTATATAGTAGAACTCAGTATCCTGGGCATGGGGATAGTAACGTGTTGGTGATGCTGTATGTTCTGCGCAGAAGGGTGTGTGTGCCTCACCTATGTATTCTCCCCCTAAATGCTGGGAAAGTTAGGAAATTGATCTTTTATGAGCTTGTCTCCAATTTCACAGAAGACAATGTGGATAAGTATTAGCCTCAAGTCCAATTCTTCTGGTCCCCGATATACACCTGTACCTGAGAAGTCAGGAAATTCAAGGTTGTAACGGGCAAGGGCCAAGATAATTTTGCTCTGTATAGGGTTTCGGGGCCAGGAAGAAGTGTAGGTGGTGGGTATTTCTAAGCCTGGAGATAGTAGGCGGACATGTATGTGAATCCACCGGGGTGTTTTGAGCGAGGAGACGCATATTATTCTTTTGTCAAATAGCGCCCTAAGTGCTTGCATTAGGTTTGGAATGAAATAAGTTGTGTCCTACGTGGGGGTGTGCTATTTGCGTCTATTTTTGGAGGTGTTTGGTGCCGGATCACTGGGGCACGAGAATGCAGGTGCGAGGGATAGAGTAATTTGCGTGAGGTGGCTAACGTCAATGTATAGTACTTGGAGGATTTTGAGAAGAACCGCGCTGGTGAGGGGTGACACGTGGAAAAAACAAGACGGATGTCCGTCTGAAATACCCACAATGTTATTGTTGATTAGAAATATTGTGATATTGTCGCTGGTATTATGGTTCATTCCCCTACATAAAGTGGGAACAGTGCGGTAGGTTGTGGGAACAGTGGGGTAGGGATGCAGGGCCTGCGCGGTCTTGCAAATAATCGGACAAGAGTGCTCTTAACAGAGGTGCTGTATCGTCCTCAGATTGTGAGTAGTAAGAATTGGCGTCTGAGACTGAGGGTGGAGGGGAGTCAGGATCGTCACCTTCCAGGGGTGGGATGGACGCCGCTTCAGATGGGGCAGCTGACTGTATGGAATCCACTGAGGACTCTTCATCAGTGATAAAGATGGGTGAGCTTGCGCGATGGTCAGGGTATCCTGGGTATTCACGGTGTAGGAAGGGGGGGCAGATAGATTGGAGGCTTCTTCTGCGTATAGCAAGTCAGGGCGGGTAGTGTCTAGAGAAGGCGGGGTGAGAGATATATGTGGGAGGGCGTTATATATGTCGTTCAAAGAAATCGCAGAAATGTGAACTTGGGTGTTTTGGGTGAAGTTGATGCCTAAGAGTGACCAGGTACAATTCAGAAAAGGGGGTGGTGATGAAAAGAGTGTCTGAATTAAGCAGACCACTCTCACCCAGTCCAAAGATCAGGGCTTGATCCATCACCGTTATTTATCTCACTGCACCATCCCAGCTCAGAACCTGGCTATATGCAAATCAGTCTGTCCCTGGCCCAGTGCATCATGGGAACAGGGCAGACTAAACTACCAAGCCAATTCTTCACCAGAAAGGAGACAAGCTACCGGGGACCGGTTACTGGCATTTCAGCCGTCTTCGGCCCGGCTTGCTTAAATCCTGATGGTGCAGTGAGAAAGGGACTCATGTCTGAGTATACCCTGCCACACCTATAGTGGCCAAAAACGATTCAGAAAAGGGGGTGGTGATGAACAGAGTGTCTGAATTAAGCAGACCACTCTTACCCAGTCCAAAGATCAGGGCTTGATCCATCACCGTTATTTATCTCACTGCACCATCCCAGCTCAGAACCTGGCTATATGCAAATCAGTCTGTCCCTGGCCCAGTGCATCATGGGAACAGGGCAGACTAAACTACCAAGCCAATTCTTCACCAGAAAGGAGACAAGCTACCGGGGACCGGTTTCTGGCATTTCTGCCGTCTTCGGCCCGGCTTGCTTGAATCCTGATGGTGCAGTGAGAAAGGTACTCATGTCTGAGTATACCCTGCCACACCTATAGTGGCCAAAAACGATTCAGAAAAGGGGGTGGTGATGAACAGAGTGTCTGAATTAAGCAGACCACTCTTACCCAGTTCAAAGATCAGGGCTTGATCCATCACCGTTATTTATCTCACTGCACCATCCCAGCTCAGAACCTGGCTATATGCAAATCAGTCTGTCCCTGGCCCAGTGCATCATGGGAACACGGCAGACTAAACTACCAAGCCAATTCTTCACCAGAAAGGAGATAAGCTACCGGGGACCGGTTTCTGGCATTTCAGCCATCTTCGGCCCGGCTTGCTTGAATCCTGATGGTGCAGTGAGAAAGGGACTCATGTCTGAGTATACCCTGCCACACCTATAGTGGCCAAAAACGATTCAGAAAAGGGGGTGGTGATGAACAGAGTGTCTGAATTAAGCAGACCACTCTTACCCAGTCCAAAGATCAGGGCTTGATCCATCACCATTATTTATCTCACTGCACCAGAGGCTAAGATTAAAAAGACACAATTGAATTTTAGCTGGGTTATACAGAGTACATGTCTATCAGGCCTAGTGCCTTGAAGCACCTATCTAGGGAGAAGAACCCTAGAGGATCTTATACTAAAATGATACCTATAATGCAAGGAATTGGGTATGGATGAAAAAGCACCTGGCTAGCTAAGATTATTAAGATTGAAAAGCTATCTTATTCAGGAAGGCATCACCTGGTAGAGTAGGTTCTGGCAGTCCCAAATCAGATACGGTCGACCGGAGAACCGCCCAAAAAGTCAGCTTGGAAAGTTCTGCCTTCTAATTGTAAAGGAGGATCTTTTATACCTAAAATCACAGAACTAACACTGTCCTGACGTATTTTCTGACGCAGGTGGCTTGACCGCATTGTCCTAGGACAGTGGGGGCGGTCAGGTGTCCTAACGGTTGTTTGGCCATGCTTGACCGCAGAACATAAACAAAGACTTCTTGTCCTGTACATATTTCTAAAAATATATGTGAGAGCGGAACTTACGATAGGTACTGCTATTGCGAGAGGTTTCGGCTTTTACTTCGTGCAAGCAATGTTTCAAAATATGGTTTCACTGAAAAGTCTCGATGTGTCAACCTCCCAAGATGTGTCAATCTACACCAGCTGGGTCTTGTGTATGTGTGAGAGGGTGTTGGTCTTAAGGCTGTGGAAAATTACTCTACTTCACGTCAGGCCACTTTACCACGTTGTTTTTCAATGCCTTAGACATGTCTTTTTGGCCTTTGCCTTGGGTCTATAACCCCAGGATTCAGGGAGTTTGTGGGATTTTAGTTTGCTGATCATGCATAGCAAAATTGAGTGTTTTAAGCACATTTTCAGGTTCTCTCTGGTAGGGCCATATGTGACATTTTCGCTATCAAGACAGATAAAAGGTGCTCTTTTTGGTGATCAGATGGTAGAGCGTGATTTTAACCCTTCATCAAAACTGCCCAAAGGCTTTCCAAAATTCAATTGGAGGAAATATCAAAATTGGAAAAAGCAATCTCCACCAATCAATTGATAACAGATTCAAAGTCTCTTTTGGAAAAAGTTGAAAAGGACATAGGTGAATTCAGAGACTACACCATTAATCAGAAAAGTACCCAATTTGAGAAAGATAAGCGTAATTTCAACATAGATAAGGTCTATCCATATCTACAAACAGACTTCTACTCTAGACCCGAGGCACGCAGACACCTCCAAGAATACCAAGGTAGATCTTCGAAAAATTATATTACGTTTTCTGAAACATCTTCCTCGGGCAGTAGTAGTGAAAACGAAACCCCTGAACCTCGGAGATTTAACAACAGAAGAGGCTCACAACAAAACCATCAAACGCCTTTTTAGGGAGAGGTCATACAAAACCCAGGGGCAAAGTACGCTTCAACCGTCAACCATGGGAAATGTCCACCAGGAGACAGAACTACAAGAACTAAAAAAGTCTTCCATTTTTAACCTTTCTAAAAAAATCTTAACTAAAGACGAAACAAGTATTTTCGAAAAGGGCCTTTCTTTTGTGCCGTCACAATTCACAGACTTTGTTAAACTCAAAATGGAAACTTTAGAGTTTTGCAGGAAAGTCCGGCTCAAGGCATTTTTCGCTGAAAATATCTTCGAACCACCATTTGAGAATACAGGTCTAAAAAATAAATCAACATTCGTTCCTCCAAATAATAAAATCCCAAAGGAAATCATTACCTTCGAAAGGACACTCCTTTCAGCAATATCAGATATGGAAAAGAAGAAAAAATGGACCAAATTCAATATAACAAAGAAGGAGTCCCTTGCTCTTCAAGACCTAAGAAATGACACGTCGGTCGTCTACAAACAAGCCGACAAGGGTGGAGCCATTGTCCTCTGGGATAGATCACTTTATGTTTCAGAAGTTAAACGTCAGTTGGACGATATACGCTGTTACAGAAAAATAAATCAAGATCCCACTACTGAATTAAAAAACATCCTCTATACAATTGTCAATGAAGGATATGAGGAAGGTTTTTTGGGCAAAAAAGAGTCAGAATATTTGAAAATAAAAAATCCGCGTATTCCACTCTTTTATATACTGCCCAAAGTTAATAAAAGTGAAACACAACCTCCAGGGAGACCAATCGTCTCAGGTTGTGAATCTCTCATGGAACCAGCATCAAAGTTCATTGATTATTTTTTGAAACCCTTTATGGCAGACGTGAAATCCTTCTTAAAGGACACCACGGATTTAATAAATAAAGTCAGTGAAATGAAATTTGAGGAACACAGCCATTTTTTAGTAACAATGGACGTAGTGTCTTTGTACACTCAAATACCTCATGAAGATGGACTATATGTCCTTGAATATTACCTGAACACAAGAATACGACCCCACCGAGTACCGACTGAGTTCATTGTTAAGCTGGCCAGCTTCGCTCTTAGGAGGAACTATTTTAACTTCGACGGAGACTTTTACTACCAAACAAGCGGAGTAGCAATGGGTTGCCCATTTGCCCCGGAGTTAGCTGTATTATTCATGGCAACATATGAGGAGACCTTCATCTATAAAAACAACCCTTTTCTCAAATATATTGAATATTGGAGCAGGTTTATAGATGATGTCTTCTTTGTTTGGGCAAGACAGGAGGACCAATTAAAAGAATTCCATCTGTGGCTCAACCATCGGACAAATGAGATCCAATTCAGTTTGAATTTCTCAAAATGCAGAATGCCCTTTTTAGATGTGGTAGTGTACCCTGCTGAAGGAGGATTGGTTACTACTTTATACAAAAAGGAGACATATCGCAACAAATCTCTACATTTTAAAAGTAACCATCCAAGGAGCATGAAAGACAATCTACTCTATGGGCAATATCTACGGATTTGCCGTAACTGCCATTTTAAAGATGAATTCTTTGATAATACTATCCAAAAAAGCTCATAAAAAGATCAATGAAACATGCATGGTGGACACCACGCGAAAGCCTGCTAGAACGGAAAACAAAAAAGGAAACAGATAGAATAGAGTTTGTCTCAACATACTGCCCCAACTCCAACCTGCTCAAAAAGGTGGTAGCAAGCAATTGGCATCTGATAAAAAATCTACACACGGAACTTAATGTGAAGCCATTATTTGCATTCCGAAAAAATCGAACTATCGGCAACCATTTGGTCAGAGCAGCAATGCCCCAGAAAGAAGTGCTGTCGGTTAGAATCTATGTCGGCCTACCTCCAGTTGTGGGACACAAGAAGATCGGGACATGTCTATGTTGTTCTTCCAAAGAAGAAGGTTCGGTCTTCCAATATAAAAACAGATATTGGACAATTTGTTTACCAACTGTAAATCGCGGAATGTGATTTATGGGATCAAGTGCCCATGTGATCTCCTATACATAGGCAAAACCAATCAGGAAGTGAGAACACGTATAACCCAGCACAAGTCACGGATAAGGATGAAGGCCCTTACAGCGCCATTAGTAAATCACTGGCAAACCATGAATCACAAAGAATTAGAACTAAAATGGACAGTGATACTGAAGGTCGATAGAGACCAAAGAGGTGGCGATCTGGACAAAAAATTGCTTCAGCGAGAAGCAATGCTTATTCTAAAATTCAACACGGTTGTTGAAGGCCTTAATGAAATGTCGGAATTGTAGCGACTGAATTAAGTCTTTATACTATGATTCGGTATTACGCATCAGCGGTTCTGGGAATGCTCCCTTCCACAGATATTATCAACAAACTGCGAACTCTGAACTACAGTTCCCATAAGCACCGCACCACCGGAAGCAAGATCGCGCTCTAAGGCGTTCTCGGAACGCCGGCTCGACATTCGTGCAGTTGCAGATACCGATTAGGCATGGGCGGAAAATCCGTTCCGCTCGCGGATTTTGCGGATTTTCGGGAAATCCGCAATCCGCGAGATTTGCGAATTTCCTGCAAAATCCGCAAATCCGCGAGCAGCGGATTTTGCTCGCACTGCTCGCACTGTTCGCGTGAGTTCGCGCCCCGCGAATAAGTGCGAAATTGCAGAAATACGATTTAAGCAAAACTGAAAGTAACTACTTACCAGGTTCAAAAGTTCAGGCACATCATTAGTAGCCATTTCCTGTAGTGCTTCCTGAGGGGCCCCTCCAGAGTTCAGTTGCCAGTTGAAACTATTATGTGACCCTGCTCTGAACCTCAGAATAGTTACACATATGCCACAAAGGTCATGAATTACAGCTAAGGGAGACAAGCAGGAGCCAGGCTGGAAGTTAAAATCCATTAATCAGCCCCTAATTCATTATTGTCAGTTGGGGCAGGGCAGGTGTTGTAACTAATTTTGCAACAATGAAAGCACTTAGCAAGTGCAAAAGATCACTAATCAGGGCGCACTAAGGAAGCAGGTGCCAGCTAAAAAAATATTCTGTGACACATTAATCAGCCCCAAATTAATTCAGGTCACTTGAGGCAGGGAAGGTGTGCTTTGCTTTGCCGAAAATAATGTACACTGGACAACCAGAGGGTGTGGTGATGAAACAGAGGGTGGCATGGGTGGGCCAGAGGGTGGCATGAGTAGTCAGAGAGTGGCAGTGGTGACAGAGAGTGGCAGTGATGAAGAAGAGTGTCCCAAACAGGTTGGACACGTAGAAACAACAAGTTCGCAAAACTTGCGACCCGACAGGTAAGTTCGCAAATTGCGAAATTGTAAAAACCCTCGCGAACTGGCAGAAACACGGGCGAACACAAAAAAAAAAAAAAATTCGCGGGAATTCGCGGATTTTGCGGATTGCGAGTTCGCAAATCCGCAAATTCGCGGATTGCCAATCCGCAAAATCCGCTCATGCTTAATACCGATCAGACTCCAACCGAGGCAAGACGCTGTTGAGCGAAAGGTAAGCCTGACCGTTGAATAAACAAGCAGCCCTGTCAGGAACCTTCCGTGAACGCACACGCAGATACCCGTTCTCTATCCCCACAGGTCCTGGATTCAGTCCTTGCTGCCTTACAGTTTTGCCTCCTCCTTGGATTTAAATAAGTAAGTCACAACTCACTCGTCCATCCGCTTCTTCTACCCCTCCACACACTGAAAACTGACCCGTTCCTCTCCCTCTCCTTTTCAGGCAAGCAAATAAACACACCGAAAGACATCATGTAAGTGCAATTCAGTGCTTTATTCTTTACCTGGTAGTTACATTGTGAACAGTCTCGAGTGATGACAGTGTTTAGTGACTGGAAGTATTTGTGGATTTTCTTTCCAGTTTGTCTCCGCCCGGTTCCTACTTTTTTCTCAGTGGTGCACACTCATACCACAGGTAAGAGGCTGGTATTGCAGGTGGCAGCTTGTTCCCTCAAATATGGTTCTACATTTAGTGACCCCGATCTAATTTCTCTTTTTCACAGTTATGAGGTCCTGATGAGAACCCCTCAACTTAGCAAGGGTTCGAAACGCGTAGACCGCCTATGCACACCATAAGAATGTCATCATCCATATAGCTCATTTTGATCTGACAAATATTGTAAATTTACCAAATATGTCTCTTTGGTGTTTGTGAAACAATTAATTTGTGACATTTGAAATTGTAAATATTGATTCCTGTATATATGGTATGTGTGAGAGAGTGAGACTTGAATGTGAAAGTTGATCAACCACGGATGTTTGTTTTGTTCCTTCACTAATGTGCACTTTTTTTATGTCAATGTCATTTTTATGAAATTTGTATTTTCGTACTGTTTGTTTCTGATAACTGTTGTGAAATGTTTGGTGAACCTTAACCAAAGAATATGTTGAAAAATCTTTATAAATAATAAATATGATTCATGCCTGACAATTGGTCCAAACTCGCACTTAGTTTAATTCTTTGCACGCAGTAATTAATTTTCTTCATGAATTAGAATTTGCAGTATTGGCTTCTGTTTTGTTGCTTACATGATAGAGAGGCTTGGCCTTTCTGTGGGAAGCCCACACCCAGTGTTGTTTTCTCACCAGAACAGAATGGCATGCTTCCAAATAAAGAGCTTCCACACAACAAAACAGAAAAACGCAAAACACACAGGAAGGACGTATGGAGAAATAGATTAAATTAGCATTTGCAATGCAATAAGTCTCCCGTTTGTCACAGTGAGAGCTATTGGTCTTTTAACTATGTGTTTTAGTTTGGAGTGTGGTGGATGTATGAACAGGGACACAGCTGACCGGGTGTGATACTGAATACAAATAAAATAATAATTTTGTATAATCATTGCAAAAGAAAAAATTCAAATCTTTTTGATAAACATCTCCTTCTAATATGAAACTTGCAATAATGAGCAAACCCATCCGACGCAAAGTTTGAAGATCCCATATTTTTTACCTTCACAGTGTCACTGATAAAATCAGCAGCATTGTCATTATCACATTAATTAAGAGTAGGAACAATGACTTTAGCTAACCTGGATAGACCCCAACAGAAAACATTGCTTAGATAAGCTGATGTTTTCCCAATTTACAAATTACAAATTCATCAAAACATTTGGAAACCTTTCTTTACATGTGAGGGTAGCTTGATTTTAACTTTATCACCTATACATTTTTTACACCAACTCTCCCCTCCACAATGTTCTTATTTTCCTTCATACAAATTTCATTCATCACTTTGTACATCTTTTTTAGATCAATCACATTCTCTTTTGGTTTAAACAAAAAGGGTTTAACTCCTGTCTAGGTTTCCTTCCATTGACTAATAAAAATGGTGAAAACGTGGTCATATAATTAGGTGTACAGTAATAAGATCAAATTAGATCAGCTACACGTTTTCTAACATCCATGTGTGCTTTGAGAGCTAAGTGAATGCCTTCAACTAACGTTTTATTAAATCTTTCCACTAAACAATTCATATTTGGTGAGTATAAGGCTGTTTTTAAATGTTAAATGCTGGCCTTCTTGAGAAAAGATGTGAATAAACTGGAAGCGAACTGAGTACCATTATCTGATACAAAAAACTCTGGTAATCCTTTTCTTCTGAACAATCCCTGGAAAACATCTATAACAATGTCTGCATCAGCATGTGACACCCATTTCACTTCCGCACGTGCAGCCAATCAAAATGTGAGTTGAAGTCACCCTAGAGACCTCTGGTTTTGCTAGTCTTGCGGTGTAGACACATGGCACAGCACGGTCAAACAACTGCGTGCACATTGCTGGCCTCCCTAAAAGCCCAAAAATAGAGAAAAGTACCTTGACTCCGTGGAGCATTTCCAAACACCTCTTCTACCTGAAAGCTGAAATTCCTTCCAAGCCACAGCAGGGCTCTGGAAATTGGCATTTTCCTCACGTAGGTGCTGAGAAATCCTTGATAGTGGATGCTCCCAGGTAGTGAAGACAACCACAAAGAAGCATCTATTCTTCCCTTGACTCCTCAAGTTTCTTCTGCTGCCACATTGGAATCTAGAATCTCACATCTGAACACATTACATAATGTTGTAATGAAACAGGAATCCAGTTCCAGGTAAACTTAAGGTAGTATTTATTCTAGTAGATGGTTCAAGATAAAAGGTACTGAGAGCCCCACCAGGAGCAGCCTTCCTGCTGCTCAGCCCATTCTCCAACTGCCAGCCTCACTCACCCAACATTCCGCAGCATCATCCACACCAACATTACATACCACACACACACTGGCTGAGCAGCAGGTACAACACATAACAAAGCTATCCACTAAGCTAGGTTGAACCACTACAGTGAACCTAAACTATACAGAATAAAGAATTCTTCTACAATTAACATTCTACTACATTACTACACCAGGGATCTCAGATTCGCCAAGGCAGTCCTGGTTTTTTACCAGCTGTCCCGGCAGATTTCGGGAAATTTAGCTCATGTCACGGTTTTTAGAGAGGGTTGAATGAAAACGGTGGGAGGGCCTTTTTATGTTTTACAAAGCAGGGATAGTTAGCAGTTGTTTCATGTAAGAAATGTAATTAACAGGCAAGCTACTGGCTTTAAAAATTGCATTTTATTTATGTTCTTACTGCTTTTTCTGTCATTCTCTGCTGCGGAGCGCTGTCATTTTGAGGCACTCGGTTGAAGTAATATTGTAGTCCTTCTATTTTTGTGAAATATCCTAGATTTTGGCTTTAAAATTCTAGTCACCCTAACAGCTGCAGCAATGCCCCGAGAACTTAGAATGGGGAATTACTGATTAGATAACGACATATATTGGAGGATGGTCAAATGGGATTTTTAGAGACCACACTCTGATACGGCCCCAACAGTACTTAAGAAACAGAAAGTATCAGAGGGTTCAAAAACAACATGAATAAGAATGCTACATGTGCGTCTCCAGGAGATTTACACAACCATGCTAGATATTGGAAAAATAAGGGTCCCCCTTACATTAAGCCCAACAAATGATCATGTAAGGATGCCCATCAGTCACCACACGGAACCGCCCTTCATCATTTGGGTTCCTTCTAAGACCACTGATGGTGTTATCTCTTTTGTTACTCAAGGACGGCTAAGATTGTAACAGCCCTCTCATGGTCAATGAGATTAACATGGTCCTACTTCTCAACTGAGAGGATGTTTTAAGAGAAGGGGACTGATGTCGTAGTGCAAAAATGGTGGTGAAAAAACAAGAAAGAAGTGTGTGAAATAAAATTGGATAGGAGGGTGCTAAACATAACTTTATTCTGTCGCTACCCGCTTTTCCAATATTAAAAAGTAGACATGGACAATCCAACTTGGATCATCTAAGGTATTCTAGGGTCAACATGTTTCTGCAATATATGACTTATGTTGTCATTGCTTTCATCAGGACCACTATACACTTATTTGCTACTACGAACTAATGTGCATTAAAGAAAAAAGTGCAAATAAGTGTATAGTGGTCTGCCCCAAGCGCCTACAGAAAGTGTGTCCCGCCCACACCAACACGGCACGCAAATTTCAAATGCCCCAACGGAACCTGCACCTCACGCACCGTCACCTTCTGTTTCGCCAACATGGCATCCACCAACAACAGCATATGTACTTTCTTGTCCCCCGGTAAGCGCGCTTCCATGGCCACCGAGTCCAGCACTATTCCCAGAAATGACAGCACTGTGCTCGGACCTTGCGTCTTCCCTGGCGCCAGGGGCACACCCAGATAGCCCATGAGCTCTGTAAAACTGTCCAGCTGTTGCTGGCAGTCCACCAAACCGGGCAGTCCCACCAGGAAAATGTCATCCAGGTAGTGCGTCACCATCTCTTTGCCCATGTACAACGAAAAACCCACAGTAGAAAGGTACTGAAACTTTTGAACAACGCACACAAGATTAAACACCCCATGGGCAAAGCCTTGTCAACAAAAATGGACCCGTCGAACTGCATCCCGAGCAGTTGATGATCCTCTGGGTGCACCAGTAACAGCAGAAAGGCTGACTTGATGTCACATTTTGCCATGAGTGACCCTTTCTACAACATCGCTACCAAACGTCGCGCCACATCCACTGAGGAGTAAGACACTGATGACAACTATGAAATCGTTGAAAGATGTCCCCTCCGGCCATGACAGATGTTGAATCAGTCAATACTGACCGGGGTCTTTCTTTGTCGCGCCTCCCCAAAGGGGTCTACCATCCGCCCCTCCTTGGCCAGTTTGTCCCGCACCACCACCTTATGCATAGAAGCAGATTTGAGATTTTCAGCCCACCTGGCAATTCTCGGACCCTCGTACGCCAGCCGGAAACCCTCCCAAAACCCCTGCCGTAGTAGGCCAGCGTCTTCGGTCCACAGGTAAGACGCTAAGAAGGTTTCCATCCTCTCCTGCCTAACTGGTGAATGAGCCTTTCCCCAAAAGCCCATGTCCTCCCCTGCCGCCCCTACTCCCTGCTTGCTGCCCCGGCGTTGCAGACTGCTGACCATGATCCCCGCCCCAACTGGGTGGCGCTTTCCCCCCGCACTAGTGCCAGACTTGCCATACTGCCTAGTACAAGCGCCCTATTTGTAGTCCCAGCACGTCCCCACCACGGCACCGACAGTGTTCTCTCCCTGTCTCACCCCACCACGGGTGGGGCGAGTTGAAAAGGGACGAGGCGCAAGCGGCAAACCGCTGGCTGTGTAAATCGTTTTGCTGAACTTGGCCCCCCCATTGTCTGCTGATATAAATCCAAATCGAATTCCGCCCATTTTGCCTCTGGGTCCCAGGCCAAACGCGCTCTGAACTCCTCATCGTAATGCGACCACGCGTAACCCCCGTACGTGGCATGCCCCCGCCGGATCACGTTCATGTACTTGAAAAGCGTGACCGACCTGTCCAGGTACTTGTCGTAATGCACACTGGCAAAGATCAAGAAACCTGCCGACCAATTTTCAATCTTCAATGGGACCCTAGGTTGCCTGGCCAACTCCAGTTCCTCCACTTTCAACCCCTCTTTTGCCGTGAGCTCACGATGTAACAACTTTTAAATATCCACGTACTCCCCTTTCCATATCTTTTCCTTGGTCGCCAACGACAGGGGAGCCCCCAAAGGCTTCGCAATGCCCATGTATGGCAGCTTGCGAGTCGGAACATCGTGACTCTCCTTTCCCTTCTTACCCTCCTTGGGGGTTCCCCATCCGCCTTCGTACCCTGGTCCCCCCTGCTCCCGTCCAAACCCGCGGCTGTCCTTCATGTACGTTCCTTTACTCAAACGCACCCCCACTCCTCTCCCCCTAGCATCCGAGCCCACCGACTCGCACCCTGCTCCATGCCGCGCATTACCTGGCGTCAAGGTCGGCGTCCCCACCGGATCCCGCCGCCTAACCAGTTGAGCAGGAGGGGCCGTCACTCTGTCCGCCTTGGGTCTTCGGTGCTCACCTTGAAAGAAACTATGACACACATTACTCTGCTCCCCCCCCATCCCGCTCTACCCCCCCTTGCTCTCCTCGCGACAGCCTCACAACCGCCCGCATGAGGCAGAGCCGTCCCATCCCCTCAGTGGAGTGGAGCAGCATGCTGCTCTCCAGAGCACTTCACCAAGCAATCCTGCCAAAAGAAAAAAGTAGAGTCCAACATGCCAGGGTTAAAACCATCCCCCACTCCACTGTACCCCCAAGCGTCTCCCCGCAATCCCCCCAAACGCCCCCTGCCCCCAAGGAGTGGCCCCCCCGTCGTGACCATGTCGACCTCCAGTTCCCTGCCAGGCGGCCCCCACCCCCAGTCCCCCACCCCACTGTACTCTCCTCCTCGTCGCTCCAAACCAAAGCTTCCAGTTACCGCGGACCTCGCTATCCCCTAGCGGCCCCCCCAATTCCCCCACATCCCTCCCGATGCCCGACTCGCCTGCCCGCTCCCCCCATGCCCCCCTGCCCAACCAGCGCTCCCCCCAGCCTGCGGCCGCCCCCCTGTGCCATCTAAACTTGGCATGGACCCCCAATGCGGAAACTCCCGGCCCACCTCCCCCAAGGCCTCTCCCACCCAGTGCCTACCCTCCCCCCTTCGCCAACCCTGGCCAGCCCGTCCGGCTCCCAGCCCCGCGGGCCCACTCCCTCCCCCGGTGCCCTCAGCTGAACCCCAGTAACCCTGCCATCTCCACCTAGCTCCCCCCACTGTCCCCTGTCCTCCCTCTGGCCCCTTCCTCTCTCCATCACTGTCAATGAGGACAGGAGAGAAACCCCCTTTGTTACCGGGGGGGAGGGGCATCTCCGCTGCCCAGCCCCTGGCCTGTGTGCTCAACAGCTGATTTCTTGCTCAGCCCCCTCTTTCCCCCGCCCCCCCCACTCGCTCCGTCACCCCCTGTGCCCCTTCTGCCATCTCGGGCTGCACTGCCTGCCCTGCCCCCACCCCCTCCGCAACCGCCACCTTACCTTCGGCCTCGCTCCCCGTATTGCCTTTGGCTGCGACGTCCCCCGCTCCTGCTTCGAATGTTAAACTCGGCCTCTTTGCCACGCTCCGCTTCTCTTTACGCAGGCGCTTCCTCTGCACGGCCGCGTGTGCCCTGTGGCCGCGCCCCCCAGCCTCTACTGGGACGAGCTTTAGCGCCCGCAGCGGCTCACAGGCAAGCAGCACGTCGCGGCGGCCTCACCTTAATGTCGAGCCGCAAGATCCCAATGCAGCCCGCATCTTCAAGCAAACGGATGGCCTCCAGGACGCGGGGGTCATCGAGGTGCGCCATTGCGGCAGGTCGTTCAAGGTAGGCCCACTCTCGCTGCTGCCCTCACTTCTTCCACTGCCCAACTGAGCTACCAAGGACACCTCCGCTAGACCGCAAAACCGCCACACACGAAAGCCAAGCTACAGGGAAGAAGCCCAGTTAAACCACAAAAAGAAGCCCCAAAGAACCTCCCACACTGGCTGTTGTGTCACGACCAACAAAATTTTGCCTCGTAACATGAAATGGCCGGTTATATAGCCACATAGCCCAAAACCAGCCCATCCCCAGCCCAACCAGCCCAAAGACATCCCAGCCAGGCCAACTCGTCCCCTAACCAACAGCCCCACCTCCGGCCCAAACCCCCAGGGGGTTTTGGGCCGGAGGGGGGAGAGGGGGAATAACTCGTCCCACTGGTCGGCTGCCCCCCCCCCCCCCCTCCCCAAAGCCCTATTTTATTAGGATTGAGCAGAAGTAGTAGCGAAGTCTACTGTCTTTGAAATTATTACAGCGTCATGGATGGCTGTAAGTACCAGTGCGCCTCACTCTCCTGAAGCTTGCCAATGCCTGTGCTGTTTGCTGCGGTGCCCGAGTCAGCTGATTGCTCACTCTTAATTTATGATATTTAGGCAGCTGAGAAGATCTGTGTTAGTGGCCCTAAGTAGCGCTAGTGTGCGGTGACAACACTGGTATCAGTGAAATAAATTACTTTAAGCACAGCCAGCAGTGTCAGGTAAATCAGTGGAGCCTGGTGCTGAGTAGCTCTGCCAGTAAACGTTCTAGCTACTTCTGTGCCGGTGCCTGAATAAAGCGGCTGGTGCCAGAGCTTGACTCTCATGATACTGCGGGAGGAGGGTCCCATCGGCACAGGCTCTGGAAAGATGTTTTTAATTATTTCCATTTCCTGCCTGCGGGTGGGCACCCGGGGATTGCTGCTGCTGCCCAGCGCTGGCTGAGTTTAATTACAGGAAGACCGACGCCTGTGTTAGACCTCCTGACCTCCTCCACACACAAGTGCAGGTTGGTGCCCTTCCATTTCTGGTGCTTTGCAGCAATTTTAAGATCTTCTTAGAGTTTATCATTGCTGAAATGCTTGTAATTTCTGATATTTATATGTTTCCCTCATCTTCAGTGCTCGATTTTGCTCACAAGAATGTGTCACTCATAGTCATTGAAATGTCACTCATAATTACACTGAAATTATTAAAATGTTGCACATGGCAATCTGAAACCTGGGCAGCTATGTCAGTAGTACATGCACCGGATTAACCAGGTGTGGATTCACACTGGCTGAACCAGCAAGCAGGGGCTCTGGGCAGGGGCACAGCCTGGCCCCCCTTGGTCCCTGCTGTGGTATGCGGAAGCAACTTATCTCGCCTCAGCACTGCCCACCTGAGCCCACTCCACATCTCTGCGCGTTTGACATAAACCACCGCCCCAGGTACTATATACCCTGTTCTCAAAGCAAGTGTTAAGTGCATTGAAAAGGGGTATGGTATTCAGTAAGGAAGGGGGACGGAAATATGGACAAGGACTCAGTATTTCCGGGTCCACATGTTAGTGCCCATTTCGAGTGAAATAACTTGTAATGCCTGTTATTTGGTGTGAGGATATCAGCTGTAATTGGAGAGTGTGTGTCCTCAGTATGTCCGACCCAAACAACTGACAACTCACACTGAAGCCCATTGGGCTCCAGTATCTCATGAGGAATTCAGAAATACTCAGTGTCAGTAGGGAGCCAGCTCATGCAGAAGAAGAGTTTTCCTAAACAGTTTTAATGGAAATAATGTTCATTGGAGGAGTCAATGGAGAATTACACAATAACTAAAATGTGAAAGAGTACAGAGTTCTGATCCAGTCGTTAGAAACCATTAGCTCAAAAACCTACTTCCATGTGTCATCACCTTCAAATCTCAGCAACTTCTTCCACTAAGAAAAGTACTTTAATGCACACAGAAAACGCAATACTACGCAAGACAGGCAGATACGAAAGCTTCAATAGGTAAGGCAAATGTGCTCTGTGGTGGGTGGCTGGAGGGCGCTATTTCCCTCTCCGACTTTTTCCCGGTTTCGAGTTTGATCTGGGCAAATATCAAACACAGGTGCAGATTACCCCTGTTACTACTTTGTACGCTCAGTTCATTTAGCAGTCCCTTTTAGCAGTTATTTGTTAACCACAGTGGAGTCTGTCAGATCCTTTTGCAAGGCTGGTGTGGAACGGCAGCACATTTCTGGATCAATCCCAGTTCTGGGAGGAGATATTCCAGCTGAAGGAATTACAGGATATTAACTTGTGATATCTGAACATCCATAGTCAGGCAAGGGAGCTGCAGACTCTTTTAGCATATTCACACTGACTCAAACATGTAACATCTAGTAGAACACGTATATGTTACATGAAGCTCTAAGTTGAATATGAAGCTAAAAAATACTGATGCCTTACGAATACTTTTTTTGCTTAGAAGCAGCTCCAAGTTGACAGTGCATTTGGATCTGGCATTAGCCAATACCTTTTGATTTTAATAAAATTATATTTAAAAATGTTAAAGGCTTGGTGTAATCAGCAGGGCAAATAATGGGTTCTCTTTAAAATACATTTACTCATAGACCCAAAAGTGTTATTACGTTCTTTGGCACTTTTGCATGGTCTTCAGAGGAACAAAAGATAATAAACAGGTAAGGTATCTTTTCCTCTATTCTAAACTGTTATCTATTTTTCTGTTCTAGTTTTTTTTGTCTATCATTGTCTGTTATTAAAACTAGTTCTTCGCATATTGCTTACAGTGACAAATCATGTGCCCTTTCAGATTAATGGCTCACTACTTGTCTTTTTCTTACTGCTCCTTTATAAAAACAAGCATTTGCAATGATATCAGTCTCGCCTTTGGGACCTTATATGTATTTAGCTGTGCAGCACATTAGCCTGGGTTCTGAAACATTTACTGTTCTTTAACATGGAGGGAAAGTAAGCACCAAACTGCATGACACACCAGGCATGGGAACACATGGAGAGAAATATTGCCTCACAGCGAAAAATGGTATAGTCCAAAGCTCTGTCTTTAATATAAAATCAAGGCCTTCGGTGGTCATATCACTGAAAATATAAGATTCGAAAAAAATATTGTCTAGGGGTGCTCGTGGAAGACCGTTTCTATGGACTGGAATCTAGAGAATGCTAAAGTGATTCTGCTATTTTACTGACCTCTGCTGGTCGTTTTCTATCAAGAAAGTTAAATAGAGGCAACTGCCAGGAAAATTAAACAAGCATTTACAATGCAATGGTTTTGCCTTTGTTAAAGTTAGAGCTATTGGCATTGCTCTTGACATTATTTTTATTTATGTTTTTTTTAACATAAATAAATGGCATTGTCATTTACAATGCCACTAGCTTTATCTCTCGCAAATGACACACACAAACACACACAAAGTCCTCCGTAGCCCCAAGGGTCCAGCTTCTCCGCGGCGTCTACAGCACTCGCAGCTCCCCTTTATAGTGCGCTCTCCCTCTCCGCCCCTCTGCCGCACGCGGCCTCTGATCCGGTGCGTCACTGCCTGAGTGTGGCTCACAGACAAGAGGGTCCAAGGGGCTCCCGGTGACTCATTAAAATGAGGGGACGCACAATTTTCAGTATACACTTGCATATTGAAACACGTACGCAAAGCATTTGTAGAATATAGCTTCACAACAAATAGATCCAGGTAAAGAATGAAACAAGTATCAAGTTGTATCCAATAAAAGTAAATGTATTCCTTAAATACAGCATAACACGGGAGTGCTGCTGTTCTCCAGCCGAGCCAGTCCTTGAATGGCTTTCCAACAGCTGTATGGATTAACTGGTGAACAGCACCACGTGAGAATGTATCTTCAAACATAATCATGTTTGAAGATAAACTCTTTCATAACAAACAGAGCCCGAGGATATTAGAATGTTGCATGAAGTAATAAGAATGACAGCAGGAACAATGAAGGTAAAGGAAAGACTAAAATAAATAAACATGAACAAACCTCACTACAGCATTTCACGTGTTTTTCTCTTTGTAAAGTGTTGTTGTGTGTAACGTTCAGTGGGATACGTAAAAGAACACTTTTGTTCCTACCGCTAAAGAATCAACATGGGACTTGTCGCGGCCTTGGCGGTACCAGTAAATCCAAGTGGATAAAACAAACCTCCCACCATTGTTAAGTAAAAGAAAGCGCCTCCGTGTCTGAGTTTACAAGAACACCATTCCCTCTAGCAAACACCTTCTTCTTTTAATAAGCACACCTAAAGGTGTGATGTTTCAACCGCGTCCTTTCAAGCCACGTTTGTCTGCCACCCCGTCCCCTACCCACACAAAGCACCACGGACTGCAGTAGCATGTCTGACACTGGCAGTGTGTGAGTGCAGCTGCCCTGCCCGGGCGACGATGCACCCTGTGCACACAGAGCAGGCACAGCACAAGAAGCACAAAGTCGGAGGCCTCCCTGCACGTGGGACCTGGGGGGAGCCAGGGGGGCGCCGACTGGCACATAGTTCTCACGGGCCGATAGCTCTGTGGGTCGAGATACTTCTGCGGGTGGCCGAGTGCTCTGCGCAGGTGAAGGGCTCCGTGCCAGGGGGCCGCTCAGCCCTCCATCCTTCCAAGGTCGATAAATGCGAGTAAAGATGCCAAACAGTGAAGCAATTCAACAGGGTTCCAGTTATGGCAATGGGAAGGTTTTCTAGGGAAAGGCCAGTTTGTGTGAGGGGGCGGGCTTGGAGGTGAATGCTGGGGATGGGCGGGTCGCCTCAGCTGCATTCAATTCTGCAATTTTAGAAAACAGAGCATTGGCTGCCTACACATTCTTTGCGTTAATCCCCCGGACGCCCTTCACCTCTTCCCACAGCCTTAACCACAGCCCCGCCTGATACTGGTGGGGTAGACACTTCACCGGTGTTTGAAGGTGCGAGGCGGGCCGCCCTGCTGGATATAAGTGGGATCCGACAATATCCAGGGAATCCGGTGATGTCCACTCACCCTCGGCATCGAGTTCCCGGGTGCTGCCCATGATTCCAGCCCCACCCCCCATGGTGTCCTGATGCAGTGTGCCAACGAAGTGACATAGATGCCAACGCGCACGCCTCCCAGGTGACTAACTCTGGGTGCGCAGACCCTCTCCACCCACTCACCTTGAGCAGCTCCCGCAGCTGGTTGGCGTCCAGTAGCTTTTCCTCGAGGCTGTGGCTGGAGTAATAGGTATCCTCGGGCATGGCCAAAAGCGGGCAGTGCCGCTTGTAGATTGTCCGTGTGGGAAGGCGGGTGCCCTCAATCCCGGACCAGATTCGGGGGCGTTGACGAGAAGAGGCTTTCGGCTGACGTAGCCAAAAGCCAAAAATTCTCGGGAACGCCCCCGAATCTGGTCCGAGATTGACGGATGGAGCCCTCTCCCAATGGCTAGCCTCCATTTATGGAGCTAGCCAATGGGAGGAGGGGGTGTATACCCGACCCACATACACAACTCAAAAGGTTTTTTGGCGCATGCGCACTACGTGCGCATCGCCAGTCAAAACCTAAAAAGAAAATCCCTCAGCAGAAAGCAATTCTGGCGTTTTACTGATCTCTACTGATAGTTTTCTATCAAAACATTTAAATAGAGGCAGTTGAACAGAAAAAAATACCCTAAGTGGAAGCAGACAAAGCCCTAGGGCTGATCTCCAGAGCCCACAAAGTACATACACATACATATATTAAAAGTATATACAAGAGGTCTCGAATACTCAACCTAAAAAAGAAAACAGCAGCAATGAAAATGCAGTCTAAATTCGGAATGCAATGAGCAAACTTGTAGGTTAAAGGTCAGCCTTTGCGCTCTCTTGACAATAGGAGGAACTGCATTTTGTTTTTAATATTTGAATAAAAAAGATTAATCTTCAAGGGGCTAAATATCACCAACTTGATGCGAATGTCCCTGCCAAACAGCTATTGTGTTAATGGAAGCATATTGCTAATTCAATCATGGTTACTTCTTCCTTGGTGTCTTATCTTACTACTTAGGTATCAATAAACGGCCAAAGACAGTATCCAGGAAACTCTCCAGTAAAACATTAGGTACTATTGATGGACGTATAGCTATGGGCAAGTGAATGTCCTGAACAGATTGCCAGTACGATAAACCTTAGTCAAAAAATCAATATTTTAATGCATAAAAACTACTGACATTTTGGGAGCAATAGGGAATCAATTTAAACAATTTCTTCAAAAGTCTTTAGATGAAAACCAGCTTGCATTTTAGCAAGTAACTGAAAACATTGTCAAAGAGGCCGACAGGTCTGTAGTTCTTAAGATCGTTCCTATCACCTTTCTTATAGATTGGGATAATATAGGCCCCTTCCCAGATAGCTGGAATTTAAGCTCCCTGAAGTATTTTGTTAGAAAGGTGGTTGACATAGGGGGCCCAGATGTCAACTTCGGATTTGTAAAAAAGTCACCGGGGATAGCGTCAGGATCAGGCACCTTCCTGGGGTTGAAAGAGTTTATGGCCATCCTTATATCAATCATCATGAAAATAAAACTAAAATCTATCAGCTACAGGGGTCTTGTGGTCAACTGCACTAGAGATGGTGTCGTCTACGGAGTTATTGGTGTATAACACAAAGAAATGCTTCTCCCAGCTAGACTAAGGGACAAAGTGAGCAGTGTTAGTTACAGGCTAAAGCTGGTCAATTATGGCAGTCCTATTATTTGTAAGATTAAAGAATGGTTGGAGCTTCCTCAGTGAAGAAGAGAGATCAGAGAAAAGTTCACAAGAGTATTAGATTGAGAGCGTTGTGATCACTATCCCAGCTAGGTAATATCCTTAAGTCACAATATTCCCCCAGAGCCTGGTGTATAAAATACAATTGTTGATTCTGCTTTTGTGGTTCCCCTTTTAAAAGTACATGTCCTGTTTCTATGTGATTTCGATTTCCCATTGCATGCTTTAAGTCTATATGTTAGAGTCAGAGAAGCAAGCTGCAGTGAGGTAGTATCCCTGGTGTTGATAGGGTCCCCACCCATAAAAGGGCTACCGTTCGTCTCATCTTCACATTGGGTTATAACTGCCACATCGTCAAGAGGTTTAAAAGTGGTATCAAAGTCACCTGCTAAGATCATGAAAGAAGTATTTTTGCAATAAGGGAGATGGTTGTCTAAGACGGCTAAAGTTAAAGATTCTTTATTTTTGTGAACTGAGCAACTATAAATGTTAAAGATATTATTGGAATTCCCTTTAGAGGATATGGTGTTTACCCCCAAGACATCAGGAGAAGGAATATCTCGTTTTTCGACATGATAATGAAGGTATATCATTACCCAAGTGATCAATCCACCAGAAGGCCTGCCGTGAGAGGAGGGAATTGCATTGTTGCAGAAGGTGCTATACCCTACTTAAGGAACCGGGGACATGTTCCAAGATTCCTGAATTAGAGCTATGTAAAATGTGTCCATAAAGTTATTCCAAGCAGATCAGTGACTTTGCTACATACACCAGCAATATTGCACAGGTGAATATGAATGTCTGTGGAGCCTGTCAGGCCATCAATGTTAACTGAGGCATATTTTAGGATGAATTAGGAGAGAGATGCAAACGATTTACAGGAAGAGGTAGTATGGAATCATTGTTTGCATTGATAGGAGGCGTGGATCATTGCAGTCAATTGATATCATTATGTGAGCTATTAGGATCGAACGAGGATGCATATGGGATCTTGGACACTATTGTAAGATCTTTATCAGATTGGATGTTTGGGGGATGGGGATGGGGATGAGGAAGTTGAGAATCAGGTTTCAGATAAGATGTGCAAGGCCTTTATTGCACTACAGAAGGTCCTACAACAAGAGGCCTGCAGGAGGACTGAGAAGGAGTATGCACATTATTCTGATGGATATCGTACTTAAATTGAACAGCAGAGCCTGAAGATGCCATGGATACCACATTCATGATTACTAGACCCTGTGCCAAGTATCGATCAGTACGTTTTAATCCGAGGCAATCTAGTAGAGTAGCACTGGACGATATATACATTAGGCACAAAGTATATCTGAGCAGATAAGTGAGAGACAGCCCCTTCTAAATCTGATCCAATGGGTGATCTTATTATTCAGAAAATCTATGTTTTCGTGCACCTTGGCCCTACGTTAGGGGCATTGGTCATGTAGATAGTAACACCCTTCCTTTTTAGGTGTCCAGGATTTTGTATAAATTCATTGTGTGCGAGGGCATAGTCAAATGTATGTGGGATAGCCTCCCAATCAGGCATCCTTGCTGAAGTCTCACACTTCTGGAAGGGAAGACAACGAATTCCTGATCACTGGACCATCGCTCAGTAGGATATTGCTATCCTTAAACGGTTCAAACCCCATCCTCCTTTGGGAAGAATGATTAATAAGTGGCGAAGGATCAAAAGAAGATACATCAGGATTAAGATATTTACTATGAGGAAGGGGTACTAATGAAACGTCTGTCATAGTAGATTGGTCCATTTAGGCTCTCTTTGTGCAAGTGCATCCTGCCAGTAGGGAATTCACGGGTGAAGAATTCTGCACCTTTGAAAGGAGTTGTGTAATTTTTATTTTATTTTTTAAACAAATGTTATTGAGTTTTACATATCTGAACAGTTACATTCTATGAAATGATCTATGCCAAGGTACACACAGGTCAATTAACGAAAGCATCACTGCATGTGATAAAGGTATAGTTGCTATGCTGCATAGAATTCCCATCCCCCTACCCACAGTTTATGAATCATGTACACAGCAATAAACATTTGGTGCACAGTTCGTCAGCATCTTGTATCCTAAAACAGGTCTATCCCCCGCCTCAAACCTCTCCCCACCCATCCCTCTCACCTACAGACTGGGGTTACTGCAGGTTATTTTCGCAAATGTAACTAAAGTAATGCTTAGGGATTCAACCCGTCACGGGGGCTGGGGGGTGCCTTGTGTTCAGTGTCTAATTCAGCCTTTTAATACCGCGCACAGGGGTAAACGATCTAATCTATCTCACCAGGAGCTTCAGCCATGGGATCCTCATCGCTATCATTGTCCGGGACCTTTAGGAGCACCACCAGTGTTTCCCATGCTCTCGCTGCCTCTAATGCCCTCTTACTTCCCTCGCTTTGCTAACTGCAGCCGAACTATTCCTTCACACTCCGCCCATTTCATTAATTCGGTCTTCTATTTTTCAACATTGGGGCCCCTCTTTGCTTTACAATGCATAGTGATATCTCGTTTTGCTAATAATAGACCCATATCCAGGAATGTGCTTGTAATCTTATTTTTGGCCGTGTGTAAGAGGCAGGGTCCCATAACTGGCTCCAGTTCCCTGTCAGTGACCTCGGTGCTATATCTGTACCTTCTGTTCACTCACTCAGCTGTTGTTACTGCTTCCGTCATGAGCACCTAGAGACCTGACGGTGATTTGGCGCTATACAAACCTCAGATAACAATAACAATAACAATAACAATAATGCGACCAAGTCTAACCAATAGCTATCCAGTAGCGGGCAATCCCAAAATATATGTTGAAAGTCTGCCCCCTCCCGATTAAAGCGTGGGCATGCTGCTGTTCGAGTATTAAAATATTTGTTAATCTTCACCGGGGTGAGATATGCTCTATGTAAAACATAAAAGTGCACCAGTTGGAATCGAGCATTCCTGGAACTGTTCCACGCCCGTTCCACAAGATCAGAACACCTTTTTTCCAGAATCTCCTCCCCCAGATCCTCTTCCCATTTTAGCCTGAGCGCAATCAAGGGAACTAGCATTTCCTGTGTCATGCGCTTATATAGACACGTGACCGCTTTGGAGGTTCCTGCCGCCTTCACTATGTATTGACAACTCATCGATGTCTGCGGTTCATTTAGACCCTCCCTCCAATGCTTCCAGATAGCCGCTGTAAGTGCAGAGTGTAATAAAAAGTCCCCTCTGGGCAGGTCATATCATTGATGTAAGTCATCGAAGGGAATCATAGTATTGTCATAGTATTGTCCTCTTATAAGTCTCCTATAGTGGTCAGTCCCCGCTCTCTCAAGGTTGCCAGTCCCCTGGTACCCCCATGCGGCATTGCATCACACATGGACAGGGGGATTTCAGGCGCATAAGGATATGTAACGCGTGCTCGCTTCAGGCTCCTCTTCTAACATTGCCGTGCTGTTCGTAGTTCTCCCGGTATAGTATGAAGTCGGATGGGTAACTTCAAAATAATTTGGGACAGTACCTGCAGCGACGGAGCCCCGCCTCTGCGCTCCTTCACTCCTCAAAACCCAGATGCAACCTCCTGCGTGAGCCATTATAACTGAGCAGCCTCAAAATCAGGCACTGCCAGACCCCTCTCTGATCTTGATCTCATAAGGTCTGCTAATGGTACCCTCCGCCTGCCAGTTCCCCATAAAAACCCTGAAACCATTGTCTTGAGTTGAGTAAAAAATCCCGACGGTATCCAAATCAGCAATGTTCCAATATAGTACAGCAGTCTCGGGAGGGTCACCATTTTAAGTAAGGCCACCCGACCAGCTACTGACAGAGGCAGCGCGGCCCCAAAAATCTAAGTTGCCTTTCATTCCCCTAATGGCTCTACCAATATTACCCTCCAGCAAATCACCTTGTGTGTGATATATTTAGGTCCCTAGATATGTCAAACATCTATACTTCCACTTCACTCCGCCATTTTCTTGCAGGCTAGCGTGAACTTCGGTTGTTGGGAACAGGCAGGACTTTGCCCAGTTTACTTTGAGCCCTGCAACTCTTCCAAGATCACGGAGTAAGTCCTTCGCTCCAGAAAGCGCTTTCGAAAGGAGTTGTGTAAAGAGAGTTTTAAGTTGTGCTCTTTTAGTAAACTCATAACATGAAGAATGTTTTTTGTAAAATGAGTTTCAAAAGTAACCACTTCACCAATGCCATGGGAATCTGTCGGAGTTTGCAGGTTCGCCTCTGAGTATCATCATGGTTTTGTAGCACGGCAAACCAGGGAATGGGATATTTTCATGATTCACTGGCCAGTAGAGCCAGATATGTTTTTGGGGAAAGAGGGTAAAGTTGGAGGTGGAAGAGTTGCACGTGAAGCACTTTTATCAGTTTGGGTAAAAAAGTGTGTGATCTTGGATAGTATCAATGTGCCCTTCTGTGGTTTATTGTAATTGATAAGTGATTTGACCTTTCAGATAAGGTTATCAATTTTCTTGATAGTCTGGTTTTCCGCTGCATCTCTCAATGTTTGAGTGTACGTGAACCATGAGGAACCTCTTCAGCCTTTCTCTTTCCCATGGGCGCTATATAAAGAGGGCTTCTAAGTAGCACTGAGCTAAAAGAAGAACACTATAAGAGCTGAGCAGCTGAAAGTAAACAAAAACAAGGGCACATTAAAAGGTAGAAGAAAATAATAATTGAATGCAAGTTAACTACTTGAAGGGACACAGACCATAAACTTCTCAGCCCAGCTGATCCAAGCGAGATGGAGGGTAAACAGTACAATAGTATAACTTGGTACCTGAGGTGCAGTAAAGGATGAGAGGGCAAACCCAAAACAAAATAAAAATCTGAAAACAATGAAAAACAATGTGGGTGGTCCAGTCCAGCCTCTTCCGGTCAATGTCAGGCGCAAGATGGGCTCGCACAGTGGGAGAGTCAAGCGCACTTTGTAGCACAGGGTGCTGCTAGGGCCTCCTCCCTTTGCCATCAAGAATCAAGAATCCTGGGACTAGTACTCCCCTGTTGTGACCGATGTCAGATGGCTGTTTTTATTACTAACAACAAACATACCTCTCACATATCTGCCCAACGCCACCCTTTCTTTTACACGCAATGCCCTTGCACATCCAAACAAACACGAATGCCTTGGGGTGGGCTTGTGGGTGGTAGCCCTAGTAATAGTGATGATGGAGGTAATGGAGGTTATATTGGTGATAATGATGGTGATATTGAATTGCAGTGGGGGGATGGTAGTGATAAGATTGGTAGATCTGTGTAAAAGGTGGTGATGTTGGTGATAGAGGGAGTTATCACAATATTGGTGCAGTTGGTGATAGAGGTGATGGTGACAGTTGTAGTAATAGTTGCAATAGTGGTGGTGTTAGTGATGATAGAAGTGAAAATAGTGGTCACAGTGAGCGTAATGTTGGTGGTGGCAATGCTAATATGGCAATGGTGTTTGTGGCGATAACGGTGGCGTTGGCAACTTGTCGATAAGAACAGGTCTAGTATTCATGGTGGTAATGGTACTGGTATTAGTGTAATGGTGGTGGTGCTTATGGTTGTGGTGGTAACATCGGTGATATTTTGGGTGATACAGAAGGCACATCATTGTCAAGATCACAAAAATCAATGCATGAGCACTGTGCAACCTCTTGATAAAAATCCCCCTGCTGAGTGGCTTCCTAGCATTCAGCTTTTTTTTAAAGGAAATGAGCAGTCATCCTATTGAGAGGGACATAGCAGAACCCAAGACCTCTGATTCACTCACTTACGAAGAAGGTGGTGTATAGCAGGAGTGGGCGTCACTTGGAGCTGCAGTGAAATGCTCACCAGGAGGGCGGAATACAGCTGTACACAGGGTTGTTGTGGGCAGCAGTGAAGCGCTCAGGAGGAGGGCTGTGTAGAACCAAAGTTCATAGGTTGATGTCAACTCTTTTGCATGTACGTGGCTGTCCTTTCTGGATTAAGAAGAAGGCAGACAACAGGCAAAATACTGCTGCACTATGCTTGACAAGCTAAAGACTGGATAATTGCCCTATGACCTGACAGAACCTGTGACGGACATTGCCTACAAGCCAATGACTGAAGGGTCTAATCTAGTCTCCCACTGAAGGTATTCTGCCTTATGAGCTGATTTAAAGTGTGAAGAATGCTAAGCGAAAAGCAATGACTGAAGAAGGCTGAATATATGACCTTTCTTTATTATAGTATTACTAAAAATATATTAATGCTCAAGATTGCAGTGGGTTGGCAGGTTTTTAACATCCATGGTTTTTTTCCAATTTTGGATAGCTTGTACTAAACTAAAAAACACGTAACCATGACACCAGTTTCTTTTTAGTTTTTTGGGAGGATAAACACCATAGTCTCCTAGGGAGGTTCAACCTTTCTGTGTACAACCTTAAATTATTGCAATATTTTGAGTTCCACCTTCAGAAAATGGTGCGTTTTACTAGTATGTATGAACCATTTGTTCCTCGATAATGATAAGTGGGTGGGTGCTAGCCCAGTGGTTTCCCTACAGACCTGTTGCAATTCGGGATTGGTCTTTATATCCTATCATTTAAAAAAAATAACCAGCTACTGCCTGTGTATTGTAAGAGTGTAGTAGAGGTCTCCGAAGAGCAATAGTGGTGCATGTTACAGGCTGGAATGGATGTTAATTATGAGAGCTCTGCAAATGTCTTAAAAACTGGTAGATCAAAGAACGGTGCCCAGTCCCTGACCTCTAAGGACTTATCTTGGACCAGTCCTCCAACGGATCTAGACTCTTACAGACCTGAATCCTGGGGCTCCTGACTTTTCCCAAGCTTCACTTTCGCTCTCTAGCTGTTCTGCTTCACTTCACTCTGCGACTTGATCATCTGTCTCTCACTCGTTGTGCTTCTTCCATTCACTCTTTGCTCTATTTTGCACTTGTTGCTCCTTTCTCTCACTCTGTGCCCTTTTTCATTCTTTGCTCTTTTGTGCACTCGTTGAACATTTTTCTCACACAGTGGTCTCTTTTTCACTTTTCCACTCATTTTTGGCACCCTTTGCTCATTGTTACACTACGAATGCCTGGATGAAGAATCCTCACCTGTTACCGTGACAGCAGGTCCTCTTGAAGGGGTGGCCTGATTGAAGGACATTATGCTCAGGTCCAGAGGTTCTGCATACCATACTCTCCGTAGCCAATCCGGCGCCACTAGGATGACTTGGGTTCGGTCTGTCCTGATTTTCCTGAGAACATGGAGCAGGGGTGCTATCGGGGGAAAGGCATACAGGAGTCCTGAGTTTTACAGCTGAGCTCTTCCACCCTGGCATTTAATGCATCTGCCAGGTGATTCACCACCAGAAAAAACACTTGGTGGCCCAGCCTTTTCCAGAAGCGCAAAGCATCCTGCCACAGGGTCCTTGACCCCATCCCACTCTGTTTTTCTCAGTTGTACTGGAGCACTTGTACCAGGCTCTCCTTGATGGACACAGGAAGGCTTTAATGGCAAGTGGTTGGCCCTCAGTTTCAGAAGGCTAATGTGTAGTCAGTACACCAAAGGCCTCTAATCTCCCCCTCACTCAGGTGGCCAAACCCACCCAGAAGCAATGCAACAGTAACCATTATCAGCTCTGTGTTTGTAAGGGCAAGGAGTCTGCCTCTGTCCCAATCATGGAACAGAAAAATCCACTGCAGATCTTTTGCTGTCCCTTCCTAAATCCAAAGGTGGTTTGTGAGGCCCCCTTGATATTGGACCACTGGCACTTCAGATCCCACTTCAAAGCCCACATATGCCACCTGGTGTGCTCAACCAGCAGTATACAGGAGGTCATCAGTCTTAGCAGCCTTAAAGTCATCCTCACTAAAATCCAGAACCAGGGCTGAAAGATAAGGATCATAGCACGAAGGTTCTAGACTCTCTTTCCCGGTGGAATAGCATCAATCAAGCAGGGATTTGTAGAGCACACTACTCACCCATGAGGGTCTCAAGGCATTGGCGGGGTGGGGGGATTTCGGGCAGCTCCAGCTCATCCGAAGAGCCAGGTCTTGAGGCTCTTCCTGAATGCTTGCAGTGTGGGGGTTCGTCTGATGCTGAGGGGAGAGTGTGTTCCAGGTCTTGGCCGCGGTGTAGGAGAAGGACCTTCCTCCCGTTCTGGCTCTGCAGATGTGTGGGATTTCAGTTGAGCTTCAAGCAGCTGCTGCTTATCCAGGATGCAACGTCCTTCATCCCTTCCTGGAAACTGTGTTTGGTGATGTTGGGTTCCTTGGTGAGGGAGAGGATGACCTGTGTGTCATCGGCTTAGGATACTATGCTGAGTCAGTGTTTTCTGACAATGGTTGAGAGAGGTAGCATGTAGAAGAGCTTGGGACTGAGGGAGGATCCTTGGGGAACTCCGCATCTGATCTCTGTTTGTTCAGAGAAGAAGGGTGGGAGTCTGATTCTTTGACCTCGGCCGGCAAGGAAGGAGCCAATCCAGTCTAAGGCAGTTCCCTGTATGCTGGCATAGTGGAGTCTGGCAGCTTGTGCGCTGTGGGAAATGGTGTTGAAGGGTGCTGAGAGGTATAGGAGAATGAGGGATGCTGTGTGGTCTTGGTCAAGGATAGGGAGGTTGTTGTCCGTGGTTGCTAGGAAGGCAGTCTCTGTGCTGTGGTTGCTGCGGAATGAATGCATGAATGAATATTAGACTTCTAAAGCGCAAACTTAGCCGAGGGGCGTCTAGGCAGTACAGGTGGGACTGTCATACAGAAATGCAGTAAGGCTCAGACAGAAATCTCTGGGAAGAGCCAATTCTTCAGAGCCTCGCAGAAGAGAGAATGAGATATCTGTCCCGAGAGATCGCCAGGAAGGGAGTTTCCATAGCCTGGGAGCAACAATGGAGAACACCCTCTCTTCCCATCAAGACTTCTTGAACCTTTGGACTGTTAGCAGATTTTTACTAGCTGATCTAAGTTGCTTGGTGGGAACATAGCGCTGGACCAACCCTTTGATAGTATCCGGGCCTAAACCATAAAAAGCCTTATGGGTGAGGCATAGGGCTTTAAACACAATTCTTTGATTTAAAGGAAGCCAATGCAGCTTGCTGAGGGAAGCCGATATTGAGTGGTATTTCGGAAGATCCATCACCAGCCTGGCTGCTGAATTCTGCACCAGCTGCAGACGATGGACAAGGCCCTTGTTAATGCCCAGATAAAGGGCATTACAGTAGTCCAATCTGGACATCACTAAGGCAATCACTGCCTGTTTATGGGAGGCAAACAAAAGGAAAAGGGAAATTTTCCTGAGGATCCTAATAATCCCACAGCAGGTGGACACCGTTCTGTTAATCTGCAGATGCAAGGAGAGAGAGTTGTCCACAATAACCCCTAAGTCTTTTTACCCTGGGATACAGGACAAGGTCAGCAACCAAGCTTATCTGGCCACCAATCGATTGACCAGATATCCTGTTGGTTTCCAAAAATCAGGACCTCTTTTTTTCCCCTTTAAGTTTAAGATAGTTCTCATCCATCCAAGAGGAGACTGCTTGCATACAGTTTTTAAAGGTTGTAGCAGATTCCCTAATGCTGTGAGTAATAGACACCATAATTTGCGTGTCGTCGGCGTAGGACAGTACCTCCAATCCAAAGGATCTTACAACCCTTGCCAGGGGGGCGACATAAATGTTAAAGAGGGCAGGACTTAAAGAGAAGCCTTGTGGGACTCCTCATAACAGCTGGTTGGGGGCCGAGTGGAATTGCCCCGTTTTCACTATCTGTGTCTGATCACTAAGAAAGGAGGTTAGACGTTTGATGGCCATCCCCCCAATCCCTTTGTCCTTGAGCCGTTCCACCAGTCTCAAAGGAGATAGGGTATCAAAGGCTGCAGTAAGATCAAGAAGAACCAACAGCGTAGTGTGTCCTGCGTCAACCTGAACACGAATATTATTGAGTACCCAGGCTAGCGCTGTCTCTGTGCTGTGATTACTTCTAAAACCATTCTGCGAGCCCTCGAGCAGCTGGTACTCACATGGATAGGAACTGAGGTGGGAATTCAAATGTTTCTACAAGATTTTGACTAGAACTGGTAACAGGGAAATTGGGCAATAGTTTTTTTTGAATTCCGCCGAGTCCAGAGAAGGTTTTTTTTAAAAGAGGTTTAACAACAGTAGTCTTCCATGGGCTGGGGTACTGCCCTACTGATATGGCAAAATTGAATACTGCGGTAAGGTGCGGGACAATAGCTTCCCTTCCTATTTTCAGGATCTTCAAAAGGCATGACTCCATCGGGGACCCAGATGTAATTCCCCCTAACAGATGGTCCGTAATTTCTGGAGACAGGGGGGAAAGGTAAGTAGCTTAGGTATCTCCTCCGTGGCTGCGGGGATGTTGGAATAGAGGTGGAGGGGATTAGAAGAGACTAATCGGGCACTTTTAGCATTAGCAGCTTCCAATGAGGAGTATATATCCATGATTTTAGTGTGGAAGAAGTCCGCCATTCTCTCACAGAGCTCCTGAGAGGTCTCCATAAAGTCCGAGACAGGAGGGGAAACAAGTGAATTAATAAAATTAAAAAGCTCTCCAGGAGTTTTAATGGATTCAGTAGCCTTTGAGTAAAATAATACTTTTTCCTCAATAATTGCCACTTTCTATTCCCTCAGGCGTCGTTTGTGTAGCTCTCTACCCGCAGGGATAAGATCTGCATGCCATATCCTTTCCTGCTTGCGACAAGTCTGCCTCATTTTTCTAAGTCTGTCGGAGAACCATGGGGCAGAGGGCTTTTTTCTTACAGAGTAGTGCTCCTTAATGGGCGCTAAACTATCCATGGCTGCTAACAGCCAATTCGAAAAATAAACCGCCACTGAATTAGCATCTGCGTGCACAGGGACTCAAAAGTTTTTAACATGTTGAGGAGCGCCTCTTTGTTAATGAGGCTAAGACTTCTCTTTTTCTCCATTGCCTTATTAATAGCGGGAACAGTGCCTGGTACCAAAATCTGGAGATTAAAAAGAATGGCATAATGGTCTGACCAGGAGAGAAGTATTAGCTCTCCTACCTTAATCCGTTGGTCTTTAGAAAATATGCCATCTAATATATGTCCTGCCACATGGGTGGGGCTCACAACCAGCTGTGACAAGCCACAGCAACCCAGGGTTTCCAAGAGGGTTAGGGTGTCTTTACATAGAGCTTTATCCAGGTAGAAATTGAAATCACCCAGCAGGGTAAGGTTGGGTCTTACTAGGTACGGTTCAAGAAGATTGCTAAAATCCTGGCTGAATGATGACCTCAATCCGAGTTGCCGGTAGGTCAAAACACCAGTAAAACTTTGTTGGATAACATTTTATTGAAAAATATAGTGCCTAGAACGGGTCAGAAGAAGTAGTAAGTGACTCAGTATAGCAGGTATACACATTCTTATAAAGAATGCCTAGACACACTCCCATTCTGTCTACCCTGTCGAATCTAGCTAGGGCATATCTGGAGGGAATGACATCCAGAAGATCAGGACCAGAGCAATCCCTTGCCCACGTCTCAGTAACAAAACACCCAATCAGGCTTACGAAATGATACAAAGTCCCTAAAAGCGATCCTATTCTTGATTAATTATCTTGCATTAATGACGAAACCCAGAAATGAGAGGTCATGAAGACAGGAAAAGGAAGCATGACTCTCTAAGGAGGCAGTGCCAATGCCTGCCTGAGAGAAACAAGAGTAGCAGGAGGGACAAACATAAGACAGGGACTTGGATAGGACCTCAAGGTCCACACGCTGGCAGCAAGGAAGTCCTTGTTGCTGAAGTCTGTTTTACAGGAAAAAGAGCAGAATCCTTGGTGGAAGGTGCAAAACTGGCGCGGACGGGCGCAGACGGGCTTGCCTTTGGCGCGCCAGTGGTTCGCCTGCTGCACGCGTCCGACCCGGCATGTCCTGAAATAGGCTGGATCAGAAATAGACTAGGGCGCAGCCTACTCCCCACGACCGGAAGAGGGTCTTGGGAGACTGAGCAGAGAATGAACAGAATCCTCACTTCCCTCCGCTTCAAACGGCTATGCCACGGCGGACTGAGGAAGCAAGGCAAGCCCCTCCCAAGAAAGGAAAGTAGAATGCAAAATAGATGGCAGTTAAATCTTAAAAGCGCCTGAAGGTTACACGTAAAAAGTTAAAACGTCTAAAATAATATGTCTACAACTGTTAAAACAACTAAAATGTAAAGTGCCAAGTGGCCAGCGCTCATAGCAGCAATTTAAACACGCACAAGGTGATTTCTGTCCGAGACAGTCCACACACCGTTGAGCGTCCGACCCAGCATGTCCTGAAATACGCTGGGTTGGAAATAAACCAGTGTGCAGCCTACACCCCGCGACCAGAAGATGGTCTTAGGAGACTGAGCAGAGAATGAACAGAATCCTCGTTTCCCTTCGCTTCAAACGGTAAAGCAGCTACAGACCAAGAAGGCGAGGCAACCCCCACACGAGAAAGGAAAGCAGAATGTGCAATAGATGGCAGTTAAATCTTAAAAGCGCCTGAAGGTTACATGTAAAAAGTTAAAACGTCTAAAATATTATGCCTAAGACTGTTAAAACAACTAAAATGTAAAGTGACAAGTGCCCAGCATTCGTAGCAGCAATTTAAACACGCACAAGGTGATTTCTGTCCGTGACAGGATTGAGAAGTGTTGAGGATCGAGTGGATTTTATAACGTTTGTGAGCTAGGTTGTTGTCGATCTTCTCAGTGACTTTGGCTGCGAAGGGGAGGAGAGAGATGGGTCTGTAGTTCTTGAGGTCCGTCGGGTCTACAGAGGGCTTCTTGAGGAGGTGTTTGACTTCTACGCGTTTCCAGTCGTCGTTGGTCCAGGTCTCTGTAAGGATGGCGAAATTGGGGGAGAGGGTGTTGAGGAGGTCCCAGATTTCCACTGCGTGTTTATGTACGGAGCGTACGTTGAGGAGGATGCAGCTCAGGGGTTTGCGCATGCTGGCACCCGGTGGGATGGCGGTAGCTGTAGGGGTCCGGAGGTGGATGAAGGTGTGGCGGCAGTGTAGACAGGAGAATTGGCCTTGGGTGGTGTTCGGCATTGACAGTTGGCAGTAGTCGTGGATGGGCCCAGACAGGCTTGCCTTTGTCAACTGTGTGGCCGTGCAGCACCTGCCATTAAGTAGGGGGAGAGTGAGAGGGAGGTAGAGCAGAAGGGAGGAGGGAGTGGAAACACACAGGGAGGGTCTGTGGGGGCAGCAGCGGCGGGAAAGTGCATGAAACAGCAAACAGGGCAAAACCAGTGAAAAAAGGCACAAAGAGACAAAAAGGCAGTAAAAAGGCACAAAGAGAAAAAAGGGACAAGAAAGGCACAAAGACACAAACTGCACAAACAAAGATAGAAACTACAGAAAGGCTGGCAGAGCTGACCAGCAGAAGAGCAAGGCTCTTCCACTGGACTACCAGGGTTGAGGTGCAGGCAGGAGCCTGCGGGTGGAGGAGGGCCTCGAACACCTACCTGGAACTAGAGAGGTGCTGGGTAAGCGTGCAACAATGGAGCTGAATGAGGGCAGACCAGTTTAGCTGACCAGGAGGTCAGAGCATGAAATGGAACTGTGCCCAGAACAGCTTAGTTGAAGGGGAGCATCTGATCCGTCAGATGGGGCTTTGGCACATTGATAGTAAACCCCAAAAATGACAGAAGGTTTGCCGTAGTTTGGAGGTAGTTGATTGCCTGAGGGGGTGCTTGCCTTCATCAGCAAGTCATCATGGTAGGGGAAGACTGGCAGTTTTGACCTCAGAAGGTGTGCTACACCACTGCCATCACTTTTACAAACACCTGAGGAGTGCTGGTGATACCAAAGGAGATCACAGCAAACTGAAAATGGTCCTATCCCACTACGATGGGCCAGCAGGACAGGGAGGCAGCCTGCAGGTTCAACATAACCACCCAGTTTCCAGGGTTGACGGGAGACAAGACCTGGGCCAGGGGGAACATTTTGAGTTTCTCCTTTCGGAGGAAGGTATTGAGAGTGTGCAAATCTAAAATAAGCCAATGACCTCTGTTCTTCCTGGGCACCAGAAAGTAGCAGAAATAAAACCATGTCATACTTCTGGCACCAGTACCCTCTTAACAGCTTCTTTGGAAAAAAAGGGTTTGCACTTCCTGCTGCAAAATGTAGCGACAAGGTCTTCCATCAGTCATTGATGAGATGGTGGAAGGTGCGGCAGAGAAGGGAGAAAGGCTAAGGAGTTTCTCTTGCAACCAATCAGTAGGACTGTGGTAATGGGGAAGGATAGTTCATAGTCCATTTAATATTAAGTAGGTTTATTAAGGATAAGTTGTTATGATGTAAAGTAGAGCCCCACCAGGAGCAGCCTTCCAGCTGCTCAGCCCATCCTCCAACTGACACTCTCCACATCTAGGCATCCTCACATTCCATTAAATCACCATGCACACCAACATTCCACAGCACATTCACACTGGCTGAGCAGAAGGTATAACACATCTCCTTTTCTTTATACAAATGACAAAGAAGCTCTAAAAAGAATAACATTTAAAATAGTGCATGCAAAGGATGACAATAAAACTATTAGATGCAACACAGAGACATCAGAACGAATGCAAGCAAATAATCATTGTAGCAAAGTGCTGATGCGAAAACATGCAAATAGAAGGTGGAAACATTTAATGTATTTGTACAACAAATGATAAAATAAGGATAATAAAAAGGGATATAAACACATCATTTCCCCTTTTAACCAAACAAAGAAAATGCACACACTGCCACACCACAAAACACTAACTAAACCCAGATATCAAAAAACAAGTTTGCTTTCCAGGCCAACAAGAAAGAGGTAAAAAGGATACCAACTGCAAGGCGCGGTAGGAAACCATTTAAACAAGAGCAAAAGTAAGAAAAATTTGGAAAATCATTCCACCAAACAAATAGCATAAACAATGCCCTTCACCTTTACCCATAGTAAGGGTGGTACGTGTGGAAGACAACTCGACTCAAACAAACTGCATAAAATTTGCCCTACACCTTCGGTGGTCATATCACTGAAAATACAAGATTCGAAAAAAATATTGTCTAGGGGTGCTTGTGGAAGACAGTTTCTATGGACTGGAATCTAGAGAATGCTAAAGTGATTCTGCTATTTTACTCACCTCTGCTGATCGTTTTCTATCAAGAAAGTTAAATAGAGGCAACTGCCAGAAAAATTTAAAAAGAAAGTCCCTCAGCCGAAAGCAATTCTGGTGTTTTACTGACCTCTACTGATAGTTTTCTATCAAAACATTTAAATAGAGGCAGTTGAACAGAAAAAAGACCCTAAGCGGAAGCAGACAAACTCCTAGGGCTGATCTCCAGAGCCCACAAAATACATACACATATAAGTATATACTAAAGTACATAAGTATATATTAAAGTATATACAAGAGGTTTCGAATACTCAACCTAAAAAAGAAAACAGCAGCAATGTAAATGCAGTTTAAATTCGGAATGCAATGAGCAAACTTGTAGGTTAAAGGTCAGCCTTTGCGCTCTTTTGACAATAGGAGGGACTGCATTTTGTTTTTAATATTTGAATGAAAAAGATTAATCTTCAAGGGGCTAAATATCACCAACTTGATGCGAATGTCCCTGCCAAACAGCTATTGTGTTAATGGAAGCATATTGCTAATGCAATCATGGTTACTTCTTCCTTGGTGTCTTATCTTACTACTTAGGTATCAATAAACGGCCAAAGACAGTATCCAGGAAACTCCCTAGTAAAACATTAGGAAGGGTACTATTGATGGACGTATAGCTATGGGCAAGTGAATGTCCAGAATAGATTGCCAGTAGGATAAACCTTAGTGAAAAAATCAATATTTTAATGCATAAAAACTACTGACATTTTGGGAGCAAAAGGGAATCAATTTAAATAATTTCTTCAAAAGTCTTTAGATGAAAACCAGCTTGAAATGGAGAAAGAATTTTTGACTCAACCATCCATTCTTGCAGTTTAGTAAGTAACTGAAAACATTGTCAAGGAGGCCGACAGGTCTGTAGTTCTTAAGATCGTTCCTATCACCTTTCTTATAGATTGGGATAATATAGGCCCCTGCCCAGATAGCTGGAATTTCAGCTCCCTGAAGTATTTTGTTAGAAAGGTGTTTGACATAGAGGGCCCAGATGTCAACTTCGGATTTGTAAAAAAATCACCGGGGATAGCGTCAGGATCAGGGACCTTCCTGGGGTTCAAAGAGTTTATGGCCATCCTTGTATCAGCCATCAGGAAAATAAAACTAAAATCTATCAGCTACAGGGGTCTCGTGGTCAACTGCACTAGAGATGGTGTCGTCTACGGAGTTAATGGAGTATAACTCAAAGAAATGCTTCTCCCAGCTAGACTAAGGGACAAGCCGTCTGATTCATCATTCTCCCGTTTTGCGAGGCCCTAATAGCGATTCATAGCGAATCGCTATTAAGGACTCGCAAAACGGGATTCATGTAGGAATCGCAATATTTTTAGCGATTCCTACACATTCTTTATTTGCGATTAGCAAATTGCTAATCGCAAATAAGGAAAAACTCCCCATGCATTCCTATGGGCCAAAAGGCCCATAGGAATGAATGGTGAGTATTCCTTATTTGCGATTAGCAATTTGCTAATCGCAAAAAAGATAGCAATTTGAAGGGTGCCAGGGGTGTCCAAAGGACACCCTGTAGCACCCCTCAAATGATATTTGACACAGGTGTTGCAATAACACATGTCCAAAGGACATGTGTGTGTGTAACATGCAACTCAGAAAAATGCATTTAAATGCATTTTTCTGAGTTTTCGCAATTTACCGCGAGGTCTGACCTCGCGGTAAATTGCGCCTAGAAATTGCGAATTCGCAAATTTAAATAGGATGTTGAATTGCATTTAAGGAATCTCAATTAGAGATTCCTTAAATGTCATTCCTCGCAAAATTACGAGATCGCAATCAGCGATTTTTACATTTGGGATGCTGAATCCCAAATGCGAAAATCGCTCTCGCAAAGGGCCAGATTCTCAGAATCTGGCCCTTTGCGAGCGCAATTTTCATTGATGAATCAGGCGGAAAGTGAGCAGTGTTACTTACAGGCTAAAGCTGGTCAATTATGGCAGTCCTATTATTAGTAAGATTAAAGAATGGTTGGGGCTTCCTCAGTGAAGAAGAGAGATCAGAGAAAAGTTCACAAGAGTATTAGATTGAGAGCGTTGTGATCACTATCTCAGCTAGGTAATATCCTTAAGTCACAATATTCCCCCAGAGCCTTGTGTATAAAATACAATCATTAATTCGGCTTTTCTGGTTTCCCCTTTTAAAAGTACATGTCCTTTTTCTATGCGATTTCGATTTCCCATTGCATGCTTTAAGTCCATATGTTAGAGTCAGAGATGCAAGCTGCAGTGAGGTATTATCCCAGGTCCCCACCCATAGAAGGGCTACCGTTCGTCTCATCTTCACATTGGGTTATAACTGCCACATAGTCAAGAGGTTTAAAAGTGGTATTAAAGTCACCTGCTAAGATCATGAAAGAAGTATTCTTGCAACAAGGGAGATGGTTGTCTGAGACGGCTAAAGTTAAAGATTCTTTATTTTTGTGAACTGAGCAACTATAAATGTTAAAGATATTAAGGGAATTCCCTTTAGAGGATATGGTGTTTACTCCCAAGACATCAGGAGAAGGAATACCTTGTTTTGTGACATGATAATGAAGGTATATCTTTACCCAAGTGATCAATCCACCAGAAGGCCTACAGTGAGAGGAGGGAATTGCATTGTTGCCGAAGGTGCTATACCCTACTTTAGGAACCGGGGACATGTTCCAAGATTCCTGAATTAGAGCTATGTAAAATGTGTCCATAAAGTTATTCCAAGCAGATCAGTGACTTTGCTACATACGCCAGCAATATTGCACAGGCGAATATGAATGTCTGTGGAGCCTGTCAAGCCATCAATGTTCACTGAGGCATATTTTAGGATGAATTAGGAGAGAGATGCTAACGATTTACAGGAAGAGGTAGTATGGAATCTTGTTTGCATTGATAGGAGGCGTGGATCATTGCAGTCAATCTATATCATTATGTGAGCTATTAGGATCGCACGAGGATGCATGTGGGATCTTGGACACTATTGTAAGATCTTTATCAGATTGGAGGTTTGGGGGATGGGGATAAGGAAGTTGGGAATCAGGTTTCAGATAAAATGCGCAAGGCCTTTATTGCACTACAGAAGGTCCTACAACAAGAGGCCTGCAGGAGGAATGAGAAGGATTATGCACATTATTCTGATGGATATCGTACTTAAATTGAATAGCAGAGCCTGAAGATGCCGTGGATCTGACATTCATGTTTACTAGACCCTGTGCCAAGTATCGATCAGTACATTCTAATCGGAGGCAATCTAGTAGAGTAGCACTGGACGATATATACATTAGGCACAAAGTATATCTGAGCAGATAAGTGAGAGACAGCCCCTTCTAAATCTGATCCAATGGGTGATCTTATTAATCAGAGAATCTGTGTTTTCGTGCACCTTGGCCCTACGTTAGGGGCATTGGTCATGTAGATAGTAACACCCTTCCTTTTTAGGTGGCCAGGATTTTGTATAAATTCATTGCGTGCGAGGGCATAGTCAAATGTATGTGGGATAGCCTCCCAATCAGGCATCCTTGCTGAAGTCTCACACTTCTGGAAGGGAAAAAAACAAATACCTGATCACTGGACCATCGCTCAGTAGGATATTGCTATCCTTAAACTGTTCAAACCCCATCTTCCTTTGGGAAGAATATTTAATAAGTGGCGAAGGATCAAAAGAAGATACATCAGGATTAAGATATTTACTATGAGGAAGGGGTACTAATGAAACGTCTGTCATAGTAGATTAGTCCATTTAGGCTCTCTTTGTGCAAGTGCATCCTGCCAGTAGGGAGTTCACGGGTGAAGAATTCTGCACCTTTGAAAGGAGTTGTGTAATTTTTATTTTATTTTTTAAACAAATGTTATTGAGTTTTATATATCTGAACAGGTACATTCTATGAAATGATCTAAGCCAAGGTACACACAGGTCAATTAACGAAAGCATCACTGCATGTGATAAAGATATAGTAGCTCTGCTGCATATAGAATTCCAATCCCCCTACCCACAGTTAAGGAATCATGTACACAGCAATAAACATTTGGTGCACAGTTTTTCAGCATCTTGTATCCTATAACAGTTCTATCCCCCGCCTCAAACCTCCCCCCACCCATCCCTCTCACCAGGTGTGTCACATACAATCATTAGTTGACCTACAGACTGGTATTACTGCAGGTTATTTTCGCAAATGCAACTAAAGTAATGCTTAGGGATTCAACCCGTCACGGGTGCGGTGGCGCCTTGTGTTCAGTGTCTAATTCAGCCTTTTAATACCGCGCACAGGGGTAAACGATCTAATCGATCCCACCAGGAGCTTCAGCCGTGGGATCCTCGTAGCTATCATTGTCTGGGACCTTTAGGATCACCACCAGTGTTTCCAATGCTCTAGCTGCCTCTAATGCCCTCTCACTTCCCGCTCGCTTTGCTAACTGCAGACAAACTAATCCTTCACACTCCGCCCATTTGATTAATTCCATCTTCTATTTTTCAACATTTGGGCCCCTCTTTGCTTTCCAATGCATAGTGATATCTCGTTTAGCTACTAATGGACCCGTATCCAGGAATGTGCTTGTAATCTTATTTTTGGCTGTGTGGGGGAACCAATATAAGAGGCAGGGTCCCATTACTGGCTCCAGTTCCCCGTCATTGACCTCAGTCAATAATGCGACCACGTCTAACCAATAGCTATCCAGTTGCTGACAATCCCAAAACATATGTTGAAAGTCTGCCCCCTTCCTATTACAGCGTGGGCATGCTGCTGTTCGAGTATTAAAATAATTGTTCATCTTCGGCGGGGTGAGATATGCTCTATGTAAAACATAAAAGTGCACCAGTTGGAATGGAGCATTCCTGGAACTCTTCCACGCCTGTTCCACAAGATCAGATCAGGTCTTTTCCTGAATCTCCTCCACCAGATTCTCTTCCCATTTTAGCCTGAGCGCAGTTAAGAGAATTAGCATTTCCTGTGTCATGCGCTTATAAAGACACATGACCGCTTTGGAGGTTCCTGCCACCGTCACTATGTATTGACACCCCATTGATGTGTGCGGTTCATTTAGACCCTCCCTCCAATGCTTCCGGATAGCCACTGTAAGTGCAGAGTGTTATAAAAAGTCCCCTCTGGGCAGGTCATATCATTCATGTAAGTCATCGAAGGGAATTATAGTATTGTCCTCTTATAAGTCTCCTATAGTGGTCAGTCCCGCTCTCTCCAGGTTGCCAGCCCCTGCCTGGTACCCCTATGCAGCATTTCATCACACATGGAAAGGGGGATTTCAGCCACATGAGGATATCGAATGCGTGCTTGCTTCAGGCTCCTATTCCAACATTGCCGTGCTGTTCGTAGTTCTCCTGGTATAGTATGAAGTCGGATGGGTAACTTTAAAACAATTTGGGACAGTACCCGCAGCGACGGAGCCCCCGCCTCTGCGCTCCTTCACGCCTCGAAAACCCAGATGCAACCTCCTGTGTGAGCCATTGTAACTGAGTAGCCAGGTAATAGGCCTCAAAATCAGGCACTGCCAGACCCCCTCATATCTTGATCTCATAAGGTCTGCTAGTGGTACCCTCCGCCTGCCAGTTCCCCATAAAAACCTCGTAACCATTGTCTTGAGTTGAGTAAAAAATCTCGCCGGTATCCAAATCAGCAATGTTCCAATATAGTACAGCAGTCTCAGGAGGGTCACCATTTTAAGTAAGGCCACCCGTCCAGCTACTGACAGAGGTATCGCGGCCCCAAAAATCTAAGTTGCCTTTCATTCCCCTAATGGCTCTACCAATATCGCCCTCCAGCAAATCACCTTGTGTGTGATATATTTGGGTCCCTAGATATGTCAAACATCTATACTCCCACTTCACTCCGTCATGTTCTTGCAGGCCAGCGTGAACTTCGGTTGTTGGGAATAGGCAGGACTTTGCCCAGTTTACTTTGAGCCCTTCTACTCTTCCAAGGTCACGGAGTAAGTCCTTCGCTCCAGAAAGCGCTTTCGAAATGAGTTGTGTAATGAGAGTTTTAAGTTGTCCTCTTTTAGTAAACTCATAACATGAAGAATGTTTTTTTGTAAAATGAGTGTCAAAAGTAACTAGTTCACCAATGCCATGAGAATCTGTCGGAGTTTGCAGGTCCGCCGTCTGAGTATCATCATGGTTTTGTAGCACGGCAAACCAGGGAATGGGATATTTTCATGCTTCACTGGCCAGTTGAGCCAGATATGTTTTTGGGGAAAGAGGGTAAAGGTGGAGGTAGAAAAGTTGCAGGTGAAGCACTTTTATCAGTTTGGGTAAAAAGGTGTGTGATCTTGGATGGAACCAATGTGCCCTTCGGTTGTTTATTCTAATTGATAAGTGATAAGGTTATCAATTTTCTTGATAGTCTAGTTTTCCGCTGCATATCTCAATGTTTGAGTGTATGTGAACCACGAGGAACTTCTTCAGCCTTTCTCTTTCCCATGGGCGCTATATAAAGAGGGCTTCTAAGTGGCACTCAGCTAAAATCAGAACAATATGGGGCATATTACCAAGGGCAGCGATCGCCCTATTAGCAAGCTGTTGCTAACTGATGTTAGCGACAGCTTTTAGGCGATAGCAAGCGGTTTGGTGCCCGCTTTGCATGTCAGCGATGTTTATCGCTAATGACATGCAAAGTGGGCGTACCCAACCTGTTAGCTACTGAACGCAGTCGCTAACGTTGATATCGCCTATTAGCAAGGCAGGCGTAGCGTTGGAAATATTTGCACTAAGCGCAAATATCTCCAAAAACTTACACCTGCCCAGACCAGTTCTTAGCCATGTTATCCAATGGGAGGTGGATAACATGGCTAAGAGCATTTCCTCTCTAATGCGTAAATGTCACTGTATTCTCAGCGATATTCACGCATTTCGCCGCCATGCTGGATATTTTAGCACAATGGAGAAAAACTTTGCTAATAGCATGTTTTCTCCGCTAACATATCCAGCAATAAGCAGCGATAAAAAAATCATTGCTACTTGTTGGTAATATGCCCCTAAAAGAGCTGAGCAGCTGAAAGTAAACAAAAAACAAGGGCACATTAAAAAGGTAGAAGAAAATAATATTTGAATACAAGTTAACTACCCGAAGGGACACAGACCATAAACTTCTCAGCACAGCTGATCCAAGCGAGATGGAGGGTAAACAGTGCAATAGTATAACTTGGTACCTGAGGTGCAGTAAAGGATGGGAGGGCAAAATCAAAACAAAATAAAAATCTGAAAACAATGAAAAACAATCGGGTGGTCCAGTCCAACCTCTTCTGGTCAATGACAGGCGCAAGATGGGCTCGCACAGTGGGAGAGTGAAGCGCACTTTGTAGCACAGGGTGCTGCTAGGGCCTCCTCCCTTTGCCATCAAGAATCCTGGTACTAGTACTCCCCAGTCATGACCAATGTCAGATGGCTGTTTTTTTTACTAACAACAAACACACCTCTCACATATCTGCCCAACGCCACCCTTTCTGTTACACACAATGCCTTTACACATCCAAACAAACATGAATGCCTTGGGGTGGGCTTGTGGGTGGTAGCCCTAGTAGTAGTGATGATGGAGGTAATGGAGGTTATATTGTTGATAATGATGGTGATATTGAATTGCAGTGGGGTGATGGTAGTGATAAGATTGGTAGATTTGTGAAAAAGGTGGTGATGTTGGTGATAGAGGGAGTAATCACAATATTGGCGCAGTTGGTGATAGTGGTGATGGTGACAGTTGTAGTAATAGTGGCAATAGTGGTGGTGTTAGTGATGATAGAAGTGAAAATAGTGGTCACAGTGAGCGTAATGTTGGTGGTGGCAATGCTAATATGGCAATGGTGTTTGTGGCGATAACGGTGGCGTTGGCAACTTGTTGATAAGAACAGGTGTTATATTTCCATCTTATGCTGTATTGAATTGTACACATGTTTTACTGTCTAGAATGGTACATCTCTATGATGCTCTAGAGATTCTGATGTGATGTCACATATGTGGCATCATTGGCAGTTGGTCCAGCTGTGTCTGGCAAGAAGCTGTTTAGGTTCTTTCTCTGAAGAATAAATCTACTTGAAGATATTCTATGGTGTATCTTGCCTCAATATCATAACAAATTTAGCGACGCTGATATCTTGGCCAGACAAGTGGATGAAGACATTTGATGGAGGAAGATAGATTATCCTAAACTAAAGGGAAAGAAGAACCCAACTCGTTGTGCAGTATGACCTGCCTGCTGTAATGAAGTTGAATATAACAGCAAGAATTAAGAGTTGGGTGCGAGATCAGTGGACCCGTGATGGAATTGAACTGGACGACGAGGATTGGCAGTGTGCGGTCTCATCTCCGAAGGAGGTGGCAATTCCGGCCAGACTGAGACTGGTACAACTGAAAATCATACATAGGGTTTATGTCACTGGCCCCCGACTGATTCACATGGGCCACTCGGAGGATGGTCTCTGTTGACGGGGGTGTGGTTCCCTAGCGACCTTTATGCAGATTATGTGGGAATGTAGGGCGGTGGCTGAGTATTGGCGGCGTATACACGTAGTGATGGGTGAAGTGACTGGAGTTGCCTTGTCCGCTGAAGCCCGGCGCTGTCTGTTAAATGTTTGGGGCCCCACGGATTATACCAGTTCACAGACTCAATGGGTCACTTTAGGCAACATGGTGGCTAAAAGGGACATTGCACAGAAATGGGGAGCGGCTCTGCCCCCCACAGTAGAGATGTGGAAGGCTAGCATGGACTGGTGCATGTTCCGGGAGAAGACTGTGTATGTTGCCAGAGGTAGGCCCAAAAAATGGAATAAGATTTGGGGGCCCTGGAACGAGTATAGGGGAGATATCTGCCTCCCGCTGGACACAGCGCCCTCAGAGGAGCGACTGTCCCCTTAGCCCTTGAGTCCAGCTGCGTTACTGATATACAATGTCCTGTCTTCCTTCCCCTCCCCGATATCCCTGCATGTATCCTGTTCACGTATCCTATTCCGCATGTAGGCCCATCCTGCCCCTGCAGTGGGGCGATGCCACATCTACGTTCCTTTGCCTTGCCCTCTTGCACCGTTGTTGGTGCCTTTCAGTTATCACACTGTTTCTTCTCTTTTTCATAAAATAAAATAAACCTCATATGATTTTGTACTGTATTCTGTTGTTGGAGTAAGAATTTTTACCTGCACAGCTATCCAAGGAAACACCTGTCACCTGCACAACATAACCCCTGTGTAGGCGCTGCTGTTTAGAAGTTGCAGGCCTCAGTTACATTGCCCTGAGCACTGCCATTTTCTCTTAGCTTAAGCAGAAGCAGAAAGCAAGTCTGACCCAAGATTCACCCAGCTGCTCTTGTCTGCAAGGACCCGCACCCCTACCAGGCCCCACCTCATTGTATATTTCGCACACACTGTAGAAGTCAAGTTCCTCTATAAATCTTGCAACATACCCCACGTCCCCCACCTAAGCCATGAATAGAATAAGGGAAGTTCCCACCACAGCTACGTCAAGCAAGATATCCGATAAACTGAGGATAAGTGTGGCGAAATATTATCGCAGATTGCCTGATTGACACATGAATAGAACCCCTCGAAGCAATACTAACACATTTCTGTCGTCCATTGAAAGTTTATTATTAAACTTCCAGTCAAGTGGCAGGTCTCAGTCTAGACTGAAGTATGTACCACAATTACAGGAAAAAGGCCATACCTAACTTTACGGGTGGGAAAAGGTACAAGGCAGGCCAGTAAATGACAATGGACGGGTATGTGATACGTGGTGGCGTGGGATGACGTAATTATCTTCTCATGTGTTTTGGACAGTATAAGAAGGAGCCCCGCAAGAACATCAGCGGGCAATTCCTCGTCTGTTTGTAGGTATTCAGACCGAGGGTTGTCTCCAAGGGCCCTTGATCAAATGTTCATACTTTTGTATGAACATGACAACTTGACAGACGCCAGATCCCCTTGGTAGCTAAGGCGTGGACACTGCTGGGACTCCCACTCACGCAAGGCACAGAGATAAAAATATCTACACTACATTTGACGCGACTGTGCCTCCCAGTGCAGACTCACACACCCCTCATTGACAATAGTCAACTCGTACGTGAAGTGTCACAGAATTCCACTTCATTGGTAGAGACACCACACATACCCTTGCAAGTGTCACGAGTGACCCCACCAGCACCACATACTGTTGAGGAAATCTCTATAGAATTAAGTTATTCAGTGGAGAGTTTAGTGAGTTGCAGAACTATTGACCTCACCGTCCCGCCCTTGGTGACCTCATCGTCCCTGAGCTCAAGCTGCCAGGGAAGACAGGAAGACCCACACGTTTCCCGTACCTCATCAGACTGCGAATTCTACACATTGCTCCTACAGGGACTGTCCATTCCCGACTTGCCCCTGGCCTGTGAGCAACACGCCCAAGAGCTGCACGTGCAGCTGGGGCAGCAGCCTTCACCCAGCATTGTTGAGCAACTGCAGAGACACCCCTTCAAAACACATTGCCCCTTATTGTGGGCATATTTACAAAACCGCATAGTAAGCGGTGAGCACAGTTGTCAGACTTCTCCGCCACCACTTGCCCGCCCCCCAAGATAACTCTAGGATATGAACAAACAGCACGCACAAAAGAATAGATTTGAAGTCACAATACATTTAGAGAACGGGCGCGTTACTACAATTACTGAGGATCCTTCAGTATCCTCAGCCCAGGTCCCACCACTAGTAGGTACAGTTACATTGGCACTAATATCTACTCTGGGAATAGACACAACAGATTTACAGAAGTTGACTCTGACTTTAGCCCCCAGTGGAGGCACACCTTTTATCCCCTTCCCACCCCACGCTGAGTAACAATGACAACGCCCCTGGAACACGTGATAAAAAACTTTACAGACCAAGAAAAGCGCATTAAAAAACATTGTAATGAATTGCATGAACTCACACGAAATGCGCCACATTCCTGGCCCAGAGAAGGGACTTTTGACAAGATAGTGCTAGACCATGCGAGAACTTTCTTGGAAGGTAAATACTCTGGTAATAAACTCAAAAAGCGTAAGGACACCCTCGCTATGTGGGCTGTCTTTAGGGAAAATGACACAAGTACCCAAACACCTGAAGCACCCACAGCCCAAGCACCCACAGCCCAAGCACCCACAGCCCAAACACCCGAAACGCCCACAGCACCCCCACCTGCCTACTCTGAATCTCAAATTTATCCCGAACTGGTTCTTAAAACGGACCTAGAACAAACAACAAATGATAGGGCAGCCGTAGGCTATGAAGATATCTCTGTCCCAGATCGTGATGCCTTCTCCCCAGACTTTTTAAATGGTCCGCAAGGAAGTAGACAAGATAGTGCGCAAATGCACCAAACACTGAGACCCCAAGTCCAAGTGATGCAGGGTGCAACATCTGGAACATCAGGTCAGATTGCAGGTCAGATTGATGCGCAGTTTACAATAAAGATGACTCCTGCATCCAGTACCCCAGGCCCCCAGCTAGATGAAGATGGAGAGAGTGACAGGGTCTCAGGCGGTTCACAGCACAGCTCTCACATGCCTCTCCCCAGACCTCACGGCCCAGCCCCGATGTCCATTGGAAGGGAACACAACACATCTGAAGCCAGAATTAGACATTATGGCCCGTTTCTGACCCCCATTCAGCAGAATAGCGAAGCGCAAACACTCCAAGAGGAGTGGCGACCCCTTAATAATGGTCCCAACAGACAGGAAGAGCGCCAGATGCAGTTTCTCGAAGAGAACAGGAATGGCGAACAACGTTTCCCTGGCATAATGAATGAAAGAGATATCGTTAGGTGGAGGACAGAACAGGATTTATACCATGGAGCAGGCAGAGCAGTTGGGGACATGCCACTCGAGCATTGCTTAGGAAATGCCACTGACAATGCACTAACATATCAGCAGAGGCCCTTACAAAAGGATAGAAGAAATGAAAGAATGACAGAACTGATGGGTGGGTTGGGCCAGCTGAGAGAAAGGCAACAACAACCGACACTCAATGAATTGGCAAGCGGTGCAAATGAGGCAAGGCAACACAGTGGTGGGATCTTAACAACAAGGCCACAGCAAAGGCCATGGATACAATTAGACTACGAGGCCCAGGGTGAAGCAGCCCCACCACAGAGCGACACAGCAGCTAACATAACACAAGCCCCTCGCGCATTCCCTGACTATAACCCCCAGAGGTCATTGCCACAGACACCTGTGTGCCAGACATCACCTCCTGTAGCCGCACCACGCAGGGCCCAACTCAGAGAAGTAGACATTGATAACTTAGGACTGACCAATGTGCTTGAACGGGCGGAAAGGAGGTACAGGCAAAGAAGGACAGAGGTAGAGAATATCGCAGTGTTAGGTAACCATGGGAGACCTGACGACATCCTAGAAGAATATGATGTAACAGGTAAAGCACGCCTGCGCACAACCAGATCCGGAGCACTGTACAACATGGCCGTTAGCAGGCCAGGACAGTTGTCATCCAAAGATCTGACACCATATGAGATAGTGGTGCTAGGAGAAGGGAGTAACTATTATGCTGACAAATTCTCAGATGACTTGGCAGAATGGACAGAAAATAAAGCCCCCCAAATGATGGTGTGGCCTCGAGAAGGGTCTTTCCACCCTGAGGACATGGCAACAGCTGAAGACTGTATCTTGAGGAGGGAGGGAGATGAAGACTGGGATTACAATTACATGCGCAGAGGCTTGAGAATATGGCAGAAATACGCACGCAGGTATGACAGCACAAGGCCCACAGGGGTGCTGCGCCAACTGCCACTGCTATATAAAAATATCGAGGACCGGGTGGCTTGGCGGGCGAAGATGGCGGTCGCAGCCTTGTAGAGCTCCCGCCGGCCCGGACTTAATCCGTTCATTTATCCTGGCCCCCGAGCCCGCTGTTGATACCCAGTGGCTGGCGCCGATCTGGTGAAGTCTTCTGTCTGCTCCGGTGTATCGATTTTGCATTTCTCCCCTTCCTGTGATCGGAGAGAAGCGACGGCGACGTGCGGCCTGGTGACCGGCCGGAGACCGGGGTCCTCGAGTTTCGAGACGCCTGGTGGCGGTCGCGGACTGGCGGGTGGAGGTGGCATCCACTGCGCCGCTCTTGGCTCAGCTCTACTGCTACGGTCGCCTGTGGACCACAACAACGCCACTCGTTCCTGCGCCTTGGGCGAACAACTTTCCCCTTCGCGACCAGAAAGAGGCGACGACACTGTGAGGCCTCGTGACCGGCTGGAGACCGGGGGTCCTCGAGTTTCGGGACGACCGGTGGCGGACTGGCGGGTGGTGGTGGCATCCGCTGCACCGCTCTTGGCTCGGCTCTACAGCTACGACTGCCCACAGATCGCAGAGCCGCAACTCATTCCTGCGCCTTGGACGGACGCTCGTGGCGACGAGCGTGGAGGAGGCCTGTCCCGCCTGGGTGAAGCCGGGACCTCGATTTTCGCTACATCGGGCCTGTGCCGACCTGCCCACTTCCTCCTTGGGGACTCCGATACTGACGTTCCATCCAGAGCTTGTGGCAGTGCCCAAGGGTTCCAGAGCCTTGTCGGGAGTGGTGCCCGCCCTGCCCAGTGTGTGCCATGACCAGGGATAGAGGAGGTGGCCCGCCTAAACATGGCCCTATCGATAAGTTCACAGGGCCTAGTGGTGGCTCTGGGGCGGCCGGTGGCAGCGGTGGCCCTGGGCCGGATAATGCAGCGATACTGGCGGCCATCACCCAATCCCGGGACATGCTTGATGCCAAAATTGGGGCGGTAGGAGCGGATGTTACGCTGCTGCGCCAGGACCTCCGCAACGCGGTGGAGCGGATCACCGGGGCCGAGTCCCGCATCACAGTGACCGAAGCGGACATTGGCGCCCTGAAGAAAAGGTTGGCGGAGGTGGAGGGTGTTCAGAAGACACTGGCGGCCCGAGTGGAGGACGCCGAAGGGCGCGCGCGGAGGAACAACCTCCGCTTCATTGGTTTTCCGGAGCGGTGCGAGAAGGACGACATGGAGCGGTTTTTGACCCAGTGGCTGGAGAGCTGGCTCCCCGAAGGGACACTGTCCGCTTGCTTTGTTATTGAGAGAGCTCACAGGTCCCTGACCCAGCGGCCACCGGAGGGTGAGCGCCCTAGGCCAGTCATCGCCCGGCTGCTGAACTATCATGACCGCGATGTTATCCTGCGGGAGGCGAGAAACAAAGGCTCACTCACCTTCGAGAATTATACCATCATGATCTTTCCTGACTACACGAAGATGGTGCAGCAGCAGAGACAATCCTTCGTGGCCGCTAAGGCCAAGCTGAGGGGTCTAAAGCTCCCATACTCTCTCCTGTATCCTGCCCGCCTGCGAGTGGTGTACCAGTCCCGGACACATTTCTTTGCTTCACCCGAGGAGGTATTCCGCTGGACCGACGAAGCGGTGCGACTCAGACCGCATCCCCAGCCGGGGCTGGACCCAGGCGGGTCCCAGGGATCGTCGCCGGAGCGGACAGATCGCCCGAACAGGAAGGGCCGCCATCGGAGGTCTCGCTCTAAGAAGAGGTCGGCCTCCGCCAGTGCATCGCAGACGGGTGGCACCAGGGACTCGGAGCACTCTGATGCCGGCAGCTGAACATTGCTGGGACTGGACCTTATTTGCTGAGTTCTGAGTTGCCCTACATTGGCTGGTGAGACTGTTCCATTATGACTTTCATATGCCAGTCAGTTCCCATGTGAGGACTCCTGTTACTTTTCACGGGGACGCAGTGGGGCTCGGGGGGCACCTTTTGTGGGCCTCAGACCCTCACGGTTGTGAGTGTTGTTGGGGGGGTGGTGAGTGTGTTATGGTTGGGATGTTGGGATCCATTGGTATGGCGGGCCCTGGGTTCTCTGTTCTGGACCCGGGTCTCCCCATGCCGCGACAGATACTTCGATGTTCTCTGAGGTATTGGGGTGGGGGGTGCGGGGTAAGGGGGGAGGTTCTTTTGTTGCTGATGTTTGGGGGGGTCTGGATCTGGGGGGGGTTGTTGAGTGTTCGGGCTGGGAGGGTGGGACCGCACGTGTATATGGCTTTTGATTTTGTTGCTTTGTGGGGTGCGCCAGGGTGGGACGGAAGGCCAGATACTGGACCCTGTGATGATAATGGCTGATACTGTGACTATGTCTCCTCAAAAGACCCTGCGGGTTGTGACGTGGAATGTGAGGGGTATCCTAGATAAAATCAAGCGTGGGGCTGTGCTGCGTTGGGGGAAGAGAGAGATGGTGGATGTGCTACTGCTTCAAGAGACCCACATGCTGGGCTCCAAGGCCCTTAGCCTCCAGAGATTTGGATATCAACAAGTGTACCATGCGGGCTTCACGAGGGGCTCGCGGGGGGTGGCTATCTTGGTACACCGCAGGGTGGCTTATACACATGAGAAGCAATGGATTGATCCTCAGGGCCGGTATATCTTCATCAAGGGCCTGTTGGGTACCGAACAAGTGGTTTTTGGTAGTGTGTACGCCCCCCCCCCCCTGCAGTGGGCCTTGTCTGAGCGGCTGTTCGCGCTGTGGGATGAGATTCCGGAGGTACTGACCATGGTGGGGGGCGATTGGAACGAGGTTATGGATGTGGGCCTGGATCGCCTGAGGCGGGTTCCCGTTGTGTTGGATCCCCCCCTGCTGCTGCTCCCACCAAACTGTGTGCGACTGTGAGTGGCCTGGGCTGGGTTGATGTATGGCGGCACTTTCATCCTGCTGTGCGTGAATTTACATATGTGTCGGCGGTGCATGGGTCCTTTTCGAGACTAGATTATCTGTTTGTACCGGGTGCCTGCCTGAGTCGAGTCAGAGATGCCGCGATACTCCCCAGAGGCCTCTCTGATCATTCCCCTGTCCTAGCTACCATGACCCTCCCCTCCAAGCGACAGCCATTTCGTTGGCGGATGTCATCTTGGCAGCTGCAGCGGCCTGAGTATGTGCGTCACCTACGCGAGGCGATTGATCATTTCTGGCGCGAGAATTTGGTGGGGGATGTGGATGCACTGGTTGTGTGGGAGGCGCTGAAGCCCACGCTCCGGGGCATTGATATAGCTTGGTGCGTGGCAGCTCGGCAAAAGCATCGGGAGGCCATTGTGACCGCCGCGGCCCGCGTGGAGGAGCTGGAGCAGCGTGGTCGGCTCGGGGGAGACGATGGTGTTGTGAGGCAGCTCCTGCAGGCCCAACAGATGTACGCCTCCGTACTGTACGAGGAAGCCCGGCAGGCGTGGCTCGCCACGCGCAGCAGGGTGTATCAGTGGGGCGACAAGTCCTGTACTATGCTCCATAGGCTATGCCAGGCGACTTTCCAGCCCCTGGTGTTGCCGGGTCTTGCGGCGGACGACGGCTCGGTCGTAACCGATCCGGATTTGCTGGCGGCTAGCTTTGCCCGTTATTACGAGGCGCAATACGCTCCTCGTGATCATTTGGAGACGGACGAGATATCTACGTACCTTGACGACCTGCTACCGCAGGCCGTCCCTGATGAGACCAGAACCACCCTGGAGGCCCCGCTTACGGCTGAGGAACTCGGGGAAGCCCTTGGTCAATTAAATACTGGTAAGGCGCCCGGCCCGAGTGGCTACCCAAGCGAATTCTATAAAAAGTTTCACGTCCAGCTGGGACCCCACTATCGCCGCGCCCTGGAGGCGGCGCGGGCTCGGGGAGAGCTGCCGCCGGACTGGCGTCATGCCGAAATCGTGGTCTTCTTGAAGCCGGGCAGGGCACCGGACAGGCACGACTCTTACAGGCCGATTTCCCCTCTCAACATCGAGGCCAAGATTCTGGCGAAGGCCTTAGCGAACCGCCTCTTGCCTCACATTGCGGACCTGGTCCACCCCGACCAGGCCGGATTCATGCCTCACAGGGCCACCCGGCATAATATTCGACGGGCGCCGGCAGCGGTAGATGCCATGGGTGCTAGGGATGAGCAGGCGGCACTCCTCCTGGCGGACATGGACCGAGCCTTCGACTCGGTGAGTTGGGCATATCTGTTCACCCTGTTAGCCCGCCTCAACCTAGGGCCGGTTTTCTTGTCGTACATTCGTCTCCTCTACACTAATGTTACGGCCTCGGTCCGTGTGGCCGGCGCTGTCAGGATCCTTGCCTTACTAGTCTGTTGTGCATCAGTTCCCTGTGTTTCCAACATTTCTCATTATAGCAATGTATGTACATTCTGTTATTTGGCTTTGCCAGTGTTTGTTATGCCACTTTGCCTTTTGCGCGATTGCAATGTATTGAACTTGCCAATGCTTATTATGTGCGCGTCTCATTGGGCACTTTCCGCTTTTGCCAGTGCTTGTTTGCCTTAGGCTTCGGGAGTTCCCATTTTGAGTTTGCTGCCGAGGTCTTTTTTCCCTTTGCAGCTTCTGTACTTCTTTGGGCTTTGGACTATATAAACGGCCACGCCCAAAACGCCGTGCGGATTATTCCTTCCTGGTTCCCGAGATCAGATGTCTCCTGCTGCCTGGCCGGTCTTCGCTCTCAACGACGGAGGACTTCGCTGAGGCTTCCAGCTCTGTTGCAGTTCAATGGTAGTAAACTACCACGAAAATCCGCTTGCTGAAAACGCAGGTAGGATTGATCCTTTTTCTGTTTGCCGGCTGGTGTTCACTTCAAGACGCTCGTAGGGCGAAACGCGAAGGGCGTTTCCCTAGCAACGATCAGGACAATTGTTTACCGTACAGAATTTCTGGACTCCTGCTTTCAGTTTGGGACTTGCCAATGTGTTTTTAGTTTGTATTTGGAGCGTTATCAACAGTATTTCTCGGCTGAAGGCCTAGATTTCAGTTATTCAGCTTCTATCTTCGTTTGGTTTCCACTAGGGTTGATTGTTGATAGAAATTGCAACGTTCTGTATAATTTACTACTGGTGTTGTAAAGTCGAACTGAGATTGCTATCGTAGAGTGTTTTTGCTTAGCTAAACTGTGAAACAAACAGTGGTAAAAGGCGCGCAGAATAACAATGTTTATAATGTTGAAACTTGAATGAACCAATATGCATAATCTATGAATCATGTCGCTATTTACTTCTGAGTATATATGATTATAAATACTTTATGGTGAAAAGACAACCTTGTTTGCTTTTAGCTGGGAGTCATTTTTTTACTAGTTCTAAAATCAATCATCTTTCCTAGGTATCAGGAAAAGAGTCTACATTATTAGCAACCAGAGAATCGAGGGAATCTAAAGTACTCAGTGTCTGAGTGGGTTTGTGAGTGTTGCTCCTGAGAAACGCAAGGGGGCCTGAGAAACCCCAATCCTGACAGAATAATCCGCCCACGAATTTTGTTTCTCCCGAGCAATAGCCAAATGAATGCCACCATGGATGATCTATGTGCCATGATAGGGAATTTACAGACTGAATTAACGGTTAGTAGAACAGAAACAGCAGCTCTAGCCAATAAAGTAATTCACTTACAGTCACGTCTGGACTCAACACCATCTTCTGGTCAACACCAAGCAAATGTATCTGGTTCATCACCCTCTGTGTCAGTAACTGTTCCTACAACTGTTCCGTTGGCCCAACCTGAGAGGTTTGCTGGGGAACCCAATAAATTTCAGACATTCTTAACACAGGTTCAGTTGCACTTTATGGTTAAGCCAGCTTCGTTTCCAAATGCTCAATCACGAACTGCCTTTTTAATCTCCTTCCTGAGTGGTGATGCGGCAATGTGGGCAGTCCCACTAGTGCAGTCTGATGATCCAATTTTATACAATTGGGCGCAGTTTAAACAGGAATTCGAAAGAATATTTGATAGACGTACCATAACAGGATCTGCCGATAGAGAATTATTGGAATTAAAACAGGGAAATAAGGAACTGGTACACTACCTTACCCAATTCAATCGTCTTATAGCAGAAACAGATTGGCCAGAGGCTAAGAGATCTGCTCTTTATTATCAAGGACTAAGAGATGAGCTGAAAGACCTTATTGCGCCTATCGATCCCCAACCTCGAACTTGTGCAGACCTCATAGCACTCAGTCTTCGTCTGGACCATCGAGTAGCTGACCGCAAAGGAGATAGGAAAAGAACAGATGTCCGAATCTTTTCTAGAGCCAAAGAAAGATCACTTCCCAATTCCCAAGAATCTACTGAGGCCATGGAAATAGGAAGTTTGAGGAAACCATTAACTCCTGAGGAAAAAGAAACTCGGCGAAAAAATGGTCTTTGTCTCTACTGTGGTAAAAAGGGACATTTTGTTAGAGAGTGTTCGCTCAAACCTAAGAACTCTTGGCCCCGAGACAAGAAGGAAACTAAGTCGGAAAACTAGAGAACTCGAATTTGGATCAGGAGACTTTTTCGAGTTGGTTATCTCCTCCTGAACAAACCATCGCAAACACTCTACAGTTAACAGTGCCTCATCTCACTTTGAATGTTTCCTTTAAGGTACCCAATATGAAACAAATCTTGGTAGCAGCAATGATCGACTCAGGTGCCACCGGGAATTTCATTGATTCCAAGTTCATTGCAAAAACCAAAATTCCCATTATTGAAAAAGTAAAACCTGAAATTGTTTATGCAGTCGATGGAACTCAACTAACTTCAGGAATGATTACGCACTGTACCTCTCCCATAGCTATGGTTTGCGATGCAGGCTCCAGACAACATCAGGAAATCATATCTTTCGATGTAATTGATGCACCCCAATTTGGGGTTATCTTGGGCATCCCCTGGCTAACTACGCACAACCCCAGTATCAATTGGGCTGAACGAACAGTCGACTTCACATCCTCTTGGTGTAAACAAGAATGTTACGGGGTACCAGAAAAGAATCTTCAAGTCTCCCCAAGTTCCCTTTTGCGTACTGTTTCAGCTCTCTACATCTCCACAGCGGCTGAGCAAGACACAACACTACCACACATTTATGAAGAATTCACAGATGTTTTCTGTGAACAAAAGGCAGAAACTCTACCCCCACACAGGGACTACGATTGTGCCATTGATCTAGTACCAGGAGCCAAGATACCCTGTAGTAGAATTTACGCCTTGACAGATCTAGAGAACACTCACCTTCGAGATTATTTAGACAAATTTTTAAAAAATGGTTTCATCCGGCCCTCCAAGTCTCCAGCAGCTTCTCCTCTCTTTTTTGTGCCTAAAAGTAATGGAGAATTGCGCACCTGTATTGATTACAGGGCTCTAAACAACATTACTATCAAGAACAGATATCCTCTACCATTGATCCCTGTACTTCTTGATCAAGTGCGCTCTGCCACAATCTTTACCAAACTAGACTTACGAGGCGCCTACCACCTGGTCCGTATTAGACCAGGTGATGAATGGAAAACAGCCTTTCGAACTCGCTTTGGCTTGTTCGAGTATTGTGTAATGCCCTTTGGCTTATGCAATGCCCCAGCTGCTTTTCAATTTTTTATCAACGATGTCCTTCGGGACTTCTTAGATAGATTTGTCATTGCTTATATTGACGACCTTTTGATTTTTTCGTCTTCTACTGAGGAACACATTCGACACGTTAAGATCATCTTGAACACCCTAAGATCACATGGCTTGTACTGCAAATTGTCTAAATGCGAATTCCACACCACCAAGGTCGAATTCCTTGGGTTTATCCTTTCTCCATCTGGGATCACAATGGCTCCAAGAAAAATCCAAGCAATCCTTGATTGGCCTACTCCAACCTCGGTGAAGGATATTCAACGCTTTTTAGGCTTTGCTAACTTCTACCGCCGTTTTATTAAAGACTTTTCAACTTTGGCCACACCTTTGACCCAACTTTTAAGGAAGAATATTAAATTCATTTGGAGCTCTGACACTGATTCTTCCTTTCAAACTCTCAAAAGAACCTTTACACAAGCACCTGTCTTACGGCATCCAGACTCAGACTTGCCGTTTATTGTGGAAGCTGATGCTTCTGACTACGCCATTGGAGCAATTCTTTCACAAAAGGATCCAGTAACCAATGAACTACATCCCATAGCTTTCTTGTCCAAAAAATTTTTGCCCGCAGAAACCAACTACACCATTGCAGAGAAGGAACTCTTGGCCATTCGTCATGCATTCAAAGAATGGCGTCACTACCTTCTTGGGGCTAGGCACACTGTTACTGTTTACACGGATCATCGTAACCTACAGTTCCTAAGATGTGCAAAGGCCTTAACTCCCAGACAACTCCGTTGGACCCTGTTTTTTGCTGAATTTGACTTTATCATAACTTTCAGACCCGGAACAAAGAATAACAAAGCAGATTCCTTGTCACGGTATGATCCTAAGCCGGGTGACCTTCAACTACACCCCCGACCTACAAGCATGCTCTCTGAAGACAGAATAGTAGGTGCTACAATGTCCGATGTTTTCTTCCAACAAATAAGACAAGCAATGCCAATACCTCAATTGCTATCCTGGGTGCGAGAAGGGGCTAATAGGACAATTCACCAAAATCTGCCCTTCTTCTCCGATCTCTTATTTGTTCCAACTAAAGAACTGCAAACACAGGTTTTACAGTGGTGTCATGTTAGTCAACTGGCTGGCCATCCTGGAATCGCAAAAACCAAAGAACTTTTACAGAGAAATTTCTGGTGGCCAACCTGGAGTAGGGATGTTCAATCTTTCGTTCAAGGATGTGATGTTTGTGCTCAAGCCAAAGTAGAACATGGTCGAAAGAAAGGACTCTTGCTTCCTCTTCCCACTCCAACTCAGGTCTGGGAGGACATCGCAATGGATTTCATAACTGATCTACCAGAAGACAGGGGGATGACTACCATTCTCGTGGTGGTTGACCGTTTATCTAAGATGGCCCACTTCATTGCTTGTCCTAGACTTCCAACCTCCGCTCAACTGGTTCAATTAATACTGGAACATGTGGTCCGCTTGCACGGCCTTCCTAGGTCCATAACTTCAGACCGTGGTCCTCAGTTCGTTTCGCAGTTCTGGAAGGCCTGGTGTAAAGCGCTTCACATTACTACTAACACCTCCACTAGCTTCCACCCTGAGTCGGATGGACAAACCGAACGAGTCAATCAAGTCCTGAAACAACACTTAAGATGTTTTCTTTTCAAAAAACAGGGTTCCTGGTTAACCTTACTATGGGAAGCTGAATTCGCTTACAACAATCTGCAAAATGCCTCTACAGGCTTGTCGCCCTTTTTTGCTATCTATGGCCGACATCCCCATTTCTCGCCTTTGCTGCTGGCTCATCAAAAGACCAATATACCTTCCTTGGATTCGCATTTGAGTGAAATGGAACGCATTACCAAAGTCTTACGAACTAATGTACTGAGGGCCAAGGCCACATACAAAAGGTTTGCGGACAGAAAGCGACAAAAGGGTCCAGATCTTCATGTTGGCGACGTGGTTTGGCTTTCTACCAGGAACTTTCAGTTCAGGAAACGTTACAAATTCCACCCTAAGTTTATTGGTCCGTATAAGATTGTTCAGTGTGTGAATCCTGTGACCTACAAGCTGCTCCTCCCTAAAGGCATGAGAATTTATCCTGTGTTCCACGTTTCTCTGTTAAAGAAAGCGACTGTCAAACGAAGGCCTCGTCCTCCAGCTCTTCGTGTGCAGGGTCAGAACGAGTATGAGGTGCGTTGTATTAAAGACTGCAAACGAGTTAGGGGGAAGCTTTGGTACCTGCTTTCCTAGAAGGGCTATGGTCCCGAGGAGGATTCCTGGGTTCCTGGGATGGATGTTCATGCTCCCCGCCTGGTGCGCTCATTTCATGCTCAGCACCCGGCCTCTCAGTTTTAGAGCTTGGAGGGGGGGTGTCTCCATTTTTGTTGGGGGGCACTGTCAGGATCCTTGCCTTACTAGTCTGTTGTGCATCAGTTCCCTGTGTTTCCAACATTTCTCATTATAGCAATGTATGTACATTCTGTTATTTGGCTTTGCCAGTGTTTGTTATGCCACTTTGCCTTTTGCGCGATTGCAATGTATTGAACTTGCCAATGCTTATTATGTGCGCGTCTCATTGGGCACTTTTCGCTTTTGCCAGTGCTTGTTTGCCTTAGGCTTCGGGAGTTCCCATTTTGAGTTTGCTGCCGAGGTCTTTTTTCCCTTTGCAGCTTCTGTACTTCTTTGGGCTTTGGACTATATAAACGGCCACGCCCAAAACGCCGTGCGGATTATTCCTTCCTGGTTCCCGAGATCAGATGTCTCCTGCTGCCTGGCCGGTCTTCGCTCTCAACGACGGAGGACTTCGCTGAGGCTTCCAGCTCTGTTGCAGTTCAATGGTAGTAAACTACCACGAAAATCCGCTTGCTGAAAACGCAGGTAGGATTGATCCTTTTTCTGTTTGCCGGCTGGTGTTCACTTCAAGACGCTCGTAGGGCGAAACGCGAAGGGCGTTTCCCTAGCAACGATCAGGACAATTGTTTACCGTACAGAATTTCTGGACTCCTGCTTTCAGTTTGGGACTTGCCAATGTGTTTTTAGTTTGTATTTGGAGCGTTATCAACAGTATTTCTCGGCTGAAGGCCTAGATTTCAGTTATTCAGCTTCTATCTTCGTTTGGTTTCCACTAGGGTTGATTGTTGATAGAAATTGCAACGTTCTGTATAATTTACTACTGGTGTTGTAAAGTCGAACTGAGATTGCTATCGTAGAGTGTTTTTGCTTAGCTAAACTGTGAAACAAACAGTGGTAAAAGGCGCGCAGAATAACAATGTTTATAATGTTGAAACTTGAATGAACCAATATGCATAATCTATGAATCATGTCGCTATTTACTTCTGAGTATATATGATTATAAATACTTTATGGTGAAAAGACAACCTTGTTTGCTTTTAGCTGGGAGACATTTTTTTACTAGTTCTAAAATCAATCATCTTTCCTAGGTATCAGGAAAAGAGTCTACATTATTAGCAACCAGAGAATCGAGGGAATCTAAAGTACTCAGTGTCTGAGTGGGTTTGTGAGTGTTGCTCCTGAGAAACGCAAGGGGGCCTGAGAAACCCCAATCCTGACAGGCGCTACCTCTGGGCGCTTCCGCATAGGTCGCGGTACTCGGCAGGGTTGCCCGTTGTCCCCGTACCTGTTTGCCCTTGCCATGGAACCCCTGGCGTCGTGGATACGAATAGATGCCCGGTTGCGTGGCTTCGTCTGGAATGAGGACCTGGTGGATAGGATTGCATTGTATGCGGATGACGTCCTCCTATTCCTCACTGATCTACGGCACTCGGGTCCCCGAGTTTTGGAGATCATGCTGGCGTTTGGCGAGGTCTCGGGTCTTCATCTTAACCTGAACAAATCGACCCTGTGGGTGCTGGGTGGCGGAGTGGTTGCTGACCCATGGGCCGCCGAGTTGCGAGTGGCGACCGATGGCCTAAAATATCTGGGCGTTTTCCTCTCGGAGTCGCGGGCCGTGGCCTGGGCGCGTGGTGTCTTGCCGGTGTGGGAACGGGTCCAGGCTGATGTTAAGACTTGGTCCAGAATGCCACTCACTATCTTCGGGAGATCAGCCATCTTCAAGATGGTGGCGCTTCCGAGGCTCCTGTACCAAATCCAGAATTTCCCACACCCCATTGGCCTGGAGTGGTACCGTCAGGTTAATTCTGTGCTGGGCCGCTTCCTGTGGGATGGCGGTGCGGCCAGGGTGGCCTTGAGGACGTGCTTTCTGTCCACGTACTGTGGTGGCCTGGCCACCTCGGACCTCCTCTCCTACTACCAAGCTTCCCAACTACTTGTCCTCAATGAATGGTGGTATAGTGACAGGGGTGATCCGGCTTATGCCCTGGAACGATTGCTCATGGGGGATCGCACGCTCCACACCATCCTTTATTCGGCTCGCCTACGCCGTGGATTGCCATCGGTCACCAGAGTGGTTTTTGCGGTGTGGCGGCAGTCCCTACGTCGCATGGGATGGTGGGGCAAATTGACGGCTGAGACGCCGCTCTGGTACAATGGTCTGCTTCTGGAACTGGCGGCCCTGGCCGGGTTTGAGGGCTGGGAGGCCATTGGGGTTACACAACTGGGCCAGGTCATGTCCGGCACCACCCTCAAATCCTTCGAGGAGCTCCGCACGGAGTTCCAGATGCCTCAGTCCCAGTTCTTCCGCTACCTCCAGCTGCGGCATGCCCTCGCCCCGAGCATCGCCGGCCTCGACTCCCTGCCGGAGTTCAGCCCGATTGAGGCCAAAGTGTTTATGGGGGACCTGGGGGACAGGAAGGTCTCCAGGATCTATCAGACGCTTGTTATCCATTGCTCCTCCACCCTACACTCCCTTCGGGAGGCGTGGGAGGTGGACGTGGGCCCCCTGGATGAGGACGATTGGAGGGAGGCGCTGGAATCCCCACGCGGCACCGCCATTGCGGTCCGGCTCCGGCTGATTCAATTTAAATACTTGCACCGCGCTTATTATACGCGTGAACGTTTGTGGAAGGCTGGTTTGATTGCATCCCCGGAATGCCTGCGTTGTGGGGTGGTGCCTGGCTCCCTGATGCACACGGTGTGGTCGTGTAGCCGACTGACTGGGTTCTGGAGGGGTGTGTGGAGTTGCCTGGCTGAGGTCCTAGGTTGGGACCTTCCTCGTACCCACCGGCTGGGTCTCCTGCATATTATGGAAGGGGTTGGGGGCAACATATATAAGCGTCACCTATTGCTCTTGGGGCTGGTAGTGGCTAAGCGGGACCTGGCCCGGGCATGGAAGTCAGTGAGGGCCCCCCCCTGTCTGCATGGAAGGCTGGGCTGGATTATTTTATGGGTCTGGAAAAGCCGATCTTTGAGGCGAGGGGCTGCCCGCGCAAACATTACAAGATCTGGAAGCGTTGGGCCGACTACCGTGGCCTATCCTTGGACCCCCCGGCGGAGCAGGAGGAGGACATTTGATCACAGTGACACTTTTGGCCTGAAGCGGCAAGCCCTGGTGGCATTACACCTGCATATTCTTTTTACATTTCCTTTTCTGTTGCCTTCTATACACGTGGTAGGGGGGGTTGGGGGGGGGTGTTTGGAGCGGGGGGGGGCAAAGTTGTGGGTTAGGGTAGGTTGCTGGGGAGTTTTTATACTGAGCTTATTTCGAATCTACTCCATCCTTTACTGCCTATGTAATTGCTACATTGATATTGTTGTGGTGATCTTAGTGTGTGGAGATACCACATTCTTGATGCTCACTTGCTCAATAAAATTGGTTGTGAAAAAAAAAAAATATCGAGGACCGTCCCATCTACACCCCTTGGTCCCTTATGGACAAGGACAATTTAAAAAAGCAACTTCCGCCCCTCACAGAGGGCGCTGGGAAGTGGATACAAGCCTTTGAGAAAAACACTGCAGGGGTGCCATTGGCTGCTGGAGATGTGAAGAGTCTGCTAGTTTCCCTGATTGGAGAGGATGCAGAGGAAATGTTCACACGTATTGACCACAGACTTTCCATCACAAACTCGGAATTGGATGGTAATACTTTTAATACAATAAGGTCTGCCTTGTGGAGTGAGCTGCGTAGAAAGTTCCCTGATATCCCAGACATCGGGTCCCTAATGTCCCAGACAATGCAAAACAATGAAGATCCTGCACAATACATTACTAGAATGAAGGAAAAGTGGCAGCAGGAGTTAGGAGAGAAATGGGATATAACAGGAGGTAATTGTAGGTTCTTCTACCATACAATTAAGAAGGGACTGCCAACTGCTGTGCAAGACAAATTAGATGGAATAGTAGCAATGGAATGCAAACCATGGGCAGAAATACAACACCATATCATTCACTACTGTAAAAAGGAGCAAGAGCAGGAGAAGAAGAGGCAGGTGGCAATTGAAAATGCGGCAGCTAAATTGGTGCAACAGAAATTAAAGAAAAAGGAGGCTGTGGACACAATAATGGTAGCCACACCAGTGAGTCAAATGACTACTGTCACCCAATTTCCACAAAATGCCCAGAGCGCATTACAAGGAGACACGCAGGCAGCAGTCCAGCAGACACAGGCACAGCACCCCAGAAACAATCAGAGGCAACAACAGTATTATGATAACAGACAAACAAGGTCATCAGGAATGCGAGGAAGAGGTAGGGGGATGGGCTATCAAAGACCCACACAGCAGCCAGGACCCCCACTGTGCTACCACTGTCAGCGACCAGGACACATGATAAGGGAATGCCGCACTAAAATGTATGAAGAATCAGCAGGCAGAGGGCAACCACAGCAAGTCCAGGTACCAGTGCAATACGTTCAGCAGCAGACACAGCCACTGCAGCCCAACGTAGTGTACACCTACCCGTCTGCAGGACAGCAACAGCCAATGTTACATCAAGTACAGTTACAGACACCAGTCCAACAAACACAGCCACAATTGGTTCAACAACAGGTGCCTGTGTACCAAATGGTGCCACAGACACAGGTTCTTGTACCTCAGGGAGCCACAGTACTGCAGCCCGCCAATCCGGTTCTGCAGGGTACAATCCAGCAACATCAGGCTGGAAGGTACACCAGCTAGGATAGCCCACAGAAGACCCTAGTGTGTCCCTTGTTGTCGTGCCTCACAAATATTAGAGAGGACCCAGTTGTGTATGTCACGATCAACAACAAAACGTATAGCTTTCTGATTGACACAGGTGCAACATTTTCCTGTATAACAGAGGGAGCACTGCCTATTTCCAATCAAAGTGTAGACAGACAGGGTTTCTCTGGGGCAATTACAAGGGTCCCTTTTACCAAGCCAGTACCAATGAAAATAGGAGGCAAAAGCATTCAGCAACAACTGCTTTACTCAACAGAATCCCCCGTAAATTTATTGGGCCGTGATCTTATGGCCAAATTAAACATGACAATTCATTTTGATGAAAAAGGCACAATGACTTGCTCCATCCCTGGCACATCACTAACAAGAATGATGGCTGTCACTGTGGACTCTTCCATGAGAGACCAAATTAGAGCTCGCCCAGTGGATGAACTAGCATTCTCCACAGCTGTGCAAATGGTCATTGCCAACTCACCAGAGATGACGGGGCGCACTGTACAGCTACCCAAAGAATTTCTTTTCCGTCCTCAGTCACAGGACATGCCAGCACCAGACAAAAATATGATCCTAGGAATACAATGTCTTAACATAACACCAACATATGGTGTCTTTATAGCATGTGATGACTATGGCCAGTCATGGGCCTGTGTCATTTTTATTGAGCCTGGACATCGGGTAAGAGACATTACAGATAAGGAATTATTCGGTGATAGAGAAGACATTGTATACCAGATTCCAGTCCCCGTGTCAGTGACAGTTGAAATCAGAACACCAACACAACCCCCAGTAATTGATGCAGCCCGTGACTCAGACCTAGCTCAGGTGCCCAACATCCTTTGGACTACAGGTCCCAATGATATGGGGCTCATTCGATCAGCAGAACCATTCAAAGTGACGCTGAAACCTGACGCCATTCTTCCCAGAGTGCGCCAGTACCCTTTGTCCAAAGAAGCCGAAGAAGGAATAGCCCCCACAATTCAAGCATTACTGGATCAAGGTGTGATATATCCTTGTATCTCACCTTGCAACACCTGTCTTTTTCCTGTGAGGAAACAACAAACAAATCAATGGAGGCTAGTACATGATCTTCGCTCGATTAACAGCATAGTGATACCTGAGTTTCCCATCGTCCCTGACCCTTCAGTGATCCTTACTAACATCCCACAAAATGCAAAATACTTTTCCGTCATTGACCTGAAAAATGCTTTTTTCAGTGTCCCACTGCATCCTGAAAGCCAGTACCTATTCGCATTTTCATTCAGGCATAGGCAATTTTCGTGCAAAAGGCTCCCTCAGGGCTATTGTGAGTCCCCCAGTGTGTTTAACAGAGTTGTCAAGGATGACTTATCAAATTTCCAATGTGACAGCACCTTGCTGCAATATGTCGATGACATACTCCTCTGCAGTGCAACAGAGCAAGAGTGCAGAAAAGATACAATTGCTCTGCTTACAACATTAGCACATAGAGGATACAAAGTAGACAAGCAAAAACTACAATACTGTCAGGAAGAAGTACAGTATTTAGGCCAACTGATTTCAGCATCAGGAAGAAGAGTTACACCAGGAAGAGTAGAAGCAATAAGGAATACTCCAGAACCACAGACAGTTAAGGACATGCAAAAGTTCCTGGGACTAGTGAACTATGTCAGACAGTGGATCTTTGATTATGCTACTATAACTGGACCACTCTTGAAAGCTGTCAAGACGGCTAAGGACAGGCATAACAAGATTGACTGGACACCTGAAATGACATCAGCCTTCGTAAAATTAAAAGATGAGATTACAAATGCACCAGTGTTGGGATCTCCTGATTATACAAAGGAATTCTATCTGTTCACACACTGTAATGGACAGGTCATGACAGCAGTCCTCACCCAGAAATACCCCTTGGGTCCCAAACCAATTGCATACTTCAGTGGCATGTTGGACTCAGTGATGAAAGGCCACTATCCTTGCGAACAGGCTCTTTCAACAGCAGCATTTGCCGTTGAGAAAAGCACCCCCATAGTCATGGGCTCCCCTCTGACGTTGTACACTGAGCATGCTGTCTTTGCAATAATACAGAAAGCTAAAACAACTCTTACCACACAGAGAGTGTCAGGATATGAAGTCATACTGTCATTACCATCGTTGAAGGTTGTAAAATGCCACACTGTGCAAGCCACGTTCTTTGCACATCCGATTGCGACAGCTGACGATGACACCCATGATTGTGCCACATACTGCCCAGATGAGTCAGGCACAGCAAAGGAAGACCCATTACCAGACAGTGTAAGTTACTTTGTTGATGGTTCTTCTACGATTGATCAAGAGACAGGGATCAGGCATACAGGGGCAGCTGTAGTCAGAGCGTGCCAGAATAACTCCTCAGACACTCTGGACATTGTACAGCAGATAACATTACCACCCCATTACTCAGCCCAGGCAGCTGAGTTGGTGGCATTAATAGCCGCCTTGAAGCATGGAGCTAATGAAAGAATTACTGTGTACTCTGATTCAGCATATGTCACCACAACAACGCATTCCAGCATATTGAGATGGAAAAGGCGCAGGTTTCTTAAAACAGATGGCACGCCTGTAATGCACAAACAGTTACTTGCAGAACTAATTGACTCCTTGACACTGCCAGCAGAAGTAGCAGTAGTGAAATGTGCAGCACACACGAACGGCCAAGATTTTGTTTCCAGAGGAAATGCAATGGCAGTTTGGGCTGCTAAAGCAGCAGCTAAAGGCCAAAGTTGTACACAATCACCATCCCCGACACAGACTGACTGCACCCCCATCTTGCTTGCCAAAGATACGCCCCCAATAGCGCAAGAAGATATGCAAAACGCAGCTGAGGACACCAGTAAGTCACCACTCCCAGATACACCCGACCCAACACTTCCATATACAATTGATGACACACAGCAGTTTGACATCATTGCACAGTTGCACCTCAGAGAGATACAAGAAAGTGCCCAAGCTGAAGAAAAAGAGTTATGGAAGAAGAGGGGAGTACAACAGGATGCCTCAGATTTTATTTACAGACAGACAATGACAGGGAAGCCTGTCATGCCACAGGCTCTTTTGCAAATAGCACTTACCCAGCTGCACCTTCCTACACATGTCCCTCGTGATATCATGTCCTCTAACCTGCAGGCAGAATGGTTCATCCCCAATGCACATGAGCAGATACAACTCTTTGTCCATCAATGCCTTATCTGTCAGCAGTATTCACCCAACCCAGCTATGAAAACAGTTGCTTCAACAATACCAAGGCCTAAGGGACCCTTCAGGGAACTCCACATTGACTATGTGGACATGCTTGACAGATGTAACAACTACCGATACCTCATCGTGGTAGTATGTCCCTTCTCACGATGGATTGAGGCTGGACCATGTGTCCATTGTGACGCTAAGGCCGCAGCTACCTTCCTACTTCGTGAGGTCATATGTCGCTGGGGATTACCAGAATCTATCCGCAGTGACAATGGCGGGCATTTTTCAAACTCCATCTTTGAGATAATAGCCACCATGTTAGGACTAAAACATAAACTTACTTCAGCCTATCACCCACAGAGCAATGGTATTTGTGAGCGCCTCAACGGATTGCTCAAAGCCAAGATCAGCAAGATAAGTGCCACTATTGGAAAGAAATGGCTCTATTGCCTCCCAATTGCTTTGTTTGCACTCAGGAACAGCCCTAGCTCTGATCATCACCTCACACCTCACCAGCTTGTCACTGGCAGATCAATGAATATGGTTGTTCCTTCCACCAGACCTAAAGTAGACAATGAAACGTCTTCTGAGATTGTGAAAGCTGAATTATTTGATTATTTGTGTGCCCTAACCCGTGCTGCTAGGTTTCTTTCCATTCAGACATCCAAGACAAAGAGAAAGGACAGCACCAGCAAGGACAGCACAATTTCCGATGAACTTTTGCCTATCCGCCCTAGAACACAGATCTTCATAAAGAAGCAAGTGCGGAAGTGGAGAGACCCTAAGTACGAGGGACCATACCTGGTCATTGACTCTTCACCCACTGCGGTCCGAATTGCCGAACGCAAAGCATGGGTTCATTTGAACCATGTGAGGATCTACCCGGCACCAACAGAGACTTGAACATTTATCGGAAGGAGGGCGTTCTATTTCCCTTGACGATCCAGGATAAAGACTATGGAGAACATATGAGAGTCTACGGGATAAGAAACAGCAACAGGCCGACGTCTCCCTCCAGGATCTCTATTAAAAAGATATGTATTTTAGCATTTTTATTTTTTGTTATGTTCGTTGCTTCAATGGCTATATTCCATTGGCTTGCATTACAAGCAGAGAGAGAGAAGGCTATATCAAGCCAAGTTAGGCCTACCGTCTCAGTAGGATATCACATGCCTAAAACGAGTCCTGGTAACATACTAGATGAGGAATACACCAGCAATGGCTGCACCACCCCTGTACCCACGACACCTTCCACACCCTCTGTAGACCACACCGAGTGGGACAGGGTACTTGATATCACTGTGAATGCCCCTGGGAAAGGTGTCCCTAGACGTTTCCGTCAGCATAAAAGGAGTGTCAGGTATAAAATGGGTCGCAATAAAACACCAAGGAGATATACCCCTCGCACACAACGTAAGGAGAAATACACAGAACAAATATCAAACTGGGTTAGTGATCTCCAGGACACAGTTGTGTACACATTCGAACAACACTCTATGCCTGATTTTTTCTCCCAGCGCCCTGGTGTGTCAGTACAGAATGATGGTACCCATAATGCATTGTTAGATAATATGTGGTACAGAGACATGAGGGAGGTGGGGAGGAAAGCCACGAATGATTACTGCTTTGTGTGCTCATACATTCCACATGCTGTAGGTGCAGACAAACTGCTCATTCCAAAAGAGATTCCACCGGCCACTGCCAAATGTCTCCTACACCTGTTCCTTTGCCGCATACATGGTCAGATACAGCTCCAGTCAGCAAAAGTTAATACAGCATTTGTAAACGTCTCAGACTGGGACAACAAGTATGTTACATTCACTGTTGTTTCTGACCCAGTAGAATTTGAGAGGAGAATGGAAGTTTACCATGAAATGGGAGTACCTGCTAATATGATACAGGTCTGGGAGTATCAGTTTAGAAAATTAGGATACTTCACCTTCCCAACACCCCCATCAAAATGCCACTCACCCGAATACCAACAGACTAACCATACCCATGACGCATGCCCTTGTCAGTGGAGACCCATTCTACGCCTGAGGGCCAATATATATTTTAATAACAGATGGAATGGACCACATGATTTAATATGCAAGGCAGCATCCTTAGGTAGCCCGGTTGAAGGTCAGGAGCATAAGCATTATACCAATGAGACTATTGGGAGGGAATGTGCTGAGATATGGGCACAAGAAACTAGAAGATATACTCTCAATGAGGGTACAAAGTACAAACCTAAAAGAGCATACAAACTTAAGTCTCCTCTCCTTTGCTTCCTAGGTACCGGAACAGTGTCTGTGGGCCGAAACACAAACTGCAGTCACACAGTGTTTAATTTTGATCTCTAGCACGGTACTTCTAGTCTCATGGACATCTATTGGGCATGCGGCGAACACATCTATCTGCAGCTGCCCCCCCACTGGCAAGGACTATGTTCCATTGTGACAATGCATGAACTACATCTTGTTGTCCATGCAGCGAACATTTCCCACATCCACACACACCCAATGGCAGATGATGTTACCCTGCTTCATCATGGGAAGAGAGAAATAATGAAATACTTCTCAGATGGCCCTTTTCATAAGATACCTCAGGATTACAGACTCTTTAATGATGCCGAACTTTTCTTTGGAGGAGTTATCCCCATGTTCCAGACTAAAGCCAATGCTCGCTGGCTGCAAGTGACCAGATATGAACTAATGCAGCTTGTCAACAACACCCGGGATGGGTTCAACGCCGTGAAAGAAGAACTTCGACCTCTACGACTTATGGTTCTAGAGCACAGATATGTTCTAGACCAGCTAACAGCAATGAATGGTGGTGTGTGCGCCAAGGTGGGAAAATCCTGCTGCACGTTTATTTTAGCGAACGATGCTGACAACGGAACGCTCACGAAGGCCATCGAGGATTTGGACAACTTGGGGAAAGAGATGCATGAGGAAGGAGGTGCTGAAGCAGATCTCTTAAATGGCTGGTTCGATTTGAACTGGATGCCTTCATGGCTGTCTGCAGTGCTTACATTTTTAATGCCAATTTTCTGTGTGCTGTTATTGTTGTGTTTTGGATCACAGATACTGATATACTGTGTAAAGAAATGTAGTTCTAAAATGATAGGAATGAATTATGCAGGCTCAGGTTCATATACTGGAATTCGTAGGGCTAAGGGAGATGATGGAGAGACGACAATGATGAGCATAGTGGAGTTGACCATTCCTGACTCCCGCCCATTGCCAGACATTCCTGTAATTAGTCAATATCAGGCCCAGGTGCATAGAGTCCAACCACGTTCATCACAGGGGGACTTGATGCGTCCCTATGAGACAATGTGTGATAATTTAGGGAAAACAGATGCAGATTCAGGAAAAGTGCAGGACAAAGATTCAGAGGAACAGCCTCTTTGTGACTCACCCTGGCCACTTCCCCCATCTCCAGCTAAGTATGCAGTTCGAATGGTGTTTAAAGACGATTGATAAGGTTCGAATTTCGAACCTGAGGGGGGAATGTTGGAGTAAGAATTTTTACCTGCACAGCTATCCAAGGACACACCTGTCACCTGCACAACATAACCCCTGTGTAGGCGCTGCTGTTTAGAAGTTGCAGGCCTCAGTTACATTGCCCTGAGCACTGCCATTTTCTCTTAGCTTAAGCAGAAGCAGAAAGCAAGTCTGACCCAAGATTCACCCAGCTGCTCTTGTCTGCAAGGACCCGCACCCCTACCAGGCCCCACCTCATTGTATATTTCGCACACACTGTAGAAGTCAAGTTCCTCTATAAATCTTGCAACATACCCCACGTCCCCCACCTAAGCCATGAATAGAATAAGGGAAGTTCCCACCACAGCTACGTCAAGCAAGATAGGAAAAAGGCCATACCTAACCTTACGGGTGGGAAAAGGTACAAGGCAGGCCAGTAAATGACAATGGACGGGTATGTGATACGTGGTGGCGTGGGATGACGTAATTATCGTCTCATGTGTTTTGGACAGTATACGAAGGAGCCCCGCAAGAACATCAGCGGGCAACTCCTCGTCTGTTTGTAGGTATTCAGACCGAGGGTTGTCTCCAAGGGCCCTTGATCAAATGTTCATACTTTTGTGCATGTAAATATTTTACTTGTGTTATGTTTTAACTGCTTTTTTAGATAAGTCATTTTATATTTGCATATGTACTTTTTAACTTGTTCTCTACATTTAAGCATTTATATCGTGGTCTTAGGACATCTCACTGATATAGCATTGTGAACGTACCTAATGATAAATAACATGTACTCTGCATTCTAATGTATCTTGCAGGATTACACTTATAAGCAAATGTGAGTATTCATCCATGTGAACAAGCACAACCGTTTTTAATCTGCCTCAGTGCTCATAGGTGTACTTAAAGCAAAATCTCTCTCTCTTAGCAAATGTTAGACTGTACTTTGTAAACTTAAACTGGTTCATGTGACTTTCAGGAGAATGCTGGGTACAGGACCAAGTACTATATGATTTTTATGCTATCACTGATTATTTCTAGAAGCTGTGTCTTCAAATAAATTGTACAACTCCAAGCTTCAGTCTCCAAAAGCTCATATGTATGTTTTTTCCTGTTTTAGAGCAAGAGGTCCAGGACTGCCCCGGTGCAAATTAAACTGTCCTATTTCCCTTAGTTCTCTCTCACGGTTTCCCCAGCGCGGCTTCTGGGAGCTGCTGCACTGAGTCCCCCTGGCCCCTCCTGCTCCTAATAAATCATCCCCTCCAACACTGTGTGCACCACTCATGCTGCATAATGACTTGCTGCCTAGCCTCCGGGATGTATGGCTGAATAGCTGTGTACTACTGTGTCGTAAATAAAGGTTTTCCAAAAAAAAAAAGAATTAAGAGTTGAACTACAAACTTGTGCAAGACTGTGATTATTTTTCTCCTAAGGTAACCTGCCACCTGGTAAGAGACATCAACTTCGTTTTTGTTTATTCTACTAAGAATTTGTATTGCGCTAGAAAAGCGAGACTTTGAATTAATCACTCACGGCATTTTAATGACTGGTGAAAGTCGTGTTGTGAAAGTCATGGCTTCCATTCAACTTGCTTATTACTTTAAATGCACGCTAGCTGCCTGGGACATGCAAACACTGTGTATTATCAGCAAGTTAGTTAAAATAAAAGCTTGACGCAAAGGAAGCGCGATGGAATTCATAAATCACTTTGTGGTACTGAAATTCTGGACCCTTGTCATAAACATCGTCGAATTATGACGATTTTAGTATCAATAGACCGAGAATTACAAATATACTTTATACAAGTGTTTTCGTCATGTTTGAGTGACGTGATCACCCTGAAATCAGAGTTTCCGTCCTGAACCCTTGAGTTCCATTTTACGTACGGCAGCCATTTTGTAGTTGCCCTCACATAGGCCAATGACTAAGGCCAAAACGAGTCTTAAGGACACGTACACCTTTGCTGACTTCTGTGTGACCTGGGCAAGCTGACTCCACTGCCCGGAGCCAAACTTGTTTGGCCAGTTCCTCTCCCAGTGGCCGATCAAGATTGAGATCGAAGCACAACAGACCACAACCCGTTTATTGCACACAACTTTGACTAATCTTACACACACCTGCCTCTGCTACATGCTTTATGACCTGCTTTACGATGAGGAGGTTCCCATTTTTATTAGGGGTCCGACCATCTATCTGATGAAGAGTGTTGGGTTTTGCCAAGTCATTGATGGTGGGCTGGACAAAGAAATGTGGGCTTGTCATAAAATGCTTTTATTATACACATGAGATTGGTTTACTGTAAATAAGGAATGTTTGCCTGAAGCGTAATATTTTGTATAAAAAGGGATGGCTGGCTTTGTAAGAGTGAGCAGTCTCCTGAGAATATACACCGTGTTGTACTTCTAGGATATCTGTTACTGGCTCCAGCCAATAAATTTGATCTTTGAAGTCACCAAGAAGACTCTGCGTTTCTGTAGTCTGAGACAGGAGAACTCGAAGTCTTTGGGTGTGTCCCCTGGCACCGCTGGGTTCTTAAAAACCCAGTACTTCAACTTCAAGTGTGGACAACTTTATGGAGAATGCAGAATAGTGTTTCAAAAGTAAAGCGCTAATTTTGTGACATAAGTATTTAAGCAAAACGGCAGAAAGAGCAAAGGTCATACATTGGAAATTATAGTTTGGAAAGTAGAAGGCATGAATGTGAATATTGGCATACCTATAACATTGATATAAACTGTCGTCATGTGCTTGGGCAATTTAATTGTCTGAAGGAATGCTGTTGTAAAAAATCTGCGAGGAGCAGTGAGTTAATTGTTGATCTGCTGCATGTTTAAAAGTAAACACATCGCGAGCAGTGAAGCGCGAGGAAGAGCTCAAGCCTCGTAATTGAATGTAAACACAGTGCAAGCACTAAAGCGCAAGGAAACACAGGCTGGTGATTAAACGGAAAGAACAGCTCGAACTGGAGCAGTCTTCCGAGTAAACAAAGTGCGAGCAGTGAAGTAGAAAGAAAAGGCTCGTGACCATTTTTTTCCGAGTCATTTTAAATAAACACAGCACGAGTAGCGAGGAGGCAGAAAAGCTCAAGCTTGAGCTTGGAAATAAATAAAAACTGTTTGAGGAGCGCGAAATTATATATATAAAAAAAAATGTTTGGCCTCGAGTGAAACGTTTAAATAAATTACGATGCTGTGTCATTGTTCATTGGTTAAGTAATGTCAGTTTAAGCAGTTTAAGCAGCAACTGGTTACTGAGAGCAGTGAGTAACTAATTAAAATACAATTGTCTAATAAAGGTTGCTGAATACTTACATTTAGGGTACAGCAGCACTTGCATGTTCACTCATTACTGTCTCCAAGGTAGTAAACATAGAAGACAGAATCATTTGTAAACTGTTCTCTCGTTGGTCAGCATTGTTCATTTCCAAGAAAGCATTATCTAAGCTTTGCTGCCATCGTGTGGAGGTAATTTGTAGTGCGAAAAAAAATGGATGTGAGCTCTGCCATCGTAATTCCTCCAGCTTTTCTAATGTCTCCAGGCGAGCCTCCTATTGAGTGGGAAGACTGGATAGATTGCTTTGACAATTATCTATTGGCCTTAGATGGTACAGAATTTCCAGCTGCTACGAACAAAGCTTTACTCTTGGGTTGTCTGGGAAAAGAAGGACAACATGTTTTTAATTATCTTCCTGCAGGAGAAACATTGAAGATGTTTATAAGGAAGCAGTGATGAAATTGGAAAAGAGGTTTGCAAAGCATGTTAATGTGGTCATGAGAAGACATACATTTTATACACACCCTCAACGACAAAATGAAAGTAATGATAACTTTGTAGCCAGATTGAGGGAACTCTCAGCCAAATGTCAATTTGGTGCAATGCAAGAGGAGATGATTCGTGACCAGCTAATCGTTCAGTGTTATTGCAAAAAAACTCAGGAAAGACTATGGGCCTCAAGCAATCCAACACTGAAAGATGCCATAGCTATTGCAAAGGTGGTTGAGGAATCGGAGAAATGCACGAGGGAAATGAAAATAAGTCCTAGCAGCAACAAGGATAAAGAAGTTGCAGCTTTGGAAGATGATTCTGAAAGTGTTTGTGCCATTAGAAACAAGAGTCAAAACTATTTTAATAATAAAAACAAGTTTCAGAGGAACTTTAATAAAGCATCTGGGAAGACTGCAGCAAAACATTGTCTAAGATGTGGGAGCACATATCATATGGCGGATTCAAAACAGTGCTATGCAGTTGGGAAGGATTGTTTGAAGTGTGGAAAAAAAGGACATTTGGCACGCATGTGCAAACAACAAAATGAAAAAGATGCGTGTGTGAATGATTCTACATCCACTTACAGGGTTGTTGTTAATGGTGATATTGATGTGGCGGAGGTGGAGGGTCTGGAGAGGAGAAGAACACGACCAAAGGCTGATTTTGAGATAAATGGAAAGATGATTTCTTTGATGGTTGATTCTGGATCACTGTATACCGTCATACCACAATATACGTATGATAAAACATGGCACAGTGGTTCATCATCTAGATCTGATGTGGTTCTGAAATCATATCAAGGGAATGATATTAAGGTGGTAGGTTACATGGATGCAAAGATAGTGTTTGGAGGGAGAGAAACTCATGGGAAAATGTATGTGGCTGAAAAAGAACCGCCAATTTTGGGTTGGTCACACCAATATGACTTGGGAATTAAAGTGGATCCCACAGCGGAAATACCTGTCATGACTGTGAATGCATGTAACGTTGATAGTCTGAACGATTTGTTGGATAAATTCAGTGGGGTATATGAGCCTAGACTGCAAAGATTTAAAATTATCAACATGTTATCAAATTAAAAGAGCATACAGCTAGAAGGGTTCCCATTGCAGCTAGGGCAAAGGTAAAGGAAATCATTCAACAGCTTTTGGATGACAAAGTGATTGAGCCAATGGAGGCTGTTGAATGGTTATCTCCGGTCGTTATCATGAGCAAACAGGATGGCTCACTCAGATTCTGTGTGGATTTGAGAAGCTTGAATGAAAACGTCATAACTGACAAGTTCCCTTTGCCAAACATTAATGAATTGATCTTGATGCTTGATGGTGCAAAAGTTTTCAGCAAACTAGATATGCGGAGTGCATACCACCAGGTTGAACTCAGTGCTGAATCCAAATCCCTGAATTCATTTATCACGGGGGAGGGTACTTTTCAGTTTTGTAGACTCCCGTTTGGATTGTGTTCCGCAGCGAGTGTTTTTCAGCGTTTGATGAATTCGATTTTAGCAGGTGTTGATAAGGCTGTCGTGTTTCAAGACAACATACTGGTTTTTGGCAAAGATGATTATAAACATAATCAGGCCTTTGCAAAGTTGTTAGGTAGAATTACGAAGGCTGGCCTGACTTTAAAGAGAGAAAAGGGCAAATTCAAAACACCACAAGTAGAGTATTTGGGACATTTGGTTACTGAAGAAGGGATAAGACCAAAAGAAAACCTGGTTAGTGCCATTGTGAATGCAAGTGTGCCACATGATAGAGACTCTTTGAGATCCTTTATGGGTTTAGTAGAATATTACTCAAAGTTTGTGCTGAATTTTTCACATAAGACAGAATCCTTGAGGGAGCTTTTGAGAAGGGGTAGAAGATTTAATTGGGGAAAAATGCAACAATCAGCTTTTGACTTGATCAAAAAGAAAATAGTTCATGCAGGTGTGTTGACTCCTTTTCAGAATGGACTTCATAATATTATTACTGTGGATGCCAGTGCTGTGGGCATAGGGACTGTTTTGGCACAAGTGAGTGGGGGAGTGAAAAGGACAGTGGTGTTTGCTTCACGTTCCATGTCTGAGTCTGAACGTAACTACTCTGTTATAGAGAGAGAGGCTTTGGCGGTGGCTTGGGCTACGAGTCATTTTAGAGTATTCTTGTGGGGCAGTCATTTTCGGTTGCGTACGGATAACAAACCGTTGTTGAAGGTATTGGGTCCAGGGGGGGTAAATAATTGTTCAGGTAGATAGGCAAGACTGGCTGTGAAGTTGCAAGAATTTGATTGTAAAGGAAGCAGTGGTTTCGGATTTTTCAACGGAAGAGGTTGTGGCAAGTGTTGATGATGCGCTAGAGGGTTTGGATGGTGCTATCCGAAGGAAGACTTGGATTGAGAAGATGGAAGAGGATGCAACATTTGATTGGTGTTCGTAGGATGATGAAGGGTGATATCAGAAGAGAAAGTTTTGTTCCACTTGGCGTGCGACCTTTTTTGAAGTTTGTGGATCAATTATCTGTTACCGATGATGGTGTGATTATGCGTCATGATAAGTTTGCACCGCCGCAGGGTTTGCGTGCTAGACTTATTAGTTTAGCACATGAAGGTCATATGGGCCAAATAATGACCATAAGGAGATTGGAAGAGTTTTATTGGTGGCCATCTACGGATCCGCAGGTGAAGGAATGGCTAGAAAAGTGTGTGGCGTGCAAGGAGTCTGAGAAAAAGTTGAGGGTTGGTATTGGATCTACTAATGAGCCCCAGCATGTCTCTGTGGCTGACAATGTTTGGGAAAAGGTTTGTCTAGACTTTATTGGGCCGTTTTCATTTCTAAAAGAGAGTGAGAGGTATGCTGTTGTTTTGGTGGATGCCAAATCAAAATGGGTGGAGGTTGCTTTTATGAGTAGTATTACAACCAAAGCTACAATTGCTGTCTTGTCTGATATTTTTAAGAGGGAAGGATTTCCGGATGTTCTACTGACTGACAATGGTACGCAACTAACCTCAACAGAAATGAAGTGTTTTTTAGATTCTGTTGGTATAAAGCATTCTTGTTGTTTGTTATACAACCCACAAGGAAACAGACTTGTGGAGCGCATTAACCGTATAGTTAAAGGTACCATGCAGTTAGCTTATGGTTCTGGTCTGCCTGTACTTAAGTCAGTGAGTGAAATGCTTTTGGGCGTATCGCACAACATTGAACAATGACTTGGGTAAAAGTCCATCTGGAATGATGCGGGGAAGGGAGGCTGGCACTAAGTTACTTCCCTCCTGGATGAGGAAAAAACCAAGAGGGGGAGATTCACAGTGTGAGAAGTTGAGTGTAGAAGACAAACGGTTCATTAATGTTGAAGATTGGGTAATAGTGAAACCTGGAGGACATAGCAATTTTGTAAACAAGTTTAGAGGACCTTTTTTAGGTGAAAACTGTGGGTGGCAATTGGGTAAGATTAACTAATGGTCAAGTTTGGAATTTAAGGCGGGTGGCGTTATATCAAAGGGGAGATTGCAAACATGTGGAGAATTTGGAGGGTAGGTATGATTGTGAGCAATGTTCTCCATGGATGTTGATGAAGGATGCAGAGTTTTGTGATGAACAGGAGGTTGATTCTTCCTCCTTTGAAGAAGTAATTAGATCTGATGAACAGGATACGCCTGCAAGGGAGGGAGATGGGTCTGATGTTTCACGTGTTTTGAGGGGTGCTAGTGAAAGAAGGTTACCTGCGTATCTGAGTGATTATGTTTCTTGACTCTATGTTTTATGAGCTATAGTTTTATTTTGGTTATGATCCTTTTCATTTTATTTTATTTGTTTTACTGTAAAGGGGGGAGATGTGTTATATTTCCATGTTATGCTGTATTGAATTGTACACATGTTTTACTGTCTAGAATGGTACATCTCTATGATGCTCTAGAGATTCTGATGTGATGTCACATCTGTCGCATCATTGGCAGTTGGTCCAGCTGTGTCTAGCAAGAAGCTGTTTAGGTTCTTTCTCTGAAGAATAAATCTACTTGAAGATATTCTAAGGTGTACCTTGCCTCAATATCATAACAACAGGTCTAGTATTTGTGGTAGTAATGGTACTGGTATTGGTGTAATGGTGGTGGTGCTTATGGTTGTGGTGGTAACATCAGTGATATTGTGGGTGATACAGAAGGCACAGCATTGTCAAGATCACAAAAATCTATGCATGAGCACTGTACAACCTCTTGATAAAAATCCCCCTGCTGAGTGTCTTCCTAGCATTCAGCTTTTTTTAAAGGAAATGAACAGACATCCTATTGAGAGGGACATAGCAGAAGCCAATACCTCTGATTCCCTCACTTACAGGGAAGGTGGTGTATAGCAGGAGTGAGCGTCACTTGAAGCTGCAGTGAAATGCTCACCAGGAAGGCAGAGTACAGCAGTACACAGGGTTGTTGTGGGCAGCAGTGAAGCGCTCAGGAGGAGGGCTTTGTAGAACCAAAGTTCATAGACTGATGTCAACTCTTTTGCATGTAGGTGGCTGTCCTTTCTGGATTAAGAAGTAGGCAGACAACAGGCAAAATACTGCTCCACTATGCTTGACAAGCTAAAGACTGGATAATTGCCCTATGACCTGACAGAACCTGTGACGGACATTGCCTACAAACCAATGACTGAAGGGGCTAACCTAGTCTCCCACTGAAGGTATTCTGCCTTATGAGCTGATCTAAAGTGTGAAGAATGCTAAACAAAAAGCAATGACTGAAGAAAGGTGAATATATGACCTTTCTTTATTATAGTATTACTAAGAATGTATTAATGCTCAAGATTACAGTGGGTTGGCAGGTTTTTAACATCCATGGTTTTTATCCAATTTTGGATAGCTTGTACTACACAAAAAAACACGTAACCATGACACCAGTTTCTTTTTAGTTTTTTGGGGAGGATAAACACCATAGTCTCCTAGGGAGGTTCAACCTTTCTGGGTACAACCTTAAATTATTGCAATATTTTGAGTTCCACCTTCAGAAAATGGTGCATTTTACTAGTATGTATGAACCATTTGTTCCTCGATTAGGATAAGTGGGTGGGTGCTAGCCCAGTGATTTCCCTACAGACCTGTTGCAATTCAGGATGGCTCTTTATATCCTATCCTTTAAAAAAAACAACCAGCTACTGCCTGTCTATTGTAAGAGTGTAGTAGAGGTCTCCGAAGAGCAATAGTGGTGCATGTTGCAGGCTGGAATGGATTTTAATTATGAGAGCTCTGCAAATATCTTAAAAACTGGTAGGTCAAAGAACCGTGCCCAGTCCCTGACCTCTAAGGACTTATCTTGGACCAGTCCTCCAACGGATCTAGACTCTTACAGACCTGAATCCTGAGGCTCCTGACTTTTCTCAAGCTTCACTTTCGCTCTCTAGCTGTTCTGCGCCTCTTCACTCTGCAACTTGATCATCTATCTCTCACTCGTTGTGCTTCTTCCATTCACTCTTTGCTCTATTTTGCACTTTTTGCTCCTTTCCCTCACTCTGTGCTCTTTTTCATTCTTTGCTCTTTTTTGCATTCTTTAAACATTTTTCTCACACAGTGGTCTCTTTTTCACTTTTCCGCTCATTTTTGACACCCTTTGCTCATTGTTACACTCTGTGCTCTCCTTCGTACTCTGTGCACGTTCTCACTTCTGTTACCCTTCTTTTGCCTTGTCCTTTAGCTCTGCCATCTGTTACTGCCCCGTTATCCCGCCTCCTGCCCCCCAACTCCAGTTGCCGTCTCTCTACCCCCATTCCTTACCTGCTTCTTCCCGCACCGCAGCTCCTACTGAAGATGAGGACTACGAATGCATGGATGAAGAATCCTCACCTGTTACTGTGACAGCAGGTCCTCTTGAAGGGGTGGCCTGATTGAAGGACATTATGCTCAAGTCCAGAAGTTCTGCATACCATACTCTCAGTACCAATCCGGAGCCACTAGGATGACTTTGGTTCGGTCTGTCCTGATTTTCCTGAGAACATGGAGCAGGGGTGCTATCGGGAGAAAGGCATACAGGAGTCCTGAGTTTTACAGCTGAGCTCTTCCACCCTGGCATTTAATGCATCTGCCAGGTGATTCACCACCAGAAAAAACACTAGGTGGCCCAGCCTTTTCCAGAAGCGCAAAGCATCCTGCCTCAGGGTCCTTGACCCCATCCAAATCTGTTTTTCTCAGTTATACTGGAGCACTTGTACCAGCCTCTCCTTGATGGACTCAGGAAGGCTTTAATGGCAAGTGGTTGGCCCTCCGTTTCAGAAGGTTGATGTGTAGTTAGTACACCAAAAGCCTCTAATCTCCCCCTCACTCAGGTGGCCAAACCCACCCAGAAGCAATGCAACAGTCACCATTATCAGCTCTGTGTTTGTAAGGGCAAGGAGTCTGCCTCTGACCCAATCATGGAACAGAAAAATCCACTGCAGATCTTTTTCAGTCCCTTCCTAAATCCAAACGTGGTTTCTGAGCCCCCCTTGATATTGGACCACTGGCACTTCAGATCCCACTTTAAAGGCCACGTATACCACCTGGTGTGCTAAACCAGCAGTATACTGGAGGTCATCAGTCCTAGCAACCTTAGAGTCATCCTCACTAAAATCCAGAACCAGGGCTGAAAGATAAGGATCATAGCACGAAGTTTCTAGACTCTCTTTCCCGGTGGAATAGCATCTATCAATCAGGGATTTGTAGAGCGCACTACTCACCCATGAGGGTCTCAAGGCGTTGGGGGGGGGGGGGGGATTTCGGGCAGCTCCAGCTCATCCGAAGAGCCAGGTCTTGATGCTCTTCCTGAATGCTTGCAGTGTGGGAGTTCGTCTGATGCTGAGGGGAGAGTTTGTTCCAGGTCTTGGCCGCAATGTAGGAGAAGGATCTTCCTCCCGTTCTGGCTCTGCAGATGTGTGGGATTTCAGTTGAGCTTCAGGCAGCTGCTGCTTATCCAGGATGCAACGTCCTTCATCCCTTCCTGGAAACTGTGTCTGGTGATGTTGGGTTCCTTGGTGAGGGAGAGGATGAGCTGGGTGTCATCGGCCTAGGATACTATGCTGAGTCAGTGTTTTCTGACAATGGTTGAGAGAGGGAGCATGTAGATGTTAAAGAGCGTTGGGCTGAGGGAGGATCCTTGGGGAACTCCGCATCTGATCTCTGTGGGTTCAGAGAAGAAGGGTGGGAGTCTGATTCTTTGACGTCGGCCGGCAAGGAAGGAGCTAATCCAGTCTAAGGCAGTTCCCTGTATGCTGGCATAGTGGAGTCTGGCAGCTATTGCGCTGTGGGAGACGGTGTTGAAGGGTACTGAGAGGTATAGGAGAATGAGAGATGCTGTGTGGTCTTGGTCAAGGAGAGGGAGGCTGTTGTCCGTGGTGGCTAGGAAGGCAGTCTCTGTGCTGTGGTTGCTGCGGAATGAATGCATGAATGAATATTAGACTTCTAAAGCGCAAACCTGGCAGAGGGGCGTCTAGGCAGTACAGGTGAGACTCTCATACAGAAATACAGTAAGGCTCAGACAGAAATCTCTGTGAAGAGGCAATTCTTCAGAGCCTCGCAGAAGAAAGAATGAGACATCTGTCCCGAGAGATTGCCAGGAAGGGAGTTTCCATACCCTGGTAGCAACAATGGAGAACGCCCTGCCTTCCCATCAAGACTTCTTGAACCTTTGGACTGTCAGCAGATTTTTACTAGCTGATCTAAGCTGCTTGGTGGGAATGTAGCGCTGTAACAACCCTTTGATAGTATCCGGGCCTAAACCATACAAAAGCCTTATGGGTGAGGCATAGGGCTTTAAACACAATTCTTTGATTTAAAGGAAGCCAATGCAGCTTGCTGAGGGAAGCCGAGATTGAGTGGTATTTCGGAAGATCCATCACCAGCCTGGATGCTGCATTCTGCACCAGCTGCAGACGATGGACAAGGCCCTTGTTAATGCCCAGATAAAAGGCATTACAGTAGTCCCATCTGGACATCACTAAGGCAATCACTGCCAGTTTACGGGAGGCAAACGAAAGGAAATGGGAAATTTTCCTGAGGATCCTAATAATCCCACAGCAGGTGGACACCGTTCTGTTAATCTGCAGATGCAAGGAGAGAGAGTTGTCCACCATAACCCCTAAGTTTTTTACCCTGCGATACAGGACAAGGTCAGCAACCAAGCGCATCTGGCCACCAATCGATTGACCAGATGTCCGGTTGGTTTCCAAAAATCAGGACCTCTTTTTTTTCCCTTTAAGTTTAAGATAGTTTTCAACCATCCAAGAGGAGACGGCTTGCATACAATTTTTAAAGGTTGTAGCAGATTGCCTAACGCTGTGAGTAATAGACACCATATTTTGCATGTCGTCGGTGTGGACAGTACCTCCAATCCAAAGAATCTTACAACCTTTTCCAGGGGGGCGACATAAATGTTAAAGAGGGTCGAACTCAAAGAGGAGCCTTGTGGGACTCCTCATAACAGCTGGTTGGGGGCCAAGTGGAATTGCCCCATTTTCACTATCTGTGTCTGATCACTAAGGAAGGAGGTTAGAAGTTTGATGGCCATCCCCCCAATCCCTATGTCCTTGAGCCGTTCCACCAGTCTCAAAGGAGATAGGGTATCAAAGGCTGCAGTAAGATCAAGAAGAAGCAACAGCGTAGTGTGTCCTGCATCAACCTGAACACGAATATTATTGAGTACCGAGGTTAGCGCTGTCTCTGTGCTGTGATTACCTCTAAAACCATTCTGCAATCCCTCGAGCAGCTGGTACTCACATGGATAGGAACGGAGGTGGGAATTCAAATGTTTCTCCAAGATTTTGACTAGAACTGATAACAGGGAAATTGGGCAATAGTTTTTTTTTTAATTCCGCCGAGTCCAGAGAAGGTTTTTTTTAAAAGAGGTTTAACAACAGTAGTCTTCCATGGGATGGGGTACTGCCCCACTGACATGGCGAAATTGAGTACTGCGGTAAGGTGCGGGACAATAGCTTCCCTTCCTATTTTCAGGATCTTCAAAGGGCATGACTCCATCGGGGACCCAGATGTAATTCCCCCTAACAGATGGTCCGTAAATTCTCGAGACAGGAGGGGAAAGGTAAGTAGCTTAGGTATCTCCTCCGTGGCTGCAGAGATGTTGGAATAGAGGTGGAGAGGATTAGAAGAGACTAATCAGGCACTTTTAGCATTAGCAACTTCCACTGAGGAGTATATATCTATGATTTTAGTGCAGAAGAAGTCCGCCATTCTATCACAGAGATCCTGAGAGGTCTCCATAAGTCCGATACAGGAGGGGAAACAAGGGAATTAATAAAATGAAAAAGCTCTCCAGGAGATTTAATGGATTCAGTGGCCTTTGAGTAAAATAATACTTTTTCCTCAATAATGGCCACTTTCTATTCCCTCAGGCGTTGTTTGTGTAGCTCTCTACCCGCAGGGATAAGATCTGCATGCCATATCCTTTTCTGCTTGCGACAAGACTGCCTCATTTTTCTAAGTCTGTCGGAGAACCATGGCAGAGTGCTCCTTAATGGGCGCTAAACTATCCATGGCTGCTAACAGCCAATTCGAAAAATCAACCGCCACTGAATTAGCATCTGCGTGCACAGGGACTCAAAAGTTTTTTAACGTGTTGAGAAGCGCCTCTTTGCTAATGAGGCTAAGACTTCTCTTTTTCTCCATTGTCTTATTAATAGCGGGAACAGTGCCTGGTACCAAAATCTGGACATTAAAAGGAATGGCATAATGGTCTGACTATGAGAGAGGTATCAGCTCTCCTACCTTAATCTGTTGGTTTTTAGAAAATATGCTATCTAATATATGTCCTGCCACATGGGTGGGGCTCATAACCAGCTGTGACACGCCACAGCAACCCAGGGTTTCCAAGAAGGTTTGGGGTGCCTTTACATAGAGCTTTAACCAGATGGAAATTGAAATCGCCCAGCAGGGTAAGGTTGGGTCTTACTAGGTACGGTTCAAGAAGATTGCTAAAACCCTGGCTGAATGATGACCTCAATCTGAGTTGCCGGTAGGTCAAAACACCAGTAAAACTTTCAGTTGGATAACATTTTATTGAAAAATATAGTGCCTAGAACGGGTCAGAAGAAATAGTAAGTGACTCAGTATAGCAGGTATTCACATAGAAGGTATTCACATTCTTATAACGAATGCCTAGACACCCTCCCATTCAGTCTACCCTGTCGAATCAAGCTAGGGCATATCCGGAGGGAATCACATCCAGAAGATCAGGACCAGAGCAATCCCTGCCCACGTCTCAGTAACAAACATCCAATCAGCTTTACGAAGCGATACAAAGTCCCTAAAAGCGATCCTATTCTTGATTAAGGATCTTGCATTAATGACGAAACCCAGAAATGTGAGGTCATGAAGACAGGAAAAGGAAGCATGACTCTCTAAGGAGGCAGTGCCAATGCCTGCCTGAGAGAAAAAAGAGTAGCAGGAGGGACAAACATAAGACAGGGATTTGGCTAGGACCTTCAGGTCCACAGGCTGGCAGCAAGGAAGTCCCTGTTGCTGAAGACCTAGCAGTTCTACTTACTATAAGTAGAAACGTGAGTCTGTTTTACAGGAAAATTGGCAGGATCCCGGGTGGAAGGTGCAAAACTGTCGGGGACGGGCGCAGACGGGCTTGCCTTTGGCGCGCCGGTGGTTTACCTGCTGCGCGCGTCCGACCCGGTATGTCCTGAAATAGGCTGGATCAGAAATAGACTAGTGCGCAGCCTACACCCTGCGACAGGAAGAAGGTCTTAGGAGACTGAGCAGAGAATGAACAGAATCCTCACTTCCCTCCGCTTCAAACGGCTACGCCGCGGCGCACTGAGAAAGCAAGGCAAGCCCCTCACAAGAAAGGAAAGCAGAATGCAAAAAAGATGGCAGTTAAATCTTAAAAGCGCCTGAAGGTTACATGTAAAAAGTTAAAACGTCTAAAATAATATGTCTACAACTGTTAAAACAACTAAAATGTAAAATGCCAAGTGGCCAGTACTCATAGCAGCAATTTAAACACACACAAGGTGATTTCTGTCCGAGACAGAATTGAGAAGGGTTGAGGATCGAGTGGATTCTATAACTTTTGTGAGCTGGTTGTTGACTTCTGCTCGTTTCCAGTGGCTGTTGGTCCAGGTCTCTGTGACGATGGCGACGTTGGGGGAGAGGGTGATGAGGAGGTCCCAGATTTCCACTGCGTGTTTATGTACGGAACGTACGTTGAGGAGGACGCAGCTCAGGGGTTTGTGCATGCTGGCATCCGGTGGGATGGTCATAGCTGTAGGGGTTCGGAGGTGGATGAAGGTGCGGCGGCAGTGTAGACAGGAGAACTGGCCTTGGGTGGTGTTCGGCATTGACAGTTGGCAGTAGTCGGGGATGGGCGCAGACAGGCTTGCCTTTGTCAACCGCGTGGCCATGCAGCACCCGCCATTAAGTAGGGGGAGAGTGAGAGGGAGGGAGAGCAGCTGGGAGGAGGGAGTGGAAACACACAGGGAGGGTCTGTGGGGGCAGCAGCGGCGAGAAAGTGCAAGAAACAGCAAACAGGGTAAAACCAATTAAAAAAGGCCCTATTCGAAAGGAGTGAGGAGTGCTTTGTTTTACCTGTCGTTTTAGGAACTCTCACCAACACTGCTAGCCGCACCCGTGCCGCGTCGCTGCTCCAACTAAGAGGAGAACATTGACAAGGGCTTTGTTCCTGCCCGTTACCTGGGGCATTGGTGCAGAGAGGAGGAGGAGTACGCATTGGATGCTATTGGATGCCAGCAGGGACTAGATGTTCCAGGAGTCGCTGCGCTGATTGTCAACACCTGCTCCAGCATTCTGCCGCAAACCCCGCCACAGGTTCCCACACGCATTTAGTCTCTGTAACTGAACCATTCATTGGGTGCCCTATTCGAAAGAAGTGAGGAGTGCTTTGTTTTACCTGTCGTTTTGGGAACTCTCACCACCACTGCTAGCTGCACCCACTTCGCGGGTGCCGCGTCGCTGCTCCAACTAAGAGGAGAACATTGATGAGGGCTTTCTTGCTGCCCGTTACTTGGGGCATTGGTGCAGAGAGGAGGAGGAGTAGGCATTGGATGCCAGCAGGGACTTGATGTTCAAGGAGTCCCTGCGCTGATTGTCAACACCTGCTCCAGCATTCTGCCTCCACCCCCGCCACAGGCTCCCACACGCATTTAGTCTCTGTAACTGAACCATTCATTGGGTGCCCTATTCGAAAGGAGTGAGGAGTGCTTTGTTTTACCTGTCGTTTTGGGAGCTCTCACCACCACTGCTAGCCACATCCGCTTCGCAGGTGCCGCGTCGCTGCTCCAACTAAGAGGAAAACATTGACGAGGGCTTTGTTGCTGCCTGTTACCTGGGGCATTGGTGCAGAGAGGAGGAGGAGTACGCATTGGATGCCAGCAGGGACTCGATGTTCCAGGAGTCCCTGCGCTGATTGTCAACTCCTGCTCCAGCTTTCTGCCGCCAGCCCCGCCACAGGCTCCCACACGCATTTAGTCTCTGTAACTGAACCATTCATTTGGTGCCCTATTTGAAAGGAGTGAGGAGTGCTTTGTTTTACCTGTCGTTTTGGGAACTCTCACCACCACTGCTAGCCGCACCCGCTTCGCGGCTGCCGCGTCGCTGCTCCAACTAAGAGGAGAACATTGACGAGGGCTTTGTTGCTGCCCGTTACCTGGGGCATTGGTGCAGAGAGGAGGAGGAGTACGCATTGGATGCCAGCAGGGACTCGATGTTCCAGGAGTCCCTGCGCTGATTGTCAACTCCTGCTCCAGCTTTCTGCCGCCAGCCCCGCCAGAAGCTCCTACACGCATTTAGTCTCTCTAACTGAACCATTCATTGGGTGCCTTATTCGAAAGGAGTGAGGAGTGCTTTGTTTTACCTGTCGTTTTGGGAACTATCACCACCACTGCTAGCCGCACCCGCTTCGCGGGTGCCGCGTCTCTGCTCCAACTAAGAGGAGAACATTGACGAGGGCTTTGTTGCTGCCCGTTACCTGGGGCATTGGTGCAGAGAGGAGGAGGAGTACGCATTGGATGCCAGCAGGGACTCGATGTTCCAGGAGTCCCTGCGCTGATTGTCAACTCCTGCTCCAGCTTTCTGCCGCCAGCCCCGCCACAAGCTCCTACACGCATTTAGTCTCTGTAACTAAACTATTCATTGGGTGCCCTATTCGAAAGGAGTGAGGAGTGCTTTGTTTTACCTGTCGTTTTGGGAACTATCACCACCACTGCTAGCCGCACCCGCTTCGCGGGTGCCGCGTCTCTGCTCCAACTAAGAGGAGAACATTGACGAGGGCTTTGTTGCTGCCCGTTACCTGGGGCATTGGTGCAGAGAGGAGGAGGAGTACACATTGGATGCCAGCAGGGACTCGATGTTCCACGAGTCCCTGCGCTGATTGTCAACTCCTGCTCCAGCGTTCTGCCGCCAGCCCCGCCACAAGCTCCCACACGCATTTAGTCTCTGTAACTGAACCATTCATTGGGTGCCCTATTCGAAAGGAGGGGGGAGTGCTTTGTTTTACCTGTCGTTTTGGGAACTCTCACCACCACTGCTATCCCCACCAGCTTCGCGGGTGCCACGTCGCTGCTCCAACTAAGAGGAGAACATTGACGAGGGCTTTGTTGCTGCCCGTTACCTGGGGCATTGGTGGGGCATCATGTAGTCTGGCGACTAGTGTGCGGTGGGAGATGGTGTCGAAGGCCACTGAAAGTTTGAGTAGGATGAGGGCTGTGGAGTGGCCTTGGTCCAGGAGGGTGTGGATGTTGTCTGTGGTGGCGAATAGGGTGATCTCGGTGCTGTGGTAATTGTGAGGAGAGCAGGGGTCGTGGGGGCCCCCGAGTGGATGCGTTTCAAGGTCGAGGTGGTGTATTCGGCTGTGACTGCCATCCAGGTTGAGATGGTGGGCTGGCTGGTGTGTTGGGGTGGTGGGTGGGGGTGGCTGTGTCATCTGGTGGATGGTCAGCAAAGTTGTTGTGGAGTATTTTTGATCTTGACGTGGAAGTAGGTTCAGGTCTTATCGCAGAGGTCTGTTGTCAGTCTCTGAGTTTTCCGTGGTTGAGTGCGTAGAGGGTGACTGAGCAGTAGCTTTGGCTGGCTCAAGATCGAGGTTCCTGGCGCTGGTTGTGGTCGGGACATGGACGGACGCAGACGGGCTTGCCTTAAGTGCGCCTTTGTCACACAAGCAGCACGGATCTGCAGCGCAAACACAAAGCGGCCACCATTAAGTAGCGGAGGGGGGAGGAGCGTTCATCTGGGATGCAGCAAAAGCCATGACCATAAGTCACATCCTGCGCTAGACATAATCATATGCGTTAGCATCACCATGAGGCTGAGATGTATTAACCATAAGTCATCTTAGCAGGGGACATAACACCGAGTCAGAAGGTCAGACCAGTGCCCACAACGTCGCAGCTGTCCGCTCCGGCGGTGCAGTTGTGACCTTGGTGAACTCCCCCCTCTGGGACTCAAAAGAAGCGGGCGCTAACAGTGCGAGTTGGATCCCCACTCTGGGACTCTGAAAGAATTGTCACCCACCACGTCGCAGCTGGCCGCCTCTGCGGAGAAGCTGGGATGAGCCCAAGAGTCACTGCCAACGATTGCATAGGGTGGAGCCCCCTTGCGGGCTCCTGGAATTCAAAAAGGGCCCCACAAATGTTGCAGCAGCCCACAACTGCGGCGCCGCTGTTACCAATATGAGCCCACTCTAGGACTCAAAAGAAAGATATGGCACCCACGTTGGAGCGGCCCACTGTTCCCACTGGGCCGCTCTGGTAACCAGACACCAGACAAGTGCCTCACTATTGCTCCCCAGGTCAGCCCCACTCACCAGCAGTACTTGGATCTCCTCCAGTCTACTAACACAGATTTGACCAGGGAACTCATAAACACAAGAACAATTCAACCAATATGTAATACGTCTTCCCTGCCGTTACGAGGTGACAAAGCAATGACCCACTAGTAGTATCAGAGGATATTCCGAGACCCCCTTGGTGGCAGATAAGGGTCACACTACTTCCAGGGGAGAAAGAGGGATCAGGCAGGCTAGACAACCCGATAAATCTCATCCAACCGCACCCAGGATCCCTTCGCCTACTAATTGCCGAAGGGGAAATCAGCAAATAATCGACCTGTCACCAGAGGCGGCACCTTATGTGGTGATATTAACGGGTGTCCCGGAACTAGAGACTGGGAAGACTGAGGGCCACCAAGAGCTCAAAAACAAAGTAATATATTGGCTAAGTCGCAACAGGCCACTTCCCGCAAACATCAATGGCGAACTTCTCCATATAAGAAGAATTGGGTGGGTGGGTCATAGACCGAAGGACATAAGGGGGGATCTCATCATTATAAATTTTAGGGATCGCAGAGTAACCAGACATATGGGGGATTGGTACACTGTGCAGGGGGGGGTGAAATCTCGACACGGGACCTTAGTTAGTTTTAACCCCCAATCCCTGCTGGTAAACCCCCCATGAGTTTGCGCCTTATATGGCTGTAACAGTGAAACCCTTGGGTTTTACGTTCCAACTTTTAATCGCTTCTCCATGCTTTCTGGGTTGGAAGGAGTTGATTAACTCTCCAACCAGGCCTCTGGGGAGTACTATGAACTAAAACAATCAGTAACTCTAGTAACCAAAAAGGCTAGCTTTAAAGGTAAACAGTCCACATTAGCGGATATCGGCATACAGTCAGCAGCATTAAATCATATTGAAGAAGTGTCAGCTAGCACTGAACTAACTAGCAAAGATGACAGGCTATTAGAAATGTTTCCATCTATAAATGAGGGGGGAACTACCGTGTCCCTTGAAAAGACGGAAGTTCCACTAGTAGAGCATGCCAAAGTGTTAGTGGAAAATAACCCAGTTACAGTAGGTGCGCCGATCATGTTCCTTTATTGGAATATAGCTGGATTGTGCCCAAAGGTAGAAAATGGTACCGGGCTGGATTCTTTCCGTAATTTTAATATAATATGTCTCCAAGAGACATGGACCACCAGTGTAATACATTTGGAAGGTTACAAAACTTATTTCTCACCCGCATTACATGTAGCATGTGGGAGGGCGAAAGGGGGTCTGAGTATTTTTATTTCAAATATGATAGGGGGGTGCAAATAACTACTGTGGCCTTAGAGGCAAATTTCCAAATACTAAGTATCCGTTTTGGTAAAAGGGAGACCGTTCTCCTGGCAATTTTTTATAACAATTTACCAGAAGGAGAACTACTGCCGGTATTGTGACAGCTACGACTCCAGCTATCGGTATTAACAAGGGAATCGGCTGAAGGAGCCACCATTATTTGGGGAGGTGATTTTAACCAGCATCTTTGCCAACATAGTCATTGGAATTTGTGTGGGTTAACTGACGAATATGAGGATCCCATTATTCACTTTTCCCACTCAACTGTGGGAACTATTTTAAATGAAACTCTTCTCGATTTGGATCTTCAAATCGCAATTAAAAAAACCCTGCAACCCAGCTGCCAGATGCAACATTTATTGGGAGGGATAGGTATACTACCATTGATTTTATTTTAATATCAAACACAGTGGGTAACCGTGCTACTGGGTTCGAAACATTCATTAATGCCTTAAGTGACCACTGCGCTCTTGGTATAACATTTAATCCACGTCACGAATACCGCACTCAAAGCATAGTTAGTGCATTGAGGCAAAATACACTACATTTGGACAGATTAAATGGATATTCTCTAAAATGGGAGAAAGTTGATTCCCCAGAAATCACCATGAGAGTCATAAAAGTGGTCTATCCTTCCATCCTTAAATGCTTAGACCTGTCCATATCAGATGAGGAAGTATTAAGCAACTTTAGGGAGGTTTTAAAAACAATCAATGATGTACTTTTCGTAAAATTAAAAAAACCCTGGTTGAAAAAAGTAGGATGGTTTAACCATAGATGCACATTAGCGCTTTCCAGACTAAAAAAAGCTCTGCAAAAACCAAACAGAGTACCTCAGGAAATAACAACGCTGAGGAGGGAATATAATATAGCTATAAAGGATAGGAAAGCATAATTGAAACAGGCCCTATGGGATCAATTACACTAAAGCAGCATTCATAAAAACAGCTCAGCCTTTTGGGCCGTGATCAAATCCCCTTTTTTATCTGATCTTAAAGATACACCCACCATTGAGGTGGCCATCGATGAAGTGGCATGGGTAGAGCACTTCTCAAAGATTTTTGAGAAAGGCCCAGTAAATGAGGGTAGGCATGACTCCACAACTTCTGCTCCCCCAGTAAATCCCTACCCATTAAAAATTGAGATCACTATTAACGACGTTGTACAGGCATTAAAAGCCAGCAAAAATGGTAAGGCTCCTGGCCCCGACGGGGTCCCAATAGATTTATTCAAATCGAACTTAGATCTCTGGGCTCAAATTTTGATGAGGGTACTTAAAGCAGCGTGTGAGGTGGGACTAATGGACTCATGGTCCGAATCTATTATGGTCCCTATTTTTAAAAAGGGGGAGCGTCAGGAGGTTTCCTGCTATCGACCGATCTCATTGCTGGATTCCTTGGGCAAAGTGGCGGGCAGAATTATTTTAGAACGCCTCCAGGGATGGACGGACGATGGCAGGATCCTCTCGGATATCCAGTTCGGGTTCCGGGAGGGCCTAGGGACAGTTGAACAAGCCCTAAACCTTACAATGTTATTAGGGAAATACGTATGTGCAAAGGCAGGCAGCATTTACATGGTATATGTAGACCTATCAGCAGCCTTTCAGCCTTTAACTGTGTTTGCCATAAAAAACTCTGGTCCGTGCTACTGTACATGGGGGTGGACATACCTTTGGTAAACTTCCTCCGTGAATTATATTCCAATGCTTCAGTAAGGGTAAGGTTTGGGGTTAAGGGCGAGCTATCTGCGTAGTTTGGGGTCGAGAGAGGAGTCAGACAAGGCTGCGTCCTGGCTCCCTTCCTTTTTACGCTTTACACCAATGGCCTGGAGAGGGCTATGTTGAATGGGAGCCAGGACCTTCCGCTAATGAAAAATCGTCTGATTCCTGCTCTACTCTATGCGGATGACGCCGTGATATTGGCCCACACCCCCTTAGAGTTACAGAAGGCCCTAAATAGATATTCCGAATTTATGGGTAAGCTGGATTTACGATTTAATATTAAAAAAACTTTTGTCATGACAGCTGGTCCTGGGAAAAAAAGGACAAAGGGTATATTCTTAAATCAGGAGAAAATAGCAACTACGGCGCAATACCCATATTTGGGAATTATCATAGACCATAAACTTAACTGGAACTCAGCTATTGAGTCCAGAAAATGCCATCTCATGAGAACTACTAGGGCCCTTGTAAATTTCTCAAAAAACTGGGAAAGAGGCTACCAGAGGAGTTTTTAAAAATATATAAAGCCAAATGCCAATCTGTAGCGTTATACGGGGCTGGAGTGTGGGGCTATGCAAATACATATAATCTACAAGTGGCAGAGAATGTTTTCTTGAGATTTCTTTTAATGTTACCCAACAGTGCATCTACCTTCTCGTGCCATATGGAACTGGGGATTCCCTACATCTCGGATTTAGCCAGAATACAACCCCTTCTTCTGTTGCACCGCATATGGTCGTCAGATCAAAATACATTTACACAGCATATTATTTTAGACTGTATGGGTCTAGACCTCTCATGCATATTAGGTTGGTTATTGTACATAAAATCCTTTTTAAATGATCTAGGATTGGTAAAACACTAAATGGTTTCAACCTCTATTCGGTCATTAACTAGGAAGGCACTACAAGTGTTGTCCCTTACCCACCTTGAAGAACTACGGACTGCTAACGAAGCCTCTAAACCATCTGTCCAACACTGCATGTCCGTTCAAACTACTTTTAATATACAGCCATATTTAACTTATGATTTTACCTCCTTTGAGAGATTTCTTTTAATCAGGTTTAGATTAAATATTTTACACCGTTTAGTTGCATTTCCAACAAGAAATAACCGGGACACTGTTTTACCACGATGCCCGTGTGATGAGATCTCAATCCAGACAACCATCCATACTTTGTTTTTTTGTAAATATTACAGGGAGTATAGAAAGGTTTGGCTAATCCCGTTATTAAAACTTATGGGCATCAGAAGATGCCTCCCGGCCCTGTCAGCCATACAATATCTGGGTGAAGAGTGGTCATCAAGGTACATTGTTAAGTTCTTGAAATGCATCTTTCGCCATCGATTGAAAATATAAAAATTATTCGATGATATTGTGAACTGATAACTTTAATCATGCGTTTAATAAGATGAATGTCCCCCCAGAAGCTAGCGTGTAATGTAATATGATGTTTTTAACTCAACACTTAATCGGTTTGTTCCTTTTATCAAATATGTTTTTTACGACTTATTTTAGGAAGCAGCATTTTGTATCAATGTAGAATGTGAAATGTAATCTATTTTATGAAAAATGCTTTTATGGTTTTTAACATGACAAAAACCGAATAAAGAATATATTCATTCATTCATTCAGTGAAAAAAGGCACAAAGAGACAAAAAGGCAGTAAAAAGGCACAAAGAGACAAAAAGGCACAAGAATGGCACAAAGACAAAAAATGCACAAACAAAGACAGAAACTACAGAAAGGCTGGCAGAGGTGAGCAGAAGAAGAGCAAGGCTCTTCCACTGGACTACCAGGGTTGAGGCGCAGGCAGGAGCCTGCGGGTGGAGGAGGGCCTCGAACACCTACCTGGAACTAGAGAGGTGCTGGGTCAGCGGCGAAACAATGGAGCTGAATGAGGGCAGACCAGTTTCGCTGACCAGGAAGTCAGAGCATGAAATAGAACTGTGCCCAGAACAGCTCATTTGAAGAGGAGCATCTGCTCCGTCAGATGGGCTTCGGCACATTGATAGTAAACCCCAAAAATGTCTGAGTCTGAACGTAACTACTCCATTATAGAGAGAGAGGCTTTGGTGGCAGCTTGGGCTACGAGTCATTTTAGAGTATTCTTGTGGGGCAGTCATTTTCGGTTGCGTACGGATCACAAACCGTTGTTGAAGGTTTTTGGTCCAGGGGGGATAAATAATTGTTCAGGTAGATTGGCAAGACTGGCTGTGAAGTTGCAAGAATTTGACTGTAAAGGAAGCAGTGGTTTCGGATTTTTCAACGGAAGAGGTTGTGGCAAGTGATGATGATGCCTAGAGGGTTTGTATGGTGCTATTCAAAGGAAGACTTCAATCTTTCCTCTCCCTCTGCTGTCCTAAACTTTCAAACTGTGATGCTCCATATCAGGGACTGGATGAACCACAACCACCTCAAACTCAACCCTGACAAAACCGAGCTGGTGTTGACGGGTGGTTCATCCAGCCCCTGGTCCCCCCTCTTCTGGCCCCCCTCTCTTGGTCCTTCTCCTGTTCCCTCTCCCTCAGTCAAAACACTAGGCATAAAACTCAATTCTCAACTCACCCTTCACTCCCAGGTCAGCTCCGTGGTATCTTCTTCCTTCCTCTCACTACGCACTATTCGTAGGGTGTCCCGCTTCTTTACCTTTTCTGCCCTCAAACTTATCATCCTGGCCATGGTGGTGTCCCGCCTGGACTATGGTAACGCCCTGTATGCCGGTATTCCTGCATACAGTCTGCGTCGCCTACAACAGATACAAAACCAGGCGGCCCGCCTGGCCTTCAATCTCCCTAAATTTCACCACTCTACCCCTCTTCTGAAATCCCTACACTGGCTTCCCGTACGAGCTAGAATCCAATTCAAGCTCGCATCCATTACTTTCCTGGCCCGACTTGGCATGGCGCCAGCGTTCATCTCCTCCGAGATCGTCCTATACGTTCCCACCAGGGATCTCCGCTCTTCTTCCCAGTCCCTCCTCACCATCCCACGCTTCCGGAGAAAGAAATGGGGAGGCTCTAAATTTGCTGTCCTTGCCCCCACCCTCTGGAATTCCCTTCCCCTTGAACTTCGTTCCATTACCCTCTACCCACAATTCCGTAAATGTCTTAAAACCCACCTATTCACGAAGTCTTTTGAATAAATACTCCCTCTGCCCTCCTTGTTTGTAACCTCAGAACCCGTTAGTTATAGCGCCAAGAAACCGCTGGTATACGTGCGCTCTAAAAGTACTTTTAAATTCAAATTCAAATTCAAATTCAAATTTAAATTCAAATTCAAGACTTGGATTGAGGAGATGGAAGAGGATGCAACATTTGATTGGTGTTCGTAGGATGATGAAGGGTGATATCAGATGAGAAAGTTCTGTTCCACTTGGCGTGCGACCTTTTTTGAAGATTGTGGATCAATTATCTGTTACCGATGATGGTGTGATTATGCGTCATGATAAGTTTGCACCGCCGCATGGTTTGCGTGCTAGACTGATTAGTTTAGCACATGAAGGTCATATGGGCCAACAATGACCATAAGGAGATTGGGAGAGTTTTATTGGTGGCCGTCTATGGATCAGCAGGTGAAGGAATGGGTAGAAAAGTGTGTGGCGTGCAAGGAGTCTGAGAAAAGGTTGATGGTTGGTATTGGATCTTCTAATGAGCCCCAGCATGTCTCTGTGGCTGACAAAGTTTGGGAAAAGGTTTGTCTAGACTTTATTGGGCCGTTTTCATTTCTAAAAGAGAGTCAGAGGTATGCTGTTGTTTTGGTGGATGCCAAATCAAAATGGGTGGAGGTTGCTTTTATGAGTAGTATTACAACCAAAGTTACAAATGCTGTCTTGTCTGATATTTTTAAGAGGGAAGGATTTTATCCTTTTCATTTTATTTTATTTTTTTTACTGTAAAAGGGGGAGATGTGTTATATTTCCATGTTATGCTGTATTGAATTGTACACATGTTTTACTGTCTAGAATGGTACATCTCTATGATGCTCTAGAGATTCTGATGTGATGTCACATCTGTAGCATCATTGGCAGTTGGTCCAGCTGTGTCAGGCAAGAAGCTGTTTAGGTTCTTTCTCTGAAGAATAAATCTACTTGAAGATATTCTATGGTGTACTTTGCCTCAATATCATAACAACAGGTCTCGTATTCGTGGTGGTAATGGTACTGGTATTGGTGTAATGGTGGTGGTGCTTATGGTTGTGGTGGTAACATCAGTGATATTGTGGGTGATACAGAAGGCACAGCATTGTCAAGATCACAAAAATCTATGCATGAGCACTGTACAACCTCTTGATAGAAATCCCCCTGCTGAGTGACTTCCTAGCATTCAGCTTTTTTAAAGGAAATGAACAGACATCCTATTGAGAGGGACATAGCAGAAGCCAAGACCTCTGATTCCCTCACTTACAGGGAAGGTGGTGTATAGCAGGAGTGAGCGTCACTTGGAGCTGCAGTGAAATGCTCACCAGGAGGGCAGAGTACAGCAGTACACAGGGTTGTTGTGGGCAGCAGTGAAGCGCTCAGGAGGAGGGCTTTGTAGAACCATAGTTCATAGACTGATGTCAACTCTTTTGCATGTAGGTGGCTGTCCTTTCTGGATTAAGAAGTAGGCACACAACATGCAAAATACTGCTCCACTATGCTTGACAAGCTAAAGACTGGATAATTGCCCTATGACCTGACAGAACCTGTGACGGACATTGCCTACAAGCCAATGACTGAAGGGGCTAACCTAGTCTCTCACTGAAGGTATTCTGCCTTATGAGCTGATCTAAAGTGTGAAGAATGCTAAACAAAAAGCAATAGTTATGGTGGGTGTTTGTGCCCGCCTAATCGCGCACTGTTCACCTGGTGCTCCGCACCTTGTATTGTTACATATTTATCACCACACTATAGACTTTCTGTTTTCTTATTCTCACCTTTATTCTTAATTATTCAGTACTTTTTAGCATTTTTCTGTGTTATTCTCAATCTTCATAACAATATGCACTTATATTTTCAATTTTGCACATAACATGATTTCTTTTGTACATTGAATTCTTTGACATGACATATGTATTCATTCATTTATTGATGAGCCCAATGCATTTCGGCACCTGTGTGGCGCCTTCATCAGGGGCGACTGTGTAAAATAAAAAAATGAAAATACTTTGTGTGAGTATCTTGTGTTTGATTGAACATGGGGGTCACTGTTGTATTTTGTAGGCGTCATACCTGAAAACAACCACTGATCTGTGTTGTTGTGTCTGTACAAATGTTCACCTTGATGACTAATGTTCTGTATAGATGAGATAAAATAAATAAAAAACCCATTTTAACTCTCTACTTGTTAGTAAATATTAACTGAATATGCCTCTGCTAACCCGTGAACATACCTTATTCTTTTCCTCAGTAGGCTCTGTAACAACAAATATAAACCGCCTTAGAAAACCACTATTACGTTAGAGAATACTAAACGACATGGCATCAAAGAACTTCGCACCCTACCTTATCTTCGTTATTGATCTTTGTCTAAAAGAGTCAAAGGAAATATCACGTGGTTACTACCAAGTCCAAAACGACTTCCCTGTTGTTAGTCATCGTTTAAATGCTGCCCGTACCTGTCATGTCGAAAATATCATCAAGAAAAACCGCAGCCCTGTGTTCGCTGTTGTTTTACCTCCGCTTTTGATCTGAACGTTACTTAAACTCCGCGGACTCCGCACGGTTACAGGACTCTAAACACAAACAACGGACTCTCTATGTAAACATCGCTCCATAAAGTGATCACCCTGAGCGCCATGTTAGTACGGTGAATTTAACTCTGGGTACAGCATTGTTAACTGGGCATAGTTTATAATTCGTAACTCTCCGACAGGTCCAATGTGTTTTGGACAGAATACTTTATTGATACTCACTATGCTATCGCGAATTAAATAAATTCAGAGGTTAAGGCTCGTTGCCAATTTTAACTGTCGTTTTTTCCAATCTCCGCAGAAAGTGTCCCTTAGTTAATGATAATGCAGATAGCGATCCACATCCAAAAGTTAGCCAATGTTGTAGATCGACCTACTGTGTAAGTGTGTTAAATGTCATGGTGAGTGTTGTATATTAAATGGTGTTATTGTGTCATCGTGCAAATGCTAGATCTTTAATCATAGTGTCAACTCTTATAAATTATAATCGACCATAACATCTAAGTTCACCACTGGTTTGGATCAAGCAAAGTACTTCAGTGCAATATTCAGTGTTTGTTCTAATCATAACTAAACAATATTCCATATTGCCACTACCTATAGTGAAGAATCATATTTACACTTTCTCATGCTCATTAGTTCTCATTGATCTTTGTGTCGACTTATCTATTATCATTGACAGTCATAACATTTTAAATCACTGATATATTACATGATGGTTGAAATGGCATTTATACAATACTTATTGTATATGTTGTTCTAAGCAATCGTAATATCTTAATTTCAATGTGCAGTATAATGAATAATTCCAATCTCCATGTGTCTCATCTCTCTCTTCTTACTGATATGTAGACACAATATAACCTACAGATAACATGCCAAATCATATTTATCGTTGAGACCCGTCGGTACTAAAGTCTTTAAATGCTTAATCCAAAACAATTCTCGCTGCATCAGCCTCTGATGATTGTCTATACCTTGTTTGATTTGTACCTGTTCTATGATTAGGAATCTTAACTGTGAAATGGTATGCTTTGCCTCCCTCCAGTGTAGCACCAATGGTGAGGTTAAATTTTCATTACGAATTCGGCTTTTATGTTCCGTTATACGCGTTTTTACTTTGCGTTCCGTTTTGCCAATGTACATTTTGCCACATGAGCATTTGATTGCGTACACAACATTTTGCGTATTACAGTCACTGGTGTGTTTTAAATGTATTGGTTTTCCTGTTGTTGGATGGGTACATGTATTTCCTATTATTACATTATTGCAATTTGTGCAATTAAGACATCTGGTTGTTCCTTTGTATGCTGTTAACAATTTTGGTTGTTGTTTATGTTTCAATCTCTCCCTTAAATTTAATCCTCTCGTGTATGCATGTAAAGGAGGTTCTTTGAATATTCCGTTAAAGTCTGGTTCCATGGATAATAGTTCCCATCTTTTGTTGACTATGTTTTTAATTTTCGAAGATAAGGTTGTGTATTTGGTTACAAATACCGTTCTTTCTTGTGTTGCTTTTCTTCTGGGTTTCAACAGTTCCAATCTGTTCATTTGCTGGACCTTATCCAATTGCTCTTGTAGTACATCAGATGGATATCCTCTTTCTTTTTACTTTTGTACTTGATTGGCAAGTATACTTTGGCAGGTGCGTGCATCTGAACATATTCGTTTAATCTGTATGAACTGAGACACCGGAAGATTCCTGATAAGGCTTTTAGGGTGAAAGCTCGTATAGCTGGGAGCACTATTTCGATCCGTGGGTTTAGTATATAATGCTGTTTCAAAGCCAGTTTCTGTTTTGGTAATTCTGACATCTAGAAAGTCAATGACATCTTTGCTTATCTTATGCGTGAATTGAATTCTGGCATCTACTCGGTTCAATGTACCTATTAGCTGTTCGAGTGTCTCTTGAGTGTCGTCCCAAATTAAAAAAATGTCGTCGATAAATCGACAGTACATTTTCATATGTGACCATTCTCTTAAAGACATCAAATGTTCTGCCTCAAACTGGGCCATGAAAGTATTCGCGTAGGCAGGGGCCCCTGCAAAGCCCATGGAAGTTCCATTTAGTTGTGCATAAAACTTCTCCTTCCATGTGAAATAACTGTTGTAAAGACAAAATTTCAGTAATTGTAGCAAAAAGATTTTGTTGGTGGATAAATCTTCCATTTTAAGCAATGCCCACTCAGTTGATTCCAAACCTGCTTGATGCGGTATAGAGGTGTAAAGTGCCACCACGTCTATGGTGCACATTATCCAGTGATCTTGTAACCCTTCTTCTATCCACATTAATTTGTTTAAAAAGTCTGTTGTATCCCGTATGTAAGATCCCCGTTGTTGAACAAATTTCTGTAGAAAATGGTCAATGTATTGGCCAAGGGGGTCAAAAATTGACCCGCACCCCGAAACAATTGGTCTGAACGGTGGATTAGTTGGATGTTTATGGATCTTAGGGATCAGGTTAAGTGTCGGTCGTCTAGGATTCTTCTCTGTTAAATATGCTGATGTTTGGTCGTCTATCCATTCATTTGCTATGGCCATTTGCAAAATGGTATTTAACATCTGTTGGAGCATTGTTGTTGGGTCCGATGGTAACTCTAGATAAGTGTTCGTGTCTGCCACATGTTCATTGACTTTATATTCATAAAATTCAGTGTCCATTATTACTAGGGCGCCGCCTTTATCAGCTGGTTGTATTGTCAATGCTTCGTTGCTTGCCAAATTGCTTATGATGTTTTGCTCTGTCTTAGTCAAGTTATTGTGACAAGTTTTTCTGTAGTTCAATTCTTGCAAATCTTTTCTGACCATTATTTCGAAAGTGCCCAACATTTTATGTGACACTGGCGCTTGGAACACACTCTTAGGTTTGAATTGTCTTGTTGTGTTTTCAATACTGTTTATTGGTTCAGCCACATTTTCAAAATAATGTCTGAGTTTTAATGTCCTCATGAACTTGAAAAATGCTCCTTCTGTCTCCATTTCATTTGTTGCCGTTGTGGGTACAAATGTGAGTCCTTTGTTTAAAGTTATGGTTTGCTGTTTTGTTAATGTCACGGATGAAATATTAATGATTAGACTACTGTTCATCCACTCCTCAATGCTTTTCCAGCCACTTCCTCGCCTTGTTTTGCATCTGCGACTGGTGTTTCTGTTTGTAACGTTGGTGGTCGTCCTAGATTTTGTTGCTGTGAGAAAAAAGCCACTTCTCTACTCGTAGTTGCTTGATTGTTCCCCTCAGTGGATAATATGACACCTTCTTGTGTTGCTCTGACAGGTCCTCTGCGAATAGATGTTTCCTTGTCCGTTACCAGGCTTTCTTCGGATGAGTGTGTGGATGTTGGTGTTTTCTTAGGGACAAATTGACGTCGGGCATAGATGTCAGCCCATGTATAAACTTCATTTAGTTTATAATCTATCGTGTCGCGTTTGTATTTGCGCAATTTCCCTTCTTGTAGCTCCTTCTCATATTTATCCAGTTTTAGATTAATACCCTCCAGATTGATCTTCCAGGTGTCCACCTCCATCCTTGTTTCCAGTTCTGTTTTGAGAATGTAGATTTCTTCCTCCAACTCACGTATTGTTTTGGCTAGTTCCTCAATGATAAGTAATATAAGGTCCAAAGAGCATTTGTTTAGTATGCTATACCACTTGTCCATGAATTTTGAGTTTAAGTTGAAGCGGAATAACATTGGTTTTATTGATAAACGAAGGCCTCTTGGGATTCGCTTTGCTCTGTGGTATTGTATGAGCGTCGAAGCGTGCATCCTCTGATTTAGTTGTCGGCGGGTTAAATATTCGAGTTGTTTCAGTTGTTGACTTATTGAACCCCCATGAGCATCCATGTTTTTGACTTCCTTGATTAGTGAATAAATTTGATCTGCCTGTTCATTTGTGTAGGCCAGTGTATTGGCCCTATTATCCGTCATTCCTGTTATGGTATCAAACTGCATCTTTATTTAATTGGGTGCCTCCTCACTGGGTTGACTAGGTTTTAAATTGTGTAAACTGGGGTCGTGGGGAGCACTCCGTGTTATACTCAAATTTTATACAATGTTCCAATGGTGCTGCGATTATTCAGGATAGTCACTCCTGGGTGTGATCAAAGGTTATGGTGGGTGTTTGTGCCCGCCTAATCGCGCCCTGTTCACCTGGTGCTCCGCACCTTGTATTGTTACATATTTATCACCACACTATAGACTTTCTGTTTTCCTTATTCTCACATTTATTCTTAATTATTCAGTACTTTTTAGCATTTTTCTGTGTTATTCTCAATCTTCATGACAATATGCACTTATATTTTCAATTTCGCACATAACATGATATCTTTTGTACATTGAATTCTTTGACATGACATATGTATTCATTCATTTATTGATGAGCCCAATGCATTTCGACACCTGTGTGGTGCCTTCATCAGGGGCGACTCTGTAAAATAAAAAATGAAAATACTTTGTGTGAGTATCTTGTGTTTGATTGAACATGGGGGTCACTGTTTTGTTTTGTAGGCGTCATACCTGAAAACAACCACTGATCTGTGTTGTTGTGTCTGTACAAATGTTCACCTTGATGACTAATGTTCTGTATAGATGAGATAAAATAAATAAAAAACCCATTTTAACTACTCTCTACTTGTTAGTAAATATTAACTGAATATGCCTCTGCTAACCCGTGAACATACCTTATTCTTTTCCTCAGTAGGCTCTTTAACAACAAATATAAACCGCCTTAGAAAACCACTATTACGTTAGAGAATACTAAACGACATGGCATCAAAGAACTTCACACCCTACATTATCTTCGTTATTGATCTTTGTCTAAAAGAGTCAAAGGAAATATCACGTGGTTACTACCAAGTCCAAAATGACTTCCCTGTTAGTCATCGTTTAAATGCTGCCCGTACCTGTCATGTCGAAAATATCATCAAGAAAAACCACAGCCCTGTGTTCGCTGTTGTTTTACCTCCGCTTTTGATCTGAACGTTACTTAAACTCCGCGGACTCCACGCGGTTACAGGACTCTAAAGACAAACAACAGACTCTCTATGTAAACATTGCTCCATAAAGTGATCACACTGAGCGCCATGTTAGTACGGTGAATTTAAGTCTGGGTACAGCATTGTTAACTGGGCATAGTTTATAATTCGTAACTCTCCGACAGGTCCAATGTGTTTTGGACAGAATACTTTATTGATACTCACAATGCTATTGCGAATTAAATAAATTCCGAGGTTAAGGCTCGTTGCCAATTTTAACTGTCGTTTTTTCCAATCTCCGCAGAAAGTGTCCCTTAGTTAATGATAATGCAGATAGCGATCCGCATCCGAAAGTTAGCCAATGTTGTAGATCGACCTACTGTGTAAGTGTGTTAAATGTCATGGTGAGTGTTGTATATTAAATGGTGTTATTGTGTCATCGTGCAAATGCTAGATCTTTAATCATAGTGTCAACTCTTATACATTATAATCGACCATAACATCTAAGTTCACCACTGGTTTGGATCAAACAAAGTACTTCAGTGCAATATTCAGTGTTTGTTTAAATCATAACTAAACAATATTCCATATTGCCACTACCTATAGTGAAGAATCATATTTACACTTTCTCATGCTCATTAGTTCTCATTGATCTTTGTGTCGACTTATCTATTATCATTGACAGTCATAACATTTTAAATCACTGATATATTACATGATGGTTGAAATGGCATTTATGCAATACTTATTGTATATGTTGTTCTAAGCAATCGTAATATCTTAATTTCAATGTGTAGTATAATGAATAATTCCAATCTCCATGTGTCTCATCTCTCTCTTCTTACTGATATGTAGACACAATATAACCTACAGATAACATGCCAAATCATATTTATCATTGAGACCCGTCGGTACTAAAGTCTTTAAATGCTTAATCCAAAACAATTCTAGCTGCATCAGCCTCTGATGATTGTCTATACCTTGTTTGATTTGTACCTGTTCTATGATTAGGAATCTTAATTGTGAAATGGTATGCTTTGCCTCCCTCCAGTGTAGCACCAATGGTGAGGTTAAATTTTCATTACGAATTCGGCTTTTATGTTCCGTTATACGCGTTTTTACTTTGCGTTCCGTTTTGCCAATGTACATTTTGCCACATGGGCATTTGATTGCGTACACAACATTTTGCGTATTACAGTCACTGGTGTGTTTTAAATGTATTGGTTTTTCTGTTGTTGGATGGGTACATGTATTTCCTATTATTACATTATTGCAATTTGTGCAATTAAGACATCTGGTTGTTCCTTTGTATGCTATTAACAATTTTGGTTGTTGTTTATGTTTCAATCTCTCCCTTAAATTTAATCCTCTCGTGTATGCATGTAAAGGAGGTTCTTTGAATATTCCGTTAAAGTCTGGTTCCATGGATAATAGTTCCCATCTTTTGTTGACTATGTTTTTAATTTTCGAAGATAAGGTTGTGTATTTGGTTACAAATACCATTCTTTCTTGTGTTGCTTTTCTCCTGGGTTTCAACAGTTCCAATCTGTTCATTTGCTGGACCTTATCCAACTGCTCTTGTAGTACATCAGATGGATATCCTCTTTCTTTGTACTTTTGTACTTGATTGGCAAGTGTACTTTGGCAGGTGCGTGCATCTGAACATATTCGTTTAATCCGTATGAACTGAGACACCGGAAGATTCCTGATAAGGCTTTTAGGGTGAAAGCTCGTATAGCTGAGAGCACTATTCCGATCCGTGGGTTTAGTATATAATGGTGTTTCAAAGCCAGTTTCTGTTTTGGTAATTCTGACATCTAGAAAGTCAATGACATCTTTGCTTATTTTATGCGTGAATTGAATTCTGGCATCTACTCGGTTCAATGTACTTATTAGCATGTCGAGTGTCTCTTGAGTGTCGTCCCAAATTAAAAAAATTTCGTCGATAAATCGACAGTACATTTCCACATGTGACCATTCTCTTAAAGACATCAAATTTTCTGCCTCAAACTGGGCCATGAAAGTATTCGCGTAGGCAGGGGCTCCTGCAAAGCCCATGGAAGTTCCATTTAGTTGTGCATAAAACTTCTCCTTCCATGTGAAATAACTGTTGTAAAGACAAAATTTCAGTAATTGTAGCAAAAAAATTTTGTTGGTGGATAAATCTTCCATTTTAAGCAATGCCCACTCAGTTGATTCCAATCCTGCTTGATGCGGTATAGATGTGTAAAGTGCCACCAGGTCTATGGTGCTCATTATCCAGTGATCTTGTAACCCTTCTTCTATCCACATTAATTTGTTTAGAAAGTCTGTTGTATCCCGTATGTAAGATCCCCATTGTTGAACAAATTTCTGTAGAAAATGGTCAATGTATTGGCCAAGGGGGTCAAAAATTGACCCGCACCCAGAAACAATTGGTCTGAACGGTGGATTAGTTGGATGTTTATGGAACTTAGGGATCATGTAAAGTGTTGGTCGTCTAGGATTCTTCTCTGTTAAATATGCTGATGTTTGGTCGTCTATCCATTTATTTGCTATGGCCATTTTCAAAATGGTATTTAACATCTGTTGGAGCATTGTTGTTGGGTCCGATTGTAACTCTAGATAAGTGTTCGTGTCTGCCACATGTTCATTGACTTTATATTCGTAAAATTCAGTGTCCATTATTACTAGGGCGCCGCCCTTATCAGCTGGTTGTATTGTCAATGCTTCATTGCTTGCCAAATTGGTTATGATGTTTTGCTCTGTCTTAGTCAAGTTATTGTGACAAGTTTTTCTGTAGTTCAATTCTTGCAAATCTTTTCTGACCATTATTTCGAAAGTGTCCAACATTTTATGTGACACTGGCGCTTGGAACACACTCTTAGGTTTGATTTGTCTCGTTGTGTTTTCAATACTGTTGTCTATTGGTTCAGCCACATTTTCAAAATAATGTCTGAGTTTTAATGTTCTCATGAACTTGAAAAATGCTCCTTCTGTCTCCATTTCATTTGTTGCCGTTGTGGGTACAAATGTGAGTCCTTTGTTTAAAGTTATGGTTTGCTGTTTTGTTAATGTCACGGATGAAATATTAATGATTAGACTACTGTTCGTCCACTCCTCAATGCTTTTCCAGCCACTTCCTCGCCTTGTTTTGCATCTGCGACTGGTGTTTCTGTTTGTAACGTTGGTGGTCGTCCTAGATTTTGTTGCTGTGAGAAAAAAGCCACTTCTCTACTCGTAGTTGCTTGATTGTTCCCCTCAGTGGATAATATGACACCTTCTTGTGTTGCTCTGACAGGTCCTCTGCGAATAGATGTTTCCTTGTCCGTTACCAGGCTTTCTTCGGATGAGTGTGTGGATGTTGGTGTTTTCTTAGGGACAAATTGACGTCGGGCATAGATGTCAGCCCATGTATAAACTTCATTTAGTTTATAATCTATCGTGTCGCGTTTGTATTTGCGCAATTTCCCTTCTTGTAGCTCCTTCTCATATTTATCCAGTTTTAGATTAATACCCTCCAGATTGATCTTCCAGGTGTCCACCTCCATCCTTGTTTCCAGTTCTGTTTTGAGAATGTAGATTTCTTCCTCCAACTCACGTATTGTTTTGGCTAGTTCCTCAATGATAAGTAATATAAGGTCCAAAGAGCATTTGTTTAGTATGCTATACCACTTGTCCATGAATTTTGAGTTTAAGTTGAAGCGGAATAACATTGGTTTTATTGATAAACGAAGGCCTCTTGGGATTCGCTTTGCTCTGTGGTATTGTATGAGCGTCGAAGCGTGCATCCTCTGATTTAGTTGTCGGCGGGTTAAATATTCGAGTTGTTTCAGTTGTTGACTTATTGAACCCCCATGAGCATCCATGTTTTTGACTTCCTTGATTAGTGAATAAATTTGATCTGCCTGTTCATTTGTGTAGGCCAGTGTATTGGCCCTATTATCCGTCATTCCTGTTATGGTATCAAACTGCATCTTTATTTAATTGGGTGCCTCCTCACTGGGTTGACTAGGTTTTAAATTGTGTAAACTGGGGTCGTGGGGAGCACTCCGTGTTATACTCAAATTTTATACAATGTTCCAATGGTGCTGCGATTATTCAGGATAGTCACTCCTGGGTGTGATCAAAGGTTATGGTGGGTGTTTGTGCCCGCCTAATCGCGCCCTGTTCACCTGGTGCTCCGCACCTTGTATTGTTACATATTTATCACCACACTATAGACTTTCTGTTTTCCTTATTCTCACATTTATTCTTAATTATTCAGTACTTTTTAGCATTTTTCTGTGTTATTCTCAATCTTCATGACAATATGCACTTATATTTTCAATTTCGCACATAACATGATATCTTTTGTACATTGAATTCTTTGACATGACATATGTATTCATTCATTTATTGATGAGCCCAATGCATTTCGGCACCTGTGTGGTGCCTTCATCAGGGGCGACTCTGTAAAATAAAAAATGAAAATACTTTGTGTGAGTGTCTTGTGTTTGATTGAACATGGGGGTCACTGTTTTGTTTTGTAGGCGTCATACCTGAAAACAACCACTGATCTGTGTTGTTGTGTCTGTACAAATGTTCACCTTGATGACTAATGTTCTGTATAGATGAGATAAAATAAATAAAAAACCCATTTTAACTACTCTCTACTTGTTAGTAAATATTAACTGAATATGCCTCTGCTAACCCGTGAACATACCTTATTCTTTTCCTCAGTAGGCTCTTTAACAACAAATATAAACCGCCTTAGAAAACCACTATTACGTTAGAGAATACTAAACGACATGGCATCAAAGAACTTCACACCCTACATTATCTTCGTTATTGATCTTTGTCTAAAAGAGTCAAAGGAAATATCACGTGGTTACTACCAAGTCCAAAATGACTTCCCTGTTAGTCATCGTTTAAATGCTGCCCGTACCTGTCATGTCGAAAATATCATCAAGAAAAACCACAGCCCTGTGTTCGCTGTTGTTTTACCTCCGCTTTTGATCTGAACGTTACTTAAACTCCGCGGACTCCACGCGGTTACAGGACTCTAAAGACAAACAACAGACTCTCTATGTAAACATTGCTCCATAAAGTGATCACACTGAGCGCCATGTTAGTACGGTGAATTTAAGTCTGGGTACAGCATTGTTAACTGGGCATAGTTTATAATTCGTAACTCTCCGACAGGTCCAATGTGTTTTGGACAGAATACTTTATTGATACTCACAATGCTATTGCGAATTAAATAAATTCCGAGGTTAAGGCTCGTTGCCAATTTTAACTGTCGTTTTTTCCAATCTCCGCAGAAAGTGTCCCTTAGTTAATGATAATGCAGATAGCGATCCGCATCCAAAAGTTAGCCAATGTTGTAGATCGACCTACTGTGTAAGTGTGTTAAATGTCATGGTGAGTGTTGTATATTAAATGGTGTTATTGTGTCATCGTGCAAATGCTAGATCTTTAATCATAGTGTCAACTCTTATACATTATAATCGACCATAACATCTAAGTTCACCACTGGTTTGGATCAAACAAAGTACTTCAGTGCAATATTCAGTGTTTGTTTAAATCATAACTAAACAATATTCCATATTGCCACTACCTATAGTGAAGAATCATATTTACACTTTCTCATGCTCATTAGTTCTCATTGATCTTTGTGTCGACTTATCTATTATCATTGACAGTCATTACATTTTAAATCACTGATATATTACATGATGGTTGAAATGGCATTCATGCAATACTTATTGTATATGTTGTTCTAAGCAATCGTAATATCTTAATTTCAATGTGTAGTATAATGAATAATTCCAATCTCCATGTGTCTCATCTCTCTCTTCTTACTGATATGTAGACACAATATAACCTACAGATAACATGCCAAATCATATTTATCATTGAGACCCGTCGGTACTAAAGTCTTTAAATGCTTAATCCAAAACAATTCTAGCTGCATCAGCCTCTGATGATTGTCTATACCTTGTTTGATTTGTACCTGTTCTATGATTAGGAATCTTAATTGTGAAATGGTATGCTTTGCCTCCCTCCAGTGTAGCACCAATGGTGAGGTGAAATTTTCATTACGAATTCGGCTTTTATGTTCCGTTATACGCGTTTTTACTTTGCGTTCCGTTTTGCCAATGTACATTTTGCGACATGGGCATTTGATTGCGTACACAACATTTTGCGTATTACAGTCACTGGTGTGTTTTAAATGTATTGGTTTTTCTGTTGTTGGATGGGTACATGTATTTCCTATTATTACATTATTGCAATTTGTGCAATTAAGACATCTGGTTGTTCCTTTGTATGCTATTAACAATTTTGGTTGTTGTTTATGTTTCAATCTCTCCCTTAAATTTAATCCTCTCGTGTATGCATGTAAAGGAGGTTCTTTGAATATTCCGTTAAAGTCTGGTTCCATGGATAATAGTTCCCATCTTTTGTTGACTATGTTTTTAATTTTCGAAGATAAGGTTGTGTATTTGGTTACAAATACCATTCTTTCTTGTGTTGCTTTTCTCCTGGGTTTCAACAGTTCCAATCTGTTCATTTGCTGGACCTTATCCAACTGCTCTTGTAGTACATCAGATGGATATCCTCTTTCTTTGTACTTTTGAACTTGATTGGCAAGTGTACTTTGGCAGGTGCGTGCATCTGAACATATTCGTTTAATCCGTATGAACTGAGACACCGGAAGATTCCTGATAAGGCTTTTAGGGTGAAAGCTCGTATAGCTGAGAGCACTATTCCGATCCGTGGGTTTAGTATATAATGGTGTTTCAAAGCCAGTTTCTGTTTTGGTAATTCTGACATCTAGAAAGTCAATGACATCTTTGCTTATTTTATGCGTGAATTGAATTCTGGCATCTACTCGGTTCAATGTACTTATTAGCTGGTCGAGTGTCTCTTGAGTGTCGTCCCAAATTAAAAAAATTTCGTCGATAAATCGACAGTACATTTCCACATGTGACCATTCTCTTAAAGACATCAAATTTTCTGCCTCAAACTGGGCCATGAAAGTATTCGCGTAGGCAGGGGCTCCTGCAAAGCCCATGGAAGTTCCATTTAGTTGTGCATAAAACTTCTCCTTCCATGTGAAATAACTGTTGTAAAGACAAAATTTCAGTAATTGTAGCAAAATAATTTTGTTGGTGGATAAATCTTCCATTTTAAGCAATGCCCACTCAGTTGATTCCAATCCTGCTTGATGCGGTATAGATGTGTAAAGTGCCACCAGGTCTATGGTGCTCATTATCCAGTGATCTTGTAACCCTTCTTCTATCCACATTAATTTGTTTAGAAAGTCTGTTGTATCCCGTATGTAAGATCCCCATTGTTGAACAAATTTCTGTAGAAAATGGTCAATGTATTGGCCAAGGGGGTCAAAAATTGACCCGCACCCAGAAACAATTGGTCTGAACGGTGGATTAGTTGGATGTTTATGGAACTTAGGGATCATGTAAAGTGTTGGTCGTCTAGGATTCTTCTCTGTTAAATATGCTGATGTTTGGTCGTCTATCCATTTATTTGCTATGGCCATTTTCAAAATGGTATTTAACATCTGTTGGAGCATTGTTGTTGGGTCCGATTGTAACTCTAGATAAGTGTTCGTGTCTGCCACATGTTCATTGACTTTATATTCGTAAAATTCAGTGTCCATTATTACTAGGGCGCCGCCCTTATCAGCTGGTTGTATTGTCAATGCTTCATTGCTTGCCAAATTGGTTATGATGTTTTGCTCTGTCTTAGTCAAGTTATTGTGACAAGTTTTTCTGTAGTTCAATTCTTGCAAATCTTTTCTGACCATTATTTCGAAAGTGTCCAACATTTTATGTGACACTGGCGCTTGGAACACACTCTTAGGTTTGATTTGTCTCGTTGTGTTTTCAATACTGTTGTCTATTGGTTCAGCCACATTTTCAAAATAATGTCTGAGTTTTAATGTTCTCATGAACTTGAAAAATGCTCCTTCTGTCTCCATTTCATTTGTTGCCGTTGTGGGTACAAATGTGAGTCCTTTGTTTAAAGTTATGGTTTGCTGTTTTGTTAATGTCACGGATGAAATATTAATGATTAGACTACTGTTCGTCCACTCCTCAATGCTTTTCCGGCCACTTCCTCGCCTTGTTTTGCATCTGCGACTGGTGTTTCTGTTTGTAACGTTGGTAGTCGTCCTAGATTTTGTTCCTGTGACAAAAAATCCAATTCTCTACTCGTAGTTGCTTGATTGTTCCCCTCAGTGGATAATATGACACCTTCTTGTGTTGCTCTGACAGGTCCTCTGCGAATAGATGTTTCCTTGTCCGTTACCAGGCTTTCTTCGGATGAGTGTGTGGATGTTGGTGTTTTCTTAGGGACAAATTGACGTCGGGCATAGATGTCAGCCCATGTATGAACTTCATTTAGTTTATAATCTATCGTGTCGCGTTTATATTTGCGCAATTTCCCTTCTTGTAGATCCTTCTCATATTTATCCAGTTTTAGATTAATACCCTCCAGATTGATCTTCCAGGTGTCCACCTCCATCCTTGTTTCCAGTTCTGTTTTGAGAATGTAGATTTCTTCTTCCAACTCACGTATTGTTTTGGCTAGTTCCTCAATGATAAGTAATATAAGGTCCAAAGAGCATTTGTTTAGTATGCTATACCACTTGTCCATGGATTTTGAGTTTAAGTTAAAGTGGAATAACATTGGTTTTATTGATAAACGAAGGCCTCTTGGGATTCGCTTTGCTCTGTGGTATTGTATGAGCATCGAAACGTGCATCCTCTGATTTAGTTGTCGGCGGGTTAAATATTCGAGTTGTTTCAGTTGTTGACTTATTGAACCCCCATGAGCATCCATGTTTTTGATTTCCTTGATTAGTGAATAAATTTGATCTGCCTGTTCATTTGTGTAGGCCAGTGTATTGGCCCTATTATCCGTCATTCCTGTTATGGTATCAAACTGCATCTTTATTTAATTGGGTGCCTCCTCACTGGGTTGACTAGGTTTTAAATTGTGTAAACTGGGATCGTGGGTAGCACTCCGTGTTATACTCAAATTTTATACAATGTTCCAATGGTGCTGCGATTATTCAGGATAGTCACTCCTGGGTGTGATCAAAGGTTATGGTGGGTGTTTGTGCCCGCCTAATCGCGCACTGTTCACCTGGTGCTCCGCACCTTGTATTGTTACATATTTATCACCACACTATAGACTTTCTGTTTTCCTTATTCTCACATTTATTCTTAATTATTCAGTACTTTTTAGCATTTTTCTGTGTTATTCTCAATCTTCATAACAATATGCACTTATATTTTCAATTTTGCACATAACATGATTTCTTTTGTACATTGAATTCTTTGACATGACATATGTATTCATTCATTTATTGATGAGCCCAATGCATTTCGGCACCTGTGTGGCGCCTTCATCAGGGGCGACTGTGTAAAATAAAAAATGAAAATACTTTGTGTGAGTATCTTGTGTTTGATTGAACATGGGGGTCACTGTTGTATTTTGTAGGCGTCATACCTGAAAACAACCACTGATCTGTGTTGTTGTGTCTGTACAAATGTTCACCTTGATGACTAATGTTCTGTATAGATGAGATAAAATAAATAAAAAACCTATTTTAACTCTCTACTTGTTAGTAAATATTAACTGAATATGCCTCTGCTAACCCGTGAACATACCTTATTCTTTTCCTCAGTAGGCTCTGTAACAACAAATATAAACCGCCTTAGAAAACCACTATTACGTTAGAGAATACTAAACGACATGGCATCAAAGAACTTCGCACCCTACCTTATCTTCGTTATTGATCTTTGTCTAAAAGAGCCAAAGGAAATATCACGTGGTTACTACCAAGTCCAAAACGACTTCCCTGTTGTTAGTCATCGTTTAAATGCTGCCCGTACCTGTCATGTCGAAAATATCATCAAGAAAAACCGCAGCCCTGTGTTCGCTGTTGTTTTACCTCCGCTTTTGATCTGAACGTTACTTAAACTCCGCGGACTCCGCGCGGTTACAGGACTCTAAACACAAACAACGGACTCTCTATGTAAACATCGCTCCATAAAGTGATCACCCTGAGCGCCATGTTAGTACGGTGAATTTAATTCTGGGTACAGCATTGTTAACTGGGCATAGTTTATAATTCGTAACTCTCCGACAGGTCCAATGTGTTTTGGACAGAATACTTTATTGATACTCACTATGCTATCGCGAATTAAATAAATTCCGAGGTTAAGGCTCGTTGCCAATTTTAACTGTCGTTTTTTCCAATCTCCGCAGAAAGTGTCCCTTAGTTAATGATAATGCAGATAGCGATCCGCATCCAAAAGTTAGCCAATGTTGTAGATCGACCTACTGTGTAAGTGTGTTAAATGTCATGGTGAGTGTTGTATATTAAATGGTGTTATTGTGTCATCGTGCAAATGCTAGATCTTTAATCATAGTGTCAACTCTTATACATTATAATCGACCATAACATCTAAGTTCACCACTGGTTTGGATCAAACAAAGTACTTCAGTGCAATATTCAGTGTTTGTTTAAATCATAACTAAACAATATTCCATATTGCCACTACCTGTAGTGAAGAATCATATTTACACTTTCTCATGCTCATTAGTTCTCATTGATCTTTGTGTCGACTTATCTATTATCATTGACAGTCATAAGATTTTAAATCACTGATATATTACATGATGGTTGAAATGGCATTTATACAATACTTATTGTATATGTTGTTCTAAGCAATCGTAATATCTTAATTTCAATGTGTAGTATAATGAATAATTCCAATCTCCATGTGTCTCATCTCTCTCTTCTTACTGATATGTAGACACAATATAAACTACAGATAACATGCCAAATCATATTTATCGTTGAGACCCGTCGGTACTAAAGTCTTTAAATGCTTAATCCAAAACAATTCTTGCTGCATCAGCCTTTGTTCCTGTTTTTTCCTGTGACAAAAAAGCCACTTCTCTACTCGTAGTTGCTTGATTGTTCCCCTCAGTGGATAATATGACACCTTCTTTACAACAGTTATTTCACATGGAAGGAGAAGTTTTATGCACAACTAAATGGAACTTCCATGGGCTTTGCAGGGGCCCCTGCCTACGCGAATACTTTCATGGCCCAGTTTGAGGCAGAACATTTGATGTCTTTAAGAGAATGGTCACATGTGAAAATGTACTGTCGATTTATCGACGACATTTTTTTAATTTGGGACGACACTCAAGAGACACTCGAACAGCTAATAAGTACATTGAACCGAGTAGATGCCAGAATTCAATTCACGCATAAGATAAGCAAAGATGTCATTGACTTTCTAGATGTCAGAATTACAAAAACAGAAACTGGCTTTAAAACAGCATTATATACTAAACCCACGGATCGGAATAGTGCTCTCAGCTATACGAGCTTTGACCCTAAAAGCCTTATCAGGAATCTTCCGGTGTCTCAGTTCATACGGATTAAACGAATATGTTCAGATGCACGCACCTGCCAAAGTACACTTGCCAATCAAGTACAAAAGTACAAAGAAAGAGGATATCCATCTGATGTACTACAAGAGCAATTGGATAAGGTCCAGCAAATGAACAGATTGGAACTGTTGAAACCCAGAAGAAAAGCAACACAAGAAAGAATGGTATTTGTAACCAAATACACAACCTTATCTTCGAAAATTAAAAACATAGTCAACAAAAGATGGGAACTATTATCCATGGAACCAGACTTTAACGGAATATTCAAAGAACCTCCTTTACATGCATACACGAGAGGATTAAATTTAAGGGAGAGATTGAAACATAAACAACAACCAAAATTGTTAATAGCATACAAAGGAACAACCAGATGTCTTAATTGCACAAATTGCAATAATGTAATAATAGGAAATACATGTACCCATCCAACAACAGGAAAACCAATACATTTAAAACACACCAGTGACTGTAATACGCAAAATGTTGTGTACGCAATCAAATGCCCATGTGGCAAAATGTACATTGGCAAAACGGAACGCAAAGTAAAAACGCGTATAACGGAACATAAAAGCCGAATTCGTAATGAAAATTTAACCTCACCATTGGTGCTACACTGGAGGGAGGCAAAGCATACCATTTCACAGTTAAGATTCCTAATCATAGAACAGGTACAAATCAAACAAGGTATAGACAATCATCAGAGGCTGATGCAGCGAGAATTGTTTTGGATTAAGCGTTTAAAGACTTTAGTACTGACGGGTCTCAACGATAAATATGATTTGGCATGTTATCTGTATGTTATATTGTGTCTACATATCAGTAAGAAGAGAGAGATGAGACACATGGAGATTGGAATTATTCATTATACTACACATTGAAATTCAGATATTACGATTGCTTAGAACAACATATACAATAAGTATTGCATAAATGCCATTTCAACCATCATGTAATATATCAGTGATTTAAAATGTTATGACTTTCAATGATAATAGATAAGTCGACACAAAGATCAATGAGAACTAATGAGCATGAGAAAGTGTAAATATGATTCTTCACTATAGGTAGTGGCAATATGGAATATTGTTTAGTTATGATTTAAACAAACACTGAATATTGCACTGAAGTACTTTGTTTGAGCCAAACCAGTGGTGAACTTAGATGTTATGGTCGATTATAATGTATAAGAGTTGACACTATTATTAAAGATCTAGCATTTGCTCGATGACACAATAACACCATTTAATATACAACACTCACCATGACATTTAACACACTAACACAGTAGGTCGATCTACAACATTGGCTAACTTTTGGATGCGGATCGCTATCTGCATTATCATTAACTAATGGACACTTTCTGCGGAGATTGGAAAAAACGACAGTTAAAATTGGCAACGAGCCTTAACCTCAGAATTTATTTAATTCGCGATAGCATAGTGAGTATCAATAAAGTATTCTGTCCAAAACACATTGGACCTGTCGGAGAGTTACGAATTATAAACTATGCCCAGTTAACAATGCTGTACCCAGAATTAAATTCACCGTACTAACATGGCGCTCAGGGTGATCACTTTATGGAGCGATGTTTACATAGAGAGTCCGTCGTTTGTGTTTAGAGTCCTGGAACCGCGCGGAGTCCGCGGAGTTTAAGTAACGTTCAGATCAAAAGCGGAGGTAAAACAACAGCGAACACAGGGCTGCGGTTTTTCTTGATGATATTTTCGACATGACAGGTATGGGCAGCATTTAAACGATGACTAACAACAGGGAAGTCGTTTTGGACTTGGTAGTAACCACGTGATATTTCCTTTGACTCTTTTAGACAAAGATCAATAACGAAGATAAGGTAGGGTGCGAAGTTCTTTGATGCCATGTCGTTTAGTATTCTCTAACGTAATAGTGGTTTTCTAAGGCGGTTTATATTTGTTGTTACAGAGCCTACTGAGGAAAAGAATAAGGTATGTTCACGGGTTAGCAGAGGCATATTCAGTTAATATTTACTAACAAGTAGAGAGTTAAAATGGGTTTTTTATTTATTTTATCTCATCTATACAGAACATTAGTCATCAAGGTGAACATTTGTACAGACACAACAACACAGATCAGTGGTTGTTTTCATGTATGACGCCTACAAAACACAACAGTGACCCCCATGTTCAATCAAACATAAGATACTCACACAAAGTATTTTCATTTTTTATTTTACAGAGTCGCCCCTGATGAAGGCGCCACACAGGTGCCGAAATGCATTGGGCTCATCAATAAATGGATGAATACATATGTCATGTCAAAGAATTCAATGTGCAAAAGAAATCATGTTATGTGCAAAATTGAAAATATAAGTGCATATTGTAATGAAGATTGAGAATAACACAGAAAAATGCTAAAAAGTACTGAATAATTAAGAATAAATGTGAGAATAAGGAAAACAGAAAGTCTATAGTGTGGTGATAAATATGTAACAATACAAGGTGCGGAGCACCAGGTGAACAGTGCGCGATTAGGCGGCACAAACACCCACAATAACCTTTGATCACACCCAGGAGTGACTATCCTGAATAATCGCAGCACCATTGGAACATTGTATAAAATTTGAGTATAACACGGAGTGCTCCCCACGACCCCAGTTTACACAAAACAAAAAGCAATGACAGAAGAAGGGTGAATATATGACCTTTCTTTATAATAGTATTACTAAGAATGTATTAATGCTCAAGATTACAGTGGGTTGGCAGGTTTTTAACATCCATGGTTTTTGTCCAGTTTTGGATAGCGTGCACTACACAAAAAAACACGTAACCATGACACCAGTTTCTTTTTAGTTTTTTGGGGAGGATAATCACCATAGTCTCCTAGGGAGGTTCAACCTTTCTGGGTACAACCTTAAATTATTGCAATATTTTGAGTTCCACCTTCAGAAAATGTTGCATTTTACAAGTATGTATGAACCATTTTTTCCTCGATAAGGATAAGTGGGTGGGTGCTAGCACAGTGATTTCCCTACAGTCCTGTTGCAATTCAGGATGGGTCTTTATATCCTATCATTTAAAAAAAACAACCAGCTACTGCCTGTGTATTGTAAGAGTGTAGTAGAGGTCTCCGAAGGGCAATAGTGGTGCATGTTGCAGGCTGGAATGGATGTTAATTATGAGAGCTCTGCAAATATCTTAAAAACTGGTAGGTCAAAGAACGGTGCCCAGTGACCTCTAAGGACTTATCTTGGACCAGTCCTCCAACGGATCTAGACTCTTACAGACCAGAATCCTGAGGCTCCTGACTTTTCTCAAGCTTCACTTTCACTCTCTAGCTGTTCTGCGTCACTTCACTCTGCGACTTGATCATCTGTCTCTCACTCGTTGTGCTTCTTCCATTCACTCTTTGCTCTATTTTGCACTTTTTGCTCCTTTCTCTCACTCTGTGCTCTTTTTCATTCTTTGCTCTTTTTTGCACTCTTTAAACATTTTTCCCACACAGTGCTCTCTTTTTCACTTTTCCGCTCATTTTTGGCACCCTTTGCTCATTGTTACACTCTGTGCTCTCCTTTGTACTCTGTGCACGTTCTCACTTCTGTTACCCTTCTTTTGCCTTGTCCTTTAGCTATGCCACCTGTTACTGCCCCGTTATCCCGCCTCCTGCCCAGCAACTCCAGTTGCCGTCTCTCTACCCCCATTCCTTACCTGCTTCTTCCCACACCGCAGCTCCTACTGAAGGTGATGACTATGAATGCATGGATGAAGAATCCTCACCTGTTACTGTGACAGCAGGTCCTCTTGAAGGGGTGGCCTGATTGAAGGACATTATGCTCAAGTCCAGAAGTTCTGCATACCATACTCTCAGTACCAATCCGGAGCCACTAGGATGACTTTGGTTCGGTCTGTCCTGATTTTCCTGAGAACATGGAGCAGGGGTGCTATCGGGAGAAAGGCATGAAGAAGTCCCGAGTTTTACAGCTGAGCTCGTCCACCCTGGCATTTAATGCATCTGCCAGGTGATTCACCACCAGAAAAACCACTAGGTGGCCCATCCTTTCCCAGAAGCGCAAAGCATCCTTGACCCCATCCCAATCTGTTTTTCACAGTTGTACTGGAGCACTTGTACTAGCCTTTCCTTGATGGACACAGGAAGGCTTTAATGGCAAGTGGTTGGCCCTCCGTTTCAGAAGGTTGTGTGTAGTTAGTACACCAAAAGCCTCTAATCTCCCCTTCACCCAGGTGGCCAAACCCACCCAGAAGCAATGCAACAGTCACCATTATCAGCGCTGTGTTTGTAAGGGCAAGGAGTCTGCCTCTGACCCAATCATGGAACAGAAAAATCCACTGCAGATCTTTTGCAGTCCCTTCCTAAATCCAAAGGTGGTTTGTGAGGCCCCCTTTATATTGCACCACTGGCACTTCAGATCCCACTTTAAAGGCCACATATGCCACCTGGTGTGCTCAACCAGCAGTATACAGGAGGTCATCAGTCCCAGCAGCCTTAGAGTCATCCTCACTAAAATCCAGAACCAGGGCTGAAAGATAAGGATCATAGCACGAAGGTTCTAGACTCTCTTTCCCGGTGGAATAGCATCTATCAATCAGGGATTTGTAGAGTGCACTACTCACCCATGAGGGTCTCAAGGCGTTGGGGAGGTTTGGGGATTTCGGGCAGCTCCAGCTCATCGGAAGAGCCAGGTCTTGAGGCTCTTCCTGAATGCTTGCAGTGTGGGGGTTCATCTGATGCTGAGGGGAGAGTTTGTTCCAGGTCTTGGCCGCGATGTAGGAGAAGGATCTTCCTCCCGTTCTGGCTCTGCAGATGTGTGGGATTTCAGTTGAGCTTCAGGCAGCTGCTGCTTATCCAGGATGCAATGTCCTTCATCCCTTCCTGGAAACTGTGTCTGGTGATGTTGGGTTCCTTGATGAGGGAGAGGATGAGCTGGGTGTCATCGGCCTAGGATACTATGCTGAGTCAGTGTTTTCTGACAATGGTTGAGAGAGGGAACATGTAGATGTTAAAGAGCGTTGGGCTGAGGGAGGATCCTTGGGGAACTCCGCATCTGATCTCTGTGGGTTCAGAGAAGAAGGGTGGGAGTCTGATTCTTTGACGTCGACCGGCAAGGAAGGAGCCAATCCAGTCTAAGGCAGTTCCCTGTATGCTGGCATAGTGGAGATTGGCAGCTATTGCGCTGTGGGAGACGGTGTTGAAGGGTGCTGAGAGGTATAGGAGAATGAGAGATGCTGTGTGGTCTTGGTCAAGGAGAGGGAGGTTGTTGTCCGTGCTGGCTAGGAAGGCAGTTTCTGTGCTGTGGTTGCTGCGGAATGAATGCATGAATGAATATTAGACTTCTAAAGCGCAAACTTAGCCGAGGGGTTTCTAGGCAGTACAGGTGGGACTGTCATACAGAAATACAGTAAGGCTTAGACAGAAATCTCTGTGAAGAGACAATTCTTCAGAGCCTCGCAGAAGAAAGAATGAGACATCTGTCCCGAGAGATCGCCAGGAAGGGAGTTTCCATAGCCTGGGAGCAACAATGGAGAACGCCCTGCCTTCCCATCAAGACTTCTTGAACCTTTGGACTGTTAGCAGATTTTTACTAGCTGATCTAAGTTGCTTGGTGGGAACATAGCGCTGTAACAACCCTTTGATAGTATCCGGGCCTAAACCATCAAAAGCCTTATGGGTGAGGCATAGGGCTTTAAACACAATTCTTTGATTTAAAGGAAGCCAATGCAGCTTGCTGAGGGAAGCCAAGATTGAGTGGTATTTCGGAAGATCCATCACCAGCCTAGCTGCTGCATTCTGCACCAGCTGCAGACGATGGACAAGGCCCTTGTTAATGCCCAGATAAAGGGCATTACAGTAGTCCAATCTGGACATCACTAAGGCAATCACTGCCAGTTTACGGGAGGCAAACGAAAGGAAATGGGAAATTTTCCTGAGGATCCTAATAATCCCACAGCAGGTGGACACCGTTCTGTTAATCTGCAGATGCAAGGAGAGAGAGTTGTCCACCATAACCCCTAAGTTTTTTACCCTGGGATACAGGACAAGGTCAGCAACCAAGCGTATCTGGCCACCAATTGATTGACCAGATATCCTGTTGGTTTACAAAAATCAGGACCTCTTTTTTTTTTCCTTTAAGTTTAAGATAGTTTTCAACCATCCAAGAGGAGACTGCTTGCATACAGTTTTTAAAGGTTGTAGCAGATTCCCTAACGCTGTGAGTAATAGACACCATAATTTGCGTGTCATCGGTGTAGGACAGTACCTCCAATCCAAAGGATCTTACAACTCTTGCCAGGGGGGCAACATAAATGTTAAAGAGGGTCGGACTCAAGAGGAGCCTTGCTGGACTCCTCATAACAGCTGGTTGGGGGCCAAGTGGAATTGACCCATTTTCACTATCTGTGTCTGATCACTAAGGAAGGAGGTTAGAAGTTTGATGGCCATATCCCCAATCCTTATGTCCTTGAGCCGTTCCACCAGTCTCAAAGGAGATAGGGTATCAAAGGCTGCAGTAAGATCAAGAAGAAACAACAGCATAGTGTGTCCTGCGTCAACCTGAACACGAATATTATTGAGTACCGAGGTTAGCGCTGTCTCTGTGCTGTGATTACTTCTAAAACCATTCTGCAAGCCCTCGAGTAGCTGGTACTCACATGAATAGGAACTGAGGTGGGAATTCAAATGTTTCTTCAAGATTTTGACTAGAACTAGTAACTGGGAAATTGGGCAATAGTTTTTTTTAATTCCGCCGAGTCCAGAGAAGGTTTTTTTTAAAACAGGGATGGGGTACTGCCCCACTGGCATGGCAAAATTGAGTCTGCGGTAGGGTGCGGGACAATAGCTTCCCTTCCTATTTTCAGGATCTTCAAAGGGCATGACTCCATCGGGGACCCAGATGTAATTCTCCCTAACAGATGGTCCGTAAGTACTCGAGACAGGGGGGAAAAGGTAAGTAGCTTAGGTATCTCCTCCGTGGCTGCAGAGATGTTGGAATAGAGGTGGAGGGGATTAGAAGAGACTAATCGGGCACTTTTAGCATTAGCAGCTTCCAATGAGGAGTATATATCCATGATTTTAGTGCAGAAGAAGTGCGCCATTCTATCACTGAGCTCCTAGGAGGTCTCCATCAAGTCCGATACAGGAGGGGAAACAAGTGAATTAATAAAATTAAAAAGCTCTCGAGGAGATTTAATGGATTCAGTGGCCTTTGAGTAAAATAATACTTTTTCCTCAATAATGGCCACTTTCTATTCCCTCAGGCGTTGTTTGTGTAGCTCTCTACCCGCAGGGATAAGATCTGCATGCCATATCCTTTCCTGCTTGCAACAATACTGCCTCATTTTTCTAAGTCTGTCGGAGAACCATGGGGCAGAGGGCTTTTTTGTTGCAGAGTAGTGCTCCTTAATGGGCGCTAAACTATCCATGGCTGCTGACAGCCAATTCAAAAAATCAACCACCACTGAATTAGCATCTGCGTGCACAGGGACTCAAAAGTTTTTTAACATGTTGAGAAGCGCCTCTTTGCTAATGAGGCTAAGACTTCTCTTTTTCTCCATTGTCTTATTAATAGCGGGAACAGTGCCTGGTACCAAAATCTGGACATTAAAAGGAATGGCATAATGGTCTGACTATGAGAGAGGTATCAGCTCTCCTATCTTAATCTGTTGGGTTTTAGAAAATATGCTATCTAATATATGTCCTGCCACATGGGTGGGGCTCATAACCAGCTGTGACAAGCCACAGCAACCCAGGGTTTCCAAGAAGGTTTGGGGTGCCTTTACATAGAGCTTTATCCAGATGGAAATTGAAATCGCCCAGCAGGGTAAGGTTGGGTCTTACTAGGTATGGTTCAAGAAGATTGCTAAAATCCTGGCTGAATGATGACCTCAATCCGAGTTGCCGGTAGGTCAAAACACCAGTAAAACTTTCAGTTGGATAACATTTTATTGAAAAATATAGTACCTAGAACGGGTCAGAAGAAGTAGTAAGTGACTCAGTATAGAAGGCATTCACATAGCAGGTATTCACATTCTTATAAAGAATGCCTAGACACCCTCCCATTCAGTCTACCCTGTCGAATCAAGCTAGGGCATATCCGGAGGGAATCACATCCAGAAGATCAGGACCAGAGCAATCCCTGCCCACGTCTCAGTAACAAACACCCAATCAGCCTTACGAAGCGATACAAAGTCCTATTCTTGATTAAGGGTCTTGCATTAATGACGAAACCCAGAAATGTGAGGTCATGAAGACAGGAAAAGGAAGCATGACTCTCTAAGGAGGCAGTGCCAATGCCTGCCTGAGAGAAAAAAGAGTAGCAGGCAGGACAAACATAAGACAGGGATTTGGCTAGGACCTTCAGGTCCACAGGCTGGCAGCAAGGAAGTCCCTGTTGCTGAAGACCTAGCAGTTCTACTTACTATAAGTAGAAACTTGAGTCTGTTTTGCAGGAAAATGGGCAGGATCCCTGGTGGAAGGTGCAAAACTGTCGCGGACGGGCGCAGATGGGCTTGCCTTTGGCGCGCCGGTGGTTTACCTGCTGCGCGTGTCCGACCCGGTATGTCCTGAAATAGGCCGGATCAGAAATAGACTAGTGCGCAGCCTACACCCCGCGACAGGAAGAAGGTCTTAGGAGACGGAGCAGAGAATTAACAGAATCCTCACTTCCCTCCGCTTCAAACGGCTACGCCGCGGCGCACTGAGAAAGCAAGGCAAGCCCCTCACAAGAAAGGAAAGCAGAATGCAAAATAGATGGCAGTTAAATCTTAAAAGCGCCTGAAGGTTACATGTAAAAAGTTAACACGTCTAAAATAATATGTCTACAACTGTTAAAACAACTAAAATGTAAAATGCCAAGTGGCCAGTACTCATAGCAGCAATTTAAACACACACAAGGTGATTTCTGTCCGAGACAGAATTGAGAAGGGTTGAGGATCGAGTGGATTCTATAACTTTTGTGAGCTGGTTGTTGACTTCTGCGCATTTCCAGTCGCTGTTGGTCCAGGTCTCTGTGACGATGGCGAAGTTGGGGGAGAGGGTGTTGAGGAGGTCCCAGATTTCCACTGCGTGTTTATGTACGGAACGTACGTTGAGGAGGACGCAGCTCAGGGGTTTGTGCATGCTGGCATCCGGTGGGATGGTAGTAGCTGTAGGGGTTCAGAGGTGGATGAAGGTGCGGCGGCAGTGTAGACAGGAGAACTGGCCTTGGGTGGTGTTCGGCATTGACAGTTGGCAGTAGTCGGGAATGGGCGCAGACAGGCTTGCCTTTGTCAACCGCGTGGCCATGCAGCACCCGCCATTAAGTAGGGGGAGAGTGAGAGGGAGGGAGAGCAGCTGGGAGGAGGGAGTGGAAACACACAGGGAGGGTCTGTGGGGTCAGCAGCGGCGGGAAAGTGCAAGAAACAGCAAACAGAGCAAAACCAATGAAAAAAGGCTCTATTCGAAAGGAGTGAGGAGTGCTTGTTTTACCTGTTGTTTTGGGAACTCTCACCACCACTGCTAGCCGCACCCGTGCCGCGTCGCTGCTCCAACGAAGAGGAGAACATTGACGAGGGCTTTGTTCCTGCCCGTTACCTGGGGCATTGGTGCAGAGAGGAGGAGGAGTACGCATTGGATGCCATTGGATGCCAGCAGGGACTCGATGTTCCAGGAGTCCCTGCGCTGATTGTCAACACCTGCTCCAGCGTTCTGCCGCCAGCCCCGCCACAGGCTCCCACACGCATTTAGTCCCTGTAACTGAACCATTCATTGGGTGCCCTATTCGAAAGGAGTGAGGAGTGCTTTGTTTTACCTGTCGTTTTGGGAACTCTCACCACCACTGCAAGCCGCACCCACTTCGCGGGTGCCGCGTCGCTGCTCCAACTAAGAGGAGAACATTGATGAGGGCTTTGTTGCTGCCCGTTACTTGGGGCATTGGTGCAGAAAGGAGGAGGAGTAGGCATTGGATGCAAGCAGGGACTTGATGTTCCAGGCGTCCCTGCGCTGATTGTCAACACCTGCTCCAGCGTTCTGCCTCCAGCCCAGCCACAGGCTCCCACACGCATTTAGTCTCTGTAACTGAACCATTCATTGGGTGCCCTATTCGAAAGGAGTGAGGAGTGCTTTGTTTTACCTGTCGTTTTGGGAACTCTCACCACCACTGCTAGCCGCACCCGCTTCGCGGGTGCCGCGTCGCGGGTGCCGCGTCGCTGCTCCAACTACGAGGAGAACATTGACGAGGGCTTTGTTGCTGCCCGTTACCTGGGGCATTGGTGCAGAGAGGAGGAGGAGTACGCATTGGATGCCAGCAGGGACTCGATGTTCCAGGAGTCCCTGCGCTGATTGTCAACTCCTGCTCCAGCTTTCTGCCGCCAGCCCCGCCATAGGCTCCCCCACACATTTAGTCTCTGTAACTGAACCATTCATTGGGTGCCCTATTTGAAAGGAGTGTGGAGTGCTTTGTTTTACCTGTCGTTTTGGGGACTCTCACCACCACTGCTAGCCGCACCCGCTTCGCGGGTGCCGCGTCCCTGCTCCAAATAAGAGGAGAACATTGACGAGGGCTTTGTTGCTGCCCGTTACCTGGCGCATTGGTGCAGAGAGGAGGAGGAGTACGCATTGGATGCCAGCAGGGACTCGATGTTCCAGGAGTCCCTGCGCTGATTGTCAACTCCTGCTCCAGCTTTCTGCCGCCAGCCCCGCCACAAGCTCCCACACGCATTGAGTCTCTGTAACTGAACCATTCATTGGGTGCCCTATTCAAAAGGAGTGAGGAGTGCTTTGTTTTATCTGTCGTTTTGGGAACTCTCACCACCACTGCTAGCGGCACCCGCTTCGCGGGTGCCGCGTCTCTGCTCCAACTAAGAGGAGAACATTGACAAGGGCTTTGTTGCTGCCAGTTACCTGGGGCATTGGTGCAGAGAAGAGGAGAACACATTGGATGCCAGCAGGGACTCGATATTCCAGGAGTCCCTGCGCTGATTGTCAACTCCTGCTCCAGCGTTCTGCCGACAGCCCCGCCACAAGCTCCCACACGCATTTAGTCTCTGTAACTGAACCATTCATTGGGTCCCCTATTCGAAAGGAGGGGGGAGTGCTTTGTTTTACCTGTCGTTTTGGGAACTCTCACCACCACTGCTAGCCCCACCCGCTTCGCAGGTGCCACGTCGCTGCTCCAACTAAGAGGAGAACATTGACGAGGGCTTTGTTGCTGCCCGTTACCTGGGGCATTGGTGCAGAGAGGAGGAGGAGTACGCATTGGATGCCAGCAGGGACTCGATGTTCCAGGAGTACCTGCGCTGATTGTCAACACCTGCTCCATCGTTCTGCCGCCAGCCCCGCCACAAGCTCCCACACGCATTTAGTCTCTGTAACTGAACCATTCATTGGGTGCCCTATTCAAAAGGAGTGAGGAGTGCTTTGTTTTATCTGTCGTTTTGGGAACTCTCACCACCACTGCTAGCGGCACCCGCTTCGCGGGTGCCGCGTCTCTGCTCCAACTAAGAGGAGAACATTGACAAGGGCTTTGTTGCTGCCAGTTACCTGGGGCATTGGTGCAGAGAAGAGGAGAACACATTGGATGCCAGCAGGGACTCGATGTTCCAGGAGTCCCTGCGCTGATTGTCAACTCCTGCTCTAGCGTTCTGCCGACAGCCCCGCCACAAGCTCCCACACGCATTTAGTCTCTGTAACTGAACCATTCATTGGGTGCCCTATTCGAAAGGAGGGGGGAGTGCTTTGTTTTACCTGTCGTTTTGGGAACTCTCACCACCACTGCTAGCCCCACCCGCTTCGCGGGTGCCGCGTCGCTGCTCCAACTAAGAGGAGAACATTGACGAGGGCTTTGTTGCTGCCCGTTACCTGGGGCATTGGTGCAGAGAGGAGGAGGAGTACGCATTGGATGCCAGCAGGGACTCGATGTTCCAGGAGTACCTGCGCTGATTGTCAACACCTGCTCCATCGTTCTGCCGCCAGCCCCGCCACAGGCTCCCACACGGGATATATAATAAGCTGTAATAGTCGCTGCGCGGGAGTGAGCGGGAGCGTCCCGGGAGAAGCCCGGGACAAGGGCAGGCCGTCTACGGCCGTCCAAGGCAGAACAAGGCTGGGCTGGGCCCCATCTAACGTTTATGCAGTGAGGTTATTTCATTTCTCCTACCTAAGAAATCGTGTGGGTTCCCCTTACATGTTTAACGTGTAATGCTTGTATAGAATATTTGTGCTTTGCTTAGCTTTGATTCTTAGTTTTGATCATTATGGCACTTCGATCGGGCAAGGGAAGAAAGGTGGCGCTTGCGACCACAGGGGGGACAGCTACGGGCACCCTTGACCATTTTATCAAAAGGGCCACAGCCGTTTTGGAAAAAGAGATCGCCTTTACAGAAAAAAGTCTCTCTTTAGATCTCCTATCCGGGAAACTCTCATCTTTGGGTAACATCCGGTTGGCGACTACTCCAACTGCCCAAATTACTGAAGGAGATCATACCTCTGATATAAGTATTCCCCCACAGCTACAAGATCAAACATCTTCAACTGAACGAAATAAAGATGATTCGTACTTAGAACCAACCGTTGAAATTATTTCTGATGATCAATCATTTACAATATCCCCTAATCGATCTCAGAATAATAAAACGCTTAAAAATATAACTGGTCCAGCACAGATATTTAAAAAAAGAAGGCGTGGGGGGAATAGTCATAAAGGAAGAAGTGCAAAGTTATCGAAAGTAACTCAGAGTCCACGAAGAACCCAGGAAACATGACAGGGGAAACTACACTAGATAATCTCGCCCCATCGTCCCAATCTATTAAAGAACTAATGGGGAACATGGAGCAACTAGTGAAATCACTAATATTGCCATTAGTAGAGAGGGTTAAAAGACTTTCAGAACAACTGGGGACTATAGAAAAAACACTTACTACTAACACAGATATGACCAGGGAACTCATAAACACTAGAACAATTCAACCAATATGTAATACGTCTTCCCAGCCGTTACGAGGTGACAAAACAATGACCCACTAGTAGTATCAGAGGATATTCCGAGACCCCCTTGGTGGCAGATAAGGGTCACACTACTTCCAGGGGAGAAAGAGGGATCAGGCAGGCTAGACAACCCGATAAATCTCATCCAACTGCACCCAGGATCCCTTCGCCTACTAATTGCCGAAGGGGAAATCAGCAAATAATCGACCTGCCACCAGAGGCGGCACCTTATGTGGTGATATTAACGGGTGTCCCGGAACTAGAGACTGGGAAGACTGAGGGCCACCAAGAGCTCAAAAACAAAGTAATATATTGGCTAAGTCGCAACAGGCCACTTCCCGCAAACATCTTTGTCGAACTTCTCCATATAAGAAGAATTGGGTGGGTGGGTGGGTCATAGACCGAAGGACATAAGGGGGGATCTCATCATTATAAATTTTAGAGATCGCAGAGTAACCAGACATATGGGGGATTGGTACACTGTGCAGTGAGGGGGTGAAATCTCGATACGGGACCTTAGTTAGTTTTAACCCCCAATCCCTGCTGGTAAACCCCCCACGAGTTCGCGACTTATATGGCTGTAACAGTGAAACCCTTGGGTTTAACGTTCCAACTTTTAATCGCTTCTCCATGCTTTCTGGGTTGGAAGGAGTTGATTGACTCTCCAACCAGGCCTCTGGGGAGTACTATGAACTAAAACAATCAGTAACTCTAGTAACCAAAAAGGCTACCTTTAAAGGTAAACAGTCCACATTCGCGGATATCGGCATACAGTCAGCAGCATTAAATCACATTGAAGAGGTGTCAGCTAGCACTGAACTAACTAGCAAAGATGACAGGCTATTAGAAATGTTACCATCTATAAATGAGGGTGGAACTACCGTGTCCCTTGAAAAGACGGAAGTTCCACTAGTAGAGCATGCCAAAGTGTTAGTGGAAAATAACCCAGTTACAGTAGGTGCGCCGATAATGTTCCTTTTTTGGAATATAGCTGGATTGCGCCCAAAGGTAGAAAATGGTACCGGGCTGGATTTTTTCCGTAATTTTAATATAATATGTCTCCAAGAGACATGGACCACCAGTGTAATACATTTGGAAGGTTACAAAACGTATTTCTCACCCGCATTACATGTAGCATCTGGGAGGGCGAAAGGGGGTTTGAGTATTTTTATTTCAAATATGATAGGGGGTGTGCATATAACTACTGTGGCCTTAGAGGCAAATTTCCAAATACTAAGTATCCGTTTTGGTAAAGGGGAGACCGTTCTCCTGGCAAATTTTTATAACAATTTACCAGAAGGAGAACAACTGACGGTATTGCGACAGCTACGACTCCAGCTATCGGTATTAACAAGGGAATCGGCTGAAGGAGCCACCATTATTTGGGGAGGAGAATTTAACCAGCATCTTTGCCAACATAGTAATTGGAATTTGTGTGGGTTAACTGACGAATATGAGGATCCCATTATTCACTTTTCCAACTCAACTGTGGGAACTATTTTAAATGAAACTCTTCTCGATTTGGATCTTCAAATCGCCATTAAAAAAACCCTACAAACCAGCGGCCAGATGCAACATTTATTGGGAGGGATAGGTATACTACCATTGATTTTATTTTAATATCAAACACAGTGGGTAACCGTGCTACTGGGTTCGAAACATTCATTAATGCCTTAAGTGACCACTGCGCTCTTGGTATAACATTTAATCCACGTCACGAATACCGCACTCAAAGCATAGTTAGTGCATTGAGGCAAAATACACTACATTTGGACAGATTAAATGGATATTCTCTAAAATGGGAGAAAGTTGATCCCCCAGAAATCACCATGAGAGTCATAAAAGTGGTCTATCCTTCCATCCTTAAATGCTTAGACCTGTCCATATCAGATGAAGAAGTATTAAGCAACTTTTGGGAGGTTTTAAAAACAATCAATAATGTACTTTTCGTAAAATTAAAAAAACCCTGGTTGAAAAAAGTAGGTTGGTTTAACCATAGATGCACATTAGCGCTTTCCAGACTAAAAAAAGCTCTGCAAAAACCAAACAGAGTACCTCAGGAAATAACAACGCTGAGGAGGGAATATAATATAGCTATAAAGGATAGGAAAGCAGAATTGAAACAGGCCCTATGGGATCAATTACACAAAAGCAGCATTCACAAAAACAGCTCAGCCTTTTGGGCCGTGATCAAATCCCCTTTTTTATCTGATCTTAAAGATACACCCACCATTGAGGTGGCCATCGATGAAGTGGCATGGGTAGAGCACTTCTCAAAGATTTTTGAGAAAGGCCCAGTAAATGAGGGTAGGCAAGACTCCACAACTTCTGCTCCCCCAGTGAATCCCTACCCATTAAAAATTGAGATCACTATTAACGACGTTGTACGGGCATTAAAAGCCAGAAAAAATGGTGAGGCTCCTGGCCCCGACGGGGTCCCAATAGATTTATTCAAATCGAACTTAGATCTCTGGGCTCAAATTTTGACGAGGGTACTTAAAGCAGCGTGTGAGGTGGGACTAATGGACTCATGGTCCAAATCTTTTATGGTCCCTATTTTTAAAAAGGGGGAGCGTCAGGAGGTTTCCTGCTATCGACCGATCTCATTGCTGGATTCCTTGGGCAAAGTGGCGGGCAGAATTATTTTAGAACGCCTCCAGGGATGGGCGGACGATGGCAGGATCCTCTTGGATATCCAGTTCGGGTTCCGGGAGGGCCTAGGGACAATTGAACAAGCCCTAAACCTTACAATGTTATTAGGGAAATATGTATGTGCAAAGGCAGGCAGCATTTACATGGTATATGTAGACCTATCAGCAGCCGTTGACTGCGTTTGCCATAAAAAACTCTGGTCCGTGCTACTGGACATAGGGGTGGACATACCTTTGGTAAACTTCCTCCGTGAATTATATTCCAATGCTTCAGTAAGGGTAAGGTTTGGGGTTAAGGGCGAGCTATCTGCGTAGTTTGGGGTCAAGAGAGGAGTCAGACAAGGCTGCGTCCTGGCTCCCTTCCTTTTTACGCTTTACACCAATGGCCTGGAGAGGGCTATGTTGAATGGGAGCCAGGACCTTCCGCTAATGAAAAATCGTCTGATTCCTGCTCTACTCTACGCGGATGCCGCCGTGATATTGGCCTGCACCCCCTTAGAGTTACAGAAGGCCCTAAATAGATATTCCGAATTTATGGGTAAGCTGGATTTACAAATTAATATTAAAAAAACTTTTGTCATGACAGCTGGTCCTGGGAAAAAAAGGACAAAGGGTATATTCTTAAATCAGGAGAAACTAGCAACTACAGCGGAATACCCATATTTGGGAATTATCATAGACCATAAACTTAACTGGAACTCAGCTATTGAGTCCAGAAAATGCCATCTCATGAGAACTACTAGGCCCCTTGTAAATTTCTCAAAAAACTGGGAAAGAGGCTACCAGAGGAGTTTTTAAAAATATATAAAGCCAAATGCCAATCTGTAGCGTTATACGGGGCTGGAGTGTGGGGCTATGCAAATACATATAATCTACAAGTGGCAGAGAATGTTTTCTTGAGATTTCTTTTAATGTTACCCAAGAGTGCATCTACCTTCTCGTGCCATATGGAACTGGGGATTCCCTACATCTCGGATTTAGCCAGAATACAACCCCTTCTTCTGTGGCACCGCATATGGTCCTCAGATCAAAATACATTTACACAGCAAATTATTTTAGACTGTATGGGTCTAGACCTCTCATGCATAATAGGCAGGTTATCGTACATAAAATCCTTTTTAAATGATCTAGGATTGGTAAAACACTATATGGTTTCAACCTCTATTCGGTCATTAACTAGGAAGGCACTACAAGCGTTGTCCCTTACCCACCTTCAAGAACTACGGACTGCTAACGAAGCCTCTAAACCATCTGTCCAACACTGCATGTCCGTTAAAACTACTTTTAATATACAGCCATATTTAACTTATGATTTTACCTCCTTTGAGAGATTTCTTTTAATCAGGTTTAGATTAAATATTTTACACCGTTTAGTTGCATTTCCAACAAGAAATAACCGGGACACTGTTTTACCACGATGCCTGTGTGATGAGATCTCAATCCAGACAACCATCCATACTTTCTTTTTTTGCAAATATTACAGGGAGTATAGAAAGGTTTGGCTAATCCCGTTATTAAAACTTATGGGCATCAGATGATGCCCTGTTAGCCATACAATATCTGGGTGAAGAGTGGACATCAAGGTACATTGTTAAGTTCTTGAAATGCATCTTTCGCCATCGATTGAAAATATAAAAATTATTCGATGATATTGTGAACTGATAACTTTAATCATGCGTTTAATAAGATGAATGTCCCCCCAGAAGCTAGCGTGTAATGTAATATGATGTTTTTAACTCAACACTTAATCGGTTTGTTCCTTTTATCAAATATGTTTTTTACGAATTATTTTAGGAAGAAGCATTTTGTATCAATGTAGAATGTGAAATGTAATCTATTTTATGAAAAATGCTTTTATGGTTTTTAACATGACAAAAACCGAATAAAGAATATATTCATTCATTCAGTGAAAAAAGGCACAAAGAGACAAAAAGGCAGCAAAAAGGCACAAAGAGATAAAAAGGCACAAGAATGGCACAAAGACAAAAAATGCACAAACAAAGACAGAAACTACAGAAAGGCTGGCAGAGGTGAGCAGCAGAAAAGCAAGGCTCTTCCACTGGACTACCAGGGTTGAGGCGCAGGCAGGAGCCTGCGGGTGGAGGAGGGCCTCGAACACCTACCTGGAACTAGAGAGGTGCTGGGTTAGCGGCAAAACAATGGAACTGAATGAGGGCAGACCAGTTTCGCTGACCAGGAGGTCAGAGCATGAAATAGAAACGTGCCCAGAACAGCTCAGTTGACGAGGAGCATCTGCTCCATCAGATGGGGCTTCGGCACATTGATAGTAAACCCCAAAAATGACAGAAGGATTGCCATAGTTTGGAGGTAGTTGATTGCCTGAGGGGGTGCTTGCCTTCATCAGCAAGTCATCGTGGTAATAGGGGAAGACTGGCATTTCTTACCTCAGAAGGTGTGCTACACCGCTGCCATCACTTTTACAAACACCTGAGGGGTGCTGGTGATACCAAAGGAGATCACAGCAAACTGAAAATGGTCCTATCCCACTACGATGGGCCAGCAGGACAGGGAGGCAGCCTGCAGGTTCAACATAAACACACAGTTTCCAGGGTTGAGGGGAGACAAGACCTGGCCCAGTCCATTTAATAATAAGTAGGTTTATTAAGGATAAGTTGTTATGATGTAAAGTAGAGCCCCACCAGGAGCAGCCTTCCAGCTGCTCAGCCCATCCTCCAACTGACACTCTCCACATCCAGGCATCCTCACATTCCATTACATCACCATGCACACCAAGATTCCACAGCACATTCACACTGGCTGAGCAGCAGGTATAACACATCTCCTTTTCCTTATACAAATAAAAAGAATTCTAAAAAGAATAACATTAAAAATAGTGCATGCAAAGGATGACAATAAAACTATTAGATGCAACACAGAGACATCAGAACAAATGCAAGCAAATAATCATTGTAGCAAAGTGCTGATGCGAAAACATGCAAATAGAAGGTGGAAACATTTAATGAATGTGTACAACAAATGATAAAATAAGGATAATTAAAAGCGATATGCACACATCATTTCCCCTTTTAACCAAACCAAGAAAATGCACACACTACCACACCACAAAACACTAACTAAACCCAGATACCAAAAAACAAGCTTGCTTGCCAGGCCAACAAGAAAGAGGTAAAAAGGATACCAACTGCAAGGCGCGGTAGGAAACCATTCAAACAAGAGTAAAAGTAAGAAAAATGTGGAAAATCATTCCACCAAACAAACAGCATAAACACTGCCCTTCACGTTTACCCATAGTAAGGGTGGTAAGTGTGGAAGACAACACCACACAAACAAACAGCATAAAATTTGCCCTACACCTTCGGTGGTCATATCACTGAAAATACAAGATTAGAACAAAATATTGTCAGTCAGTCAGTCAGTCAAAAGGCTTTATTTCGATAAGTCAAATCACAAAAGCATCACAGTAGTACAAACAAATAACATTTAGTGCAAATATAAAATTGACTGTTAAATTTAAGATTAATACAGTGTCTCTACAGGGTTCAAACTTAAAATACATGATTATCAGAAAAGAGTAAAAAGGAATAAAAAAGTTAAAATTTAAGGATATCCTTAGTTAAAAAAAGAATTAAACATTAGATGCTAGCCTTTTGGCTCTAATGGACCATGTCCAGGATAAGAATTTCGAGACACCACAGGCATACAATGGCCGGGTGTCCGATATTAAAATACGGAGTGCCGCGCTAGAATGCCTAATTCCCATAGTCCGACATATGGGTTTAAGCCATACTTGCCTTGGTTGAACATAGGCCGGGTAAACAAACAGTTTTTGGGGAACAGACTCTTCACTTGTTTGGCAAAAGGGGCAGAAAGGAACAGTTTGGGAGGGCGGCTTCCAGTGGGCAGTTAGGGCGCGAACTGGGAGAGACCCAACCCTGAACTGAAAGTATAAAGCCCTGTCATAAGGTTTCCAGACCAGGTCTAAATAAAGTTCCAGGGATGGAAGCTCCTTATGTTCAAGAAACTCTTTCGCTAACCTGCCAAGAAATGGGTCTGTACTAACTCTGTTGGTGACCCACTTCCAATACAGGGTCTTTAGAGTGGCCTTTGGTGGGGAGGACCGGCTATCCCATGCTTCGCCAACACCTAACTTACCAAGGAGATATTTAACGTCTTTAAGCCATTTAAGTTTTTTGCCATCCCATCATTGACATCACCTCCGCTAGCCCCTTAGCGTACTTAGCGAGTTCAGGCGCTCGCCACAATCTAGCCCATAATAGCAGGGGTCGAAGTTTTGCCAGATCGTTAATGGGTTTACAGCCAAGGTCAAGCAAAAGAGGTATCATTGGAGTACTCTGTGGAAGTGACATGATACCCCGCAAAAACTTGTTCTCGGACCTTGTCAACAAATCAGTATTGGATGTACCCCAAAGCTCTGCACCTTAAAGGGCACAACTAACACCCTTAGCCTTATAGATGTCAATGACGGGTGCAATAGGCTGAGTTGTGGCAGAACGCTGTTCCTTGTAGAGAGCCCCAACAACCCTCTTGTGACTAAGCAGCATTTTATGGAGATGGGGGGGTCCACTGCATAGTATCCGAAATACGGATATCTAAATAATCGAATACAGTGACCCTCTCCAGGGATACATTATTAAGAACAGGAAGCCGACCAAGTTTTTTCGGAGGATTTAATACTAAAAACTTGGTTTTGTCAGTGTTTATGACTAGGCCACGTTGGTCACAAAAGGCCTGAAAGTTATCTAGGAGGCTTTGGAGGCCTACCGGGGTCTTTGATATTAGGAGCGTATCATCGGCGAATAAGAGGGTGGGGATTCGCTTCCGGGCCAGGGATGGAGCATCTGATGGTATTTTAAGTAAGTGCTCAACAAACCCATTCACATATAGTGAAAAAAGGGTGGGAGAAAGAACACATCCCTGGCGGACCCCTCTACTCACCGGTATCTTGTTTGTTTTCTGCCCCTCGCGACCCCACCTCACTTGCGCGAAGGTGCCTTCGTGTAGCCTCACTAGAATGGACAAGATGTTAGATGGAATCTCCATGTCTGCCAACACTCTCCATAGCGGCCCTCTGGGTACAAGGTCAAAGGCAGTCTTTAAGTCGATGAATGTGAGGTAAAGACTGCCTTTGCCTAAAACAACCACTTTCCAATAAAGAAACAAAAGCCTAAAGGCCTGCTCAATAGTCCCGGTACCTGCCCTGAAACCCGCTTGATAATCTGAGAGGATCTCATTATCGCTAGCCCATTGGTGGATTCTCTCAAGTAGTACCTTCCCTACTGTATTCTGGGCTGAATCTAATAAGCTAATAGGGCGGTAATTAGCTGGGTCCTCCCTCTGGCCCTTTTTAAAAATGGGTACGACCTCCGCCCCCTTCCAGGATTCAGGGATAGGCGCGCCTTTGTCAATTGCAGTGAGGAGTGTATGAATAAACTTCCCCCATTGCGTAGTGTTAGATCTAAGAAGGTCCCCAGGGATACCATCCGGGCCAGCTGCTTTCTGGGGCACAATACAACTAATCTCATGTTCCACTTCCTTAGTTGTGAAAGGGAATAAGATGTAATCTCCAGGTTTTGCCAAAGGGCTGGGAGGGGCAAAAGTGGAAGAGGTTTGTGATTGACATGAATAAAGGCCAGAAAAATGGTCAAACCAAGTCTGGCCAATTATATTACAGCTGATGAGGTCACTGTCAGGCCTATTCCTTGCCCTAATGATGCTCCAAAAGCAACCAGCATCCCGCCCTGCCGAATCCTCTCTAAGTGTGTGCCAATAAGCATCCTCCCATTCTTTTTTGGCATTAGTAACCACCCAATTATAATTTTTCCTGGCTTGCTGGATCACGGGATGTGACTTGGTCCTCACAGCCTCAATCAGGGCAGATTTCATCTGCCTACACTTGGGTGTATACCAACCCTGCTTCAATGTTGGCCTTGGGCGCCCTTTGGCCCTGTCCCCATGGATTTCTGGCATAAGTAAGTTACCTACTGAGCTTATGGTCTCCTGGAACAGTGCTGTAACTGTAGAAGGGTCAGAGTGTTCTAAGAGGTGGGTATCCATCTTACTTAGGGAGACATCCACAAGTTGGCCAATGGCCTGGATTTTCCCATCATCTAGGGCAAGTTTGCGCCAATTGAGGCGCCTTCCACAATTAGATGGAATAGTCAAAGATGCGGGCCCAAGATTGCAGGGTGTAGCTAAGCTCCTACATTCTTCCCAGGGGTGATTTAATGTTAAAGACAGCAAGTTATGGTCGCTGTCTACAGTAGATATTACAACCATATCTACGACAAATAGCCAAAAAAATAGGCCACGGAGTATGTAGTCAATTCTGGCCATATGGTTCACCCTGTTGTATGTATGTGCCCCCATAGAATCTGAAGAGGTTCTACCGTTTAGGGCACATAAACCATACTCCAGAGCAATAGCGTTCATCTGAATCGACCTCTGGGACCATCTTTTAATAGGTGGAATAGCTAGTATAGGTATTCCCTTCCTACAGTCATCATCTGAGATATCTAGAATGTCCTCACCGCCAAGAGGCTCAAACGTGCAGTTGAAATCACCCGCTACCAGTACTGAGGTGCCCTCGCAGATGTCACCCAGAGCTTTTTCCAACACTGCCACTGTAGGGGATAAGGAGCTACCTTTAGTGCCCCTGGCATATACATTAAATAAATCGAGGGGCCTCCCACAACCTGATCTACAGAGGGATATCGTAAGGATATCAGGTGAGGTACTATATTTTTGAGTGATGGTAAAACCCAAGGAAATACTCACCCATATAAGGAGGCCTCCCGACGGGCGACCCTTCCCTGAGGGAGACATGACTGCAGGTGAAAAGAATGTTGAATACCTAACCTTATGGATGGATTCTAGGCTCCATGTTTCCTGAAAGATGCATATTGCATATGACTCCATCTGGGTATGCCAGTCAGTAAGGGTGGGCGTAAAATCCGTTTCGCGGGCGAATTTGCGGATTTTCCGCGATTTCGCGATCCGCAAATCTCGCAAAATCGCGGTAAAATCCGCGAATCAGTGGGGACGAATTTTCAGCCAAGCAAGGGTTACAGCAGCAGGTGCAAAAGTTGAACCTAATTTCTTTGTAACCTTTTACAAAAGGGTTACAAACAAATTAACTTCAACTTGGACACCTGCTGCTAATTGCTTCCTGGCGCCTCCTTGCCTACTTGCAACTATTCTCTGACCCTGCTCTGACCCTTGAAGCAGGGTCAGAGAATAGTTACAAGTAGGCAACGAGGCACCTGTCCAAAGAATTAAACCTCATCAGGAAGCACTTACAGATATAAAAAACAGGAAGAAGGAAGAGGACGGCAAATACACCCATTTTGAGTTGTCAGGAGGGGTTAAACTAAAAGAGACCTTTACAGCACAATTTTCATATGCATTTTGCTAAAAATAAAAAGCTGTATGTTCTGTAGGGGCAACTCAGGAATCTGGCCCTTCAGAGATCCGGCCTCTCTTTCTTTCTCTCGTTCTCTCTCTCCATCTCTCTTTCTTTCTCTCTCTATCTATCTATCTATCTATCTATCTATCTATCTATCTATCTATCTATCTATCTATCTATCCATCTATCTATCTATCTATCTATCTATCTCTCTCTCCCTCTCCCATAAACGACTGCATGGGTAACTTCGCTATGCAAGCGGCTCGCGAAGATGCAAAAAGCCCCGCGAACACGCAAAAAACCCTGCGAACACGCAAAAAAACAAAAATTCGCGCAAATTCGCGAATTTTGCGGATCGCAAATTCGCAAATCCGCAAATTCGCGGAACACGAATTCGCAAAATTCTCCCATGCTTACCAGTCAGGAAGAGCCATCTTCCTAGCAATTCCTGCTATGTTCCAGCTCAAAATCCTCAAAGAGGACCCATCAGTCTCCACCCTTCTTTCCATACAGTTATAATGAGTACCAGATGGTAATACTAGATCTCCTACAAATTGTGTTGCCTTAGCTGGAGGTAGAACAGCATGTGGCAAAGAGACCGTGCTCTTTAGGTCAGGGATAACTGCTGGGAGGGCAGGAGTGTCTAGGGAGCTGGCAGATACAATATTGCAAATCGGCAAACCAGGGCCGAGGGGGGAAATAGCAGCACATTGTTCCACAGGAGATATATAATTGCAAGTTCCTACATTTGGAGAGGCTACATCGGTTCTTTCACCCCTAGGCAAGAACGCCTCATCTTGGGCTGGTAGAGGAGAAAGAAGAGTCAGAAGGGAAGTAGTTAAGGAAGAAGTAATAAGAGACCTGCTCGTGTTGGCCCCTCCAAGATCAACAGGGGGTATGGGGGGGGGGGGTGAATTGTTAAAGGGCAGCCTCTGCGTCAATACCAGGTGTTACTACCATAGTGGAAATCTTCTCCATAAGGGTCGGGGTTTTGGCAGGGATCATAATTTTCAGCATACCCTTCCCAGAGCTGGTTGTCAAATCTAAATCTCTGGTGCCAATTTGATTGCCGTGGGTAAAAGTACCCCAGATCCCGGGTACTTATTCCCCCCTGATCATACATATTGGGCTTGGTACAGATAAGCTTTGCCACTCTGCTGTCATTAAAGTTGACTAGAATACAGTCCCCTTGGATGTTCTTAGCTTTTCTGCCCACCCAGCCAACTCGTCTAACAAGAGTAATCCTACCATCTAAGCCCCTCGGGAGTGGCCTATTGTTATTTAGCCAAAATGTAACTTTATTCTTCAGTTCGGAATATGATTCCATTTTCCCCTGTTTTAAACAAGGGACTCCTACCAATACAGCCACATAGGGCATACAGGCTGGAGGCAAGTTGATACAAGGAGGATTAATTTCTCTAGTTTGGGCTGGGTTGGTGTTTATGGGTAGATCCTTATTATGACTCTCTGTATTTCTACAGATCTGGGTTGCTTTTTGTGTCTGAGTAGGTGCAGTGACGCTAGACTCCTTATCCCCTTTACGTGGTTGTTGAGGAATAGGTTTACTGATCTTAATCTGTTTTGGCGCTGTCTCTGGAGCTCTACTCTTGGGGACCTTCCTTTTCACTGGATTATCTCCTCCATGAGTCACTGTGGCGCCATCCGGCTTGGTAGTTGGAGGTTTCACCACTTCAGGAGGAGCTATCGATGGAGATTGTGTAAGAGCAGCTACTTCTCGAATAGTATTGGTATGTAGCTTGATTAGGGTCTTTATCGAGAAGAAATTATCCAAAGTTCCCCGTTCAAAACGATCAAGTCTTGTGGTGATCTCTTTCAGCCTCTCAGTTAGAGGCAGAATGAAAGACTTCAGAATATGCTCAAAGGAAGTAATCAAGGGAATATCCTCCACAAGACTGGGGGGACACGATGAAATGGTGTCACCACTGACAGGGTCTTTGGGCTCCTGGCTATCTTGTAGTTTGTCTCTAAGAGACTCAGGTTTGTCTTGTAGGCATACGTTATGAGACAAACCTTAAGCCTCAATAGTAACCACAGCATCCCTATCTGCGTTAATTACATTATTCTTACCCCTCGTGACCCAGTTTCTTAAATTTCTTGCAGGAGCTTCCTTATTCCTGATGCCCTCCACTATCCCTTTACTGCTTATTACCGTTGGACATTCATTAGCAGCACGTTCAATCAATCAATCAATCAAAGCATTTATATAGCGCACTACTCACCCAGAGGGTCTCAAGGAGGGGGGTCCGCTACTGCTCGAACAGCCAGGTCTTGAGTTGCTTCCTGAAGGCGAGGTGGTCCTGGGTCAGGTGGAGGTGGGTCGGGAGGGAGTTCCATGTCTTGGCGGCGAGGTAGGAGAAGGACCGTCCCCCTGTGGTGGCTCTTCGGATGCGGGGGACGGCGGCGAGGGCGTGGCCGGTCGATCGAAGTTGGCGTTTGGGAGCATAGAAGTTGAGGCGGCTGTTGAGGTATCCTGGGCCTTGGTTGTGTAGGGCTTTGTGTGCGTGGGTGAGGAGTCGGAAGGTGATTCTCTTGTTGACCGGGAGCCAGTGCAGGTCTCTCAGGTGTCCGGAGATGTGGCTGCGACGGGGGATGTCCAGGATGAGTCGTGCTGAGGCGTTCTGGATCCGCTGGAGTCTCTTCTGGAGTTTGGCGGTGGTTCCGGCGTAGAGGGAGTTGCCGTAGTCCAGATGGCTGGTGACGAGGGCCTGGGTGACCGTCTTCCTGGTCTCGGTGGGGATCCATCGGAAGATCTTACGTAGCATGCGCAAGATGTTGAAGCACGACGAGGAGACGGCGTTGACTTGTCTGGTCATGGAGAGGGAGGAGTCCAGGATGAAGCCCAGGTTGCGTGCGTGGTCTGTTGGTTTGGGTGCGCTGCCTAGGGCGGGGGGCCACCAGGAGTCGTCCCAAGCGGAGGGTGAGGATCCCAGGATGAGGACTTCCGTCTTGTCCGAGTTCAGTTTCAGGCGGCTGTTCTTCATCCATTCGGCTACCTCTTTCATCCCTTCGTGAAGGTTGGCTCTGGCGGTGGCGGGGTCGTTGGTGAGGGAGAGAATCAGCTGGGTGTCGTCGGCGTAGGAGATGATGTTGAGGTTGTGCTGGCGTGCGATGTCTGCGAGGGGGCTCATGTAGACGTTGAAGAGGGTTGGACTGAGCGAGGAGCCTTGAGGAACGCCACAGATGACTTCGGTGGCTTCAGATCTGAACGGGGGGAGGCGGACTCTCTGTGTCCTTCCGGCGAGGAAGGAGATGATCCACTCCAGTGCCTTCTCCTGGATTCCGACGTTGCTGAGTCGCTGCACTAGTGTACGGTGGCAGACAGTGTCGAAGGCCGCGGAGAGGTCTAGGAGGATGAGGGCTGCTGTTTCTCCGTTGTCAAGCAGTGCTCGGATGTCATCGGTGGCTGCGATCAGGGCGGTCACGTTTAAACTTACGCCTTGCCAGCTGCCCTCTAGTTCTTACAATAGGGCTATCACTGCTTAGACTTGACTGCGTGTCAAAGGTTGAGTTAACGTTAGCAGGAGTATTGCTAAATATTGTCTAGGGGTGCTCGTGGAAGACAGTTTCTATGGACCGGAATCTAGAGAATGCTAAAGTTATTCTGCTATTTTACTGACCTCTGATGGTCGTTTTCTATCAAGAAAGTTAAATAGAGGCAACTGCCAGAAAAATTAAAAAAAGAAAGTCCCTCAGCAGAAATCAATTCTGGTGTTTTACTGACCTCTACTGATAGTTTTCTATCAAAACATATAAATAGAGGCAGTTGAACCGAAAAAAAAACACCCTAAGCAGAAGCAGACAAAGTCCTAGGGCTGATCTCCAGAGCCCACAAAGTACATACACATATAAGTATATACTAAAGTATATAAGTATATACTAAAGTATATACAAGAGGTCTCGGATACTCAACCTAAAAAAGAAAACAGCAGCAATGAAAATGCAGTCTAAATTTGGAATGCAATGAGCAAACTTGTAGGTTAAAGGTCAGCCTTTGCGCTCTCTTGACAATAGGAGGGACTGCATTTTGTTTTTAATATTTGAATAAAAAAGATTAATCTTCATGGGGCTAAATAACACCAACTTGATGCGAATGTCCCTGCCAAACAGCTATTGTGTTAATGGAAGCATATTGCTAATGCAATCATGGTTACTTCTTCCTTGGTGTCTTATCTTACTATTTAGGTATAAATAAACGGCCAAAGACAGTATCCAGGAAACTCTCCAGTAAAACATTAGGAAAGGTACTACTGATGGACGTATAGCTATGGGCAAGTGAATGTCCTGAACAGATTGCCAGTACGATAAACCTTAGTGAAAAAAATCAATATTTTAATGCATAAAAACTACTGACATTTTGGGAGCAAAAGGGAATCAATTTAAACAATTTCTTCAAAAGTCTTTAGATGAAAACCAGCTTAAAATGGAGAAATAATTTTTGAGTCAACCATCCACTCTTGCAGTTTAGCAAGTAACTGAAAACATTGTCAAGGAGGCCAACAGGTCTGTAGTTCTTAAGATCGTTCCTATCACCTTTCTTATAGATTGGGATAATATAGGCCCCTGCCCAGATAGCTGGAATTTCAGCTCCCTGAAGTATTTTGTTAAATAGGTAGTTGACATAGAGGGCCCAGATGTCAACTTCGGATTTGTAAAAAAAATCACCGGGGATAGCGTCAGGATCAGGGACCTTCCTGGGGTTCAAAGAGTTTATGGCCATCCTTGTATCAGCAATCGTGAAAATAAACCTAAAATCTATCAGCTACAGGGGTCTCATGGTCAACTGCACTAGAGATGGTGTTGTCTACGGAGTTATTGGTGTATAACTCAAAGAAATGCTTCTCCCAGCTAGACGAAGGGACAAAGTGAGCAGTGTTAGTTACAGGCTAAAGCTGGTCAATTATGGCAGTCCTATTATTTGTAAGATTAAAGAATGGTTGGGGCTTCCTCAGTGAAGAAGAAAGATCAGAGAAAAGTTCACAAGAGTATTAGATTGAGAGTGTTGTGATCACTATCTCAGCTAGGTAATATCCTTAAGTCACAATATTCCCCCAGAGCCTGGTGTATAAAATACAATCGTTGATTCAGCTTTTCTGGTTTCCCCTTTTAAAAGTACATGTCCTGTTTCTATGTGATTTCGATATACCATTGCATGCTTTAAGTCTATATGTTAGAGTCAGAGATGCAAGCTGCAGTGAGGTATTATCCCCGATGTTGATCGGGTCCCCACCTATAGAAGGGCTACCGTTCGTCTCATCTTCACATTGGGTTATAACTGCCACATCGTCAAGAGGTTTAAAAATGGTATTAAAGTCACCTGCTAAGATCATAAAATAAGTATTTTTTGCAACAAGGGAGATGGTTGTCTAAGACGGCTAAAGTTAAAGATTCTTTATTTTTGTGAACTGAGCAACTATAAATGTTAAAGATAATATTGGAATTCCCTTTAGAGGATATGGTGTTTACCCCCAAGACATCAGGAGAAGGAATATCTCGTTTTTCGACATGATAATGAAGGTATATCATTACCCAAGTGATCAATCCACCAGAAGGCCTGTCGTGATAGGAGGGAATTGCATTGTTGCCGAAGGTGCTATACCCTACTTTAGGAACCAGGGACATGTTCCAAGATTCCTGAATTAGAGCTATGTAAAATGTGTCCATAAAGTTATTCCAAGCAGATCAGTGACTTTGCTACATACGGCAGCAATATTGCACAGGCGAATATGAATGTCTGTGGAGCCTGTCAGGCCATCAATGTTAACTGAGGCATATTTTAGGATGAATTAGGAGAGAGATGCAAACGATTTACAGGAAGAGGTAGTATGGAATCATTGTTTGCATTGATAGGAGGCGTGGATCATTGCAGTCAATCAATATCATTATGTGAGCTATTAGGATCGAACGAGGATGCATATGGAATGGCTGAATGCAGAACAACAAAGGCTGAATGCAGAACAACTTGCTGCTGTGTGTCCTACGTTCTGCTGTTTGTGCTGGCTGAGCCCTTGTTCGTGGAAAGGGCTGTTTAGCGCTTACTGTCTGAAGCGCCTGGAGCGCCTGAAGCGCCACTGAGCTGTGCTCTTCTTTTGGCTCGAGTGCACGCACCATCACAACTCGCGTTTCCCGCTGCGCGGGAAACACTCGCATTCCCTGGTCGGCGGACTGCGACACCTAAAGAACTTCAGGAACCACAAACCTCTTGGCCCTGGAGCACCGCCCTGACACGCCCCCCTCACCTGCCGATAATTGAGGAGGAGGCGCGCTGGACTGGGCTGAATGCAGAACAACTTGCTGCTGTGTGTCCTACGTTCTGCTGTTTGTGCTGGCTGAGCCCTTGTTCGTGGAAAGGGCTGTTTAGCGCTTACTGTCTGAAGCGCCTGGAGCGCCTGAAGCGCCACTGAGCTGTGCTCTTCTTTTGGCTCGAGTGCACGCACCATCACAACTCGCGTTTCCCGCTGCGCGGGAAACACTCGCATTCCCTGGTCGGCGGACTGCGACACCTAAAGAACTTCAGGAACCACAAACCTCTTGGCCCTGGAGCACCGCCCTGACACGCCCCCCTCACCTGCCGATAATTGAGGAGGAGGCGCGCTGGACTGGGCTGAATGCAGAACAACTTGCTGCTGTGTGTCCTACGTTCTGCTGTTTGTGCTGGCTGAGCCCTTGTTCGTGGAAAGGGCTGTTTAGCGCTTACTGTCTGAAGCGCCTGGAGCGCCTGAAGCGCCACTGAGCTGTGCTCTTCTTTTGGCTCGAGTGCACGCACCATCACAACTCGCGTTTCCCGCTGCGCGGGAAACACTCGCATTCCCTGGTCGGCGGACTGCGACACCTAAAGAACTTCAGGAACCACAAACCTCTTGGCCCTGGAGCACCGCCCTGACACGCCCCCCTCACCTGCCGATAATTGAGGAGGAGGCGCGCTGGACTGGGCTGAATGCAGAACAACTTGCTGCTGTGTGTCCTACGTTCTGCTGTTTGTGCTGGCTGAGCCCTTGTTCGTGGAAAGGGCTGTTTAGCGCTTACTGTCTGAAGCGCCTGGAGCGCCTGAAGCGCCACTGAGCTGTGCTCTTCTTTTGGCTCGAGTGCACGCACCATCACAACTCGCGTTTCCCGCTGCGCGGGAAACACTCGCATTCCCTGGTCGGCGGACTGCGACACCTAAAGAACTTCAGGAACCACAAACCTCTTGGCCCTGGAGCACCGCCCTGACACGCCCCCCTCACCTGCCGATAATTGAGGAGGAGGCGCGCTGGACTGGGCTGAATGCAGAACAACTTGCTGCTGTGTGTCCTACGTTCTGCTGTTTGTGCTGGCTGAGCCCTTGTTCGTGGAAAGGGCTGTTTAGCGCTTACTGTCTGAAGCGCCTGGAGCGCCTGAAGCGCCACTGAGCTGTGCTCTTCTTTTGGCTCGAGTGCACGCACCATCACAACTCGCGTTTCCCGCTGCGCGGGAAACACTCGCATTCCCTGGTCGGCGGACTGCGACACCTAAAGAACTTCAGGAACCACAAACCTCTTGGCCCTGGAGCACCGCCCTGACACGCCCCCCTCACCTGCCGATAATTGAGGAGGAGGAACGCGCATCGCGGGACGCGCGCGGGCGACGCCGGGCTAAGCCCGGGCAAAGGGCGGGCCCTCTGTGGCCCTCAGTGTCCGAGGTAGGCCGGGCTGGGCCCGGTCCCTTATATTTCATTTTATACACTGTTATTACCTGTTTGCATTTGTGCCCGCTTGAGTAGAAGGGTAAACTGATGCAAGTACTGTGAAAGCTATACTGCACCCTGGTCCGAACTGGTCCGACAGGGACTGAAGTTATTCCAGACTTTTATACGTTTTATATTTCTACATTTCTTTTTAAACTTATTACTGTGGAAAATGTCTAAAACATTACGATCAGGAAGGGTAGTGGGAGAAAAACCTGCCCGAAAATCAACTACCATCCGTACAAGAAATAAGTCAGTAAATAACCCACCTTTGAAAGGACAATGTCAGTTATCTGAACTTTGGGATCTATCTGGTATAAAAAAAACTAAATGTGCGACTATAGATAATCCAGATACTAAAGTCCTGGAAGTACACTTACCAACTACCACTGACCCCCGATCTCCCCAGGTCCAGCAGGGGGCCCCCCAATCTATGGTAGGGGGGTCTCCCTTTCGGGACCATACAGACGGGAAGTTGATGATTGGAAGTGAGCCAGTGCACATACCATCGATTCCTCAGTTACCTATGACTGACAGGCCGGAGGATGATCTATCTGCACTATCCATTGATCTGGAACTATGGGGACGCTACGTAAGCCCTGCTAAAGTGGAATCTCTGGAGCAATTTAAAGTTCCGGGGGGAGCCACCCCATCAGGGTTAATGCTGTATAGTAGCACCCCGTCGTTAAATAGACATGAAATATCTGACTTGCTAATCTCCTCCAAGAGCCCCGACCTTAATCTCCTGGATAATATTTGCACTGCGGAAGCGCGAGAAAAGCCGATATCTGAGTCCATGATCGCGCTGGAACAACTTCTTGCTTCAATTTTGCTGCTTCTAGGGAAATTTGTAGGCAGCTCGGACTGTATTCTTGAATCAGTTACCCAAATCCTAAAGTTATTGCTGCAGAAAGCGCCGGATATGAATGAGGCCGCTCCCCCTAAACAATTTGTATCTGAGGGGAAAAACACAGACATTAGAAGCGAACTAGAGGGGAAAAACACAGTCACTAGAAGCGAACTAGATAGGAAAAATGAAGTCCCTTCTTTGGTCCCTCATAAGGAGGTGCCTCATACTGCAGCATCTAACTGTATCAAAAACATAGTTCTGGAGATAGAGGAGGAGGATAAAGTCTTGCCTGGCCCCAAAACGGTCCAGGAGTTTTTTCCTATCTTTGTCCCAGAAGGCGGAAAAGATCTCCTGGCCGACAAACCTGAGGTCAATGAAGAAAAGAAAATATATGGCAAACAAAAAAGTACCAAAGCCAGTAAGAGGAAACCAATTCGAAAATATAGAAAGAAGAAGCAACGGAGGATCATTTTCCAAAAATGCACAGAGGCAAGGGAGAATGAAATAAGGAATGGGGAATCCTTATCTACATCCTTAAAAGTGGACAGGGATGTGAACTTAACCGCTTCAACCTCAGTGGAGGAGGAAAATGAACAATGTAGCCTGCTTACCCAGGAAGATTTACCACAAATTGGGGGCTCTCTCCCAGGCTCTCCTTCACGGAGTGCACTAGGAGGACCAACTTCTTATCCATCCGGGACATTAAACCCGTTGGCCCCCCCCCTTTGTGGTAACAATTGATTCTGAAAATTCTTGCCCCCTGGCCCGGCCTGTAAATATGTCAAAGGCCCCTGTGGATGTGCGTGTATTAGATTTTGTGCCATTATTCGATACTGACCTTTTGTTAAATAGAGCCTGGCTTCTCAAGCGTTTCAGCGAGGTTGAAAGTCTCTATCACATTCAGTCTAGAGACATAGAACTGGTGTCTCTGTTGGGTGGAAGTCGGGTTTTGAGTATTCGGGTAAAATTCTATTCCCCTATCATAACAAATCTGATACTAGAACAGGCTGAAAATTTTCAACGTTTAGGTATTGATATTCTCCCTATCTCTACCCCAGGCAAACCAAACTCTCTTAGTAAGCAGGGGTTGGGGGGTGGTGAGCACAACGGGGTAACCTCTCCTCTGAGAGACCTGAAAATTTGGGTTTCCAGGGGAAAACGTTCAGTATCCCACGTGAAGCCTCTTCCACTAATTGAGAGTTCCACACTCAATGATGACAATAATCGGTGGAATTGGCTCCATAGTGCATTATCAACAAAAACTAAGGATAACCCCAAATTGTTCCACCATCTTTAACCCAGCATTAAACATAATCTCCTGGAACGCGGCCGGATTCCACAGCAGCCCGGAGAAAATGGCCTTTTTATCCACTCTGGAGGCTGATATATTGTGCATTCAGGAAACATGGTGCATAGATAGGTTAACGCCTTTAAAAGATTTCTATGTTTTGGAAGTTCCGGCTGCGCCCTCTAAGAAAGGGCATGCTAGGGGGGGGCTTGCCTGTTTACTGTCAAATAAGTTTCAATGGAGATTTGCTCATTATATTGATCCCAGTAGACTTTTCCACACAATAACATTAGAAAATTTGTTCCATGATAATGTAAAATACCCCATGGTAATTTTTAATGTGTATATTCCGCCTGAGGAATGTTTTAATGATAAATTGCAGCGGGTTCTCCAGTATATGGAAAAGATAAAAAATTCCCCTCCTTTTCCTGTAATTTTGCTTATTGGTGATTTGAATTGTAAAATTTCAAACGCTAGTCTAAAACTCTTCAGGGATAAAGTTAAGGAGGAAGTACATTGCATCCCCCAGACACTTTTCCCGGAAAACTTAAGGACAAATAAAAGGGGGAAGATCTTGTTAAAAGAACTAGCGATCGGGGATGGTATTATCTTAAATGGAAGATTTCCATCTGACGTCCCCGCAAATTATACCCACAAATCCCCCTTTGGGTCATCAATTTTGGACTATGCTATCGCCAGTTATGGTCTGTTTCCCCAGATTCTTGACTTAAAGATCATACCCACGACTCTGAGTGACCATAGTATATTGTTACTATCAGTTTCTTTAAACTCTCTGAATACGGCGTCCTGGTCGCTAAATGGCAAGGAGGTTACCTTCCACTCCACATCTGGAAGATGCTTCTGGAATAATGCTGCCATCAATGGGGTGCAGGATCTATTGGCCGATACCCTCAGGGAAATAGAAGAGTGGAACGGAAATGAAATAGTTTGTTTTGAGGAATTTATGTTAAAGATTTTATTGAATGCTAAAAAAACTGTCCCCCCTAGGAAAAAAGGAGAGGTATTTCCTCTGCCTCTGCGTAATTTGAATAGGGAATTAAATAAACTAATACTTGCACAGTACGTTGAAAGGGTACTAGAACGTGGGAAAGATATCGCTAGGTTAAGAAGAAAGAGAAGCAGACTCAAGCTAAAAATTAAAAGGGACAGGGAGGATGAAGTATGGATTAAATTAAGGGAATCTGCTGCACATGGCAACATTAAAGATTTTTGGGCAATAATCGGGAAAGGATGTGGTACACGCCACTCCCCTACTCCCATATCTATACCAGAAGATCTTTGGTCCTCCCACATCCGAGAATTATATGCAGGGAATGGGACCACAGGTGTGGATAACTTAGTGTATGCTGCCCCGGATGACCTGGTTTTCTTTCCCTCTGAGAAGGAAATCGAGACGGCTATAAAAAATATGCGATCCTCTGGGGCCATGGGACCGGATGAGCTTCCGATGACGGTCCTAAAACAGGACCCCTTAAGTTGGAGCAAAATCTTGTACCCCTTGTTTAGGGCATGCCATCTTTCTAAATGTGTTCCTGCTTCGTGGAGAGGAAGCATTCTGGTCCCTATCTTTAAAAAGGGGGCAAGGGATAGCCCCAGTAATTATCGCTTGATTGCGCTCCTCGACTCCATCGGAAAGGTCTTTGCGAAATGTCTCCTTAGTTCTCTTTCTGATTGGGTCGAGGAGCGCAACATTCTGCCGTTGGAACAGACAGGTTTCCGAAGGGAGCATGGCACTCTGGATAACCTGACTGCCCTTCAGGTGATTACCGATAAATATGTCCAGGTGAGGGGGGGTGTTGTATACGCCGCCTTCATTGATTTCTCCACAGCGTTCGATAAAGTAGATCGTGGAACGCTGTGGAGAAAATTGGCGGCGCTGGGTGTCCCTACTCCCCTGTTGGAATTGGTGCGGGCTCTGCACACTGAGACCTGGTGCAGGGTCTTAATGGGGGGCGAAAGGGGGCTTTCGGCCAAAATACCATCTCAGAATGGCCTTAAACAAGGCTGCTTATTGGCACCCCTTCTGTTTTCCCTATATACAACTGACCTCCCTGCTGCTGTGTCTCACAGTGAGGGGATCGCGCCCTTGATAGGAGGGGCGCCAATATCCTGTCTGATGTATGCCGACGATGTGTTGTTGCTCGACTTAACTCCCGTGGGTTTGGCAAATCGGCTTCAGGCCCTTCAGGACTTTGCCGGGGTGCATCATATGAAGATCAATATTAATAAAAGTAAAGTGATGTGTATTGCTGGTAGGAAGAAATGCCGTTCGACAAATTTTGGCTGGGCTATTGGAGGGCATAGATTGGAGGTCGTAACTTGTTATACCTTTTTAGGGAAAATATTCTCGGCCAATATGAGCGAGAATCTCCATATAGAGCACTGCTCTCGCAAAGCTCTTGCCCATGGCAATGGGCTAAAGTCCCTATACCTGGCAACGGGGAAAAGACATTTTTCTAGCCTTTTAGAAGTATTTAGAGCTAAAATCCCCGCAACCATCTTGTACGGTATAGAAATAATAGAGATAAAATATTGGGACTTTTGCCACAAGACTGAGGGAAAACTCCTAAGATCCCTCTCGACTCTTAACAATGCCTGTCCACTGGCTGCCTGCAGGCTGGATTTTGGACTCAGGAGTGCCTGGGTTCAGGGGCTGTGCGCCCTAATAAGGTGGGTAGCCAGTCTGGCCAGAGCGAGAGAAGGAACCCTGCGAGTTTTACTCAAAAATGAACTTTTGGGCAATTTTAAGGAGTTCTCTAAACTCGTTAGTAATTTCAGAGGGGCTGTGAAAATCCTTAAACAGGATGAAAGCGCTCTTTTCTCCTATTCTCCCACGCAGTTAAAGCAGGTACTTAAGGAGGCTTCGTGGGAGTATTGTTTTTTATCCGACAAAAAAACAGTTGGAGATAAAAGGAATGTGGAGCCGCTCATCTCCTCCTATAGGTTGAAACAGCCTCAACCGTACGCCCTATGGAACTTACCACATGGGATACGTAGGTTTTGGTTTTTATTATGTTATGACTTAATCCCTCTTAACGTGCTGATGTCTAAATGGCATGGAACTTCACCTTTGTGCAATTTATGTAAAATGAATAACCAGGACTGTATGCATGTACTTTTGATTTGTCCTATGTTACGTAACTTGCGCGATCGATGGCTTAAAGTAATCTGTCTCCGCCTCAGCATTGTCACTTTACAAGATTTTCTTCATGCACTTTATTGCCCACCAAATGAAATGTTTTGTGCTTATGTTTTTAACTTTTTTAAATGATTTTTAGCTATTTATTAATTTTGCTGGAAAACTGTGTCTGCCCGGCCTGGTTGGACTGATGGACTGCAGTGTAGCTATTACGGTTCGAATATTATGTTTTTATAATTCTTGTACCTTTGATGAGTGTGTTGCTTTGTTTGTATATGTTTATGTGGCCCTCTTTGAGAGCCAAAACATAATAAATAAATTTGAAAATTTGAGGATGCATATGGGATCTTGGACACTATTGTAAGATCTTTATCAGATTGGAGGTTTGGGGGATGGGGATGAGGAAGTTGGGAATCAGGTTTCAGATAAGATGTGCACGGCCTTTATTGCACTACAGAAGGTCCTACAACAATAGGCCTGCGGGAGGAATGAGAAGGATTATGCACATTATTCTGATGGATATCGTACTTAAATTGAATAGCAGAGCCTGAAGATGCCATGGATACCACATTCATGTTTACTAGACCCTGTGCCAAGTATCGATCAGTACGTTTTAATCTAGGGCAATCTAGTAGAGTAGCACTGGACGATATATACATTAGGCACAAAGTATATTTGAGAAGATAAGTGAGAGACAGCCCCTTCTAAATCTGATCCAATGGGTGATCTTATTTGTCGTGTCCCTGGACCCGCAATCACGACAGGAGCCAGTCAGGTGGTCAAATACTTTATTCCTTCGTGCAGTGTCAGTCAGGTATGTCTTGCCTCTTCCATGGGTCTAAGGAAAATGTTCTCTACTGCCCCAATGACCGGAACTAGTTTCCAGTGTCAGCTCCACCTCTTGTTCCTGCTGCTGGGTCTTAGTGCCCATCACTCAGGGCACGACATCTCCCCTCTTGTTGTAAGCAAACATTTTCTTGTCATTGTCTCCCGTCCCTGACATGTGGTAGACCGAGATGTAAATAGATAGTTAGAGAAGTAGTGAGAGAGAGAGAGAGAGAGAGAGAGAGAGAGAGAGAGAGAGAGAGAGAGAGAGATGGAGATAGAGATCCTCTTGCTGACCCATTCCCCTTACATCTCTTCAATCAGTCTCTTTGGTCCCTTGCATTCTCTTCTCTGCCTTGTTTCTGCTTCATCCATTCTTGTTTCTTGGTCTCGCCCCGCTTCTGCTGTTGTTGTTGCAGGCTCACCTTCTTCTTCGGTCTTCACTTCCTTGACGTGCGAACTGTTTCTCGTGATCTGATAACGCCTTGCTGACGCTGTTATCATTGGCCCTTTTACTCCAGTCACTGTCAGTGGGTCTTTTGAGAAAGGGCTGTCTCACTTCCTCATCTGTCCTTGTCGCACTACAACTGTGTCTCCATCTTGTAATTTTGTCGGAATGGCATGTCTTCTTGCGTCAGCACACGCCTTCATTTTCGCCTTGGCATCCTTGTCTTTGGCAGCCATGTCCTTTCGCTTCCTTCCTGGTGTCTCTTCTAGTTGTGGTATCCTCGTTCTGCTTAGACGGCCCAGTACAAATTCGGCAGGACACCGCCCTGTGGGGCGGTGAGGGATGTTTCTGTAGTCCCTCAGTGTTTGGCACAGGGCTTGCCCGATCGATATTTGCGTTATTTTTGCTCTTTTCACTGCTTTCTTGACAGTCCCCATAAATCTTTCCACCATCCCATTCGCCTGTGGCCACAATGTCGTTATTTTCCGATGGTGTATTCCTAGGTAGTCCATGAACTTTCTGAATTCTTCTCCGGAGAACGGTGGGCCATTGTCAGTCTTTAATGTCTGTGTTGAACCCCATGCTGCAAATATGTCATCCATGATTGGCAATGTCTCATTTGCTGACGTTGACGCTATTTGCCTCACAATGGGAAACCTCGAGAACTCATCTATGATCACTAGCAAGTACCTTCCTGTTTCCAGAGGGTCATAGAACTCAGCTGCCAGTTCGGTCCACACTTTCTCTCGTAGCATTTTTTTTTTCACTACCATGCCTCTGTGCGATTCATGGGCAAGGTCTATTGTCTGCTTTCTTAGTGCCCTGAGCCTCACTATTCTTGTTCCCCTCATGATTTTGCCATTTTGGGTCTCTGAAAGTTCTTCGTGGACTTTCTTGAACACCCTCATTTCTTCTTTCATTACTCCTTCTTCCATGATTCTGTTGTTATTGAAATGCCTCCACCTTTGTTGTTGAGTCACCTTTTTAATTGCTTGCATAGTGCGATCCTGCTTTGTTTCTTTTTTGTGATCCTCCATCTTTATTGATGCCGGAGTGTTGTGCTTCAGTATGAAGTTTAAGTGTTCTTCTGCTATTGACATGACCTCCGGTGTGCTTGGTAGAGGGTGTCTTGACATGTAGTCTGCCGGGTTCTGTTCCTTTTCCTTTTTGTGTACGATCTTGAAATTGCAATCCATTGGACGTATTCCCCAACTTTCTATTCGTGGCGGTATCTTTGCGTTTCAGTTCCCATCGATAGTTACTAATTCCTGGTGATCCGTTATTATCGTGAAAGGCTTTCTGTATATGAACATGTGGAAGTGTTCACATGCCCACACTCTAGCTAGACTCTCTTTTTCGGGCTGATAGTAGGCCTTTTCAATGTCTGACAGACTCTTGCTTCCGTATGCCACGACACATCTTTGTGACTCCTTGCCCTGCTTGTGTTGTGCTAGGATGGCGCCTAGACCCACTGGGCTGGCATCCACTGTCAGTTCAGTGCACAGCAAGGGATCAAAATAGGCACGGTGATCTGCTGCTGTCACTGCGTGCCTGATTGCTTCGAATGCTTTCCCGCAATCTTCTGACCATACAAAGGTGTGGCCCTGCTTTGTTAATTCTCTCAGTGGCCCCATCTCACACTTGTCCTCATTTGGCGTCAAACTTGCTTGTTCCAGGTGAGAGCATACCTCTCGCAGTGCTTTGTTGTGCTCTTCATCCGATTTCCAGAGAACTAGAATGTCATCGCTGTAATCCAGACTGTTCTTCACTGGCATTATTATTTGTCAGATCGTCTCTTGGAATATCTCAGCGGCTGATGATATCCCAAAACTCAGCCGTTTGTATCTCATGTTTTCTGTGAATTTTTCCATGTTCACCACCGGTCTTCTTGACCCCCATGTGAACACTTCGCTGTCTAACCTTGTTTTGTGTGGTCCTACCTCTTTGGTCACGGTCTCTGTCTCTTTGATGTTGACTTGGTTCACCAGGTGTATGCTTCCTTTGGTTGTGACCTCATCAGTGGTCGTGTTGACATTGTCGGTCATGAGGTATAGTCGTTCTACTTTTTCTTCTGTTTCATCTTCTCCCGACTCGGCTGACAAGCTTCTGTTTGTCACTTCCACGTGTCTGACGTGTCTGCTTGCTGTTACTCTCTATTTTCCCGGTCTTCCTCTTTCGCTTCGGAACTGTGGTCCCAGACAAACACTGGCAAAGTGATTGCTCCTATAGCATTTTCTGCAAATGTGGCCTATCGCCGGGCATGCCCCTTTGTGCGGGAACTTGAGACCACATCAGTAGCAGGTCGACTCGTGTGGTCTCTTTGCTGCTTGTTCCTTCTGACCCTTTTTCCATCCATTCGTGCAATTGTTCTCTGTCATGCGGTGTGCCTGTTTCACTCGCCGTTCCTTCCCCTGCTCCATTTGCTTTGCCTGTACTGTTGCCCTTGCTTCAGCTCTCGCCAGTGACAGTATTTTTTCCATTGATGTCGGTTCCTTCAAGATTCTTGTCCCGAAGTTTGTGTCACGACATCCTTCGATGACGCGCAGGCGAATCGCTTGTTCATTATCGAACTTGTCAACCTCGCAGTGTGTTACTAACTTGCGCAGTCTCGTCGCGAACTCATCTAGTGATTCGTCCGTGTGTTGGAATGCTATTGCAAGCGTGTACCTCTCAAAGTCAATATTCCTCTGGGGGTCGAATGTGTTTGACAGGCACTTCATTGCCCCTTTGTAGATCGCCGTCTCTTCCGCAGGTAGTGGCCCTACGTTAGGGGCATTGGTCATGTAGATAGTAACACCCTTCCTTTTTAGGTGTCCAGAATTTTGTATAAATTCATTGTGTGTGAGGGCATAGTCAAAAGTATGTGGGATAGCCTCCCAATCAGGCATCCTTGCTGAAGTCTCGCACTTCTGGAAGGGAAGACAATGAATACCTGATCATTGAACCACCGCTCAGTAGGATATTGCTATCCTTAAACGGTTCAAACCCCATCCTCCTTTGGGAAGAATGATTAATAAGTGGCGAAGGATCAAAAGAAGATACATCAGGATTAAGATATTTACTATGAGGAAGGAGTGCTAATGAAACTTCTATCATAGTAGATGGTCCATTTAGGCTCTCTTTGTGCAAGTGCATCTTGCCAGTAGGGAGTTCATGGGTGAAGAATTCTGCACCTTTGTAAGGAGTTGTGTAATTTTATTTTATTTTTTAAACAAATGTTATTGAGTTTTACATATCTGAACAGGTACATTCTATGAAATGATCTATGCCAAGTTACATACAGGTCAATTAATGAAAGCATCACTGCATGTGATAAAGGTATAGTAGCTCTGCTGCATATAGAATTCCCATACCCCTACCCACAGTTTAGGAATCATGTACACAGCAATCAACATTTGGTGCACAGTTCGTCAGCATCTTGTATCCTAAAACAGGTCTATCCCCCGCCTCAAACCTCCCCCCACCCATCCCTCTCACCAGGTGTGTCAGATACAATCATTAGTTGACCTACAGACTGGAGTTACTGCAGGTTATTTTCGCAAATGTAACTAAAGTAATGCCTAGGAATTCAACCCGTCACGGGGGCGGGGGGAGCCTTGTGTTCAGTGTCTAATTCAGCATTTTAATACCGCGCACAGGGGTAAACAATCTAATCTATCTCACCAGGAGCTTCAGCCGTGGGATCCTCATCGCTATCATTGTCCGGGACCTTTAGGAGCACCACCAGTGTTTCCCATGCTCTCGCTGCCTCTAATGCCCTCTCACTTCCCGCTCGCTTTGCTAACTGCAGCCGAACTATTTCTTCACACTCCGCCCATTTGATTAATTCGGTCTTCTATTTTTCAACATTTGGGCCACTCTTTGCTTTACAATGCATAGTGAGATCTTGTTTTGCTAATAATGGACCCATATCCAGGAATGTGCTTGTAATATTATTTTTGGCAGTGTGGGGGAATCAATGTAAGAGGCAGGGTCCCATAACTGGCTCCAGTTCCCTGTCAGTGACCTCGGTCAATAATGCGACCACGTCTAACCAATAGCTAGCCAGTTGCGGGCAATCCCAAAACATATGTTGAAAGTCTGCCCCCTCCCTATTACAGCGTGGGCATGCTGCTGTTCGAGTATTAAAATATTTGTTAATCTTCGCCGGGATGAGATATGCTCTATGCAAAACATAAAAGTGCACCAGTTGGAATCGAGCATTCCTGGAACTCTTCCACGCCCGTTCCACAAGATCAGTGTAAAGATGACCAAAACAGTTGCAGTAGGATGAATACTTTATTAAGTAAGTAATACAATACAGGTGAGAGCCAGGGAGCAGCTGCAATGGAAGACCGCCCCTCTATAACTGACCTTCACATGAAAGAACCCAAGCCTACATTCTAAGAACATACAATCCTACTAGCATCATAACATTCTAAAGGAACCTGAACACAAACCTTAAAGGTACACAGTATAAGCAACATAACACATCCCCCTCCTTTCCATAAAACAACAATAAGAAGAGGAATCAAAGAAAATAACAAAAGTAGAATGAGAAAAAAAACAAATAAAACTAGCAAACAACAAAAAGAAAAACAATAAAAAAAACACAGTTCATTCCGTAACATAGTCCTTAAGCCATGAAGGCAAAGCACTTGATCTTTTTCCAAGTCCTCGCTCCACAACACTAGAATGATCACGATCAACATTTAAGTCATTGTTAGCATCTGTACTAAGGACCACTTCTCCCCCTTCACAGAAGGACTGATTAACAGGAGCAAGGTCATCAATAACACCATTAGTGTCTCTCCCTACCTCAGCCATTTGAGATTGTAAACAACTGTTTTCAAAATGATCCTCAATCCACTCATAACCATCCTGGCACCATACAACTTCATCACACACATTACCACACTGTTTAGGATTGATAGCGATGCTTTTCATATTCCACACTTTTCCATCACTCAACCTCACAGCGTTCCTCAAAACTTCAATTACCTGTTTAGGTGGTTCAAAACAACTTTCACCTTTAGGTACTTTAAAAGGTTTTTTGACACGCACCCAATCTCCTACCACTATTTCTACCACCTTCGTGCCATGGTGATTGTCATAAAATTCTTTACTTTTAGCATGAACCATATCAAGACTACTTTTGACCTCAGCAGGAGACCATTCTGTAATTTTCCCCTTAACTAACCAACAAGGGTTAACTTTGCTCCTTGGTAATCTCCCTCTCATCATGACAAATGGAGACAACCCTGTACTTGCCTACGATGTTGTCCTGTAAGACCACACGGCCTTTTGAACTTACACCTTCCAATCCATTTTTTTGTTAATGGCAGCCTGAATAACACCTTTGATTACCCTATGGAATCTCTCAACTGTGCCATTTCCACTTGGGTTGTATAAGGCCGTTGTTTTATGCTTAACACCGCACTTTTGAAAATAATTACGTGCCATATTAGACAAGAATTGAACACTATTATCTGTCAGGATACTGATAGGTAACCCTTCCATAATGAAGATTTTGTCTAAAAATTTCAAAACAGTATGTGTGTCTACCTTGTCCACAAATCTCACAATGGGCCACTTTGAAAATACATCTATAGCAACTAAACCAAATTCCTTCATCTCTCCAATTGGCCCAATGATATCCACCACAATGGTATCCCATGGTAAATCAGGAATCAATCCTTCACTCATACAAGGTTTTAGGGTCTTGAGAGTTTTATCTGCAGCACTACATACCTCACAGTTCCTGACAAACTTTTCAGTATCCTTATCTATTCCTGGCCACCAAAACATGTTTTTTACAATCAACTTGTTCCTCCCAATGCCAAAATGTCCTTCATGACATAGTTCTAAAACCCTCTTTCTCAAAGAAACAGGGGGAACAACTCTATCACCTCTGAAAAGTACGCTCTTCTCAAGGGATAATTCCATTCTAACCTCCCAAAAGGCCTTAAGACTATCTTCAATAAAACATGTTCTAGGCCACCCTTTACAAATCTGTTCTGAAACTTTTTTAAGGTCCACATCCTTGTCCAGTTCCTCCAACCACTCCTGATTGCTAATGGCAGATGCCCCTGAATCATGCACCAAGGCAACACTAAAGCTGCCCCACGGATCATCCTCACACTCCTCGAGTGGAGCAGGCAATCTTGATAAACAGTCTGCAATGAGATTGTCTCTACCTGGTAAATAAATGATTTTATAAATAAACCCTCTCATGCGCATGGACAACCTAGCCATCCTTGCTGAAGCTCCAGAAATGCCATCAGAAGACAACATTTTACCCAATGGTCGATGGTTCGTGCGAATGACTACTGGTTTGCCCCACACAAAAGCCCTAAAGTGCTCCAAACCCCATGCACACGCTAATGCCTCCCTTTCAATAATGGGGTATCTCACTTCAGCAGGAGAAAGTGCTCTTGAGGCAAATAAAATAACATTCTCTTTTCCTTTTCCATCTTTCTGGGATAACACCGCCCCCAGGCCCTTATCACTCGCATCCGTAGTCAAAAAACATTCAACGTTCGGATCAAAACTTGCCAGTGCATTAACATTCTGCAAAGCCTTTTTGATATGATCAAAATCCTCCTGACAACTCTTTGTCCACTCAAACTTACCGTTCTTTTTAAGTAAGTTGTGAATATTAGATACCTTAGACGCAAAATTACTCACAAACTTTGCACAATACTCAGCCATTCCAAGGAATGCCCTGACTTCCTCTTTTGTACAAGGTGCCCCTGAATTTACAATATTGTCAATCAATGCTGGTTTGGGTCTGATCCCATCTTCACTAATGATGTGACCCAGATAGGATACACTCCTTTGGCTGAATTTACATTTAGACAGTTCCACAGTTAGTCCTGCCTTTTCTAATGCTTTTAAAACCTGTCTTAACTTAAGATCATGTTCAGTCTGGTTCTTAGCAGCAATTAAAATGTCATCTTGAAAGAATGAAATCATGTCCATACTACCCAACAATCTGTACATCAACCACTGAAAAACAGCCGCAGCTGATGCCAGTCCAAACGGCATTCTTTTAAACTGGTAGCAGCCGAAAGGCGTGACAAAAGCCGTGAGACATCTGGATTCAGGTTCTAACTCCACCTGGTGATATGCGGCGGAGAGATCTATAGTCGAGAACCAAGTTGCACCTTTTAATGAAGAGACCATTTCATTGATTTTTGGTAACAGAAATGTTTCTATAATTATATTATTATTCAAATGGCGTAAGTCTATGCATAGACGAATCTTTCCATTAGGTTTTCGTGCAACGACTATAGGACTAATCCATTCAGAAGCCTCAACCTCTTCAATGATCCCCTTAGCCAATAAGCCTTGTAATTCCTTTTTAACCTCTTCCCTAATTAGCATGGGAATGGGTCTTGCTTTGTGCACTTTTGGTTCAGCATTAGCTTTAAGAAGTATCTTGTGCTCAAAACCTTTCAACTTCTCAAGTGTTTCTCCAAACACCCCTGGAAACTCCTTACACAAAACATCACTCAACTTACTCTCTTCATCCATTACCAAAACCTTTTCAACACTATTCGGGTCTAGAATAATGTTCAAATTATTTTGATCAAACCATCCCAGTACTGATGGTCCCACTTTCGACACATACAGTTTACCTCTTGTGTTTCTTCCCTTGCATAAGAAGGTAAGCCATCTATAACCTAACATTTCAATTCTATTGCCTGTATAACTAACAGGACAGATATCTGAAGCATTTAATTGATTCCCAATTTTATCTGCAAAATTTTTCTTCCAAACTTCCTCATTGACGATTGTGTACGGAGAACCTGAATCTGCATACACTTCTACCACCACACCACCCAAAGAGATGTTACATAAAGGTTTTCCCTGTAAGGACTCCTCCGATATATTAAATACATAGTTGCCTCTGACATTTTTTATATAATCAATCCTTTCTTCATCCTGTGCTTCATTCTCTTCTTCTTCATCCCAAATACACTTAACATTACTTCTTCTACGACACATCTTGCTAAAATGTCCCATAAGCCCACATATTGCACATTTCTTTCTGTTCTACTGAAAGCTAAGTGTTCTTTACTGTCGTAACGGTAACATCTTCTTTCTTCCCTTTTTGTCTCTTTATTTTGGAACCTAGTAGGCTGACTCGTCCATTTTGCTTGCCAACTCTTTTGATATTTTGTCTGTGGTTGGCCTGGTGGTTGAATTGTACAAACTGCCAAGAAGGTTTTCTCTTGTTCTGTTTCTCTCACAACAGAGGAACATCTACCAGACATTTCCGCTTTTCTCATTATGGCTAACACATCATCCAATGGCGCATCGCCATTTACCCACAGACGATCTTGCAAGGTGGAATTATTGTTATGCATAACCAATTGATCTCGTATCAACTCATCGTGTAAATCTCTAAAGTTACAATCAATTGCTAATTTCTTCAAGTCATCGATCCATTCATCCACTGTCTCTTGCTTCGTCTGTTTCCTTTGAAAGAACTTGTGTCTAGTTACACCAATACATACTTTCGGTGCAAAGTATCTGTCCATGTCTTTAATACAATTTTCAAAAATATCCAAATTCGAATCCTCCAGTTTGCTCATACGTGAATGGGTTTTTAACCCAATTGGCCCCAAGGAATGTAATAAAATTATTTTCTTTTGTTCGGGTTTCATCTTCTTCCCTTCATCAATTGCCTCAATATAAATAATAAAATATTCCTTCCACTCAATCCATTTAATGCTAGGTTGGGAACCATTAGCCCAAAATGGTTGAGGAGTGTTCCTTACTTGTAGAAGCGTCTCCTTTATCCATATAATTTAAGCCTTCCTTCAATGAATTACAGATATTTCAAAATCGACTTTGTTTAGGAAATATTTAATACACCCCGACAATCTCACCTGTATTTCTTCTAACTGCTCAATTCCAAAGGTAAGTGAAATCGGAAATCAAACGGCATAAATATTGATGCAATTGCGTTATCTTCCCACAACGCTATGCCCCTAATACCAATTGTAGAGTCAACACCGCGTTATCTTTTCTCAACGCGCTGCTACGATGTTAACTCCAGTCCAAGATGGCCGCCGCGTAAGGTCACGCAGCGTGACCCTACGTAACTACCTCACCTCCGCTGATCTTCGTTGGAACACTTGCGCAAGATCTCCCCTCGCGCACAGGCGTTAAGAATCTCCACTGCTGCTCGAAAGATGCAGCCGATAGAAACTTAACCGACACTGTGTCCCAATAGAATAAGGCCTTACTGTACCGCCTTACCGTGAGGTATGTCCAAAATCAAAGCTGTAAAGTTCTTGCAACAATCTTCCTTATACGCCGCTATTCCGTTGAGGGTATTTACTTCTTTTCATGTGATCAAGAGTTAATCCATATTTATTTTTAGAAATTAAATGGAAAATACAGTTCCACATCCATATGGGTCCAAGTCCATCGTCGCCAATTGTAAAGATAACCAAAGCAGTTGTAGTAGGATGATTACTTTATTAAGTAAGTAATACAATGCAGGTGAGAGCCAGGGAGCAGCTGCAACGGAAGACCGCCCCTCTATAACTGACCTTCACATGAAAGAACCCAAGCCTACATTCTAAGAACATACAATCCTACTAGCATCATTACATTCTAAAGGAACCTGAACACAAACCTTAAAGGTACACAGTATAAGCAACATAACAATCAGATCACGTTTTTTCCAGAGTCTCCTCACCCAGATCCTCTTCCCATTTTAGCCTGAGCACAGTCAAGGGAACTAGCATTTCCTGTGTCATGCGTTTATATAGACACATGACCGCTTTGGAGGTTCCTGCCGCCGTTACTATGTATTGACACCCCATCGATGTCTCCGGTTCATTTAGACCCTCCCTCCAATGCTTCCGGATAGCCGCTGTAAGTGCAGAGTGTAATAAAAAGTCCCCTCTGGGCACGTCATATCATTCATGTAAGTCATCGAAGGGAATCATAGTATTGTCCTCTTATAAGTCTCCTATAGTGGTCAGTCCCCGCTCTCTCCAGGTTGCCAGGCCCTGCCTGGTACCCCCATGCAGCATTGCATCACACATGGACAGGGGGATTTCAGGCGCATAAGGATATGTAATGCGTGCTCGCTTCAGGCTCCTCTTCCAACATTGCCGTGCTGTTCGTAGTTCTCCCAGTATAGTAAGAAGTCGGATGGGTAACTTCAAAACAATTTGGGACAGTACCCTCAGCGACGGAGCCCCGCCTCTGCGCTCCTTCACTCCTCGAAACCCAGATGCATCCTCCTACGTGAGCAATTCTAACTGAGAAGCCAGGTAATAAGCCTCAAAATCAGGTACTGCCAGACCCCTCTTTGATCTTGATCTCATAAGGTCTGCTAGTGGTACCCTCCGCCTGCCTTAAAAACCCCGCAACCATTGTCTTGAGTTGAGTAAAAAATCTCGCCGGTATCCAAATCAGCAATGTTCCAATATAGTACAGCAGTCTCGGGAGGGTCACCATTTTAAGTAAGGCCACCCGTCCAGCTACTGACAGAGGCAGCGCTGCCCCAAAAATCCAAGTTGCCTTTCATTCCCCCAATGGCTCTACCAATATTGCCCGCCAGCAAATCACCTTGTGTGTGATATATTTGGGTCACTAGATATGTCAAACATCTATACTCCCACTTCACTCCGTAATTTTCTTGCAGGCTAGCGTGAACTTCGGTTGTTGGGAATAGGTTGGACTTTGCCCAGTTTACTTTGAGCCCTGCTACTCTTCCAAGGTCACGGAGTAAGTCCTTCGCTCCGGAAAGCGCTTTCGAAAGGAGTTGTGTAATGAGAGTTTTAAGTTGTCCTCTTTTAGCAAACTCATAACATGAAGAATGTTTTTTGTAAACTGACTTTCAAAAGTAACCAGTTTACCAATGCCATGAGAATCTGTCGGAGTTTGCAGGTTCGCCTTCTGAGTATCATCATGGTTTTGTAGCACGGCAAACCAGGGAATGGGATATTTTCATGCTTCACTGGCCAGTAGAGCCAGATATGTTTTTGGGGAAAGAGGGTAAAGTTGGAGATGGAAGAGTTGCACGTGAAGCACTTTTATCAGTTTGGGTAAAAAGGTGTGTGATCTTGGATGGAACCAATGTGCCCTTCGGTGGTTTATTCTAATTGATAAGTGATTCGACCTTTCAGATAAGGTTATCAATTTTCTTGATAGTCTAATTTTCCGCTGCATATCTCAATGTTTGAATGTACGTGAACCATGAGGAACCTCTTCAGCCTATCTCTTTCCCATGGGCGCTATATAAAGAGGGCTTCTAAGTGGCACTGAGCTAAAAGCAGAACACTATAAGAGCTGAGCAGCTGAAAGTAAACAAAAAACAAGGGCACATGAAAAGGTAGAAGAAAATAATAATTGAATACAAGGTAACTACGTGAAGAGACACAGACCATAAACTTCTCAGCCCAGCTGATCCAAGCGAGATGGAGGGTAAACAGTACAATAGTATAACTTGGTACCTGGTGTGCAGTAAAGGATGGGAGGGCAAACCCAAATCAAAATAAAAATCTGAAAACAATGAAAAACAATGGGGGTGGTCCAGTCCAGCCTCTTCCGGTCAATGACAGGCACAAGATGGGCTCGCACAGTGGGAGAGTCAAGCGCACTTTGTAGCACAGGGTGCTGCTAGGGCCTCCTCCCTTTGCCATCAAGAATCCTGGGACTAGTAATTCCCTGTCGTGACCGATGGCAGATGGCTGTTTTTATTACTAACAACAAACACACCTCTCACATATCTGCTCAACTCCACCCTTTCTTTTACAGAAAATGCCCTTACACATCCAAACAAACACAAATGCCTTGGGGTGGGCTTGTAGGTGGTAGCCATAGTAATAGTGATGATGGAGGTAATGGAGGTTATATTGTTGATAATGATGGTGATATTGAATTGCAGTGGGGTGATGGTAGTGATAAGATTGGTAGATTTGTAAAAAAGGTGGTGATGTTGGTGATAGAGGGAGTAATCACAATATTGGCGCAGTTGGTGATAGCGGTGATGGTGACAGTTGTAGTAATAGTGGCAATAGTGGTGGTCTTAGTGATGATAGTAGTGAAAATAGTGGTCACAGTGAGCGTAATGTTGGTGGTGGCAATGCTAATATGGCAATGGTGTTTGGCGATAACGGTGGCATTGGCAACTTGTTGATAAGAACAGGTCTAGTATTCGTGGTGGTAATGGTACTGGTATTGGTATTGGTGTAATGGTGGTGGTGCTTATGGTTGTGGTGGTAACATCGGTGATATTGTGGGTGATACAGAAGGCACAGCATTGTCAAGATCACAAAAATCTATGCATGATATCTTGATAAAAATCCCCCTGCTGAGTGGCTTCCTAGCATTCAGCTGTGAAAGGAAATGAGCACTCATCCTATTGAGAGGGACATAGAAGAAGCCAAGACCTCTGATTCCATCACTTACAGGGAAGGTGGTGTATAGCAGGAGTGAGCGTCACTTGGAGCTGCAGTGAAATGCTCACCAGGAGGGTAGAGTACTGCAGTACACAGGGTTGTTGTGGGCAGCAGTGAAGCGCTCAGGAGGAGGGCTTTGTAGAACCATAGTTCATAGACTGATGTCAACTCTTTTGCATGTAGGTGGCTGTCCTTTCTGGATTAAGAAGTAGGCAGACAACAGGCAAATTACTGCTCCACTAATCATGACAAGCTTAAGACTGGATAATTGCCCTATGACCTGACAGAACCTGTGACGGACATTGCCTACAAGCCAATGACTGAAGGGGCTAACCTAGTCTCCCACTGAAGGTATTCTGTCTTATGAGCTGATCTAAAGTGTGAAGAATGCTAAACAAAAAGCAATGACTGAAGAAGGCTAAATATATGACCTTTCTTTATTATAGTATTACTAAGAGTGTATTAATGCTCAAAATTACAGTGGGTTGGCAGGTTTTTAACATCCATGGTTTTTGTCAAATTTCGGATAGCTTGTACTAAACAAAAAAACACGTAACCTTGAAACCAGTTTCTTTTTAGTTTTTTGGGAGGATAAACACCATAGTTTCCTAGGGAGGTTCAACCTTTCTGGGTACAACCTTAAATTATTGCAATATTTTGAGTTCCACCTTCAGAAAATGGTGCATTTTACTAGTATGTATGAACCATTTGTTCCTCGATAAGGATAAGGGGGTGGGTGCTAGCCCAGTGATTTCCCTACAGACCTGTTGCAATTCAGGATGGGTCTTTATATCCTACCATTTAAAAAAATAACCAGCTACTGCCTGTGTATTGTAAGAGTGTAGTAGAGGTCTCCGAAGAGCAATAGTGGTGCATGTTGCAGGCTGGAATGGATGTTAATTATGAGAGCTCTGCAAATATCTTAAAAACTGGTAGGTCAAAGACCGGTGCCCAGTCCCTGACCTCTAAGCACTTATCTTGAACCAGTCCTCCAACGGATCTAGACTCTTACAGACCTGAATCCTGAAGCTCCTGACTTTTCTCAAGCTTCACTTATGCTCTCAAGCTGTTAGGCATCACTTCACTCTGCGACTTGATCATCTGTCTCTCACTCGTTGTGCTTCTTCCATTCACTCTTAGCTCTATTTTGCACTTTTTGCTCCTTTCTATCACTCTGAGCTCTTTTTCATTGTTTGCTCTTTTCTGCACTCTTTGAACATTTTTCTCACACCGTGGTCTCTTTTTCATTTTTCCGCTCATTTTTGGCACCCTTTGCTCATTGTTACACTCTGTGCTCTCCTTTGTACTCTTTGCACGTTCTCACTTCTGCTACCCTTCTTTTGCCTTGTCCTTTAGCTCTGCCATCTGTTACTACCCCGTTATCCCACCTCCTGCCCCCCAACTCCAGTTGCCATCTCTCTACCCCCATTCCTTACCTGCTTCTTCCCGCACAGCAGCTCCTACTGAAGGTGATGACTATGAATGCCTGGATAAAGAATCCTCACCTGTTACTATGACAGCAGGTCCTCTTGAAGGGGTGGCCTGATTGAAGGACATTATGCTCAAGTCCAGAAGTTCTGCATACCATACTCTCTGTACCCAATCCGGTGCCGCTAGGATGACTTTGTTTCGGGCTGTCCTGATTTTCCTGAGAACATGGAGCAGGGGTGCCATCGGGGGAAAGGCATACAGGAGTCCTGAGTTTTACAGCTGAGCTCGTCCACCCTGGCATTTATGCTTTTAACATATTTCCCCTGAAATCTCAGTCTGCAAATAAGAGATTCACCACTTTGGTGAAAGTATAGACAACGTTGTTCTAAATTAAGATCAGCAGTTATCAATATTTGTTGTTATATATATATTTTTTTCCCATTCCCCCGCAGGGCGGAGAACAACACAGGAACTCTTCCTGTTCCAGATCCCGACCCCACAGGTTGTATCTATCTAACCCCGCAACCCATTAGGGCTCTTTTTTAAGTTTATGAGCACTTCCTTTGGTCCTGATGAATTGCCTTGATTGCATGAAACATGTCGACCAGATCACTTGTTGAGGGTTGAACGGGCTTCCCACACATAGGTTGGCTGAAATCCCATACCCCTCTTAGTTTTAATAAAGTAGGCAGCTACAGGAATAAAATACCCAGAGTAGACTGCACTAACTTTTTTTAGAATCACCACACGTCACGCTCACTACTTCACGACTAGGGCCCCTCACACCCACTCAAACATCGGCTTTGGAATAAAAGATCTCCGATAAAGTGCAGCACTAAGTGCTGCCCGTCAGGCATTGCAGTGCCGGCTTGATGCAGGAGCAGGAAGCCGATGATGACACGAAGCGACCGGTTGGGAATGCGACAGTAGTCATAGAACCAACCTGTTGTGTGAGGTTTCCCTAATTCCGATAAGGGACAATCGCCCCTGACTTCCAGATACAACCTCACTTCCAGAGAGAGGGAGCTAGTCCACTCTTTATTACATAGATATAACCCCCAGGGGAACTTTGTGCAATCATTTGGGTAATAGTTCGTTGGGACATGCACACTGGACCCCTATAAATATTGTCCCCCCCCATTGTCCCCCTCTTTTGTTGTTAACTAATCTACGTGGGTTTCACCCACGGGACCTGTAAGGTTACCAACAGTGAAACTTCTTCACTGCACTGGCCCATCACACCAACGCAGACGAGAACTACCTGCGGTTTCCCTTTACCCTCCCTCTTCCCGGGTCATTCCTGACATCCTTCCAATCACCATGGAGGATGTGCCAGGCCTAAGCTTTGATGAGGATGCCATCGCTGAAGCCCTAAGAACGGCTCCTCCATTACTGAACAACCCTAACACCTCCTCCTCAGGCACATCCAATGAGGACTGGACAACCCTGACAGAACTGAAAAAAGAACTCATAAGAATCACCATTCACGGAGTGATGATGACGGAGTATTTGAGGAACAACATAGCCCCACATGGATTGATTGTTAACCTCATACCAAGACTCTTTTTGGAAGACAAGCAATTCAAAACAGATTGGTGCCAGGTGTCCTGGAAGTGCACCAAAGATCTGCTATTCTTGATCAGCCAGACAGCGAAACGTCTCGCGGATGCTTTGTTGGAAAAAATATCGAGCATAGAGGCCACCATGAAAGCTGCCGTCAACAAAAACAATAAGACTTCCTTCACCACGAAACTGGCTGACATCAACCAGGAGATGGCCGATCATCATGATTATTTATTGAAACAAAAAACGGACAAATTACAGAAGGATATCACCAAATTCGAGAAGGAGAAGGTATATCCTTACCTTAAAGATGACTTTAAGAGTAAAAAGAACAATTATTCCTCGGACGATAGTTCAGATGATGACCCCAGACGAGGCTCTACAAGCAGCGACTCAAGTGGAGGACAGGCCCCAAGGAACAATCGGATGCAACACCGTCCCCAATGGCAACAAGGATACCACCAGGGTCCAATGTTTCAGGGACCTCCTCAAATGCCACCCCCATGGCAATACCCTTTCTTCTCCCAAGGTCCACCCCAATTCTACCCTCTCAATCCGCCACCTTTTCAAGGCAGAGGTTGGGGCAGAGGAAGAGGGCGAAAAAGAGGAGGACAGAAGAATGTGCAATGGTCAGACCAACCGGCCCAACCAACGATGATGGAAACTCAGAGTTCCACCAACAGGGGGAGAAGAGTCTGATTGTCAACCTCTCATCAAGAACCCTGACCCCAATAGAAACCACTGTTTTGGAGAAAGGACTTGGATTTGTCCCGACACCCATCCCTGACACCTTCCAAGAGATGATTGAGATGAAGAATCTCTTCAGGAAGATAAGGTTACAGGCCTTCTTTGATGGCAAACCTGAACCGACTGTCCAGGATACCGCCCTCAAGAAACCATCGACCTTCACCCCCACAGATGGCATGGTTCCTCCGGAGATACTCACCTTTGAGCGAGCCGTCTTATCAAGCTTGAAAAAGAAACCTAACATCAAACAATTCAACAACCTGTCAACTGCTGAAAGACAAGCCGTGAATACACTAGGCAACGATGTGACAATTGTAATCAAACAAGCAGATAAGGGTGGCGCCACTGTCCTACAGGATCGCTGTGACTATGACCTTGAGTGTAGAAGACAACTCTCTAACACCGCACATTACCGGCCTCTACCTGTGGACCCCACCAAACGCTTGACAACCACTATCATGAGCCTAGTCATCGAAGCTGAAACCAACGAATGGATCTCCAAAAAGGAGGCCGACTTCCTGATCACTCCAGAACCAATCTTACCATACTTTTACACCTTACCGAAAATTCACAAAGGCACCACACCTGTACCCGGTAGGCCAATAGTCTCCGGTATCGGTTCGCTCCTCGAGCCTATGTCTCAGTTCTGCGATGTCTTCCTACAACCTGTAGTGAAAAAGATACCCTCCTACCTCCAAGACACCAGAGATGTCCTGCGACTGATTAATTATGTGGACGGAAGAACAGATGTGGATCTCCTGATGACGTTGGATGTGGAATCCCTTTATACGAATATCCCCCAACAGGCAACCTTGGAAGCAGTGGAGTCCACTCTGAGACTTGAGGAATGGACATCGCCTACCCCGATCTCTTTCATCATGGAGCTAGCAAATATAGCCTTAACAGAGAACTTTTTCAAATATGAATCTGAACTGTTCCATCAAATCCGTGGTACCTCTATGGGTTCAACCTTCGCGCCCAGTGTAGCATGCATCTACATGGCTGCGTTCGAGAAGACCTATATCTACCCTCCAGAGAAAAACCCATTTCGTGAAAATCTCACCCTTTGGCGTCGCTACATAGACGACATCCTGATTTTTTGGAAGGGCAACCGGACCAGCTGTGAGGCGTTTTGTTCCTGGATCAATCTCCAAGATCCCTACCTGAAATTCACAGGAACCATCTCGGAAACCTCCATACCGTTTCTAGACCTGACGATTGTACTGGGCCCATCAGAAATCTCAACCACTCTGTATAAAAAGGAAACTGACAGAAACAGCCTTCTGCTCTATGGCAGCCATCATACGAAAGCATTGAGGGATAACCTCCCATTTGGTCAGTTTTTAAGAATCCGCAGGAACTGCACGACCACCAGTGACTACCATCGGGAAGCTAACATCCTGCAAAACAAACTACAGGAGAGGGGCTACCCTACAAGACTACTCCACCGTTCAGCGAAGAGAGCCCTGAATAATAACAGGGAATCCCTGTTGGAAACTCATACTAGGGATAAGGAGGATATAATCACTTGCGTAACATCTTACACCAAGAACTCCTCCTTTATCAAAAAAACGGTTAATTCTCACTGGGGCATACTGAACTCTGTCAATCTAGACATTCCACGTTCACGTTTTGCGTTTAAAAGAACCTGCAATTTGAAAGATCAACTGGTCCATACCCGTCCGAAAAAGAACAGTACCCGCCCACAGAACACCCTGTGGGATCTGCCTCCAGTAACAGGACACTACCGCTGTGGCAACTGTGTCGTTTGCCCACAAACTATTCAAACCAAAACTGTCCAACTTTCACATGACTTCACTTGGCACCTGAACAGACATACGAACTGTAATAGCAGCAAGTGCATTTACATGTTGACGTGCCCGTGCAATCTGAAATATGTCGGAATGACAACACGCACAGTTAAGACACGCATCATGGAACACAATAGCAATGTCCGCTGCCACAAGACCCACACCCGTCTTTATGAACATTGCCATCTACAGAATCATGCTGCAGAAGACATGCACTGGGTAGTTTTAGAATGGCATCCCTCATCAAACCAACAGGCCCTGTTCAAAATCGAACAGAGATGGGTTCACCGCCTACGTCTAGACACTGAGGGGCTTAATGACTCTGTTCCATGGAACACACTGATCAGATAATCCTCCACTGGATAGAGTTTCTCTCTTTGGTCTTGCTTTACATCAATGAGGTGAGTGGCTACACCACATAGCCTGTATAAATATTAGATATCCTCTACCCCACATACTTTTGAAAGTGAGACCACACAATTATAATCTATGGTACTGTCGGGATGGACACAATGGCATCAGCACGCTACCATGCCTTTGGACCATGCCCAAGATACTCCCTCACAATGATATCCCTATGCGAATATGACACTGTAACACATTAGCGAGCCAAAAATGGCCTTCTGCGATAACACAGGGTACATTATCATTAAATAGCGTCTTTACTACTTGACATCTATTTTACCACACTTTATTACCAGACCTTGAATAACTAAGTAATTCTGACCTCCCTTTCTGGATCCTTTAATGCGCACCTTGTAGCGCAACGCTGTCCCGACCCCACTCCAAAATGGCGCCGAGTTTGGCACATAGAGAGGCTCACTCCGTCTTCTCCCTAGACGGTCTCTATGCGCATGCCCAGAAATAGGTCAACAAACAACGTCCTATCTCTATTTCCATCACCAAAACGAGAGACTTAAGGGCGTCCGGAAACCTGGCCAATCCACCGGCTGCCTGATCGACCGAGAATCGCCGGTCGGACGGACGTAGGTTTAGAGGCTCCTTCAGTACGCGATGAAGGTAAGGGGCTGCCTGAGCCCGCGGCTGTCTCTGTGACGCTGCAGGAGCGCTGTGGGCTCCCGGACTCGTCCCGTGGACACACTGTCTCCGGAGGCGTCCGCGTGGGTAAGTGACCCTCCTGTTGGGCTGTGGCTGCGGTAGCGGGGAGTCTTTAAGGTCCCGTGACCTGGGAGCCTTGCCACCGTGCTTGCCGCCCCCTCAATCCGTATTGGACTGGCGGTCCGCTACCAACACCGACGAGGCTCCGGGACTCTGGTGCTGCGTGTGTGGGAGGTTTGGCAAGCTTGGGCGTGCCCTCCTTATGGCACTACGGACCCCACCCGTGGGGGCGGCAGCATATGGGTAATGGCGATCCCTAGCTTAGTCTTCCCGTCTCCGCGCTGCAGCACTTTTTGAGTGGCGCGCTGACGCGGACCTCTTTGGCCGGTGTGTAGGATCCCGGCGGGGGTTCCTGGCTGTTCACAGTGTTCTGGCACTTGTATGGGCATAGCTGGCTTTTGAATTGAGATGGCAGCTACCTTCCATACCTTCCTAATTATCCCACATCCCTGCAGGCTACTAATTGATCACGCAGGTCCTACCAAAGCAGCCCGGGGACAACTATCTACAACGACTGTGGGTAAGTCCAGAGCCTTTTTCAAGTCTCCTTTGATAGCCTTCTTAAAAATCTTTATAGGCCCACATGAGATCGCCCACGGCAGACAAACTCCTCTAGGTTCTGATTGGAAACTTAATCCTTCACTGTGCTCAGGAGGATGAGTGGGAGGTAATACGCATGTTATGCTTTTAACATATTTCCCCTCAAATCTCAGTCTGCAAATAAGAGATTCACCACTTTGGTGAAAGTATAGACAACGTTGTTCTAAATTAAGATCAGCAGTTATCAATATTTGTTGTTATATATATATTTTTTTCCCATTCCCCCGCAGGGCGGAGAACAACACAGGAACTCTTCCTGTTCCAGATCCCGACCCCACAGGTTGTATCTATCTAACCCCGCAACCCATTATGGGCTCCTTTTTAAGTTTATGAGCACTTCCTTTGGTCCTGATGAATTGCCTTGATGGCATGAAACATGTCGACCAGATCACTTGTTGAGGGTTGAACGGGCTTCCCACACATAGGTTGGCTGAAATCCCATACCCCTCTTAGTTTTAATAAAGTAGGCAGCTACAGGAATAAAATATCCAGAGTAGACTGCACTAACTTTTTTTAGAATCACCACACGTCACGCTCACTACTTCACGACTAGGGCCCCTCACACCCACTCAAACATCGGCTTTGGAATAAAAGATCTCCGATAAAGTGCAGCACTAAGCGCTGCCCGTCAGGCATTGCAGTGCCGGCTTGACGCAGGAGCAGGAAGCCGATGATGACACGAAGCGGCCGGTTGGGAATGCGACAGTAGTCATAGAACCAACCTGTTGTGTGAGGTTTCCCTAATTCCGATAAGGGACAATCGCCCCTGACTTCCAGATACAACCTCACTTCCAGAGAGAGGGAGCTAGTCCACTCTTTATTACATAGATATAACCCCCAGGGGAACTTTGTGCAATCATTTGGGTAATAATTTAATGCATCTGCCAGGTGATTCACCACCAGAAAAAACACCAGGTGGCCCAGCCTTTTCCAGAAGCGCAAAGCATCCTGCCTCAGGGTCCTTGACCCCATCCCACTCTGTTTTTCTCAGTTGTACTGGAGCACTTTTACCAGCCTCTCCTTGATGGACTCAGGAAGGCTTTAATGGCATGTGGTTGGCCCTCCGTTTCAGAAGCTTGATGTGTAGTCAGTACACCAAAGGCCTCTAATCTCCCCCTCACCCAGGTGGCCAAACCCACCCAGAAGCAATGCAACAGTCACCATTATAAGCTCTGTGTTTGTAAGGGCAAGGAGTCTGCCTCTGACCCAATCATGGAAGAGAAAAATCCACTGCAGATCTTTTGTAGTCCCTTCCTAAATCCAAACGTGGTTTCTGAGCCCCCCTTGATATTGGACCACTGGCACTTCAGATCACACTTTAAAGGCCACGTATGCCACCTGGTGTGCTCAACCAGCAGTATACTGGAGGTCATCAGTCCTAGCAACCTTAGAGTCATCCTCACCAAAATCCAGAACCAGGGCTGAAAGATAAGGATCATAGCACGAAGTTTCTAGACTCTCTTTCCCGGTGGAATAGCATCTATCAATCAGGGATTTGTAGAGCGCACTACTCACCCATGAGGGTCTCAAGGCGTTGGGGGGGGGGGGGATTTCGGGCAGCTCCAGCTCATCCGAAGAGCCAGGTCTTGATGCTCTTCCTGAATGCTTGCAGTGTGGGAGTTCGTCTGATGCTGAGGGGAGAGTTTGTTCCAGGTCTTGGCCGCGATGTAGGAGAAGGATCTTCCTTCCGTTCTGGCTCTTCAGATCTGTGGGATTTCAGTTGAGCTTCAGGCAGCTGCTGCTTATCCAGGATGCAATGTCCTTCATCCCTTCCTGGAAACTGTGTCTGGTGATGTTGGGTTCCTTGGTGAGGGAGGGGATGAGCTGGGTGTCATCGGCCTAGGATATTATGCTGAGTCAGTGTTTTCTGACAATGGTTGAGAGAGGGAGCATGTAGATGTTAAAGAGCGTGGGGCTGAGGGAGGATCCTTGGGGAACTCCAAATCTAATCTCTGTGGGTTCAGAGAAGAAGGGTGGGAGTCTGATTCTTTTATGTCGGCCGGCAAGGAAGGAGCCAATCCAGTCTAAGGCAGTTCCCTGTATTCTGGCATAGTGGAGTCTAGCAGCAAGTGCGCTGTGGGAGACGGTGTTGAAGGGTGCAGAGAGGTATAGGAGAATGAGAGATGCTGTGTTGTCTTGGTCAAGGAGAGGGAGGTTGTTGTCCGTGGTGGCTAGGAAGGCAGTCTCTGTGCTGAGGTTGCTGCGGAATGAATGCATGAATGAATATTAGACTTCTAAAGCGCAAACTTAGCCGAGGGGCGTCTAGGCAGTACAGGTGGGACTGTCATACAGAAATACAGTAAGGCTCAGACAGAATTCCCTGTGAAGAGCCAATTCTTCAGAGCCTCGCAGAAGATAGAATGAGATATCTGTCCCGAGAGATCGCCAGGAAGGGAGTTTCCATAGCCTGGGAGCAACAATGGAGAACGCCCTGCCTTCCCATCAAGACTTCTTGAACCTTGGGACTGTCAGCAGATTTTTACTAGCTGATCTAAGCTACTTGGTGGGAACATAGCGCTGGACCAACCCTTTGATAGTATCCGGGCCTAAACCATAAAAAGCCTTATGGGTGAGGCATAGGGCTTTAAACACAATTCTTTGATTTAAAGGAAGCCAATGCAGCTTGCTGAGGGAAGCAGAGATTGAGTGGTATTTCGGAAGATCCATCACCAGCCTGGCTGCTGCATTCTGCACCAGCTGCAGATGATGGACAAGGCCCTTGTTAATGGCCAGATAAAGGGCATTACAGTAGTCCAATCTGGACATCACTATGGCAATCACTGCCTGTTTACGGGAGGCAAACAAAAGGAAATGGGAAATTTTCCTGAGGATCCTAATAATCCCACAGCAGGTGGACATTGTTCTGTTAATCTGCAGATGCAAGGAGAGAGAGTTGTCCACAATAACCCCTAAGTTTTCTACCCTGGGATACAGGACAATGTCCGCAACCACCGTATCTGGCCACCAATCCATTATTCTGTTGGTTTCCAAAAATAAGGACCTCTTTTTTTCCCCTTTAAGTTTAAGAAAGTTCTCAACCAGCCAAGAGGAGACTGCTTGCTTACCGTTTTTAAGGGTTGTAGCAGATTCCCTAACGCTGTGAGTAATAGACACCAAAATTTGCATGTCGTCGGCGTAGGACAGTACCTCCAATCCAAAGGATCTTACAACCCTTGCCAAGGGGGCGACATAAATGTTAAAGAGGGTCGGACTCAAAGAGGAGCCTTGCGGGACTCCTCATAACAGCTGGTTGGGGGCCAAGAGGAATTGCCCCATTTTCACTATGTGTGTCTGATCACTAAGGAAGGAAGTTAGAAGTTTGATGGCCATCCCCCCAATCCCTATGTCCTTGAGCCGTTCCACCAGTCTCAAAGGAGATGGGTATCAAAGGCTGCAGTAAGATCAAGAAGAAGCAACAGCGTAGTGTGTCCTGCATCAACCTGAATACGAATATTATTGAGTACCGAGGTTAGCGCTGTCTCTGTGCTGTGATTACTTCTAAAACCATTCTGCGAGCCCTCAAGCAGCTGGTACTCACATGGATAGGACCTGAGGTGGGAATTCAAATGTTTCTCCAAGATTTTGACTAGAACTGGTAACGGGGAAATTGGGCAATAGTTTTTTTTAATTCCGCCGAGTCCAGAGAAGGTTTTTTTAAAAGAACAACAGTAGTCTTCCATGGGATGGGGTACTGCCCCACTGACATGGCAAAATTGAGTACTGCGGTAAGGTGCGGGACAATAGCTTCCCTTCCTATTTTCAGGATCTTCAAAGGGCATGACTCCATCGGGGACCCAGATGTAATTCCCCCTAAGAGATGGTGCGTAAGTTCTCGAGACAGTGGGGGAAAGGTAAGTAGCTTAGGTAACTCCTCAGTGGCTGCAGAGATGTTGCAATAAAGGTGGAGGGGATTAGAAGACACTAATCGGGCACTTTTAGCATTAGCAGCTTCCAATGAGGAGTATATATCCATGATTGTAGTGCAGAAGAAGTTCGCCATTCTATCACAGAGCTCCTGAGAGGTCTCCATCAAGTCGGAGACAGGAGGGGAAACAAGTGAATTAATAAAATTAAAAAGCTCTCCAGGAGATTTAATGGATTCAGTAGCCTTTGAGTAAAATAATACTTTTTCCTCAATAATGGCCACTTTCTATTCCCTCATGTGTCGTTTATGTAGCTCTCTACCCGCAGGGATAAGATCTGCATGCCATATCCTTTCCTGCTTGCGACAAGACTGCCTCATTTTTCTAAGTCTGTCGGAAAACCATGGGGCAGAGGGCTTTTTTCTTGCAGAGTAGTGCTCCTTAATGGGCGCTAAACTATCCATGGATGCTAACAGCCAATTCGAAAAATCAACCGCCACTGAATTAGCATCTGCGTGCACAGGTATTCAAAAGTTTTTTACCATGTTGAGAAGCGCCTCTTTGCTAATGAGGCTAAGACTTCTCTTTTTCTCCATTACCTTATTAATAGCGGGAACAGTGCCTGGTACCAAAATCTGGAGATTTAAAGGAATGACATGATGGTCTGACCAGGAGAGAGGTATCAGCTCTCCTACCTTAATCCGTTGGTCTTTAGAAAACATTCTATCTAATATATGTCCTGCCATATGGGTGGGGCTCATAACCAGCTGTGACAAGCCACAGCAACCCAGGGATTCCAAGAGAGTTTGGGTGCCTTTACATAGAGCTTTATCCAGATGGAAATTGAAATCACCCAGCAGGGTAATGTTGGGTCTTACTAGGTATGGTTCAAGAAGATTGCTAAAATCCTGGCTGAATGATGACCTCAATCCGAGTTGCCGTTAGGTCAAAACACCAGTAAAACTTTCAGTTGGATAACATTTTATTGAAAAATATAATGCCTAGAACGGGTCAGAAGATGTAGTAAGTGACTCGGTATAGCAGGTATACACATTCTTATAAAGAATGCCTAGACACCCTCCCATTCTGTCTACCCTGTCGAATCTAGCTAGGGCATATCCGGAGGGAATCACATCCAGAAGATCAGGGCAATCCCTTGCCCACGTCTCAATAACAAACACCCAATCATGCTTACGAAGCGATACAAAGTCCCTGAAAGCGATCCTATTCTTGATTAATGATCTTGCATTAATGACGAAACCCAGAAATGTGAGCTCATGAAGACAGAAAAAGGAAGCATGACTCTCTAAGGAGGCAGTGCCAATGCCTGCCTGAGAGAAACAAGAGTAGCAGGAGGGACAAACATAAGACATGGACTTGGCTAGGACCTCCAGGTCCACACGCTGGCAGCAAGGAAGTCCCTGTTGCTGAAGACCTAGCAGTTCTACTTACTATAAGTAGAAACTTGAGTCTGTTTTACAGGAAAAAGGGCAGGATCCCTGGTGGAAGGTGCAAAACTGGCACCGACGGACACAGACGGGCTTGCCTATGGCGCGCCGGTGGTTCGCCTGCTGCGCGTGTCTGACCCGGCATGTTCTGAACTAGGCTGGATCAAAAAAAGACTAGTGCGCAGCCTACAACCCGCGACCGGAAGACGGTCTTAGGAGACTGAGCAGAGAACGAACAGAATCCTCATTTCCCTCCGCTTCAAGCGGCTACACCGCGCCGCGCCGCGGCGGACTGAGGAAGCAAGGCAAGCCCCGCACAAGAAAGAAAGGGAAGCAGAATGCAAAATAGATGGCAGTTAAATCTTAAAAGTGCCTGAAGGTTACGTGTAAAAAGTTAAAACGTCTAAAATAATATGTCTACAACTGTTAAAACAACTAAAATGTAAAATGCCAAGTGGCCAGCGCTCGTAGCTGCAATTTAAAAACGCACAAGGTGATTTTTGTCCGAGACAGTCCACTCACCGCTGCACGTCCGACCCAGCATGTCCTGAAATACGCTGGGCTGGAAATAAACTAGTGTGCAGCCTACACCCCACGACCGGAAGAGGGTCTTAGGAGACTGAGCAGAGAATGACCAGAATCCTCATTTCCCTTCGCTTCAAATGGTAAAGCCGCTGCAGACCAGGAAGGCGAGGCAACACCCACCCCCCCCCACGAGAAAGGAAAGCAGAATGTAAAATAGATGGCAGGTAAATCTTAAAAGCGCATGAAGGTTACATGTAAAAAGTTAAAACGTCAAAAATATTATGCCTACAACTGTTAAAACAACTAAAATGTAAAGTGACAAGTGCCCAGCGCTCGTAGCAGCAATTTAAACACACACAAGGTGATTTCTGTCCGAGACAGGATTGAGAAGTGTTGAGGATTTAGTGGATTCTATAACGTTTGTGAGCTGGTTGTTGACAATCATCTCAGTGACTTTGGCTGCCAAGGGGAGGAGAGAGATGGGTCTGTAGTTCTTGAGGTCCGTCGGGTCTGCAGAGGGCTTCTTGAGGAGGGGTTTGACTTCTGCGTGTTTCCAGTCGTCGTTGGTCCAGGTCTCTGTGAGGATGGCGAAGTTGGGGGAGAGGGTGTTGAGGAGGTCCCAGATTTCCACTGCGTGTTTATGTAGGGAGCGTACGTTGAGGAGGATGCAGCTCAGGGGTTTGTGCATGCTGGCATCCGGTGGGATGGCGGTAGCTGTAGGGGTCCAGAGATGGATGAAGGTGCGACGGCAGTGTAGACAGAAGAACTGGCCTTGGGTGGTGTTTGGCATTGACAGTTGGCAGTAGTCGCGGATGGGCGCAGACAGGCTTGCCTTTGCCAACCGCGTGGCCGTGCAGCACCCACCATTAAGTAGGGGGAGAGTGAGAGGGAGTGAGAGCAGCTGGGAGGAGGGAGTGGAAACACACAGGGAGGGTCTGTGGGGGCAGCAGCGGCCGGAAAGTGCATGAAGCAGCAAACAGTACAAAACCAGTGAAAAAAGGCACAAAGAGACAAAAAGGCAGTAAAAAGGCACAAAGAGACAAAAAGGCACAAGAAAGGTACAAAGACAGAAACTGCACAAACAAAGACAGAAACTACAGAAAGGCTGACAGAGCTGACCACAGAAGAGCAAGGCTCTTCCACTGGACTACCAGGGTTGAGGCGCAGGCAGGAGCCTGTGGGTGGAGGATGGCCTCGAACACCTACCTGGAACTAGAGAGGTGCTGGGTCAGCACCGCAATAATGGAGCCGAATGAGGGCAGACCAGTTTCGCTGACCAGGAGGTCAGAGCATGAAATGGAACTGTGCCCAGAACAGCTCAGTTGAAGGCGAGCGTCTGATCCGTCAGATGGGGCTTTGGCATATTGATAGTAAACCCCAAAAATGACAGAAGGTTTGCCGTAGTTTGGAGGTAGTTGATTGCCTGAGGGGGTGCTTGCCTTCATCAGCAAGTCATCGTGGTAGGGGAAGACTGGCATTTTTTGACCTCAGAAGGTGTGCTACACCACAGCCATCACTTTTACAAACACCTGAGGGGTGCTGGTGATACCAAAGGAGATCACAGCAAACTGACAATGGTCCTATCCCACTACGATGGGCCAGCAGGACAGGGAGGAAGCCTGCAGGTTCAACATAACCACCCAGTTTCCAGGTTTGAGGGGAGACAAGACCTGGGCCAGGGGGAACATTTTGAGTTTCTCCTTTCGGAGTAAGGTATTGAGAGTGTGCAAATCTAAAATAGATGGTGGAAGGTGCGGCAGAGAAGGGAGAAAGGCTAAGGAGTGTCTCTTGCAACCAGTCAGTAGGACTGTGGTAATGAAGAAGGATGCTTCATAGACCATTTAATATTAAGTAGGTTTATTAAGAATTCGTTGTTATGATGTAAAGTAGAGCCCCACCAGGAGCAGCCTTCCAGCTGCTCAGCCCATCCTCCAACTGACACTCTCCACATCCAGGCATCCTCACATTCCATTACATCACCATGCACACCAAGATTCCACAGCACATTCACACTGGCTGAGCAGCAGGTATAACACATCTCCTTTTCCTTATACAAATGACAAAGAAGCTCTAAAAAGAATAACATTTAAAATAGTGCATGAAAAGGATGACAATAAAACTATTAGATGCAACACAGAGACATCAGAACAAATGCAAGCAAATAATCATTGTAGCAAAGTGCTTATGCGAAAACATGCAAATAGAAGGTGGAAACATTTAATGTATGTGTACAACAAATGATAAAATAAGGATAATGAAAAGGGATATACACACATTTCCCCTTTTAACCAAACCAAGAAAATGCACACACTACCACACCACAAAATACTAACTAAACCCAGATACCAAAAAACAAGCTTGCTTGCCAGGCCAACAAGAAAGAGGTAAAAAGGATACCAACTGCAAGGCGCGGTAGGACACCATTCATAAAAAAAGAGCAAAAGTAAGAAAAATGTGGAAAATCATTCCACCAAACAAACAGCAAACACTGCTCTTCACCTTTACCCATAGTAAGGGTGGTATGTGTGGAAGACAACTCCACACAAACAAACGGCATAAAATTTGCCCTACACCCAAAGTTAGGGTGGTACGTGTGGAAAGGCACTCGACATGAAACATGTAAAAGTGTAAAACAATCAAGTAGTAAGAAAAACAGTAATCACCAGCCACTCACACTGCAAAAACTGGCTTCCTTCCAGCCCTTCAGCCAAACCCAATTAGGGGTGGTAAGTGTGGAAAAGAAACACTCCACACGGAACATGTAAAAGCACACAATGCTGCATCCAAACAAGTAGTAATAGAAAACAGCATACACTAGCAAAACCGCACACTCTTTGCACATCTGGCTTCAACTCAGCCCTTCACCCAAACCCGAAGTAAGGGCGTAAGTGTGGAGAAAAAAACACTCCACACCAATCAATCACAACACATCGACACCCAATCACACAATAAATACTAACACTAAAATAAAACTGGCTTACACACTCGGCCCTTCGCCCTTTCTCCGTAGGAAGGGTGGAACAAAACGCAAAAACAATCACTATTCATGACAAGATCATGGTGTACCTCCGAACCATGGGTCCCATGTACTTCCAACATACTTCAAACACAAGCAAGGCCCAGGACCTTAGGACCCCAAATTCAGACGCCTCACACCCAGGGCTGAACATGTATCATACACACAGTAAACAAAACTCTAACACCCCCTTAACAAACAAATACCATTGCATTATACTCATTAAAGGCTCAAAACAGGGTTTCAATGGAGTAACCAAACCCCCATTAATAATCAAGATCAACGATAAACGACTTTCTTATCACCGAATAACATACATCATATAGGAAACCATCACCACTGTCTACCAGAAAACAATCAAACAAAACAAATAAATAGTCACCATGGTCTGCACCAAAGGATAGATAAACCTATTGCCAAGATGTGCTCTTAACCGAACCAAACTTGTAATCTACTGCCGCTTTCAAAGAGTCACTTCCAAACATTTCTGTATAAGTATTGCTCGATGAACAGTGAAAATACCTCCCACTAAAAACTCCTGAAGAATGTACTGACTTGCAACCCTCGCTGGATCTCCATGACAATGCGGAAATAACAAACCAGCACCAAAACTTTAAGATCGCGCAATAAACAGACCACGCAGTTATAGGCGTAAAAGGCCATTTATTAGACCAGAACTGCGCATAACAATAGAACAGTAAACAATAACAGAACACCCCACTCATACATCCCCCCCATTCGTTTTCAATCATTCATGTCAATACTGAGCCCTAGCGGCTCCAAACACCCTCCACTTGCCGTCAATCACCCTTCCAGCCCCCAGCCATTGCCAACTTCAAACCAACTTCGATCCGTCCTGACCAAGTCTCCCCCCCAAGGGATGGGTATGCCCGCTCTTGACCCCCTATCCCTTCAGAACCTGCCTACCGCAGCTCTGGCCTAAACTGGCAACGCAACAAAGCCAACCCACGAGCCACCCCCAACTGCCGGGTGGGTGGGCGGTCTTTTTCGAGCTCCCTCCCGATGGTGCCAGGCGCGGAAAAGAGGAAGATCCCTTCCTCCCCCGCGCTTAAGTACCCACCCCCTAGCTCCTCCCCTTCCCCTGCCTGGACTATCCCCTGCGCGAAAGACCCCGGGGAAAGACTAGTCTGCGACTCTGCTTTCCCCGGGGCCCGGCATCGCGCAATAAACAGACCACGCAGTTATAGGCGTAAAAGGCCATTTATTAGACCAGAACTGCGCATAACAATAGAACAGTAAACAATAACAGAACACCCCACTCATACATCCCCCCCATTCGTTTTCAATCATTCATGTCAATACTGAGCCCTAGCGGCTCCAAACACCCTCCACTTGCCGTCAATCACCCTTCCAGCCCCCAGCCATTGCCAACTTCAAACCAACTTCGATCCGTCCTGACCAAGTCTCCCCCCCCAAGGGATGGGTATGCCCGCTCTTGACCCCCTATCCCTTCGGAACCTGCCACCCAGTGGACCCCCTGTAGGGCGGTACACTGCCCCACCCCCCCCACCAAGGGGCCGTCCGTCCGTCAGCGCCAAGTCACTCCCTCCGACACCAGATCGACTCATTCCACAACTTGCTCACCACATCCCTCAGTTCCATCATATACCATGCATTCCCCAGACGAGACAGATGCACACCGTCCTCCCTAAAGGCTAAAGGCTCCTCCAGGCGAAGTCCAGGATGTGAGATGACTTTCACCCCCCTATCAACACAGTAGAGTCTCATTGCCCGATTCAACTTTCTCCGGGCCTTTTCAATGGCCCCATGTTTCATGGCCCCTCTCCAAACTTTACGGGGGACCAGCTCCGTCCAGGAAAAGACCGATACAAAACCGGCAAACCGCTGGCCGTATGTGTAGAGGCCGACGAGTGCGACGACGCCATCCACTGCATCCAGAGTTCCTGATCCACCTCCCCCCAGCTCTTCTCCGGATCGGCGCTGACCCGGGCCCGGAACTCCTCGTCATAGCTCAGCCAAGCAAACCCCCCAAACTGCATCTGAGCCTTGCGGATAATGTCCATGTATTTGAACAACGCAATCGCCCGGTCGAGATACTTCACACAATACACGCTAGCATAGATCAGAAAAGCCGAAGTCCAATTCTCCATGGTGATCGGCTCTCTAGGCCGCCTCGTCAACTCCCACTCCTCCTCCTTGGAACCCTCCTTCGCCTGAACCTCCCGGTGCAACAACTTAAAAACATCCACAAACTCATGTTTCCAGATCTTCTCCCTCATTTTTTCGGACAAATGTGACCCCAACGGCATTGCCAGCCCCATGTACGGCATTTTCTTCGGGACCTTCACCCCCTTCTCATCCTTCCCATCACTCTTGTCAGTCTGCACCCCCAAAGTTACCGACTTACCATCCACCTTCTTACCATCCTCAGGTGGACCGCCCGAAGGCGCCCCCCCCCTCCCTCACAGACCCATCCCCCACTCCCACCGAACGGCAGGCCCGCTTCCTCCCCTCCCCACCCCGGGGTGCGTCATCCCAAGCCGCCCACCAGGCACTCTCACCTGTTAGTGCTTCCGTCCGCTCCCGGGGCCGTTCTCTGGACTCCTTTCCGCGGGCCTTCACAGGTCCAGTCCTCTTCCGAGATCCGGGGTCGACCTGCAAGACACCAAGGTCATCACCCCCCGCTGCGCGGCCTACGCCTTCCAGGTCATCCCGCACCTCCCCTTCTTCCAACTCCTCGCTCTCAGCACCGTAATCCAGTTCAAGCACCTGATCCTGATCCACACCTTCAGACGAGACACACTTCACTGCACGCTTCACTCCCTTGGCTCCACACTCGCGGCCACGCTGTACGGTGGCGCCACCAGAACCCGTTGCCCGATCCCGCGGGGGAGGGACAGCCGCCGCGGACTGCCCTACTGCTTCTGACCTGCGTCTCGGAGCCGTGTTGCGCCCCGCTAGGCCCCCCTTGGCTCTGCCGACAACTGCCGACTTGGATCCCCTCCCGCCCCCCAGGTCGCTCGAACCTGGCAGGGCCCCGGCACCATCGGGCCTCAAAGCCGTGCTGGCCGTCCCTACCCCGGCCGCGCCCCCAGTAGGGTGGGCTGCCAGGCCTGACCTCTTCAATCTCGCCTGCCGAATCTCCTCCTCCTGCCTCTCCGCCTCCCTCTCCTCCTCCGAGGTGGGGGTGGGGGGCCCCTCAATGTCGGGGCCCCACACAGAACCAACCCGGGCCCTAGTCTCCTCGGCCCACCTGACCTCCTGTATCTGCTCCAAAATACGCTCTCCCCTGGCCCTCTCTTCCCATGAGACTGAACCCCAAATCGGAGGGGGGAGCGGCTGGCCGTGGCCAAAAAATTCGCCCCCCCTGGGGAAGAACCCCACCTGGTGGAAACCTTGGACCCAACCCGGGCCGCCAATGGGAACCAGAGAGGGGGAAGCACTCCTGCCCACCGCAAACCCAGGCACCAACGGCCGAACCACGGCCGGGGTGCCCGCCCTAGACCCCCGGGACAAGTCAATCGGGCCGCCCCCAGACACCCGCAGGTCCAGCCCAGGCCCATCCCCGCTAAACGAAGCCCCATCCAAACGAACCAAGGCCCCGGGGGCCCCGCCGTCACCCTCCGACCCGACCAGGCCCTGCGCGGGCCCGGCCCGGGCGTCACCTAGCTCCACCCCCCGCTCAGCGCCGTCCGGCGCCAACAGAGGACCCTGGAGCGGAAGCTCCTCGGGCACGGCCCGCGCGGCCGCCCCCGAGGCCCCAGGCAAAAACTCCAATTGGGGGAAGGGGCGAGTGGAAGTCGACCGGCGCTTCCCGCCCCGCGCAGTATCCTTCGGGACACCCCCCCCCCTCCTGGCCCCCGAGCCACCCTCCTGAACCTGATCGTCCTCCAGACAGGCGAAAACCGCCGCCTGCACCCCCGCCGAGGCAGCCCTCGTGCCTCTGGTGGCCCCCACCCAGGCCTGGTCCATGACCCCGGGCCTAATCAAGTCATCGCGGCCGGCCCTGGCGAGCAGCAACAAGGCCTCACGGACCTGTTCCGCAGACACCCCGGACATCCCGGCCAAATCAGCAACAAAAGCAAGGGAAAGAAGTACAAAACCCAGCTGTCGCAAGAACAGCTCCGAGAACAATTCCTAAAAGTAGCACTAGGCCTCAAACTACGCACTAACTACAACTCTTTTTCGAGCTCCCTCCCGATGGAGCCAGGCGCGGAAAAGAGGAAGATCCCTTCCTCCCCCGCGCTTAAGTACCCACCCCCTAGCTCCTCCCCTTCCCCTGCCTGGACTATCCCCTGCGCGAAAGACCCCGGGGAAAGACTAGTCTGCGACTCTGCTTTCCCCGGGGCCCGGCATTCCAGCTTTTCCGCTCTCCCAAATGTGGCTTTGCGCTTTAGAAGACCATGACTCGGGCAAAAACTGTCTGCAAATGCCGGGAAAAGATACTTCCAGTTGACAATAATGTAGCACGTGTACGCTGGGAGAGCTGAGAGGCTCCCGGCACGTGCAGTGTCTGTGTCATATCCCAGGGCTCCTCGCCATTCCATGAAGTCCTGATCACTAGACTCGCGCTAGCGGCTGAGGAAAGCAGGCGCGCAAGCAAAATACAGTTGAGGTGAGTTAAGTTTCCTCCTTCGTTTTTCAAAAGAAGCTTGCACAACGATAGAGCACAGCCACAGTTTGTACAGTTTAAAACATCACTTGAGAGGTTGTAACCGTCACATCCTTTCTGCTCTCCTCAACGCCAACTCCGTGGAAAAAACGGACCACAGCTGCACATTTGATTCCACACATTTCTTCAGTACTGTCGATCTGTTTCCTGTGTCCCGCCAATACTTCCAACACGCTAGTAACAACCAGCAGCCCATATCCTCACACACTGCCCACGTAGGTGTAATATGGCATAAATCTGCTGCCCTTTTCTGTCACCTTGACACGTTGTAACATGGTGCACCGCCGGTTTTGCTCACTTCACCGCAGGTCAATTCCAATCTTTCATTTCTGTAGATTTCACTGCTTTGTTTCATGTAGGATGAGTTCATTCAAATTTCCTCTTTTAGTCCACTTGCACACGTAGGTCTTTTCAAAATCATCGCCAAAATATGTGGTAATAAAGAAGGATGCTTCATGGTCCATGCAAGTATTAAGTGGGTTTATGCAGGATACGTTTTTATGATGTAAAGTAGACCCCCAGCAGGAGCAGCCTTCCAGCTGCTCAGGCCATCCTCCAACTGACACTCTCCACATCTAGGCATCCTCATATTCCATTACATCCCCATGCACACCAACATTCCACAGCACATTCACACTGGCCGAGCAGCAGGTATAACAAGGACCCACCTGCCTGACATGAACACTTGCCAAGCCCCTAAGAATTGGTGGATTTTGCATCCCATTGGTTGTCTGTGTACCTGCAAAGCCATGCTAAAGACGTTTGGCAGGTGGGGCTGCAGGGGGTAGTAGCCTTGGCAGCACGCTGACATTGAATGTGGGGTGGTGAGCACTGTGAGAAGTTGGCCCGATATGCAACGTTCGCTATTCTAGCGACCGCTATGTATCGTTCCAACGACCCTTATGGTGTTTGGTTGTAAGTCAACCTATAGACCAGCTATCCTAGTAGCGTGGATACGAGCAGTCTAAGGCTAAAGACTCGAGAGGGCGCGTTAAGCCAGCTGTTTACCACACATGTACCCCTTGAACACCCAGTGAAAGGACACCACACAAGTGTTATGAAAATAAACAATATATTTATTAAGAATCACAACAGCCCTGTACTCTTTATGAGGACAGGGTACTAAGCACAAACCAAATCTCTTTAGCAAATACTTCAAGTGCACAGTTTAAAACAAGTGTCCGGGGACACGGAAAGGTTAAGGCAAGTCGGAAGCGAGGGACTCGGGACCCTAGAGTAAGGAGGCTATGCAGGCACCGAAATGCCGAGTTACCTAGCCACGAGGGCTGCGGCTGCAAGTCTTACAGGCGTCGGGGTCTTCGCTGACGAGCCAGGAGCCGGAAGAAAAGGAGTTGCTGGCCGGCGACCAGTGGTGAATAGTTCGTAGGGATCCAAGCCTGGATCGGAGATTGATGAAACCTGAAAGCAGAGGGGACCAAGTTCGTACTACTAGCCAGTAGTCAGAGGGTACCAGGAAGGCACCAGTTGGCCGTCACCTCGACCAGGTGAGTGGGCGACGCTAGGCTCTGCAGTCTCACGGACCAGGAGGCGTTTGTCGGCGACCACGGTGGAGGTGCGAGCTGTCCCACGACGGATGTCGCTGTCGGCGTCTTGAGTGGACCAGGAGGGTCCGGGGTGCTTCTCGAAAAGATGGAAGCAAGGGCCAGTCTGGAGCAACCAGACCGGCAGTGTTGATTCTCGGATGTCGTCACAGAAGGGCACAAGCCAGCGGCTAGTGACCAGACAACGTGCTGAGCAGCGAGCAGAAGGGCCCCACGCAGATCGTGGAGATGCTGGGAGACTGCACTTCGGTGCTGGAGCGGCTCAGGGTCGGGGCTTCTCGGACCCCAGAGCACTCACCAGAGAGTTACCTCGATGGTCGTGCTGGTTTTTAAGAGCGTGCAGGTTCTGATGATGGCCGGTCCCTCGAGGTCTCGTCGCACCCACAGATCACAGCTGAGCTGATGACGTGGGTAGAGGTCAGAGGTGCCAGGGAAGCCGGTTTCTCGTCGAGCTGGGCCGTCGGATTCCTTGAGGAAGGACTTACAGCAAACCGCAGAGTTCTTAGATGGTGCCCGCTGATGCAGGGTGACTACTCCTTAGTCACAAGGGAGAAATCTTGAGAAGAGTCTTGAAGTCCTTTCGTAGAAAGTATTCTTGATTCAAAGATGATCTAATTTGGAAGGGTCCCCGCTCCGGCCTTTATCCTAAAGAAAGGGGTGGGTACATGACTAGGTCCTGCCCTAAGGGTGGGACCAGGAAGGGGGGTAGTTACACCCCTCTCCCCTGCCGGACTTTCCCCAGGCCAGGGCTGTCGCCCCTGGAACTGGTTCTAACCGGCAGATGCGTAGTGAGCACCGGGGTGCCACTCCGCAGTCACCTTCTCGCAAAAGCCCTACCTACCCAGAATACACAAACCCTGTCTGGGACGGTGCGAACACCGCCCTTGACAGGAAACCCTTTGTCCAAGTGCTCCTCGCCGGAAGGACTCCCAGCAGCAGGAGGTCAGACTCGTGTCTGTGGTGGCAGCATCCATTTTGTGGAGCTGAGGCTTTAGTTAACTTTAACCGGGGTTCACAGTTACGTACATGTCGTGTCCCTCTAGAAGGGCGGAATGCTAACCTCGTCGCCAGGGTTGGTGAGAGGGCAGCATCCCGATTCGTATGACACCTTACTCGACATGTCTTGATAACGCGACACCGAAGTTACCGATGTGGTACGCGTTATCATGGAACAGCCATTGGGTCTTTTCTCCGCAAGCTGCAACCGGCTCGGCTCGGGCCAGAACACAGTTCACGCGAGCCCATGCACTCTGCCTTCAGGATTCAAGGCCTGCCATAGGAGTGACTGATAGGGACTCGGGTGTCCATTGGAAGGTTAGATATAGAGCTACTATATCTAAAGCAAAGGGTGATTACACGACTTCGCCCCAGCTGTCATGCAGCCAGTTGTGTCAAATTTAGGAGGCCATTCAGGGGTGGCACAATACATGCTGCAGCCCCTGGTGGCCCTGGGTACACCTATGCCCTGAGTTACAGGGTCTGATAAGGTGGCCCAGTACCAATTGGTAAATGCACCTAGGGTACATCTCGTAATTTAGAAAGAGAACAGCCAGGCTGTGGGTCTGATTGGCAGGCCCGCAGCCAGAGAAAGTCGTAAACCAGTGAAACAAAAGCAAAAAATCTGGGTGATCATAGGATTGCAGACCCTACTCTCCTACATGACCCCCCCCCAAACGTCGGAACAACTAGCTAACCTTGACCAGGTGAGTCTTCTTGTTCTAAGTGGAAATATCTGGAGAGCCCATCGGCATTGCCATGATCAGTACCAGGTCTATGTTCCACTGTGAAGTCCATCCCCTGTAGGGAAATGGACCACCTAAGCAGTTTGGGGTTTTCACCCTTCATCTGATTTAGCCACAAGAGGGGCTTATGGTCGGTCTGAATCTTGAAGTGAGTGCCAAACAAGTATGGCCTCAGCTTCTTCAGGGCCCAAACCACAGCAAAGGCCTCCCTCTCAATAGCTGACCAATTCTTCTCTCTAGGGGTCAGCCGTCTGCTTATAAAAGCAATGGGCTGGTCTTGACCATCAAAATTCAGTTGAGAAAGAACAGCTCCCACACCCAACTCAGAAGCATCTGTTTGGACAATGAATGGTTTGGAGTAGTCCGGACTCTTGAGGATAGGCGCCGTGCACATGGCCTGCTTTAGGTCATCGAATGCTTTTTGACAGCTCGCTGTCCACTGAACCTTTTTTGGCATTTTCTTACTTGTCAGTTCATTTAATGGTGTCACGATGGAACCATAGTTCCTGACAAACTTCCTGTAGTATCCAGTCAGGCCCAAGAAAGCTCGAACCTGAGTCTGGGTGGTTGGAGGAGCCCAGTCCCTGATTGACTGTATCTTGCTCTCCAGTGGCTGAACCTGACCTCCACCTACAAGGTGGCCCAGGTATACAACCTGTGTCTGCCCTATCTGGCACTTGGTGGCCTTGATAGTGAGACCTGCTGCTTGCAGTGCCTCTAACGTCTTCCGCAGGTGGACCAGGTGATCCTCCCAGGTGGAGCTAAAGACAGCAATATCGTCAAGATACGCCGCACAGAAGTCATCCAGCCCAGTAAGGACGTGATTCACCAACCGTTGGAAGGTGGCAGGTGCATTTTTCAGACCAAAGGGCATCACCACGAACTGATAATGCCCACCAGGGGTTGAAAATGCGGTTTTAGGCTTGGCGTCCTCAGCTAACCTGATTTGCCAATACCCAGCTGTCAGGTCAAACGTACTTAAGTAGTTGGCCGAAGCCAATCTATCGATAAGCTCGTCTGCCCTTGGTATTGGGTGGGCGTCAGTCTTAGTGACTGCATTGAGACCCCTGTAGTCTACGCAAAACCTCATCTCTCTCTTACCACCCTGGGTGTGAGGTTTCGGCACTAGTACTACGGGACTAGCCCAAGGGCTATCCGAGGGTTCAATGACTCCCAGCTCCAACATTTTCTGCACTTCACTTTTGATGCAGTCTCTAACGTGATCAGGCTGCCTGTAGATTTTACTCTTTACGGGCAAGCTGTCACCAGTGTCGACCTCATGGGTGCACCAATCGGTCTGACTGGGTGTCAGAGAAAACAGATGTCGGAACGACTGAAGAACCTGTTTACAGTCGCTCTGTTGATGTTCGGAGAGGCTGCCACAAAAGACAACACCATCTACCGAGCCATCGTCAGGATTCTGAGAGAGCAGGTCGGGGAGAGGGTCACTCTCCTCTTCCTGTCCCTCATCTAGGGCCATGAGCAAACTCATGTCCTTCCTGTCGACATATGCTTTTAGCCTGTTGACATGAAGCACCCTGTGGGGGCTCCGGGGAGTTCCCAGGTCGACCAGGTAGGTGACCTCTCCCTTTTTCTCCAGGATGGTGTGGGGCCCGGACCATTTGTCCTTGAGTGCTGCTGGGGCCACCGGCTCCAACACCCACACCTTCTGTCCGGGCTGGTAAACAGTCAAGACAGCCTTTTGGTCATGCCAAGCTTTTTGGAGTTCTTGGCTGGCCTTAAGGTTTTCGGATGCCTTCTCCATGTATTCAGCCATCCGCGAGCGGAGGCCGAGCACATAGTCCACTATGTTGGTTGCAGGCTTTTTGAGAGGTCTCTCCCATCCTTCCTTCACCAAACACAGGGGTCCTCTTACAGGATGCCCGTACAAAAGTTCAAAAGGGCTGTAGCCAACCCCCTTCTGTGGGACTTCTCTGTAGGCGAACAAGAGGCAGGGGATTAGGACGTCCCATCTACGCCGAAGCTTTTCCGGTAGTCCATGAATCATCCCTTTTAGGGTCCTGTTGAATCTCTCAACAAGCCCATTGCATTGTGGATGATAGGGTGTAGTGAACTTGTAGTTGACACCACATTCCTTCCACATAGCAGTTAAGTAGCTCGACATAAAGTTTGCACCTCTGTCGGAGACGACCTCCTTAGGGAAGCCCACTCTGGAGAATACTCCAACTAGGGCTCTTGCCACAACAGGTGCTGTAGTGGTCCTAAGGGGAATAGCTTCAGGATACCTGGTGGCATGATCCACTACCACCAGTATAAACTTGTGCCCTGATGCTGTCGGTGGTTCCATGGGACCGACGATGTCGATCCCCACCCGTTCAAAGGGCACCCCCACCACAGGCATTGGTATAAGGGGGGCCTTTGTCGTGCCACCTGACTTACCACTGGCTTGGCAAGTGACACAGGAGCGGCAAAACTCCTTGGTATCTTCGTTCATGTGAGGCCAGTGAAAGTGCGAGACAAGCCTGTCCCACGTTTTCGTCTGGCCTAAGTGACCTGCTAAGGGAATCTCGTGGGCCAAGGTAAGTAGGAAACCACGCTGAGACAAGGGGACGACCAGCCTCCTGGTCATGCCAGGCTTGGGGTCTCTTGACTCAGTGTACAGGAGTCCATCTTCCCAGTATACCTTGTGGGTACCTGTGGCGTTCCCAGCAGCCTCAGCAGCAGCCTGCTGTCTGAGGGGTTCAAGAGAAGGGCAGTCTAACTGGTCCTTCCCCAGATCTTCCCTTGAGGGTCCCCCTGAGCCCAAGAATTCAACTTGATCAAGTTCGAACTCCCTCGGCTCAGTTTCCCTCAATTCCTGTAGGTCAGCCTCCTCTGAGACTTGATCCTCGACCTGGGGCAAGGGGGAAGGCGCAGCCTTAACCCTACTGCTCTTTTTCTTGGGAGGTGTCTGGTCCGTTGTTCCAGGATCCAGCACCTGTTCAGTGGGGCATTTCCTGACCTGTGACCTAGTCACAGCGAACACATGTGCTGGCAAACCTAACATTTCCATGTGAGTCCGGTGCTCCACTTCTGACCATTGTGACGACTCCAAATCATTGCCCAACAAACAATCCACTGGGAGGTCTGGACTAACTACAACCTTCTTTTGGCCAGTTACCCCTCCCCAGGAGAAAGCTACAATTGCCATACTGTGATTGGTAGTGACATTGCTTGCATTGGTCACCAGGAATTCTGTACCTGGCATGATCTGTCCAGGGTCCACAAAGTTAGGCGTCACCATGGTGACGCTGGCACAAGTGTCCCTATAGGCCTGAGCCATCTTTCCATTGATGAAAGGCGTCTGTCTGTATTTGCCCAAAGTATTGGGGCTTACGTCAGGGGACACGTCCACGTCCCCTGTACTGACAAGGACGGCCTGAGTGAGTGTACCAACTAAGTTGTCACGCCCCTCAGAACCCAGGGTTAACCCTACTAAACCCTTGGGAGGTGCACTACCACTGCTGGCTGTACTAGGGGGCACAGGTGCCTTAGGGGCTGCAGTGGCAGGAGGCTGCCCTCCTCCTTTCTTGGTGCACTCACTAAACCAGTGAGATTTACTTTTACAGTACTGGCACCATCGTTTGGATTGGCCTTCTTTCTTCTTTTGGGGAGCCTGACCCCCACCCTCTTTGGGTTGTTGGGGACCTGTCGAAGACTTCTGGTCATTTTGTTCCCCCTTAGAATCTTTACCCTTCTGGTCTGCTTTCTTCTGACCACCTTGATTCTGGCCCTGGTTCTGTTTAACTCTCGTACGAACCCATTTGTCTGCCTTCTGTCCCAATTCTTGGGGAGAGGTCAGATCCGAGTCGACAAGATGCTGATGCAACAACTGGTTCTGACAATTGTTTAAAATTTGTTCTCTCATCATCAAATTGTACAATCCTTTGTAATCAGTAACCTTACTGCCCAGCAACCAGCCCTCAAAAGCCTTAGTGGCACAATCGACAAAATCAGACCAGTCTTGAGCCTGCGTTTTCTGGGTATCCCTGAACAGCACCCTGTACTGCTCAGTGGTTAGGCCGAACCCTTCAACGAGTGTATTCTTCAAGACTTGGTAATTGTTAGCGTCCTCTACCCTTGTGGTGAGGAGCTTGTCTCTTCCTTTACCTTCAAAGGAGAGCCACAAGATAGCTGCCCACTGACTCTGGGGAACACCTTGCACAGTGCAGGCCCTCTCCAAAGCAGTAATCCATTTGTGGATGTCGTCCCCTTGTTTAAAGGGGGGCACTATCTTCCCAAGGTGTTTCGTATCGAAACTCTTTTCCCTATTACTAGGTACATTGCTGCCACCAGTGGGGACTGCCCCACTTAACTGTTGCTCTCTAGCAAAAGCAAGCTTTTCCTTGGCCAGGGCAAGTTCTTCCCTTTCGATCCTCAGATTAGCTGCCCTTTCCTTAGCTTCGTACACTCTCCTCTGAGGGGACGTCATCCCTCTTTGAGAAGAGTTGCGAGAGCCATTGGTTCGAACAGATCTGTTAGAGCCTCTTGACAGAGACCTAACTCGTCCATTCCCAATGTTAAGCGCACCTGACAGTAGCGCCGGGGGTCCCCCAGTACCACTATCATGTCTGCTTAAGTTGGACCGTGTCAGTCTACCGACTTCTACCTGTCCCTTATCTGCCTCGTCCCCAGAGAGATCCTCATCCTCATCCTCCTCGCCGTCTTCGTTCTCAGTTGCGAGGTGGATAAGGTCAGGATCGCCCCGGGTTCCCTCGAGGGGAGGCATGCCTCCTTCTGGATTAGAAGGGCTAAGAAGCTTCTCAGCCTTTCTGGCATCATAAGTCTCTAGGAGACCAATCAGAAAGGAGGTGGTGGGGTTAGCCCCTTGCTTAATCTTCCTAGAGGTACATACTTGTCGTAACTCATGGAAGTTAAGCGCAGTATATCTTGACGTGATGACCTGTGGAGGGTCAACTGACACAAGGGGAGACTCAGAGTTTCCTCCTTTGTCCGACATACTGTTTCTAGTGTGGTGTAAGTGATGCACCTACCTACACTATGTGTTTACCTACTTTTCCCTTGCTAAGAGTTGTAGCCAAGGTGTGCTAAGCCTTGAGGAGCTACAACAGCTGGTTCAGTAGAACTCAGAGTATTCTAAGCTTTAGTTATATGTACTAACAGTACTCGTGTGATCTTTCAACAAGATATTCTTAGGATACGTGTGGTAAAACAACAGCAAGCTCAAATCCCAACCGCTGCTCACCAATGTGAGAAGTTGGCCCGATATGCAACGTTCGCTATTCTAGCGACCGCTATGTATCGTTCCAACGACCCTTATGGTGTTTGGTTGTAAGTCAACCTATAGACCAGCTATCCTAGTAGCGTGGATACGAGCAGTCTAAGGCTAAAGACTCGAGAGGGCGCGTTAAGCCAGCTGTTTACCACACATGTACCCCTTGAACACCCAGTGAAAGGACACCACACAAGTGTTATGAAAATAAACAATATATTTATTAAGAATCACAACAGCCCTGTACTCTTTATGAGGACAGGGTACTAAGCACAAACCAAATCTCTTTAGCAAATACTTCAAGTGCACAGTTTAAAACAAGTGTCCGGGGACACGGAAAGGTTAAGGCAAGTCGGAAGGGAGGGACTCGGGACCCTAGAGTAAGGAGGCTATGCAGGCACCGAAATGCCGAGTTACCTAGCCACGAGGGCTGCGGCTGCAAGTCTTACAGGCGTCGGGGTCTTCGCTGACGAGCCAGGAGCCGGAAGAAAAGGAGTTGCTGGCCGGCGACCAGTGGTGAATAGTTCGTAGGGATCCAAGCCTGGATCGGAGATTGATGAAACCTGAAAGCAGAGGGGACCAAGTTCGTACTACTAGCCAGTAGCCAGAGGGTACCAGGAAGGCACCAGTTGGCCGTCACCTCGACCAGGGGAGTGGGCGACGCTAGGCTCTGCAGTCTCACGGACCAGGAGGCGTTTGTCGGCGACCACGGTGGAGGTGCGAGCTGTCCCACGACGGATGTCGCTGTCGGCGTCTTGAGTGGACCAGGAGGGTCCGGGGTGCTTCTCGAAAAGATGGAAGCAAGGGCCAGTCTGGAGCAACCAGACCGGCAGTGTTGATTCTCGGATGTCGTCACAGAAGGGCACAAGCCAGCGGCTAGTGACCAGACAACGTGCTGAGCAGCGAGCAGAAGGGCCCCACGCAGATCGTGGAGATGCTGGGAGACTGCACTTCGGTGCTGGAGCGGCTCAGGGTCGGGGCTTCTCGGACCCCAGAGCACTCACCAGAGAGTTACCTCGATGGTCGTGCTGGTTTTTAAGAGCGTGCAGGTTCTGATGATGGCCGGTCCCTCGAGGTCTCGTCGCACCCACAGATCACAGCTGAGCTGATGACGTGGGTAGAGGTCAGAGGTGCCAGGGAAGCCGGTTTCTCGTCGAGCTGGGCCGTCGGATTCCTTGAGGAAGGACTTACAGCAAACCGCAGAGTTCTTAGATGGTGCCCGCTGATGCAGGGTGACTACTCCTTAGTCACAAGGGAGAAATCTTGAGAAGAGTCTTGAAGTCCTTTCGTAGAAAGTATTCTTGATTCAAAGATGATCTAATTTGGAAGGGTCCCCGCTCCGGCCTTTATCCTAAAGAAAGGGGTGGGTACATGACTAGGTCCTGCCCTAAGGGTGGGACCAGGAAGGGGGGTAGTTACACCCCTCTCCCCTGCCGGACTTTCCCCAGGCCAGGGCTGTCGCCCCTGGAACTGGTTCTAACCGGCAGATGCGTAGTGAGCACCGGGGTGCCACTCCGCAGTCACCTTCTCGCAAAAGCCCTACCTACCCAGAATACACAAACCCTGTCTGGGACGGTGCGAACACCGCCCTTGACAGGAAACCCTTTGTCCAAGTGCTCCTCGCCGGAAGGACTCCCAGCAGCAGGAGGTCAGACTCGTGTCTGTGGTGGCAGCATCCATTTTGTGGAGCTGAGGCTTTAGTTAACTTTAACCGGGGTTCACAGTTACGTACATGTCGTGTCCCTCTAGAAGGGCGGAATGCTAACCTCGTCGCCAGGGTTGGTGAGAGGGCAGCATCCCGATTCGTATGACACCTTACTCGACATGTCTTGATAACGCGACACCGAAGTTACCGATGTGGTACGCGTTATCATGGAACAGCCATTGGGTCTTTTCTCCGCAAGCTGCAACCGGCTCGGCTCGGGCCAGAACACAGTTCACGCGAGCCCATGCACTCTGCCTTCAGGATTCAAGGCCTGCCATAGGAGTGACTGATAGGGACTCGGGTGTCCATTGGAAGGTTAGATATAGAGCTACTATATCTAAAGCAAAGGGTGATTACACGACTTCGCCCCAGCTGTCATGCAGCCAGTTGTGTCAAATTTAGGAGGCCATTCAGGGGTGGCACAATACATGCTGCAGCCCCTGGTGGCCCTGGGTACACCTATGCCCTGAGTTACAGGGTCTGATAAGGTGGCCCAGTACCAATTGGTAAATGCACCTAGGGTACATCTCGTAATTTAGAAAGAGAACAGCCAGGCTGTGGGTCTGATTGGCAGGCCCGCAGCCAGAGAAAGTCGTAAACCAGTGAAACAAAAGCAAAAAATCTGGGTGATCATAGGATTGCAGACCCTACTCTCCTACAAGCACCACGGCCTCTACTGCAAAACTTAAGGGTTTCTATGGGATTGGATGGGTTGGTAGAAAGGTACACCTAACCAAAACCACGAAAGGAAAGGTGGAATTGTTGTGGTTGGCAGGGAGGAAAAGCCCAGAAAGTGAGAGGTAACCCTGCTTCCTCAGTGAGCTCAAGAGCAGGATTGTCTTTTTCCCTCAACAGGAGAGTCACCAGGGAGGGCTGGACATCGTCCGGGAACCCAGCCAATTGCAAATGCCCATAGAGGTGAATGGCAATGTGCCACCTATGGCCTACCCTATGGAATCAGTGGGTCCAAGCCACAACAAAAAATCATTTTGACAGCATCACAACTACCTTGAAATGTCTGAGAAAGTATAAGGCGAAGGTCTTTGGGCACACCAGGGTGGGTTCGCATCAGCAAATCCCAAAAGGCATATGAGAAGAGTCCCAACAAACAGCTGGCATTAAAAGATTGAAGGGCCAACCTGGTAGAAGAAAAGACAACTGCCAAATGTTTGCACTCACATAGATTCTCTATCAGGGGGAGTGGCTGAAAATGTGTTGGGATTAAAGCATCTGGTGGAAGCCTGCACCACTAGGCTTTCTGGCAAAGGGTGCTGAAATAATTAATTTAGTTTTCAGTTAGTGCTTCAACCGGATTTGTCCTTCGTCTCGGAATCATGAGTAGGTGTATCAAGTGTTAGGAAATATGTGGTTTAAACTACTGCAGTATAAGTGGAGATTCAGATGCATTTAGAGCAGATGCCCTTTGACTTGCCTTTATGGCAGAACTCTTTACCATGACGTCTTACAAGAACTATTCCCTGATATAGTAGAGTATGTTGCCCTCTTTATGGGAGAACGGATCATACTTGACTTTACTTTTGAGCCAAGTTTATAATAGTTTGCATTTGCTTTAGAACTTTGAATTGCATTGAACAATACATTGACTTATGCATTCAAGTATTAATTATTGATTACAATTAATTAAATTTTCCCTCTTTCTTGAAGAGCCAAATTCTCTTCACAATATTGAAATGTATTAATTTCTGAAGCTATAGCTCAGTCTGAACAAAAAATTTATTGGGGAACGATTTTTGAATCAGAATTTGCACAGAGAAAAGCGCTCTAAAAATTGTTTAAGTCAATAAAAGTGGCCCACTAGAAAAAAACATTGCTACATTACATGCAGCCACACAATGACTGGCACAGATGGTTCTAGAAACCTAGGCATCAAAGTTCCTGAAAGCACCTGGTTTCTGCAAGACTGCAAGCTGGGACAATGATACACATGATACCTCCTTGAGAAAACAGACTTTGGGCGACAGCGGTTACTTAAATACCCCTTGGAATCTCTTCACTGTAAGTACTCTTGGAAAATGAGCCTTTTTCCAACAGGAGTTAGAGTTTTAGGTCAGGCCTAGAGATGGCTTTAGCTGTTGTGCCAGCCTCATGCATAAAAACATAAATAAAGAATGATATTGGAGGGGGTTGGCTTAGTACATAGTGCACACTTATGAAAGTGGGCACTCTGAACTAATCCAGACAACCTTTATGGTGATTTTACTGGTCTTAGACAACTTTAGAAAGCTCTCCAAGTGGTAGTTTGTAGTATGTTAGTCCATACATACATATAATGATGTAGCCGAGGCAGATGTAGATGAATAAAGTAGTAGGTTCATTCAGCCATAAGTAGATAACAGGAAGTATAACTCTGGAACAAGCAGCCCCACCAGGAGCAGCCTCCTAGCTGCTCAGCCCATCTTTAACTGCCAACTCTCAAACTAAGCACCCAAGCATTCCATACATGTCAATCACACCAACATTCTTACTTGGAACACTCTCACTGGCTGAGCAGCTAGATGCAGTGAAATGCAGGAACATAAATATACAAGTCAGAATACTAAATGATCCTCTCCCTCACGAAAAGAAAAGAAAGAAGAAACTATCAGCGAAGAGGAAAACTATAGACAACGAAATTACAATTGATGATAATAATCCATAAACCCAGGGATGAGGTGAAAACCACACCACAAGAGGGAAAACAGACAAACAAGATAAAGAAGGAAGAAAGAGACAGTAAACACAAGCACTGACACTATCCTCCTCCTTTAATATTGAAAATGAAGATAAAAAGAAAAATTTACTCACAAAGCAAATGAGTAAGACCTAGAATGAAGAAAAGATCTCCACAGAGGTAGACTGTGGCAGATAAAAGCCACTCCTCAAAACAGGAGCTCAGAAAACAAGGGCTAAACCCAGAACAAAGGTATACAAAGGACAAGCCTAAGAACACACGCAGCACTAGATGGTGCAGCACAATGTGGCAAAATTCCACTCCTCATGTGAGGAACCCTGAAAATTTGGGGCTTACCCATGAACGAAGGTGTTACAAAGGACAGACCTAAGAACACACGCGGCACAAGATGGTGCAGCACAATGTGGCAAAATTCCACTCCTTAAGTGAGGAACAGTAAAAATATGGGGTAAACCCATAAACGAAAGTGTTATAAGGACATACCCAAAAACACACGTGGCACGAACAGGTGCAGCACAATGTGTCAAACCAACACATGGAAAAAGTGAAGCACAACCAGCTTACACACAAGACGTAGAGAGCCAAATAATGACTACACGCAAATGAAAACGTGAAGCACATGGCGACTTACACACGACACTGAAAATGTGATGCACAGGGAGTCTTACACACTGGACACAAGACCATGCACGCAAATTATGTACAACAAAGTGTTCAACACAGGCAGAGAAGGTATAAAGTCCTAAGAAAAGACTTTGACCCTATAACCCAGACATGAGGGTTAACTAATGGTAAAAAAAACCATGAGGGGAAATGGGACTACAACCCAAACCCATCCCAAAAACAGGGATACGATGATGCACAAATGAGGGTGAGAGAACCCTTAACAAAACGTTTGCGCAGACATGAGTAAGAGAACTCAAGTACCAATCTTAAGCACAGAAATGAGGGTGAGAGAACCCTAAACGATGAGGGTGAGAGAACCCTTAACAAAACTGTTGCGTAAATATGAGTAAGAGGACTCATTTTCCAAACTTAAACACAGACCAAAGGGTGTTAGAACCCTAAACGATGTAGAGCAGGCTAATGTACCATAACTGTAATAGTGAGGGAACCCTAAAACAATGTAGAACAGACAAAAGAGGGGAAACCCATATTCCAAAAACAGTTATGCAAACATGAGGGTGTGAGAACCCTTAAACTAAAAGAAAAAAAAGTGACACAAGAGTAAATGACAGGTCGTTTAAAAATTCACTTTTTCAATGATGAACACTTTTCAGAATAAAAACACATTTGTCATAGGTGTGCCTGTCACCGGGAAATAATCACAGGCGCTCGAGTTAGTTTGCCAACTTGTAGCAATATACCTCCCAAAATGGTACATTGCATAAGGTGTAGACTTGACAGCATAAAATGTTCACTTGTAGCAAGTGGAAGAGCTTTGAACGGCATTGTCACTAGCAGCATGTGGAAAAGCTTTTAACGTCACTTTGCAGCATCGAATCTTCAAAAATTGAACAATCATACCGGTGTTGCTGTCATTGGGACCCACACGATGTCATGCTCCGAGTTCTAAAAATGATAAACGATTATACCGGTCCCACTAATGTGAAAAGCTTGTCTCCTCACAGGGCGTCTTGAAAACTCGTCACCTCAAAGTGCGTCTTGACAACTAGCTTGAATGCCAGCTCCGCAATTATCCAACATAGCGGCACGCTCAGAATACGCCTGCCGAGTGGTTCGCGGCACGTTACTGTTCTTAAGCGTGTACCCTCTGTATTGAAATTTTCTTCATTACGTCACAGAAGGTTGCTGGATGCTCCGTGTGATATTGCTCTAGAGGTAATCTTCACGAGCCGGTTTGAAATTTAAATAAAAGCTCAACTGTCTTTTTTTAATACATGCTTTACGATGTAATTTAGATAACAATTTAGCAATTAACTTTGACTAATTCATTAGTCCCAGGATCGCTCTTGCCCACAACCTGCTGATTCCTTAAACCAAATTCAAGCGTACATAAATCAAATAACTTTCCCTTCACATTTCGACTGGTGAATCTTCGTGTGATTTTGCATAAAACAAATGAACTGCTGGCAATAATTAGTTCCTTAGTAGATGAAATGCTGGCACAAAAGAGCACACTCAAAGTCATAAAATTATCCTTTAGTAGACGCAGAGTGAATAATTCTCACAGTCATTAATCTTCACAGTAAGCCAGACAAGAATTATCTTAAGTTCATTAGCACAATGCTTGTCATCTTTAACATCCGTTCGGTGTTACTGGATTAGATACGAAAATGAAGCAAAGCCAATGTAGACTAATGAACAGCATAATAGCATGTTTGGACTTGGGCTGCCTGATGTACCCGGCACTGGTAGGGCTTCTTAACGTGCTAAACAAGATTACTTTCTTACTTTTGATGATGCTTGTTCCTCTTGTGTAACTGGATACTCCCAACTCTTTCTTGATGGCATTTTAGCGCAGGAAAGTGTCCTCCAGATCGTCGCCAAGAATAATGTAGTATGTTAGTCCATACATACATATAATGATGTAGCCGAGGCAGATGTAGATGAATAAAGTAGTAGGTTTATTCAGCCATAAGTATATAACAGGAAGTATAACTCTGGAACAAGCAGCCCCACCAGGAGCAGCCTCCTAGCTGCTCAGCCCATCTTTAACTGCTAACTCTCAAACCAAGCACCCAAGCATTCCATACATGTCAATCACACCAACATTCTTACTTAGAACACTCTCACTGGCTGAGCAGCTAGATGCAGTGAAATACAGGAACATAAATATACAAGTCAGAATACTACATAGTTGTGGACAGCAGCCTTCAGGCTTAGTCTTGAAGGAGTGTAAAGCAGCTTGTTTTACTAGAACATAATCGTATTGGTAAAGATTAAGTGAAAAAGAACCACACAATATATTTATAAGAATAGGTATTTATTATAAGACCCTCACTAACACATACAAATTTCTCCTACCCAGAGATCTGCATAATGCACACAATACTTTGCAATAAAAACAGGTAAGCAGCCCAAATACACAGTGGTCACCGGGGGGGATCAAACCATATTCTAAACTAGTGGCATGCGAACCACGACTCAAGTCAAGACTATACCCAGAAGACGTAGAATAGCTGGGGATCCAAGGAACCACCTGAGGTAATAGCCAGGAACCCCACGAAGGCCGTGTGAAGAGTGGGAACACAACTGCATGCTCAATTCAAGTCAATGGGTAAGTTGCAGTTTGCAATTTTAAAGAAGGAGCACTCTTCTCAGTGTACCCTGAAGAAACCCTGTTGAAGATAAAAGATTGGTGAGCCACTCCACCCGTGGATACCATAGGAACCAGGATAGCTACACCAGGGAAGTCGGGAGCATAGGTGTGAAGTGGCGTCGGAAACCGCAGTTAAACTCAATGAAGAACTTCAGGAAGATGCCTCTGCTAGGAAGGTGAAAGTTTCCAGTGGAACCCAAAGGAGGATTCAAGTTGAGGAGTCCCTGCAAGCAGATTGGACAGAGTCTATACCACTCAAGAGTGACCAGGAGGCAAGGAAAACGAATGCCCACCGATGTCGGGTGTTGCAGGAGAATCAATGGTGACTTTGGAGCTGCAGCTGTGGGGACCAGGCAATGAACGGTGTGGAAGACCAGGAGCCATTCACGAGCTGTCAGATTTTGAGAGCTGAGGGGAGCACCAGCAAGCCTTGGCAACCGTAACCACATTGGAAAGATGCAGTGTTGGGACCAGCAAGGTCCAGGTGACTTGCCGCAAGCAGGGAAGTCAGAGCAGGCCCGAGCAATCAGAGGAGCCCGCTGAAATCAAAGAGGACCCTCAAATGGACCCACAGGCCGGAGGCACTGGAGTCGCGAGATGACCTCAAGCAGCTCACCAAAGATGCAGGCCCACGGTGCAAGAGATGTAGTTCAGACAAAGATCTTGATCACAAGAGATTGAGGCAGAGTAGATATACGGCGCTGTTGCATGATAAGACACGATGTACCCTAGCACCCTACATGTTTCTGAACATCCCATGGATGTCTAATAGGAGGACGATGCGAGAGGATCTCAAACTGTATTCTTTTTTACTGTTGATGAACCCAAGATGTACTTTGATGTGATTGACATGATGCTGTGATTGATTTACTGCTGACAAAAACCAATAAACAGATGTTTAAAAAAAAAAAAGATCTTTGTCACAAGAGATGCTTGAGGTGGAGGCTACTTGGAGCCCCATGATCTCGGAGGAAGAGAGCCAACAAGCCTTTGCAACAGCAAGTCAACGCAGTGTACAGGCGTTCTGTTCCTGCAGCTCTGACGAGGGATACTGGCCTCAAACTGGTATGAAGACAGTGCAATGCTCGAAGGAGTTGTAGAACCACAACCTGTGTTGCTGAGCCTTTTGGAATCCATAGGAGCCTAGTAGCATCAGACCAGTTAGCTTGGTTGCGGTGCCTGCAGATGCAGGGAAGTGACTCCTTCACTTCAAGGGAGATTTCTTCAGGTGTCTTGGATGTCGAAAGTCTTGGACGGTTCCCGTATCGAACATAGGCACGGATGATGCAGCAGATGAGCAGGGCAATGAGACCAGGAGCAGCAGCTCCCCAGTTGCACCCTTGGTGGCCTAAACAAAGTCCTCTTAAGTGTCCAGGTGGTTGAAGATGAAGAGGAATCTTGATGGGAATCTTGTCCCATGACGAGTCTAGGGACCCAACTACAGGAACGCCCTGAAATACCCAAAGGAAAGGGTTGGGACGATTAAGCGTTCTCTCCCAGAGGAAGGGCTTGACAGTGGGGAGGATACTCCCATGTCCTTTGTATAGTTTCACACCAGAACAGGAGCCAAAGTCTCCCTGAACTGGTTTGAACTGGACTATGCAAGGAGGGCACCTAATGTGCCCAGCAAGAAGTCTCAGTGGCGCTATCGAGTGTCCCTACCCTAACCCAATACCCGAATCTCTGCCTGGGAGGTGGTTACACCTTCCTGTGATAGAATTTCATTTGTTGCGCCTTCTTCTGCTTGAGCTCGGCTCAGCAGCTGGAGGGCAGAAACAGGTCTCTGGTCGGCAGCAGACTAGCTTGCTGATCGGTTCTGAAGACTGGAAGACTGGTACCGTGAGGACTGAGGGCCTCCTGGAAGAGCTTTATGGTGCATGGAATCATACCTCCCACACCATTTGCAGTGTGAGGGTATGATTCCAAAATGTTTGATACCAAACATGACAGGGTTTGTTACAGCCAGTTTAGAGATGGTCATCATGTAATCATGCATGACCCCTCTATACTTTATATGGAGGACTCACTTATAACCCGGGAGAATGGACTCTGTAGGTTATAGGGGTGCCCCGCTCATACAGGGGCACCCTCACACTTAGAACCAAGCACCTTGCCTTCAGGATTGAACGGCCTACAGTAGGGGTGACTTATAGGTTTTAAGTGTAGTGACCTCAGATATAGGGAACTTCTATCTGTTGAAAGTGGGGCTAGTATCAGCTTACACAGGCTGCAATGGCAGGCCTGAAGTTAGAGTTTGAATGGTCTCCCATGGGTGGCATAATGCATGCCTCAGGCCATAGGGGACCCCTGATGTACCAATGGCCTGGATGCCTCAGTACCATACACTAAGGCAGTGGTCTTCAAACTATCCTGCTCTGACCCCCCCTTAAGTAAAATGTTTTGGTGTAAGGCCCCACTAAAACTTCATGGCAAGACGTGTGGAAGCAGAAGAGGCGGGGCTTATGAGATCACTTTCAGGGGTGCTTTTTTGTAGCTCATAATCAACAATAAATGGAAAAAAGTAAATGCATCAAAAGAAAACAAAAATTGACCAAGAAACAATACTCCCCTTAATTTGGGTGATGTAAGCACCTCACACTCCTCTAATGACAGCTACGTAACTGAGTAGCTATCTCTTCAGTATCTTAGGCTTATCCCCCACCAAGCCTGGCCATCACTCCAATCTCAAAACAGACTTGAAATGAGCTCACACATCTTGTCTGCCTCTTTACAGCAAGGGTGCCCTCAGACCTACTGCTACCTAGGATAATAAGCCTCCCTACCTCTTTTGTAAAGTAGGTCAGTCATAACTGTGATGCAGTGGACGCCTCACAGTCCTGGACCCCAGTGGCACTGTACCTGCTTCAATAATGAGAGCTACTGCCCTGTGAAGCAGGCAGTCTCCTCTGCCACTTGTTAAAAAATGGGTCTCCATCAGGTTCCATCCTCACTGTATCATTTCTCTAAGGCCTAAGATAAGGTGTTTCCTCTGCTTCAGTGTTGCCCTCTCTTTGGCCTTGTCTGAAACCCATAGCAAAACGGGGACAGGATGGGTGTACTGTGCCCTAGTGCAAGCTAGAAGGGATAGTAAAACAACCATCATTGGGGTTTAGTTGGGATATCACATCCTCGGGCCCTAGTTCCACTAAACGTTCAGCACCATTGGTATGTACTCCACTAGGTCATCGCTCCTAGGTCTGAGGACCAAAACAGTCTGCCCCTTTGATTTAAAAAACAGGGGAACGCCCCACATTTTCGCCCCCTGTTGCTTGGGAACTGTTACCAGACCAGCTAGAGTGACCTGCACCCCAATTCCAGCAAGGAATATGGCTACCCAATCCCCTTTTTGCTGCTAACACAACCATATTTGGAGTGTAGTGCACCTTCACACCACTACATCAGCACCACTAAAACTGCTGCACTGATAGTAGTGCTGGTCCATTAAAAAAAATTGCCTCACTAGTCTACAACCTTCCTCAGGACATCTCTCTAAGGAAGTGGTCGCTGTCCATTTGTAAATGAAAACATTAGTACACACAGCACCCCATTCATTGGGCAATCATTTACTTAATAGGAATGTCAATGTATGCTGTTGAGTACTCACCAAAAGTAAAGGCTGGCTGGGAGCAAATATAGGGTTTTATTTTTGGAGTAAATTGAAGATTCATGGGGACAGTTTTATTATTTTTTAGAGGAAATAGAAAGATGCGAGTTTTGTAAAGTGCCATTTATATGGACCTATAAAAGTGTTTGCACCAGGTACTTATTACTAAGAAGTATTTTTTGAAAGTGCCTGTTTTACCTAAAACATTAAATCATTTAGTGGCAGTCCATCATACTCTGGGTGATACAATTTTAAAATAATGACAAACTTATCCATGATTCTTTTTGTTACAGGCTAGGGACCTCATAGCACTATAAATACATGTCACTATTCTGCATTGCGCAAACCAGGATTCAAATCTGTTGCGCTCTAGTCTCTCAAACAGACATCAGCAGTGATGGGGTAACCAATTGAAGGTGAACAAAATATTTATAGATTATTTCGTTGTTTTTAGCTACATCCTAAACCTTGCAACTACAGTGTTCAGGTTCCCAGTTGTCAAACCTTTTGTCGTTTTTTTTTAAAAGCAACAATCCCTGAATTGTTAAAGGGGAACTTGCGGTGCCTCTGCATGTGAGTGAAACGGATGGTCTAAACAATGGCAGCGGTTCTTGTAAATGAAGGCAAGCTGGAAGTGCTAAACTGCACTTCCAGGCCATCTTTATTTACAAGTGTTTACGGAGCCGTTTGCGACCCCCTGGGAATGCAGCCACAGACCCCCCGTGGGGCGCTCCCCACAGTTTGAATACCTCTGCACTAGGGACTTATTAGGGTACACCAGAATCCAATCTGGGTACTAGGTACTTACCATAAACAATTTACGGGAGAAAGCACAGAGACTGGGGTCCTGATTAGCAGGATCCCAGCCAGACTAGTCCAAAACAGCATAACACCAGGCAAAAAATGGGGTTAACCATAAAACAGATCCTACTTGCCTACATATACATAGAGGGGCTTTTGGTCAACCCTCTTCATCTACTGCCTTCTTTGACTTTCTTGTTTTACTTCTACCCACCACAACATATAGCATGGTGCAATACGAATGTGTTGGTGTCAAGGCTGGTGTTTCAATCCTTTACCATGGTCTCCATTCATTGCTATTTTAATTAATATTTTTAAGGGTCTTGGCAGCTATCCACACTGTGATATAAGGGCGCTTGCTTACAGCTTCTTTCATGTCATGTACCATACTCCACTTGGTCACTGCTTAAGGATGATCTTTGAGCGAGTGGGTACTTTATTTGTTAAGTTTTCATTTCGAAAATAAGTACTGATTACTTTTTTGGTCAGCACAGGGTACACGTGGGGCTTTGAAATAATGTATTTGTGTCCTGGTGAGCAGTTGATTAATGTAATGTTTTTTCTTTCAGTTTGCGTAGTGTGGCCCCCATTTGGAACCTTTTCTACTTTATTTGTCGGGCCCTTTAAACATGCACTACCTCGGTTACTTGGTATAAGCCCCATTGATCTGACTCTCGTATAAAGCAGCTGATTGTTTTGAAGGACACATTTCTTTGCTTTCCACCATCTTTCTTTTGCGATTTTACAGACTTATTTTCCTTTGCAAGCATGTGCCATCCCAAATATACAGCTACATATTTACTTTTTTTAACTTTTAATCTTAAAGTCTGTTGCATTTGTTTGCAATAAAATAGAAATACAAAAATTGCAAGCTACCAAAGGCCAGATTTATTGGCGTGTCTAATGCTTCTTGAATACGAGAAGAACCAGACACGGCTGCTGAGGCCAGTGGATAATATCACACTGACGTATTTTGACAGGAATTAATAGTCTCAATATATGTAATTGTTTATTTTCTATGCTCTGGCAACCTCTCTCGCCCCATCGTCGGTCAGTTTGTTGCAGTGTCATTTACATGCATACTTGTTTTTTGTGTTCCAAAGATCACTTGCGAGAGAATAAGAACAATCTAAGACACGACAAGCAATCAAGAACTTTTTTTGCACTAGTCAGTTTTAATCATTCATCAAGATAAAAAATTAATTTCACATTAATAGTTGGCAGTATTTTACAACAACTGTATCTCACACTTTGGAAAGTTCACACTGTTCTTCCAGGATCCAGATTCATAAACCAAGTCTACTTTCGATGGAACCAAAGAATAATGTGTGCCACTGATGTGTCGACACTACCAGCTCATCAACTCAAACAACCGCTATTTATTTGCCACTGGGGCAACTATAATACTCTGCGTAGTCAAGGACAATAGAAACCAAGACCAAACACTTGGGATGTTTATATTCTGTACCAAAGGAAGAAGAGTTCCTCATTGACTTGTGATTAGCGCACTAGGGGCCCCATTAGGATGGCGTGCGGATTGCCCCCGCCAGGCTGGTGGTAGCCACTGCCGGCCTGGCGGGGGCAATCCGCCCGCCATCCTGACCCAAATGACCCACCGCCATATTAGGATGGCGGGGGGGACCGCGGCAGACGGAAAGACCGTCCACCGCTTTTCCGCCCCGGTCCCCTGCGACCGGGGCTGGCGGTGTCTAATAGACATCGCCAGCCATATTAGCATGGGCTTTTTTAGATGGCTTTCAGTGGCGGCATCGAGGCGTGTGGTCTTCACTTTGGGGGCCCCTGCGGGCCCCCAGAGTGAAGGAGAGGCGGGGGGTGCACACGGGGGTACCTGTGTTACCCCTCTGCATTTGCATAAACAAAGCGGCAAGCACCGCGCGGTGCCTGCGGCTTTGTTTATGCAAATGCATACGTGCATTTTTAGCATTGTGGCGGGCGGTGCTGAGAGCACCGTCCGCCACAATGCTGAAAATTCAGGATGCGCCCGCCTCAGTGGCAGGCGCTTCCTAATACCCCCCACCAGACTCCTGCCCTTATGGCGGCCGGTCCCAATAACCAATAGGATGGCGGGCAGACTAAGTCCACCCGCCATCCTAATGACCCCTTCGGTATGCAAGTAAATAGTCCTAGGTTCAAGGCAAAAATTACTACTGACAATTACCAAGTCAGTGCTGTAGCTCTGTGATCTTCGCAGTGAAAGAGTAATACATGGGGACTAGTGTATTTATTGTTAGCTTCTTTGGAAACAGCACCTTGCTATTATTGTAGGATTTCCGGGTCAAGAACTTCAACAACTTTAGCAGGCCTCACTAGGAAAGCACTGGAGGTAAGTCTTTCTGACTCAATTATCATCACATACGGCTTGATAAAAATCAACAGTACAATAAAAGTATAGCACCAAATACAGTACAGCAAATCAGTACACTAGTTCTTTTTTAACATAAGGCAATATTTCTCTGACTAGTTGATTGTGCATTCCAAACCTTTCGAAGCCTTAACGAGGGGAACAATTTTATACCCGGGCCCGTTTCATAAGTAACAATGCATTCAACTGAAAGCTGGTGAGACATTGACTCTGTAGAAGGCTTTCAGTCGATAGTTGTTTTTTTACAGAACAACCTGTTGACTGATAAAGATATAGAATCATACATACGGGTATTGTTCCTAAGCCCTGGAAAGATTTGTATGTATTTTTAATATTTAAAAGCACTAGTTTGGTAAGTTGAAGTTAAATGATGATGGCTGCTTCGCAACGTTTCAGAGCTGTGAAATGGACATTAGACTTCCTTCTGAAATTGATGGGGTTGGCATTGATAGCGACAAGTAATATCATGAACATGTTTATACGAAAACATTTTAACATTTGAAGCATCTGAGGTATAAAAGAGATATAACAGGTTTTTCAATGGCTATGATAAAACCACTGAACTATTGAGTTCACAAATATAGAAAGACATACAAAAAACAATGATCGAATCTTCATTATTACTTAGTAGCAGAAGATGGACATTATAGATTACTCCAGAACTGAAAAGGGATGACCTCTTCAGGTTTCAAGAAACGTGAGACATCTGTAGTCAAAAATCCTCTTCGAAAGGATTTTTTTTTCAAGAATGTATTTTTGAATTGCAGACACTGCTACCAGTAAACATCTCTGATGGTGTGCCAATTCAGGTTATGAATAGTGCTGTTGGAGGGTGTCCACAGTAGGCCATTGTAGAACTGAATCCCTCCTGGGATGTGAGAGAGGTTGACACTGCCTACAAATGAGCATTATAACATCTCATAACTTGATCTTTGTGGTTGCCAATGTGCATGTAGTTCTATGCAAAACACATTAGCCAGCTAGGAACTGTGGATGAGGACACCAACTCCTTTCACACAGGAGGCCGCATTCGTCGCCAGATCGATGAGAGAAGCACTGATGACCAGCAGGTGAAAAAAGATTATGCAACTTCATTCTGAATGTTCACCCCATGTAAAATAAGTACAGTGCATTAAGGTTCAAGTGCCCAATTGACGTACAATAAAAAACAGCATTTGCAAGAAATATACATTTGTCAATGGCCTGTGACATGTGATTGTTTTTTTAGAAGGAAAGTCCTCACTGTGATGCATCATAAGAGAAAGTCATTGGATTATTAAGTACTACGTTACTGTAACAACCCTGCCTATTTCATGTACTGCATTTGCACCAGCCCGGCAACTCTATGGGCTCTTCTCCAAAATGAGAAGGGACCGAGCAAAACAAATCAAAGAAGACACTTAAAAAATTGTACATCCATTGGCCTATGAATCCTCAAGGACTTAAAATAAGCAGGTGCCAGGTGTGAACTGGAAGACTTCTGGGAACAATCCAAAGTACTATTGATGAGGAGATGTTCATCAGTCGACTTCTGTCATTCCACACGGTCTCAAGAACTCCTGCCCTCGTTCATGGAACCACTTGTTCGAAACTGTGGATAAATACAGGCATTAGCCACAGGAAATATTCAAAGATGAAATAGCTAGCATCACCCTTTTTTTTGGACAATTTTACCTCCAGGCTTTCATTTTCCATATTCATGGATACCAACAGAAGGCCAGCAGCGGCTCAGAGTCTTGAGGCACACAGGTCCACATTACCCCTCATATGTCCTCCTCGTCCCATCCTTATACAAGTGAGGCAATCCTGCCTCCCCACAGGCTATGCCAATGCTAGTATTTCTTTTATGTTTATTACATAAGCCCCTCCCATCCACCGCTAATCCCTGTTTTTTCCGATACTGTGAGTGTTTGTCACTTCAATTTTGCATTTCTTGATGTTTTTTGCTTGTGAGGTCCTCACTTGTGTAAGGACTGGGACGAGGATGACATATGAGGGGGTAATGTGTTGTTACTTACCGGTAATCTTCTTTACCCCAATTAAGGTCCTCCTCTTCCCAGTTCTGTTTCCTCCCTCCTGCTGTGGTTATGTCTGGTCTTGTTGATAAGAGGCATAGCGGTGGATAGGAGGGGTTTATGTACATAAAAGATATTCTAGTGTTGAGATAGCCTGTCGGGAGGCAGTTACTGCCTCACTTGGGTATGGACTGGGAAGAGGAGGACCTTAATCGGGGTAATGAAGATTACCGGTAAGTAACAACACATTCTTTGCAAACATAAGTGTGAGTGCTGTAATTTTTCATGTGAACAGTTGACAGCATGCATGTATATGGATTTGTTTAGCTGAAATTGCTACAAACCATTATAGTGCTGTACACTGTATTGGCAGATATAGTATATAATGGATGGGCGAAGGAGGTGGGCACTCGAAAACGAAAAACACCAGTAGGAAATTGTGAGAGGGCAGAGCATGTGATCATGTAAGCAGCAGAGATCAGGTACGAGTAGAGGGAGCTAGGGGGAAAAGGCAAGGGGTTAAGCAGTTCATAGTTTATAAAATAAATAAGTGTTAGGGCACTTGTCCGGAGGCCATTGCAGCTTGCACCACCCATTAACCCTGCCAGTGCTGTCAATGGCAGTACCAACACAACTACTAGCAATCACACTGCTAAAAGTGTGACAATTTACACTCTTCCATGCCCCCAAATTTCCCTGAACGTCTTAGGCAGCAGGTCTTATAGTCTTATTTTGAGTTTGGCGGTCTGATGGACCGCCAAACCCACGGTAGCAGTACGACTACCGCCGCACCAGTGGTCCAACTGCCCTATAACAAGTTGGGTGGTTCAGACGGCCATGAGACCGCTGTTACCAGTCTCATGGTGGTGGTCCTGCAGCGGTCTGAGGACCCTAATATGCTGGCAGTGCCACTGTGGCACTGCCAAGCATATCAGGAGTTCCCTCACTGCCACAGTTTTCATGGCTATGAGCCCACCATGAAAAGTGTGGTTGTGAGGAAATAAAGGGGACACTGCAGAGCCCCCTAGTGCCTCTGCGACAGAGGATGCATGCAGGGGGGCACATGGTGTTTCCCCCTGTCTGAATGCACCCCCAGTTCCGGCAGGGCATGGACCTGACAGTCCATGCTCTGCAGGAACATGCACAGGTGTTTCCTTTGGGGTGCTTTGCTAAGGCTCACATTTGAGCCTTAGCATTGCTCTGCGATGGGCCAGCCATTGCAGGACCACCCAACTTGGATTCTTGCCAGAATCCGGCAAGCAGTCGCATTATGGCTTTGGCAGTGTGGCAGCAGGCCGCTGGGGTGGTGGCCCACTGCCACACCGCCTAAGTCATAATAAGGCCTGTAGTCATGTTAATGGATTTTGAATTAATGAGCAACTGTTGCTGTGTACATCTTCAAATTAGACAAACAGTGTCACCATGTGGCAGACTGTTATAAGGGCTGGTGTTGACAATTAAGTGCTAGTGCTGAGAATCGGAAACTACCAGCCAGATTATGCACTGGTAAGGAGTAGGCAGAGGTTTGGTGGGATGGGAGGACATAGAGAGGCAATCCTGTCTTGAACAAGCAAAATTGGGAGGTAAAGGAAGAAGGCACTGGGCAGGGTAACAGCATAGGTATGTAGGGAAGCAGGAGGACATGGCCATCAACAGTGGGTGGGCAGAGCACCAGGTTAGCAGCAGGGAGGATGGCTTGGCAGGGAGAGGGAGCAGTATTAGAGATGGGATAGGGAAGCTGGTGTGCACAGGGTACGGGTGAGCAAGACGGGTCACATGATGACTTCAAGGAGATAGGTCCTGAATTGTGCATTTGGGCAGGAGCTCAAGTGGAGAGTCTACCAATAATATGCCTTAATGCTTTAAGCTTAGGCCGGATATTCCATCTGGTTTCACAGGGGGCACAAATGGTTTATGTATACCAGCCTCAAATTGTGCAAAGTATTTTTATTGCTGTATACTATCTCTGTGAGTTCAGCACTCACTATTGAGCTCAATGTGTAATGGGTCAGTCACAGGCTTGAGTCCTGAAAGAGCGGTCTCTTTCCTGTATCCTCCTAAGGCTGCTAAGAGCGCTAATGAGTTGGTTAACTCTAGCTCCTCTTATCTATAGCTCAATGAAATGTAAAAATCTCAGAAATAAGAGATGTTTAGAAACACTGTTGTTCTTGATGATCTCATACTTCAAGAACTAAGAAATACAGACTTACAAAGGAATTATGCTGTGCTTCTGAATTTTAGGCTCAGCATTTCATAGAAGATCAGAAAATAATAAATCTGTGCCCTGATGGTCCTGACGTTAGAGACAAAAAACATCCTTACTATTCATGATCAGTTTCCATGAGACATAGCCTTTTGGGGCATTTCAGGTGTTTAATAACGAAAAGTGAGAACTTACCCCTATGCAACAAGAACATCACTGGGTGAAACAAATAACCACTTTATCAGCTGCACAACATGGTTTGTAAAAGCAACATTTAGTGGAGTCCTTTGATTGCAATTTTCAAAATGTCTAATTAGTTTTATAATGGTCCAAACGACATGCTGCAGCCAGATTGAGGCATTTGGTATAAAGTGAAACCACTTGTTTCTTTCCATTAATAAAACAGCAGAACCAGAACTTCTCTGTGATAATATATAAGGGATAAAGTACCCCTTGTCGTACAATTTAAGGTTACTGTAAGTCACAGAGAAGTTCCATGACCATATACAGGAATGAGGTTGAAGGTCAAGTTCCTTTAAAAAGGTATGGAACTCCGAGGTGGCTTGCAATATCCTTACCATGTACGGCGGGGATGCTTTATTCTTTATAATACATGGTCACACCATTACCTTTTCCACAAACCACTTAAATTCTTGGTGCATAGCTCTTTCATGGAAAGTGAAAGCAAGTTTGTAAAGATGAAGAATAAAAACAGAATCTCTAGTGCAAAATTAAACACCTGCAAAATGATATTAAAAACAGTTTAGCCAGTTTTTCAGTGGAAAAAACCGCAGTAGCTCAACATGTGTGAAAATATGCAGAAAAATTCTAACTTTTCTAGACCACAACTACTCATCCCTACTGGAGAACCTCAGCACCATCTGACTCAAAGAACTGGTCACAATGCCAACCCGCTCAGCAGGTCTCATGCTCGACCGCATCTTATCCGTAAGCAACATCTCCATCAGCCACACCTCTGAGCCACACTGGACTGGCCACCACTGCGTCTACTTCTCCTTCACCAAACCCACCGTATGCCACCACGCCCAACGCAATCTTTGAAGAAGCTGGAACAAGGCCACCGAAGACCAGCACCTCCCTCAGCAGGACCCCACCACCGACATCCACGGACGCCAACATCTCAGCACGCAAACTCCACCTCTGGATCTCCGGCTGCGCCAACATATTGGCCCCCCTCGGGATATCCCCAGGCAAACAGCCCTCTAGGACAGTCACCTGGTTCTCCCCACCCCCCAAGAGTCCAGCCACACCTGCAGACGACTTGGGAAAAGATGGAGGAGCATCAAGATCATGGCAGACCACGCAGCCTTCAAATACGCCATCACTGCACACTATGGCCTCATCAGAACAACAAAGAAAGCATCCATCCAGGAAAGAATCAATGACAACGCATGCAACACCAAAGAATTTTTCACTGTGGCAAATCATTTGCTAAACCCAGCAAGGAGACAGCAGACATTCCCCCGTCTCAAGACCTCTGTGACAACCTTGCCACCTTCTTTTACCGCAAGATGAATGAGATCCATGACAGCATGGCAACCCAAGACCCACCCGCAGCAACTGCACCCAATGACTCCAAACCACAGCAGACCTTGACCAGCTGGACTACCCTGACCTCTGACAGCACCCTCAGGATCATGAAGAGCATCCACTCTGGAGCCTCATGGATCCCTGCCCTCACCACGTCTTCTACAGAACCGACACCTCCATCGCACCTGCTCTCTGCGGCACCATCAACTGCTCCAATTAATCCGCAACTTTTCCAGCACACTGGAGGCACGCAGAGATCAAACTCTCTGCCAAACCAACGGACCTCAAGAACTAGAGACCTATCTCTCTGCTCTCCTTTCCAGCCAAAGTTCATCGAAACAAACAACATCGTGGCCCTCTCCCAATGGGGCTTCAAAAGCAACCACAGCACTGAGACCGCTCAACTCGCCACAACAAGAAACATACGCACCCTCCTTGATGAGGTGAAACTGCTGCCCACATCCCAGTGGACCTCTCTGCCGCCTTCGACACTGTCTCCCACCACAACCTCTGCGCAGGACTCCATAATGCTGGGATCCAGGACAAAGCCCTAGAATGGATCATCTCCTTCCTCACCTGACGAATGCAGAGACAGACTTTCGCCGTTCAAATCAGAACCACAGAGATCAGACAATGAGTGCCTCAGGGATCCTCTCTGAGCCCTACCCCCTTCAGCATCTACATGGCCCCGCTTGCAGCCATAGTCGTAGCCATGGAATCAACGTTGTCTCCTACGCCAATGACACCCAGCTAATTTTCTCTCTCACAGGCGAACCCACAGCTGCCACAAGCAATTTCCACTGGATTCAAGCTTGCCTGGCTGATGGTGGGCGAAACCCTGAAACCGGTCCCAGGATGCTTGTTTCCAGTCCAGGGTGGACCTGGCTTGGCAGTTCGAGCTGTACTATTTTCCATGAGGCACAGGGTCAAGACTGATTTGCATATGGCTGGGTTTAAACTGGGGTGGCATGGTGAGCAAAAAAACAATGGTTTTAACCCAGATCTCTTGACTGGGGGTGAATGTTTGATTTGCTCTGCATTCCATCCATCATCTGTATGTCTTTTGCTCAAGCTTAACTCAGACAAGACCGAAGTCCTCTTCCTGGGCTCCTAACCCTCCACATGGGACGGCTCTTGGTGGGCTGCAGCGCTAAGAACGTCCCCCCGACACCAACGGACCACGCACAAAACCTCACCATCCTGGACTCCTCGCTCTCAATGAACCACCAAATCAACGCCACTTCGTCCTCCTGCTTCCACACACACTGCCTGATTTGTAAGATCTTCAAGTGTATCCCCACTCAGGCCAGGAAAACGGTCAACCATGGGCTCATCAGCAGCATACTCGACTACGGCAACACACTCTATGCGGGCACCACCCAGAAACTTCAAAAGAAACTGCAGAACGTCCAAAACGCCTCTGCCAGCTCATCCTGAACATCCCACGCCGCAACCAAATCACCAGCCACCTTAAAGACCTACACTGGCTACCTGTCAACAAAAGAATCACCTCTTCACACACGCCTACAAAGGCCTCCACAATGCCGGACCTGCATACCTCAACCACTGCCTCTCCATCTACATTCCCACCAGACATCTCTGCTCCGCTCAACTGACCCTGGCCACCATCCCATGGATCCACAAGACCACGGCTGTAGGAAGCTCCTTCTCCTACCTTGCTGCGAAGATTTGGAACTCCACGCCTTTGCACCTCAGGCAATCACCATTGTTGCCGCAATTCAGGAAGGACCTCAAGACCTGGCTCTTCAACTGAACCTCATACCCCTCCCCACCCCCCAATTAACGCCTTGAGAACCTCACAGGTGAGTAGTTGCGCTTTATAAGATTACTGATTGATTGATATCCTTGCCTGGGCAGGATGGAAGGGAAGGGCTAACACTTCACTTGAAAAGGTAGTGCCCTGTCCCTGCACAAAATACTGATTAATCCCACAGATAGCCTGCCAGACAAGACTGAGTTGAAAGGGACACTTGAACACTTCAAAGAGCTGCTTTGAAGTCACCCCACATGAAAGGCAATTTTGGATATAAGTACTGGGACTCTGACCCCATAAAATCAGACACTACTGGACTTGTAAATGAAGCTCTGCCAGAAGAACTCCTATGCTGCTTAAAGGACTTAACTGGACCGCTGATTCGAAAGACCTGCTTTTCTCTCTGTTGCCCTGCTTGCTGCTGCTCTCCTGTTTCTTGAGACTCGGGGATATCAAAGTCTCTACCCCTGCTCCAGTGCCTGGCTCACTGGCTGCTGCCCTCCTGTTTCTTGAGACTCGGGATATGAAAGTCTCTACCCCTGTCCAGTGCCTGGCTCACTGGAAGTTACCCAGATACTTGCATGACGGATTTCGACCCATCTCCAGTCTCTAGCCCACTTACGGGAGTGAAATCAGCACTTCACATCAAAACCAGTACTTTGCCTCCAGAGATTGATACATCAGACAGCGCATCTTCACTGCTGCAGCTTGGTGAGATCAGCGCATCCCTCGACTGTGTGGCACTATCTGGCGCATCGCTCGATGGCTCTTGACAATGGGAACCGCCTTCGGAACTGACGCATAGCCTTCAAAGTGGCGAGAAGATCACATCCTGCACCTGCAAGCCTTGACATTGATGCATCTTGCTGTTTGAGACTAGGAAAGGTATTTTGTTCACTAGGGCCTATGTGGGTCCTCTAGTTGGCCGGTGTTCGATCGGGGTCGGCCCGAGCTTTGACTTTGGTCTGGTCCAGCGCAACCTAAAGTAACCTTTTTTGCACTATTCGCGTTTAACCTCTTGCATACGTCCGACGGCGCCCGGCCGTCCGACACTGCGGTGGGTGTGTGCGTCGGACGGCTGGGAGCCGTCCGATCTGTGCGCATGTGGAATTTTGACGCACTGCGGCAAAATTCCAGCCGCGCCCAAGGGGTTAAGTGCTTTACTGCATTTATTCCTTTAAAATTCATTATCCCATTTCTATACATTGGCCTTTTTGTCATTTTGGTCTTGATTTTTTTCGAAATATAATAATCTATTTTCCTAAACATGTGTGGAGTCTTTTTGTGGTGTATTCATTGTGTTACTCTGTGTGGGTGTTGCACAAATACTTTACATTTTGCCTCTTTAGATAAGCCTGACTGCTCTGTGCCAAGATACCAAAGGGTGAGCACAGGTTATCTTTTTGTGTGCATCTAGCTTACTCGACTAGAGTGGGGGTCCTGCCTGGCCTGAATGTATACCTCAGCCAACCAAGAAGCTAATTTCTAATACATATATAGATAGGTAGTTATAGTTCGGACCTAGTTTCCATAGGAAAAAGCATTTTTTGACTTTCCTATAACTTTGATAACTTTGACGTCATTTGACCAATGTTCATGGAATTTCCCCCAAAAAATGTCAAAGTAGGTTCTGGTTGTCATGGAAAGTTTGGGGGTGAGCCGTGCAGTGGGGACCGAGAAATAGGGGCGCGAAAAAAGGTTGTGTTTGTAATGTTAATTCCCATAGGAACGCGTTGTTGAACCTACAGCCCGAACCGATGGACGGAATTACACCAGATTTAGCAGAAAGGTAGATGTTACACAGATTGTGCTTTTTGTTATTTGGTGTAAATCTGTTCAGTAGTCGTCGAGGGCCTCATGGACCTCCCCCTGCCCCTGATGCCCCGGGGACTCCCATCTCCCCAGGGTTAATGTAATCAATATGGGGGGGAGGGGGGGTGGCTCGCGGACCCCCTCTGCCCCGGGGACCGCCACCTCGAGGGGGCACATGCATATAAAAAAAAAGTGGGGTAGGCCCTACAGCCTCCCCCACAGCTCTGGGTACCTCCCCGGGGCTAAAATAAATAAATAATTATGCTTAGAGGGGGCGCCGCCCCCCCCAAACAGCCCCAGGGGGCCGTCACCTCTCTGGGGCAAATTTGAAGATTGGAGAGGTGCCCCCTCCAGGAGCCCTACATGTCCCTGGGGATCGCCACCCCCCCTCAGGGTCAGCTCCAACAATGTCCCAGGGTGCCCACCATCGAGATTTTGTCGTTTGCTATGGAATGGTGTCCCAGGGGCCAAAATCGGGGGATGCAAAGAAAAAACAACTAAATGGACTGGCAAGTCACCAAAGGCCCAGCCCCCTTTCTGCACCACTCTAGCAGCATAGGGGCCTTGGGGGCCAAATACCCCTCCTGTTACATCCAGTAAGTCCCACACAGTGGTACTTCTGAGATGTTGGCGGCGGCTACGCCCCCTTTCTCCACCACCCTAAAAACGTGCATCTTGGTGCACTACTAGTTGGGAGATGAAGTTCCTTTGACTCCAGAATGTCTTTGATGGCCAACAAGTCCTCCTGTTACATGCAGTAAGTCCCACAGAGTGGAATTGATGAGAGGTGTTCGGAGACCATGCCTCCTTTCTCCACCACTCAGCAAACATGCCTCCTGGCGCATTGCTGGTTGGGGGATGTAGTCCTCTTGGATGATGAGGATTCTTGGGGGCTCAAAAGCCCTCCTGTTACCTCCAGTACATCTGACATAGCAGGATTCCTAAGAGGTGGTCAGAGGCCCTGTCCCCTTTCTACATCACTGTGCAAATTGTGACTCTGGAATTCTTTACCCCAAGAACTCAGGTCAATTTCCAGCCATCTGAGTTTTCGCAAGAACTTAAAAACGTATCTGTTTTCTGACAAATAAATCACTTCCCGGCCTCGCTACCCTATACTAACCACTCTCTTGTAACAGCACTAATTTGTGGCACAGTAATAGCGCGGAGATACCCCTTCGGGAGTCTAATCTGGCGCTCTATAAGAATATAAAATAAATAAATAAAATAAATAAATGCACCTACTAATTAAAAAGAAAAAAGAAATCAACTTAAAAAAACCAAAGATTACAGGGATGTTATAGTTAGGAAATAGAATTTGAAAAACCTTAGCAACTCACTTAAAAAAGCAAAGGTTACAGGGTTGTTATAGTTAGGAAATGGAATAAAGAAAAAACTATGAAATTCATTGAAAAAAGAAAGGTTACAGGGATGTTATACTTAGGCTCAGGTTTCACTCGTACAAAATCAGTGAAAATCAGCAGTTATAGTTGGCTGAGCTAACTATAACTCGATCAACCGCAAATGCACTGCTTATGCCTAACATATTACATCACTCATGACAAAGTCAATGACATCACTGTTGGCCCTGGTGCCAACCCTCTGCAGGCAACTAACCCCCGGCTGTGCACTGTCTACATGAGCACCCTCGCAGCCATCGCACGAAAGCACCACCTCAACATCATCTCCTACGCCGACGATAACCAACTGAGCCAGCTTCCAGGACGGAATGAAAGACATCGCAGACTGGATGAAGCTCAGCCGCCTGTAACTGAACTCAGACAAGACGGAAGTCCTCATCCTCTGCCCATCCATCTCCACCTGGGACGACTCCTGGTGGCCCCCTGCTCTGGGCCCCCCACCCAAGCCCACGGGCCAGGCACGTAACCTGGGCTTCATCCTTGACTCCTACCTCATGATGGCCAAGCAAGTTAACGCCGTTACCTCCTCCTGCTTACACACTCTCCGCATGCTCCGTAAGATCTTCCGCCGGATCCCCACTGGAACCAGGAAAACGGTCACCCAGGCCCTCGTCACCAGCTGTCTGGACTATGGGAACGCCCTCTACGCTGGGACCACCGCCAAACTACAGAAAAAACTCCAGCGCATCCAGAACGCCTCAGCACGACTCGTCTTGGACATCCCCCGACACAGCCACATCTCCGCCCACCTGAGGGACCTGCACTGGCTCCCCGTCAGCAAAAGGGTCACGTTCAGACTCCTCACCCACGCACACAAGGCTCACCACGAAGTGGGCCCCGAATACCTCAACAACCGCCTCACGTTCTACACGCCAACCCGCCAGCTCCGCTCCGCCAGCCTCGCCCTCGCCACCGTCCCATGGATCTGCAGAACCACCACAGGAGAAAGATCCTTCACTTACCTGGCGGCCAAGACCTGGAACACCCTCCCCACCCACCTACGACACACCTAGGACCATCTCTCTTTCAGGAAGCAACTCAAGACCTGGCTTTTCGAGCAGTAGCACTATCCCCGCCCCCCTGTCCCCCCCCCCCAGCGCCTTGAGACCCTAGCGGGTGAGTAGCCCGCTTTACAAATACTCTTGATTGATTGATTGATTCTAGGATGCGCGGCGGCCAGGCCCTGTGGCCAATCCCTCCACAGGCACCCCGGCAGGATAAAGAATGCGGAAAAGGCAAATAAGAGGGAAAAAAGGCATCTTGAGGCTTGTTGAGTGAGCAATGTGTGGAAGCATTTGTGTCAATTTTTGGAGAGGCTGTGTCATGGTGGTATTGTAGTGCTAAATTGGGCTGTTAATGGTTTATGTGTTGTAATCTATGGAGGTTTCTGATTTGAAATATATTTGCCAAGTTTCTACCAAATGTTATTCTTTTTTTCCTGTTATAGGAAAGTGCATCTTTATGCATGATCACCCCCCAAAGTTTAATTAAAAAAATATATAAAATAAATCAAATAAAACTTATACATATAATAAACACAGTTAAAAATATTTTATAATATTTAAAACTAATAAGTAATATACATAGTTAAAACAAGCATTTGCAATGCAATAGGTCTCGCAATAGAAAAGTTTGAGCTTTTGGTGAGTAAAATGTAAAAAAAGTTTAATTTTTGTTTATGTTTTTCAAAATATAAAAGTATTAATTTTGTTATTAGAAATGCCAATAGTTATAAAGTTAGCAAATGTTACATCTATAGCATTAGTAAAGGTACATGTTTAGTTTTCTCCTGTCTTACATGTATTGATCTGACAAATCACAATGTTTTAACAAGAACAGAAGTGAAAACATTTAACATCGTTTTATGACATTTGTAATAAAGTTTGAAACATTGACAGAAAATATTTGAACCAGTTGTTGAATTGTTGCACAGATTGATGCTGTGGTGGCGCCGAGTGATGTTGTTTTGGGGACAAGTGATGCAGTGGCGTTCAGTGATGTTGTAGCGCATAGTGATGTTGTGGTGCCCCTGAGTGATGCTGTAGTGGTGCTGAGTGGTGCTGTGGTGGTGCTGAGTGGTGCTGTGGTGGAAGTGTGCACTGCCGGCTGGTGGTGTGTGTGCCTGGTGGATTTGGAGTTGGAGGGTGGATTTGGAGTTGGTGGGTGGATTTGGAGGGTGGAGTTTGAGTTGAAGGGTGGATTTGGAGTTGGAGCGTGGATTTGGAGGATGGAGTTGGAGTTGTATGGTGGATTTGGAGATGGAGGGTGGAGTTGGAGGGTGGATTTGGAGTTGGAGGGTGGATTTGGAGTTGGAGTGTGGATTTGGAGGGTGGAGTTAGAGTTGGAGGGTGGATTTGGAGTTGGACGGTGGATTTGGAGGGTGGAGTTGGAGTTGGAGGGTGGAGTTGGAGGGTGGTGTTGGAGGGTGGAGTTGGAGGGTGGAGTTGGAGGGTGGAGTTTGAGTTGAAGGGTGGAGTTGGAGGGTGGAGTTGGAGGGTGGAGTTGGAGTTGGAGGGTGGAGTTGGAGGGGGGTGTTGGAGGGTGGAGTTGGAGGGTGGAGTTGGAGGGTGGAGTTGGAGGGTGGAGTTTGAGTTGAAGGGTGGATTTGGAGTTGGAGCGTGGATTTGGAGTTGGAGCGTGGATTTGGAGGGTGGAGTTGGAGTTGTATGGTGGATTTGGAGATGGAGGGTGGAGTTGGAGGGTGGATTTGGAGTTGGAGGGTGGATTTGGAGTTGGAGTGTGGATTTGGAGGGTGGAGTTAGAGTTGGAGGGTGGATTTGGAGTTGGAGGGTGGATTTGGAGTTGGACGGTGGATTTGGAGGGTGGAGGTGGAGTTGGAGGGTGGAGTTGGAGGGTGGAGTTGGAGTTGGAGTTGGAGGGTGGAGTTAGAGTTAGAGGGTGGTGTTGGAGGGTGGAGTTGGAGGGTGGTGTTGGAGGGTGGAGTTGGAGGGTGGAGTTGGAGGGTGGAGTTGGAGGGTGGAGTTGGAGGGTGGAGTTGGAGGGTGGAGTTGAAGGGTGGAGTTGAAGGGTGGAGTTGAAGGGTGGATTTGGAGTTGGAGCGTGGATTTGGAGGGTGGAGTTGGGTTTGTATGGTGGATTTGGAGATGGAGGGTGGAGTTGGAGGGTGGATTTGGAGTTGGAGGGTGGATTTGGAGTTGGAGGGTGGATTTGGAGTTGGAGTGTGGATTTGGAGGGTGGAGTGTGGATTTGGAGGGTGGAGTTAGAGTTGGAGGGTGGAATTGGAGTTGGAGGGTGGATTTGGAGTTGGACGGTGGATTTGGAGGGTGGAGTTGGAGGGTGGATTTGGAGGGTGGAGTTGGAGGGTGGAGTTGGAGTTGGAGGGTGGAGTTGGAGTTGGAGGGTGGAGTTAGAGTTGGAGGGTGGAGTTGGAGGGTGGTGTTGGAGGGTGGAGTTGAAGGGTGGAGTTGGAGGGTGGAGTTGGAGGGTGGAGTTGGAGGGTGGAGTGTGGATTTGGAGTTGGAGGGTGGAGTTGGAGGGTGGATTTGGAGTTGGAGGGTGGATTTGGAGTTGGAGCATGGATTTGGAGGGTGGAGTTGGAGTTGTATGGTGGATTTGGAGATGGAGGGTGGAGTTGGAGTTGTATGGTGGATTTGGAGATGGAGGGTGGATTTGGAGTTGGAGAGTGGATTTGGAGGGTGGAGTTGGAGTTGTATGGTGGATTTGGAGATGGAGGGTGGATTTGGAGTTGGAGAGTGGATTTGGAGGGTGGAGGTGGAGTTGTATGGTGGATTTAGAGATGGAGGGTGGAGTTGGAGGGTGGATTTGGAGTTGGAGGGTGGATTTGGAGTTGGAGGGTGGATTTGGAGGGTGGAGTTGGAGTGTGGAGTTGGAGGGTGGAGTTGGAGGGTGGAGTTGGAGGGTGGATTTGGAGTTGGAGGGTGGATTTGGAGTTGGAGGATGGAGTTGGAGGGTGGATTTGGAGGGTGAATTTGGAGTTGGAGGGTGGAGTTGGAGGGTGGATTTGGAGTTGGAGGTTGGAGTTGGAGGGTGGATTTCGAGATGTAGGGTGGAGTTGGCGGGTGGAGTTAGAGTTGGAGGGTGGAGTTGGAGGGTGGTGTTGGAGGGTGGAGTTGGAGGGTGGATTTGGAGTTGGAGCGTGTATTTGGAGGGTGGAGTTGGAGTTGCATGGTGGATTTGGAGATGGAGGGTGGAGTTGGAGTTGTATGGTGGATTTGGAGATGGAGGGTGGATTTGGAGTTGGAGAGTGGATTTGGAGGGTGGAGTTGGAGTTGTATGGTGGATTTAGAGATGGAGGGTGGAGTTGGAGGGTGGAGTTGGAGGGTGGATTTGGAGGGTGGAGTTAGAGTTGTATGGTGGATTTGGAGGGTGGAGTTGGAGGGTGTATTTGGAGTTGGAGGGTCGAGCTGTATGGTGGATTTGGAGATGGAGGGTGGAGTTGGAGGGTGGAGTTGGAGGGTGGATTTGGAGGGTGCAGTTGGAGGGTGGATTTTGAGTTGGAGGGTGGATTTGGAGTTGGAGGTTGGAGTTGGAGGGTGGATTTGGAGGGTAGAGTTGGAGTTGTATGGTGGATTTAGAGATGTAGGGTGGAGTTGGCGGGTGGATTTGGAGTTGGAGGTTGGAGTTGGAGGGTGGAGTTAGAGTTGGAGGGTGGAGTTGGAGGGTGGAGTTAGAGTTGGAGGGTGGAGTTGGAGGGTGGAGTTGGAGTTGGAGGGTGGAGTTGAAGGGTGGATTTGGAGTTGGAGGGTGGAGTTGGAGTTGGGGGGTGGATTTGGAGTTGGAGCGTGGATTTGGAGGGTGGAGTTGGAGTTGTATGGAGGGTGGATTTGGAGTTGGAGAGTGGATTTGGAGGGTGGAGTTGTATGGTGGATTTGGAGATGGAGGGTGGAGTTGGAGAGTGGATTTGGAGGATGGAGGTGAGGTGTGGAGTTGGAGGGTGGAGTTGGAGGGTGGAGTTGGAGTTGGAGGGTGGATTTGGAGTTGGAGGGTGGATTTGGAGTTGGAGGTTGGAGTTGGAGGGTGGATTTGGAGGGTGGAGTTGGAGTTGTATGGTGGATTTGGAGATGTAGGGTGGGGTTGGCGGGTGGATTTGGAGTTGGAGGGTAGAGTTGGAGGGTGGAGTTAGAGTTGGAGGGTGGAGTTGGAGGGTGGAGTTAGAGTTGGAGGTGGAGTTGGAGGGTGGTGTTGGAGGGTGGAGTTGGAGGGTGGATTTGGAGTTGGAGCGTGGATTTGGAGGGTGGAGTTGGAGTTGTATGGTGGATTTGGAGATGGAGGGTGGAATTGGAGTTGTATGGTGGATTTGGAGCTGGAGGGTGGATTTGGAGTTGGAGAGTGGATTTGGAGGGTGGAGTTGGAGTTGTATGGTGGATTTAGAGATGGAGGGTGGAGTTGGAGGGTGGATTTGGAGTTGAAGGGTGGATTTGGAGGGTGGAGTTAGAGTTGTATGGTGGATTTGGAGATGGAGGGTGGATTTGGAGGGTGGAGTTGGAGTTGTATGGTGGATTTGGAGATGGAGGGTGGATTTGGAGTTGGAGAGTGGATTTGGAGGGTGGAGTTGGAGTTGTATGGTGGATTTGGAGTTGGAGGGTGGATTTGGAGGGTGGAGTTGGAGTGTGGAGTTGGAGGGTGGAGTTGGAGCTGTATGGTGGATTTGGAGATGGAGGGTATATTTGGAGTTGGAGAGTGGATTTGGAGGGTGGAGTTGGAGTTGTATGGTGGATTTAGAGATGGAGGGTGGAGTTGGAGGGTGGATTTGGAGTTGGAGGGTGGATTTGGAGGGTGGAGTTAGAGTTGTATGGTGGATTTGGAGATGGAGGGTGGAGTTGGAGATGGGATTTGGAGTTGGAGGTTGGAGCTGTATGGTGGATTTGGAGATGGAGGGTGGAGTTGGAGGGTGGATTTGGAGTTGGAGGGTGGATTTGGAGGGTGGAGTTAGAGTTGTATGGTGGATTTGGAGATGGAGGGTGGAGTTGGAGGGTGGATTTGGAGTTGGAGGGTGGAGCTGTATGGTGGATTTGGAGATGGAGGGTGGAGTTGGAGTGTGGATTTGGAGGGTGGAGTTGGAGGGTAGAGTTGGAGGGTGGATTTTGAGTGGGAGGTTGGAGTTGGAGGTTGGAGTTGGAGGGTGGATTTGGAGGGTGGAGTTGGAGTTGGAGGGTGGAGTTGGAGTTGGAGGGTGGATTTGGAGTTGGAGGGTGAAGTTGGAGGGTGGATTTGGAGGGTGGAGTTGGAGTTGTATGGAGGGTGGATTTGGAGTTGGAGAGTGGATTTGGAGGGTGGAGTTGGAGTTGTATGGTGGATTTGGAGATGGAGGGTGGAGTTGGAGAGTGGATTTGGAGTTGGAGAGTGGATTTGGAGGGTGGAGTTGGAGTTGTATGGTGGATTTAGAGATGGAGGGTGGAGTTGTATGGTGGATTTGGAGTTGAAGGGTGGATTTGGAGGGTGGAGTTAGAGTTGTATGGTGGATTTGGAGATGGAGGGTGGAGTTGGAGATGGGATTTGGAGTTGGAGGGTGGAGCTGTATGGTGAATTTGGAGATGGAGGGTGGAGTTGGAGTGTGGATTTGGAGGGTGGAGTTGGAGTTGTATGGTGGATTTAGAGATGGAGGGTGGAGTTGGAGGGTGGATTTGGAGTTGGAGGGTGGATTTGGAGGGTGGAGTTAGAGTTGTATGGTGGATTTGGAGATGGAGGGTGGAGTTGGAGGGTGGATTTGGAGTTGGAGGGTGGAGCTGTATGGTGGATTTGGAGATGGAGGGTGGAGTTGGAGGGTGGATTTGGAGGGTGGCGTTGGAGTGTGGAGTTGGAGGGTGGAGTTGGAGGGTGGATTTTGAGTTGGAGGGTGGATTTGGAGGGTGGATTTGGAGGGTGGAGTTGGAGTTGGAGGGTGGAGTTGGAGTTGGAGGGTGGATTTGGAGGGTGGAGTTGGAGTTGTATGGTGGATTTGGAGATGGAGGGTGGATTTGGAGTTGGAGAGTGGATTTGGAGGGTGGAGTTGGAGTTGTATGGTGGATTTGGAGTTGGAGGGTGGATTTGGAGGGTGGAGTTGGAGTGTGGAGTTGGAGGGTGGAGTTGGAGTTGTATGGTGGATTTGGAGATGGAGGGTATATTTGGAGTTGGAGAGTGGATTTGGAGGGTGGAGTTGGAGTTGTATGGTGGATTTAGAGATGGAGGGTGGAGTTGGAGGGTGGATTTGGAGTTGGAGGGTGGATTTGGAGGGTGGAGTTAGAGTTGTATGGTGGATTTGGAGATGGAGGGTGGAGTTGGAGATGGGATTTGGAGTTGGAGGTTGGAGCTGTATGGTGGATTTGGAGATGGAGGGTGGAGTTGGAGGGTGGATTTGGAGTTGGAGGGTGGATTTGGAGGGTGGAGTTAGAGTTGTATGGTGGATTTGGAGATGGAGGGTGGAGTTGGAGGGTGGATTTGGAGTTGGAGGGTGGAGCTGTATGGTGGATTTGGAGATGGAGGGTGGAGTTGGAGTGTGGATTTGGAGGGTGGAGTTGGAGGGTGGAGTTGGAGGGTGGATTTTGAGTGGGAGGTTGGAGTTGGAGGTTGGAGTTGGAGGGTGGATTTGGAGGGTGGAGTTGGAGTTGGAGGGTGGAGTTGGAGTTGGAGGGTGGATTTGGAGTTGGAGGGTGAAGTTGGAGGGTGGATTTGGAGGGTGGAGTTGGAGTTGTATGGAGGGTGGATTTGGAGTTGGAGAGTGGATTTGGAGGGTGGAGTTGGAGTTGTATGGTGGATTTGGAGATGGAGGGTGGAGTTGGAGAGTGGATTTGGAGTTGGAGAGTGGATTTGGAGGGTGGAGTTGGAGTTGTATGGTGGATTTAGAGATGGAGGGTGGAGTTGTATGGTGGATTTGGAGTTGAAGGGTGGATTTGGAGGGTGGAGTTAGAGTTGTATGGTGGATTTGGAGATGGAGGGTGGAGTTGGAGATGGGATTTGGAGTTGGAGGGTGGAGCTGTATGGTGGATTTGGAGATGGAGGGTGGAGTTGGAGTGTGGATTTGGAGGGTGGAGTTGGAGTTGTATGGTGGATTTAGAGATGGAGGGTGGAGTTGGAGGGTGGATTTGGAGTTGGAGGGTGGATTTGGAGGGTGGAGTTAGAGTTGTATGGTGGATTTGGAGATGGAGGGTGGAGTTGGAGGGTGGATTTGGAGTTGGAGGGTGGAGCTGTATGGTGGATTTGGAGATGGAGGGTGGAGTTGGAGGGTGGATTTGGAGGGTGGCGTTGGAGTGTGGAGTTGGAGGGTGGAGGTGGAGGGTGGATTTTGAGTTGGAGGGTGGATTTGGAGGGTGGATTTGGAGGGTGGAGTTGGAGTTGGAGGGTGGAGTTGGAGGGTGGAGTTGGAGTTGGAGGGTGGATTTGGAGGGTGGAGTTGGAGTTGTATGGTGGATTTGGAGATGGAGGGTGGAGTTGGAGAGTGGAGTTGGAGGGTGGAGTTGGAGGGTGGAGTTGGAGTTGGAGGGTGGATTTGGAGTTGGAGGGTGGATTTGGAGTTGGACGTTGGAGTTGGAGGGTGGATTTGGAGGGTGGAGTTGGAGTTGTATGGTGGATTTGGAGATGTAGGGTGGAGTTGGCGGGTGGATTTGGAGTTGGAGGGTGGAGTTGGAGGGTGGAGTTGGAGGGTGGAGTTAGAGTTGGAGGGTGGAGTTGGAGGGTGGAGTTAGAGTTGGAGGTAGGAGTTGGAGGGTGGAGTTAGAGTTGGAGGGTGGAGTTGGAGGGTGGTGTTGGAGGGTGGAGTTGGAGGGTGGATTTGGAGTTGGAGTGTGGATTTGGAGGGTGGAGTTGGAGTTGCATGGTGGATTTGGAGATGGAGGGTGGAGTTGGAGTTGGAGAGTGGATTTGGAGGGTGGAGTTGGAGTTGCATGGTGGATTTAGAGATGGAGGGTGGAGTTGGAGGGTGGATTTGGAGTTGGAGGGTGGATTTGGAGTTGGAGGTTGGAGTTGGAGGGTGGATTTGGAGGGTGGAGTTGGAGTTGCATGGTGGATTTAGAGATGTAGGGTGGAGTTGGCGGGTGGATTTGGAGTTGGAGGTTGGAGTTGGAGGGTGGAGTTAGAGTTGGAGGGTGGAGTTGGAGGGTGGAGTTAGAGTTGGAGGGTGGAGTTGGAGGGTGGAGTTAGAGTTGGAGGGTGGAGTTGGAGTTGGAGGGTGGAGTTGGAGTTGGAGGGTGGATTTGGAGTTGGAGGGTGGAGTTGGAGTTGGAGGGTGGAGTTGGAGTTGGAGGGTGGATTTGGAGTTGGAGCGTGGATATGGAGGGTGGAGTTGGAGTTGTATGGTGGATTTGGAGATGGAGGGTGGATTTGGAGTTGGAGAGTGGATTTGGAGGGTGGAGTTGGAGTTGTATGGTGGATTTGGAGATGGAGGGTGGAGTTGGAGGGTGGATTTGGAGTTGGAGGGTTGATTTGGAGGGTGGAGGGTGGATTTGGAGGGTGGAGTTGGAGTTGTATGGTGGATTTGGAGATGGAGGGTGGAGTTGGAGGGTGGATTTGGAGTTGGAGGGTGGATTTGGAGGGTGGAGTTGGAGTTGTATGGTGGATATGGAGATGGAGGGTGGAGTTGGAGGGTGGATTTGGAGTTGGAGGGTGGATTTGGAGGGTCGCGTTAGAGTTGGAGGGTGGAGTTAGAGTTGGAGAGTGGATTTGGAGGGTGGAGTTGGAGTGTGGATTTGGAGGGTGGAGTTGGAGTGTGGAGTTGGAGGGTGGAGTTGGAGGGTGGAGTTGGAGTTGGAGGGTGGATTTGGAGTTGGAGGGTGGATTTGGAGTTGGACGTTGGAGTTGGAGGGTGGATTTGGAGGGTGGAGTTGGAGTTGTATGGTGGATTTGGAGATGTGGGGTGGAGTTGGCGGGTGGATTTGGAGTTGGAGGGTGGAGTTGGAGGGTGGAGTTGGAGGGTGGAGTTGGAGGGTGGAGTTAGAGTTGGAGGGTGGAGTTGGAGGGTGGAGTTAGAGTTGGAGGGTGGAGTTGGAGGGTGGAGTTAGAGTTGGAGGTAGGAGTTGGAGGGTGGAGTTAGAGTTGGAGGGTGGAGTTGGAGGGTGGTGTTGGAGGGTGGAGTTGGAGGGTGGATTTGGAGTTGGAGTGTGGATTTGGAGGGTGGAGTTGGAGTTGCATGGTGGATTTGGAGATGGAGGGTGGAGTTGGAGTTGTATGGTGGATTTGGAGATGGAGGGTGGATTTGGAGTTGGAGAGTGGATTTGGAGGGTGGAGTTGGAGTTGCATGGTGGATTTAGAGATGGAGGGTGGAGTTGGAGGGTGGATTTGGAGTTGGAGGGTGGATTTGGAGTTGGAGGTTGGAGTTGGAGGGTGGATTTGGAGGGTGGAGTTGGAGTTGCATGGTGGATTTAGAGATGTAGGGTGGAGTTGGCGGGTGGATTTGGAGTTGGAGGTTGGAGTTGGAGGGTGGAGTTAGAGTTGGAGGGTGGAGTTGGAGGGTGGAGTTAGAGTTGGAGGGTGGAGTTGGAGGGTGGAGTTAGAGTTGGAGGGTGGAGTTGGAGTTGGAGGGTGGAGTTGGAGGGTGGAGTTGGAGTTGGAGGGTGGAGTTGGAGTTGGAGGGTGGAGTTGGAGTTGGAGGGTGGATTTGGAGTTGGAGGGTGGATATGGAGGGTGGAGTTGGAGTTGTATGGTGGATTTGGAGATGGAGGGTGGATTTGGAGTTGGAGAGTGGATTTGGAGGGTGGAGTTGGAGTTGTATGGTGGATTTGGAGATGGAGGGTGGAGTTGGAGGGTGGATTTGGAGTTGGAGGGTTGATTTGGAGGGTGGAGGGTGGATTTGGAGGGTGGAGTTGGAGTTGTATGGTGGATTTGGAGATGGAGGGTGGAGTTGGAGGGTGGATTTGGAGTTGGAGGGTGGATTTGGAGGGTGGAGTTGGAGTTGTATGGTGGATATGGAGATGGAGGGTGGAGTTGGAGGGTGGATTTGGAGTTGGAGGGTGGATTTGGAGGGTCGCGTTAGAGTTGGAGGGTGGAGTTAGAGTTGGAGAGTGGATTTGGAGGGTGGAGTTGGAGTGTGGATTTGGAGGGTGGAGTTGGAGTGTGGAGTTGGAGGGTGGAGTTGGAGGGTGGATTTTGAGTTGGAGGGTGGATTTGGAGTTGGAGGTTGGAGTTGGAGGGTGGATTTGGAGGGTGGATTTGGAGTTGTATGGTGGATTTAGAGATGTAGGGTGGAGTTGGCAGGTGGATTTGGAGTTGGAGGTTGGAGTTGGAGGGTGGAGTTAGAGTTGGAGGGTGGAGTTGGAGGGTGGAGTTAGAGTTGGAGGGTGGAGTTGGAGGGTGGAGTTAGAGTTGGAGGGTGGAGTTTGAGTGTGGAGTTGGAGTTGGAGGGTGGATTTGGAGTTGGAGGGTGGAGTTGGAGTTGGAGTGTGGATTTGGAGTTGGAGCGTGGATTTGGAGGGTGTAGTTGGAGTTGTATGGTGGATTTGGAGATGGAGGGTGGATTTGGAGTTGGAGAGTGGATTTGGAGGGTGGAGTTGGAGTTGTATGGTGGATTTGGAGATGGAGGTTGGAGTTGGAGGGTGGATTTGGAGTTGGAGGGTGGATTTGGAGGGTGGAGTTGGAGTTGTATGGTGGATTTGGAGATGGAGGGTGGATTTAGAGTTGGAGGGTGGATTTGGAGATGGAGGGTGGATTTGGAGTTGGAGGGTGGATTTGGAGGGTGGAGTTAGAGTTGGAGGGTGGAGTTAGAGTTGGAGAGTGGAGTTAGAGTTGGAGGGTGGAGTCAGAACTGGAGGGTGGATTTGGAGGGTGGAGTTGGAGTTGGAGGGTGGAGTTGGAGTGTGGATTTGGAGGGTGGAGTTGGAGTGTGGAGTTGGAGGGTGGATTTGGAGATGTAGGGTGGAGTTGGCGGGTGGATTTGGAGTTGGAGGGTGGAGTTAGAGTTGGAGGGTGGAGTTAGAGTTGGAGGGTGGAGTTAGAGTTGGAGGGTGGAGTTGGAGGGTGGTGTTGGAGTTGGAGGGTGGAGTTGGAGGGTGGAGTGTGGATTTGGAGTTGGAGGGTGGAGTTGGAGTTGGAGGGTGGATTTGGAGTTGGAGAGTGGATTTGGAGGGTGGAGTTGGAGTTGTATGGTGGATTTGGAGATGGAGGGTGGAGTTGGAGTTGTATGGTGGATTTGGAGATGGAGGGTGGATTTGAAGTTGGAGAGAGGATTTGGAGGGTGGAGTTGGAGTTGTATGGTGGATTTGGAGATGGAGGGTGGATTTGGAGTTGGAGGGTGAAGTTAGAGTTGGAGGGTGGAGTTGGAGGGTGGAGTTAGAGTTGGAGGGTGGATTTGGAGTTGGAGGGTGGATTTGGAGGGTGGATTTGGAGGGTGGATTTGGAGTTGGAGGGTGTGTGTGCCTGGTGAAAGTGTGCACTGACGTCTGGTGGTGTGTGTCTGCTTGGTGAAAGCGTGCACTGATGTCTGGTGGTGTGTGCCTGGTGGAAGCGTGCACTGACGGCTGGTGGTGTTTGTGCCTGGTGAAAGCGTGAACTGACGACTGATGGTGTCTGTGCCTGGTGAAAGTGTGCACTGACTTTTGGTGCTGTGTATGCCTGGTGAAAGAGTGCACGGACGGCTGGTGGTGTGTGTGCCTGGTAAAAGCGTGCACTGACGCTGGTGGTGTGTGCCTGGTGAAAGCGTACATCGACGGCTGGTGGTGTGTGTGTGTGTGACTAGTGAAAGCGTGCACTGATGGCTGGTTGTGTGTGTGTGCCTGGTGAAAGCGTACACTGAGGTCTGTTGGTGTGTGCCTGGTGGAAGTGTGCACTGACAGCTGGTGGTTTTTGTGCCCGCCGAAAGTGTGCACTGATGGCTGGTGGTGTGTGTGTGGCTGGTGAAAGCATGCACTGATGGCTGGTGGTGTGTGTGTGGCTGGTGAAAGCGTGCACTGATGGCTGGTGGTGGTGTGTGTGCCTGGTGAAAGCGTGCACTGATGGCTGGTGTTGTGTGTGTGCCTGGTGAAAGCGTGCACTGACGTCTGTTGGTGTGTGCCTGGTGGAAGTGTGCACTGACAGCTGGTGGTTTTTGTGCCCAGCGAAAGCATGCACTGATGGCTGGTGGTATGTGTGCCTGGTGGAAGCGTGCACTGACGGCTGGTGGTGTGTCTGCCTGGTGAAAGCGTGCACTGACGCTGGTGTTGTGTGCCTGGTGAAAGCGTACACCGACGGCTGGTGGTGTGTGTGTGACTGGTGAAAGCGTGCACTGATGGCTGGTGGTGTGTGTGTGCCTGGTGAAAGCGTGCACCGACGTCTGTTGTTGTGTGCCTGGTGGAAGTGTGCACTGACAGCTGGTGGTGTTTGTGCCTGGTGAAAGCGTGCACTGACGACTGATGGTGTCTGTGCCTGGTGAAAGTGTGCACTGACTTTTGGTGCTGTGTATGCCTGGTGAAAGAGTGCACGGACGGCTGGTGGTGTGTGTGCCTGGTAAAAGCGTGCACTGCCGCTGGTGGTGTGTGCCTGGTGAAAGCGTACACCGACGGCTGGTGGTGTGTGTGTGTGACTAGTGAAAGCGTGCACTGATGGCTGGTTGTGTGTGTGTGCCTGGTGAAAGCGTACACTGAGGTCTGTTGGTGTGTGCCTGGTGGAAGTGTGCACTGACAGCTGGTGGTTTTTGTGCCCGCCGAAAGTGTGCACTGATGGCTGGTGGTGTGTGTGTGGCTGGTGAAAGCGTGCACTGATGGCTGGTGGTGTGTGTGTGGCTGGTGAAAGCGTGCACTGATGGCTGGTGGTGGTGTGTGTGCCTGGTAAAAGCGTGCACTGATGGCTGGTGTTGTGTGTGTGCCTGGTGAAAGCGTGCACTGACGTCTGTTGGTGTGTGCCTGGTGGAAGTGTGCACTGACAGCTGGTGGTTTTTGTGCCCAGCGAAAGCATGCACTGATGGCTGGTGGTATGTGTGCTGGTGGAAGCGTGCACTGACGGCTGGTGGTGTGTCTGCCTGGTGAAAGCGTGCACTGACGCTGGTGTTGTGTGCCTGGTGAAAGCGTACACCGACGGCTGGTGGTGTGTGTGTGACTGGTGAAAGCGTGCACTGATGGCTGGTGGTGTGTGTGTGCCTGGTGAAAGCGTGCACTGACGTCTGTTGTTGTGTGCCTGGTGGAAGTGTGCACTGACAGCTGGTGGTTTTTGTGCCCGGCGAAAGTGTGCACTGATGGCTGGTGGTGTGTGTGTGTGACTGGTAAAAGCGTACACCGACGGCTGGTGGTGTGTGTGTGACTGGTGAAAGCGTGCACTGATGGCTGGTGGTGTGTGTGTGCCTGGTGAAAGCGTGCACTGACGTCTGTTGTTGTGTGCCTGGTGGAAGTGTGCACTGACAGCTGGTGGTGTTTGTGCCTGGTGAAAGCGTGCACTGACGACTGATGGTGTCTGTGCCTGGTGAAAGTGTGCACTGACTTTTGGTGCTGTGTATGCCTGGTGAAAGAGTGCACGGACGGCTGGTGGTGTGTGTGCCTGGTAAAAGCGTGCACTGACGCTGGTGGTGTGTGCCTGGTGAAAGCGTACACCGACGGCTGGTGGTGTGTGTGTGTGTGACTAGTGAAAGCGTGCAGTGATGGCTGGTTGTGTGTGTGTGCCTGGTGAAAGCGTACACTGAGGTCTGTTGGTGTGTGCCTGGTGGAAGTGTGCACTGACAGCTGGTGGTTTTTGTGCCCGCCGAAAGTGAGCACTGATGGCTGGTGGTGTGTGTGTGGCTGGTGAAAGCGTGCACTGATGGCTGGTGGTGTGTGTGTGGCTGGTGAAAGCGTGCACTGATGGCTGGTGGTGGTGTGTGTGCCTGGTGAAAGCGTGCACTGATGGCTGGTGTTGTGTGTGTGCCTGGTGAAAGCGTGCACTGACGTCTGTTGGTGTGTGCCTGGTGGAAGTGTGCACTGACAGCTGGTGGTTTTTGTGCCCAGCGAAAGCATGCACTGATGGCTGGTGGTATGTGTGCTGGTGGAAGCGTGCACTGACGGCTGGTGGTGTGTCTGCCTGGTGAAAGCGTGCACTGACGCTGGTGTTGTGTGCCTGGTGAAAGCGTACACCGACGGCTGGTGGTGTGTGTGTGACTGGTGAAAGCGTGCACTGATGGCTGGTGGTGTGTGTGTGCCTGGTGAAAGCGTGCACTGACGTCTGTTGTTGTGTGCCTGGTGGAAGTGTGCACTGACAGCTGGTGGTTTTTGTGCCCGGCGAAAGTGTGCACTGATGGCTGGTGGTGTGTGTGTGTGACTGGTAAAAGCGTGCACTGATGGCTGGTGGTGTGTGTGTGTGGCTGTTGAAAGCGTGCACTGATGGCTAGTGGTGGTGTGTGTGCCTGGTGAAAGCGTGCACTGACGGCTGGTGTTGTGTGCCTGGTCTCGCATTAGGAAAGTTCGAGCTATTGGTATTGTAAATGACAATTTTTTTATTTATGTGTTGGTTTTGAAAATAGCGAAATTAATAGCTTTGTAATTTACAATGCCAATAGTTTTAACTTTCGCAAATGTGACACCTATAGCATTTGAAATGCAATATGTATAGTATTTACGTGACTAAGATGTATTGATATTACAAATAACAATGGCTTTTATTTTTTTAAATAATTAATATTTACAAGTTATTGTAATTTATAATGGCAATAGCTTAAACTTTTGTAAATAACGTTTGTGAAGATTATGTTCAGTGTATTTTATTGTGACGAAAATACAAGAACAGAAGTGCAATATAAACATCTTTTTGTGACATTTGTAATAAAGCTTGAAACATTGAGAGAACATATTTGAACCAGTTGTTGGGCGACGCCGGTGAGTGGGAGAGAACGAATAACAGGACTCACTCATCACCGGAGGCAGATGAAGGCAAACGCATTGAGAGAGTGGAGGGCGGAGAAGAAATGAGGGAGGAAGCGTAGGTTAAGAAATAACAGAAGAGGCGCGGAGACAGAAGGTAGAAAGGAGCGAGAGGCAGTGGATGGGAAGGGGAGGGATGCCAGAGAGCTGTTTTGAGTCCAGGGTTTTTAGAGAAAAAAACATCGCTCCCCACAAGAGACTGCAGTGTGAGCTCTGATTCTGAGCTGAATGTACCACCTTCACACCATCTGCGACACAGAGGTGCACAAGGGGACTAGTGCTGCCTTGTGAAATAATAATAACCCTCGCATGTGCCTACTCAGTGGGTCAACCGTCTATACTTACTTGCCGGTCGGCATCTGCATACATCCTCCATCTCCTCCAACACTCCTAGCAAATAATGTCAGCCAACAATCTCAGTTCTTGGTGATGGTCATTGTTGGCCGCAGATTTATTAATATCAATAATGATTATTGATAACAATATTAATAACATATTAAACATACTGGTTGTACAATCTTCATTTGCGAACTTTAACCATAAATCATGCACATCACATTATAGTTTATGACACCTTCCCCTGGTACAGGTGTCTGTCTCTCGTGCACCCATCAGTTCGTAAATGGCACTTGTGTACAACCAGTTCTTAATCAGTTTCTTGGTGTTCCGGTAGTTGGTTGGCCACACCCCCTTTTTGGGTGTCATGGAGGGGAGCTTCTTTGCCTGGAGTTAGGTCCCCAGCTCGCTACCATTTGCGCCCTGCCGTCCGGCCGGGTCTGGGCCGCGAGTGCCGTCTCCGTCTTTTCCTCCCCTCCTTTGTGCGGCCACGTCACCCTGCCGTGCGGCATTGAAAAGTGAGTGGCCCTCCTCCTACACACCGCCCACCGGTGTGTTTGGTTAGCCAACGATTGTAGGATTTCCGCCAACGCTTTCCCCACTGTCCAGCACTGCGACTCTGCTGTTCCTCAGGTGTGGGTGGGTGGGCTTCAAACGATGTCGTTGTCGCGCCGCTCTCCCAGCTCCTTCGAAGACGTTGTGCTTCTGGTTGGGGAGCGGCGGTGTTTAAATCCCCTTGAGCCCCCTACGGGCTTCAGGTGAACCCCCTTTGATTGGGGGGTTCAAAGGTAGCAAGGTTGGCCATTGGTCGCCCCCCATGGGCGCCAAGGTCACGAGGTCACTTCCTGTCGGGGTGGCTTGTGCGCACCCCGCTTCCGCTGGTCCTGGCCGCTTTGGGGCGCCCAGGACCAGTTCCATCTCCCCCTGTTGGCACCGCGTGGGTTATGGCGCCGGCCCTTGAGCCTCCCCCACCCTGCGGGTGGGTGCGGCGGCCTCTGCAATAACCCTCGCATGTGCCTACTCAGTGGGTCAACCGTCTATACTTACTTGCCGGTCGGCATCTGCATACATCCTCCATCTCCTCCAACACTCCTAGCAAATAATGTCAGCCAACAATCTCAGTTCTTGGTGATGGTCATTGTTGGCCGCAGATTTATTAATATCAATAATGATTATTGATAACAATATTAATAACATATTAAACATACTGGTTGTACAATCTTCATTTGCGAACTTTAACCATAAATCATGCACATCACATTATAGTTTATGACACCTTCCCCTGGTACAGGTGTCTGTCTCACGTGCACCCATCAGTTCGTAAATGGCACTTGTGTACAACCAGTTCTTAATCAGTTTCTTGGTGTTCCGGTAGTTGGTTGGCCACACCCCCTTTTTGGGTGTCATGGAGGGGAGCTTCTTTGCCTGGAGTTAGGTCCCCAGCTCGCTACCATTTGCGCCCTGCCGTCCGGCCGGGTCTGGGCCGCGAGTGCCGTCTCCGTCTTTTCCTCCCCTCCTTTGTGCGGCCACGTCACCCTGCCGTGCGGCATTGAAAAGTGAGTGGCCCTCCTCCTACACACCGCCCACCGGTGTGTTTGGTTAGCCAACGATTGTAGGATTTCCGCCACGCCGCAGGGAGGCTCACGTCTTTCTGCGGCTCCCCCCTCTGCCCCTTGGTTCGTGGCCACCTACCTTCCCCCTTCTCTTGCTCCTTTTTTAACGACAACCCGCGAGCGTCATTGCGCCCCACAAGTTGCCCCAGAACACCTCCATTCCCTTGTCGGACAGATGCACCCCATCTTGTCCATATAGCTCTGGGCGGCCTGGGTGGATGAGGCCGTGCCGGATTGATTCCAGGCCGTTGGTTGAGCAAAACTTGTGCATGGCGATATTTAACTTGCGCCTCGCGTTATCCACCGCTTTGTTGGAGTCGGCACCCCTCCAGTGCCTCCTGCTGATCATCTCCGACCACACCACTGTCGTGGTCCCCAGCCATGCCGCCGCTTTGGCGATGTCCTTCTGGATGGCTTGGCCCACCGCCTTGCGGCCCAACCGCGTTAGGTCGTTCCCTCCTAGATGTATGATCAGTACGTCCGGCAACCACGCTGAGTCTGCCATGAGGCCGTCCAGGGTCGGTAGCAACTGCTCCCATCTCATGCCGGGCCGTCCGATCCAGCGGATGTATGTCGCCTTGGGTCTGCTTTCCTGGTGCCCGACTCGCCTCCACCAGGACTCCATTCTGGATATGAATGAGTGTCCTACGACCCATACCAGTTGCGGGCGTCCTCCTGCCGAGAGAAAATGCTCGATTAAGGTGGCTGTCTGCGCACCGGGTGTGGACGAGGGAGGGGCAGGAAACCCTGCCGTATCCCAAGGCGGCTGCTTCCCCCCCCCCCCCCCCCCCACTACCCCTCTCCCCTTTCTGTTCCATTCATTTTTTTTTTTTTTTTTTTATATGAGATGCGGGCGTATGTAAGACTTGTAGGCCTTGGACCGCCATCTGCCCACGGCCTGGATCCTGTCCTCTGGCATGCCATACTGCGATGCCGAGGTCGCCGCCCCGATCCTGAAGGAGTGCGGGGCAAATGATGTTGCGTGGAGCCCCGCCTTACTGAGGCCCTGGCGCATTACGGCCGTGAACTGGAACCTGCTCAAGTTCCTTCCATCCTGGTGCACAAAGAGGGGGCCATCCCCCGCCGGGCGAACCGCCATGTATTGAAACAGCCAGCACACTGCGCAGCGCCCCACCTCTGGAATACAATGTAGGCGTATCGTCGCCCCTTTTCGGGCCCTATCCGTTTTGGATTGCCTAAGCGTGAGCTCCACAGCTTTTACCATCGGCTTGATGTCCCTTGCCTGCAGGCAGCGCTGCGCCGGGCCTGACCTGTTGGGGGCCACTATTTCGCTTACACGAAATGCCCCAAAGAAAGCTGTGGTGAACGCGGCCCCGAAGAGTAGCCGCTCATACCTGTCTGCAATGATGCTGGATAGGGCGCTAAGTAACCGACCCAGCTTGTCATAATCAATGGGGCGTCTGGCGTCCTTCTTGGACCCCTCGATTTTCCGCCAGCCTTTCAGGGCTGCTTTCAGGTAGACAGTTGCCGTGGGGTCCTCGCCTGTGTGGAGCCTGGCAAAGTATGCAATGGCGGCCAGGTGCGCCTGTGCCCAAGACCTTGTTTTCTTAGCGTCGAATGCCCACTGTACGAATTTCTCCACCGCTGTGCGCACCCTTGCTTTGTCTTCCAGCGACTCTATGCCCCCTATTCTCATTACTGTGGCCGCGTATTTCTTGTATCTCCTGTGAGCCTCAAAGGTGAGTGAGTGCCCTATTAATCTGGACAAGTCAACCCCCCCAGGTCCCACAGGTATGATGGAAAGGGGGTCATCACCTCGTCCGCACCGGGTAGCAGTTGTTTGAACCGTGTCATCTGTGACCGGGATAGCGCATCGGCGACCGTGTTCTCTGCCCCCGGCACGTGTCGGGCCTTCAGCTCCAGGTTCCCCTCGAGCTGCAATTTAACCAACTCTCGCATTAGCCTCAACATGCCCGGGCATCTTGCTGCGCCTCTGTTAATGGCCTGCACTACCCCCAAGTTATCCGACCACAAGGTGAGCTTCAGGTTCCTTATCTCTTTTTTTCCATACCGTCAGAGCCACTACTATTGGGAATAGTTCGAGGAACGTGATGTTTTTTGTGAGCCCCTGCGCATGCCACCTGTCTGGCCACTGGCTGGCACACCATCTGGTCCCCAGGACCGCCCCAAATCCCAGGCTCCCGGCTGCGTCTGTGTATAGGGATAGCTGATCCGCTGTTACCCAACCCTCCTTCCAGATCAGCACGCCATTGAAATCCTGCAGGAATTCGTCCCATACCTGTAGATCCTGCCTTACACCCGTGCTCAGCCGGATGTGGTGGTGCTTGTGTGTGACGCCAGCCGTTAGCGCGGTGAGGCGCCTTGAAAAGACCCTGGCGGGCGGGATGACCCTCGCCGCAAAGTTCAGCCTGCCTACCACCCCCTGGATATCCCGGAGGGTGGCTTTGCGCCGGCCCCGTAGTTTGGCTATTTCTTCCCTGAACTCCTGCACTTTCTCCGGGGGGGAGCCTGGCGGTCCCCGCCGTGGAGTCCAGCTCTATGCCCAAGAACGTCAGTCTAGTCGTTGGGCCTGTCGTCTTCTCCTTTGCTAAGGGGACTCCGAGTGTTTCGGTCAGGTCCTCGAACGCCGCCAATGTACTGGCGCACGTCGGGGCTCCCGCCGGTCCTGTGAACAGGAAATCATCCAGGTAGTGCAGCTTCCCGCCCCCCTGATGCCTGTCGTGGAGGGCCCATTCCAAAAAGGTAGCAAATTGTTCAAAATAAGCGCAAGATATGGCACATCCCATGGACATGGCTTTGTCAACGTACACGCCCCCTTCCCATTGGAAGCCGAGCAGGTGGAAGCTGGTCGGATGTACCGGTAGTAAGCGAAAGGCGGATTCGATGTCCGCCTTGGCCATGAGGCCCCCCTTTCCTGCCGTTTTGACTAGTGCGATCGCGTCATCCACTGACGCGTAACCCACCGAGCATGCTTCCTGGTCGATGCCATCATTTACAGACCCCCCCTCAGGGTATGACAAGTGGTGTATCAGCCTGAATTGGCCCTTTTCCTTTTTTGGAACTACTCCTAGAGGGGAGATGACTATTCCTTCGCACAATTCCTGAGGGAGGGGGCCCTCGATTCTACCCAGGCTCTTCTCCTTTTTTATCTTCGCGCTCACCACCCGGGGATGCTGCCTCGCTGATTGTAAGTTATTCGCTCCCGTTAATGGCAGTGGGCCTTGAAACGGGATGATGAAGCCTTTTTCAAAACCCTCTACTAGCGTCCTGGCGTCTGTTTTGTTTGGGTACCTGTTTGCTAAACTGCGCAGCTGTTGTGTATTAATGGGGGACCTAGCCAGCTGGCACTGTTGAACGTTTACTAGTGTCCTGCCCCCACTAGCCTTCGGGCTAATGCTTCTTGTGTTTCTCTTTCTTTTCGCTCTTTGTTTCCCGCTTGGAGCCTTTGCATGTCGCTGCAGCGTGTTTCCCCCCGCAGCTTGAGCATGCATGTTGGAATTTGCACGAGGAGCCCCATGAACAGTCCCCCGCATCGTATCTCCAGCATATGGCCTTGGTCGCGGGGGGGGAGCTGGACCGCCCAGAGGAATGCTTCTGGTAATTTTTGTTCTTCCCCTTGTGGGACGAACTCCGAAAGGACTGGTCGTATTTCCCCGTCCAGGCTCTCACTTCTTTGGCAGCGAGCATTTTATGAATAAAACCTGAAACGTCCTCCTCGTTCCACTCCATCTCTGGGTGCCTCTGCATCTTTAACCTGAAACCCTTATCATACTCCAACCATGCATCCCCGGGGAATTGCCTCTGCGCAGAATGTATGTTAGCCTCATACAGCCATAGGTCAGCTGCGCAATGGGGGAACCTCTCTACTATGATACACGCCATGATCCTGAAAGCGTCTAGCCAATTCTCGAAGTTCCGCTCCTTTCTGGCCCCTCGCCTCTCCCTTTTTTCATCCTCTCTCCTGTCGCATGTGGTCAGGTCGAGGCCCTCTAGCTGTATTTCTAGGAGCGAGAATATATCGATGAACTCCTTGCGCCATATCCTCTCCTTTACTGCGAGAGGAATAAGGCACGCAAGCCCCGTGGCTTTCGTCGTCAAGGAGGCAGGGCCGGGGGATGGTCTGGCGTACAGGTCACTGCCTAGCCCCCCTGACCCCGGGCTCCCAGACCCAGTATTGTACCCCCACCCGGGTAATGGGGAAACCTGATCGCCCTGCGGGGATAGGCCCACCTGCTCCTGCACCCTTGACTGCCGGGCCCACCCCGGATCCATCATGTGCCACGTTAAGCCCCCTGTCTCGTCAGTGCGTTGTTCCCTGGGCCCCGCCGCCCCCTGCCCTGAGCTGTTCAGTAATGACGGAGCGAGCGATTTCAAGCATTCTTTTACAATGGTACTAATATGCTCACCATTAACCGCTCCGCCGTTCGTCTCACCCTGCTTGCTGTCGTCCGACCTCAGCGGCGGGAGCTTCTGGCGCACCTTCCTTGGGGGATTCCTCTTGTACGTCTTCTTCCTCGGCGTGGTCTTAGGCTTCTTGGGTGCCGACGGGCCTGCTTCCTCCTCTGCCTGGCCGTCCGGCCTATTCTCCTTCCCTTTGGCAAAATGGGGCTGGAGCCATTCGTCGCCGTGTACCGCCGATATCTCGCGGATTTTCTTCAGCACTTCCGCCATGTCTCCTGGCTGATCTTCCGCCATGTTGTCCCCAAGGCCTAGGTCTGGTTTCTGCGGGCTGGTCTGCGCCGCTGGGTCGGAAGGAATTCCGGACCCGCCTTTGAGCTTCCTTACCCGTGTGTGCTGTCCGTCCGATGAAACGGCTCACTGCGCGCTCCAACCGGACAATTGCTTACCGCGCTGGAGCTTGGCGAGGCCGCCGAGCTCGTCGTCTTTCTCCGTCGCTTCGGGTTCCCGGGGAGCTGGGTGGAGAACTTGACCGGCGCGCCGCTCTGTGTGGTAGTTCTTCTGCTCCGGCCGTCCTTCGCCGCCTCCTGCCGTAGTCGGTCCTCTTCAAACGATGTCGTTGTCGCGCCGCTCTCCCAGCTCCTTCGAAGACGTTGTGCTTCTGGTTGGGGAGCGGCGGTGTTTAAATCCCCTTGAGCCCCCTACGGGCTTCAGGTGAACCCCCTTTGATTGGGGGGTTCAAAGGTAGCAAGGTTGGCCATTGGTCGCCCCCCATGGGCGCCAAGGTCACGAGGTCACTTCCTGTCGGGGTGGCTGGTGCGCACCCGGCTTCCGCTGGTCCTGGCCGCTTCGGGGCGCCCAGGACCAGTTCCATCTCCCCCTGTTGGCACCGCGTGGGTTATGGCGCCGGCCCTTGAGCCTCCCCCACCCTGCGGGTGGGTGCGGCGGCCTCTGCAATAAACAGAGTTACTACGTCATCCCATCGCTCCCTATAAGAGACTGCAGTGCTAGCTCTGATTCTGAGCTGAATGTACCACCTTCACACTAGCCGCGACTCAGAGGTGCACAAGCTATTCTGTAAGAATGCAAAAGGCTAATCACTGAGGTAATAAGGAGAGAAGGTGGTGCGAGTTATTCACATCAGCTGTTTGCAATGAAACAACACAACACAAAGGCAGCACTGGGAACTATTTACTAGACCCTGGGATATTCCGACATGAAAGGAAGCCTCTGGAAGATGGTAGGCAATGCGCTCGCTAGTGAAGGAGACTAAAGAGGTAACTCGCACTTATTTTATCTACAATGCGATGTATTTCTAAGTGCTTGGCAGGACAGTTAGGTGTAATTTTTTGCCGTACACGTGGTGCCATGTCTGTAAACACACTTTGACCTTCCGGCTTGCCTAGAGATCGCATCTCAACACAGCTTAGAGTAGAACCTTAGATAGGACGGTTAAATAAGGAGAGGACTACTATTAACAGGGACGGATACCTGTGGCTGGCAAAGCCTCCAGTCTCTACGTGCAATACATTTGTTTACCCAGCATGTGCGAATAGCACTTCAGTAGTCTTCTAACATTCCCTGCAAACATTTCCGTAAGAGGTCGGCATCTCTCCAAGATTTCCTGAGTGTTTCCAAACAATAACTTAAGTGCATCAGATGGGTAAGAAACACTACCAGTGCCTAATGTGGCAGGCACTGACGTGACAGTCGTGGATTCTGCGCTGGATGTAGGGAGAGAGAGGGACAGAGGAGGAAAGGTGGGAGGGAACACGGCCTGGTGGAAGCTGGCTGGGGAGGGGGAGGAGAAATCCAAGTCCCAGAATTGCTTCGCGTTGGTGAAAAATATAGCAGACATGGCTGGAGGTGCCCCGGTGAGATGGGGCTGTCAAAAGCTCGGCACACCGTCTTCATAGATTTCTATAGCGTCTACATATGAAACGCCCTCAGGCACTGGAGTCCAACACGTGATTATGAACAACACTGGGCTTTCAGTCGATTTCTACACGAAAACCCCTCTAGCACAGGAAAGACCAGATCACTTGTGTGCACAAGGAAATCACTTGAGGTTGTAGAAGGAGTTCGCGAGGCAAGAGTTGTGTAGAAGGGGGCTGGGGAGGAAGAAAGAATGAAAAGAGGGTGGACAGAAGAAAGATGAAAGGAGAGAAGATATGATAACGCCTACCGGAATGAAATGAGACTGGGAGTTAGGTTTAGGCACGTTTGGATGGAAAGAGAAAAAAATGAAAGGAAATGATGCAAAACGAGGGTGACTAGAGAAAAGGTCATGGAAATAAAGCAGAGAGGAAAAGGAACAGAGAAGAGGGGAATCAAATGGAACGCAGATACACTAAAGAGAGGAATTAAAGAGAAGAGGCAATACGTGAAAGAGACGAATAGGAAGAATGCTTGATGAGGTGTGGTGAGAAGAGAAAACGGAAGAGAAAGAAAAAAGGGTACTGAAGTGGGATGGGGGTGAGAAGCGAGGTGAAAGTAGATGAATTTACAGCCACCTCTTCAATCCAAAAAACGTCAGTCAGGCTCTAAATTAATGCAATGGGCAAAACGTAGCACCACATGACTGAAAATGAATCTTATCGGACCGGCCGGTATCTAACGAGGTATCTGTGTCCCAGGGAGCCGGCGGTATGACTCTGGCAATATGTGCGTGCTGAGAGCTGCATGCTTTGTGCTCAGTTGCAGGCAGCATTTTCTCTCATTGTTTCGGATATCCTTGTGCATCTGTGGCACGTGGAATGCATTCATACTGACAGACTTCCTATTGTTTTGCCCCTCTGGAGCTTTGTTGGCGAAAGGCTGCATCACAGCCCCTGATAATTATATTGCTTAATTAATCAAGGCAAAACAAAAATTGTGAATGTTTGCGTGGTTGCCAAGTGCGGGAGATAAACAAGCTCTCGGCATTGTTGTGGCGGGGGGGAGGGGGGTGGCCGAAAAGCACGGATTTAAAAACAAGTTATGCAGGACGTAGGCAGATGTAGGGAGGGGGTGGGCAGGCTGATTAGGCGGCCGTGAATAAGTGACGGCGGGGGCGGAAGAGAGGAACAGATGGCTGTGACCATATGGAGAGGGAGGGGGGTGGGCTGCCTGCTGGGAGAATCTGGGCTGGGCTGCCTTGAAGGGACAGGGGCACGAAGTGTGAAGTCACTGAAAGTCAAGAGAGGGAGGGGAGTGGGCTGCCTGCTGGGAGAAGCTGGGCTGGGCTGCCTTTAATGCGAGTCACGGCCTGCAGCGCTGGTTGGGAAGCAAATGGCTGAGGCTTTGAAAGCTCGTGCATGAGAGCAGGTCACGTGATTGGGATTCTCGTGAACTGTTGAAAATCCTCATCGTAAAAAGTCAGCTTTGGGGATGGGCGGCATTAGGTCTCTCTACGAGACCTAAAAATAATAAAACATATACATACACTATATAATATATATACACTTAATAACTTTTAATAATTATTTGAATAACTTATAAATAATGAAAAATGGTATAAATTACAAATACATCTATACACATAAAATAACAAATAAAAAATGTACTTTTAATATTTTAAAAATTCATTATATACTACATTAGCTAAAATATTACAAAAAACATCAAATAACAGAAGGAATAAAACCACTATTCCAACTCCCAAAAAAACAACAGTAAGGAAAATGTTGGATAGCATAGGGGTAAAAATTACTATTCCCACTCCAGAGAGTGCAACAGTAGGAAGAGTGTTGGATAGCGTAGGGGTAAAAAATACTATTCCAAATACAGAGAGTGCAACAGTAGGGAAAGTGTTGGATAGCGTAGAGGTAAAAATTAATATTCCCACTCCAGAGAGTGCAACATTAGGGAAAGTGTTGGATAGCGTAAGGGTAAAAATTACTATTCCCACTCCAGAGAGTGCAAAAGTAAGGAAAGTGTTTGTATAGTGTAGGGTTAAAAATGACTATTCCAACTCCAGAGGGTGCAACAGTAGGGAAAGTGTTGGATAGCGTAGGGGTACAAATTGGTATACCGACTCCAGAGAGTGCAACAGTAGGGAAAGTGTTGGATAGTGTAGGGGTAAAAATTACTATTCCAACTCCAGAGAGTACAACAGTAGAAAAAGTGTTGGATAGCGTAGGGGTAAAAATTACTATTCCCACTTCAGAGAGTGCAACAGTAGGGAAAGTGTTGGATAGCGTAGGGGTAAAAATTACTATTCCCACTCCAGAGATTGCAACAGTAGAGAAAGTGTTGAATAGCGTAGAAGTTAAAAATAACATACTTATAAATAAATTAATATTATTAAATATTTAATAAATTAATTTTTAAATAAAATCTAAACTATTTACAAATACCAATAAATTAATAATACATACCAATTAATAATAAATAATACATATTAATTACCAAATAATAAACATTGAACCATAAAATATTTTTTATACCAAAAGCATATTCATTATTAAAAAGTAATTACCAATTAACTAATATTGAACAAATAAATCAATCGTTATACCAACAATATTAATGATCAAACATTAATTGCCAATTAATAATTACTTATCAATATATTAATTAAAAATATAAATGAATATTATTTAGTAATATTTAATTACCAATTAATGATTAAACAACAATATATACATTTTCATAAACAAAACATTATACCTTTAAATAATTACCAATTAATCATTAATATCCAATAAATTAATTATCAATACCCAACTATAAATTTAATAATTACCTAATTACATATCAATTACTTTACACACTATTCCCCAATAAACACACAAACTCAAATAAAATAATACACTTAACATAATTATCAATTAATCAATTAAAATTCATTACCAAATAAAAATCAATTAACAATAATATAATTAGCAATACCAAAAAATTAAAATAAATTACTACTTAATTACATTTAAATTACTTCCCACCCTATTCACCTATAAACCCAGAACCCGCTACAGAACTTACACACAAAAATGAATTAAAATAATTTTTAATTCCGAAAAATTAATAATTAATTTAGTATAATTAAATTACTTCCCACCCTATTCCCCTATAAACCCTCAACCCACTACGCTACTAAAATACTAAATTAACTTAATCACATTACAAAAAAAATTACACATACATGTTAAATACATAATAATACACATAAAAATGATGTAAATGTAAATGTAAATGTATGAAACTTATATAGCGCTGGACTTACCCTGGGGCATCTCCGCGCTTGCTTAGGGAACCCGTCCTGGTATTCCCCTGTGAGATAACCCTGGAAGGGTATCCACAAGGCGAAAGCCAGGCATCCCGCCGCGAAGGGCCGATGTGGAGATTAAGCAAGCTATTGCCCAGAGTCGCAGAGTGTGAACCCGTGAGTCGAGAAGGCACCGGAGCAAGAATTATCGAGTCCGTGGGATTATTGAGCCCAAGACCCGCCGAGGCGGGGAATTGAACCCTGGTCCAGGGCCGAAACTCAAGCTCCAGGTCTGCCGCCCCTAACCCCTGAGCCACACTTCTCCAAAATAAAAATTATATAAAAATCGATATCTGTAACATCGATGTTACTTACATCGATATTAAAATCGATATTACTTACCTTCGAAATTCTGTCCCTTCGATATTATGACCGAAATTATTGTAGGTCAATATTTAAATCTCGATATTTTGTTTGCTCACCCCTTTTGGCACTGCATTTTATTATGTTTTGTCCCATGTACAAAGTGTTCTGTGTGGAAGCATTATCGCAACAACATGGGCAAATGTCTGAGTCTTTCGTATATCCTGACGACATTCTCAATAACTGATTAAAAAGGTTCATCATGAAGCTACTGAGAATGTATATATGAAAATTAGATGACACCAAACATAGGTCTGACTTGATTGATGGTATAGTTTAAATCATGACAAAATGTCTGACTGTCTGTTTCAGCAAGGTTTCCACTTCTCTCTCCATCTGTTTCCTCTGAACAAAGGCTTTTTTAGTCCAAGTCATGTCAGCCTTAGTGATCTTACTTAGTTGATTAAATAAATCAGGCCGACCAAGAGCCCGAAAATTCAACCCTATGAACCTCAGTCAAGTAACGGAAAGTGCACTGGTGAGCTCAAGACAATCCCCCAGAATGAGACAATTCACATTGTATGCAGGTTGAAGCAAGCCTTAAGCCACAAGGGGCGTAACTATACCAAATCAGATATATAGCTCACGCCCAATTCTTCATGAACCGCCTCTAAGGTAACACTATTTGGTAGGAATGACAACCTTCTTATTAGTGAATGCTCCTCTTTCTGGAGTGTTTGTACAGAGACATATCCCCAAACGTCACATACTTAGGTGGCAGTCGATATGCACTTAGTATTTTAAATTTTAATCGTAGCATTCATGAATGTATAGCATAAGCGCTTCGCAAAATGAAAAACACAGTGTAAAACTCTAGCAAATGATAGGCATTCATGATTCAGGAGCAAGGATCAGCCCAAAGAGGCATCAAACAGGATGCAAAGATAAGGAAAGGACCAAATTTGCTTAAGAGCTTTGATGTTAAAACTCCTAGATTTAGTGTTTTAGGTCAAATAACCATAACCTGTGTTTCTTTTAACATTAGTGCTAGAAATGATCACAGTATCTTTAGCATAGAATAACACAGCCAACTGGACGCTTGCCCATGATAGGTATGTCTGTCCCAACCGTGAACAAGTGTTGATCATAGAAATTAATTTATAGGGTAAATAAGAAAGCGGCTAAGATGCAGCCCTGATGGATACCCCTTTTCAAACTGCAGGGTAAAGAACATTCTCCCACCTCACCATAGCTAACTGAGGCTGTCAGGTTGTAGTGCAATGCTTTCAGTATTTATTTATTTATTTATTTCTTTTTTGATATTTGTAAAGCGCATGCAATGGCCCGTGGGCGTCTCGGCGCTGAGTATCTGAATGTTTACCCTGAAGGAACTATGGATGCTTTATTGATTAAAGAGCCAGGTCTTAAGTTGTTTACGAAAAGACCATAAGGATGGACTGGCTTTAATCATGGGTGGCAGAGTGTTCCACAACTTAGGGGCTGATACCAGGAATCTTCTGTCGCCCCATGAGACCGTTTTTGTACGGGGTATCACAAGATCACCTGAACAAGATGAACGTAGTGTTCTGGACGGACGATAAGGAATCAGGTTGCGGATGAGATGTGCTGGTCCTTGGTTATGCAACGCTTTATACACAATGCACAGAGTCTTGAACTTTATCCTGTTTTTAATGGATAGCCAATGCAGCTCTTTGATGGTTTTAGAGGCAGAGTGATGTTTGCTAATGATGTACCGCTCCACCCCCACGGATCCCAGGACAGCCCATAACTTTTCTCTATTCACTCTATCAAAGGCTGAACTGAGATCTCTGAAAACTAGGTGGACTGACCGATCCTTAGCAACAGTATACTCTGACACTTTTAGGTACAGATTTAACTATTGATCAACGGTCTCAGGACTCCGAGTCTAAACCATACTGCATATCAGATAACAAGTTCGGCTGTGTAGCCCAGGAGCACAATCGATTTAAAATCATTCTTCCTAATATTTTCACCTGCCAAATAGCGAGATGAGCAGATAACATGCGTGATCTCTACCCCTTTCTTAGAAACTGGCACAATCACAGAATGCAACCAGGAATTCAGATAACCAAGAATCATTACCATGTAAAGATGGTTAGTTCGCAGAGGTGCCCACAACTTAACATTTGATTTAAACAGGTCACCTGGTACCCCATCAGGCCTGGTGCTTTTTTAGTTGACAAAGCCATGATAGCGTCTCACTTCCTCCCAGTCAAACCTAAATTTGATTCGCCCCACTTGGTGATTAAATGTGAGAGTGGGTTCAGGATCATCAAAGGTTGATTTTAAATGCTTCACCCAAAAGTCTGGGAAAATATCTTAACTAAACAAGTCACCAGTACTCGACTCGCATTGAATAAGTCTTGATTTACCATCTTCCAAAACAAGCCACTGTCTCTCTCAGAACATGCAAGGGTAAGCTGGTCCCACCCTTCCCTACGTAAATGCTATTTCCTTTCCTTATGGCTAGTTTATATATTGACTGAAACAGAGAAACTCAGGTTGGATCTCTAGGATTAGATTTAAGAGCCCACTTCAGCTTTGCTACAAGAATCGTCGAACCACCTCCTTGGTGGGGGGACTTTTAGGATTACCTTGCCTAGGAAACATTAGCTTACGAACCCTGCATATACGAGTAAATGAAGGCAAAATTGCACTGTCAAGAGCGTCTTGTTCCAAACAATCCCCAAATTTCTGTGCACAATGCTGGAATACCTTAAAATCAAAATCTTCTGGCTATATCATGGCCAACTTTATTCTATGGCCTTGATCCTCTACTAATGGCTGGTTGTTATACTTGAAAGTCTGAATGTTAGGCTTGCTGTGCCATTCAAAGGTGGCTAATAAAGGGCTGTGGTCACTTTGGCTGTCCCACTTTGAAGTCCTTAAGAAAATGGAATAGGCCAGAAGAAACAGCAATAAAGTCCATTACCGTTCCCCTACCTTTCCCTGTAAAGGTTGGCATACTCTTTCTCTCATCCACAGCCTGGCCTGATTCAGGTGAGGTTAGAATATCCAGGTTAAAATCAGCTAACCGTGAATTAATCAAATCTCCCTTCTTGGGGTGTCTAAAGTGCGCAGTGCAAAAAGCTATGGGGCCGATTACGATGGCGGGCGGTTCGTCACCGCCGGGCCGGCGGTGAGGTCCGCCGGCCCGGTGGTGGCGGACTGACCTGCCATCGCCCTGAATATTCCCACCGCCAAATTAGGATGGCGGTAGGAATGGGAAAGGTACTGCGGCGGACGGAAAGACCGTCCGCGGTTGTCCCGCAAGGGGGGCCTTTTCCGCCCGCCTTGCGGGACCAGGTACAATGGGGCTATGGTGGCGGTGCATTACAGGCACCACCGTGGGCATTAGGATGCCTGTCTTTTTCTGTGGCACCGCCGCTGCAAAAATACAGCCAGTAAATGTGTTTGGGGGCCCGTTGCGGGCCCCCGGGGGTGGGCTTGCTGCACATATGCATGTACAAGGTGGCAGGCACCGCACGGTGCCTGTCACGTTGTACATACATATGTAATACATGTCTTTTTACATTGTGGCGGGTGCTGCCGCCCGCTGCAATGTAAAAATACGGGATGCGCCCACCTGTGTGGCGGGCGCATCGTGATTTGTATTGCGGGATCACCGCATCTATGGTGGGCGGTCCCTTTTGACTATGCAATGGCGGGCCGACAACATGGTAATCGGCCCCAAAGTTATTATATTGTAGGAGTCTGAAACCGGGCAAACTTTACATAGGTGTAAGTTCTAATTTCCCATCAGCATCATATGAACACAGTCGTCATTAAAATTTCCTACCAGCATCATGTGAACACAGTCATCCATTACTGCCTGGGTACAGCACCAGCCTTCCGCTCTCAGCTCACCTCTGGAGTCACTCCTCTTAAACACAAGTAAAAAAGCAGCTAAATTCTGAGAACCAGTAATGTGACAACTTAGTCTCAATGCTGTTAATATTAATAAACCACCTTTTGCCCTCCTGCGTAACACTGAAGTCACTGGAAAATAATAAGAGCTGTAACCATCCAACACAAATTTACATTCCACATCCGAAGGTTCCTATAAACAGACTACGTGGAACTCTTTAAGAAAGCTACACCACTGGCTGTCCTCCTACTTATTCACTAGCCAAGCTATATTCATACTAAGCACTCTAAATAAATTTCCATCACCCATAGACGATATAGAGACTGGTGGGTTAGGAGGAGTTATAGTGCCTATCGAATGCAATCAATCTTGGGAGACCACATCACGTAAAAACCTCAAATCTAATGGTAGCAGAAATAGAACCTATGTCCCTTCCGACAGCCCTTATCACTGGGTGCTTCCTCTGTATAAAACTCTCAACCTGTGTGGTCTAATGATCTATCAAAAAAAACAAGGGTAGTGCCACGATGCTGGAGGTATTATTTATATGGTGAGAAAGATCCTTAGAAAAGATTGCTGACTACATGGGCATTATTAAAATTCATCACCACACAATTCCCCTCAAAAACTTTAACATTCCTCCACACCCATGAAAACCTCTTACCATGCTTATATGATCATAGAGGGGCAGGAACCGAGACCAATCTTGATGGAGCCAATGAGTGACCTTATTCTTCAGCTGCATAAAGTTTTTGCTCCTTCTGTTACTGAGTTGCGGCGCATTGGCCAACACCAATACAAAAGGGGTCGCTGCTGGTGGTAAGTCCAAGGTTATAGCATCAAATGAAGGTCTTACTGTACCCCCTCAACAGAATGGCTCAATGGGATATATGACCCCTCGCTTAAAAGCACGTCTGACTTAGGTTCTTCTTCCTATTTATACTGGGGACCACCATATGAGAACCATGTGGCACCTAGCTGTGTTCTTCAGAGTGCCAACATTCTCCCTTGCGGCCTCTAAACTCCTAATAGTATGTGCATGAGAATTAGTACTATGGGTCAATGGATCGTAACTTTGCAAAGGTTCTTCAGTAGTAACAGGTGCACTCAAGGAGAAAGACTTGGGTTTAACCACTATGTTAAATGAGTCCACCAATTTGGAAATCATAGCCTCAATCTTGTTTAGCCACGGATTACAGTAATTGAAAGAGTCTCGTATCAGAGCTTCTAACCTAATTAGGCCTTCCACAACCCCTGTGTGAGGATAACGTGCAGACTTTCCTAGTAAGGGCTGCTTCTCATTGTCCCCTTTATTCTCGCTCTCTGCGCCACCTGGTTTAGTCTGAAAAGTCAACAGGTGAGCCACTGAAGTACTGAGCTCTGAGACGGTCTGATGTACCTGGGCCTTAGTAGTTAGAATACTAGATGCCATAAGCCCTGCAGTGACAGAGGTTACCAATAATGGGGTCACCTCATTAGTACTAGAGGCCAATAATGCTTTATCGTTGTTCTGTTCACTCTGCACTAGACCCAGTTGCTCCTCAACAGTGGTAATTTCCTTAGTGATAGCTCCCACAGCTGAATTATGGTAAGAAAGAATGGTATTTGTGCATGGGCGTTTACTACAGCATAGGATAAGGTCGCTTTCAGCTTACCAATAATGCAGAGGGAATGGCAAACAGATGTCAGAGCCAATAGGGAATGCATAGCCCAGAACAGATTTGTCCAGGTTCAGACGGGTGCAGACTGCCTGCTTTTGGCCTGAGACATCTCAAGCTACAGGAAACTGCAGCAAATTTATGGTGCCTGCTGTGCTCTGCCTCCCAGTGGCAAGGAGATCTGGGGTATTAGTCCGTCCCCACACCAGGCCAACACAAATGTGTCCCGTGCTGCGGGAAGCTGTGGCAAATTTATGTCGCTTGCTCAGCTCCGCCTCCCAGCAGCAAGGAGGTCTGGTGCATGTAGAGCGCCCCCCACAGCATTTCAACACAGCAGGCAAACAAAGATGAAATCTGCACTGTGGAAAACGGGGAAACATTTATGGCGCCTGCTCTGCTCCACCTCCCAGTGGAAAGGAGGGCAGGGCATGTGGTACATCCGCCACAGCAGGCCTGTAACTCCTGGTCACTTTTAGATGCTGCTGTTGGAGATTCCATCTTTACCACTCTGTGCACTCTGGGTTAGATCTCTTCCCAAAGGCACTGTTCCTCCTGTGCGATGTCAAGGCAAGGTAATATTAGTATTGCTTCATGTACACTTCACTTGCCCATCATTTCTCTCCTTTTGTTCATTAGAATGGAGATTGTGTGTTGTCTGTTCTGCCTGGATGTTGTTTAGGCGCCAGCAGAGTTGCAATAGTTTGATCCCCACGGCCATGCTGCCAACTGCACCTCAACAAATTTATATTAACTCAAAGTCAAACAAATGTTGCGGATGCAATAACTATAAGCCCAAAATATTTAACGGGGAACCAAAAAAACAGTAGGGATATCCATCATTTGAGAACTAGAAAGTTAGTACTTACCCCATTTACTTCCAACAAGTACCGGACAAGCTGCATGTCTTGTCCTGTAATCACCTTCTCCGCTTCTGAACAGATTATACCAAAAGACTGCAGTACCCTGAAAATACAAGTTATTATCCATGAGAGGCTTTCAAAGAGTTAACAATTGTTGCTTGTGGCAAATTCAACGCGCAATTCATGTATATCCAAAATAAACAGAAATGCTCTTTGTAGAACAGGCTTAGCTGTATAAATAGATATAGAAGCAAACAGATGTTTAAGTTTATTTCAAGCTTTCTGGAAAGTGTATGACTTTACTGAAGGATTGACTGACATCTGGAATAATATATCAGACAATATTAGAAAATAGTGTAAGGATGAGAGAAAATACAGCATAAAACAACTAGCTGTATTGTGGCCTTTATAATAACAAGTATTACAGTTATACTACAAAGGGTAAGACATGTGGACCTTGGGTTAGACACAGCTGGACCGCAGAGGAATTAACCAACTACCGTATTCAGCAGTCAATATAACCTACCTATAATGGGTTAAACCCACAATCTGAAAGCGATACACAGATTGTTCATGCTATGGATTGGATACCTGTAAACTGATGGTATTTTACAAACATTTCCATTTTAATAGTTGAAAACGTATTTCAAGAAAATTAAAAACTCAAAGATAAATGAGATATACAAAATTAATGGAAATTTCACAATAGCACTTTGATGGGTAGACCAACCGCAAATTCAAGAAGCTGTAATCAATTTGATTCTTGCACATAGCTAGGAATCGTATTCTGTGTCATCAAGAACAGTGTGGGTAGTAGAATAAAATTGGTCTTTGTATGTCACCATCAACCGTTTAGAGAGTAACTCCTTTGATAAAGGCATAGAGGATAGGGTGCAGCCAAAATAATACAAAGGTTTTCCCCTGGACTTATTTTTAAAATCGAAACTTACACTATGTGGATGCTAAATTATCAACACAAGAACAACCGACATAACTACAATGCCAAAAAAAACACCCAATTATGCTCTAATCACAAAAGTTAGAATCTCATTAATATTTAAGAAAATACACATAAAATACTAGTGACATTTGTCAATATAGTTATCATCCATTGGACCAGATACATCATCAAAACATTTGGGCCAAAAATAACATAGAAAACAACTGTATACAATCAAAATACTAAACAAGTTATCGTGTCCCAATAACATTCACATTAGGATAGGAAAGGGATTTATAAAGTGCAACAAAACCCGAGGGTGCCAAGGCGCTGAGCGGATGGGAAGAGGAAAGGCGAATGAGAGGCTTCTGTCTAAACTGAGAAAAGCCAGGTCTTGAGTAGTTTTTTGAACTCCGGAAGGGGTTCCACCTTGGAGATCGAGGAGAGTAGAGTATTCCAAAGTTTGGCAGCCGCTACCGAGAAGGAGCGGCCGCCCCATCTGGCTTTGCGAACTCTAGGGATGTTCAGTTTTCTCTGGGATGAAGATCTCAAAGTCCTCCCAGGCGAGTACCATTTAAACATGGTTTTCAGCTGTTGCGAGCAGGAGACAGGTTTACAGCGCTGGTAATACCACGCAGCTCGATAACACATACGTTACATGGTTCGCATTGTTACCACGCATGGCATTACATCGCAAGTCGTTTCAACGAATTGCGCTAGGTGGCGTGCAACCCCAGGGAATGTATTGGATTTTAAATCCAACACCTTCCCTGCTGTTGCGCTAACTGGAGTAGGAATAGTAATTTGTACCATTCCTAAGTCCAGCGTGCCATCTAGCGCAAGTCGTTGAAACGACTTGCGATGTAATGCCATGCGTGGTAACAATGCGGACGATATAACAACCGCGTTGTTACCTACCGCGTGGTAACACCACGCATTGTAACATCACATATTTGTTGCGAACCTATATTATGTAAGGCCTTGTGAACCGTGTACAAGGTTTTGAAAAAGATTTGCTTCCTAATAGGGAGCCAGTGCACAGTGCGAAGCTCCTCCTTTGCTGAATGCCTTTTCGGGATATTAAGGTTCAGCCTAGCAGCCGCGTTTTGTATGAACTGAAGCCTGTACAGGGAGGCCGTTCTAGTATTCAAATACAAGGTATTACAGTAGTCAAGCCAGGCGGTAACCAGTGCAATAACTGTGGGCCTGTGGAGTGCTAAAGGAATATACAGGAGCCGTTTCTGAGAGTCTTCAGAATGTAGGAGCAAGTACCGACAGTGAGACTGACCTGAGCCTCAAAAGTCAGGTCTATGTCAAAAATAACCCCCAAGTTTTTGACTGTCTTGGCGGGAACAGGAAGGGGACCAGAAGCTCCGGGCCACCAGGCATTTAATCAAATTGAAGTCTGGGGACCAAAAGCTAGGTCCTCGTTTTTTTCTGCATTGATTTTAAGGGAGTTATTTTGCATCCATCTGATGATACTGGCCATGCACTGGTTAAAGTTCCCAGCGACCGACTGCAAATCATTAGAGATGGAAACAATGATCTGCATGTCGTCAGCCTAAGAGATCACCTGAAACCCAAAGGATCTGACCAGCTTGGCCAGCGGGACACATTTACATTAAAGAGGGTGGGGCTCAGGGATGAGCCCTGGGGAACGCCACAGGGTAGGTTAAAAGCCTTAGATCTGAAACCCCCACAACTAAAAACATTAGTTTTCTCTGTTAGGAAGGAGTGGAGGACCTGCAGGGCCTTACCCAAGATTCCCACCTCTTTCAGACGTTGAACCATTAGAGTGGGAGAGACGGTGTCAAAAGCCGACGACAGATCGAGCATGATCAGCGCCACTGACCCACCCAGATCGACCTGCATGCTAATGCAGTCGGTGGCAGCAATAAGGGCGGATTAGGTGCTGTTATTGGCGCTGAAACCATTTTGTGACTCATTCAAGAGCTCATTTGAGTCCAAGTAATTCATCAACTCAATGTTGATGAACCTCTCTAGGATTTTAGCAGTGGCTGGAAAAAGGAAGATAGGGCGAAGATTTTTCAGTTCAGAGGGGTCATCATTGGATTTCTTAAGCAGGGGTATAACAATTGCCTCTTTCCAAGTGTCCAGATAGCAGCCAGAACAGAGGATGATGTTAAACACTTTGCAAAGAAAGTCAGCAATCGGATTGGAAACTATCTTGAGAGTGAGGGGCGTGCAAGGGTCAGAGGGGGAACCGGACTTGAGGCCCATAAGAAAACCCAAAGTTTGTTCCAAAGTTTGTTCTGCGGAAATGCTGCCAGAGTAGGAGGGGGACTCCCCCTCCATTGATCCTGCATGATCTCCCCACCCTCTAATTCTGTCGTTTGCATATGGTTGAGCTCTCTGAAGATTTTAAGGACCTTGTCCTTGAAGTAGGTAGCGATTCTATCAGAAAGGTCTTGAGAGTGGGACAAGGCCGCATCCCAGAAGGTTAGGAGATCTCCTTAATAACCTTGATGAGACTGCTAGAGGATTTGTCTGCAACAAGGGTCAAAATAGTGAGGAAATAAACTTTAACTTGAAAGATGGCTTGCTTGTATTTCTGAAGCAGAGCTTTCTGCTTGCTTTTCTACTTAATGCAAGGGTCTAGCCGCCATCTGCGTTCCTGCCTGCGACATTCCCTTCTGAGTGATCTAAGTTCATTTGAAAACCAAGGTGATGTGGGTTTGACTCTCGTAAAGGTGCGTTCTTTAAAAGGGGTGACAATATTTAAGGCTTGAGAAATCCACTTGTGAAAACCCTCTGCCGTAAGGGGGAAGGCACTGTGCCTCCCAGCCCCAGCAGAGGCCAGATCCACCACTAAGTCGGGCGCAGAAATCTTGCTCAGCCCCCTGTAGCGAATGTGCCTTGGGAAGAAGCTGCCCTCCACAGTAGAGGAGGGATTCTGGCAGACTTTAAAAAGAATCAACGAGTGGTCAACCCAGCTATGTGGCTTAACCTCTTCAATCGTTAGACTGCAATGATTGGTGACAAAGGACTTTCTGCGGCTTATTTTTAGCCATAATGTTTTGTTAAAACTTGCTTCATATGTGTATTGTTTTGTATAGAATGTTTTAATTTATTTGTAACAAACGCACTTAAATTGTACGCATTAGATATATTTTGAACTAATGCAATGTTTTTAGAAAAATCAATGTAGCAAATGAATTCATATGTTCTTTTATAATAAAATTTGTGAAACAAAAGATACCTTAGGTTTTTGTGCAGATCTAATTATCTGTGTCCCTCTATAACACTAAAACAGTCATATTAGTGTGTAGTCCTTTTTGGTCACAAAGAACAATTGTTACTTACCTGTAAACAGGTGGTTCTCCAGTATTGGTGTCTTTCATAGATTCACATGCTTGAATATTCCCCGTCGTCGGAGTGGGAGTCCCACGGTAAATAAAATAGCAATAAATACTAAATATATAATAATATATAATAAATATATATATACATAATAAGGAAAAACCCAAAAAATGCATACAAGAAGCATCTGGTACCTAACCAAAAAGTTCCACATAGGAATGCATGGGGATAAAGAAATTCCAATGCAGCCTATCCTTGTCATTATGTTAGTCCAAACAGCAGCCAATCAGGCGCCAGCAGCCCTCTAGAACCTTCTCCTCAGAGCTCAAGCCCTCAGATTTTCGTAGCACAAGAGTGACCACAGAGTCTATGAGGAGAAAGAGAGCCTCTGAGGGGAGGATGGGAGGGTCGCATGTGAATCTATTAAAGACACCAATACTGGAGAACCACCTGTTTACAGGTAAGTAACAATTGTTCTTCTCCAGCATTGGGGTGTCTTTCATAGATTTACATGCTTGAATATAGAATAGTAAGCAGTCCGTATCCGAACACAAAGTTTCCAGGATGCAATGTATACACAAAAGGTTGGAATCAACAGGTGTAAACCCATGCCATAGAAGTTATACAACTATATGTATACATAGAGAAGACATGCATAAGACTGGAAACCATAGGAGGAGGGTAGAACAGAGGCTCACCTTATTGAAAAAGATTACGGAGCACAGCTTGTCCCACTGCGGTATCGCCTTCAGCCATGGCACCCAGATTGTAGTGCTTTGTGAAAGTGTGCCTGCTGGACCACGTGGCTGCTCTGCAAATCTGATGCAATGGAACTCCGGCAAAGAGTGCAGTCGAAGAGGCTACAGACCTGGTAGAGTGGGCTCTTACTGTAGACTGTAAAGGCTTTCCCGCTTTCTGATGGCAGAAAGCAATCGCCGAAGCCACCCAGCGGGCTACTGTAGGTTTGGTGACTGGTCGCCCTTTTTGAAAACGGCCATAGGCCACGAAGAGGTGATCTGATTTTCGGAACTGGGCTGTTCTGCTGATGTAGAACTTTAAACATCTTCTAATGTCCAAAGAGTGCAAGCGTTGTTCCGCAGGAGATTGCGGGTTGGCAAAGAAAGACTTCAGTATAACAGGCTCATTAATATGGAAGTCTGACGGCACTTTTGGAAGGAAAGTAGGGTTAGTGCGTAAAAGCACAGAGTCCGGTTTAAACTGCAGAAATGGTTGTTTGATCGTGAAAGCATGTATATCACTCACTCGACGTGAAGACGTCAAAGCAAGTAAAAGCGCAACCTTCCAGGTGACATACTTGAGGTCTGCTTTATGGATTGGTTCAAACGGTGCAGTCATTAATTGTGATAGGACAATGTTGAGGCGCCACTCGGGAGGGGGACGCCGAACTGGAGGAAAAGTCCGAAGAAGTCCTTTGAAGAATTGACGTATCAACCTGGATGAGCATAAGGAGGCGGAGCCATCATGGCGGAAGCGTGATATTGCCGCCAGAAAGACCCTTAAAGTAGCATGTGACAAACCCGATTGAGCCAGATGGAGAAAGAAAGGGAGGAGCTCAGCGGGCGTGGCACGCAAAGGATGTACTCCGGCGTCTGCACACCAGTGGCAAAAGCGTTTCCATTTCAACTTATAAGTCTTTATAGTTGATGGAGCCCTGGCCTGAGCGAGGATGTTACGACACTCCTGAGGGATGATTAGATGTGCAAATTCACAGTGCTCAGGTTCCAGGCTGACAAGCTCAGGGAGGAGGGGTCCGGATGGTAGATTTGACCCCTGTTCATGGAGAGAAGATCCATTCGAGGATGAAGAAGAATGGGTTTGCATTGAGACAGGAGTAGCAGCTCCGAGAACCACGCCTGTCGTGGCCACCTGGGAGCAATCAGAAGGATGTGGCAGGGTTCTCTCCGCATCTTCCAAAGTACTCGAGGCACTAGAGGGATCGGAGGAAAAGCGTAGGCGAAGAGATTCGACCAATCCACCAAAAGGGCATTGCCTTGGGATCCTTTGTGGGGATGCCAGCTTGCGTAAGCGGGGCATTTGCGGTTCTCTGGAGTCGCAAAGAGGTCGATTTCCGGGAATCCCCAACGGTGAAAGACCATATCGAGTGTTGGCTGGTGGAGTTCCCACTCGTGGTTGGATGATCGAGACCTGCTTAGGGAATCCGCCAGGAGGTTGGACAACCCCGGAAGATGAACTGCGGTGATTTGGATTTGATGATTGATGGACCAGTTTCAAATCGCCTCTGCCAGGCGGGATAACACCGGAGACTTTGTTCCGCCCTGCTTGTTTATATAATGCATGCAGGTCGTGTTGTCCGTCTGTATGAGAACTGACTCTCCCTGCAGCACTGGTTGAAATGATTTCAGGGCCAAAAAGATAGCCATAAGCTCCAACTTGTTTATGTGCCAGGTCTTTTGATGCAAAGTCCATTTCCCTTTGACGGACAGGTCTTGGAGGTGAGCTCCCCAGCCCTCCAGGGAGGCATCCGTCGTTAGTGTCAGATCTGGGGTGTTGGACAGAAAGGACGTGCCTGCCGCTAGCTGGTGTGGTTGTGCCCACCATTTGAGCGCCTTCTTCATGGGAATGGTGATGGAAACCTGATCGTTGAAGGAACCGGTGACTTGACGCCACTGCTTGTCCAGAGCCTGTTGGATAGGTCGTGCTCGTAGTCGGCAATGAGGGACAAGAGCGATGCACGACGAAGCCATCCCTAGAAAGGACTTCAACAAACGGACTGAAACGCACTTCTTTGCTAGAAGGAGCAAAACTAGTCGGAGAATCCTTTGCTGACGTTCCCGGGAGACAAATGCCTTGGCTAGTTTGGTGTCCAGCGTTGCTCCTAGGAAATCCTTGCAAGTTGTTGGCTGCAATTGAGATTTCTCCAGATTGATGGACAGACCCAAGGAACGGAATACTGTCTGACACACTGCAGTATGGTGTAGAAGTTGTGAGCGGGATTGTGATTTCAGGAGGCAGTCGTCGAGATATGGGAATATCTGTATGCCTTGGAGACGAAGAAAAGCCATGACCGGAGCCAACATTTTTGTAAAGACTCGGGGGGCCGAACGGAGGCCAAATGGAAGGACCCTGAATTGGAAATGAAGGTGCCCCACCTTGAAGCTCAGGAACTTGCGATGACCCGCTAGAATTGGGACATGGAAGTAAGCGTCTCGGAGATCGATGGTAGTCATGAAATCTCCGACTGAGAGCAAACGCAAGATCTCAGCAAGCGTTAGCATACGGAAGGTCTGATCCTTGAGATAATGATTGAGTGCTCTCAAGTCCAGTATTGGTCTCCATTCTCCGTTCTTTTTGATGACAAGGAAAAAACGGGAATAAAACCCCTTCCCTCTCTGAGACTTTGGCACTACTTCCACCGCACCTTTTTGAATGAGAAGGCGAACTTGATGAAATAGTTCTTTGAGGTGCGGAGGTGGCGGTCCGGAAGGTGGTGTTGGAGGAGGTACCTCGACAAATTCCAATGCATGGCCTCTCTTCACAATGTCGAGTGCCCAACGGTCCGTAGTAATGGAGGACCATTGAGAACCAAACAGAGATTTGACCTCCAATTCTCCGTTCGATAGACAAGTCATTGACGTTTGTTGGATTGTCCTCTGAAATTAGACTTCCCTCTGTAAGTTCTGGCAGGTTGCTGGCGGGAAGACTGCTGGCGGTTACCGGTGAAACGTTGGTTACCTTGGTTGAAGGACCGATATTGACTGCTTCCTCCACGAAAAGTGGATGTAGTGCCACGTCCTCGAGCACCCCGAAAGGGCTGCTTCTTAAACTGAAGGGTACCCAAAGCACGTGCAGTGTCCGTGTCCTTTTTAATGGATTGTAGCGCTTCATCAATATGCGCTCCAAATAATGACTCGCCGTCATATGGCATATCTAGGATTCTTGCCTGAATTTCCTGTCGAAACGAAGTTGAGCGTAACCAACCCTGACGACGCAGGACGGCCGCTCCAGCGAGTTGGCGAAAACCAGTGCAGGCTACATCCACTGCACAATCAATAAGTTCTTCTGCCGTTCTTTCTCCTTCTTGCAGAATTTTCTGTGCTTCTGCCTTGGAAGCATCCGGGAGTAACGCCACATAGGTGGACATGTCAGCCCAAGCCTGACGGTCATAACGACCTAATATGGCCATTGCGTTAGCTACTCGAACCGTTGTAGAGGACATGGAGGAAAATTTTCGCCCAATAGCATCTAGGCGACGGCCCTCACGGTCCGGAGGAGCAGTGATTGTAGACGCCGGATTCTTTGAACCTCGTTGAGCTGCCTGCGTGACGACAGAGTCGGGCTTAGGTTGACCTGTAAGGCATGCTGGAGATCCTACAGGAGCTTTGTATTTCTTCTCTAACCTCGGCAGTTGTGCTGGTAGAGAGTTTGGCGTCTTCATTATTTTCTCCCCTTCAGACCAGATGAAGTCTATAATCGGGACTGTGTGGATCTGTTTCAAGGGCTGGTTCTTGAAATCGTATAGGAAGCAATCTTCCTCTCTGTGTGCTCGTGGCAATTTGAATCGCTGCGCCGCCCTGTCCATTAACTGGTGGAAGCCTGCGATATCTACTGGAGGAGAATCCCCTGTTGGCACCTGAGAAGGAGATGGTGTTTGAGCACGATAGTCATCCCACTCCGCTAAATGTTCTTCACCATCCTCATCTACTTCAGAAACTTCACCATCCTCACGCTCTGGAGGATTCTCGTCATCATCATCCTCTGGATAAATGGTAGTGTGAACACGAACTGATGTAGTTCTGTGAACAGTTACAGGCGACGCCGGTTGAGGAGGAGCCAGAACCGGGTCAGAAACTGGATTCAGCACCGATGGAACAGCTGTAACCTGTGGCGTTGGTGGGAAACGCCGATTGTAATCTTCCAACATACTTTGGAGGTTCGATATCATTGATATAGGCAACATCGCAGTTGGAACTTGAGGGTGAGTTGTTTGATGTTGGCCATATTGATCTTCCTCGTCGTTACTGAATTCTTGGCACTTAATATTCAGATCCGAAAGACTCTGCGCTTGGTCATCAGACTCTTGATCAGAATCAGTAGCAAACAGCGGAGATGGAGGATTAATCATCTCTCTTTCTGTAAAAGTCTCGAACTGTGTTTTGCTGGACTGTAAAGGCAATAAAGGCATTGTAGCAAATGAAGAGGCCGGCATTGAAATTGTGTCTTGCGTACGCGTCGACGGCATGACATCAGTCGACTTCTGCGGTGGAATCGACTTGGAAGCCATCGTCGACGAGGAGACCGTCGACGGAACAATCTTCATTGGCATTGTCGGAGCCATCGTCGACGGAACCTTCACTTTCAATGTCTTCGTCGACGGAGTCGTCGTCGACGGAGTCGTCGTCGACGGAGTCATCGTCGACGGAATTATCGTCGACGAAGCGGTCGTCGACGGAGCGGGCGTCGACGGAGCGGTCGTCGACGGAGCAGATGGAACAGGCCCTCTCGTCGACGGGACAGACGTCGGCGGTGCGCCCATCGTCGAGGGCGTCGACGGAGTCAGAGTCTTCGAACTTCTAGTCGACGACGAGTGAACTTTCTTCGTCGACGAAGATGAAATAGGAATCAAAGAAGACACGGTCTTAGAACTGAGAACCACTCTCATCGACGACGAAGACGTCGACGCCAAAGCTGACGACGATCCAGAGGCCAGCGTCGTCGTGACCGTCGTCGTCGATTTGGAACCAGAGACAGCCATTCTCGTCGACAGAGCTGGGACTACCGTCGTCGACGAAAATTCCGTTTTCTTCACAGAAAAACTGGACATTGAAGCAGAAGGAGCCTGAGAGCTTTGTCTCGTGGGCCCAGATGTGGTAGGTAAAGGTGAAGACACCGCAGGGGTCAAAGCGAGGGAAACTTTCCTCTTTTTAAGAAATGGTGAAGGCACCTCCTGCACACTACCACGTTTAGAAGCTGCTTTAGAACGGCCTGACACAAGACTTTCAGCATCAGAAAGTATATTGTCCTTGTCCTTTAGCCTTTGAAGCCAAACAAGTAAACGGCCTTCTCTGTCCTTAAGAGTTTTCTCTGAGAATTTTCTACAGAGTTTACAGGTGCCTACTTCATGGTCCGGGTAAAGGCAGTAAATACACTTACTGTGTGGGTCATCATGAAATAATCTCAGCTTTCCACAGGAGGAACAAGCTCTGAAGAGAGACTTCTTACTTGAAGACATTGTGGAGAAACTGGAACACTTGAAGAAAGAAAACTGAGCAGAGCTCAGGGAGACACGACGTGCGGTAGAAAATCTGAGGGCTTGAGCTCTGAGGAGAAGGTTCTAGAGGGCTGCTGGCGCCTGATTGGCTGCAGTTTGGACTAACATAATAACAAGGATAGGCTGCATTGGAATTTCTTTATCCCCATGCATTCCTATGTGGAACTTTTTGGTTAGGTACCAGATGCTTCTTGTATGCATTTTTTGGGTTTTTCCTTATTATGTATATATATATTTATTATATATTATTATATATTTAGTATTTATTGCTATTTTATTTACCGTGGGACTCCCACTCCGACGACGGGGAATATTCAAGCATGTGAATCTATGAAAGACACCCCAATGCTGGAGAACTAGAAGTTAGCTATACAGAAAGGAAACCTCTCTTTTGCTTGTTCTATACCCAGTCCTTTCTGTAAGTCTGGGAAACTCTTTCTTTTTGAAAGATGATTGGTGAAAACGCCATCTAAGATATGACCAGCATTGTGGGTGGGAGATTGAACAAGTTGCTCAAAGCCCAGAGATGACATAAGTTTTACGAGGTGTTGTGTGTCAGTGTCCTGCTCTTTCTAAAGGTGGTAGTTAAAATCTCCAAGAATGGTGATATAAGAGGTAGTGACATGTGCCTCTAAAGTTTTGCACCAAGACTCCAAAAACCCGGGTCTAGGTCCCGGGGGACGGTACACTAGTAAGCCGGTAAAAGTGTGGTTTTTGGACAACGAGATCTTAAAGGAGGCAGCTTCCATCGGAGAAGCAACATGCTATTTCTGTTTTGTGTTTAATCAAGGACCGAGCATTCAGTAGTGCCATTTTAATAGTCCTGGATTTATGACCAGGGGAAATGTTAGTCTTGACGCTGGACTAGTCAGTCCCCGTTGCTCTGAGCGCTGTGTAGGGGCTCTGCCCAGACACCAATTCATTGGACCAAATGTCACTTACAGACCCACATCTTTGAGATGCTTCTATTTGTTTTACCAGATATTAAATGAAGGCCTGCAATTTTGCACATCAGGATTAAAGCTGGCTTAATAACTATTTCTCTTTAAAGTCATGCTCTTATTAAGGGAGTGAAAGGCTCTTCCCTAAAGTCTCCATAATTGCTGAAGATCACGAAATGTTAAGAACATGTAGAACCATGAGAAGCCCTCGTGTAATGTAATGATAATGTAACGAACAGCTGAGGGTCCAATCAAGAATAAGAAATATTGCATTACCTTTTTGGGCCAAATGGCAGCTCCAAAGTCTGGAAACACTGTGGCACCTCCAGCTTGCACATCACTCATCTATAAACAGAAACATGTACATGAAAGAAACTTAAACAACAAACAGAGCAAACACAATAAAGGAATGTTTCCAAAGGTGGCAAAGCAATCAAGTGAGGAGTAAAACGTTCCTAATATTTGTTCAACAAATTTATATGACCTGCACTTTCTTCTGTACCCAAGGCCGTCTGTGCTGCTGGTTATATATTCCGTGAATGACTGCACTGAAAGCAGTCTAAAATCCTCCTTTCCAGTTTAAAATGTTTTAAAACCTTTTAATAATTCCTGTCACTTTATTGAAAAGTTTGTTTTCTCCTCCTTCAACACTGAAACTTAGTTATCATGGCCCAGGATAAACAAACAATATGTAGCTCTTCAAGAGAGGGCTGCTTGGGACTCCTAAAGATGCAGAAAGAACAGCCCGTCATTGTGGAATGATTTCCTCATACTCATCAGTAGTACAAGTCAGGAACTTAACCTGTTGCTAGTATTAAAAGCTGTAATGGACAAGGCACATATTAGACAAGACATATGATTATTTTTTTCAGCGCTTCTAGTTTACACACTCAAAGACCAACATCTAAGCACTTCCTTGATTAAATTAATTAGTTAGAGACTTCTATCCAAATCTCTTCTTTAACCTAGCAAACAGGCTTCGTAGTAAGTCATTATCCAAATGCTAACCGCTAGCTCAACTTGTTTTATGCTGTAGTGAGTGGGGGACATGAGGTAGGGCATCTCTAGTACAAAAAAATACTTTCACCTGGTTTCACTATATTTATTTTATCCATGTGTGAAGCTTGGTGACCAGATGCTTAGGGGCACATGCATCAAGCCTGCATTTTGCGATTTCTAAAAAGCGAATTGCACTTTTGTGCATTTTTCAAAGTTTTTGCAAATTACCATCAACTTGCAGTTGAGGGTAATTAGTATTTCCTAAATGGGAAGTCGCATTTAAGAAAAGCTTTGATGCATCCCAAATAGGGAATCGCAATTTGCGATTCCCTAAAAGCATTCACAATTTAGGAAATCGCAAAATTTACGATTACCTATATTGCAAATCGGTTTTGGGTAGATGCATCCTAATTGCCTAAATACTGGTTGCAAAGGGGCCGATTCTCCGAATCGGCCCGTTTTTGATCCGTATTTAGGTTGATGCATGTCCTCTTAAGTCCCTACAACAATATGGAATATTGTTTTCTTATGTTAAAATAGTGAGCTGAGTGTAGGAATTAAGGTTACAAAAAGTAATAAAACACTCTAAATATACCCTGGACCTACAGTAGTGACTGGCCACTCCCTCTGCTTGTCCTCTAGGATAAATGGCACCAGATTGTTTATCTTCTGCCACTTACCTCTATTTAACAATGGCAACAGCAAAGCTCTTTTGTCTGAAAGAGGTTCTGTAGCTATGCTGCACATCTATCTTATGAATATCAGTAAGGCAGGATATATTATGTGTCCTGTTAGGTCTGTGTATATTTTGCTTCAGGTCGGATTGTGACTGTTCTCACATTTTGCACATTTTAGGCATCATGAAAATGGCATTTGTAGATTATCTGAAATACACTGGTGATGTTTACTGTTGGGGTCTATTATGGAGTCTCCCTTACAAAACCTTGTTGCTTTCTCTAGCTTTTGCAATTCCCTATCATTGGTTTGAGCTGTTCTTTTCGAATCCAGCAATGCAAAACAACTAACCCAGCTGGTGGGAGAGGGGGGGGGGGGGGAGGGGAACTCTACAAATAACTCCTTCCTCCTATGGTGAATAGGGCTAAAGTTGACCAACTCAATGGTGTGCCCTACCAGTAATATACTATGACATATTGGGTCATTATAAATTAGCTCCGTCTCTTCCGACAATCTCCGAAATCATTTATTTAAAATATCGTCGCTTGACTCAACAACAATGTGCCCCACCAAAGCGAAAATCCTTTTGCTACAAAATCCCAACAGTGGAATTTGGCACCATGGCTATCTGTGGCTCAGTCTACTTTCTGCACTGAAATCTACTTAGTTTCGAACATCTGCACCAAAATTGTGGTAGGTACAGACGGATCTTTCTGTAGCATTGGCTTTGGGCCTTTTGCTTTCTCGATGTGTCACAGATCTTTTACGGCTTAATGGAAAAACATTTTCTTTTATCCATTTAGGCCTGGGTTCAGGCTTATACACTTCTTTCAGGTTCCCATGTGCACTTTATAGGTACAGTATTTTGGGCGTAGGTTTTTTCTATTTGGGGGAAGGAATAACACAGAGCCTCTTCCTCAAATTCAGGTAAGAAATGGCATGAACATTTCTTTGGAGCACTCCTAGGAAAGGCATTCCGCATATTACTCATTTGAATACTCAGCTTGGTGTTCCCTTTATTACAGGACAGTGACTAACTCTGCTAACACGGATTTTTGGGAGTAGCCATTGTCACTTTGGCACTGGACCTATTTAGCTGGAATGGTCATTAGGGTGTGCAATTTATATCTTTGAGTTCAAAACTGAGACAATTGATAAAGACATCATGCCTCTTTCCTTCCTATTTATGCTGTCCTACGCAATCACAATTTCTCAATCTGAAATTTAGAAATCTTCCTTTATCCAGAGATCAAGTCACCACAAGAATCCTCTTTGGTCATGACTTTCTTGACGCCCATCAGAGCTGAACAAGACACTGGCAGCAATATCAGAAAAAGAAAAGCTAAAGAGGGCATTGAAAAAAAGGACACCACAAAGTTGTGGTTAGGTTCATACTGCAAACTGATTGAATATAGAGCCTCAAGTTGATATTCATCAGGCATTCTTTGTTTTCAACAAACTTCTCAGACAAATCGTAGATCCACCACTGGTTGAGTAGAAAAAGAAGAAACATTACATAAAAGTAAAATAATTTACAAATGTGTAAACAAAGGTGGGCAGGCACACAAAAAAAATAATCAGAAACAAACATGCAGTCTATGCTCAAACAATGAACAGAGCGATAAAGAAGACATTGTTTCTTTATAAAAATGAGGGCTCTGAAAATCCTATTCACCATGTGGAGAATACAGACTCCTACCTTCTCTATTACCTTACAATTAAAAGGCAGACTCCCCACCTAAAGTACTGGAAAAAAACTGTCCATTCAAGATAGAATACAAACATTGTCTATATATTCCATCAACCTAACCACCAACTCCCCCTGCCCCCTTGTGTTTCCAAGGAATCTATTCCTACTGTTCCAAGTTCCAAGTCCTCAATGAACTGGATTACAGCAGGCATTTAAAGTTGGCAACAGAAAGACAAGCAAGGCACAGCTGGCGTCCTGTATCCTCCACATGGCTCAGGGATTATGAGTTGCATGGATGTAATTTGATCTCACCCTCGTGGGAAAAATACTTACGTAGTTTAAAAAAGTTGCCACACGATTTCCAGTCCCTAAACGCTTGAAAGCATCAGGTTCCTCTTTCTATAAAATCAAATGTAAGAATGACAGACTGAAGCATAGAGTCAAGGACACAAAGGTACTTACATAGTTAAGATACGTTGCTAGCCTATTCCCATCCGTTTTGAGGTTCTGGTCAAAGGGACGCTGTAACAGATAACAACTTTAACCCGAATTCGCACAAGGATTTGATCAGCATTACAGATCTCAGCCAATCTTTTTTTGTTTTAATTTTTTACTGCACAGAAACATTATAGGGTCCTTAAATTTTAAACAAACAAAAGCCATATTAGAAGTTAAGGTGGAGAAAAATATGTGAGATTACACCTTTAAACCAAGTAAAGCAGGCAAAGACGTGCAGGGATCATGCCCTGTTGCTGGGGAATAGTAGTAGGCAAATACTGTAGGGTTTCCAGTATGCAGTAATCAATTAGAGGGAGAAGCAGAATGTACATCAACATGCCAGCATACTGTTGGGGTTTTTCAAATAGAGTAGAGCTCCATCTTAAAGCAGCAGTTCATCCTGGCAGGAAATTAAATATTTCCTTTTTTTAAGTATGGGCCAATATAATCCAGGTAACTATCACAATATTACACATAAGACTCTCAATGCAAGCCCAAGTATTACATTAAGGACAGAGTAGCCTCCCTGTTCTATTTGAACTAAAATGGCACCAGTAAAAGTGAGAAATTTGCTAGAAAGTTTTTAAGCAACTTCTATGATTTGAAATCTGACATTTCATTTGCTTTTTTAAATTCTCCAGTTTCATTTAACTAATGATATTGCAATTCACAAGAGGAATACAGGACATTTACCAGATAGGATTGTAAGAAATTGTGTAAGAGTGCAGGGAAGAATATGGAAGACAGTGTGAAATAAAGCAACTCAGGCAGATGAGAAAGAGAAAATGTGAAACCGAGCGAGAGAGGGGGACCTTACTTAGGAATCGGCTGAGCAATAAACAATAGTACAGAAAGTAATACTAATTCAATATTTCAAGTGGAAAAAGACTAAAGTTAATGGACAGATTGTTGAGAGACTAGATCTGCACTTTGGTTTGCCTCATAACTTTTTAAAGTATTATAAGATGCTTTAATTTCCCACATTGATAAACTATCCTTGATCCATTCATTTAATTCAATCTTGTCACACCCCAAAAAGAAAAATACCCATGAGGATCTGCTGCTTTAAGAAGTATTATGATAACAATATCATAATAACTTAACCTGACGGTGGAAGGAACCAGTCACCTCTAGCGAGAGATATTTCTACAGTGTTAAGTCATCACAGGAAGAAAGTACTTCAGCCAGAAGACGCGCTCTTTACTAAATCACAGGGAACAAATAAGGAAAGACATAATGACCAAGCAAGGAAAGGTGGTCCAAGCAAGGTACTGCTACAGAATTATAGAGAGGGTTTCAACCCATCTCTGGATTTCAATGTCCTCTTTGGAACTTATATACAAAAGAACACACAGTGAACAGCATATTGGGACTGTATTTGAATTGAGCAATTAAGAAGTAACTTCAGCATGTTAAAATATTAAAGACCTGACACAGTAAAAATGCATCCTATTAACAGACATAGTGATTTGAGTTTAATACAAACGCAGGGTTCTTCCTCAAATATACTCTTATTTTTAGACGCAATATTATTCCAAAATGAAGCCCTACAATGAATTCTTCACTTAAAACATTTACATCACAGTGTAAATAAACATAAAGCAATAAATTGCGTAACAAAGGACCAAAGTGCTTGTTTGAAATGCCTTTTCATCGACACAGCTAAAAAATGTAGTAATTTATTCTCAGTGACTTTCTTTATGATTCAGATCTTGTGGGGCTGTTTAGTTTCCTTTCAGGAGGTACATGCAATCAAAGAAAGGAAAATGCTAATAGTCATTAAATAATGTAATTCTACGCAATCAGCCAAGAAAACTGAATATCAAATCAACTGTTTCTCAGGCAGAAGGCGCAGCTGCAGGTGAAAGAATGATACAAAATCTCCTTCTGTATATTCCAACAGCGTGTACAGCATAGAGACGCTTAAGGATTTGATTTAGCAAATTTTCTTCAGTTCCAATTTTTAACTATTATTTGCACTAAATTCAGACCATGAGCAGATGTTTAATGCTCTGAAATTGGATATCTTAATTTAAAAGTAGTGCACCAATGTGACATTGAGGGAAATGCGTTGTGAACATTCCAAATCATTTAGATGAAAGTGTCCCAAAAGTCAATGCGTTTCATGGCATTATCCCCAATTGATAAGGTCTAGTGTTGCATCATAATAATCATCTATTGCAGAGCAGATGCAAATACATTATAACAAGGTGAAGGAGTAATCTCACATCATAATTGTGCTGTTTTCTGTTAGACCTCAACGTTTTAATGTTTCAACTGGAAACTGTGAAATATGGAAAAAGTACTGAGCTTTCTCACAATATACATTTTAGTTGGAGGGTGGAAATCCAAATACATGCATGGGTACATATTTAAACGTTGCCAATTTAGCAGAATAAATGTGAAACAAGCATTGAAAATGCAACAGGTCTCGCCTTTGGTTAAGTTAAAGCCATTTGCTTTGCTAATGGTATTGTATAGCAAAGCGAATGGCTTTCACTTAATAAAAAGCGAGTCCTATTGCATTTTTAATGCTTGTTTTTCTTTCATTCCCATATCTCTCTGCACAAACAGGCTCGCTCTCTCTTTTCTCTCTCCCGATCATATGCCATCTGGACTCCATTTCCCATCCTTTTATCTCTCACATATCGGGGGTCTTCTACTCGGTCCTTTCCTAATCACAAGCCTACTATGTATTTCTACTGCTTCCAAGTAGCCCTTAGGATTTGATTTCCCTTAAAGCCTTAGCCTTTTTTGTTAGGATCGGAGGTCAGAAGTCAGTTCATTGCTTATGCCCCTTCATTGAATCCCTCATCATAAACGTCAGTCTCTCTGGCATCTCAGTTCTCTACATTTCTCTCTGCAGGGATCACCTCTCGAAGCCATAACACCATTCAGTATGAACCATTCAAGCCTTACCAAAAGACAACATCCTGCAAGCTTTGCTTTTACCCAAGTAGAGGTGTTTACATGCCAAACAGGCAGGGCACAAGTCCTAAAAAAAGAAGTGGGGGACTAACCTAGCTAATCAGGCGAAGGAAGTGGTTTCAAGCACATGAATCTCAGTATAATCCTCAAAGACAGTGTAACAGAAGCCACAGAAAAATACTCAATTGTGCCTAATAAGATAATGAGCAAAGCTGTGGCAGCCTCTTTCACAGAAATACTAAAAGCCACAGATGCGATATTTTGTTTTGACACTATCTTGCGTCCCAAGCCGACTTCTTGATAAATACTGCCAAAATCAGTTGTGTGATAATATATTTTTATTTTCCAGATTAAAAAGGGAGCGTAAAATAAGGTCTGAGCTATGTGGAAGGGGGGAGGGTGTGATAGAGAGAGAGAGAGAAAGAGAGAGCTGTGTGTGTGCGACATGTCGAGTGGGGTGTGTGTGTGTGAGAGAGAGAGTTGTCTGTGTGAAGTGTGTGTAGTTGTGTGTGAGGTGTGTGGAGTTTGTGTGTGTGTGAGAAGGTGTGTGTGTTTTTAAGGAGGTGTGTGTGTGAGGAGGGGTGTGTGTGTGTGTGTGTGTGTGAGAGAGGGTGTGTGTTACCTATTTTCCCCAAGTACAGCACCTGGACACCCTCTGGCTTGGATCTCACTTAACAGAAGTACAAATAAATACATAATCACTCCATCAACTGAACATGTTATCTACGTTGCAGTTTTTAGGGCTCTTGGAATTAACCGCGCGAAGAGCGGTCTCGCCAGAGACCCTATTGTCAGCGAGTCCAGGAAAGGGGACAGGAGCTGGCCGCGCGCTTCTTCCAGAGTCGGAATTGAGCGGGCCACGTGCACGTGAACGTGCTCGCTGTGCCCAGCTCCTGTCTCCTCTCCTGGAAAGCTGTACCACACAGCCACACCTCCCCCTGCACACATGTGCACACACACAAGCGCATTTACACACAAGCACACGCACCAACGCATACAGACACCCCCGCCGCCGCACACATACCCACACACACACACCAGCGCACCATACACACATGCACACCCCCCTACCCCCAAGCCCCACTTACCGCCACTCCGGACTAATGCCTCCTCCGCGGGGCTCTCCCTCGGGCATGGGAGCCCCGTGTCACCAGCACTGCTTTTCTGGCCAGCCACTCCGTGGGCGCGGGCTTCCGAAGACGGAGGTTCTGCCCCACGGCAAGTTTCGTTTTTGCCCACGGTTTCGTTTTTGCTTACATCTTAACTTCCGTACAAGACAAAATCACTAACAATCAAAATAGTTTTTTTTTTTTAAATGACAATTCTCTTGGTCTCTTCACCCCCAGAATAAAAAGAAGAATTCAGACCTCGCCTAAGCCTTATTTGGTTGACACCCCCGTAATATTCAAATCCTATCGTTTAAACCCAGGCCGCTGTCTGCTGCCGGGGGATAATATATACGGAGATGTTGTCTGCATGCAGCGTCCCTTCCTGCTCTGGTAATCCGACCAACGATCCATTTATCTCCACATTTCCCCGTTATCATTTGAGCCGCAAACGCCACATAAATAGCAAACAGCAAAAGGTGACTCTCCGCCCGCTTGTCTGGTGTCTCGAGCTGCGCCGCAATCATCAGTAATGTCCCTGTTTATATAGAACCAGAAAGGCAGCTGCCACCCCAAAACACTAACAGCACAGCTCCAAACAGCAGAGTCCCCATTTTGTTTTCTTATTGCAGATTTATTTAGCCTGAATTCGCCCCGAGGGAATTGGAGTGTTTTGCATGCGCACCAGTTATGTTATACAAAGACACATTCATTGTTCGTATGATCAGGGAGTTAAGTGATTGGCCCAGAATCACAGGATGCTAGGAACGTAGCTCCCCAGCTCCAAAGTCGGCAGCGCTGACCATTAGGCCACACCCTCCCCTCATTACCCTATCCAAGAATTTGTGCTGATCACTACAGGTTCTTCCTCCTCCCAATCACCAAAACAACTTGGCATACTCCGCCCCAATCTCACCAAGGGACAGTGCAACAGACAAAAAACAGGCACCACCACTCCAGCAACTGCACACCTCAACTACCCCAGCGACCTCCGCCACTACGACTTGAGCACTCGCTGCAGACACTTCAAAGCAAATAATACTTGGGGGAGGGGGTGCGTAGCAGAGACGTTAATTCACCAAAATGTGAGGGGTAGAGGAAGTGACAGCACACGCCATTTGACCTTTACTTTCACTCAAAATATCAATTGAGAAGAGGGCTTGGGCTTGAGAAAAAAACTATTTTTGTAAATGGAGCGCATTAGTAATAGCCAGGCCCAATGAAAAGATACAATTGTGTGTCTGCTGCAATTTTCGCATAATAATAGACTTGCTGCATTTGCCACATAATCGACCATCTGCTGAATAATCTGCAATTTTAACCAAATAAAAGAATTTTCTAGCGTAAATTGTTCAAAATGTACTAAATGTGCAGTGCTATTACCAAACACATACACTGCCTGCACACACACTTACTATGTGCACGCTGCACAATCCTTCACTCTTCACCCTCACACCTCCTCACCCTCATACACTCTCACCCTCAAACCCCCTCACCCTCACACCCTCTCAAACTTACACACCCTCACTCACCCTTACACCCTCACACGCCCTCACCCTCACACCCTCACCCCCCTCACCCACCCCCTCACCCACCCCCTCACTCACCCCCTCACCTTCGCACCCCTTCACCCCCCCTACACCCTCACACCTACCCACACCCTCACATCCCCACACCCTCACACCCTCACACCCCCTCACCCTCACACCCCACACCCCCACCCCCTCACACCCCCACCCCCTCACACTGAAGGACTGGGTTCTGTAAGACCCAGCGGTGCCAGGGCACAACACCTGAAACCTTCGTGGGTAACCTGCTCCGGCGTACGAATCACAGAGACACGGGACACTTCCTTCGACGTCAAAGATTCAAGGTTTATTTGCTGCAGGGAACACAGAGATCACGACAAGTACACAGCGTGCAACTTGGGGAGACTGCTTCAAATTGGTTCTGTGGATCGCTCCTTTTATACAGTTTTTACCCATAGGATAACATTGAACACAAAAGTTTACAACCCGGTTCCCACCATTATCCCCCAGAGGGGTCGCTTTGGTCACTTTGAAACACATGAGGTCCGGAACATAAGTGCGGAAACATTTGGCGGTTCCCAACTATAAAAACCATCTTCCCACCATTAGCGAATTCCAATCAGCAGTAAAACAGATCGAAATAGGAACAGGGACAGGTGTAGAGGAAGACGGAGACAGTGGGGAGATCGGAAAGGGTGTAAAAGGGGAGGTATCGGGAAACACGAGATACAGGCATCAAAGGGACGTGCCTAATGAGATGCACGGCTGAGACAATAAGTCCGTGCGGCAAGATGAGCCTCGAGCGGCGCCATCTGCCTTACAGTAGCAACCCCCTCGTCATAAAGACACTCACAAAGAACATGTGTCTTCCGCAAATATCTTGGGAGTCCCAGGGTCGCGAAGCGGACAACGTCCGTTCGCTGGCTACTTGAGGGCAAGAGACAAAATGGATGCCGTATCTAAGATGGAACCCGTGGGTACAGATGAAAAACCCACATAACAAACGAACGGTTTAAGTTAGCACAGCGAAACTGCGCACACTTACTAAACTCGTCATTTGCGGTTCATAGATACCAGACTCGACCATATTCGTGCGAGTCGAAAACACCACTTACAATTGTCACGGAACCTCAGACGCTCCTTTTGCCCTCATGTAGGCAAGCACTAGTCGGAATCATATTCGATATTCATCAGACCATCAAGATGTTGCTGTAGCATAGCTCTGTCCAACCGAGTCCCCTTGGTAACAGATGGTTGTCTCATACACGTTGTAGCACAGAGGACACATAAGGCAGGACCACACTGCACACAAAGGCAACACGTGAACAGGAACACTACAACGACTCCGATGATCATCAGAATCTTCCAACCCCAAGTCGACATCAGGCCCCAAAACCATCCAAGCAGCGTCCAATCCCCTACATCCACGTGTATGGATTCGGAGATCTTGTGCAACCTCGAGATGGCTTGATAGACAGTAGGAGCATTATCTGGAATGAAAATGCAGCAGCTCGAATGGATCACCTTACATACCCCACCTCGATCTGCTAAAATGACATCTAAAACCATACGGTTTTGTAACGTCATAAGTCTCTCCGCCTGAAGTTCTGTGGTGATATTACCAAGGGCACTGGCAGTAATATTAGCTGTCGATTCTACCACTCGAGTCAACTGTCTCAGGTTCCTACTATTAACCATAGGTCCCCAAAACGGGAGGAAACCCTTGAAAAAGTCTCCTGCCTCTTGACCGGCAGTATCCTCTTCGCTAATTACGCCTCGTACAACTCTAGTCTTATGATAATCGGCATCTACAGTGAACGTCGGAGGCAACAGATTTGCAATGAAACATGAGCCCATGAAGTCAGCGGGCAACCATGTGTATGCACGATCATAACAGATAAAGTATGTACCCTTGGCTGCCAGAAACACAGGGGACGAGAACATCGGCAGAATGTAATTTTCAGTGCAAGCACTTGCTCCAAGTCGGGCTTGCGATCTTCGGCCACGACCCATAAGACAAAAATTACCAGTGTGGGGTACGACCCATATCGGAGGCGAGCTTTTAAGCTGCTTTTCACTAGTGAACGCACTATATTCACCTCTACTTAGGACTCTATAGGCCTATACCTCTTCTTCGGGAATAAGCGAAGGATCATAGATATCGCTATCTAAATCCTCTATTGCTATCGACAAAGGTTTTTGATACGAGGTGGGACCAGAGTAGGGGGAACGTGGTTCTCGAATGGGGTGGAAACCCAGTGCGCTTCGAAACATTGTTTGGAATGCTCGAGCTGACCCTTGGGAACTATACGGTAACACCAGATATGGAATTCCCTTATCCGTAGTATGTGGCATCAACCCACACACCCAACAATTAGTAGTGTTAACCACTAACTGATGCTGATGGAGGAGCTGAATAAAGGAATTGTTGCGGAATTCTACACGTCTAGCCTGCTCGTGTTCTGGTAACATATGAAAGGAATGAGGAGAAACAGTAGAAGTAAGATTAGGGTCAGGAGTAGGAGTAGGTGTAGCAGGTAGGAAGTAAGACATCGTGTAATACACCCCACCCGCCAATAATGCAGAAGCAGTCAAGAACAATACAAACAGTTGGAATATGAAACATTTGGTACGACTGAGTTGCTGCAGCTTGAATCTGTGGACTTGAGCTCCCTCCAAATCATTCAGCTTCGAGAATGCCATTCCCTACGACCGTCCGCAACGTTTCTTGACGCACTTCGTTCTGTGCAGCAATAGTCAATCCCCAGGAGTTCCCAGGAACCGACGGCCTTTAACCTAGCGTCAAGACCTACTGTCCAGAAGGAAGTACGCGCGCGGCCCTACGGCCTTCAATGCACAATATGTATATGCAAAAACAAAGTCTCTCAGCTGTAAGGGCAAAAGGTATAAGGAATGAAGCTCAATATGTACAAAAATAATTACAGTAACATGAAAGTTCAAAACTGATCACGGAAAACGGGGTAATGCAATCGTCAATACAGAAAAAGCAAGATCTTTTATTTGTCCTTAGTGCGAGATCGCAAAAAGTATCGGGTTTTCCCAGGACGTGTCTGCTCGTCAAACAAAGGATCCGTTGAAGAGACAGCGTCCTGCTGATCAGTTGAGTGTTCTGGTCTTGAGTCTTTTGATGCTAATTGTTCAACAATGTCTTTCTGCTGCGCTGAGGATTCTTCAACAAGCTGTGCGTCGCTAAAAGGCACAAACGCCGGCAATGTTTCTGTTTCAGATGACACAATGCCTCTCCTTACCCACGGGTCTGCTGGCAAAGGGATGGGGACTCTTTTGGTGTGCGTGGCATGCACCCAATTCTTACGTCCCTCGAGACGAACGGCAGTCCTCGTGGCCAGGAGCACTTGGTAGGGTCCGGTGAACCTCGGGTCCAGGTTATTTTTGCGTGAAAAGTTCCTTGTCACCACCCAGTCTCCGGGCTGGAGCTGGTGGCCTGGACCCTCCGTCTGCGTCGGCAATGCGTCGTAAACCTGTTGATGAATTAACCTCAGTTTAGCAGTCAAGTCATGTAGATAATCGATCAACATTGGGTACTCAAGATCAGAAAACATTCCTGGCCTAGGAACCCCCCACACATTCGCAGGGCGGCCGAACACTATTTCATAGGGACTAAGCCCTACTCGGGAGTGTACAGTCGCCCTAGTTGACAGTAATGCTAAAGGTAAAGCGTCAGGCCACGAAAGACCAGTCGTAGCCTGAATCTTCGCTAACTTTAGTTTGAGGGTGCCATTGTACCCTTCAACCAATCCAGCTGACTGAGGATGATTGGCGCTGTGGAATTTCTGATTAATTCCAAGGCCCTTACACACACTCTTCATCACACTTCCAACAAACTCACTTCCGTTATCTGACCACACGACTCTAGGCATTCCATACCGAGGAAAATATTCCTTCAGTAGGATTTTCGCAGTAGACAAAGCAGTATTGTCTTTGAGAGGATAGGCCTCAATCCATCGGGAGAATGCGCAAACCACCACTAAAACGTATTTCAGGTTATTGCATCGCTCCATATGGATGAAGTCCAATTGAATCACCTCAAAGGGATACGAAGGGGGAGCAAAACTGCCAGGAGGAGTTGGGGTTCCTTTGCCAGGATTGTACATTATACACACCATACAATTCTTCACCAGACGTTCAGCACACTTCGTAATACCATCATTCTTCCACACAGGAGCCAGCAACTTGCAAATACCTTTCGCGCTAATATGTGCTAACCCATGCGCCATTGTCACAACGGCCAGCACATACGCATCAGGCAACATCCATCTTTTCTGATCCGACAAATCAATCCAACAACCATTCGCATCCAACTTTCCCGTACTTTCTTTCCACTTCGTCTTTTCAGTCTCGGTGGCCTCATTCTGAATTGCTTTCACACTTTCGATAGTGTCTTCACACATGCTCGATTCTGTAGGCCATCTAACCGAACTCGTCACATACATTCGAGTGCTAAGGTTTCGGGCAGTCTCCTTAGCAATCTCATCCGCAAACGCATTACCACGACCAACATCATCCGTCACCTTACGATGCGCACTACACTTAACAATCGCAACTTGCGTAGGCAAAGTCAATGCATCCAAAAGATCGTTCACAAGCTGGCCATGCTGTATCTTCGTACCGTGCGACGTCAAGAAACCTCTCTCTCTCCACAATCGTCCAAAACTGTGAGCAACACCGAACGCGTATTGGCTGTCGGTAAACACATTCACACGTTTCCCTTTCGCTAACACACATGCTCTAGTAAGAGCAATTAATTCTGCAGCTTGAGCAGAATTCTGATTCAACCTTGCAGTCTCAACAACGGTATTCAATGTTACAACAGCATAAGCAGTAGTCACATCGCCATTCGGCAACTTAAAACATGACCCATCCACATACAAGGTACCATCCGGATCTTCCAATGGGGTGTTTTTAAGGTCCACTCGACCTTTTGTTTCCTCTTCAGTCCTCAAGTAGCAGTCATGTTCTGCTACCTCATCTGACTCTGTGCTAATTGGTAACAAAGTTGCCGGGTTCAGAACGTTACAACGTTTTATCTGAATGTGGCTTGCCAAGAGCGTCAATTCGTACCCAGACAACCTCGCACTCGTCAAGTGCTGAGTTTTCGTTCGATTCAAAAGAGTATCGACTGCGTGCGGAACCATCACCGTAAGCATATTATCCATGACCAATCCTGCTGATTGTCGGATGGAGACCGCGGCTGCCGCTGTTGCTCGTAAACAACTCGGCAACGCTCTAGCTACCGGGTCCAAGGTCGAGGAAAAATATGCACATGGACGTTGCTTACCACCAAAAGGTTGCGTTAAGACACTCAAAGCACAACCTTCCCTCTCGTGAACATATAACGTAAACGGCTTACTGTAGTCAGGAGTACCTAGCACAGGAGCCGAACACAACGAATCACGCAGTTCAGAAAAACTTTTCTGACATTCTTCCGTCCATGGTAAAGGAGTTGAAACATCCTTGCACGTAAGAGCCACCAATGGTTTCGCTAGCAATGAAAAATTAGGAATCCATTGCCTGCAGTACGACGTGATACCTAAAAAGTCACGCACATCTCTTTGGGTTTTTGGCACAGCCATTCGCGCAATCGCTGCAATTCTCTCTGGGGTCAATCTCCTTCCCTCCTTTGACAATAAGTGACCTAGATAGGTTACTTCTTGACAACAATATTGGAGTTTAGAAGGTGACACCTTGTGATTTAACTCACAGAGATGTTGCAGCAACGACACTGTAGCAATTTTGCAAATGTCCTGAGTATCAGCAGCCACCAATAAGTCGTCGACGTATTGGATCAAGGCCGCACCGACCGGCAACCTAAATGCATCCAGTTGACCCTTCAAGGCTTGGCTGTAAATAGATGGACTTTCACAGTAGCCCTGAGGAGCGCGTTTGAACCGGAAGCTACGTCCACCGAGAGAGAAACCGAAAAGGTCCCTGCTCTCTTCGGCAATCGGGATGCTGAAAAACGCATTTTTCAAGTCAATCACCGAAAACCATGATGCAGAAGCCGGAATCAGAGTCAGTAGCGCCGTGATGTCAGGCACAACAGGAAATTGAGGAACCACAATTTTATTCACCTCCCGTAAATCGATAACAAAGCGATAAACAGGCGGTTTTGAAGGATCAGTACGTTTGAGAATGGGCAGTACAGGACTATTGCACACGTTTCCCCGAGTCTCTTCAATAACATCTTTCTCGATCAAATCATAGATGATCGCCAACAGTGCTCGTTCACCATCAAGGGAGATACGATATTGGGGAATACGTGGCAATCGCACATTAGATTTCAGCTGTACAACAAGAGGGGAGATATCAAGTAGGCCCACGTCATTTGGACCTGTTGCCCACAAAGACGCAGGAAGAGAACTCAATTCCGGTGGGAGCTTATCGAGGGACAAATACATAGGAGAGACAACCCTCTCTCCTAACGTAAGCTTTACACCCGCAGGAGAACAATACAAAGTTGCGTACAAACGTTTAAGCAAATCCAGGCCCAAAAGATTTTCACCACAACCCGTAGTCAAAATCAACGGAGCTTCTAGCTCACGTGGCCCAATTTTAAGGGGCAAAGGGCGTGAAACTGGATTGCTAACGGGGGCGCCAGAGAATCCAACGGAAACATTTGTTAAGCCAGACAAAGGTGCGCCAGGGAGTTTCGAATGCATGATAGAACTTTTCGCTGCACCAGTGTCCAACAGAAAAGGCTCAACGACGCCCGATGTAGCAACTGCGACGTAAGGCCCTCTCTGATCAACCGGAACTGATACCACTCCCTCTCCTTGTCTTTGGCTGTCCTAGTAATTACTGTCGTCAGTTCCCTGATCGACGTAATAATCGTCTACATTGTACTGCGCAGATCGTCCTTGCGATGATCCACGTTGATCGAAACAATTATTAGAATTAGACGAGTTGTCTGAGCGATCATTCTGAGCACCACGACCTCTACCACGTGATGTTTGCTGCGAACCACCACGACCTCCTCTAGATGAGTTACCACTATTACGTTCATTCAAAACAGGGCAATTGAATTTAATGTGTCCCTCCTGTCTACAATAAGCACATTGATTGTACCCTAACGAAGATCTTTGGGAGGAGGAATCATTACGGGTTTAGGATCTGTTCGATTGTGGCTGTGACCTATTCTGTTGCGAATTATTCTGATTTGAACGCGGAGGATACGCTTGTTGCAACAACACTTTAGTTTTGAGCTCTTTCGTCTTTTTATCAGCACGGTCGTTCTCTTCTTTCTCTCTATTCTCATAATATTGTGCCGTAGCCAATATCTGAGCCGAAGTAGAAACGGCCCATGCACTTTCCGAATTCTTTAATTTATTGCTCAAATCGGGCAACAAATTCGAAACAAATTTGTCCACGAACAATCTCTGACCACCCTCGGTACCCATATCCTGACCACTATGGTCGATGAATGCTTCCTCGAACCTCGTAAAGAAGTCGGAAACACTCTCATCTTTCTTCTGCTTACAGGCTGACAATTTATCCCAGTTTACTCTCATAGCTGGCATAAGTGTTTTCATTAATGTTATTATTCTTTGAGGGAGAGCAGCAATCAACTGTTCAGGCTTAGCGCCACCAACTTGCAACCCATCTGCCGCTACAATGGCCGCCCAATCACCACCTAGTTCATTTGCGTGATCTTCCTGACGAATCTTAGCCCATACCGGTTGTGGTACGACATTGCCAAACAACATGTCGATATCAGCAAGATTCATTATCGTAGCATCTACGAGCTGCGATAATTCTTTGCAATACCCTGCAGGATTTTTGCGAGGGTCAGGCAAAGATTGCTTCACCTGCAACACTTCCGATCTTTTCCATGGGAGATGTATCCATACTCTCTGGAAATGCGGCGGAATAATAGGAATAGCAGTAGCATCGCCTGGCATCCACACTGGTGGAACTTCCCGCATAGGGTATTGGCCAGACTCGTCTGGCTGTTTTTCAATATCCTCAACGAACAATGCATGAGGTATCGGAGCGGGACGAAGAGATAGCAACCGCTCAACAGCACGTCGAACGTTAGTATCCACTATCAGTCCATTTGCGAACTGAAGCTGGAGATCAGACAGAGCGGTGAGCACCTCGTCAGGCGCATCGGCCGCTATTTGATCATAAAGGAACTTACACATTTCATTAAACACATATCTCTGGGTTGGTATATTGAATTGACAAAATGTTTCGAGGACAACACGGGGTGGACTTCTCTGAGGATTTACCATCCAACCCATCGCCATATTATATAGCACAACGCGTTCTCTGTTTCCAGGAAGCTGACTACGTCTCTGAGGACCATCAGAACCAGCGGACCCATGAACAGGTCCGAGAGAATGAAAGAAACTAGCCGCAAGAGGAGAATTGCGACTACGAACAGAGGGAGAAGTATAGGACACAGGACTAACGAGAGAAGGGGTAGAAACAGTAGCAACAGCAGGGGTTAACAAAACAGGAGCAGTAGCAGGAGCAGTAGCGGGAACAGGAGTATGTGGAAGCGGAGGAGCAGTAGGAATAGAAACAGACAAAGGAGCAGGAACAGTCGGAAGAACGGGTGCAGGTTGAGGAACAGGCGGAGGAGGAATAGGCGGTAGAATAGGTACGGCAGGGACCACAGGAGCTGCGGTACCCTGTACGTACGGAGGTGGCGACTTCATAAGATAAGACATTAAGGGATCCTCAACTGGCTCTTCCTTCTTTTCCGACTCCGTAGGCAAAGCGGGGTAACATTTATCTACAGTCATACGCTGTAATCGGTCAAACACTTCCTTATCATTAACCTCCTTATCTCGCTGAAATTGCTCTGCTTTCTTCACTATGGTAGCAACATTATCTCGCTGATTATGTTTAGTCTGTCTGATTTCTTTCTGTCGGGCTTCTTTGCGCCACAACCGAAAGGCATCAAACATGGCCGGCCTTGACTTTCTTTCGAACAATTTAATCTCTAAATTATCTAAGATCGGGGCCTCGAAGCTACCATGAGGTGGCCAACGAAGGTCGCCGTCCTTTTTCGTGTACTTAATCCAGTAATCGTTAAAGGTAATTGGGCCTAGCCCATGCTTACTATAGAGCTCATACGTGGGAGTTCCAACCGGAGGTATCGGACACGAGTCCTCCAATCGGGAATCCGTACCACAAGGTCTGAAACAACTAAACAAAGTACTACGACCAGGCATCTTGCACACTAGCCGAGTTTCACAAACTTCAAGGGTCACGGGATTTACCAAGTCCCAGCAAAGAACAAAACCCTCGGTTTTTGGCGGCTGCAGTCGTCAAACAACACAACAAAGTACGCTAGCAAAGTGTTACCGACAAAAACACTCACACAGCGTTAACAACAAAAACACTCGCTAAAGTGTCAACAACCAAGAACTATGGGAGCGACCCACAAATACTTAACTCAAAAATCGATGGCGTCACCAGGAAGGCCCGTCAATCGTCTCGCTCTACCAAGGTCTACGCCAGGCGCCAAAACAGGTCTACAGTCAGGGCAGCAGTCCGTCGCAGCCGTCCGGAGGCGGGAATCTTCGCGGGAAAAGTCTTCGGGCCACTTATTTCGACAACAGGATCGATGAAGCGGGGTGCACCTTCCCTCGGAGATTTCACACGAAGTTCCTCACGATCGTCGGGCTTGGACCGGTACCACTGATGCAGCCCCACTGTGGGCGCCAACTGAAGGACTGGGTTCTGTAAGACCCAGCGGTGCCAGGGCACAACACCTGAAACCTTCGTGGGTAACCTGCTCCGGCGTACGAATCACAGAGACACGGGACACTTCCTTCGACGTCAAAGATTCAAGGTTTATTTGCTGCAGGGAACACAGAGATCACGACAAGTACACAGCGTGCAACTTGGGGAGACTGCTTCAAATTGGTTCTGTGGATCGCTCCTTTTATACAGTTTTTACCCATAGGATAACATTGAACACAAAAGTTTACAACCCGGTTCCCACCATTATCCCCCAGAGGGGTCGCTTTGGTCACTTTGAAACACATGAGGTCCGGAACATAAGTGCGGAAACATTTGGCGGTTCCCAACTATAAAAACCATCTTCCCACCATTAGCGAATTCCAATCAGCAGTAAAACAGATCGAAATAGGAACAGGGACAGGTGTAGAGGAAGACGGAGACAGTGGGGAGATCGGAAAGGGTGTAAAAGGGGAGGTATCGGGAAACACGAGATACAGGCATCAAAGGGACGTGCCTAATGAGATGCACGGCTGAGACAATAAGTCCGTGCGGCAAGATGAGCCTCGAGCGGCGCCATCTGCCTTACAGTAGCAACCCCCTCGTCATAAAGACACTCACAAAGAACATGTGTCTTCCGCAAATATCTTGGGAGTCCCAGGGTCGCGAAGCGGACAACGTCCGTTCGCTGGCTACTTGAGGGCAAGAGACAAAATGGATGCCGTATCTAAGATGGAACCCGTGGGTACAGATGAAAAACCCACATAACAAACGAACGGTTTAAGTTAGCACAGCGAAACTGCGCACACTTACTAAACTCGTCATTTGCGGTTCATAGATACCAGACTCGACCATATTCGTGCGAATCGAAAACACCACTTACAATTGTCACGGAACCTCAACACAACCTCTCTCACCCTCACACACCCTCACCAGCATAGCATAACAAAACACAGCACAGCATAATAAAAAAGCACATGATAGCAAAAGATAGCATAGCATAATTATTCCCAACTCTCCTTATTATTAAGCAACATATGACAGTTTGCAAATCATCTTTTTACACCAATTCAGAGTTTTCGGAAAATTTATGCAACGCATTGTCATACACAATGCCAATAACTCAAACTTTAATGCTGTGAGCCCTATTGCATTGTAAATGCTTGTTAGTCAAGTTTTGAGATGGCCCTTGAATGACACTGTGTTTGTTTTGCATAATGTACCACAAAGTTTCATTTCTTACTCTGCATGGACAACAATGTAATGCATGGGTTTGCAATTTTGCAATCTTGTGACAACGTACTGGCTGGCAAACCTAAAGCCATTTAAACCATTATACGTCAAATATAATACACACAAATGTACATTTAAATATATTTACCATAATTTTTAAAGTAAATTAAAGTAATGTTACGAAAGAACACGATTTTTCCATTTCTGATCAAAATAATAACGACTTGTATACAAACATTAAATAAATGCATCACATATGTATACTTAATTTGCCTGTTGCTCGTTTCCATGCCTTTTATGGAACAAGTCGAAATACAGAACTTGTATGCCATTATTTAAATTGATCATAAAAATGCTGGGACTAGTGATACAAGTGTTATGCACACCACAGTCTTGCGCCATTATTAGTTAGGAGTGAACAACGTAGGTCCAGAAGTGCTACATCCATTCCAGATTTTCAGTATCTCTATATAAGATAAATGTATACACAGTCTAAAAGTTCAACATTGTACAGTCAATGGTTACCCTGAAAATCTAGCATGGATCTGGCTCTCTTGAACAGCGTGTCCATGTTTTAAAAGCAAGCCGCTTGTGTCTTTCTTTTTACCAAAAAGACAGAGCTAAAAAAAAACATACAAAAAGGAGGAGCTTAGCGCGCATCCAAGATAGTCGCATGAGCACAGGGCTCCCGAGACCCTCGCTGCCTCCCGCATCTATCCTGTCACAGATGCTGATACAGACGACGGGTTTTTATGGATATCACCCAGCTGACATAGAAGCTCTTTTCAGAAATCGATTTGGCTGCCGGGAACCGGACTTACTCCACCTCGAAACTTTGCGGCCTACACCGATGAGCAGCCTGGGACTTGAGTCCCGAGATACCCAGGTGGCAATTGAACAACAACGGCCAGTGGAAGTCGACCAGTGCCCCTGAAGTACTTTTGGTTTCGTTTTTGGTCTTTGTCTACTGTAACCTGCTGCCGTTTGACTTTGCTGGCCCATTATCCACTACTGGTCGAACGCTTGCCTTCTGCCCCTCGTCTCTGGACTCTACAAGTCAGCTTGTGAGGAGCCATTCAAACCAGGTCCCAAAGGCCCCTCCCGGGCGCGTTGCTCAATATGGCGAGCAAGCCAGAAAGCGAGAAGCGAACCACCAAGGTTACGCATCGAGGGGGCGCCACCCAATCCAACATTCTGGACCGCTACACTCGTCCAAAAGGGTCCCCCAGTGGTGTTGGTAAAGCTTTGGACGAGACCGGGGATGGCTCCCCTGCGACTGAAGAACTGACATTGCCGGACGTCATGGGCGCCATTGCAAGCATGAAGACATCCATGGGCCAGCAGTACGAGACATTGGCTTCGAAGATTGACACGGTAGCTATCGATGTCAACTTGATCAGGACTGATTAGGCGAAGACCAACAAGCGGGTCAAGTCTCTGGATATTAAGACCGCCAGTCTTACAACCAACGTGTCCGATCTCCAGACAGAAGTTCGTAATCTGCGGTCTTCTAATGACTTGTTCGCCCGTCGGCTGGATGACTTCGAAAGTCGGGCTAGGCGCAACAATGTGCGTATCATCGGGGTTCCGGAGAAGCCCACTGAATTATCGACGGATCTCCTGCGAATAAAACTGCGGCTTCAGCTCATATGAAATTGAGAATGATTAGGAAAATACTACCTTTCCTACCGAACACGGCCGGGAAAACACTGGTCAGCTCACTAGTCCTGTCCTCCTTGGACTATTGTAACGCTCTATTCTTAAATGCCCAAGTCCGAGTGACAAATAAGATGCAGTCAATCCAAAATGCAGCCGCACGAATGCTGGCTGGGATCCCCAAGTTCGCACCAGTTACAAACATCATTAGGGATCTCCATTGGCTCCCGATACGCAGCCGTATCAAATTCAAATCGCTGTGTATTGTTTACAAGTCACTCAATAATCAAGGTCCCCACTTTCTCAAACAGAATCTTCTCCATCATGTCCCAACCCGATCTCTTCGTTCCTCTATTCAGAACTTCTTGGCTGTGCCTTGCACTAGAACAGTCACCTGGGGCGACAGGCGTTTCCTGGTTGCCGCCCCTAGACTCTGGAACACCCTTCCTGCACATATCCGAGCAAGTCCCTCCCTGTTCACATTCCGCAAACAGCTAAAGACGTGGTTATTTGACCAATAGCCTTGTATATCTTCTTTACCCCAGTTGCTGATCCATCCCTTTACTAGCGCCGAGACGCCCACGGGTATTCGCCGCGCTCTACAAATGTCAATAAATAAATAAATAAATAAATAGAGGACCTAATACTGAACCATTTGGCCCCAAGGGCCTCAGTAACTTTTTTGCAGTGGAGCGCGCTCACAGAGTCCCTGGTGGGAAACACAAAACGGGCACCCCTCCACGGCCCATCATAGCCAGGCTTTTCAATTTTCGGGACAGGGACGCTATCCTGCAGGCCCCACAAAATTCGAGAATGTGACCATCGGTTTCAACCCGGATTTCACACAGGCTGTACAAAAACAGGGATGGGATTCATGGGGGTGAAACGACGACTTAGGGACATGGGCTTGAAATATGCTATGCTCTTCCCTGCCCGACTACGCATTGAATATAAGGAACGTGCGCTCTTCTTTGACCGACCCGAGGTCATCAGTGACTGGCTTGATACCAACGCATCGAGAACACCCGGAACAATCGAGGGGCGCTGACGGTGGCTCATCGGAGCAGGAGGAGTGAGAGCTGACCGGCATGTGTGCTCTATAGGCATTGCAGCAGCGGTTCGATGACTTTTTGTGTTTGTATATATATTGGTAAATACCCAGGGGCGGTGGGGAATCGGGACTCTTCCTCCTTCTGGGGGTTTCTTCTCTTTTTGTAGATTAGTTTTCCACTGGGGCGACAGGCACACTGCAAGCTGGGGTGGCTTTTTGGTCTAACGCAGGGGTGCAGGGTGGGGGGAGATGTTTGGGGAATTTCTTTGGGGGGGGCTGGGGGGGACTTTGTTTTACATTTGTTTGTTCCGAGGCTCCGTATTTTTTTTTTTTTTTTGCGATTTATAGAGCGCCTGGTGACCCGGAGGCATCCCCGCGCTATGAAATCAATGGAGACCTGAGGGGAGGGGGAGGGATACTATTTGGGAAAAAGGAGGGTTTTCAGTCTTTTACGGAAGAGGAGGTGGCAGGATTCCAGACGCAGGCTATGGGGAAGTGAGTTCCATCCTGAGGACGCTTTGACCGCAAAGTGTCGCCCACCGGTGCGTACCTTCCTGAATCTAGGGACAATGGCCAGGCGTTCATTGTCCGAGCGCAGGAGTCTGGGAGCCTTGTAGGGGGTGACCATGTCTTTCAGGACCGCTGGGCCTACACCATTGATGAGTTTGTGGGCAGTGCACAGGGCCTTGAATTCTACCCTCTGGCGCACAGGAAGCCAGTGTAGGGCCTTGAGGGCAGGCCTGGCCGAAGCTCTGGGGGGGAGATTCATAATGAGCCGCGCCGCCGCATTTTGAGTACGTTGGAGTTTCGCCAGGGTGGATTCGGGGGCACCGAGTTAGACGGCGTTGCTGTAGTCCAGGTGGGCAAGAATGAGACCTTGAACCAGTAGTTTCCTGGATAGGGGAGGAAGGAGTGGAAGGATCTTGCGGATGGATCGCATGAGTCCGAAACAGATTCCTGCTGTTTTGGCTGCCTGGGTCTTCATGATCAGCTCAGGTTCAAGCCAGACTGCCTGTGTTTTCTTTTCTTTTTTCGGGGTTGGCACCTCACCGAAAACGTCTGGCCAGACCGACGGGGGAATGGATGTCCATTTCTTGCCCATGAGCATGATTTCAGTTTTCGCTCCATTGAGCTTAAGAGAGGACTCGCTCATCCAGATGTAAATGTCCCAGAGGCAGTTCAAGAGGTTGTCTGGGTGGTTGTCAAGGTGGGATAATGAGACGACCAGTTGCGTGTCGTCCGCATAGCTCACTATTTTTATCCCGTAAGGGGTGACGACATCCTCAAGGGGGGCCATGTAAACATTAAACAGGGTGGGACTAAGCGAAGACCCCTGGGGGGACTCCGCTAGCGAGTGGTAGAGGGGCAGAGTGTGAGTTGCCGTCCCAAACCTGGAATGAGCGGCCTGATAGAAAAGAGTCAATCCAGGCGAGCGCAGTGCCCGCGATTCCTGCCCTGGCCAGACGATGGAGAAGGACACGGTGGTCCACCGTGTCAAAGGCTGCACTGAGGTCCAGGAGGATCACTGCCACTGATCCTCCTGAATCCAGAATGCACCTTGCCTCCTCGATGACAGCGAGGAGTGCGGTGTCCGTGCCATGGCCGGGGCGGAATCCAGTTTGAGACTGACGCAGGAGTTTGTTGGCCTCGAGGTACTGGGATAGTTGCACATTAACCAATTTCTCAGCCATCTTGCTAATGCATGGGAGAAGCGATAATACTGCATATTTTGACTGATGTCTGTCTCGTTATGGGAGGGGATCTGTTTTCACTTTTGGGATGGGGGTAGGGGGCTGAGGGTGCTAAGTTGGAATGTTAACAGTTTGGGAGACAGAATAAAGCGGGGGATAGTATTGGAGTATTTGAAACGTCTTTCCCCTGATGTAGTGTTGTTACAAGAAACGCATTTGATAGGGAACGCATGCCATGCAATGAATAGGCGAGGCTATTTTCTGGTAGCACACTCTGGATTCACTACTGGGTCGAGGGGGGCTGGCGTCCTAGTCAGGAGCTCCCTCCCCCTGGAAATAGACAATACCATACTCGGCGATAGGGGACGATATGCAGCCATTACGGGCAGGTGGGCGGGGAAGACGATTTCCGTACTCTCTGTTTATGTCCCCCAGGTTTACAGACCACAATGTTTTCTGATTTGGGAAAAGTGGTGTTGGGGCTCCCCGAAGGTATTTTGGTAGTGGGTGGTGACTTTAATTCTGTTGTCTGTGGTAGGAAGGACCGCAACCCCCCCCAGGGATCTTGCGAGATCGCAATCTTGGCAGGGTAACTTCCTGGAGATGCTGGGACTGGTTGACTGTTGGAGGCTGCTGCACCCCGGACAGGCACAATACACCTTTCATTCTGGCGCACATGGGAGCTTTTCTAGGCTTGATTATGTCCTGGTACCGGCAGTGCAGGCCGCTTCGGTGAGAGAAATTAGACACCTAGCCAGGGGTATCTCGGACCACTCCCCACTTTGGTTCTCTATTGATCTACAGCTGGGAGCGGAGGGTCGAGTGGCTCCGATTAATCCCTGGCACCTTCGCAAATTCCAAAACTAGGGCTGGTGTGGTTCAGTCCATGGACCATTATTTCGCTGATAATGTTGGGTCGGTGTCTTCCTCCATCTCATTATGGGAGGCCTTGAAGATGGTAATCCGTGGCCAAACCCTGTCATTGATTGCTAGCACTAAAAAAAGTAGAAATGAGGAGGTTGTGCGACTGGAGGCTGAAATTACTGCCTTGGAAGAAGAGCTGCAATCTGGTGTTACACAGGAGGGGTTGCACGTTTTAGCCCTTAAACAGTTTGATTATAGAGCATTGGTGACTGATGCGGCCAGGGCTATGAGTCGTGAGCAGCAGGGGCGTCTGTATGATGTGGGGGATAAAGCGGGGAAATTGATCGCCTGGTTGGATAAAAGGGAAAGACTGAATCGCGTTGTGCCTGTTATTGAGAGAGCGGATGGAGTGCGGGTTGTGGACCCGGTTGAGATAGTGGAAGGTTTCGGACATCACTTCCAAAAGGTGTATGCGCCGGTCTCAGACAGACCGGAGGAGGACTCACACTCGTTGCTTAGAGATATCGCACTGCCCAGATTGTCTGATTCGGACAAAGAGCTTATGGAGGCGGAATTTTCCAACGATGAAACAGCGCTCGCTATCCGCTCCATTTGCTCCGGGAAAGCAACGGGCCCGAATGGTATCCCCATCGAACTGTATAAGTTGTGTCCGGACAAAATGGCGCTGCACCTTCGTCAGATGTTCCTGGAATTGCGAGATGTCGGGTCCTTCCCCGAGATCAGAGACTGGCGTCCATTGTTGTTATTCACAAGGAAGGGAAACCCTGGGACCTATGTACATCGTATAGACCGATATCACTCCTCAACGCCGAACCCAAGATCTTGGCAAAACTTCTGGCCACCCGGCTAATTAAGGTGATTGGTGACCTGATACACCCGGATCAGCCCGGGTTTATTCCCCACCGCAACACCGCGCTCAACCTGCGACGTCTTCATGGCATCTTGGCGAGAGCGGAGTCAATATACTTGGTCTCCTTGGATGCCACGATGGCCTTCGATACGGTGGAATGGCCATATTTATGGGCGGCCCTAGTGAAATTTGGTTTTGGCCCCGGGTTCATCGGTTGGGTTAAACTCCTATACGAGGAACCGTTGGCTCAGGTGGTGGTTAACGGCAGGGTCTCGGGATCCTTTGTTCTTGGGAGGGGTATGCGACAGGGGTGCCCTCTATCTCCGTTGCTCCTTGCGCTTGCCTTAGAACCTCTCGCTGCTTGGCTGCGGTGGGAACCGTCGCTTAAAGGTATTAAGTGGTCCCCTGATTTCGAAGACCGCATATTGCTATATGCAGATGACATCCTGCTATTTCTTACTTCCCCTCGGAAATCACTGGGGGTATTATTTGATGTACTTAGCTTGTTCGGGAAGAACTCCGGACTAGTGATTAATTGGGCTAAATCTTGTATTTATTCACTCACCGGAGAGGTACCCCCCCTGCCGCGTGTCTGCCCGATACCGATTTCACACACTGGTTTTAAGTATTTGGGGATCTTCATATCACTGAACCCCGCAACTCGGTATGAACGGAACCTGCTTCCCCCGCTTCTCCGTCTCAAATCTGACGTGACGGCTTGGTGCGGACTACTGCTATCCCCGGTCGGGAGGGCAGGTCCTGTATGCTGTCCTAAATACGCTTGATCTTGTGCCTGCCAGTTACTTCCGCGAGATTAAGAGCCTGCAGAGGAAGTTGATATGTGGGGGGCGTCCTCGCATTGCCCTAGCGGAGCTGACCCTGCCATGGTACGATGGGGGCATTGCGTTGCCTGATATTAAACGTTACTACTGGGCATCCCAATTAAGTGCAATTAATCATGCAATGTACGGCCACGTTCCTAATCCTGCATTTGAAATGGACAAATGGCAGCTGCCGGGAGGGATCTACAATAGAGTGCTATATTCCAGATCGACTGGGAGGAAATTGACTGGGCCCACCGGGGTCGCAGTACGGGTGTGGTGCAGCGCAAACGCGTCTATGGGATGGTCGGACATATTGACTATGCTTCGGAGAGATTGGGCAGTCTTTGGACCACGAAAGGCTTTGAGAAGTGGGACCTAATTGGTATCAGCAGGGTCGGGGATCTCTGGGTCAAGAACAGGGTCAAGACTTTTGACGAGCTCAAATCAGAATACGCGCTCAGTGATAAGGAGCATTTTCGCTACATACAGATCAGTCATGCGCTTGGTTCGGTTTTCCCGGCCGGGCACGTTATCCCGGCGCCTTCCCCTCTCGAGGATAGAGTGCTTGATGGACACGTCCCGGATAGCACTATCTCCCTAATATATAAAGAACTTATTAACGATCGATCGGATTTGCTTTCGCAGCTTCGGGGTGCTTGGACCGGCGATGGACTGGAGTTGGACGATGAAGATTGGCAGGCTGCGATATCTTCTACTACAGAGGTCGCGATTTCGGCCCGTCTCCGGCTGGTGCAATTAAAAATCCTGCACTGTATCTATGTCACGGGTCCACGGCTTCTGCGTATGGGTTTTTCTGTGGATGGGTTGTGTAAGCGCGGATGTGGTTTGATTGCTACCTTCCTTCATATCATATGGGAATGCCCGGATGTTGTGGTGTTTTGGAATCGTGTGCATGCTGTTATGGAAGAAGTTACAGGAGTTTCGCTTTTGCCGGAGGCTAGACGCTGTTTACTGAATGTATGGGAACCTAACGATTATAACGTGGCACAGACGCAATGGGCTACCCTCGGTAATATGGTAGCTAAAAGGGACATAGCTCAACTATGGGGATCCCAAAGAGCACCTCTGATTTCAGCCTGGAGGGAAAACATGGACTGGTGCATGTTTAGGGAAAAAACGGTGTACATCGCTCGTGGTAGATCCAAGAAGTGGGGGAGAATATGGAACCAATGGAACCTATATCGAGGGGAGATTTGTACTCCTCCCCTGGCGGATGTCCCTGAAATACCTCTGTCCCTGTAGCCGCACATTCCTTGTTTGGCACATACTTCTGCTGATGCTTTGTCCACCCGCCCCGGCCCCCCCCTTCCCGAGATTTCATCTCTACATATTGCATATACCATTTCCCAATACAGCTTCTCCCCCCCGGGACAGACACCCACCATTCAGTTTCTTTTTGCCTCGCTAGTTATTTTAGTTCATTTCATTTTCATTGTAATTATATATAATAAAATGTGAAACCTTTCATTTATCCTGCTTACTACCACAGAACTTTTCAGAATAATATGCGGAATTGCTGCCGGACCCTCGGGTTGTCGGCTAAATAGCTGTGTAACGATGCACTCTTGGTTTTCCGTTTCGTTTTAGCAACGGCCGGCCCCTGTGATTGTAGGCCTGCAATTGTATTGCTTTTATCAAATAAAGGTTTAAAAAAAAAAAAAAAATCATATAAAGCACAGGTTGTCTTGAAATAGTCTGTTCCCTGAAAAGGATGTTAGTTCTGAATTTTTAACACGGTGCCATGTTGGTAACGCATAGCTGAAGGCACTGCTTTGTCACCCAGAAATGTATCAACTATTGTGAGGGTCACTGGAAGAATGCGGCAGAGGAACACCACATTATACAGAAGGGTTGACTAAATTATTTGGCAAGATAAAGCAAATTATGCGGTGCAGTACAGTGCAGCACATTTCTTGTTAGGATTATTTCATTATTTTGTTGTTTTTACACACCGTAACACTGTCTGGGCAAAGATTTCCCCTCATTAGTACAACATCTCTTGCATTGGACCGTAGGCCATCAACATCCTTTTAATTCCATCCAAGCCTTCAACATCACATCCATGGAAGAAGACTCTAGCATTTCATTAATTCCATCCCAGGCTTTCAGCCCCTTGTCCATTCCATCAGAAGCCGCGGGTCTTATTCCAGCAAAGTGACTAAAGCATCTCTCCAATTCCAGCGAAGGGCGACCAATATCTCTCCTTTTCCATCAAAGGGCTTCCAGAACCCCTTCTGTTCCATCAAAGGGCCCCCATACGTCCTCAGATTGATTCTGGCATTCCTTCCGTTCTGGCATTCCTTCCGTTCAGTTTCATTCTATCAAGGTCCACCGGCACCCCTTCCATTCCCTCAAAGAACCACCAGTCTCACTTCCTTTACCTCAAACAGCATACGGCACGCCCTGTTCCATCACAGGGCATCTGGAATGCCACATTTCCAGCCTAGGTCTTTTGGCATGCCCTTGTTTCAACACACGGCCTCCGCACGTCTCAGTTCTATCGCAGGTCCTCCAGCCTTAGCTTGCCTCCTTTCCATCACTGAGCCTCAATCCTTCTGCCGTAAATATTTAGGCACTTCGCTGTGCATTATTCTAGCGTATATTTATGTTAAACAGTTTTCATTTGCATAGTGTATTGTAATGAAGAAAGCTATGTGGTCTGCGAGAGAAGAAAGCCAGAATAGAAGAGGTGAAAGAAGGTTGGGTAACACACTGAACAAAATCAGTACAGTCTACAAACTCACTGAGGACACGTCACGTAACTCATCCCCCTATCTGGAGCACTCTTCCCTGGGACATTCTCCTATGAGCACAATCCAACTGACCATTCACAAGCACCACCATTACAAACTATCATTCGCTGGACAAAGCAAGAACACCCTGTCAATAGTTTGCCCCTGTGAATCAAAACAGCACTGAAAAATCTTGATCTCTCAATGCTGTTTTAGCCAACGCCCGCCTACACAAAAACAAAATAACATACCCAGAAAAGTGCATGACTATGAGGAGGATTTGTAGTTTGCAACAGAACTGTGATACACAAGGTATTGGGTAGCGAGACGAGGCGGCTCACATCGTTTAGAGCAGGGTTAGAATGCACTGTGCTTACTTGTCAATGAGGAGTGCAATGAATTCCTCTCTGTGCTGAGAAAGTTGAAGCATTTCCTTTTTTGGCCTTATGAAGTGCTGTCGCATTGTACATTTGTGGCGCAGGTTGCTTGCAGTGAGGACGGGGTGCAATGCAGCCCTTGTTTAAGGTGAGCTGGGAATATGAGGTTAGTGATATACAGTGATGTCTCAGTTTATCGAGTATGGTGCTATCAGGAATTAATCTCCATTGAAGGTATAAAGGTGCAGTGTTGTGCCGCTTTGGTACGAAGACACTAGAGTGGTTCCTAGCTGTGGTGGATGCGGCATGGTCAATCTTTTTGATGCGTGGGTGCTGGGTGAAACCTGTGTACAGATGGTGTAGTGCGGCCCCTCTTTATGGAGAAGAAGCAACGGGTTGCTGACTTCTGTGACAAAGTAAGTTCAGCAAAGACCATTTGATATGAAAGTAGTGCAGTTGAGCTTGGGGTCTCTCTTGTGTGTAGTCCCTCATTGGAATGAGAGTTACAGTGTGGTGTAATGCCCATTTAGAAAGTATGGCATATACTGTTGATTCGGGGTTTTGTGAAGGAACGGTTTGAGGTGAAGAAATGTCATTTAGTGCCTCATTAGTGACAAGGCGGAGTTTGGTCACTACTTGAGGAGAGTGGGGTGCAGGTTGTTCTCTCTGTTAGATGTGGTTAAGTGTGCGATCTCATAGTGAATTAAGTGACAGTGTGGTTACTATACTGGGGGCCCTAATTATGGCGAATGGGGCGTAATAACTACTGAGTTAATATTATGTGGTGAACACGATGCAGGAAGGCCTTTCGGGGGTTAAGGAGCGCATTGTAAACCCTTTGTGGTGACTACAATGTAGTGTGAAACCAATGTGATGAAATGGGTGCACTGTGATGCCTAACATGGTGAAAAGAGGTGCAGTGGTGAACAGGATGGACTTTATTACCTCGGTTGAAGAAAGATAGGTGCAATGCTGGTCCCTTTGTTCTGAAAGTTGTGCAGTACAGTGTTATGATAGGCTCTGCTCCTTTTGGGCGTGCTGCTCCTCTTTGTGCTGAGTAGGGTGAGGTATGTCATTGACTGTAATATTAGGCTGCTTTGTGGTCATTTTGAGCTTACTGTGGCCCTTCGTAGCGTAGAAGGATATATGTATGGTCCCCCTTTGTGATAAGAGAGGTGCAGTAGCATCTCAGCCTCAACGTTAGAAGCACGGCGTTATCGTGTCGTATTTGTGGTTAATGCGGCCCCTGGTAGTAAAGAGTGAGTGGTGTGACGCACTTTTGTGTGGTGACTGGGGTGCGGCAAGGTCCTTCCCTGAATGGTAAGGGTGGGGTGTATTGAGGTCCATTTTTGGGTGGGGTAGTAACCTTCCATGAGTGTCTGGACAATGATTTACATAGGAAGCAGTGCTGCCCTCCTGCAATAGACCGCTGAGCCTGTCCCCCGAGGCTCCCACTACTTACCCCAGATGGGCAGGGTCTGCTAGTCTCCGGGATCCCTTACTCCTTTTCCATGGCCCGCTGCGGACTCACTCACTGCAGCCCGGAAGCAGGCGGGGAGCAGCCGGGCGCATATTGACCTTTAACCCGGAACAGCTCTGAAGCTGCAAGAGCTAGCTGCAGTCACAGAGACCCACCGAGGTGGGACGGGGAAAGTGGCGTTGAGGCATGGAAATAGAAGAGGGACTACACCTGCTGTGCCGCAGAACGAGAAGCATGTCAAGGCTCCACAGCAAGGCTTTGTAGGTTATTCGCTCCACCGGAAAAGGCAGGGTCAGTCCCTGGTACGGATTAGGGTAGCCTGGCTCATCGTTCCACGCAACATTGCAATCGCCATTATGACACCAGAGTAAGCTGGCACGAGGTGGCCGGTAAGGTAGGTCTGCTTGTAGTTCTCCCCCTCTGCTACCCCACAATCTCCCACAATTTTCCTCAATCATCACGGCTCATGGGACACACTGAGCCGGTCGCCTGTAGTGGAAGCTGTAGAGTGTAGAGACGCTTGTGCAACAGTCTGGGCCACAGCTCTCTGGCGACTCCTTGCCAGTCTGTTTCTGCCATCCCTCGCTGTTCCTCACTTTCAACACATCAGCCTGGTGGTGGCTATGCTCTGCTGGTTCGGCCGGGCATGTCTAGCGGTGATCGAGGGTGCAGAGAACCGGTGCACGGTGAGGGGATGACAACGGTTAAAGACAATTGCACTGTCTGATAGAAGGAGCGAGGGTTGGGAGGTCTGATTGGCCGGCGGTTCTGGATCTGCCGTGACAAACCATCAACTAAGTAACCAGAGGAAACAAGCGCTCGCCACAACACCGACTTTTCTCTATTTCTACCAACCCACTTGGACGAACTCGGCCTGGCTTCCTGCTGGCGTAAAAGCTTTGTTATCTTCTTTATGGGGCAATCTGTTTCGCCCCATAAAGATAACAAACCTTTTAGGCCAGCAGTAAGTCAGGGCAGTCTGTCCAAGTGGGACGTCAAAAAGAGAGAAAAGAGTACGTCACACAGCGCTCTTTCCCAATGGCCGGCCACCGTTTAGCCTAAATGGTGATGCCGGCCAGTGGGAAAGAGGGGCGGGGCTTAAAGCTTGCTAGTGATTCTCCCTCACTTTGGGACCGATGTAGGTAGCCCTTTACCGATCCGAATCGGCCGAAAATACCGATTTTCGACCGTTTCCGATCGGTAAAGGGCTACCGAGATGTAGGGGCACATTTTCGGTAATTTTACTGAATCGGTATCATTACCGAATCGGTAAATTTACCGATTCGGTAAAATGACCGATAATGCAATGTAGGTAGGCAATGTACCTTCTGCACATGGCTTACAGAATCGGTATTTTACCATGGAATACAAATCCATGGTAAAATACCGATTCCGGTGTGCATGCACATGTGTGCATGCACACCTATGTCATGTGACAGGCAGACCTGCCCTTAGGGCAGGTATGCCTGCCACATGGCACCTGTGCCTGTTTTGTGGGTGCCAGAGGGTGTCAAAGTGACACCCCCTGCACCCTTGTGAATTCTTTAATTACCGATTCGGTAAATACCGAATCGGTAATGCCTAATCATTCCTATGGGCTTCAAAGCCCATAGGAATGAATGGGCATTACCGATTCGGTATGTACCGAATCGGTAATTAAAGCATTGCTAAGGATTCGGTATCGAATCCAGATGTTGGGACCTACATACCATTTACCGATTTTGAAATACCGAATCGGTAGGATTCGGTATTTCAAAATCGGTAAATGGGATTTACCTACATCGGGCCCCTAGTGTATTTTTACTCATGGAGGTAGAAGTGAGGATCTGACTAGCGATCTTTTAAAGTTTTTTGGGTAAATATGACATGCTCCCAGTAGTACAGGAACATGCCTCATTAGGTTATGTTTAGGCAGAAAAACAATAAAGTTTGATTATCATAGCCTTCAACAAGTGGTATACCCTGAGGCAAAAGGGCTATAATATTATTATAACATTGCATGCACAGAGGGTAAAATGTTCGCTATTAAATAGTTAGAAACAGAAAGATAAACATAAGAATGCTGGAGCAGAAGGCTTACACCAGCCATTATACACCCTGAGCTACTTCATTCTCTTCAATGGATCTCCCAACATTCTAGTGTTTTAATACAGCCATATAGCCCGGTGCCGAGGGCTATACCATTTGCTAAAAGGACCTGAACCACAGTTAATTCTCTATTGTTCAAAGCCGGAAAACTAGTTGTGCTTCAACATAGCCAAAATAGAAATCTATTTGCTGGGAAACACAACAGGAACAACTTATCTTCCATGTGATTAGTAAGCTAGAAGGTTCATTTCCTCAGTACAGAAAATAAGGCATTTAGGGTACATTTTTGCCTGAATTTTGCTTCTTCCTACAAATAAAAGCGTTGTCATGTGGCTGTGTACAAACTGGACTATTTAGATCACGGATGCCATCCCATCTTCAACCCTGTGATCTCATTTACCATTGGTGCCCTGAGGAAGGAATTTTCTAAGCTATTAGAACACTGAAAGGTTGGGAGCTCCTTTGAGGACAATGAAAGACCTCAGGGATTATAATGGCTGGTATGAGCCGTTGCTCCAACATTCTAATTTTTGTCTATCTGCTTCTCCTTGTTTAATTTAGAACATGTTCTTAGTGGGTGAATGTTCTAATAGCCTAACAGCCCTTCTGCCTCTGGCTATACCAGTTGTTCAAAGCCCTTTTCCTAGGTATAGCTGGATTAGGGAGTGAATGTTCTCCCTTGCCCCTGTACTGGAGCCATACGTTTACCCACACCCCCACCCACTCACTCACTCCAGCCCACCCTTCTCCTCCCCCTATCTTACCATTTATCCACTTTGGTTCGGCCCCTGTTTTCTACTGGCCATTCAATTGCTCAGCTACATGTGCCTCTGCTGGGGTGTCTGACTATTGTCCTCGTAGTTGGCCTCTTTCCCTGGTTATGGCGTTCATTGTACAATTATGAAACTGTATTGCATTGCAAAGCCCTATGTAAGTCCAGGATCTATTTTACCCATTACTGGTATAATTTTGCAAGCCTGTTTGTACTGTATAACTTCTATGAAACCAATAAACAAATGTTGCAAGAAACAGTGCTAAGCTCCCAGAGTGGAATCTAGGCACTTAGGGCCCGTTTCACAAAGGCAAAAGTAGACTTAAATCTAAGTTTACTACTTTTTGGTTTTCACAAATGTAAGTTACTACTAGCAAATTTTCCAATAGTAAACATACTACTTGTAATATTACTACTAGTAAACGTACTAGTACTAAAGTTACTGTTAGTAACTTACCTTTGTGAATACCAAAAAGTAATAAACTTAGACCTAGGTCTAAGTTTCCCTTCGCAAATCAGGCCCCTAGATTGCATGAACATTATTGTCCACCATATAAAACACTGTGATAAAAGAGTGACTACGTAAGCTAGTTATCACAGTTTAAGACTGCACACATGATTTATATTACCATCCATGTGTAAGTCTGTATTATTATAGGCAATAAATTGTACTTTCATACCCACCCAGCACTAATGTTATGCCAGATACTAGATACCAATTGAGTCAATGAACTAATTCATAGTTACTTGCCTTAGTTAACCATATATTTCGGTAGACATATTGGAAATCAACAATCATCATTTTGGAATGTTCCTTACCCTTGAAAAGTCGAAATGTGGCTCGTACTGACCTCCCATGCCATAGTTTGCAACCTAGAAAGTATATACACAACATGTTCTTAGACTTTCAACAATGTCATAATATTGTTTTAGCTTTAATGACGGTTTCTTAGGCAAGACATTTTTCTTGGTTTAAGACTCAAGGCAGTTTCACACCAGGAAAAAACTTCAGTAAATAATCCCTCAGACACTGATTTAGGATCTCTAAATATAGTGTGTGCTGCAACTATGATAGAAAAAACACAAGAAACTCTTGAAACAGATGTGCACTTTACTGAGACAAAGGTAATGCAAGGCAGGTCACTGAGTTAGATGTAATACAGCACCTATGAAAACAGGCCAATGTTCACTCCTTGACTAGTGGGTACAAAGGAATGATATATCCATGCACTGAAGAGTAATCATGTGAAGAAGGCTGGGCTTGTAGGATTTCATGTGGTGAATGAAGGGAGCAGCTATATGTTACAGAATCCGACTATATCATGATGGAATTTAGAGAAGCAAACATCACTGAACGAACTGAAGAAAGATAAACAATCACGGACAAGAAAGCTAAGATGGTGGCTGCAATATAAGAAAGAAGATGGTTATGGAACAAGTAGATACTGTTTTGAAAGTATGTGCCAACTGTGTGTTGCTGACAAAGCTCTCGCCACTGAAGATACAGGAAGATGGAAAACAGTCTAGGCGTCAAGACAAAAAGATAAATATTGATTGTTACTGATTGCAATAGAAAACCTAAAGCTCACAACAAAAGCCAATGTACAGCTAAAAGATTATCGCTTCAAGCTGCCCTATTAGCCCCTTAAACTACTCCACAAATTACTACATTGGGAAGGTAGTCAGTAGGATATGGAATACGACCTGCCATGCTTACATTTCAATAGATATGATTCACATAAGCTTATGGCTGCGACTTCCACCACAGATTTGCGACTAATAAAATCATGATTCTCTATGCACTAAACCTATGAGAATCGTCATTTCCATACTCAAGCGACCCACAAAACCACCTTGGTCGCCCTTTGGTTCGCCTGGAAAAAGGCGTGGTGTTTGTAAACAACCCTTGTGAATGCTTATTTGACCTAGCTCTAAGTCTATAGATTATTTTGAAGAAAAAAAGGAAGAACAAGGTTAATTCAACATTTTTTTTAAATTTAATAATATAGAAAATTATAACATTCAATCTGAATGTTCCCTTCCCTCTACCGATAAAAACTGGGTAAAGTAGGCAATTTCTCACAATTACTGCAACACTTCTGTCTGCTCAATTGAGGTTTCTGTTTAGAAGTATCGAAAGGTGTGGGGAAAGTGTTGTAAATGCTCAAGAATGCCCACTCCGAGTGCCATCGGAATTTATCTCGCCCACCCCAGTGGAGACATCCACCTTCCTACCCTACAGGTGCCTAAACAGCAGAAACATCTGCACTTCCAGCATTTAAATATCTGCAGAAACTGACACTAGGTTTGCCACCTTTAAAAAAAAATATATATATATATATATATATATATATATATATATATGTATATATACTATTTGTTTAGTTTTAAGAGTGTTCGAAGGCCTGGGTATGATACTAACTAGGACTATAAATACAATCGATAAAATGTATTTGTAACATGACTTTTCGGTCTGTATTTATTTATATTAGTCAGGGATCCTTAACGCTGTTCTAAAACACAACTGAATGCATTATGTTATTAAACCAGTATGTGCACTTAGGAGCAATATTTCTAAGTTGATATAGCCTCTATTAGAGTTTCATCGAGCTTGTTGAGATGAATTATTTAACTACCTGAAGTAATTCGGCTGTCTTGGCTGTTAATCCGGTAATGGCTTGCATTCGTCGATTCACTCGAGCAACCACAGGATCATCGTATTCTTCCAACCAGGCACTGAACAGAAAGGACAAGAGATGTACAACCACTGTAGGAAAGCATCATGTTTGTCACTTCACATTACATGCTATGTCTCTCATTGAACAGTTTAACAAGAGATCTCCTCTTGCGAGGTTAAAGACCTGCAACAAAGTGTCCTAGTCAGTGTAGATAGCTGCTGGAGTTCGTGTTATGTCAATCATTTCCTTGTTTTACACGGATTTGTTTTACGTCATTGACATTGCAGAGCAAATGTCAGCCACTCTGCAAATATGGTGCTGATAAGTGATATTTCTTATTGAACGTATTCAACATGTAATAACAAAACACACATTGATGTGAAAGGTTAAATAAACTGAGACACTTGAAAATCAAAATGTAATGGTAACAGACCCAAATGATGAGTATAGCACATGCAAGTGAAAATAGAAACGAACAAAGAAACTCAAAACTAGTATGAACAGTAGTGAAAAAACAAAGAATAAGCTAAAATGATGCAGACTATGAAGTTAAGTGAAAACCGTCTGACTGAAAGATGAGTGCACAAAATTGGCCTAAACCACTACTCAGCATTATTGGGCCTGCTGTATACCTGCTACATTACAAAAGTAACCTATTTAAAACAAAACAGTCTTGCCACCTGGGTCATAGTGTCCAGGGTAAAATCAGACAGTGCATTTCATTCATAAATAAATCAAATACTACATTTTCGAACAGACCTTTGGTGATATTAAAGGTAAGGTAATTGTATAACGAATATCTTAACAGTTTCATTGTTTGCAGGCAGAATTAAATTATCCTACCACACTCCAATCATAATAGGAAGTGCAGCAGTAAACATCAGGAATCATTAACGTGAGTCATGCGTAAACATTCCTTTCGTGAGTGCACCATCTATCTGTTGGAATATCCATTATTACTAATATGGCAACAAGGCCCGCTCTACAACAGCAGTGGGCAGTCCCAAACGGAAAGTTCTAGAAAACCATGCAAACTGCAGTGGTGAGATTATTTGATTGGCGGGTGGATTGAGTTAACATAACAATTACAGAGAGTGGTTATGGTTTAAACACGCCCCCGTCACTGGATCCAAACAGGTCTTGTTTCTTCAGACCATGGGGAATATTACCAAGTATTCAAAAACAGAAATGGGACATCCAGCCTTCAACAAAAGTATCTGCCATTCGAGACAAAAACATTGCAAAGCCTAACCTGAAAAAACAGAGAACTAGGGCTGGAGTCAATGGGCTGTAGAAAAAAATAGTGTTCACAAAGAGAGTGTGGCATTAGAGATCACATTCAGAGCTATGCTATACCAAAAAACACTCTGGACTAACCTTGTCTGTACACCGTAGGGAGGAAAAAGACTGTAAGGTGTAACAAGAATGATTCACATTGCTATCAATTAAAGATTTACATCCTGGGCACTATCTTGCCATCCAATGGTTTCAACATTTTTATTTTTTGCTAGCATGAACACTACTCCAGGAGTACTGACATATCTGAAACATTACAATGAGAGTTCCTCAGTCTTCTGTTTTCAGTGTTGTAGTGCTTTAAAGAAATCTCATGTACTGAGGCAGAGCTAATCACCCTCATGCTGGGCTTGGGGCCAAAGAGGCTGGCTGTTTAGGTAAGGTCACATGTCTTCTCACTGGCTTTATCAGTAAAGTAGTTTTCCTGGGCAAGTTAAAGGAGTGAAGTAGACTGCACTTTTCCTACAAGGCTAATTTGCATCAGACTAACTTTAATTCTCAAACACATGAAAAGTTGGGTGCATGTTAGATGAGGGTTAAACAAGTTGTGAGATCTTTCCTAAAAAAATATATGTGACACATGTCTTATGAAATATCAAATTTGTGGGTTTCATCAACAGTTGTAAATTCTGCAAATTTCCTCATGCAGCATCACTAGATTATGTGAACTGTGTGCAGTTTATACTGATGCACTGGCCTTTAAGCATGAAATGCATTTCTGTGTTTGGTGCTAGCCAGCACAGCATTAGAACACATGGAAGCTGGAGGCAGATGAATATTTTTCTCTTGTTTACTTTAAAAGTAACACTCTGATGCACAGAAGACGGTAGGAAGAATAAACCAGTTACAAGTTACATTAAATAGTACTTTTAATATAAAAAAACACTCATTGTGTACTCAATCAGTATGAACGTTTTGGTTTCACTCTTGCTATCCGTAAGATGTCCACAAGTGAATCATGGGATCTCTCATACCCTAATGAAGCTCAAACAACTAGATGCAGACTAGGTGCAGAAAAGACAAAAGGCTTAGGGACTTAAAGTAGGACATATGGAATTCAATTATCATTATACAGCAGTGAATAGCCTTTTATCCTCCATAAATTTCGTAAAGAAAACGTAAAAATTCAGGCTATTTTACTTGATTTTACCCATTATTAGTTGTTAACCTTATCATGGCCAGTAACCTTCTCCAGGGTATGATAACCGAAAATAGGCTTACATGAACAATGAAATAATCAGGTGGTAATCAATCCCTTATGACCTGCCTCTCTGGCTTGAAGCCTACTGGCTAAACCCCCCCACCAGAAAGGTTTCCGGCAGAGTTAAAGCTGCCATACTCTTACTAAGCTTCAAAGTACAACTGTCTTCATGCATGATCTGCATTTCAACAGCTGGTTTGGAACCAATCTGAGAGGAGGAGGACTGGTTTCTCTTGCACCATCATGCTCCGAGTTAGCAGGGCCAACAAACTGTTAAAGTCACTGGAGCTGTTATAAAGTAGTTTCATTTAATAGAGGAATAAAATACTGTCAAGTTAGAAACTTCTGATGTGAAATAAACAAGAAAGGCGAATTCAGTGTGCGTAATGTCAGCAAGTAAAGGACAGCCTACTGGCCCAAGCCTGGCAACTTCAAACAGGTGAGAGATCTACAACCCCAAATAAAACATTTCACTTGCAGTTATTATAGGTGCAGTCAGCAGTAATAACTGTTAATGAAAGAAACAAGAAGGTGGCCCAAACAAATACATTGACTGCAACAGGGGAGATCAAAGGAGCAGATATAATTATGAATGTATTTTCCAAGTACAAGAAATAAATAAGGTGCATATTTTTTTGTTTTACTACCATAAACGAGTCCTGGCACCCAAGCAAAAAAAGGTAGTAGACTCAAACTTGTAGACTAAACATATGACTGGGAAAATTGAACTGATAATTATCTGGCTTATACACAAGGTGTATCAATTAAAACAGAGTGTTGTCGTGGATTCTTTACATTTTGTAAACCTTTAAAGTTCTTAAAATTACTTTGTAATAGGTATTCCAAAACAAATGTTACCGGGACAAACTTAATCAATATTTAGGTGACATAGTGGGACTGTATACAAGGACTGCATAATAGAAGAATGCTGGATTGTTCATTGGTGATCCATTTTACCATGATGACACTTTTCACATTCTTTACTGCATGTCTCACTGTTGATTATCATGACATTTAACTTTCTTTCTGACCAATCCATCTCTTCCTGTAGATCTTATGTCCGTTCATCCTACCTCGATCTCATATTTAGTAGACTCCTTTTGCAAATTTTGAATCCGTACAATTTCTGCCATCAATGCTATACAGCAACTCATAGACAAACACTGGTTTAACTGACATAATCAACAGGAAAGTGAATTAAGAAGGCTGACTAGTGCCTTAAAGCAAACATTCAGAAGGTTGATTTGTAATAGAAAAAAACATGTGACTAATTTCCTATCTTCTCAGTCTTTGACGACAGATTATCTCTCTGCCCGAAACTGTACAAAAAGTAACATTTTGGTTTATTTTCATAAAACCGCCACTAGTGCACCACAGATAAACTGCATGGAAAATCTTGCCCTCCTACGAATAACATGTCTACATGTTATCATTCCTTCAGATAGAATGGAGTGATTTTAAGCAGCCTGTTCAATCCCAGGTTATACTTTATCAATGTTTCAAACGTGTACTTTTCTTAGAAATTCATTACACAATAATAAATATTCAATCAAATAAAGTTTAAAATGCTTTCGTCAAACTTTCTTTGTCCACAGGAAGAATTAATCATGTTCACAGGGCTTTCAGACAAACAAATGGACTTTACTGCCCATGCAAACATAAGAACTGTGATCAAACTAGGAATCTATGAACACCTTTCTTAAATTTGAATGATTTTCACATCTCTACGGGAGTTTTGCCCAACTTTTCTCAAAACTTTAGATTACGATCATAATCGTATTACAAGCTGAAAAAACAATCTGGTCTTTATGTATTTTTTATTCTCTAACAATTGGCTTCTTGGCTTCATGTTTGAGCCAACAATATAGATCACACTGTTAGATTAAATGGAAAAAGTTCTCCAGTTCAAGCTGTCACATTATTATGTAAGGCAGAAGATATTTGGTGTTCGTTTAAATGTAAATAGTAAAACCATAAAATACATTTGGCTGCCAGCCAACGACTGCAATAGCAGTTCTCCTCATTAGAGAGAGTTCGGCCAAGTTCCCAACGGTCGTCCTCATCAATCTAGATGAAAAGAAGCCTTTTTTGATGCAATGGTGCAAGCATCGGCTGGTGAACACTTCCAGTTAAAATGACCATTCTGCACTGCTGACTTCAGATCATTTAGCCTGCCACTTAACCACCAAACAATGACACTTCACGTTGGACTCCAAGTTCTAGTATGTATCTTTGTCTGGTTCATGCCTGTTTTAATAAGGTTATTACATGGTAAACATCTTGATCATTCTGTCTTAATTCCTAGCCTTGGTCCAGCCCATACCTACTTAACTTAGAATCGCTCTTCAATGACACGCACAAAAGTGTAAGGGCCCACATTCTGCCACTTACCTTCTTGCTTCCTATCTTAGCCTAATTGGAACCCATCTGTTCCAGGTCTTAACATGATCAAACATTTTAACAGTGGGTTACTGTACGCTTTGTATCATTGCTGTTTTTTGTTCTTAGAGCCCTATTCAATGCTAATTTTCCAGTCCTGCATATGTTTTAGTTGCCTGAATTCCCACCGACTTACACTTACGCGTGTGAGGATCTGGGGGCTATGCTACATAACACTGTACAAAAATAAATCTATACAATTTATCATGCACTTAAAATACAAAACCTTGCGGGGGTGGGACAGGCGTGATGTGCACGCTATTGGCACCTAAAGCTGACTTTTTTCACATAACATGGTCCTGTCCACTCCTAGTGCCCTTCTGGGAGGGAGTGACTCAGGAAATTTCGGCGGTCATGGAACACACTTTTACGCTGGGACCTCGTGAGGTGTTGGGGCTTTTGGTGGGAATCTAGTTCTGAGTGGAGTTTTATTGGCGTGGTAACCCTTGTGGCCAAACTGGGACAATGCCTGCTGCAGGAGGCCCCCTCCCTAGAGGTGCAGCGAAAGGGTGTTTATTGGTGTGTGCACCAGGAAGGGGCCTGTATGTGAAGCCCGGAATTGCCCTAAAAAATATGCAAACATATGGAGAAAGTGGTGTGCTCACTTTGGAGCACATGTATAAATATATGGTGTGGTTGGTGCCATGTGATCAGATTAAGTGGGTTGTTATCTCAAATGTGTACATTTCAGTGGACGCAGCTGGGTATTATTGTAAAAATCAATATAATATGGTAATTTAAAAAAATACAAAACCTACGTTGAAGAACTACAATGAGACAGAAACTTAATTCCGGCTCAATCTTAAGAAAAAACGCCCTAGCAACTGGAAACACGTACATCATTTTAAAGCAATTTAATGTTGCACTAGCAATCCCAGCAAATACTTTATTTTCCTGTGTTAAGGTTAAATAGATTTAATTTTTAATAAGACTATATAGGCAAACATTCTACTTGTTAGTGTTTAGATGCCCAAAATTCCACATTAATTACACAACAAGGAACACATAAAATGAAGTGCAAGTGTCCAAGCTATTAAGTTTTCCATTTCAAGACATAACTGTACTACTGCTAGATAGTGGGGCGCTTCGTCACGCGCCAGGAGCACGTAGGTTAGAGTGTGCAGGCATGCAGGCAAGCGAAAGCATTAACAGCCAGAGCATGCAAGCTTTGCCACCCCACTCAGGTTGTCTAACCCATGAAGTAGAGCAGTGCAATAAACATAATCACCTTACCTTTTGGAAACCCTGTAGTTTGCAACGGTTAGCACACCTGTTTTAGGGTCACGGACGGTGGCACGTGCCAACTGTGTCAAGACAAAATGCCCAGAAAACAAAGAGTGAGTTGGAAAAATCTCTTTGGGAGCACTTCGACTGCCATTAAGTTTCAGGTTAACTTTAAAACCAGATGTACGACTAAAAACGCTCAGAAAATGTTTGACTTCATTTTTGAGGATAAAAATTGTCAACGTTAACTATGGAGTGAAAACCCACCAGAACACATGATCGAGTGCCCACTACGCCACTGCGGCCTTCTACATAAAGAGAGTGTATGGCACCATCAGAGGGTTAATAGGGATGTACAGTGGACATCCCAAACAATTCAAATGTTCTGTTCGCTACCAGTTTGAGCATCCAATCCAAAACTACTACCTTGCACACTGTCTGCACCACTATAAAAAAACAAAAAACAAATCCTGAATCTAGTATCCATAACGGAGATAGCTGAAGGTGTAGAATGTGTCCTGAAGAGAGTAGTGATAAAAAATCATCGCCACCCTTGTGGTTCCATATTTTGTATCAGTGCTGCTGATGATGACAGCATCCTTTGTGTAGTTATAGTAAAAAGGTGATGGGTAGACCTAGATGCATCACTAACAAAAAGGCAAGAGCAAAAGGACCGGTCAAGAACATGCAACCAAATATGTATATCTACAGAATGTAGATTCTGGGCAAACCGATTTGTAGCTTCTAACTTACTTACATCTCAGGCCTCGTGCATGTTAAGTGAAAAGTAAGATGAAGAGCAGTCGTAGGTTCAAAATTCATTTGGGTATATTATATAACACAGGAGCGGTTCATAAGGTGGAAACAACATGATACATGAAATAAATCAGACATTCTGTGACTGTTCTGCATTAGCACCATAAGCAATGCAGCACTTATTGAGGTACGAACTCAAGTATGTGTACAGAAACAATAGCATGACCGGTTTCTTTGTGAATGCTATACAGTTAATGTAGTGGGCATCCAAGGCTGCGCCTGCATTTGTGTATGTGGCACTTGAGGCTTTTCAATAAGTGAATGAGGCTTTTCTGGGCACGCTGGATGCATAAAGAAGGCTGTATATGTCTTTGGATTGTATACATGGTTATGTAATGTTGCACTTGGCATCTTAAGGCAGTCACTTGCCTATGATGGTAGCACTGTAATCGCTACACGGAAGGAAAGAAAAAGTAACTTACTTTTGGTAGCAATATTTCTGGTGGATATTGTATCATTCCACACATTCATCACTTTCAGAACATTCCAAGGAGCCATACTGGATCAAAAACATTTTCCTCAAGTTATAGTTTCCCAGCCCCACCTGGTTGTATTTCATGGCTCCATTTGTGGTTCTGTCCCCCCAGAACAACACTGTTCTACATATGGAACCTCCCGCCACAAGCTTGAGGTGAAAGCTTAATTAGAGCAGATAATCAAAAAACAAGAATAATTGTATACTTTGGATCCCTATAATGAATGGTACTAACACAAAAAGGGGGAGAGAGGTTGGTGGGGAATATGCAGGAAGATACAGGGGCCACCAGAAATATAATTATTGAAGGTAAGCAACTTTTTTCTACCAATACATATTTCTTCTTGTGATTTCATCACCTCATGAAAGTGCACTAAAGAGGTAACCATCAAGAAGATGGACAAAATTGTACAGATTGACCATCAAAATAATGTAACAGCACTAGTATAGTAACCGTTACTACACACCATTTTCACCAGACAATAATTGTTGGCAAACATATGTGGAGAAGACCTAGAGACTAGCTGGCAATTATCAACGACTGGAATTCCCCAGGTAAGACCAGGAGAAGATACCATGGGATCTTCTCCTGCCAGGGGATCTATTTTTGCCAAAGTGTAGCAGATTTTAATATCAAGAATGAAAAGATGTGAGCTAGTGCACCTGAGCACTACTTTGTCCTTCTTGACTGCATCACAACCTTTGAAAAGTAGTACATCTGCTCACTCAGACCATGTCCAGCCAACAAAGTAGGAATCAGCCTGCCAAGGGTCCAGCTTTTGTAGAATCTCATTCTCCTACATGGTGGGACGAGGGTGAAAAATGAACGATGAAAGGATGATAGACTGCCCCTTTTGGAGGAAGGCACTTCCTTTGGTTGTAAGAATGGTCAATTGCAGAGATCGGTAACCAGCAGACTGAGTATTAGGGCCTGCATTTTTCCTCCGCTATGGGCCAAAGTAAGCAACAGTAAGAGTCTAGTTGGTTAGAAAGCGAATAGGATAACTATGAATTGGTTCAAACAGTGATGCAATGAGAAGGAAAAAGTTACTTACTTGTAACAATAGGTTTCTCAGCTTGTAGTGCTGGAGAATGGTTATGCTTTGCACACTCCTGCCATTAAGTGTAGAGCAAGAAACATTACAAATAGTTTTTCTTCAAACGAGGATTACTGATTTCCAGGTGACTTGTAATGCCTACCCCAGAAACCCACAGTGCACCAGGACATGACTACCTCAGATTGTTTGCCCCAGAGCTAAAAGTGCAAGAGTGTAGATCCAAAGCATTGTAATGTCTATAAACTGGAGAAAGGAAGGTTTAGAAACATTGTGGAAAGTATCAAAAGAGTTTGTGAACTCGCAATCGTGGAGGCAGGTAGGCTGCATGTAAATCTATAGCACTATGAACTGTATACTCTTTGTTACTGGTCAGTAAATGTTTCAGTTTTAAGCATTTGTTGATCGTTTGCATAGATTAAAATGCAGTGCCTCGCAGCGGGTTGTGAGCAGAAAAGGAAGACATGTGAAGCATGTTTTTAAGGCAGTTAGTTCTACTGGTGCATCTTGGCGTGCATGTCTGCACAACGTTTAGTGAAGCTGTGGTGGCTAAACCGAGTATCCGCCTGAGGTATGGTCCCAGTCTTTCATGCAAATTTCGAGGAGGGCCCTGGAAATTCTTCACTGGAGTCAGAATTATGAGAGGACACTTTAAGCATTCTTGTAAAGGGCATTAGCACCCATGAGGGTATCTTGTTGCTGAGCAGGAATGTGTCTCCAGTCCTCTGTACGGTAGGATAGTTATTTGAAAAGGCAGGTATTAAGCTTCTTGCGGAAAACAAGAAGATTTGAGCAGGCTCTGATGTGGAGTGTGTTGCCGTTCCACGATTTAGGAGCGATGTAAGAGAATGCCCGTCCTTCTGATCGGGTTCGGTGCATGCGTGGGATGTGTGCAAGTAGAAGTCCTGTGAAGCAGATGTCTCTAGGTTGTTGGTGGAATGAGGTGAGACTGTTTAGGTAGGCTTGGTCTCTGATGTATTGTGCCTTGAATGTGTTTTTGAGATGTTTGAAATGAGCACGTTATGTATCAGAGTCAGTGGAACTCCATGAGGTGTGGTGTGATGTGATGTCAGTTCTTTGTGGAAGGTTGAGGAGGAGTCTGGTAGCCAAGTTTTGGATAGTTTGTAGTCTTCTCGTGAGCTGTGTGGCGATGCTGGTGTACAGGGTCTTCCCGCAGTCCAACTTGTTGGTGACCAGGGAGTGAGTAACAGCTTTTCTACTGTTGCTTGAGAGACATTTGACAATATTACTCTGCATCTGCTCAATTATTCCGATGTTCCTGGCATGGTTGCTGGGTGTGGGTGTGATTATGAGTTTAGTCAGCTACCAGTTCAGAGTCCCATGTTGAGGCGTTCTTGCCAATGATCACTACTTTTGTGTTGTCGGTGTAGATTTTCAGATAATTGGCTTTCATCCAGTTAGCGATTTTGGTCAAGCAGGTGATGAACTTGTTTCTTGTGTGTGGTTCTTGTCTGAGAAGGAGAGTATGAGTTGAGTGCCATTGGAGTAGGAGAGGATGTTGTGTGCACAGATGATGTTGCCTAGAGGGGTCATGTATGCGTAGAAGAGGGAAAGGCTGAACGATGAAACTTGCGCCATTTAATTTTCGGGCTTCTGAGGAGAAAGGTGCCAGACTGACAGCTTGTGCTCGTTCATTAATAAGGAGTAGATCCAGTGGAGATTAGGTCCTTGAATTCCAATCTTGTGCATGTGGCTTAAGAGGATGGGGTAACCAGACCCTGGTTGGCTTCAGGGATACTGGATAGGCCTACCTAGTTATGATAGGAGTCGACTCCTTTGATGACCGTGGTGGATAGTGTCTCTGCGGAGTCTTGGCTCTGCATAGTTGAGTAATACGCCCAACTACGATCATGTCAGTGGCACGATTTCTTTGATCAAAATGTATGAAAAGCTATTTACTTGCTTACGTTTTGGTCCCTCAGTAGACAAAGTTTAGAGACATGATGCTTGTCCACCCATGCAAATTTATTGCTCTATGAACAAAATTTAAACTGTTGATGCTACTCTAAATCAGCCCTTCTCATAAGCCTCAGGCCCATCTTCGAATTAAGGTCCCAACGTAGTTTACAGTTGAAAGATGTGCTAGCTGTTTTTCCACAATAAAACCCCAGCCCTCCAGTCAATAATGTAGAGCAACTCGGCACTTAAGGACAAGTCTGAACCCGATGGCTGAATACAACAATCTGAGGTGGCTGGTGTATAGTGTGTATCAAGGTGGAAGAATCATGTATCATGATATAAACTAAAATTCCTTTTTCAAAGAAAAACAGTTTGCAGCCTTCCAAACCCAACAGTAGAAAACAGGAGTGTGCAAAGCATGTGTTCACAGCTATACATGGTGCAAACATGTTATTAAGTTTCTGTATACAACATAGCACTAAAGAGTGTGGGTAGATACATGTACAATAAATCTATCAAGAAACACACCACATATAATCAGACCAAAGAATGGTGATCAGGAAGACAGACTTTTAGAAACTGTTAAGCTCAGCTTAGCTAAATAGCATTGGATGTTAGACAGAAGAGCCTCAGAAGGGCTTATGGCACCAAGAAATAAATTTATCCCAGTAACCAGAATAGACAGTCTTTGCAGACGGTTTCCGAGCAGCTAAATTGACATCCAGTAACTCTGGCATTAAATTAACTGCTCAATCCCCATGCGTGCATCTGAGGGTCGGGTGGAGACCCAACAATACTGCTGCACAAGCAGATCTATCTTGTCTGGGATGAGACGAGGAGGCAAAATGCTAAGTTCTAACTTATAGTCAAGGTAAATCCTCCTTTTCGAATCCAGGGCAATTAGGATCAGCTTGGCATTAGTCTCTGGCACTTTCAGGACAACTTTCTAGAGCAGTGCAATTGGAAGAAATGCAAAAAGTAGTTCCTGTGACCATTTCAGTGTGAATGCATACCCCAGAGGTGGGAATGCAGAATGCAATACTGGAGAATTTACGGTTTAGAATTGTGGAAAAGAGATTGATGAAGGGCAGTTGAATCTGGGAGAAGATCAGGTTAGTCACATTGGCGTAGAGCACCTATTCATAATACTGGGGGGGGGGGGGGGGGGGGGGCAGGTCAATCCTAACATCTGCTTTCACATTCAAAGGGCCTACCACTGAGCTGCACTGGGACAATGCCCCCTAGCCCGCAGTCACAACAGTATGGGTTCCTATTTCTTCTTGCACTGAATCCACAAACCGGTCTCACACTGCTGGTTTACAGTGGGCATTGATAGTGTTGTCTCAAGAGGATTTGTACTGCAGGGCCCAATACTGACCAACTGCCCTTAATGCTCGCACTTTTATGTGCAGTCTTTTTTCGGACACAGAACAATGGCCTTGCACTGTCATGTCCCCTAGATAATTCCATGCCCCGAAAAAGAGACGTCTATAACTATGGTAGCCTTTGATTGAAGAGGACTGGGAATCACCCACCATGAGGCTGAAAGAGAACTACAACCAATCAATGCTTGAAAAAACAAAGAGGAACATCTGCACCCAAGCCAAGACACTGAACTGATGATAAAGTAATCGCCACATGAGGCACTTATCAGACACCAACGAAGTGACATCACCTGCAACCAGGCATGCTGAGCCAACAGGATTCATGAGGTAATTGGACAAATAAAAGATCAAGGTCAACATCCGTCTTTTGAGGCATGGAAGCCTGCGCTCCTCTTCTGCAAGGTCATCATTTCTGAGGCCTCTTTTTGCAGCAAAGCAAGAACTTCTGCCTCCAAGACCGAGTTATTTGTTCAGGATTCTGTCCATCATTTGTTTGCGCAAATGGGATGGGTATGTACAGACATGAGTCAAGGGAGGATCTGGCCAAGGAGTTTCAGCAGGTTCAAGACTGAATTGCATATGGCTGGGTCCCAACTGGGGTGGCATGGTGAGCAAAAGAACAATGGATTTAACTCAGATCTCTTGACATAGGGTGAATGTTTGATTTGTTCAGCATTCTATCCATCATTTGTTTATGCAGCATAAAAAACAGATTGGACATAATCAGCGAATCTGAGCCTAGGAGTTCTTGTGTTCATGTGAACCTCTGGGCTCAAGAGGCTGCAACATAAAAGAGGGTTTTACTATCTCTAGCCTCCTGAATAATGTATTCTGACTTCCATGGCTGATGCGGTACAAAAGCAGCTCCAAATATGGTGTCAGAGATGTCAAAATAGGTGTCAAAGACAATTGGACCAGTGTCTTGGGAGTATTTGTAGACGTGCCACCAAGACAGCAGTCTCTAGAAGCATTCGGGTGGCATTGGGGTCAGAGTCACCAGAATCGAAAGGCTCGAAGGGTATCACCCAACTTTGGGATTTGGAAGGGGCCCAGAGAGACGCTGAGCAGCCCTGAAAAACACTAGAATGGCCAGACGTAAATCCGTGACCTGTCATGGGTTGGCAGATGGAGGCAAAAATTCTGTTTTAAGTTTTATAAGGATGAGGATAGGCTTCAAGGAGGATTAGAAATGGATTGGCATCAGGGAAGAGAGGCTACCGACTCTCCAAATGGTCCAAAGAGCTAGACCATTTTCCCCAGGGAGAAGATGACTTTTATTTCCTGTGGTGTTTCTTATATTTTTGTGAGGAAACACTGAAGTATGGGTCCCTGTGAGTACATTTTTCTGAAGGATGCAAGGATGACTTATTGGGGTTGTCCTTATGGGCCTGAGACAGAAATAGCTTGGCTTCCAACTGCCTGATGGCTATTGCTGGTTTGAAGTACAGGAGTCACAAGGTTGAAAGATTGTGGCCAAGCACCAGACACCACAAGCAAATGTTGTGAGGATCTAAGCGAAATATCTTCTTTAGACATTGTCGAATAGACTTGAACCTCACCACTTTAGGAGGCGACATTTGGTCTAATCTGCTGTATAGGGGATATTCATAATGATGTAAGCAATATCCATGCAGAAGTATCCATATGAATTAATATAGACTAACTACTTTAGTAACCTAATAAGCCTTACATTGATCTTTGGCTTTCGTTTACATGAATACTTTATTCAGGTTCTAAGGTTAAGTGACATCACTTTTATTGATCACATCCAGGTCAAAGGGTGCATGATTTCATTTCTGGTCCAACACTTCACATTAGTGTACTGACTTTACAACTGATGTCACAAGCACGAGTTTGAAAAAATATATGATCACGCTAAATTAGGTAAGAATTAGGTAGGGTAATGTCACATTGTTAGATCATTGATCCCAAGAAAAGGGGCTTCATATAATGCGTGGGTTTGTGTTGAGGCAGAACATAACCGCTTTCAATTGGAACTTCTGCTGTAAAACAGGAAAAGATTATGATGTTTGCTCCATTCTCAGCACGGAGGATTCCTCAACCTGTGTGCAGTTCTTGCTTTAGTTCTCTATGCAAAATTCCCTGTAGTGAAATGTGTGCTTACTGAAAACTTCTATTTTTGCACATTGCCACATAGTTTCCGAAGATCTAATTTGGCTTTGCAAACTCACCACGTCCGTATTAAAGCCCAGACTCCCATTTGGTTGCGTGTTTGTGTTTACAAGTTACCAAGGAAACTACAAACAACCTAGCAGTGTGCACGGCGCCACGCGGAGCTCTTTCTCTTGCCTCCAAGTTACGGTTTCTCACCACTTCCCATTAAAAAAAACAATAATCGGACTTTCCTTAAATGCAGAAGTCTCACACAGCAGAAGGGTTATATGTTCTTCGAACATCAACTCATTTACAAAGCAACAACCTATGCTGACTGAAAAATTCTCACACGTCTTGAACTTTACAAGCAATTTATGCATTTCACTAAAGAACAAGACAGACAGTTCCTTATAAGTTGCAAGCGACTTCGATATAGGCAGTACATACCAAGAAAGTCAATTTTGTTGAAAAAATAATAGGTTTTGTGTTTACGATCTAAGTTACAAGGGAGATCACAACTTGATGGCACAGATATGTATGATAAAGGAAGGGTGAGAAAGTTCTAAGTATACATAGAAATATATGCAATATAATAAATGTAACATCTAGATAGTTAGATAGAGGAAGATAGACAGACAGACAGACAGACAGACAGACAGATAGATAGATAGATAGATAGATAGATAGATAGATAGAGAGATGTGCAAAGACACCACAAGATGAACCAAAGCAAAATTATTTTACCGCTGTGCTACATAAAACTGACAAATACGTAAATTAGTTTAACAGTACGTCAATGTTTCAAGCTTTGTCTCTTGAATTTCTCCTACACGCGGCTGGTAGCTGAACCGCAGTAGTATCTACGTAGTCAGCAATGCTGAGAGACCACACATCTTACATGTTCTTTAAATGCCTGCGACAACAGTGAGGACGGGGACAGCCTCAATCACAGCTGCAAAAACATTGCACGACAATCTAAATGAAGGGCCCTCGAGTGAAAGAAAATAAAGGGTGGAGGAATAACAGGGTGTAAGTACCTCAGCCTACAGACAGGCTCGCCTCCCAACTCCCTGAGCATTCCACATCACAAAGTTCATAAAGACCCTTCTGTTTTTAGCTTCAAAATTACAAGGATTGAAAGATATTTAAGGCACAGTCAAAATTACTATTTTAAAATGAGCTTGTGGAACAGTATAGAACTACATTCTAAGGAAATTCTGGCGCACCCAGCAAATAAGAGTGCATTACATAAAGAATAAAACAGCTAAGTATACACTGGGTGATAATAGCCTTTAATTTGCTTTGTGTGCCATTTGCCCAAGTTTAGTAGTCATCAAAGAAGCCCATACCGCTCGAAGATGTGAAAGAGAAACCACCGCCCAGACTAAAAATGCAAACCTTTACACATTCTGTAATTCGTTAAAATTGAAGTAAGTCATTATTACAGCCAAGAAGATCATGGCGTCGACTTCTCAACAAATTCTACTCCTGTGTAAAGTAAAAAAAACCTCAGCTGAGGAACCCATTGGGGTGTCCCTTTTACCCCCCTCTTTAGGTCTCGGCCTGCATAGGTTGCACTTGCGCACTCACGCCGGCAAGATCGTATGTTTTAGAGTGTGGGGCTTGAACCCGCCCCTCTTATCCATTGGCTGGCTTCCTAAACGGAGGCCAGCCAATGGACAGTAGAGGGGCGTCTGTCCGTTTAAGCCCCGTCTTTTTGGGGTTCGGGCGTGTTTTTTCATGTTCTTTCCCTCCTCTTCCCATTGGCTGGAATTTTACATTCCAGCCAATGGGAAGAGGAGCAAAAGAAAAACCCGCCCCGAATCCGAAAATGAAGCTGCGTTTCTCCGAGGCATTTCTGCTTCACCTCAGAGAAACATGGTGGTGTGGAGCTTCCTGTTGTGAGTGCTACACCTCTCGTTATTATTGTGAAGGGACGTAAACCCCTCCTCACGCCAGCGCGTATGTGCCCCTCACTCCGCGGGTACATGGTCACCTGCACCAGTGCTAACTGTGCTAGAAACTCAGTGCAAGCAGAGCCTACATACAATGCTTCTGTCCTTTCACTCCATAGAGAGCCTTGTTTCTAATTGTTCGAGGGGTGGTGGGGGCGGTTTAGGGTTCTACCATCGCCAGGGCATGCAGCGGCAGCAGCTTTAGGACCGACTTTCCTCTGAGTCTGTGTAGTGCAGGACGCCGTCGCCAGGCCCCGCCCTGGTGCAGCGACCGCCCTGGGAAGAGGACGAACAACAGACTCCAGAGCAGGCGGACAAGCAAATAGCAGACCACGAAGGCTGGGGACACCCGCAGGCTGACAGTTACCTCACCACACCCGCTAGCGTCTCCGAACCCGCCTCCGGCCTAGGGCGGAGTACGCAAAAAAAGGAGCTGAACCCCCACCAGAGCCCAGAGAGGAGACAGGAGCCACCCGAGGTCTAAACTGACCAGAGACTGCTGGGTAAGGGCTTAGCGACCACCCCCTCCGACACTGGTATTTGAAATAACGATGTGTGTTTTGGGTTCATGTTACCTCGGGCTCTCTGTTGTGTTTGGAAGTTTCTTTGCGGGGCTGGCTGTGGCCCGCTCGGTTTGACCTCGAGCCACCTCACACTCGGGGAGCTCAGCCAGATGTGAATGGGGTTACTTTGTTAGGATCGGTTCTTCGTTCCATTCTTGTGGACGCCGCCTTCCTCCTATGTGTGCCCTGCGGTCACACTAGTATGAACTTGTTCTGCCCGGTGGCGGGGGCGCGCTCACTTACAACTGCTTGCTGGCTCTTCTTCTAACAGTAGATAAATATTGTATTTAAAAGAGCAGGCTGTGGCTTCCTGAGTCCCGCAGCCCCCATCAGTATATCCGGTCCCATGTCCTGCGTTGTTTCTCTTGGTTGTCTAATGAGGGTCATTTTTTACCTCTGGTCTCTTGTTGTTGTGCTTGATAAAACTTTTCTTCACTGTCTTTCAACTGAACGTTGGACATGTGTTCCGGTTTGTCTAAATGTCCTATTTGAATTGGCCTCGTGCAGGGAAGTTTTTCAGAGATATTTTGCCATCCTGTCGTGAGGAAATTAATTACAGTGTCTGCCAGGGTCGTTGTTGGCTATTTAAAAGCAAGGGAGGAGGAAAAGGGGCTGGACTAATAGGGGAGGGTACAAGGGCATTTTGCAGAGGCACATAGGAAGGGGAAGAAAGTATACTGTTTAGTTATGTCTAGAGATGCTACAGTATGATGGTAGGATACAGACAGTGGAAGAGGCATTAGTTATAAGCATGGCCAGTAGAATTTTGCAGCAGGAGAATTTGTGCCCGTTTTTTCTTGCCTCTGTTCCCTGGTTGTGAAAGTTTTTTCTTGCCTCTGCCCCCTGGTTGTGCTATTTTCTTCTTGCCTCTGCCCCCTGGTTGTGCAAGTTTTTTCTTGCCTCTGTTCCATGGGGCTTAACTGTGCAGAGGTGGGCGTGTGGTGAGGGGCAGTGGGTGCCCAGGGCATGGACGCCAGTGCACCGGCTGGCCTGTGTCTCTGTGGCTGTGTGTGTGTGTGTGGCTCTGTGTGTGTGTGGCACTGTGTTTGTGTGTGTGGCTGTGTGTGTGTGTGTGTGTGGCTCTGTGTGAGTGTGGCTCTGTGTGTGTGGCTCTGTGTGTGGCAGTGTGTGTGTGGCTCTGTGTGTGTGTGTGGCTCTGTATGTGTGTGTGTGGCTCTGTGTATGTGGCTCTGTGTGTGTGTGTGTGGCTCTGTGTGTGTGTGTGTGGCTCTGTGTGTGTGTGTGTGGCTCTCTGTGTGTGGGTGTGGCTCTCTGTGTGTGTGTGGCTCTGTGTGTGCTTGTGCGTGGCTCTGGGTGTGCGTGGCTCTCTGTGTGTGTGTGTATGGCTCTGTGTGGGTGTGTGTGTGGCTCTGTGTGTGGGTGTGTGTGGCTGTGTGTGTGGGTGTGTGGCTCTGTGTGTGTGTGTGGCTCTGTGTGTGTGTGGCTCTGTGTGTGCGTGTGTGGCTCTGTGTTTGTGGCTCTCTGTGTGTGGCTCTGTGTGTGTGTGGCTCTGTGTGTGTGTGTGTGGCTCTCTGTGTGTGTGTGTTTGGCTCTGGGTGTGCGTGGCTCTGTGTGTGTGTGTGTGGCTCTGTGTGGGTGTGTGTGTGGCTCTGTGTGTGTGTGGCTCTGTGTGTGTGGGGGGGGGGCTCTGTGTGTGTGTGTGGCTCTGTGTGTGTGGCTCTGTGTGTGTGTGGCTCTGTGTGTGTGTGGCTCTGGGTGTGGCTCTGTGTGTGTGTGTGTGTGGCTCTGTGTGTGTGTGTGTGGCTCTGTGTGTGTGTGGCTCTGTGTACGGCTCTGTGTGTGTGTGTGTGTCTGTGTGTGCGGCTGTGTGTGTGGCTCTGTGTGTGTGTGTGTGTGTGGCTCTGTGTGTGTGTGTGTGGCTCTCTCTGTGTGTGTGTGTGTGTGTGTGGCTCTGTTTGTGTGTGTCTCTGTGTGTGTGGCTGTGTGTGTGGCTCTGTGTGTGTGTGTGTGGCTCTGTGTGTGTGTGGCTCTGTGTGTGTGTATGGCTCTGTGTGTGTGTATGGCTCTGTGTGTGTGTGTGTGTGTGCGTGTGTGTGGCTGTGTGTGTGTGTGTGTCCCTGTGTCCGCTAATACTCTCTACTACTCTCTAATGCTCATCTAATGCCATTGTAAATGACAATACCATTTATTTATGTTTTTTTTAAAAACAAAAAATGGAAAAAATGCCATTTGCAATGCCAATAGCTCTAACTTTAACAAAGCCGAGACCATTGCATTGTAAATGCTTGTTGATCTTTATATTGTACCCATGGCCCAGGCTTTTAGAAGGGATAAAGCTAGAGTACCCTTTGTAAATCAGGCCTTTGAAAATAAAATCACTCAATGTGCAGACATTATATTTAATCCCAGTGATCCCAATAGAGCTTTACCCCGGATGGAAGAAATAAAAGAACATTTTGGGGTGCTCACTGGGTATTTAATTATGATGTCCAACATAGAGATAATGGCAAGAAATGTAAATGTAAATTGATATTTGTATAGCGCACTACTCACCCGCAAGGGTCTCAAGGCGCTTGTACGAATACCGTTGTGGAACCCATCCTGGCTTTCCCTGTGAGGCTTCCACTCCTGGGCACCCCCAAGGTGGAGGCCAGGCATCCTTAGCGTTGTGGGGGCCGTTGTGGAGATTAAGCAAGCTATTGCCCAGAGTTGCAAAGTGGGACTCCATGATTGGAATAGGCACCGAGGCGAGAATTTTCAGGTCTATGGAATTTTGAGCCCAAGACCCGCCGAGGCGGGGAATTGAACCCTGGTCCCGGGCCAGACCTCTGCATCAGGGTCTGCCGCTCTAACCATTGAGCCACACTTCTCCACCCGATGTAAAGTATGTAATGTTACAGACCCAGTCCAAGCTTGCATACCTAGGCATAGATGTCACACCAAACTAGAAAAAAATTTCAAGGTTAACTTGGGCAGGTTAATGCAAGAAATGAACACACAATTGGGAAAATGGGAGAACTTGCCACTGAGGATTTATAGCAGGGTGAAATTTATAAAGATGGACATTTTACCTAAGCTGGCATTTTTTTAAAATAAAATTCGACTTCTCTTTTCAAAGGATTCTATCACCAGAATTCTGGGAAGACTTGGGACTTCCATCAGGGCCTCTAAAGGTCTGAGACTTGCTAGAAAAAAATAAGGAGAGGTCTAGATAAACACGGCTTACCGCTCCTATATGCCCAGATATATTCTTATGCCTGCTAGTTTAAGTACTGTAGATCTTTGCTTTCAAGTCCTGACGACACCTGTTGAGGGAGACTATATTTTTCTATGTTAAGCAAATTGTGGCAAGAAAATTTGGAAACCCAACATTTTAGAAAAAAGTGTGTCTGAAAGTACTTCGTTCATTCGTATGGTATAACATCAGAACGGTATTAGGCATAGTTTATTACTAGACATTCACCCCTGTTTAGAACGCCACAAGGTCTTTTTGTTTAATTTTTTATTAATCCCTTACCTTAACTGCTAAGGTTTTTTTTTTTACCCGCAGTGCTGAGACCTCTTTTGGCAATTTGGAGTACTTCATGAGTTCACTTCCATAAATTTTTTACCACAACAGGTATCAACGTCAAATGTGCATATTTTTTCATGAGGATTCTAAAAGTACCAAGAGCTTGTGAATTTCCCTAGAGGGAACTGAGAAAATAGCCAAAATAAAGCTAAAGTTACTTTTTGAGGGTTTGGGGTGGGGATGGGGGAGGGACAATTTTACATTTGTGACCACTTTTTCATCTGGAACCCCATGTCAGGATGGTCAGTTTACAAAAGCAATATACCGTTACATCAGGTAGACCCTTCTGGTCATGGGGATCAATAGGTTCTCAAAGGAACTGAGATACCCAGAGCCAACAACTGAGCAGCACCTCAGTATGTTTTCTCATTGTGTACCCAGTAAAGAGCAATTGGTATAGTAAAATATAAAGAGTGAAAAATGTGTACCGTTTGGTAGGAAATTTGTGATTCCTCACAGATTCTGGAAAGTTCCTTCACAGAAATCTGAGGAAAATGCATGATTTTAGGCAGGGCATTGTGCATAAGAAAACATTGTGGGATCCATGTAAGGCAAAGTTCCTTGTTTTCAAATGGTTTCCCTAGGTGACAGAGCATGGGCTGGAATAATGGAACCATTCACAATGGCAAGTAGGAGGAAATTTGGATTACCTCCAAATCTGCTGGTTCATTTATCAAAACTACATCCAAAAGAATCAACATTTCCTCTTGCCTGCATGGGAATGGGGCTCTGAGCCCCAGGTGGGCAGAAACACTATTGGTATTTTAGGGATGGAGGATGCAGCCAACATCAGCTTCCCCACCTACATGCCATATTTTATTTTTTACAACAATAAAATATATTCCTGGTGGCTAGAAGACTTTATGCCTTCCCGGAGGCAGATTAAAAATAATCTCGCTCAATCTACACCCAGGGGGTACGAAAAAAGAATTTTGGGTGCATGCCATTGGAGCCACTACCACCACAAAAATACTGCCATTTAAAACAAATGATATCCTCTCCTGAGGGGACAGAAAGACTACTAGCAGCATGGGACGGGGTGGAGTACAGAACCATGTAGTTGGGGCTATCTAGGAGTAATAAAAACGCCATATATTTTCAATTAAATAAATGGATATTTCTACTCCCAAAACTGGATTCTGCTTCTTACCTCCTTCTGCAGAACAAATCAGCCTGGTGGTAAAGAACATTAGGTCCGGGGGTCCAACAGAACCTTGTCCACCTAAAGTGATGCACTTATTCCCAGAAATATTAAGTGAACAACTAACTCCTGTATTCAGTCAAGTAACTTCCCAGGCACATGGAAAACAGCATCAGTGCACCCACTTTTAAAAAAAGCCAATCTGGATCCAAAACAACCCAGCAGCTACCGGCCAATATCCAGAATTCCATTCCCAGCCAAAGGTTTTGAAAAATTGCTTAATAACCAACTGACAGAATTTATAGCATCTAAAAACGTTTTAGATCAATCACAATATGGTTTCAGGGAAGAGCACAGAACACAAACTGCATTGGTTATGGCAGCAGAGGGACTCAGGAGTATGTTAGACGCAAGAGGGAAGGCCGCCCTGATTCTATTGGATCTCTCGGTGGCCTTCAACACTGTGAACCACGAGATACTCTGCTCGTGTAGCAGAATAGGGGCTTCAAGACTCTGCACTCATACGGATGCAATCTTTTCTAAGAGACTGGTCCTTCTCGGAGATTTTACATTCAGAACCTTTAAATCCCCTTACAGAGTGCCTCAGGGTTCTTCCCTGAGCCCCACGCTTTTTAATATTTATGTTGCTCCTCTGGCAGAGATTATAAGGCAGTGTGGGTTTCCTCCGATATCGTATGCTGATATCACCCAAATAGTGGTGTCAGTGGCAGGCAATATGGAGGAAACAGCTAAGCGATTCAATGACTGCATGACACAGGTAGATCATTGGATGCAGCTAAACTGCCTGAAGCTGAACGGTGACAAAACCGAGGTTATGCTGTTGGGATCTAAGACAGACTTTTGTTCTCCCAATTGGTACCCGGCCAGTTTGGGCGACTGTCCAAAACCTGTGGGCAAGGTTAAAAATCTATGGAGTCATATTTGATTACAAATTGACTTTTGACGCCCAGATAAACAACCTCTCTTCGACCATCTGTTATACTTTAAAGATGATTAGAAGAGTTTGCACATTCATCCCTCTCGATTCACGCAAAAAGCTGATCACAGCATTGGCCCTGTCCAGACTGGAATATGGCAATGCCTTGTATGCAGGGATCCAAGTCCAATCTCTTAACGCCTCAGGCACCACATGCAAACTGGGTGAGGGTCCGTCGCCGACATGGGACGTGCACTGGAGGGACACATCTTGAAGCCCGAAGGGATTCGCACACTGTTCCAATTGTGAAAAAAGGGATAGAAGGCCTGAAAACAGGCCAGAGCTCAACCGGATCCGCATTGCACGCCGAAAGAGAAAAAACTGACGTAGGCGCGCCGGGGTGGGACTTATGTATCCTCAATGACGTCACGGATGCGGAGGACGTCAGGGTGGAGCCACGTGGTGCAATCCCCCCGGCACGCGGGGATGCTGTGGCAAAATGTTTTGCGGGTCCAGTCTCACACCTGGGGATAATTCTACGAGAAGGAAGCTGCGGCTAGTACGCTCTATCAGATATACTGCTACATAAAAAGTTCTGCTGTCTAGTGGGCTTTCTGCCCCCTGGGGGGGCAGATTGGGGATGAACACCCTTATCTGCCTCTCCAAGGGAAGTCATAAAGATTAAGCCTGGGGAAGGAGAGGAGCACAGGACCATGTCCATGCTCAAAAACATACACTAATGACTAATGGTCTTCCATCCGCTGTTCCCCCTCCACCGAGGAGGCAGGGCAGAAAACTAGGTGAGTCTTAGACAGAGAGGGAGCGCAGGCCCATGTCATTGGGATCGCAGCCCCCCACAAAATGCTGATATATATATCTATCCCTTGTGACTAGGGTATTTTCTGTCGGGGGGGGGAGAGGGGGAGAGGCAGATTGGGGGTGAACATACCCATTCACCCGCTTAGTGATGCCAGTAATACTTTGTGAGCCTGAGGTAAAGGGCAAACCACAGGCCCATGCCCAGGGAAGCTGCTCCCCCTGTCTGCAATCCTTGTCTCTGGTAGCCTAAGCGAACAGATCTCTACTTGGGGGTAGCATGCTCAGTGGAATCCCAGAGCAGGATTCCTTTAGGGAGAGGCAGCCCTGGATAGGGAGCATTGTCCTCTTTCCAAAGCAGCCTCTCCCATAATAATCGGTGTTTGGGGGCAGACTGCATCATTAGCGCACTCTACTTTCACATTTGTTTTGCTGCAATGTCATTGCGGTGTATGCACTGCTGTTACAGCAAACAAAGAAAATCAATCTCAGGCAATGGGGGGGTTGGGGGGGGGGGCTGTTCCTTTGTGTCCTAACTTCTGTTCTGAAAAAGAAAATGCTTCCAATTTTTAAAAAGACAGAGGAATTTAAATTTTCAGTGCAGAGGACGACCTGTTGAAATCCTCAGAACTACCTAAGGATGTCAATGGGTCGTCCACAGCACTTAAGATGGTAGCCATTTATCATATTACTTAACCAGGTCTTTACATGGTAGGCACACACTATTTGTCTGGTTCTGAACCCTGGTGTTATGGTTTACTATCAAAGTACCAAATGGATCCTTAATAAAACGGTTGATCTCTGAGGACAACCCATTTGGAAGGTGAGGAAGTTAAGTTTTAGTTTCCATTCACACTGTGGCTTCTGTCCCATGCAGCCTGCAAGTGGCAATTTTGAACGCGTCATAAAAACCAGAAATTACAGTGATGTCCAATCTGAAGTGCATTAATAAAGATAAAGTGATCACAAAGGAATATTTTTTTGAATGCTAGAATGAGTTTTTTAAAACATGCAAAAGGAAAGGGGATAAAATATCCACTCTTATACAATGAATAAAGATTTAAACAACCAACTGTTATGCATACGAACACTAGATGGTAACTAAATAAAATAAATGAGATCGGTCTACAAGCAATAGCTGTAATGCAAAAAATGAGAATACTTAATAAGTTCTTTCAATATGTGAACCGTGGGTACATACACGAGTATCACCAGACATATGTACAGCAAAAAAAAATAGTATTGTCTTGAACATATATATATATATATATATATTAACACAGTTTTCGCCAGCAGGTTCCCTCCTCCAGTCCCGGGAAGAAACCACACAGGAGCCGTGGCCACGATTCAAAGTGCAGTTTATTGCGAGCACAAGGACCTACGCGTTTCGGAGTAAAACACTCCTTCCTCACGGAAACTGCTGGCGAAAACTGTGTTAATATACGGGGGTGGCTACCCCTGCCGTGTGCCCGCCGAACAAGAGGCTTGGGGAATAGCCACAATTGTGTGTTCGATATATATATATATATATATATATATATATATAGGTACAAAAATGTGCTTCTTTGCACTTGCAGTGATTTTGTTCATAGATGCTAAGAATAGCATACATTGTTTATGAACTGGCAATCCTTGGACTATTGAGCAAGATGCAGAAGAATTTGTTAATGTTTCAGTCTTAGATATAATGAACAAGCAAGACTATTCTGAGGACATAATGCTTTGGAAAAGGCAAAATGGCCAACCCTAATAATCTGAACCAATAAATGACCAATTCTACCTTAAGATCAGTATAGGGGTATGAAGGATATAATAAGGAATAGGAGTATACCTAGACCTTCCGAGGTCTTTCCTAGGTTCTGCTCGCCACTCCTCTGTTGCCACTTTGCATAGCCTCGAGGCACAGTCTCAGTCCTCGAGATCACCTTGAACCGCTGTTCGAGTGATGGTCTCTCCTGGACTGTTAGGAATTGTCTTCAATTAGTAATTGTTTGTGCGTTGTAATTTTTGTGCCAACTTTTAAATACTGCTCTGCTGTATTCTTTATCCCAACATTGTTTTTGTTGTTATTGCGCATTTTTTTGGTAGTTTTGTCACCCGTGCCATTTCCACCCCCTGCCAGCCACTCCCACTAACCACGACTACTTATGGAGCTACTGCGTGGCTCCAGGGAGTAGCCCTCGACCTTCTTAGGTCCTTCAGGAAGCTCCCCCGCTGCCGCTCCTCTTAGCCTAGAGGCACTGTCTCAGTCCTCGAGATCACCATGAAACACTATTCGAGTGATGGTCTCTCTTGGGCTGTCTGTTATTGTTTTCACTTGGTAATTGTTTGTGCTTGTAATTTTTGTGCCCACTTCTAAATATTGTTCTGCTGCATTCTTTATCACTGCGCTGTTTTGTTGTTATTGTGCATTTTTTGGTCATTTTATCCTCCATACCTTCTCTGCCATTTTCCACCCCTGCCCTTCCGCAGCCCTGCCAGCCGCTCCCACTTCCCAGGACTACTTATGGAGGTTGTTGCGCGGGTACGCACCGCAGAAAGGCAAGCTCGTCTACAGCCAGACAGTTCCCAGCACCAGAAACCCTGGCTCTCCAGACTCCCAGTTGTCCTCTGACGCAAATCTCTAGGCCCTGGACCCCAGACACAACCAGAACTTCTGCCTTGCATTGCTTCGCTCCACAGCAGTTCCTTTCTCATGTGTCAACTGCTGGTTCGCTGCCACCCTAGGACCAAATGCCATCACAACAACCATTGCTCACCATCCCCACCGGCTGCGACCCCCCCGGAACTACTCAGCTGCCTCCTGATCAATCGCAGGTAGCCCTGAAAACACGCCAACAAAGTCTGGGACACCATCTCCACCCTCGACCCCGACCTGACCTTCTTCATAGAGACCTGGCTCACCCCTGCATCTGCCCTGGACATCACCACCGCAACACCCAGTGGCTACACGATAAAAAACAGCGACAACAGACACGGAGGAGGATTCACCATCATACAGAAATAATAAATCATCTGCACCACTACTGATGACCAGACCACGCCGACCATGAAACACAAAAGCTTTGGGCTCCACATCGACGACAAAACTACCATCAAAGGTAACCTCGCCTACAGACTCCCAGAACCACCAACCGGCCTCAGCGACACCTTTGATGAATTCATGGCCCGCTCCCCATTGAATGGAACACTTAGTATTCCTGGAAGACCTCAACTTCCACCTAGATGACCCCACCAACACCAACTCCACCGTCAACCTGGAATGATTGAACAACATCAGCCTCAAGCAGATTGTCACAGACCCCACGTACAAAGCAAGACACATTTTAGACCCCCATCTTCATGTCCAGTAACAGCATCAGGTAAAGCCACACCACTGAACTCACCTGGTCGGATCACCCTATCGTACACTTCAACATCGCAGGACCTCCCAGCACCACCCTCAACTGCCACATTGCCCCCTTCCATGGCTGGACCCAGGTCACTCAGCACCAATGTACCGGCGTCCTCAGAATCACCAAGCCCAACATCATCAAACACCTGAACCAGGCAGTAGAGAATTTCAGTGCATGGATCACTAATGCCGCCGACCGAGGTGCTTCCACCAAACCGACCAGAACACACAGACTCACCAACCGAGCAAACTGGTACACCCCGGAACTCAGCACGTCAAAATGCAGATGCAAACAACTGGAAAGAAAGTGACGAACTAGCAGGAACAACAGGGACCGACCTACTTTCAAGTCGGCCCTCAACAACTACCACTGCCAGCTCAAAGCCATAAAAAAGGAGGCCCTGACACACTGGATCAGCGCCAACCAAGCCAAGGAACTCTTCACCATTGTCAGAGAGTTCACGTGAACATCAGCCACCGAAAACTCGATCCCTTCTGTTAAAGGACCTTCTGGATGCGGTAAGTGATTTATTATAGCTTGTTTGTTGAGGCTTGCAAATCAGCATCCAACCTCGTTTCCATTCTCCAACTGAATACCTTGCATATAATTTCAAAGCTCCCCAACATTTCTTTGCAGACTACATGAAATCATAATACATTTACATCATTACATTCTCCCCCCTAAAATAAATGAATTAAAAAAATGAATAAATAAATAAATACATATATAAATAATGCAGACAAATCAACACTGTTCAATTAATCTTTTAGGTCTTCTTGAAATTCTTTCAGATTTTCTGTGTATCCATTCATCCTGATGCTCATCTGAATATGTAACTTTTGGTTCAGCATTTGGTGTGATTTTTCTGAAAAATTAACTGCTTCTTGTTAATATTCTGTTATCATTTCCTGCAGTCATTGCCGTGCTTTGAATTTTTGTTATTGCTAGAGGCACAGGATGAAATCTAGTTTGTGATTTCCTCACTTGTTGTTGCCGAATGAATACAAGATCACCAACTTAATAATCTTGACTTTGATACTCTTTTCCTTTTTCTGCTTAATAGTTCATTTTTTCTTTTGCTTCTTTATCTTTTTCCATCACCTCATTATGTACCTTTGGAGGAACTAAAGGCAATTGTGGTAAACGAGTTTGTCTTGACTGTCCAAACATTAGATCTGAAGGACATTTTCCAGTTGACACATGTGGAGTGTTTCTATAATCTCTTAAAACTTGACACAATGCTTGATTTATTGAAATTTGTGACAATTTTGCTCTTTGTACAGCTTTTTTGATTGTTGCCATCAGTCTTTCTACCATTCCATTTGCTCTGGGCCACATTGGAGTTACTTTTTTTATGTACTATTCCCTTTTCCAAATTCATCTCCATTGAATGGTGGTCCATTGCTTGTCTTTAATATATTAGGGATTCCCCATGTTGAGAATATTTCGACCAACACCGGAAGTACTGTTGAAGAAGATGTAGAAGATATTAACTTTACAATAGGAAAACGAGAATATTTATCTATTATTGCAAGCAAATAATGTCCAGAATCTAATGGTCCATAAAAATCTTCTTCTACATTTGACCATTACAGCATCTGGTAACTCAGACATATGTAATTCTTCGACTTCTTTCTCTTTTAAAGTGCATTGGCAGACATAACAAGATTGAATAGTTTCTTCCACTTGTTTATTCAGTCTTGGAAACCACCATTTTTCCCTTAAAAAATGTTTTGTTGCAGAAACACCTCGATGGCATTCATGAGCCAGATCAATTACACGACGTTGAAGACTTTCTGGAATTACTATTTTATTTCCTCTAAGTAATATTCCTGAGGAAGTCACAGACAATTCTGAATTTATGTTTTTCTAAATGCCAGTATATCATTTCTTTTTACATCCAATCGAAATCGACTCCCATTAGTTATCAATCTCCACTTGTTTTCATGTAAAATTTCCTTTACGTCTTGCAGTGTATTTTCTTTCAGTGTTTCTTCAATCAATTCATTTTCTTTAATAAGTCCTGGAACTACTGATTTTTCTATAAAATGTATGTATTCCTCCATTTCTAACTGTTGCTCAACCAATGTTTTGGATGGATGTCTGGATAAATAATCTGCTGGATTATATACTTTTCCTGGTTTATGAATGATTTTAAAATCATAATCCATAAGTCTCATTCCCCATATTTCAATGTTTTTTTTTTTGTGTCCTCATACATGCCACCAGTTGATAAATACTCTGAATAGGCGCTCTTCAAGCCACTGACACAAACCTTCCTTCCCAGCCCTCGTGTTTGTGGATAGCCATTGAAGATTGCCCAGAGGTAGGGTTGTTACCCGTCCAACTTCCTCTCGTGATGGTACTTGCTGCATAGGAAGGACGGGACCACAAGACCTCTGGCATAATCATTGGACTATTAGTTTATTTTTCACTCCAGGCATTCAGCGCTGACCACAAATTAGCAGACTTTTCACCCCCACATAAAGTGTCTAATTTACTCACCGCCATGATGTTTTTAAGACAATCTGCAAACGTCGGAGGGAGTACCGACTTCCACACTTTACAGATCTCTCTTCTAGCGATCACTATTACATAAAAAATAAACTGTGATAAATTACTATTGACAACATAATCGGATGGGAGACCAAAAAAGACCAGTCTAGGAGTACATATAATTGAAAGTGAAAGTACCTCCTCCAGAAACTTACACACTTGTCCCCAGAAGTTACATATATTGGGACATTCAAAAAACATGTGGACGTCATTTGCATCTTGAGAGTTGCATCTGGGACAAGAATATTGGGCTGCAGACATCTTGGAGAGTTTCGCTGAAGTCCAATACACTCTATACATTGTATATAAATGATTTCTTCTTAAGTTAGAAGGTTTGATTATTTTTTGAGACATAGAGAAAGAATCTGTCCACAGTTTTTCTAAATTATCTGAAATCTGGACCATAGAAGGATCCCATAATTTAGTGATCTCTGATTCCAGATTATCTTTATGATCTAATAAAATTTTATACCATTGTGCAGTCTCCCCTTTCCTTCCTCTAGAACTACTAATTAACCCCAACAGAGGGTTCTCATCCTCTGTATCCCTGTTTTGGCTTCCCCATCAAGCCGAGAGTTGATAAAACTTAAATCTCGTAAGAGTACCACCGGTTAAACCAACCAAGAATTCCCATTTTAAAACTTTCGATGCATCGCAAAAATCCCCCCATCTAAAGCGACCAGCTCTCTTTAAAGGGAGAGCCAATTGGTCCATTAGACAGTCGGGGGTACCAGGGGAGTCCCAAATCGGGGCATATTGATGATAGTAATGAATGCATAAGAACTTACAAATCTGTGTCCAATAATATAAAGCAGCCTTCAAAAGCTTCAGTCTAACCTTTTTAAAAAAAATGTTATTACCAAACTTAAACAGAAAAAAGTCTGCATCATAAGGGAGGTCTTGCAGCATAGCCTGAAAGAGTAAACTATTGGAAGTGAAGTCCAATTTATTGGCTAATAACCTGAAGTTTTTAAGCTGGAAGGCATAGCAGTAGAGTAATAAATCCAGAAGAGCTAGGCCACCTAATTTTAATCCTCTCCTTAACTTCTTCCAAGCTATCCTTGGGGTTTTAGTTGCCCAAATAAAAGATCCTATCCTACTTTGCAAATTGAGGATATCTTTTTTATTAAATACTAAAGGAATAGAATTAAACAGAAACATTACCTTAGGTAAGATGATCATTTTAACTAAATTAACTCTGCCATAGATGTTTACGGGTAGCGCGTTCCACTTAGATAAAAGTTTTTTAATCTCCTTTATCACTACTTCCCAACTGGTCTTGGGGATTTCTTCTAATTTATGGGTCAATTGAATACCCAGGTATCTCATCTTAAGCTTAGCTTCTGGGATAGGGACTGGATTATTCCAACACATAACATCAGTTTTATCCCTATTAATACTATAAGAGAAGTGTGGCTCAGTGGTTAGAGGCGGCAGACCCGGATGCTGGGATCGACCGTGGACCAGGGTTCGATTCCCCGCCTCGGCGGGTCTCGGGCTCAAAATTCCACGGCCTCGACAATTCTCGCTCCGGTGCCTACTCGACTCACGGGGTCTCACTCTGCAACTCTGGGCAATAGCTTGCTTAATCTCCACAACGGCCCCTCGCGGCGGGATGCCTGGCTTTCATCTTGTGCACACCCTGCCGGGGCCTCTCACAGGGGAATACCAGGACGGGTTCCCGAAGCAAGCGCCAGGATGCCCTTTGGGTGACAGGTTGCGCTATATAAGTATACCTACATTTACACATTTACATAACCTGAAACAAAACCAAAATCCTCAGCGAGCCTAAATAATCTTGGAATTGCTTCTAATGGGTTTGAGGTATAAAGGAGAAGGTCGTCTGCATATAATGCTGTCCTAATTGATAATTCTCCTATATTAAACGAGGAAATTATAGGATCTTGCCTTAAGGAACAAACAAAAGGATCAATATATATATCAAATAATAATGGGGACAAGGGACATCCTTGCCTTATTCCTCTGCAAATGTTCAACCAATCTGACAAACCACCATTTACCAAAATCCTAGCTCTCGGGCCCCTGTATAAAGTTTCAACACCCCTAATATAAGTCTCAGGGAAGCCAAATTTCTTCATCTCTTTCCATAGGTAAAGCCAGTTCACTTGATCAAAAGCTTTGGCTGCATCTATTGCAACAATAGCGAGTGGCTTCTTCTTCTGGATTGCGTAGTCTATAGCACCAATTACTTGAAATGTAAGTTCGTTCAATTGTCGACCAGGAATAAATCCTCGCTGATCAGGATGGATGATAGTTTTTATAACATTAGCCAATCTATTTGCTAAAATGCCAGAATACATTTTTAGATCAGAGTTCAAGAGTGAAATGGGTCGGTACGACTATTTTTTTCGGATCTTTGTTCGGTTTCGCAATTAATGAAATTGTAGCATCTAACCAAGAGGACGGAATTTGTTCTCCCTGAATAAAAATTTTGTTAAATAATTTCTGGAGTGGAACTAGAATTTCATCAATGTTATCCTTATAGATCTCTAGTGGGAGTTCATCAGGAGCTGTAGCTTTATTTCTTGCCATCTTCTTCAGTTGAGATCTGATCTCCCCCTCAGATATTTCCTTTGCCAAAAAGGCTATATCTTCATTGCTCAGCTGTGGTAAGTTTCTCAAAATAGCCAGGTTTTCTAGTTCATCAGATGGCCGATTCATTTTTTCAAGGTAAAGTTCTTCATAGAAAGATCTAGCTTCCTCCTTAATCTCTCCATCTTCTGACAGGACTGTACCAGTCCCTCGTTGTATTAGGGATTTGATATTATTTCTGGTCCTCTCCGTCCTGGCTTTCCAAGCTAACAGTGATCCGCATTTCTCACCGTATTCAAAGTTACGTAATTTGCTTACTTCCCATTTATCTTTAAGTATTTTTTCAGTTCTTAATCTGAAATTTGTTTGTAGGTTCCTTTTCCAGTCTTGGTATACCAATTTGATCGTTAGAGATGGCAGAAAGAAGCTGCTGTTCTTTTAATTTAATCAAACTGAGGTCGTTAATATCCATTTCTTTATTTAACTTTCTGTTGAGAGCCAATTGAGAGCCATATATTCCTCTTAAAAAAGATTTAAGTGCATCCCATATAATATGATCTGGAGCTGATTCATAATTGAATACAAAAAACTCTGATAGATTTTCCTTGATTTTAATGTTAAACTCTTCATTTAGCAAAATAGTCCTGTCCAGGGTCCACCTATATTCTGAAAAATTCTTTTGAATATTAATGTTTAACTCAACCAATGAGTGATCAGACAACCCAATCGGAGTGTAAGAAATAGAATGAGTGTTTGCTAATAGCGATCTATCAAGCAAGAAAAAGTCTATTCTGGAGAACTGATGGTATTTTTTACTATAGAAAGAATACTCTCTATGGGTACCATGTTTGACTCTCCACACATCACACAACATATACTCTTTCATAATATTCTTCAAAATAGAGAGAGATTTCTTTGGACAGTTATATTTAGCTTTCGAGGTGCGGTCTACTTCAGGATCTAATAGCAAATTAATATCACCTCCTAGCACGATAAGGATCGTATATTGTAGCATATAGTTTTCTAGTTTCTGTAAAAAACAGGGATTATCCTCATTTGGACCATAGTAAACCCCACATAAAAACTTAACCGCACTTATTGAAACTATTGCGGCCAACCACCTTCCTGACTGATCTGTGGCCCAATCATGCATAACAATTCCTTCATTGGCGCAAATTATAATTGCCACCCCTCTCGTGGTGCCAGATTGTTTTGAACACAAAATGTCCTGAACCCACTTGTTCTTAATAAAAAAAATTCTGCATTCGTCTGCTTCCAAGTGGGTTTCTTGTAGAAGGATTAAAGAAGCCCCAGCATTTTTCGAAAAGTGAGAAACATTTAGTTGTTTCTTGCGACTCCCTAAACCATTCAAGTTCCAGGAAAGGATTTTAGTATACCTAGCTTGAGACATCAAAAGATCTTAATCTTCGATTTGTGGCTAGCAAAGAGCATAATAACCTATAATAACAATTAAATTCAAAAGAAAAGTAAACTTTTATGGCGCATGAGGACTTTTTTATCTGATTTTTTCCCCCGCCCCTAGGAACCCCTCCCCCCCCCCCCCCCCCCCCCCCGAGGAACCCTTCCCTCCTGATTGGCGAAAATACGCCGTAGGAGGCCCTGGATCCCAGTTGCCCCGCCTATAGAAAAGTACAGGTCTCTAATTCCCCGTCTGCATATATATTTGTTTGTTTTCTTCTCTTTTTTTAATTTATTTATTTTTATTAATTTTCCTCCCTTTTTTACTTGATCATACCACACCGCACATTTAAAAAAATGTTTTTTTATTTTTTCCCTCCTTCCCCTCTTAAACACCCCACAGCGTGCTTTTTTTTTTTTTTCCTCCCACTCTCTCCCTCACCTTACTTAGTTAGAATTGGGGCAGATGGTACAATTATGACAACCCTAATGTACATTATTCTGTCTGCTCTTTCATCCTAACTAGGACTGCATCAGCTTCCTCAGGAAAATGGCACGTATACATTTTATTATTCCACATTATTTTGAGGAGCGCTGGAAATTTCATTTGCACCTGTGCCCCCATAGAGCGTAGTTCTGGCATTCTGGAACCGAGCTCCCATTGTCTTTGGGCTGTCTTGCTACCTATATCAGATCTGATGTGATAGGGATTAGCTCGAAATGTAAAGAGGTACGGGATAGACATCTGGTGAGAATCAGCTCTTTTACGCTATAAGTTTGAAAATATACCAAGATCTTCCTGGGTGCCTTTCGGTCAGGGAGTAACCTGAATGGATCTCTATGGACCCGCTGAATCTCGGCTTCCAGATTAATATCTGGACGATCCTTGAGAATGTCCTCACATAACAGTCTGCAAACAAATCCCTTTATATCTTCCACTTCGGCCCCTTCCGGAATTTTTAGAATCTTCAGATTATTGCGTCGAGACTGGTTTTCCAACCTTTCCAAGTCCATTGTCAGGGTACGATTCTGAGCTTTTAAGGCTACTATGTCTTTAGAATTAACTTTTGAGGACTCTGTAAGAGATGAAACTTTTCCCTCTAAGGCACTGGTTCTAGTGCTGATGCACTCAATTTTAGCCTCCAAAAGGTCAAATCTATCGTGTAATCCCCTCTGTTTTTTTTCAGAGATCTCAAATCTACCCAGTAGATCTTCTTACACAGTGTCAACACTAAGTCTGGAAAGTAATGGTTCATCTTCTCTCTTAAATGAGGAAGCCGGGACTTGTGGAGGAAGCGAAACAGCAGAGAAAAGCTTGGGCTCCTTACTACATTCTTTGAGAGAAGATCTACTGGGTAGATTTGAGATCTCTGTAAAAAACCCATATTTCAATTCTTGATGGAATTTTTATTTTAGGATTTCCAAAAATGGAAACTAAAGCCTGATGATCGGTGATGATCACAAATGGTTTTCCATAAATAAAATCATGAAAATGTTCACATGCCCAAACAACAGCTAAACATTCTTTTTAGGGCTGAGAATATCTCTGTTCCACTTCAGATAAACTTTTGCTAGCATGTGAAACTACATATCTTGGGGTTTCTCTTCCAGGTTTATGCTGTACCAATATTGCACCTTAACCTACAGGAGTAGCATCTCCTATTAGTTCAGTACATAAATGTGAGTCAAAGTATTTTAAATTAGCCACATTTATTTCCATCTTTATTTCTTCAAAAGCTTGTTCACAATCGTTACTCCACTGAAATTATTTTCCTTTCTATGTCAGTCCTTTATTGGTGAACTCACAGTTGCAAAATTCTTTATATATCTTGCACAATAACTTGCCATTCCAAGAAATGATCTCAGGCCTGCAATATCTTTCGGTTTCTGCATTGCATTTAGAGCTGTTATTTTAATAGGGTCTGTTAATTCATTCTTATTCATTTCACTTTTTTTTTTTTGTGTTAATCCAGCTTCTTGAAGTTGTTGACACACTCTGTCCAATGCTTGATCATGTTCTTTTTGTGTCTTTCCAAAACTAAAATATCATCACTGTAATTCATACAGTTTTGACTGGTCTTATAATTTTTTTTATAACTTCTTGAAAAATATACGCCGCTGAACAGATTCCAAAGTTCAATTGTTTGTATCTAAACAATCCCAAATGTGTTGAAAACGTTGTAATATATCTTGATTGATTGTCCATCTCTAGCTGATGATATCCCGTACATAAATCAAGTTTTGAAAATACTGTTGCCCCATTTATAGTACTTATCATGCCATTCAAATCAGGGCCTGGGTAACGTTCTCTTTCAATAGCAGTATTGGGAATCCTCATGTCCACACATATCCTGATCTCATCAGTGTCTTTTTTTGGGACAATGACAATGGGACTTACCCATGGTGTTGGACCTGTTATTCCTTCAATTATATCTTGTTCAAGTAAAAGTTAATTTCTTTTTCAACTGTTCCTTCTATCAAGTTTTGGGAATGTAATTATCAGATCTTCAACATCATCACCTACACGGTTGAGAAGTAGGTCTTTTTCTTGTTCATCAGAGTGTTTATTACATGTTGCTTTAAAAAAATGTTTGAATCTTGAGGTTCCGTGGCAATTGTAAGTGGTGTTTTCGACTCGCACGAATATGATCGAGTCTGGTATCTACGAATCGCAAATGACGAGTTTAGTAAGTGTGCGCAGTTTCGCTGTGCTAACTTAAACCGTTCGTTTGTTACGTGGGTTTTTCATCTGTACCCACGGGTTCCATCTTAGATACGGCATCCATTTTGTTTCTTGCCCTCAAGTAGCCAGCGAACGGACGTTGTCCGCTTCGCGACCCTGGGATTCCCAAGATATCTGCGGAAGACGCATGTCCTTTGAAAGTGTCTTTATGACGAGGGGGATGATACTGTAAGGCAGATGGCCTCGCTCGAGGCTCATCTTGCCGTGCCGGTTTATTGTCTCAGCCGTGCATCTCATTAGGCACGTCCCTTTGATGCCTGTATCTCGTGTTTCCCGATACCTCCCCTTTTACACCCTTCCCAATCTCCCCACTGTCTCCATCTTCCTCCACACCTGTTCTTGTTCCTTCTTCGATCTGTTTTACTGCCGATTGGAATGTACTAATGGTGGGAAGATGAGTTTTTACAGTTGGGAACCGCCAAATGTTTCCGCACTTATATTCCGGACCTTGAATGTATCAAAGTGACCAAAGCGACCCCTCTCAGGGATAATTGTGGGAACCAAGTCGTAAACCTTTGTGTACCATGTAAACCTATGGGAGAATCGTTTATAAAAGGAGCGATCCACAGAACCAATTTGAAGCAGTCTCCCCGAACTACACTCGTTGTACTTCCTGTGACTTCTGTGTTTCCCTGCAGTAAATAAACCTTGAATCTTTGACGCCGAAGGAAGTGTCCCGTGTCTCTGTCATTCGTACGCCGGAGCAGGTTACCCACGAAGGTTTCAGGTGTTGTCCCCTGGCACCGCTGGGTCTTTAAGAACCCAGTCCTTCAGTTGGCGCCCAACGTGGGGCTGCATCAGTGGTACCGGTCCAAGCCCGACGATCGTGAGGAACTTCGTGTGAAATCTCCGAGGGAAGGTGCACTCCGCTTCATCAATCCTGTTGTCGAAACAAGTGGCCCGAAGACTTTTCCCACGAAGATTCCCGCCTCCTGACGGCTGCGACGGACTGCTGCCCTGACTGTAGACCTGTTTTGGCGCCTGGCGTAGACCTTGGTATAGCGAGACGATTGACGGGCCTTCCTGGTGACGCCATCGATCTTTGAGTTAAGTATTTGTGGGTCGCTCCCAGAGTTCTTGGTTGTGGTCGTTTAGTTGTTGCATGGTTCCATTGCATTTGTAGTTCTTGGTACTTTGTTGTGATATTTGACGTCTGCAGTCGCCAAAAACCGAGGGTTTTTGCTCTTTGCTGGGACTTGGTAAATCCCGTAACCCTTGACGTTTGTGAAACTCGGCTAGTGTGCGAGATGCCTGGTCGCAGTACTTTGTTTAGTTGTTTCAGACTTTGTGGTACGGATTCCCGACTGGAGGACTCGTGTCCGATACCTCCGGTTGGAACTCCAACTTATGAGCTGTACAGCAAACACGGGCTAGGCCCAATTACTTTTAATGATTACTGGATCCGTTACACTAAGAAAGATGGTGCCCTTAGTTGGCCACCTCATGGTAGTTTTGAGACAACGATCTTGGATAATCTTGAGACTAAATTGTTCGAGAGAAAGTCAAGGCCGGCCATGTTTGATGCCTTTCGGTTGTGGCGTGAAGAAGCCCGACAGAAAGAGATCAGACAGACTAAACGTAATCAGAGAGATGGTGTTGCTACCATTGTAAAGAAAGCAGAGCAGTTTCAGCGTGATAAGGAGGTTAAGGAAAAGGAAGTGTTTGACAGGCTACAGCGTATGTCCATAGATAAGTGCTATCCTGTTTTGCCAACGGAGTCGGATAAGAAGGACGAATCAGTTGAGGATCCTTTAATGTCTTATTTTATGAAGTCACCACCTCCGTATGTGCAGGGTACCGCAGCTCCTGTGGTTCCCCCTGTACTTGTTCCTCAACCTGTTCCTCAACCTGCACCCGTTCTTCCGACTGTTCCCGCTCCTTTGCCTATTGCTATTCCTACTGCTCCTCCGCTTCCACATCCTCCTGCTCCCGCTACTGCTCCTGCTCTACTTACTCCTGTTGCTTCTTCTGTTTCTACCTCTTCTCTTGTTAGTCCCTTGTGCTATACTTCTCCGTCTACTCGTAGTCGTACTTCTCCTGTTGCGGCTAGTTTTTTCCATTCTCTTGGACCTGTTTTTGGGTCCGCTGGTTCAGATGGTCCTCAGAGACGTAGTCAGCTTCCCGGTAACAGGGAACGTGCTTCGCTATACAATATGGCGATGGGTTGGATGACGCACCCCCTTAGAAATCCTCCACGTGTTGTACTTGATACGTTCTGCCAATTCAATGTACCGACACAAAGATACGTGTTCGAAGAAATGTGCAAAGTTCTGCGTGATCAGATATCGGCCGATGCACCTGACGAGGTGTTGACCGCTTTGTCTGATCTACAGCTTCAGTTCTCGAATGGACTGATAGTGGATACTAACGTTCGACGTGCTGTTGAACGGTTGTTATCTTTCCGTCCCGCTCCTATACCTCAAGCTTTGTTTGTTGAGGATGTTGAGAGGCAGTTAGATGCGTCCGGTCAGTTCCCCATGCGAGAAGTTCCACCAGTGTGGATGCCAGGTGATGCTGCTCAAATTCCACCGATCCTGCCACATTTTCAGAGAGTATGGATACATCTCCCATGGAAACGATCAGAAGTTTTACAGGTGAAGCAATCTTTGCCTGACCCTCGCAAAAATCCTGCAGGGTATTATAAAGAATTGTCGCAGCTTGTAGACGCTACGATAATGAATCTTGCCGATATCGATATGCTGTTCGGCAATATCGTACCGCAACCGGTATGGGCTAAGATTCGGCACGAAGATCACGCAAACAAATTAGGTGGCGATTGGGCTGCTCTTACTGCGGCCGATACGCGACAAGTTGGCGGGGCTAAGGCTGAACAACTCATTACTGCTCTCCCTCAAAGAATAATTACCCTAATGAAAACACTTATGCCAGCTATGAGGGTGAACTGGGACAAATTGTCAGCTTGTAAACAGAAAAAGGACGAGAGTGTCTCTGATTTCTTCACGAGATTTGAGGAGGCATTCATCGATCACAGTGGTCAGGATATGAGCACTGAGGGTGGTCAACGGTTGTTCGTGGACAAATTTGTCTCTAACTTATTGCCCGATTTGAGCAATAAATTGAAAAATTCTGAGAGTGCGTGGGCCGTTTCTACCTCGGCTCAAATATTGGCTACGGCACAGTATTATGAGAACAGAGAAAAAGAGGAGAACGACCGCGCTGATAAGAAGACGAAAGAACTTAAAACTAAAGTGTTGTTACAGCAGGCCTATCCTCCGCGCTCGAATCAGAATGCTTCGCAGCAAAATAGACCGCAGTCGCAATCAAATAGGTCACAACCTCGAAATGACTCCTCTTCCCAAAGATCTTCGTTAGGGTACAATCAATGTGCCTATTGTAGACAAGAGGGTCATTTAAAATTTAACTGTCCCGTTTTAAATGATCGTAACAGTGGTAACTCATCTAGAGGAGGTCGTGGTGGCTCTCAGCAGGCACCACGTGGTAGGGGTCGTGGTGTTCAAAATGACCGTTCAGATAACTTATCAAATTCCGATAATTGTTTTGATCAACGTGGATCATCGCAAGGACGATCTGCGCAGTACAATGTAGACGATTATTACGTCGATCAGGGAACTGACGACAGTAATTACTAGGACAGCCATAGACAAGGAGAGGGAGTGGTATCAGTTCCGGTTGATCAGAGAGGGCCTTACGTCGCAGTTGCTACATCGGGCGTCGTTGAGCCTTTTCTGTTGGACACTGGTGCAGCGAAAAGTTCCATAATGCATTCGAAACTCCCTGGCGCACCTTTGTCTGGCTTAACAAATGTTTCCGTTGGATTCTCTGGCGCCCCCGTTAGCAATCCAGTTTCACGCCCTTTGCCCCTTACAATTGGGCCTCGTGAGCTAGAAGCTCCGTTGATTCTGACTACGGGTTGTGGTGAAAATCTTTTGGGCCTGGATTTGCTGAAACGTTTGTATGCAACTCTGTATTGTTCTCCTGCGGGTGTAAAGCTTACTTTGGGAGAGAGGGTTGTCTCTCCTATGTACTTGTCTCTCGATAAGCTTCCACCGGAATTGAGTTCTCTTCCTGCATCTTTGTGGGCAACAGGTCCCAATGATGTGGGCCTGCTTGACATCTCCCCTTATGTTGTTCAGCTGAAATCGAATGTGCGGTTGCCACGTATTCCCCAGTATCGTATCTCTCTTGATGGTGAACGAGCACTGTTAGCGATCATTTATGATTTGATCGAGAAAGACGTTATTGAAGAGACGCGGGGAAACGTGTGCAACAGCCCTGTACTGCCCATTCTAAAACGTACTGATCCTTCGAAACCGCCTGTTTATCGTTTTGTTATCGATTTACGGGAGGTAAATAAAATTGTGATTCCTCAGTTTCCTGTTGTGCCTGACATCACGGCGCTGCTGACTCTGATTCCAGCTTCTGCATCGTGGTTTTCGGTGATCGATTTGAAGAATGCGTTCTTCAGCATTCCCATTGCAGAGGAGAGCAGAGACCTTTTCGGTTTCTCTCTTGGTGGACGCAGCTTCCGGTTTAAACGCGCTCCTCAGGGCTACTGTGAGAGTCCATCGATTTACAATCAAGCCTTGAAGGGTCAACTGGATGCGTTTTCGTTGCCGGCTGGTGCGGCCTTAATCCAATATGTCGATGACTTGTTGGTGGCTGCAGATACTCAGGACATTTGCAAAATTGCTACGGTGTCGTTGCTGCAACATCTCTGTGACTTACATCACAAGGTGTCACCTTCTAAACTCCAATATTGTTGTCAAGAAGTAACCTATCTAGGTCACTTATTGTCAAAGGAGGGAAGACGGTTGACCCCAGAGAGAATTGCAGCAATTGCGCGAACGGCTGTGCCAACAACCCAAAGAGATGTGCGTGCCTTTCTAGGTATCACGTCGTATTGCAGGCAATGGATTCCAAATTTTTCATTGCTAGCGAAACCATTGGTGGCTCTTACGTGCAAGGATGTTTCAACTCCTTTACCATGGACGGAAGAATGTCAGAAAAGTTTTTCTGAATTACGTGACTCATTGTGTTCGGCTCCTGTGTTAGGTACTCCTGACTATAGTAAGCCGTTTACACTATATGTTCACGAGAGGGAAGGTTGTGCTTTGAGTGTCTTAACGCAACCTTTTGGTGGTAAGCAACGTCCATGTGCATATTTTTCCTCGACCTTGGACCCGGTAGCTAGAGCATTGCCGAGTTGTTTGAGAGCAACAGCGGCAGCTGCGGTGTCCATCCGACAATCAGCAGGATTGGTCATGGATAATATGCTTACGGTGATGGTTCCGCATGCAGTCGATACTCTTTTGAATCGTACGAAAACTCAGCACTTGACGAGTGCGAGGTTGTCTGGGTACGAGTTGACGCTGTTGGCAAGCCACATTCAGATAAAACGTTGTAATGTTCTGAACCCGGCAACTTTGTTACCCATTAGCACAGAGTCAGATGAAATAGCAGCCCATGACTGCTATTTGAGAACTGAAGAGGAAACAAAAGGTCGAGTGGACCTTAAAAACACTCCTTTGGAAGATCCAGATGGAACGTTGTATGTGGATGGTTCATGTTTTAAATTGCTGAATGGTGATGTGACTACTGCGTATGCTGTTGTGACTTTGAATACTGTTGTGGAAACTGCGAGATTGAATCAGAACTCTGCCCAGGCTGCAGAGCTGATCGCTCTAACTAGAGCGTGTGTGTTAGCGAAAGGGAAACGTGTGAATGTGTTTACCGACAGCCAATACGCTTTTGGCGTCGCTCATAGCTTTGGACGGTTGTGGAGAGAGAGAGGTTTTATGACATCGCATGGTACGAAGATTCAGCATGGACAACTTGTGAATGATCTTTTGGATGCACTTACGTTGCCTAAGCAGGTAGCGATTGTTAAATGTAGTGCGCATCGTAAGGTGACGGATGATGTTGGTCGCGGTAATGCCTTTGCGGATGAGATTGCTAAGGAGACTGCACGGAATCTTAGCATTAGAATGTATGTGATGAGTTCGGTTAGGTGGCCTACCGAATCGAGTATGTGTGAGGACACTATAGAGAGTGTGAAAGCAATTCAGAATGAGGCCACCGAGACTGAAAAGACGAAGTGGAAAGAAAGTACGGGAAAGTTGGATGTGAATGGTTGTTGGGTTGATTTGTCGGAACATAAGAGATGGATGCTACCGGATGCATATGTGCTGGCTGTTGTGACAATGGCGCATGGGTTAGCACATATTAGCGTGAAAGGTATTTGTAAGTTGCTGTCCCCTGTGTGGAAGAATGATGGTATCGCGAAATGTGCTGAACGATTGGTTAAGAATTGTATGGTATGTATGTTGTACAATCCTGGTAAGGGAACCCCAACTCCTCCTGGTAGTTTTGCTCCCCCTTCATGTCCCTTTGAGGTGATCCAATTAGACTTCATCCATATGGAGCGATGCAATAACCTGAAATACGTTTTAGTTGTGGTTTGCGCGTTCTCCCGATGGATTGAAGCCTATCCCCTCAAGGACAACACTGCTTTGTCTACTGCGAAAATCCTACTGAAGGAATACTTTCCTCGGTATGGAATGCCTCGGATTGTATGGTCGGATAACGGAAGTGAGTTTGTGGGGAGTGTGATGAAGAATGTGTGTAAGGGCCTTGGAATTAATCAAAAATTCCATAGCGCCAATCATCCCCAGTCAGCTGGTTTGGTTGAAGGGTATAATGGCACCCTTAAATTGAAACTAGCGAAGATTCAGGCTACGACTGGTCTTTCGTGGCCTGATGCTTTACCCTTAGCTTTGTTATCAACTAGGGCAACCGTACACTCCCGAGTAGGGCTTAGCCCCTATGAAATAGTGTTCGGTCGTCCTGCGAATGTGTGGGGGGTCCCTAGACCGGGTGTGTTCTCCAGTCTCGAATGCCCAATGTTGATTGATTATCTTCATGATCTGACTGCTAAACTGAGGTTAATTCACCAACAGGTTTACGAAGCATTGCCGACGCGGACGGAGGGTCCAGGCCACCAGCTCCAGCCCGGAGACTGGGTGGTCACCAGAAATTTTTCCCGCAAGAAGAACTTGGAACCCCGGTTTACTGGACCCTACCAGGTCCTCCTTGCCACGAGAACTGCCGTTCGTTTAGAGGGCCGGAAGAATTGGGTGCATGCCACCCATACAAAGAAAGTGCCTATTCCTTTGCCGGCAGACTCGTGGGTGAGGAGGGGCATTGCTTCATCTGAATCCGAAGGATTGCCGGCGTTTGTACCTTTCAGCGACGCACAACCTGTCGGAGAATCCTCAGCGCAGCAGAAAGACACTGTTGAACATTTGTCATCAAAAGACTCGAGACCAGAACATTCGGCTGATCAACAGGACTCTGTTCCCTCATCGGATCCTTTGTTTAATGAACATACACGTCCTGGGAAAACTCAATACTTTTTGCGTTCCAGCACTAAGGACAAATAAAAAAATCCCGTTCTGCCCCTTGATAAGTGCATCATCCCGTTTTCCACGATCAGTCCGAACACCCGTATTATTGTAATTATTTTTGTATATATATATATTGAGTTTCGTTCCATATGTGTTTTTGCTTCCACAGCTGAGAGACATTTTTTTTGCATATACATTGTGAATAAAGGCCGTAGGGCCGCGCGTGTACTTCCTTCTGGTTAGCAGGTCTTGACGCTAGGTTAAAGACCGTCGGTTCCTGGGAACTCCTAGGGATTGACTACTGCTACACAGAACGAAGTGCGTCAAGAAACGTTGCGGACGGTCATAGGGGATGGCGTTTTCGAAGCTGATGGACTTGGAAGAAGCTCAGGCGCAAAGGTTCAAGTTACAACAACTTACTCGTACCAAATGTTTTATGTTTCAAATATTCGTACTGCTTCTGATTGTTTCTGCACTATTGGCGGGTGGGGTGTATTACACGATGTCTTACTTCTTACCTTCTGCTATACCTACTCCTACCTCTGACCCTACACTTACCTCCACTGCATCCCCTCATTCCTTTCATATCTTACCAGAACACGAGCAGGCAAGACGTGCAGAATTCCGCAATAATTCCTTTATTCAGCTCCTTCACCAGCACCAGTTAGTGGTAAACACTACTAATTGTTGGGTGTGTGGACTAATGCTGCATACCACGGATAAGGGAATTCCATATCTGGTCTTACCGTATAGTTCCCAGGGTTCAGCTCGAGCATTCCAAACAATGTTTCGAAGCGCACTAGATTCTCACCCCAGTCGAGAGCCACGTTCTCCCTACCTTGGCCTTGGCTCGTACTATAAGCCTTTGTCTATAGCGATAGAAGATTTAGATAGAGATATCTATGAGCCGTCGCTCATCCCAGAGGAAGAGGTACAAGCCTATAGGGTCTTGAGTAAGGTCGAGTACAGTGCGCTCACGAGTGATAAACAGCTTAAAAGCTCGCCTCCGATATGGGTCGTACCCCACATTGGTAATTTTTGTCTAATGGGTCGTGGCCGAAGATCGAAAGCTAGACTTGGAGAGAGTGCTTGCACCGAGAATTACATTCTGCCTATGGTCTCGTCCCCTGTGTTTCTGGCTGCCAAGGGTACGTACTTTGTCTGCCATGATCGTGCGTATGCATGGTTGCCCTCCGACTTTGTGGGCGCCTGCTTTATCGCAAATTTGTTGCCTCCGACGTTCACTGTAGATGCAGATTATCACAAGACAAGAGTTGTGAGAGGCGTAATTAGCGAAGAGGATACTGCCGGTCAAGAGGCAGGAGACTTTTTCAAGGGTTTCCTCCCGTTTTGGGGGCCTATGGTTAATAGTAGGAACCTGAGACAGTTGACTCGAGTGGTAGAATCGACAGCTAATATTACTGCCAGTGCCCTTGGTAATATCACCACAGAACTTCAGGCGGATAGACTTATGACGTTACAAAACCGTATGGTTTTAGACGTGATCTTAGCAGATCGAGGTGGGGTATGTAAGGTGATCCATTCGAGCTGCTGTATTTTCATTCCGGATAACGCTCCGACTGTTTATCAAGCCATCTCAAAGTTGCATAAAATCTCTGAATCCATACACGTGGATGTAGGGGATTGGACGCTACTTGGGTGGTTTTGGGGCCTGATGTCGACTTGGGGTTGGAAGATTCTGATGATTATCGGAGTTGTTGTGGCGTTCCTGTTCACGTGTTGCCTTTGTGTGCAGTGTGGTCCTGCCTTATGTGGCCTCTGTGCTACAACGTGTATGAGACAGCCACCTGTTACCAAGGGGACTCGGTTGGACAGAGCTATGTTACAGCAACATCTAGATGGTCTGATGAATATCGAGTATGATTCCGACTAGTGCTTGCCTACATGAGGGCAAAAGGAGCGTCTGAGGTTCCGTGGCAATTGTAAGTGGTGTTTTCGACTCGCACGAATATGGTCGAGTCTTGTATCTACGAATCGCAAATGACGAGTTTAGTAAGTGTGCGCAGTTTCGCTGTGCTAACTTAAACCGTTCGTTTGTTACCTGGGTTTTTCATCTGTACCCACGGGTTCCATCTTAGATACGGCATCCATTTTGTTTCTTGCCCTCAAGTAGCCAGCGAACGGACGTTGTCCGCTTCGCGACCCTGGGATTCCCAAGATATCTGCGGAAGACGCATGTCCTTTGAAAGTGTCTTTATGACGAGGGGGATGATACTGTAAGGCAGATGGCCTCGCTCGAGGCTCATCTTGCCGTGCCGGTTTATTGTCTCAGCCGTGCATCTCATTAGGCACGTCCCTTTGATGCCTGTATCTCGTGTTTCCCGATACCTCCCCTTTTACACCCTTCCCAATCTCCCCACTGTCTCCATCTTCCTCCACACCTGTTCTTGTTCCTTCTTCGATCTGTTTTACTGCCGATTGGAATGTACTAATGGTGGGAAGATGGGTTTTTACAGTTGGGAACCGCCAAATGTTTCCGCACTTATATTCCGGACCTTGAATGTATCAAAGTGACCAAAGCGACCCCTCTCGGGGATAATTGTGGGAACCAAGTCGTAAACCTTTGTGTACCATGTAAACCTATGGGAGAATCGTGTATAAAAGGAGCGATCCACAGAACCAATTTGAAGCAGTCTCCCCGAACTACACTCGTTGTACTTCCTGTGACTTCTGTGTTTCCCTGCAGTAAATAAACCTTGAATCTTTGACGCAGAAGGAAGTGTCCCGTGTCTCTGTCATTCGTACGCCGGAGCAGGTTACCCACGAAGGTTTCAGGTGTTGTCCCCTGGCACCGCTGGGTCTTTAAGAACCCAGTCCTTCAATCTTCTTGTCCATTTTTCCCATCTTTGCACAATATTTTCTTGCTCAGATAAACTGAAAGGTAACGGTCTTCTAAAAATTGTACTTGAGATGCTTTCAGTATCATCTTTCTCATTATACATAACTGAATTCATATTCACAACAACTTCATTATTTGTTCCTTCTCCACTCATATTCTTAATATGTATATTATTTATATATAATTTTTAGTTGTAGAACAAACTTTGAACAAACCTTTGAGCTTATTTAACTTTTTTTTTATTCCTGCATGTTTTGAAATCATTTTTTTTATATTATGTCTTCACTTTCTAAATAGGATAATCCTTTATCTTTTTTTGTCACATTATTTGATATAATTCATGTGATGATGTGCAACTGTTTCTTTTAATATAGCACTCACGCTATTTATTTATCTAATTATTTTCTTCTATTTTCACACATGAACAGTTTTCAATCCTGAGCTCGCGCAACTTTAATTATTCAACTACACGCGCACACAGCTGATCTCTTTTAGTGAGCTGCTGAGGCTCACGTTTTGAGGCTCGTACTTTCAGTTATTCAATTATACGCACACACAGCTGATCTCTTTTAGTGAGATGCTGAGGCTCGCGCTTCTTCTAATTCTTCCCTCGCATCTGCGCACACACATCCAGTGACGCGCTCCAGTTGGGCTTTTTTTTTTTAAATGCATTTCCTCCATCGCGCCTGCTCACGCAGTGACGAGCTTGCGCTGCTTCACCTCAACAGTCTTTCTCGCGCCTGCATGTGCATACCGCCGTCACTTTAATGCTGTAATTGGGCGAATCACAAAATCAATTGTATTCACTGACCTCCGATCTAGGCCGCGATTACACCACTTCAACTTAGCCTGAAGTCCTTCAAGCAATCAATTGCCTCATGATGGGCCTGTTGTCACAATTAAGAGGTCCACATGGGGTCCTTGCTCCTCACGCGTGTTTCTTTCTTATCATCGCCATTGTAAAAGGACCTTCTGGATGCGGTAAGTGATTTATTATAGCTTGTTTATTGGAGATCGTAAATCAGCATCCAAATTTGTTTCCATGCTCCAACTGAATACCTTGTATATACTTTCTAAGCCCCCTAACATTCATTTGCAGAATACATGACATCATAATACATTTACATCATTACACCTTCCTTACAGAAACCCTGCAATGCCCTCACCGACCACTTCCACAACAAGATAGCAACTATCAACACAAACTTTGATCCCCAGCTCACCGGCCTCCTCAGCATCCCATTGACCACTGCTGCGAACCACCTGTTCACCACATGGGAACAGCTCAGTACAACGACCACAAGTACTCTAATGAACTCCATCCAATTTGGAGCACCCCTGACCCTTGCCCTCACCGACTTTTCAACCTCGGAAGAGACGAGATCCCTCTGCAGATCCCAGCGAGCTCCAGAACTACCATCCTATCTCAAAGCTCCTGTTTCCCGCCAAAGTCCTGGAGAAGACCATCAACCTCCAATTCACCTAACACCTGGAGAGAAACAACCTGCTGAACCCTTCCTAATCAAGATTCGGAGCCAAAAACAGCACAGAGACAGCCCTAATTGCTGCAACAGATGACATACGCACCCTACTAGACAGCGGACAATCATCCCCCCTAATCCTGCTCGACTTCTCCGCAGCCTTCACCGACTTCCACCACACACTCATCACCTGACTGTGCAAGATCGGAATCCCAGACAATGTGCTCAAATGGATGGCACCCTTTAGCACAAAGCGCACTCAGAGAATCCGTCTCCTTCCTTTCACCTCTCAACACAAGCACACCATCTGCAGCATCCCTCAAGGCTCATCCCACAGTACTACCCTCTTCAACATCGACATGACACCACTCGCAGACATTGTCAGAACCCGCAACATCAACATCGTCCCCTACGCTGAGGACACCCAGCTGGAACTCTCACTCTCAGCGGACCCCACCACGACAAAGACCAACTTCCACAACTGCATGAGGAACATCTCAGCCTGGATGAAGAACAACTGCCTGAAACTCAACATGGACAAAACAAGGACAGAACGGAAGTACTGATCTTCGGTAGAACACCTCTTGCAGAAAGAACAACTGATAACCATCGGACCTCGGACCCACCCCCGGCTCAGAAAGACCACGCCTGCAACCTTGTCCTGGACATCGAACTCTCCATGAAACGTCAGCTCAGTACTGTTACAGCAGTCAAGTCAGCAAAGTGCATCTAAACTGTATGCCATGTATCTGCCAGATTTACACAACATAGGAAGTGAAGATACTATTTCATATTAAACCACTTGTTCTTAAAGGAGGGATAACAGTCTCCAGCATTTATACCTGACACACTAATCTAAGAAGAATGAATCTTATATATGCAAATAATCAAGGGCAAACTAAAGGAGGTGTGATGAGATTTCTGTAATGTACGTTTTTATTCAGAATGTTTTACTGAACGCAGCATAGAATTTTGGACAATAACACTGATTACTTGAGGTGGAATTCGGCCAGCTGTAAATTCAAATGTCTTCAATTAGAGGGTCTGCAAATAGACACAGAGCTTGGCCCCCCTAACTCCTACCACAGCACAAGAAGGTGGACAGCACCCAAATAGACAGACTGAAGTTTACCCTGAGCACTGCACTTCCACCCCAACCTAACACCTGCCAGCCCTCTCACAGACACCTCTCACTTGCTCAGAGCAGGCAGAAAATGTCAGCAATTAGCTCCCTGGAACAGGGGAATACCCCATGGGAGAGGATCTAGTACTTCAGGGTCAGTGTGGCTATTTCATATTCTTGGAAGAAAACTTATAATCGCTGGTTTTTGGTACAGGGATACTGGCCAAATCTGGAATTCCAGCCCTCCGGTATCCCACACCCAAAAATGGCTTACTCATAACCAAAGTCTAGGTCTGCTAATTACCAAAATGACCAGTTTTTGTGAGTTAAAAGTTCCTTGGAAGAGGAAACTGGTAAATGTTATAAACAAAAAACAAAGTTTGAAAGTCCAACATCCTCTGACTGAAGTCAATGTTCTCCCCTCTCAAGCTTGTAGACATATTCAATCTGATTATAGTATCATCTGATGAAAATAACTTTGAGAAACTTGAAGGTTGTCTGGGGAATAGACAAATGGGACAGGTTAAAAACAGCCCTGGATTCCAGGGATTTAAGATCATTCTGGAACATTGTTGCAACCGGTAGCACCGAAGGTCGGACTCCCTAGGACGCGAACATAGCGGCAGAGAGTTGGGTTACTCACTATCAAGCCTTGTACTCTTCAACACTAGATAATGGTGCTAAGGAAGTATCAACTCCATTCGCTGTGCCTACCTTAGATATAGACTCTCCTCAAATCTCCCTGGCTGAAGTAGAAACTATAGTTAAAAAAATTCCTATAGGAAAAGCCGCAGGTCTTGACAATGTCCCCGGAGGGCTATATAGAAAAGAGCCTAAAATTTGGGCCCCATACCTGTGGCTGATTTTTAATGCCATCCAAAAAGGGATGAGTCTACCTGAATCGTGGTTGGGGGTTCAGGTAGTTCCAGTTTTTAAGAAGGGCTGTCCTCTCCAACCCTCTAATTATAGACCCATCAGTCTAATAGACATATCTCAAAAGGCCTTTGCAAGGATCATTCCTGACCGAGTTCAAACCTGACTGCATGAAAACAAAATAATGTCCCATCTACAGGCTGGGTTTAGAACCAAAATTTCCACTTTGGACCAGATATTTAGGCTCCAACTCCTCTATTGGAAAACAGTAGTATCAGAGGGGAGGAGCCTTTATCTGGTCTTTGTTGACCTGCGGAGCGCCTTTGACTTAGTTCCCAGGGAGACCTTGTGGAGAGTGTTGTGGTAAGTGGGGATACCCCCATTTCTCCTAGAGATTACCATTCGGCTCCATGTAGGGAACTATGCCAGAATTAGGTATGAGAAAATGGGGGACCTCACCACCCCAATTCCGGTTAATAGGGGAGATAGACAGGGTGCGTTTTGGCCCCCACCTTATTTTGCATCTACATCAACGGTCTGGTACGCGCCCCGAGCCATTGCAAAAACATTGATGCCCCGAAGTTGGCTCGGGCTGTGTGCCAGCATTGATGTTTGCTGACGACACGCTACTCCTGTCTAAGTCCCCTATAGGGCTACAAAGAATAATGGAGATAAACGTACAGAAAACCAAATATATGGTTTTGAACCCTACAGAAAACGCTTTATCCCGGCCCCCACCTGAATGGCTCACCTCTAGAGAGGGTTAGCGAATTTGAGTACCTGGGGGTCACCCTAAATGAAAAAATGTCCTGGGGACCACAGGTCACAATGGCAAATCTTAAATTAACCCAAACCTTGGGGGTTTGGCCAAAGTTTTCAGGAACACCCATCACAAACCCTTGAGTCCCGTCTTAGAGATTTATAAAACACAGGTGAGAAGTGCAACACTGTATGGTGCTGAGATTTGGGGCCACTCAAACATAAATCCAATACTGATCACCGAAAACAAATTTCTCAGACAAATAGGTGGTCTTCCAGCAAGCACATTTTTATTTCCTCTCCGCATGGACCTAAGAGTAAGACCAATCATCCAGGTTGTAGGATGTAGGCCACTTCTTTTTTGGCGAAGGATATGGGTTACCCTGGAACTCTCTGTATATAGAACTGAGCTAGAAGAGATTCTTAGTTTTTCAGGGAACATGAAGTTTCCATGGCTTATGTATGTCAAAAACTGTTTGCTTGCTCTAGGATTTTGTGATTTGTGGGAGAATCCCAGATTAGCCTGGTCAAGCATCACTAGGAAGGTATTGATAAGAAGATATTGGGATGCTCAAATTGACAAATTGTATCTCAGCCCTAGGGCTGGCTCCAGGCTGTCTATATTCCTAGATGTGAAATGTGTATATATGCTGGAGACTGTACTTGACGTTATTTATCCAAACCTGCCTAGGAAACTTTATTTACAATTTCGATATGATTGTCTCCCGCTCAATGCTTATACTAATCAATGGGTACCCGGGCTGGATCAGGGCTGCCCTGCTTGTCCAGCCAAAGAGGAGAATGACCTGCAGGTGCTCTTTTTGCTGAGGATATGGCAAAATACGTCAGAAAGAGCTTATAAACTTGTGCAAGAACTTGGGCTCCGGACATTGTAAGGAAGTCTACAGACTTTAAAAAGAGAACACGGACTTGCACATTGTATTTGCATTTTCCAGGTTTTTGTGTCGTATGTGGTCCGCAAGGACAAAAATTTTAAAACTGGAATGATTTTTAAATTATTTATTATTGTCATTGCTGTAAATAATGAAATTTTCTGGTTTTTAACGGTTTTAAATATTTTATGAATGTATTTTTTCTTACTGCTTCTTTTATGTCTCACGCCGAAATAAAGACATTTTTGACTAGACTTGGCAACTCCCAACTGTAGATTATTATGATCAACTCCTAACGTTCTTTGCAAAACCACAAGAATTAATCTAAATAAACAAGAGAGAATTTTTAGACATTGATTTAAATATATATTGAATGAAAAAACAAAAAGGTTAAGGCTTAGTTAGTTAGGAAAACATTATTTATTCTTTCTAAACAAGCCCAAAACTACACAAACATTATACATTTTAAATGTATAGTTGTAACTATAATTTATAATTTATGCACTACATTCAACTTTATTATGAGTCGCACACCTCCGAACACATTGTTGTCAACCCGTTAGCCACACTACATTAACTATAACTCACACTTTCTCCATGCACTGTTTATAACCTTTGATATTAGGTCACTTGTAGCATATAAAATTATAACATTTCTAATAACACTCATAACATGTATCATTAAATAATTTATGTGAACACTGTATGGTAGAGTTGCAAAGTGTTTGAATTGAAAGATATCTGTAATAGCTACTGGCTTCTGGGGAGGATGGTGGGTGCATATGAATCTACAGCACTACATGCAACACACAGATGCTTACAGGGTATTGTGTTTTGGCTTTAGATACACATGATGTGCATACATTTTGAAGCAGTACTTCCCTAAGCAGAGGCTAGCCAGTGGATGTTGCAGAGGTCTGAAACAAAGTCCGAAGGACAGCATGACCAACTTTGGCTTGCTCTCCTGCCTGGACATCCACACAGTAATGTTTTGTAAATGTGTGTGAAGTGGAGCAAGTGGCAGCTCTACAAATGTGTGCTATGGGAATACTGCCCAAGAACGCCATAGTAGCGGCCTGTGTTCTAGTGGAGTGCTGCATGGGACAGTCTGGTAGGACTATTTTCGTTTTGCCATAGCATGTCTGGATGCATTTAACAATCCACTTAGCAATACTTGCCTTAGAAATAGCATGTCCATGGAACAGCTGAGAGACAGCTACAAACAGCTGTTGTGTGTTGCGTAAAGATTTGGTCATGTCTATGTAATACAGAAGAGCATGCTTAACGTCAAGCATGTGCAGTACTCTTGCAACTACTGAGTCAGGATGTGGTAAAAATTCTGGGAGCTCAATAGATTGATGTAGGTGGAAAGAGGAAACCACCTTGGGTAAAAATGTCAGATTATTTCTAAGAGCTACCTCATCATTGTGGAGTTGGAAAAGAGGATCAAGAAGAGTCAGGGAATGCAGTTCACTGATGAGCCTAATTGGGGAACTGCAGGGGACATGAGTGCAGTGGCTCGATGGGAGGCCCTATATGTCTGGTAAGGACAATATTAAGGTTCCAGGTAGGGGCATGGGGCACCCTTGGTGAACTGGCCCATGAAGGCCTTGATGACAGGGGTCTTGAAAAGAGCAGAAAGTTTCCAGTTTTGCATGTACGCAGCAATCGCTGCTCAGTGGAGCATGATTAATGTGTATGTCAACCCCAATTGCAGGAGGTAACAAATTATATCCTGCACCGACAAAGTGAGCGGGTTAACGTTGTTGGGAGCATAATAGTGGACAAAACGTTTCCTCATTGCAGCAAAGTAGGTGCGTATGGTGAGCCTACGAGCTTCTTAGTGTATGTCCATCCACTCCTGTGTCAGACCAAGGTGCCTAAACTGTAAGAATTCAGTAGCCAGATTTCTAGGTTGTGCTGCCTTGGAAATGGGTGCCTGTCTTAGTCGCAATACTGAGTAAGAAGGTCTAGCTTGCAGCGGAGGTTCTCATGATGGTCAATTGACAGTTCTAATAAGGTTAAGAACAATGGTTGTCAGGCCCACGTTGGAGCCACCAGTATAAGGGTGAGGGATGTTTACCTAAACTTCCTCACCCACATACGGGATCAATGGGACAGGAGAAAAAGTGTAGGCAAATATTCCTGGCCAATTCATCCACAGAACATTGCTCATGGACTGCTGGTGTGGTAATCTGGGGCAAAGTTTTGTCAATTTGCATTGTACACTTTTATGAAAAAGTCTGCCTGGTATACCTCACTTGCAGAAGTAAAGAAGCCAGGCTTGTGGGTGGAGTTACCACTCATTGACTTGTGGCTGTGTACTGCTGAGTATGTCTGCAAAGTCGTTGTCCACTCCTTGGAGATACTCTGCCAGGAGGTGGACCTGAAGATGTCTCACCCAGCGCCACATTTGTTGAACTAGGGTCAAAAGACGAGGGAAATGTGCCCCTCTTTGCTTCTGCAAACCATGTTGTCCTCATGCACAAGGACTACTTCGTATTGAATCTGCAGGAGAAATTCTATGAGTGCTAATTGAATGGCGAACACCTCCAAGTGGTTGATGTGAAGATTCCCCAAAAGAGGATGCCACTGACCCTGGACTGTTATATTGCTAAGTTGCACCCTTCAGCAAGCTAAAAATGCGTCTGTGATGATGGTCACCTGAGGAACAGGGTCTACAAAGGGCCCGCCCTGAAAGAGGTTGCTGAAGTTTCAACACTGCAGAGAGAGATGGGTACTGCCCCTATCAACACTATGTCCTCCATCTGAGCCTCTGATTGTCACCATTGGCAAGACAGACACTCTCAAAGTCAGGCCAGGGGAACTATGGCGATGCATGAAGCCATAATCCCAAGCAGGTGCATGATGATACACACTAATAGTTTGCCGAATAAATGAAAAAGAGGCAGCCGTTGTTGAAACGCCTGCACCCTTGTGGGCTGGCGAAATCTTTGAGCTGGACGGAATTAAGGAGTCATCCTCCTGGGGGTGTGGCATATATCTTCGCTTTGCAGTATGCAGCCATGAATTGGATAACGCTATGGCATGCCATAGTGTCATCTGAGGCAGGCACCCCGACAGGAACGCCATCTAGGTCCGTGTCTACAGGAGGATCCACATCATAATCCTTCCAGGGGTCCCCCGCGTGTCCTTGGTAAACCGGGACAAAGGTGTCATCTGGGGAGTTTTGGGGAGTTTGGTCTGGGGCTGATGGTGTAAGAGTAGGGCTCAGGGACCGGAGAGGAGAGGGCCTGAGAGGTGAGTGCGGCCGGGGTGGAGAAGACAGAGGTAGAGGTGCAGGACGAGGAGGGGTGGATGAGGATGAGGAGGAGAAAAAGTCGTAAGAGGAAGGGTAGGTTTGTACTTAGGCCCCTTTAGTGGAGGACAGGAGAATCCAGGGGACTTTCTTCCTCCAAGCCAAGTTTCCGGTTCTTGGAGACAGCTTTCTCTGATGCTGAGATCCTGCCTGTATGAAGGAGGATCATGATTCTCCTCCATCTCTCATCCAGCATCTGATGAAGATGTCAGAGAATGGGACGATCCTTTGAGTCCCGAGCAGCATATCTGGCCACCGATGGTGTTTTCAGCGCCAATGGTGTCTTTGGCGCCAATGGCAGAGACTACTCCAATGCCGATGACGTCTACGGCCTTGAAAGGTCAGCATTCAAGGGCGTCTTCAGGCTCAATGTTGCTTGTGGGTGGAGAGCCTTGTCTGAGTCCTTGATCACTGCCATGGCCGTAAGTCGATGTCGACCAGTGCTCAGAGGCAGTGGAGCACACCAAGGTGGAGGCAGTCTGGCAGTGGGCTCGATGCTTGGCCCATGGAGGGGGGAGTGCTCGTCTCCGGCATTCAGCCACTTAAGAGGGGCAGTAGGAATAAGGGCCTTGGCGGTACTTAATGTTGTGGTCCTCACACATGGGTGGGGCCAACCAAGGTAGATGGGGCATCAACAGAGGCCTGAGACTTCTTGGAACATGGCTATGAGACGTCTGAGCCAACATATTCTGTGCTTGGTTGGTGGTCTGGGAGCTCTAGCGACTCTCTGTATAACTCCTCTTTTTTATCGGCACCCAGGAAATTTGCCTCAGTGAAGATGTTGGGCGTTTCCAGGGTTGACTGGGACATCCGGCTGTACATCTACCAATGGTCTCAGAACACCGAACAGTAGTCGCAGCGGCTCTCGTAGCCCAGTGAAAGGCACAGGTCACAGACAGTGTGGAGGTCGGCCCAGGGATATTTAGAGTGACACTGGGGGCATCTCTTAAAAGGCATCATTTCCATTATTCCAAGAGCATCATCATTCTCTGAAAGCAGTCCAGGGCATGAGGGGGCCTGATGGGCCTGTGGGACCTAGAGGGCCGAACGCTCGTCCTTGATGGGGCTGAGGCTAAACCGGCTGGAATGGAGGCCACTGGACTTGAAGCCATGATGGAAACTGACAATCTCATTGAGACTGGAAGCATACTGGAGCACATTCGAACCTGATGATGGAGAAAACTAACAATGAAGTCAGTGACCATGTGCATCTTCGACTAAAGGAGGAATCACCGAGACCTCACGTTGCAAATGTCTGAGCACAAAATTAGATGGCAGGAGTATTCAGTGCAGGTGTTGCTATAGCCACACATGCTAAGAACACACATCCACAGACACACACACACCAACTGACATACACACACACACATAATATTTCACAAAGTCTGTCACTGAATTGAATAACTAGTGCAAACTACTATTTTGTATATGACAAACTAACAAATACACATTTGTACATCTTCATTATTTCAGGAAATAGCACATCTAGGCTCTGAAGGCATTTTGCCAAAAGAAGCCAATAGATTCAAAATGTTGTGATACCACTAGAAATGTTTAAAGAAATGACAGAAAGCCAACAAGAATGCATTTTTGCAACACAAAGTATTAGTTTCATCTTCTATCAGCTGAAGCTAAGAACTAACTGAAAACCCTTAAAACACTGTACAGCATAGTGTAAAGGTTGAGATGAAGGATACCCCACACGGCTGTATGCAGTTTACAATGCCTCAACTCAAATCAGTCACGTTAGAGCTGCACTTCTTCACAAGAGGTTGCTTTTCACACATCTTCATCACAGACTATTGCCAAGAGTACAACAGAGGTTTCTGAAAATTAACCTCTTCCATGGGAAGGCAACTTCTTTAAAGTGATGCCAAAGATACTTAATGATCATTTAGTTACGATTCCTCAGTCGGTGCATGTAAGGGAATGCCTCTCTTTGGATGGTCACCCCCAAGTGTTTTGACTGATGCTGCTGGCTTTTCAACTCTGAGAGTACACTGAGGTCTTCTAATCAGGCCTCAGAGCCAGTGCCCTGACCCTTAATTTGATGTTGAATTGGCTATACCCAATTGGAAACGCTAACTTATCTGTAAGTCCCTAATAAATGGTACCCTGGAACCCAAGGCATGTAAGTTAGAGGGGTACCCCAGCCTTGCAGCACTAATTGTGCCACCCTTAAGATCACTTACGTCAAACAAGTCCCAAAAGCTGCAACTACAAACTGGTACAGAAGTCATGCAGTGCTAACTCAAGGTTGCCATTGAAAGCACTTATAAAGCCACCAATTTCCCAGGACATGTGTATAAGTCACCCCAATGGCAGGCCTACTGAGCCCTAAAGGTATAGTGCAACATATAACAGATAGGCAGGACATGCCCTCACAGAAACATATTTGAAATTATCGTTTTTAGTGAGGAAGGACTTGGTCGCCCAATTAGTGAATAAAGGGTTATAGACTTTTTTTATTTAATGCGATTTTATATAGCGCAAACTTTACCCGAAGGTGTCAGAGCGCTTTACATAAGAACCAGTTGCAAAACATAAGGACTAAGGATTACATGCGTTACATAAAAGATACAAACAGAAAAAAATTGTAAATGTACAAGATGTAAAGTCACACAAAGAGGAGACTAGTGATTAGAGTTATCTCTATATACATAGGGAGGGGCTATGAATGGATATACTCTAAGAGTCACATAGGAATGGTAGAAATTACAAAGGTCTACTGCATATACTAGTGATTAGAGTTATCTCTATATACATAGAGAAGGGATACGAATGGATATACTCTAAGAGTCACATAGGAGTGGTAGAGAGTACAAAGGTCTACTGCATATACTAGTGATAAGAAGTATCTTTATATACAGAAAAGCAGAGTTCCATTAAGTGGGGTCGGAGGGGGGATGCAGTCACAGCACAAAGGGAGGGTGGGAGGGATATATGGGTATGGGAAAAAGGCAAATCAGAAAGGGGAAGAAACATTTGAGGATCGTCAAGGGGGAAATGAGGGAAGAGGGTTAAAGGACGAGGGAATGGGCAAGATGGCGGGTCAGGGTCCAGAGAAAAGCGGCCGAGAGCAGCAGCAAAATGGCGGCCAGGACAAAAGAAGTCCAGGAGAGTCCTTGGCGGGACAGGCCGCTCTCAGTTACTTGGCTACTTGGTGCCCTCTCCCCCCGTATGGACGCTGAGGGTGAAGTACCCGTTAGGGCTCAGCCTGTAGGTTTGCACGGAGTTGACCCCCACATCAGGGTCCTGCGCGCTCTCGAGTGGGAAGCGCGCCCCGGGGGCCACAGACTCGCTGATGTCCAGTCGCATGTCCCTGGCCAGGAAGGCGGGATCGTTGTCGTTGATGTCCTGCACCTCCACCACGGTGCTGTACAACTTCAAGGGGTTCTCGGCCACCACCTCCAGAGTGAGCAGGCAGGGCACGGCCGGGCCGCACAGCTGCTCCCGGTCCATCCTCTCGTTCACATACAGCGCCCGCTCTCCAGGTCCTCCTCCATGTAGCGCCGGCCCCTACCGGCGGGCACCACCCGCAGCCAGCGCTCTACCAGCCCCCAGAGCTCCAGGCCATGGTCTGCCACCAGGTTCTCCACTCAGGAACCCCTCTGCGCTTCCTCGGGCATGGCATAGCGGATAAACGCGGAGCCCCCGCCAAGGAGCCCCAGCCAAGGAGCCCCAAGAGCAGCAGGAGGAAGAGCACTGGGTACCCGTGGCTGGCCCGGCCAGAGCAGGGAGTCATTTCGGAGTGCGTGGCGGGCCCCTGTTGCTCCGCTGCTGCCGTGGTTCTCTCACAGGGTGGCCGGTCTGGCACCGGGTCTCATCTCAGAGTAGTGGTGGGTTGGACGCCTGGCTGATGTGCACGCAGGACACGGACAGCACGCTCCATCGCCTCGATCTTCATTGCCTCAACTTCCTCACACAGATCAGCTCGCTGACTAAAACAACTCTCAAACTAGCCGACAGCTGAGCGACCCGAGAGGAGCGCGGACGACGAGGAACATGTCTGCCGAAGCTGAGCCCCCTGTGTATCCCCGGAAGACTGACCCCTCAGCTGGGATAACTCCTGAATGGTGCGAACAAAGAGAGCACTTTTAGGTATCTAACAAGTCATTACATTAAGCTCATTTTCTATCTCTGTTCAAAATTAATGCAACTTGTTGCAGTGTGCAGCTTCAGCAAAGCAGGCACTGTGTTGCCTTTAGAACTCCTTTGCCTTCCTGAGCACACATTCAGGGTGCTCCAGAAGACAGCCTTATGCCCTCCTGCAGAGATGTACTAATGACTCCCAGGAAGGAGAACAATAAGGGATAACAGGCTAGAGAGGCGTGGTCTTCCTCCTTCAGGAAGCCACTTGGGTGTTCGCCACAAAAGACAGCTTGAAAGGGATAGCCACTTTTGAAGGGAAGATGTGTGACAATAGGAGGGAGCGCTGCCCCATTGTTTAGGTAGACAGGCTGGCAGTGGGGATAAACCTGTTGCCAAACCCGAATTTCCTAGGGGCATGTAGCCCTGAGGTAGCCACAGCCCTGGGAGAAGGAGTTGGGGGGGGTCTAGGGAGGTCTGCTCACCAAGACAGGGGTCTTGCCATCTTAGGAGTGGCCAGAATGGTGCATCCCAGTTAGCCAGATGCTGCACTCCACAGGAAGTTGTCACCAGCTGGGAGGGAACCTGGTAGCTCACTGGCTACCAACTGCATCCTGCCCTGAGGGCACCTCTGAGCATAAAGAGGGTACCCAGCCCTCAGATCTCGACCGACTTGGAATAGGGGCCAAAGAAAGACTGCCCTGCACCGAGGGACCAGGAAAGAGAGGCTACACCAATGAGAACTGCACCTAGGGTCTAGCGAAAAGATACTGGGCCTAATGTGTAGTAGCCATCTCCAGAGCCCAATCAAGTGATGAGAACTCCAAGGGACAGCTGAATTGCCTTCTGTTCCCAGCACAGTGACAGAACAGCTTAAGAAGCTGCTGGGGTAATTTGGGGCCCAAAGACTTCAAGCAACTACTACTGAGCTGTACACCAACGAAGATCAAAACCCGACGCACAGAGTTGCACCAAAGTTCACTGAGCTCTGGAGTGCTGTCAGAGTTGCTGGGACCCTCAGAAGGCGAGTTATTTACTCAGAAATATTGACTTGTGACTGTGACTATTGCCGACTGGTAGTCCAGTGGCAACTGGACTTCAGCCAGACTGTAGAGGACTTTGTGGGACGTCAACTCATCAACCAGGAACCCCCTCACCATCTTCGTGGACTAAGGCTTCCCTGCAGGAAGACCCCTGTCTACTGTGTCATATCCACAGCATCCTTGGAGCATCTCCAGCATCCGTCATCCCTTGCATTAAGACCACTCCATAGAACTCCATTGCAACGTGGATAACGTGCCTGAAACTGCTTCTACTGTGAAGGTAACTGTTCTTGAGGACATTGTTGGTCCCCTTGAATAGGTCCTTGCCATAGTTGGTTGCCCCAAGTACTTGTAACAATTGACCACATTGACACTTACATAAGTTTATTTCAAAAAGTTTTAAAGTGTCCATTTCATTTACTTTGCCAAGGCTTGTTCATGGTTGAGTGAAATTGCACTGATTTGTTACTGCTGGTAATATCTATATTTCCAGAGCCCTCTGGTGGATCTATTTCATTCTAGTGTCTACATTCTTCGAAAAATACAACCTATTTCAAAAATTTGTGTCGGATTCCCTGAGTATCTTGTTGATTTCTTCTTCAATTGTTTTGGTGCTGCTTAATTGCTTAACACGTGTCCCGCTGTGTAAGCCTTGCGGCTCAGTGCCACAGCTACCCAGGATTGAGCTGAAGGCTTGACAGATGAAACCCAAGGGTCCTAAAGAAGTTGGTAAGTGTATTATACGGTGAGGTTGCACTACCGCACCATATACAGCCCATTTCCTCACTATACAGTAAAGGAGGTTGGATTTCTCCTTGTTCCCATTTAACATTTACTTTTATTTTATTTAAGTGCACAGATATCCCCAGGAAAGTGCTGGCGAATAAATTTCTAAACATTTTCTAATGTGTACAAGTTGACCTTGATATAGCTGATACAGTTTGGTTATTTGGTAAACAGTGTTTCATGAGGGTGGATGTCAAAGAACATGTGAGCAAAGACTTAAAACAACAGAATTCATGTATGTTTTTTTTCTCCAGAATTTAAGTGGGGTGGGGCTAGTCCACTATACAGCCATCACTTAATCCTGAGGATTAGTGTGTACCAAGTGCCTACAACAAGGTGATGACCCATATAGCCTTAAAATCTGTGAGGTCGGCAAGGTAAATCCTCTGCTGTGAAAACAAGTCGTGCATCCCGATTTTTTTGCCAAACCATTATCCTAATAGAATGTAGCCATTCCAGGGCAAGGTGCAGGAGAGAAGCACAACTCATATTTGCCCCACATGAGGTCTAAACGTGCTTTTCAATCAGAGTGATGTTGCACCTGCAGCACTGAGACTGATGTTGGATGGCACTTTCCATGTAAAGAGTGTCAATTCAAAGTGAGGCGGGGTGTGGGTTTGGAGGCCAGATAGAGGGGCCTACTTGCTGGTTCTTTTTAATCTCTCAATAACCTGTATCGTGGAAATTCTCATTTATATCGAGACACAGATTGAGCTTTGGTGGTATGTTCTTGGAATGATAGACTACTTTCCTGACCAATACCTTTCAGGATGTAAGAATCTTGCCAAATGTGTCTAACCCAACTACTTTACCATCCAGATTGACAAAGAAATCATAATGGTCATATTCTGATTGCTGCTTGACTGGGGGTACTTGCACAGCGGTTCTAGCGCTGTTGCAGGGAGGGTCTCCTCAGTGCCGCCATCGCGACGATAGGTCACGCCCCCCACACAAGCCACGCCCCATCCCCTCCTCCAGCCCCGCCATTAAAAATGTTCACTTCTCGGAAGCGCAGCGGACGCGCCGGCAGCGCGCCGAAGGCGCGCCAAAGGCGTGCCCGTCTGCGCCCGTCCGCGACGAGCGTGAGCCACCCTACCCGACTCATCGTTAACCATGGGGCCTCTCCTCCACTGTACTATCTGGAGACTTTGCTCCATTTGAGGGAGCATAAGTGCGAAGGACAATTTTCTTTTGCCGCCACCGCCCTCCCTTTGAGTGACTTTGTGACCAGGGGTCTGATATCCTGCGGACTTCTCAATGTAAGATCATTGCCAAAACATGCCGCTGAAATTCAACTCCTAGTAGAAACTCATCAGTTAGATGTTCTTTTTTGTACTGAGACTTGGACCCACCCTAACTGTGAAATTGAACTCGAGTGGGCTTGCCCGCAGGACTACAAAATCCTGCATCTACCCAGACCCAAAGATCGGGGGGTGGAGTGGGAATCATCTATAGAGCCTCCTGGCACGTTAACATCTTGGATATGGACCCGGTTGTTGGGACTGAGCTCCTCAGACTTTCAATCAACAGTCAAACAGGAGTCACCTTCACGGCAATCATCTGCTACTGCCCATCGGGGGCTTTCAGTGCCCAGCACCAACAATCGCTACTCACTTCCATGTCCAACATGGCGATTGCCCACAATAAGTTAACCATTCTAGGGGATTTCAATCTATGGCCTAACGGTTCTTTAGATACTGGACTACATAACCTTCTGCTCTCTTGTGAGAGCGTGGGGCTGAACCAGCTAGTCCGAGAACCCACTCACAGGGCAGGACATATACTTGATTTTATTTTCTCCACCCCTCAGCTAGTACTCTTGAATGACATTCTGCCCATGGCCTGGACAGACCACTCTCTCCTTAAATTTTTCATTAATTGTAAGGGAACTAAAATACTAGCACACAATATTCCCTCTGAAGTTACCTACAGAGATTGGAAGGCTTTGGAAAGGCGCAGATCTACCAACGCTATGTTCCAAGTGGAGGACAGCTTCTCCCCACACTGTCCGGCCGAGGATAACTATGAGGATTTTCGCCTCAAGATGTCGACAACCATTGACTCCCTAGCTCCATTAAAAACATGTAAGCACAAGGGGAGAGCATCAGCCCCTTGGTTTGACGACTCTCTAATTCTTCTTAAATCGGCGTGTAAGCAGGCTGAAAGAAAATGGAGACAGGGCTGCCTTGATGCTAACAAGCTAATCTGGAAAACTCAACTCTTGGATTATAAAAATGCGATTATGAAATCCAAAGCCGCTTACTATTGTTCCACAATTTGTACAGCCACCAACAGCTCCAAAAGTGTCTTCCAGATCTTAAACAGCCTTATCCATCCTGATTGCGCAAAAAAAAGTTACCCCTCCCACTCAACTTCTGTGTGACAATTTGGCGCTGTTCTTCAAAGATAAAATTGAGACCATCATTCGAAACTTAAGCATCCCCCCCACGCTGGTCGCCTCCATCGGCCTTGACACTGACCTCATTGACCCTGGAGCCGCGAGCCAAGAGCACCAGCCCATGGATCCCCTGTGGGAATTTCCCCCCATTGCTGAGGTAGAATTTAACAGACTAGCTCATGGGATTTCCTCAGGCTCTCCTCTTGACCCCATCCCCCCTAAATACTGGAAGTCATCTGGAGAGGAACTTTTCCCCACTCTCTGTAGGATTTGTAATCAATCCTTGAGCAGTGGCCTAGTTCCTGCCCGGTGGAAGCAGGCTCTTATTAGGCCACTGTTGAAGAAACCTTCCCTGAACCCTGAGTGTTTGCAGAACTATCGGCTAATCTCCCTGTTACCTTTCCCGGCAAAAATTGCCGAGCGCTGGGTGAGCTCATGCCTCTCCAAACACCTGGAGCAGAATCATTTTCTGGACGAATTACAATTTGGCTTCCGTGCAGCCCATGGCACGGAAACAGCTCTACTTACTGCCATGGAGGACCTTCGTATGCGTGCAGACAGGGGTCAGGCGGTTGCCTTGATCCTGTTGGACCTGTCTGCCGCATTCGATACGGTCAACCATATGATTTTGCTGGAGAGACTAAAAGAGGCCGGGGTGGGCGGTACTGCCCTGCGTTGGTTTCATTCCTTCCTGCGGGATAGGAAGCAGGCTGTGTCCCTCCCCCGTATCAATCAGCCTTCTCCCCGGTGATCCACGGTGTGCCTCAGGGCTCGTCCATAAGCCCGATTTTATTTAACATGTATTTAAAACCTTTAATTACGTTAATCAAAGCCCACAAGCTAGGAGCAATCAACTATGCCGATGACACTCAGCTCATTCTCTCTTGGGAGGGTGAGGAATCGATTCCTCTGGAGTCGTTTCATGACTGTCTGCGAGACACAGCTTGCTGGCTTCACAAGAACTCCTTACAGTTCAATGCCACCAAAACCGAGGTTCTGTTCTGTGCCGGAAGTCGGATCTCCCGCCCGTTTCCAGCTGAGTTCTGGCCCCCGGAAACTCTGGAAAAACCACAGCCGGTCACCAGCATTCGCAATCTGGGAGTTATGATGGATAACAAGCTCACCATGGAAGCTCAGGTCGCGAAAACAGTGCTTACCTGCACTGCTTTGATTCGCTCACTCCGCAAGATCTTCCCACTCCTACCCTTGCAGGCCCGGGCCTCAATTGCCAGATGCACCATTCTTAGTCGTCTTGACTATTGTAATGCGCTGCTTCTTGAGGCTCCGTCCGCACTGTTGGACAGACTCCAAAGAGTTCAAGCAGCGGCCGCTAAATTGGTCCTGGGATGGCCTAGGAGATCCTTGGCTACTGCGGCAATGGCTGAACTCCACTGGCTCCCCATGAAAAAGCGAGTTGCTTTTAAATCGCTCTGCCTTGTTTTTAAAGCTCTGCATGGAGTTGGCCCTGTTCCTCTGCAATCTCTGTTCGAATGGTATATCCCAACCAGAGCTCTCAGATCCACAACAGCCTGTCTGGTTAAAGTTCCAAGATTTAAAAAAGCCAGGACAGGAGGAAGATCTTTTAGGGTTACTGCATCAAAACTCTGGAACAGCCTGCCTCTGGATGCCCGCCAAATAACAGAACTTCTCCCTTTCAGGAAACGGATTAAAACCTGGCTCTATCCAAAATGCTAAACGCCAATCACTTTACTGCTCATTTCCTACTGCATTCATCTTAGTGAGTTGTCTTCAGCGCCAGGATACCTGCAAGGTGACAACTGCGCTCTATAAATGTTTTAAATAAATAATAAAATTATTTTGTATACGTAGTCAATGGAGGTCTTGATCAGCCAGCTGCGAGTTACAGTAAACCAGGAAATGGTGGATACCAATTTGAGAAAGACCTTTAGCCATTGATGCGCCTTTTCATGCCAAAACGTGCACGCGTTCCATTTCCTTCAATGGCAACGCGTGCACGTGTGGCGATTCCCTTGCGGGAGCAAGCTTTGTACACCATATGCTTGTAATTAACTTGCAAACATATGGTGCCCCTGCTCGTTCCCATGAGGTAAACAGGTGCAGGCCCCCTCCTAGCTTCCCTCCTCCTGTTGCCTCCTTTGTTAGCGCGACTCACGCGTGCGTGTTTTTTGTTTTCTTTTTTTGGCACACTGATTACGGGGCTTGCTTTGTACCGGTGCCACAACGCAGAAATAAAGCCGACTCCCACTAATGTGTAATGAGCTTGGCTCACCCGCACCCATTTCACTCATGATTTCACCCTGCAGCTCTTGCAAACGGCAATTCAATGTTCACTGGGAAAAGGAAACTGATTAGTAATGTCGCCGGGCTTAAACATGGGCTTGCCCAGTTATGTCTGTAATCCACACACAGTGTTTTCATGATAGAGAAACATCTCAAACAAAAGGACGTGGCCACAGAATAAGATAAAGATATTAAGTCAAGAGTTAACTATGCCTGAAGAAAGTATTGTAAGAGTTGCAGCGAATACATGGGAGGTGTCTTCATAAATGGGTTGTTCACAAGGAAGGATGAATGCACGCTGGATAGTGTGGAGGCTTAAGTCCAGCACAACATACAATGTCTGACATGGGCCAAAAACGCACACCCCATGGGACGCCATTATCGAACCAATGCACCATCACCCACATTCACAACCAGAATTGACCCACGTCTATACACTGAAGACCTGTTCTGGGCATACCGCAACTCTGCTTTAATGTTTCTAAGGATTTTAGCGTTTACTCGGATGCCGCGACACACAAGGGAAAAAGATGCAGGAAAGGGAGAAGTTGTTTTACCAGATTCCAGTTTCCGAAGGCAAATAGGATTTTTTGAATGAGTCAATTCACCTTTGCAACAACTAATTTATTTTCACATTTTTTTAATTAAGAAGTTTGCATGCAAATCGATATTGTATCTTTAGGGAGGCTGTCATAAAAAAATAAACTGTGCTGCATGGGGGATAAGAGAAAAGGCGCGGAAAGATGCAGAGTTCATTCCAAAAACACAGGTTGAACGGATGATGATCTGAAGCATTATCAGTACTTTTATGCCGTACATGGCCACTCCCCCTCAGCAAAAAGAGAAGAAAACAAGCAGTTGCAAGGCCAATAGGTCTGACCTTAGCAAGCTAGTGCACTGGTTATTTTTTTCTATTTTTATTGCAAACCTGTGCCACAAGAAGTCTACATTGGCTCTCGTTGAAGGAAAGGATCACCTTTAAGACCCTATGCATTTCACACAAAATTATGCAAGGCAGAGGTCCGCCGATCCTGAGATCCCTCGTCAAACCGCATCAATCGAACAAACAACTAAGATCAAACTCCCTCTCCCTGGCCACTGTTCCCTGAATAAAAAAGGCCCGCTCCGGTGGACGATTGTTCTCCTACAATGCCCCAAAACTGTGGAACGCCCTTCCACTGTCCATGCGGAGAGAACACAACCTCTTGGCCTTTCGTAGGCAACTAAAAACATGGCTGTACCCATAAATACCTCACTCCCTCTGCTCCCCATCCGGAACAACAGGTCGAATTTCAGCGCTGGGACGCCCCAGGGTAGCTACGCGCTTTATAAATCCCCATTCAAATTCAAATTCAAGAATAAAAAACGAAATTTGAATAACATCCATGATGTGACTAGTTATGTTTTCCAAATATGGAGCATTTCAATTATGCCAGGCATTATTATTACTGATTGCGAAAGCGACCAGAATAAATTATGACCTAACAAAGCACACCAATTGCAGCCAATTGCAGCCATCTACTAGGTTACAATATCACTTAAACACTTTCTAACAACAACTTTAACAAGTATTGGCATAGCCAATAGGTCTCGCCTTTGGGATGTTATAAGTGTTTAGCCATGCAACACTTGATGTTGCTGCACCAAGGATATTGTGCTGGATAACTTAAACACTTATAAGGTCCCAAAGGCGAGACCTATTGGCTATGCCAATCCTTTTTTTTCTGTAATGGCTCCAGCTGCCTGGAATAAAGGTGCCTCTTTGGCGAATTTCATAATCGTAATAGGGTAGTTTTTTTGTAACCAATTCTTCTAGTTAACTTAATTTTGTGAAGCCTGGATGCAAACCTGTGTCCTTACTACAACCACAAGAAGAAAGCAATCCCTTGTTTAAGACCCTTTAAGTGAAAATAAGATGTTCGTATTGTCAAAACCAGGTTATTCCAAGAATGATGTCTGATACCACACCCACCTTTGGCAACGCAAGTTCTTTAATCATCTCTATTTCTTCATCAGAGAGCACATCAATGTACCGAACTATGCGAGGACTGTCCCATTCATCCTCTTCTTTCACAGGTGCAATGAGTAGCTCAGGATTCCTGTTCCCATTGTGGTACCGACAGAACAGCTTCTTTTGTCTCTTTGGTGTCTGCAAAGAGAATATTGTGAAGTCAGAAATGGGAAGAGAGAAGAGTAAAGACAAAAATGTTAGTCCTTACCTTCTAACTGTCTTATTTCGAGCAATATGTAAATATACCAAAACAGCTCTGTGATATATAGATTTCTAAAACCAGAAATATTTCTAAAAATTATACACCCACTATGAAAACAAATAACCTATATAAATGTCAGTGAGGAGTTATACAATCCTATTAAGGTAAGGAGCAGTGCAACTAATAATTGTGATCTGGGTTTGCTTATCCTTATTGGCAAAATTCTCTAGGACTGCCTTTTTACATTTGTCTCATTAACATTTTATGTGACTTGAATGAAAAGAGAAATGTGAAGTAAGCAATCATCAGCAAACTCAGTAACTTAGTACAACTCTAATAATCCAAAGACCAGCAATATTTGTATATTCAGCATAGGCAAGCTGACAACCTTACAACTTAAATCATCACAACATTAAGCGCTTTATTCAGCAGACTAAATTTGTGAAAAAAAATTGTATCAGAACCCGACATACATGCTTCAGACAAATGTGGTCCTGATAGTTCGCATTAATAATAAAGCTCATGGCTGATTTAAAGGTGGACAAAATGGTAAAATCTGTTGCACTGCAGCAGATGTTAAACGTGCCACTGGATACTACTGATGGCAGAAAGTCTGCCACCGGTTTTACCAACATCATAGGAATAATAAGCAGAGTGAGTATCAATCAGCAGGGAATTCGCCAAAAAGCAGAATTATCTTGCCTGCTGTAAATCAGCATTCACTAAACAACTATACATCAGCCACATATTCTAAGGTATCTTTATTAACAAATGGTTACTTTGAAGAAAAATAAAAGTTAACATGTATCACTAATTCGTAGTCCGCATATATGCTAACATAGCTTGACTAGGAAAACCAGACTAGTGGATAACAGCACAACTGATTTTATCGTAAAGCTGACCCTTCCAACTTAAACAACTCCAGCTTAATGTTCTCTAGTGCTGGGCATAACCTTGGACAAGAGCCTGCATTCAGCACTGCTGTACCAATGCCTAGAAGGTTCTGTTTGAACAGTTGAATAAATCAAATGTATACTTTTGTAGATTTATGTAGCGCAGTTTATCACCCGTGAGGGTATCCAGGCGCTGTCCATGGGCACATGGAGATTACGTGATTTGCTCAGAATCACAGGATGTTGAGCCGAGACTCAAACCTGGATCCCAAGCTCCCAAGTCAGCAGCTCTGGCTGCTATGTCACATCCTACCCTCATTTATAACTGCAATTTTCAGATCAATAAACTGTCAAAATTGCTGCAACACACACGCTCTTACTGTCATTAATCAGATTTTAGGCAAGTGTTCCCTTAGGCAGTATCTATAAAAAGTACTCAAAAGTGTATGGGGTGAAGAGTTGGATGAGGCTTAGTAGGTTATGAGGTGTTTTTGTATGCACTGTTGGTGTCTTTAAAGGGTAAATATGTTTACGTTTCCTCTTTTAAAGGGGCAGATTCTGCTGATTTATTGCGCGTCCTATTACTACCCTACTACCAGGAGCTATTTAACTAGATCTGTAACCAGACATATGCCACACAACGATCTCAGCAGTACACTAACCCACGGAATGACCTCACAAAGATCTGAGCCTGTAGGTTACACAAAGAACTCTGCTGAAGGCACAATAATCACCTTAGTCATATTACCCTGTAACCTACCACACAGGACTGTTGATTTTCCTACTCATTTCCTTCTATTTTCATTGCCTTCCAATATCTCTCATCAACCTGAGGTTCTTTGTGTCTGCAGCCTTTTCTCTCTGTTGCTAATATTTTGTTGATCTCTCACTTTTTAGTCCTTATATTTTCTTCTTTTAACTCTAAATCTTTGTGTATTTTCGACCATTTTCCTAGTCTTGTTGTTTACCCCTTTTCGGTCACACTTCCATGTTTGCTTCTTTGCAGCGCACCGATGGACGTGGCTGTCGTTATTACCATCTAGGAGATCTTGTATTAAAAAAGCTTTGGTTGACACAAGGCCAATACTCAAAGGGTTTATGATTCAGCCTGTTCTGGGCCAGATAGAAGTCTCAAGAGATGGTGGCACACCTTGTGAGAGGGAACGTATTCATCACTCGCATTAAAGATCTTTTAACAGTGTTAATAGGCTTTCAAGAACAATCTCCTTAGGCTTGAGCAGAAAAGCCTTAAATGGCCACAAGATACACACACCCCTGTTTCATCCTGATAAAATGAATGAGATATTACCAGTCTTCTAGCGAGAGAGTCACTCTAGCTGAACTGATTGCACCTCTCACAAGTATGATGAGTAAAAGAACACATTGCAGCCTCATAGATCATTGCTTTGAGTGCTACAAATACCTTTTTTGAGCCAGAAACCTCATCTTTACTCAAAGACAAAACTTTAAAAATAATTGATTGCTACTGAACCCTGTGTGTGATTTTCAACAGCAAGCTGGTTGCCTTTCTAATGCATTGGATACTTTCTTCATTTTACCGTTCCCCTGGAATGCTAGGATCAAGTTGGATAGTAAAGATTGTAAGTATATCATAGGCGGCATCACAAGCACTCTACAACTCAGCTTAGCTTCTGGATTTGAGCTGCAAAGACAGCATTGTTCCTCTGGTTTATGATGATGCACTTTCCCTAGGAATTTTAGTAAGAATGTTCTGTAGTCAGCTTAAGGTCTTAAATGTCACAGGTGAAATCCATTTGGAAAGGCTCACTTGCAGAACAGTCTGAAGTTCACAGCCCTCATTTCAAGTTAGGCATATTTCAGGTGGGGAGATTCCTGGGCTCGATTTAATGACTTTGTCTGATATGACTCCACTAAATCAGGCCATTAAAAGTTAAAATCCGCAGAATGGGGAACAGCCTGCTTGTCATATAGTTCCTATGGGCCTGATTCTGAGTTACCGCCAGACTGACGGTGGAGGTGCAGTGGTAGTCGTGGATCGCCGCACCAGTAGTTCGACCACCGTATTACGAGAATGGCGGTCGGACTGCAATAGGACCGCCGCGGTGGCGTGGCAGTCTGAGAGCCGCAATATGCTGGGATTTACTCACATGCACCCTTTGCATGGCAGTGAGCCTGCCATGAGAAGGGTGGCGGTGAGGAAACTTAGGAGGCCCTATAGGGCCCTCCGTTCACTCAGAGCAATCGGATGCATGCAGGGGGGCAGATGGTGTGCCCCTCTGTCTACATCCACCTCCTTTCTGACATAGCATTGACTTTACAGTCCATGTCGTGCAGGAACGGGCTTTACTGCTCCCATTGCAGTGCGTTTTAATTGACATCGCTGTAAGAACGCCAAAGGACCGCCTGCCATACCGCTAGATATCTCGTAATCTGACAGGCGGGAGGCAGCAAGCTTTGGCGGTGTGGGAGCGGGCGTAGTGTGGCAGCCCGCTCGCATTGGCATAGCCAATAGGTCTCGCCTTAGGGACCTTAGAAATGTTTAGCCATGCAACAGTTGATGTTGTTGCACCAAGGATATTGTACTGCATAACTAAATACTTATAAGGTTCCAAAGACGAGACCTATTGGCATAGCCAATGCTTATTTTTTGTTGCCTTGAATAAGGCTGTATGACGCTTCATCTTTGCACAAGCCGCCTTGCTGTACCACCTTGTTTGTTTTTCTTTGCAGTATCTGTGTCATGCCACCCACGTCGACATTAGACAGCCATTATGGATGAGCAGTGCCAAGCGGTTAATCATCTCAAGTTAAGCAGGTAGTTTTGTGTATAAAACAACAAACGTTATTTTTTCCACGAAGAAAAGCAAAAACTCTTGTTTTTCTGTCTGAAAACAAGACAGGGTTAGAGGAGACAGTGTTATGAATTTGTTTAATAAATCACCACAGCGTGGCATTGTAGTAGACCAGTAGCAAATGGTTGACCCTGCTGGAGCATGATTTTGGAAATAAAAAAAAAGATAATAAATATTATGTTTGTTAAATAAAAGCAAACTGCAATCTCTAAAGGCAAGACTTTTTGCTTTTGCTGTTTACATGTGATTGAGCACCTACATATTGTCAAACTGGATGCATGAAAGACCATTTTTAACTGGTTAACTGGAATTTCCACAAAGTTTTTGAGAAAAGGATGATTCTGTCAATCAAAACGTCTTTTTATGTTGTGATACAATATACTTGACATTAATAGGCTTAAGGAACAAAAAAGATCTATTTTTTACTAGTGCTAGACGTACAGTACCGTTTATTGAAACTGTCAGCCGCAGTAAATTTGGCGGGTTTGAGCACATGGCAGGCATTTCTGTGCGTGGTGGAGAATTTAGTGGGGCATACATTTCAAATTGGCTCAGAATGATCTCTGGGATGTAGTGTAAATGGAGCGCAACTGGGGGAATTCTTGTGGTCTCTTTGTTGTGACGTGAAGCAGACTGTGCTACCACTCTCCTCTTGTTGCCGACAAAGGGTAGCGTTCCAGTATGCTTTCTCTCCAGTGTGCGCCAGGGCACTTCCTGTTTATTCAGCCCTCCGTTTGGCGACCGCCAACCCCAGTTTCGCAGAAGCTGCAGCAGCTCCAGCTTGTGCCTGTGGAGGAAGAAGCTGAGGCACCATGGCGAGAACCAGCCCCCGGGCGTCCGGAGAGAAAAATGCTGTGTGCAGCCGGACACGTTTATCCTCGTGCCTCCCGTCGCGGGGTCACGAGAAGAGCAGGACCTGGTCTGTTAACTCTTTCTTTTTTAGTCCTATTGCTGGGTTTCATTTCAAAGCAGGACTGTGGGCTTTGTGTCTTTTACAAATTTCGACAAGTTAGTTTCACAAAGTTTATCTTTTACAGCAAGTCGTATTTTTTACTGACTTTGGGTTTGGGGAGAGCGGCTCTCCTGTCAGGGCATTGTTTCCCACAGATGAGGCACAAGTGAAAGGACTGCTCATCCCTCGTTTACCGTCGCTTGATCACTTCTTGCACTGAAATCACGCCTTGCCTAAACAAGTGAAAGCTAATTATACAAGCCCGGGAGTGCGCACTGTAAGGAATGCAGCAGCCAGAACAGATGGCACCATGGGTGCTCCCAAGACCCCTAGTCCATGGGAGGGGACATTTAAAGATAAGGCGGGACATACCAGAGCTTTTGCCCATTTGTGTGCTTTCTTTTGTGGAAGCCTTATGCAAATGGCCAATCAAATGCTTGGCACAAAACAAAAAAAACACGACCAAGGCTGTGGGAGTTGGAAGTCCTTTTGGAAGCCCTTACAAAAGCCTTGCAGAGCAGCGCATGCCCGCTGCCTCAGGCGAGACCTAAAAATAAAGGCCACATGCAGCATTAGCTGCAACACTAGTAATCAGGAAAGATTATGAAGGTCATACCGTGGGATGACATCAAGGTTACTCTATTACAGATTGCCAAGCCTGCCAATTATTCAGCACGAGGGCTTTATGAAGCAGATCCTGATGACAAATAAAGGGGAGGTCAAAACCTAGATAAAGAAGTCCACATGGGCTGTTTATTGGAAGGTAGTGAGGCAAGATGTTCTGTACAAACATGTGTTAACACAGAACAGATATAAACTATCATCTGCTAGGTATTAAACTCACAAGATTATTTAAAATTAGGGTAGCTTGTGTTCTAGGGGTAGAAACTTGACACAATACTAACATGTTCCTGGATAATCAATGTGTACATATAATAGGCAGAACAAAATCAAACTTGTTCACAGTCAGCTACTAATATGTTCCTACCATTTTTACACCTTCCCCTCTGCAAAGAGCTTCATAAGCCTCACGCTCGGGCAAGTAGTCCAGCGGCCTGGCATAAATCCCACTGTGGGTCGCTGCTTGCTCAGCAGCCGAGGTTTCATTCTGCTGTTTCTCTGCGCTCTCTTTTTCCAGCATTTTCTCAAAATATCGCAAGTTAGTTCCCGCTCGCTCATGACTAGAATCTAAATGAAGCAAAGAAGAGAAAAAATAAATAAACTTGATTAGTGAAGTACATGACACAGAACTACTAACTCAAACAGTCATTCTCTTCCATATTCATATGGAAATGGCCATTTTTATTAGCATCTATAACATATTAATTGCAATATGTATTTTAGGAGGTCCCCACTGAAGCGGAGGGTTTACCAATGATTTCATATCAAATGTTCCAGGTTCATGGATTTTGCATCTTTTGACAGCAAATGACAATGTGGAAAATGGATTGGTAAGCTTTTGGAGATAAAGGCCATAATCAACGTGTGAGCTGTGGCAGAGCTAAGCATTTTGACCATTACTTGGCAACTGGTTTCAGTGACAAAAATCTGTCTGCCACTCAATAGCTTTGTACAAGCAGTAAGGCCATCATCAGAGCAATTTGCAAGTGTACATGTGCAACAACACCAACACAATACAGTTATAAATTAAGTTACAAGTCAAGTTAGTTAAAAAAGAAAACATATAATAGTTAAAATGATGCAAAAAGCAAGAATTAGGAACATTCCAAATAGAGATTAGAAGCTATTGGAAACGCAACAGTTGTCTAAACGTTTAAGGGGGTTGTGTGAGACCTAGGTTTGGCACCCTTCATGGACAACCCCTAATCAATGTGATTGAGTAAAACTGGATTGTTCTCTCCTGTCAGTTTACCTTGGCACTTCGAAAATTAAGGGAGGTCATAATCCTTCAGGCGGGCAGAACTAGAAGTGTTAGCAGAACAAATCTGGATATTCCTTTTTTGCGGTTCTCTTGTTGGCTCAAACTTCACATACAAAATGTCAAAGTGGAACAAAATGCTTATATATCCAGTCTAACGGTGAGTCTCTTTTAGAAAGTGCGGACAAGAACTTGGCACTTTTTTCCAGTTCTACAAACACTGTTTGAGAATAATACGGACGCTAGTCCCTGTTTTCAAGATGCCAAAGGATCTTCTCAAATTCCACAGCAAAATGTTTGATTACACCTGGTACCTGTGGATCTCCTCTAGCAACAACACCAGCTCCCCGAAATCAAAGGACTTTCTTAATTCCCAGTGCCAGAGAAGCAACCACAGCAGGTAGTTACACCTAGACTACACATTTTCCCCCACTATCTCTAACCCCTTCAATGCTCTCCAGCTTTAGGATTGAGGTTCCACAGGACAAGCACGCTCCGCTGGCAGAAAATGGATACCCATGTGTTCCTGGATTACTATGTTCCAGCAAGAGACTAGGAGTGCCTTTCCAGTGTTAGAGTGGAAGCAAAAACAGATGAGACAACTTTTCCCCAGCCCAATCTCAGGCAAATGGAAGTTTTTCAGGCAAGCAATACCTTAATTTTGTTCTTAGGGTCTACTCACCACATTCCGGAGAGAGAGCCAAGCAATCCTTGACAATTGTTACTCTGAGCACATCAGATTAAAATTGTTGCAGTTTCTCTGCTCAATATGTTCGATAAAGTCACCCATTTCCTGTCTTAGTGGGAATGCTTTTCTGACAAAAGCAATATGACAACAGCTTGGTTCCCTTCTACTGACCTCCCTCTCTCCCTAAAGCATTCATAAGACCTGCTCAGTTGCTCCCATGAAGTATCAAATAAAATCGCCATTTGCCACACCCGGATAAACTTTTATCTCTGTTTTGCACAGGGTCACTGCTCCGAGGAATGCCATGTTTACAGAGAAACTTAGTTTTGTTTGTTTTCTTTTACAAGCATGCGTGAGATGGGTCTGTTGGAGCAGGATTCCCTCATTACCCAATTCAATTTGTCAGCTTGACTTTGAAGCAAGAAAGTTGGCAAACTCTTCCTAAGGGCAATTAGGCTTTAACAGTGACAAACGAAGTCAACAATGGAAGATAATGAAAAAGCGCAAATCGTCTTTTGATAAAACGCAGGACACGCAATATTAAACAATCTAAAACATTAAAATGTAGTGCAGATAATTAAACATCTAATGCCTACATTTATTGTTTAATACAAACTTGCATTTGTAGTATGACGCTAAAATCTATAGTATTTTCCTAACGGAGGTTAGGCAATTTTGGGTTTTCGTCCAAGTTGCACATGAAAAACAGACCCTCGCTTCTGCTACACAAACAAGGACTTTTAAAGCAAGTCCTTGTTTAAAACACAGGAGAAAACTGCTCCGATTCTCCGTGAGTGAACTTTGTGCAACTGCACAAAATCTTTGCACACTATTAGGGTTGGCTTGCCTAAGTAGCAATGATGCACGTTTTCAGCATAAACTAAGGCTGGGTGTAACTGGAGCAGTCATCAGAACTCAACAACTTGAAAGTTCACTTTTCAGATGCCATGGGCGCATAAATAGAGGAATACAGTAAAAAAAAACCATATAATTAAATGTAAGATTTATTAGATATCAAACTTTTCTGGCCACTCAAACACACCAATGAAGTCTTGACCACTATACCAGGTTATCAACAGACACATTTTAAGCATCGATTTATTTTCAAATATCAAAAACATAAAACATGAAAGTATGTATTTGAAGGAACATATGGGAGCATTGTGTTAAACTAAAGCTTGCAAGGGTACTGATTTACCTTATGAGACCCTTAAACCATTCACAAGATTTAAGTCCCAACACTGAGTTTGTCCGAAACCAGAAGTTTGAGATCTCTTGCTATGTCTCCGCTAAGATGGACCGAGTGTGAACTGTTAGATAGGTGTGGGTGTTGTAACAAGGTAGATAGATGCATGCACGTCTCTGCAAAGTGTATCTACACCCAGGAGGCCAAGTCTCCATTACTGTGGAAACCAACGTGCAGGCTCTCAACTCTTTGATTTCAGGCTAATTATGACCTCCTTCGCTTTCATTTACTGACTGCTGCTGAGACCAACTCTTCAGCATCAGCATTGAGATCGTATCTTGATTATAAGGCCCTCTGATCCGCAATGGGTCTGTTAATCATCAATGCTGCTATCAGAACCTCTCTCCAAGTCACTTTCCAACACCTACAATTTCAGTATCATTCAGAGCATCGGCAAATGTCTGGTGTCTTGTGACATAATTTAATGAATCCCTTGAACTTTGCAACTGTTGCTCCTTTCTTCCTTCCTATTTGAGATGATTACAAACTCTTCCAATGCAGACCTATAATCCTGGTAGCCTCTAGCACTGTTGACGTAATGCTAAAATAGGAAAGCATATAACCCAGGGAATGCCATGAAGCGACTGTTTCCGTACAACTGCCTACATAGCAGATGCTCGGATACAGGTGTTATCCTCGGAGTCAGATGTTTTGGATTCAACAAAATCATTTTTTATGATTTGTATTTACACTAAACATAATAATCCACGTTTGTGGAGCGCCCAATCACCCGTAAGGGTCTCTAGGCGGCGTCAGGAAGATTAAGCAAGCTATTGCCCAGAGTCACATGGTGCTGGGCTAATCTTCCGCCGGTGATCGATCCGTCATCCCCAGATTCCGGAGTCAGTCGCCCTAGCCGCGGCGCCACACCTCTTCCTCTTAATGAAAGTGAAGCGTTACAGACAAGCTACACACATACGTCCATGACAGTAACATAAACAGAGGGGTGCAGAGAGGGGACAGGGAAAACTCTTAGCCTGATTATCCTGGGTTTGTCTCAGGACAGACTCAGTGCAACTCTCTCTGCCATTAAGGGAGCCAAGCACAAAGCAGGAACAAAACGACTGGAAAAAAGACAGTTGCAGCGGGGATTCTGAAGGTGGCAAAGCTGTCTGAAGGGGATACATGACATATGCTGCAAAAGCATATATCCATTACAGTTGAGTGTGCCTTCCTCCAGTCTTTGCTACAAAAGATTTTCGTATCTTATTAGCCGAACTTTCCTGACACCCACAACATAGGTTGTTATTAAAGTCGAAAGTTCAGATTTCAACAAAATTACTTTGGTGTTTTAATTGGTCATGCTTTTGGAGTTAGAATCAATTATGACAGCAGCTGATCGGAAATGGAATTTGTTGGCGTGGATAATGGTTGGAAGGGTATTCTGTCCAAACCGAAAAAATAAATATATATTTATATACATTTTCCCCCCGAGTAAAACCCCTAAATGTAATGAATGTAACACTTTTCAGACAGACTTATCTGCAAGTCTCACAACATGAAGCCCAGTAAAGTGCAACAAAAGCACATGGGCTGATTACTGCCACTTAACTTCAAAATTCCTTTATTGCAATATTGTTGTTTTGCCCCCGACCCCCACTAAATACCTCTGATGCCGAACAGAGCAGCACCATTTACCATTAAGCTTCATATTGCCACCACGAGGCATACTGAAGCTCTTTGTACAGATAAGGAAATGTATATCTAAGTGGCCAAATCCATAAGGAATGTGGAACACATGCATTTCCAGGTAAACGGTGTCCTTTCAGAGACTCTCACTTGTTCTCAATTCATTTTTTTCACCATGCTCAGGAATTCATTTGTGATATGCAACTGAAAGAAATGCTTCTTACCGAAAGCTATTAGGCGCCTTGTTAGTTCCATGGCCCTGTGTACATCCCCGAGCTGAAAGACAGCATAGCTGAGATAGTCGAGCACGTCCACCTTACTGGTTGATGCTTCTTGTCCCTCATCCAATTGTTTTAGTGTCTGCTGCATCCACAATACTGTGTGGTAATAATCACCATCGTTATAAGCGGTTTTTCCCAATCCAAAGCAATCATCAGCCGATAAAGAGGAAATATACTCTGTTCCTAAAATCAAAGTGAAAAGAAAAAAAGAAATGTTCAGGATTAATATACTGACATTAAGGGCAAAAAACAACAACTCTTGCATCAATCGGAACGTGTATATCAATGCATCTTTATGGTATATATTTCTATATAGTGGACCAATACAAAAATATGGGTACCATTTTGGAACTAAGTTAGTCAATATTATCAATACCATGCACTTGCCTGAATCACTGGTTCATACAGAATACCAAACATGCAGCACTTTATTGTGGTGATTTACCAAGTCTGCTTCTCCATCCAACCAATCACTTTCTTGCCCAGTGGAAACACAGCGATGCTCAAAGTTATTACTGCACTTGTGAAGCACGTGAGAAAACAGCATTAGGGGGTGAATCAGAATTCGAGCCTGCACCCTTTGTAGATAACAGTGTTCCTGAAAAAAAAATGGGATTCCAGATCTGCCACCAGCAATTTTGAGCATGGAGACCCAGATCCTCCTTGCAGACACCGACCTGCAGGGGGATGTCTGAGGGTCCTATGGGGCCCCCGTTCTTACCTCCAGAGAGGTTCCTTCAGTGCGCCAGATTTTTTTGAAACACTGATTTGGCCTCCTAAGGGCCTTTGTCACCAGTGTCTATAATAAGGAGTGGGCATGGAGGGAAAGAGATTTCCTAATTTGCATGGGGCCACGCCCCCTTGCAAATGAGGGCAAGCGCTCTCATAATAACGTTGGCTCTAGATGGAGGGGGTGGGGGGTGCACAAAGTGGGCATAATTCCCGTATGACCCCGGGGCAGAATGTAGAACCCAGCTCAAGATTTCATTGTGGAAAAACAGTGGTATCATGACGTCTGGGAAGCAGGGAACGGATACCTTGGATATGGGATGAGATGAGATGAGGGATCAAACAGTAGAATGCAGCAGATTCTGCACTTCACTCGACAAAGCTATCTGGCTTTCTTTCTTAATGTGATTGTGTGTAGGTTACACTGGAGTCTATGTGCCTTTGAGGTGCCTGTCTGAGTAGCTCAGCTTGGATCAGGCCTTAGAAGAAGCCGAAATTTACAAGTAAGATTTCAGTCTCTAAGTTTCAGACAAATAGCTGCAATCCATATTTACCTGTGTCAAAGTCTGATCTGTGTTATAAGCTAAAGACACTTTACAGTATAGTTCGGTATCATCCACTTATTGCTGCATGTCTCATTGGCTCAGTAGAAATCAATGGCGGCTGGTACTTACCGGTGGTGGGGGGGGGAGGGGCAGCCCTGGGAGGGCGGGGGGAGGTCAGTCAGGGGAGAATGGAGTGAAAATAAAAATACACTTAACTGTCTCCTGTCTGCCCCTGCCACCGCCTCCTCCTCCTACTCCACTCAACCCTCTTCGCCTGCAGGGCAGGAAGCACCTGACTCTCAGCCCCCCGATAGCCAATCACCACAATTGGTATGTAATGCAGCTGCATGGAGAACATACAAAGTGCGCATGAGGATTTGACTGGCCCGAGAGGGCCGACCAAAGCATCATGAGCACTAGGAGTGGACAAACCACCCCCCCCTGCCCTGCTGAGCAAGGACGTAAAAATAAAATGCTAATAACAATGATTATTATTTTATTTTGACCTTTTTGACCTTCTCAGTAGGGCGATGCTCCTCCGCCTTAGAGGAGGACCCACCACTGGTAGAAATTCCAGAGATTCCATACTAAGAGTAATCACAATGAGGGCAACTATTACACCCTTGAGTCCACTCTCTGATGCCAGCCTGTTCTTGTTGTTGAAGCCAATTCAAAATAAATAAAGCAAAGTGGAATTCGGGCTTGCATTTCTAAAGCAGATGGCAGATGGGCGGTAAGATCCTCTTCTAGAATCTTCTCTAGGTAAGAGAGGTGGGTGATGAGGCTTTAATTGGAGAGCTAGTCAGTAATTATGGTCATGATTTTTGGGACGTATGCATTAAATTTCTATGTAATACTGAAAAGGCAGAGAGATAGGCAGGTTGGGGTACGTAGAGTAAGCATGAGCAGCATGTTAGACAAAAGAGGGCATGCTGTTCACACGGACGAGCAGTACCACAATGAGATGTGAAATAGGGTGCAAAAAACATACATCAAAACATAACAAATGTCTACTTATTTAAACAGTTCCCTACTAAAGATATTGATCTACCCCTAATCTCGCTATTAAACACTTTCAATCACATAGGCTAAGATTTTTAGAAGTTAGAATAGTACCTTAAATCAGTCCTAAACATGCTGGACGGTAGGTATCAATCAGAATTTTGTCATTAGGTACAGGTCAATATTTTTTCAAATATTATTTTACATTTCAGAGGGACCTGTCTGAAATTCCTAAAATTACCCAAATATTGGTCAGTTTTGTAATTCTTATACTTTCATTCCAAAAAAATTTCGATCGCCTGCAAGTGCTATTCCAAAGTCAAGTGGGAAGTTCAAAGAAAAATGTGAACATAAGAAAGCTACATTTAACGAAACCATAGTAAAGAAAGATCATTCATGTCACAAGGTGGGGAAGGATAGGGGTTTTCATTGAGTAATTTGAGTGCCTAGAGAGGCATATTGAGAAAATGTGCACTAAATTCTCAACTGCAAAAGCAAATTGTTAAAATAAAGAAAGATCTGTAGTCCATAGGTGTAATCCAGGATCATAGCTTTATTCTTCAGTTTAGATCCATAGTATAAAGATGTATTGTAGAGACCCCACCAGGAGCAGTTAACCACTGCTCAGCACTTCATACCAACTGACTCTTTCTTACAATTCAACCCTCTCAACATTCCGATGACATCATGTAGGCCAAGCAGTAGAGCAGGGGCAAGCATAGGGAGGATGCATAACACTTGCTATATTATAACACATCCCCCTTTCATCTAAATCACAAAGGAAACATATGAATCATAATGCACGCATACACTATAATCCACAATAAGTAAATGTGCCGAGATGAAACAGCACAACAAGAATGTCAAGAAGCTTCAGAAATAAAAAGGTCAAATAACATTATGATTCAACCTCCAAAGTTCTAAATCTTCAAACATTCCAAAACATTCATAAATAGTAGCATAACACTTGGACCCACACAAAAGTCCTAAGATATATCCCGAAAATGTCAGAGACTAGGTTTTTCCCACCCGACAATGAGAGAACACATACTCTCAAAACAACTCAAATGTAAAGCTTTACTTAAGGGGCGACTAACCTATGTCAACCCACAACCAGGTGAGAGAACGACACTCTCAAGACAACCACATGGGTAAAGATGGGGCGACTACCCTATGTCAACCCACAACCAGGTGAGAGAACACTGCTCTCAAAACAACCACAGAGGTAAAGACGGGGCAACTAACCTATGTCACCCCACAACCAGGTGAGAGAACACTGCTCTCAAAACAACCACAGAGGTAAAGACGGGGCGACTAACCTATGTCAACCCACAACCAGGTGAGAGAACACTGCTCTCAAAACAACCACAGAGGTAAAGACGGGGCGACTAACCTATGTCAACCCACAACCAGACCAGGTGAGAGAACACTGCTCTCAAAATAACCACAGAGGTAAAGACGGGGCGACTAACCTATGTCAACCCACAACCAGACCAGGTGAGAGTACACTGCACTCAAAATAACCACATAAAAGATAAAGGCAAACATTGCCAATGGGGTAACCGACCAGAGTTACCCACAACGAAATGAGAGAACCATACTCTCAAACACTCAACCAAAACTTGAACTGAAACCTCTACAGCACATATTGCTAGATTACTGATACTACACACCACACTTCCCCCTTTCCATACATAAGCAAAACAACAGATAAAACATACTCGTATCAGTGTACAAAAACAGGACCCAAAGAGAAGCACACTATAGGATTAAAAATAAAGTCGCCTTAGGAAACTACAGACACAACAGCTCCCAATATCCTTTCCATAATGATCCCAAATACATACAATAGGGCAAGCACTCCAGAAACCTTCACGAAGATAAAACAACCAAAACAAAAGACAATGCCCACACAAGCGCACACACAAAACATGCATTGAGATGCTAAGCACTTTAAAACAAACAAATAAATAAATAAATAAAAGACTTGAGCTCCGGTGAGCGGTCTCTCACCCGGGTTCACCATGCTCTCCGCTGTTGTCGCTTAATATTGCCACAAAAGTGAAATGTCAGAGTCAAGAGTTCCATTGCTCTGCTCTCTCTCCAGGCGATACTTGTCATGTTGAACCTGACACCCAAACTGTCCAAAACCAAAAGAAAATGCGGCACCATGCATGTAGGTCAGACTCGTGCGGACGGGAAAACAGACAGCACCACGTTTCCCGTACATTCTTTGCCGCAATTGCGAAGCTTAAGAAAGAACATCGAACATGTCCGGCAATCTGAGGCATTGTCCAGAAAATAGCATGAACCAGGGCCAAAAACAAAATCTCGGCACGCCTCCAGACGATGTGCCGGTTGGCTCATAGAGCGCTGCTGCATACAGGCATCACTGAACAGCTGAGAAACTACGAAGTGAGGAAACGTCATCAGAAACGAAGAGACGTCACGAAGGATTCACCCTGCTTGCGCGCTGAATAACGGTGAGATGCACGTGCATGGGGTTTAAATTTAAACACAGCCCTCCCGTTTGCCAAGGTGAATATCCACTTTAGGAGATAAATCGCCAATTATTTAAAAACAAAAAATATAGCGCACCCAGTCACTCAAAGAGGTGCTCCTCATGACACAAATCACTTGGGCAGTATAGCAAAGTTCCTCAAGTCCGTTTAACACTGTCACTGACTCTGCGCCACGGCAAATACACATAAGAAGGTGTTCGTTGTGAGGGAAAGTAACACTAAGACCTTCTTTTCTCTAAAATACCTAGAGGACAGCAGGCTGTAAAGTAGGTGACAAACGGTCTTGACAAACGCCAATCCACAAACAGGCTGCCGAGTGCTGTTGTAAAATGTTCCTCTTGCTCACTCAGGATAGCGCTGCCAGAGTACCCAAGCACTTTGAAAGCACTTTCTGCACAGAAAGTTGATTACAGCTGTAGGCAATCAGTCCAGAAGACTTACTGATGTACTGCAACAATTCTCACGCAGGTTTACAACAGACATCAAATTAAAACTGCAACAATTCTCCTGCTGGTTAACAACAGACATCAAATTAAAACATACGCTCAGGGTGCAGGCTGTCCAGGTGGAACAGGACTCTGGGGGGGTCAACTGGGCGTTACCTTTTACTTTCAAAGTTCTTAATGTCTTAAGTTCCTTATCTTGTAGATGCTTGGTTCCTTTGTTGGTCTATGTCTTTAGTTCACATCCAGACTTACTTGAGGTTCCTTTAATTTCTTTGCCAGATTCCTTTAAATCCAAGTTCCTTTAGTTATAAAAGTCTATATCCAGAGAAATAGCACGCATGTTCTTTTAAAATCGTCGCCAGTGTTAAAATAAAGAAAGATCCGTAGTCCATAGGTGTAATCCAGGATCATAGCTTTATTCTTCAGTTTAGATCCATAGTATAAAGATGTATTGTAGAGACCCCACCAGGCGCAGTTAACCACTGCTCAGCACTTCATACCAACTGACTCCTTCTTACAATTCAACCCTCTCAACATTCCGATGACATCATGTAGGCCAAGCAGTAGAGCAGGGGTAAGCATAGGGAGGATGCATAACACTTGCTATATTATAACACAAATGTTTCTCTTATTTTGTGTAATTTGCAGAGATAATTCAGCTCCTGTTTTTCCTTTTGCTTCACTCCTACTTGGGATGGGATTTCTGATCTGTTGGGTTATGGGGAGCAGCTCCCTAAAATCTGTTCGAGTCACAAGGATTTAACTTCAGGAAGTGACAAAGCACATCAACTGCTTTTATCAAAAGTAACCGCCCTGTACTCACAATGCGCTTCACCTGCATATTTTGACATTTGCATACCACTGGAGGGGAAGGGTGTTGATAAAAACTGCGCTTTATGTTTGACAATAGTTATAACTGAACCTACCACAGCAGTACTGCTTTAATGAGGCTGAAACACCAGCACGTCAAAGTAGCTCTGAATGAAGCCATTATGACAGAATGTTTAAGAGCAAATATTTCATCCAATGGCCTTAATTTTTCCCGGAGTCTTCGATTTTCAGGCGACAGTGGTCCAAGATTCAGTGGAAATTAACTTGAGATTGGCTAATCTTGACTATCAATACCGCCAAACATGTATTGGAGGACTTAATTACTGAGATGAACATCGCTGAAAATGCCCCGAGGACAGGCATTCAATGACAAAAGCTAGGTTCTAGAGAAGTGTCTTTGCTTTTTTCCCCCTCCTAGAGAAGACTTATTTAGAATGTGAGTTACACAATTTACACGCTACAGAGGTAAGATGGCATGTACATTTCTAAATTCAGGAGGAGGTAGAAACATGTGTGCATGTCTGAAACGCAAGCCTGTCCATCTGTGGGATTAGCTAATACCTCTTCTTCATCTCCTGTACACATTGCCTGACATTGGCAGAAACAGTAAAAGCACTGCTGTGCATGTTTTGGGCAAGTCAAACAGTCGGTCCTTTTGGGAGCAGCTACAATAACAAAAACTCTAATAATAAGGTGAGGCTCAACAGCAGTCTTACATATTTGTTTTGTGTAGTTCACAAATGTAAAACGCACACTCAAAAGTAAGGACATAACAAGGCAGGCAATGGTTAGCAGTATAAACCATATAATTGTATTCAGAAAATAATTTATAAATAGTACTATATACAATAATTAAACTCCTGATGCTGAACAGTGCTTACTGAATCGCTTACAAGGTTTCAAATTAATTAATGGTTATTTCATAAAAATTATGCAATGCAGTTAAACGACATCCAGTTGGTGACAAAGGGTAAATGACTGGGCAACTTTAAACATATTCAATGTGTGAATTGAAGAATGGCAAAATGAAATATGCATGTGTGTCCCTAAGGTTACCGTAGGTAACAGCAATACTTATTTAGACCTCTCAACTCACATAACTGTAAGAATCACAGGCCTATACCTCTCCGCTTCAAATTATTATTTTAATGGATGTATGATGGAACTACGCATTCTGTTGTAACGCATGCAGGTACAAAGCGGGCGTTACAACGCAAATGCCATTGCCACGCATAACCTTTAACACACATTTTTTTACAACACATATGCCTTTACCAGCCAAGCCTTTACAACAAATTTCATTACAAAAGCATGAATGGTAAAGGCATTTGCAAGTAAATAAAAGTATTTTAAGGGTAAGTATAAACCCTTCCTCCATATATATAAAGCGATTATAGTTTCCTGTAAAATACTTGCATTTTCGTGGTAAAGACATGCACGGTAAAGGTATATGCTTGCTTCAAAATGTACAGGTAGGTACAAATATGTTTTTGTATATATATATATATATATTATATATATATATATATATTCTTTCCACCAAAGTTGCCTTTAGGAGCCGCCACACAAGGGAGGGTTAACGCACACGGCGCCACAGGTAGTAAGCTGTCAGCATTCCACAACCCTTTCAAACAGCCATACGCGTTTCGAGCTTGAGAGCTCTTGTTCACTGGCGGGCGAAGTGATGAAAGTGAGCCATACGTTAGGAACATGATTTATTCAATGTAAGAGTCCCGCCCCTGTGGGCGTTACTACAGGCATGCTGGTAAAGGTAGTTGGTGACAAGCGACACTCGCAGGAAAGGAGGGGGCCTGAGCCACAGGTCGTATTTGGGAGCTGATCGCCATGCTGCAGGACCTTCTGCCCATTTGGGATTAACATTTCAAGTGATGTTACGTGCAGCGCACTTGCCTAAACGAACTGTTGAGTCTTCAGGCACACTATGGACTACCTTTACCAGCATGCCTGTAGTAACGCCCACAGGGGCGGGACTCTTACATTGAATAAATCATGTTCCTAACGTATGGCTCACTTTCATCACTTCGCCCGCCAGTGAACAAGAGCTCTCAAGCTCGAAACGCGTATGGCTGTTTGAAAGGGTTGTGGAATGCTGACAGCTTACTACCTGTGGCGCCGTGTGCGTTAACCCTTCCTTGTGTGGCGGCTCCTAAAGGCAACTTTGGTGGCAAGAATTTTGAGCGGCCTTGCCGGTCGCGGAGCTGCCCCGCCGCTTCCAGTGGATCCTAGGTGTTGGTGACAAGCGACACTCGCAGGAAAGGAGGGGGCCTGAGCCACAGGTCGTATTTGGGAGCTGATCGCCATGCTGCAGGACCTTCTGCCCATTTGGGATTAACATTTCAAGTGATGTTACGTGCAGCGCACTTGCCTAAACGAACTGTTGAGTCTTCAGGCACACTATGGACTACCTTTACCAGCATGCCTGTAGTAACGCCCACAGGGGCGGGACTCTTACATTGAATAAATCATGTTCCTAACGTATGGCTCACTTTCATCACTTCGCCCGCCAGTGAACAAGAGCTCTCAAGCTCGAAACGCGTATGGCTGTTTGAAAGGGTTGTGGAATGCTGACAGCTTACTACCTGTGGCGCCGTGTGCGTTAACCCTTCCTTGTGTGGCGGCTCCTAAAGGCAACTTTGGTGGAAAGAATATATATATATATATATATATATATATATATATATATATATATATATATATATATATATATATATATATATATATGCCCGGTTGCTTTCAGGATAGAGCAACCAGAAGGAGCGATGTCACCTATTCAGGAAGCATGAAAGTACGCAGCAAAAACGGCGTCTCCAGGCACGTGCAACTCTAGTTATTGCATCTTAGTGTAGGAAATTGGGGGACCGCTGGTACTACTAAAGCTTTTACTCACCTGAAACTGCATGTACCAGCATGCAATGCCTGCACACGCCCCCTGGGAGGGCGGGACTATGAACTCAAGTGCCGGTGATAAATGAAATGCAGCTGGTCCTGATTCCACATGCCTGCCAGTGACCAAGAGAGACTCAGCTGCAGTGATGCCGATCCCTCCGTGCAGTCACGGACTGCGTATGCAGCAGCACCGAAATGTTCCTTGGTTGCGGGGACCAGAGCTGTTCTGATACCTCGGATCCCATGAAAAGCTGCAGAGCAGATACCCTTGGGCTCCGGCCACAAAGTGAGACGGGTCCCCCAATCACGCCCAGGGTATGGCGCGAAAAATATCCAGGTAAGATTCACTTCACAAAAGACAGAACCGGAGGGACCCAGGCAGGGGGTCATGAAGGAAGCACTTTAATACAGCACTGGAGGCATGAGGCGTTTTGGGAAGAGTACCTTTATCAAATGCCAAACACCGACTGCTGCCACCTGTAGCTTATCTGTGATCCATCTTGCTGCCATTGGTGGAAGCCCAGCTGAGCCAAATTTCCTTAACGCCTGGACGCTGTCTAGTTGAAGACTTCGTTTCCCAGCATGCACCATCTTGGCTGCTAGGTAAGCGTTTTCAATTAGGCTCAATGAAACCCCAAAATAGAGTGCTGGCGATCGTGATCAAGCTTGTGTAGGTGCAGTTAAAATTAAACAGTGTCCTTGCTGCTCCAAAGTCTCTACCGGGCCCCCTGGACGTCTCACCGCAATTCTCAAAGTCCATAGCGGTGTGGAGACTCGGCCGCAGTGATGCCGATCTCTCTGTGCAGGTATATATATATATATATATATATATATATATATATATATATATATATATCCTACTGGCGGTCGGCAGTAGGTAGTTATAGTTAAAACCTACTTTCCATAGGAAATCCGCAACATTCTATTTGGAATAACTTTGGCACTGGTGGACGAATCTTCGCAAATTTCTCCAAGAAAATGGCCTGCTCCACTCCGTTCCTTCCCTGAAAGTTTGGGGGTGATTCATCAAGTGGGGGCTGAGAAAAAAGGGGGGTCCCAAAACGTGTTTTCCCCATGCAATTTTCCATAGGGACCTTTCGCCAGGGCTACAGCCCGAATGGCTGAACGGAATTACACCAAATTTGGCAGAGAGGTAGAGTTTGGTTCGCAGATTGTGCTTTTTGTTAAATGGTGTAAATCTGTTCAGTAGTTCCTGAGAAAATCAAAAGTAAAATCATTGTGATATCTAGAGACGAAGTACAGCACTCTGTACTGTACTCGGTACCTTTCCGAGCACGAGCTGCATGCTGATTGGCTGTTAACTGTCTGTCAACACTCCAAACCAGGAAGTGTTGGCAGCCATCTTGTGCCTCGGTAGAACCGAGGCACAAGAAAGCAGTGAAACAAACTTGCAAAACACGCAAAGGGGGCAGGGTAGAAACACCCTAACCCCCTAGGCATGCTCAGGGGGTCCCACAAGGACCCCTAAGGCCCCAAAAATTATTATATTTTTTTTTTAAATCGTGGGGTACGAAGTATGGTACGAAGTACTGTACTCTGTACTGTACTCTGTACCTTCCCAAGCGTATACTGGAGGTTCCTGGTGGGCTAGTTGACCCCCAGGGACCTACAGTATGCAAGGGGAATTAGTTCCCCCTCTGCAAACTCGCCAGGGGGCAGCGTTGCATAGAGGTGTAAAAAGGGGCGTGGCCTCATTATACCTCTCTGCAATGCAGCCCCCTAGCGCATACTGAAGGTTCCTGGTGGGCTAGTTGGACCCCAGGGACCCCCAGTGTGCAACGGGAATTAGTTCCCCCTCTGCAAACGTGCCAGGGGGCTGCGTTGCAGAGAGGTGTAAAAAGGGGCATGGCCTCATTACACCTCTCTGCAATGCAGCCCCCTTGCGCATGCTGGAGGTTCCTGGTGGGCTAGTTGGCCCCCAGGGAGCTCCAGTATTCAAGGGGAATTAGTTCTCCCTCTGCAAATGCGCCAGGGGGGCTGCGTTGCAGAGAGGTGTAAAGAGGGGCGTGGCCTCATTACAGCTCTCTGCAAGGCAGCCCCCTGGCGCATACTGGAGGTTCCTGGTGGGCTATTGGGCCCCCAGGGACCCCCAGTATGCAAGGGGACTTAATCTCCCAACTTAGAACACGCTACAGGGCGCGTTTGCACAGTGGTGAAGGTAGGGGCGGGGCTTGGGGTGATGTGAGTGCAAACATGCCGTGTGGCGCACGTTTTAAGTTGGGGAATTAATTCCTCTTCAATCCAGAGGTCCCCTAGGGGGCAACTAGTCCAACAGTTATCTCCAGTAAGCGCCACAGAGCTGTGTTGCATAGTGTTGTAAAAAGGAGGCGTGCCCTCTGAACACCTCTCTGCAATACAGCTGCCTGTGGAGGTACCTGTTGGGCTAGTTGGCTCACAGGGGACCTCAGGATTGGAGAGGAATTAATTCTCCAATCTAAAACGCGCCACAGGGCGTGTTTGCACACATGTTACCTCAGGCCCGCCCCCTTCCTTCACTATTCAGCAAAATATTCCTGTAAAATCAGCCGAACTACGAATTCCGATTTACTCACCTGTTATTAGGAGATACCTCAGTGCTGCATCTTTCAGCTCACCACTATTCCTGAAAAGTAAATTTAACTGTACTTACTAGAAACTTGAATTTCCTTCCATAGGATATCATTGCCTGCTATATAAAATAAATGAAAAAAATATTAAATGAAAAAAATATTAAATAAAAAATATATATATTACAATTTCAATATTTTAAATGTATATTAAAAATATGTAATGTAATTTAAAAAATAAAATATCTAAAAATAAATACTTTAAAACAATGTAGTAAATTAGTATAAAAAAATATATCAATTAATACATTTAAAAATGATCATTTACAAAACCTTTGAAATTCACTGAAAAAAACCATAGGTTTCAGCCATGTTATAGTAAGGAATTAGCATTTAAAAAACCTTGCAAATTCACTGAAAAAATGATAGGTTTCACACATGGTATAGTTAGCTGGACATTTCACTCATACAAAACCATTGAAATTCCCCCGTTATAGTTAGTTCAGCTAACTAGAACTCGCCCGCCCGCAATGCACTGCTGATGACGTCACATATTGCATCACTCATGACATCACTGATGACATCTCAAATGACATCACTGATGACATCACTGATGACATCATCCAGTGAATGTGTGTCTTTCTGAAAAATAAATATTTTTTATATATATATATATCTAAAGGTTGATGATAGAATAAATGGGTAAATAAGTGTCCACATGTTTTTTTTTGTAAAATTGATTGTATAACTGACTTATTAAGTATATCTTAGTGAATACATGTATTAGCAAGTAATGTTTAAATATGCAAATATCTGTATCAGTGTCTCACTTTGTGTATAAGTGGCTGCCTGGGTTAGTGAGTAGCTACATGAGTGTCTATATGGGTTATTAGTTGTTTTTTTGAGTATCAGAATGAGCGTCTGTATGGTTTGGTGGGGGGTATTACTTAGCGCACAGATACATGAATGACTGACTCACTGTATGTGTTTTGAAGACAGCATGTGTGCAGGACTGCATGGGTGAATGAGTGTGTGTATGGGTGTGTTAGTGAGTGAATGACTGCCTCAATAGTGTCTTTATGAGTAAGTACATATGTTTTAAACTAGTATATGTGAGTATTGATGTATATAACTAAGGATATATGACAGTGACAGATTGGAAGAGTTCCTGTATAAATAAGTATGTGTTTCTATAACTGGTTGTTTAAGAGAGTAAGTATGTGTACGTTTCTGTAGAAATAAGTGTAGTGGTGTGTGTAGAGCTGTATATGCAAGTAAATGGATGTTTATTTGCCTGTGTGAGTATATGTGTGAATAACTCTATGTATAAGTGTAGGTGTGTAACAGGATGTATAGGTGTATGAGTACATTTGATGAGTGAGTACATGTATAAGTGACTATATAGAACTATTGGTGAATGAGTGGATGTGTATGTAGATTTTGGAATTACTGAATAGGTTGTTCTAACTGGTATTGATATCTCCATTTTTTAAAAACTTTTAGGTTCTATTTTTGAATGTGTGCATCAAAAGGTTATATTAGGGTGAGAGGAGGTGTGCCACTCTTTCACAAGGATGATGTCATCAGTGATGTCATGAATGATGTCACTGACCATAACATGAGTGATGTAATATGTGATGTCATCAGCAATGCATTGCGGGCGCGCGAGTTATAGTTAGCTGAACTAACTATAACAGGGGAATTTCATTGGTTTTGTATGAGTGAAATGTCCAGCTAACTATAACATGTGTGAAACCTATGGTTTTTTCAGTGAATATACATATATATACATATACATATACGTGATCAAGGCTCAATCGCCGAAATGCGTTGTTTGTTGCCGCAATAAATCACTCTTTGCAGAAGGAAAGTGTCCGAGTATCTTGTGATACGAAAGATTGGTGAAAGGACGTTTTGGGACTTCCGGTGTCCCTGCTCGGACCGCCCGACGACAGCTTCTTCAATTATACCGGAGATCTGTTGGAGAATATATATATATATATATTACCTACTGGCGGTCGCCAGTAGGTATATATAGTTAGGACGGTTTCCCATAGGAAATCCCCAACATTCTATTGGGAATAACTTTGGCCCTGGTTGATGAATCTTCACAAATTTCTCAGAGAAGATGGCTCGCTCCGCTCCGCTCCTTCCCTGAAAATTTGGGGGGGATTCGTCAAGTGGGGGCTGAGAAAAAAGGGGGGTCCCAAAACGTGTTTTCCCCATGTTAATTTCCATAGGACCTTTAGACTCAGCTACAGCTTGAACCGCTGAAGGGAATTACACCAAACTTGACAAAATGGTAGTGTCTGTTACGCAGATCACGCTTTTGGTAAAATAGTGTAAATCCCTCCAGTGGTTCCTGAGAAAATTAGAAGTGAAATCAATTATATATCTATAAGCGCGAATGCGTGCGCGCACCCCGCGATTTTTCGCGATTTTTTTGGGGGGGGGCTTCTCTCTTTCATTTTATTGTTTTTTATTTAATTTCGAGGGTGCCCACCCCTCGTTTTGCCCCCCGAGATCACCGCTGCCGCCCGAGCTGCCTTAAGATGGCCGCCGCCTGGTTGTGGGCGGGGCCGGGAGGACGTGGTTTCCGCTTCCCCCTGCCTGGGGGAAGCCTTTGCTGTGCCCGTCCGGTCTCCCGTGCCGAGGGGAGACCGGGTGATGTTGGTGACCAAAACCATTTAAATAAAAGTTTACACCTTACTAAGATGGTGCCGACTTTGGGGGTTCACAATAAATACATATAGACATGCGCGAGTTACAACTTAGGAGGAAAACATAACAGCTCGCAGCATGCATAAAATATGTTCGGAAATCAAAAATCTCAAAGAAGTCATCTTAAAAACAAACCTGCTCGGAGTAGCAAATATAATTATAATAACTGATTATACAATAAGAATAAGAGCATACAATAGAAGGTCGAGCGCTAACTTACAAACGCCCCACATATAAATCAATAAAACTACACACCATACTAAGATGGCGCCGACGTTAGAGTCCAATAACAAAACAAAACCAGGCATGCGCGAGTTATACCTGAGCGCAGCTGAGAGCAATCGGTAATCGGCCCGCATTATAAAAACAACACGCATACAGCGTGTGTCCACAGAGGGAGAAGAACGCGGTAGAGGCACTACGAAAACCCACATACAGGTAAGCGGAGGCGGGAGGCTTCCATTAAGGGTCCCCGATGTTAGAGTGAAAGGGAAGGGCTCAGCAATCGGTAATCGGCCCGCATTATAAAAACAACACGCATACAGCGTGTGTCCACAGAGGGAGAAGAACGCGGCAGAGGCACTACGAAAACCCACATACAGGTAAGCGGAGGCGGGAGGCTTCCATTAAGGGTCCCCGATGTTAGAGTGAAAGGGAAGGGCTCGAGAACGGAGGCAGGCACAACCCTCGTAGAAAGCACCAAGTAATACGAAGGTAAATAGATAGGTGACCATCCTGAAAAACTATACTAATAAGTTACAAAGTTGAGGTAATAGAGGATATCTCAGGATATTGTTGTGTATATAAACACTACTTCCATAGATAGATCATGCAGCATCATAAAGGACCCTGTCAGATAACTGGACCTTATAGAATATAGGGAAATGAGCAAATAGAGTGCAGATTAGCCCAGCCATAAGATCTGAATGAGCAAGGAGGTATATATAACGAGTAAAACAGGACTGGAGGTCTGTCACAGTCAGAGACACTAAAATCAGCACTATTTAATGTTATTAGTTAGAAAAAGATTAGAAGACCATAAACTGATAAACTGATAAAGTATCTTTATTTACTTATAGGACATATCCAGTCCCTAAGTGAGAGAAAATAATCCTCATATGCCCGTTCACGAGAACTTTTTAACTCATAGGAAGGTAAGAAGCAAAGAGACCTGTGAACTAAACCAGACAGAGAACCGCACAGGGACAATGGCTAATTATAATCATTTTTGCCTCCGCAGATATCGTCCAAAAAACATGCATCAAAAATCGGATCCCTAGGGCTGCTCAGGTGGTCCCACAAACATATTAACATATTTAAACGTAATCCGCTAATAGAATTATCTAGGGCATCCCATGTGTGAATTTATGAAACTCCCTCTGTGCCATTTATTGTTAGTAATTGCGCCTCCCCACCCGCCCGCTGATGCTTGCAACGTCTGTGATTTTATTAATCTGAATAATTACATTTTAATGGTAAATGTTACTGGGAAATCAAATGCCACAGCCCACATCCATCCATCCATCCACCCACCCATCCATCCATCCTGCATCCATCCATCATTCATGCATCCATTCACCCATCTATCATGCATGCATCCATCCATGCATCCACCCAACAATCATTCATCCATCATGCATCCAACCATCGTTCATGCATCAAAAATCGGATCCCTAGGGCTGCTCAGTTGGTCCCACAAGGATAGTAACATATTTAAACGTTATCCGCTAATAGAATTAGCATTTTCAAAACCTTGCAAATTCACTGAAAAAAACCATAGGTTTCTGCCCTTACATATCTATATATTAGCATTTAAAAAACCAATGAAATTCACTGAAAAAACCATAGGTTATACACTATGGGCCCGATGTAGGTAGGGCTTTACCGATCGGTAATGGCCGAAAATACCGATTTTTGGCCCTTACCGATCGGTAAACAGCCAGCGAGATGTAGGGAACCAAAAACAGAACGAATCGGATAGAAAACCGAATCGGAATGAGTACCGAATGGGAAAGAATCCGATACGTACATACCGAAAATCGGATATGTAACGAATCGGAAAAACACCGAATCGGTTACAAAGACCGAATCGGTCCTTGTACCGATTCGTTAGTGACACCGAATCGGAAAATCACCGAATCGGTCCTTGTACCGATTCGTTAGTGACACCGAATCGGAAAATCACCGAATCGGTCCTTGTACCGATTCGTTAGTGACACCGAATCGGAAAATCACCGATTCGGTCCATGTACCGAATCGGAAAAAATACCGAATCGGACATGAGCCGAATCGGAAAACATGCCGAATCGTATGAATCTCCGATCGGGAAATTCCCCGATTCCGACAGTTGGGGAGATGTAGGGAGGCACAGAAACACCGAAATCGGCTCAAAATCGGTAGAATTCACTCGGTATTTACCATGGATTGCAATCAGGTGGTAACCAACTCCAACCCATATAAACAGTCCCAAAATGCATTGCAACTTGCAGGATGGCAGCTTTCTATGTCATTGCGAGGCGGCTACGGCTACAGCAGGAAGGACAGAGGGAATGGCTAAGAAATGAACAGGTCTACAGACAGAGGATAACCCTGTTCATGCTCACTGAGGCTGAGATCCTACAGAGATACAGGCTGGACTCTGACACCATACTTGAGCTCATCAGGGACCTTAAGCCATACTTGGACCACCACACCCCAAGGGCACACGCCATCCCTGCGCACATCCAGGTGCTATGCAGCCTACACCTGGTAGCGTCTGGCAGCTATCAAAGTGGAGTAGCAGCAGCAGGAGGGGTGAGCCAGAGCAGCCTGTCAAGGTTCTTCCACATATTCCTTGACGCCATGATAGACAGGATGGACCAATACATCTCATTCCCTGCAACCCACGCAGAACTGCTACAAACCAAAGCGGACTTCTACCAGATGGCACACTTTCCCCAAATCATCGGTTGCATAGATGGCACGCATATTCCGATTTGCCCACCAGCGGACACCGAATACATATACCGCAATCGGAAATCTACACACACCATCAACGTGCAGGTGATCTGCAATGCCAAGTGCACCATCACAGACCTGGTAGCAAAATTTCCAGGAAGTACCCATGACTCCTATATATTCCAACAGAGCGGCATATATGCACGGCTGATGGCTGGCGATTTTGGAGAAGGATACCTCCTAGGTGAGCCACATCATCAGACCCCCATAACACATAGTAGGTAGGTGTAATACATGTATGCATGTGTCTAATGTGACCCCTTTCTCTTCCAGGCGACAGTGCATATGCCCTCCGCTCATTCATACTCACCCCCTACCTCAACCCCTCCACACCCAGCCAAAGGAGGTATAACCGGGCCCACATACGCACCAGGAATGTTGTTGAACGGACCTTTGGCATCTGGAAAAGTAGATTCAGATGCCTGCACAAGAGTGGAGGTGCAAGGCAGTATACCCCCATCACCTGCTGCAAGATCATAGCTGTATGTGCAATGTTACACAACCTTGCGGTCAAGAAGGGCACTGAGGTGGAGTTGTCTGACTACGAGGACTATGACGACGACGAAGCTGTGCCACTGACACAGCCAGCTGGCGTGTGTACGCCATGTGATGGCAGATACAGACGTGAGGAGATCACTGAGAACTATTTCTGACTGAGTACAGATGCAAAGACAGCTAAATGTTGCTTGGAAAAAAAAAGTTTTAATAATGATGCACCACAGTTACAGCACTGATGTGCATCAAATAATGGAGATTGTTAACTCAAATAAAGTCCAGGGTTCTGGTTTGCCCATCCCCCCTTGCCAGCCTATTTTTTGGCCCGCTTTCCAGACCCACTGGGGTGTCCCTCGGCCCCCTCCGAATGGCCAGCAGCATCAGCGGATCGCCTGGTGCTCCTCCTTGGCTCTGATGCAGCGCTGGCCGGGCTGCTGCGGCTGCTGCTGTCTCCAGCATCACCCAGGTCCAGGGCAGGATTGGAGGCGGCGTTTGATATTAACATGGCCTCCATGGCCGTGGTGATCCTGGCCATCCCCCTAGTCAGCTCAGCTGTATGCTGACTTTGCACCGATTCCTGATTTGAGCTGCGATGGCACAGCTGTGCGGTCGCCGCTGCAAGGCGGGCCATGGCCCGGTTGAGCACCCGGGCATCCCTCCTGCGCGCAACTTCATGCTCCTCCTGCCTGGCAGAGGAGTGGGTGATGGCAGTGGTCAGCCTGCCCAACCCTGCTGCCACCTCCTTGTTGCTGTCCACAACAGCCTGGAAACCCTTCACCAACTCCCCCATCTGCAGGTTGTGCTGCAGGAGCTGGCGTTGGCAGGCCATGGTGGATCTGGCCTGTTGGCGCTGGATTTTGACCATCTGGCCCTCCAGGCCCAGGAACACACTGCCCTCCCGTGGTGGTGCAGCAGTGGTGGTGGTGGTGGTGGCACGGCGTCTGGCACTGCTGCCTCCGGCCTGCTGAGTGGGCAGGGGTGCCACTGGTGGGGGTGTGGTGCTGGCCGGTCCCGGAGCCCCTGCTCCCAGGACAGGTAGGACGGGTGGCAAGGCCACGGTTGTGGCAGGTGCTGGTGTTGGCGGAATGGTCTGCCTTGTAGGGGAGTTTTCAGGTGAAAATTGCAAGGGGGGTGTGCTGGCCAGTACTGGGGAGTGCACTGCTTGGTAATCAATCACCAGGACTCCCTCCATTCCAAGCCCTGGGGTGTCTCCTTCCTCATCCTCATCCTCCTCCTCCTGGGCAGCCTGGCTGGTGCTCGGCCCTGCGACTGCAGTGCCTGATGTTGCTGCTCCCTCTGCTGTCACAGTGTTGCCGCCTGATGGTGCCCCTAGGTACAAAGAAGCATTTGTAAACTGAGTGCCGATGTATTACAGTCAGTACAATTATGGCATTCCACATGTCCTTGCATCTCCTTACACCGTGTCACACTGTTTCCTGTCTTGTGATTCTGCACTGACATATTTGGCTAACTTCTGCTGACTACATGTACCATGATGCTTGTCTCTTGTATGTTGGTGACAGTACAGTGCTGGTGTTTGCCTATGCATTGTGTCTAATGGGGAGGTGTCTGGTAGGGTGTGTCATGATGCGCATGCTTCTTACCTTTAGCTGTGGCTCTCGCAGTGCTGTCCAGGGTCCCGATCCCTACGATGCTCTCCCTCTCGATGGTGCTGGAGACAATTTCCTCCAGCTCGGTGAGGGGTGGCGCCGGGTTCTTGCCTCCTCCGGTGAGATCAGCCTGCCTTTGAAGGTCAGCAAGCTTCCTCTTGGTGAGGCTGCGGAGGTCGTAAAACCTTTTCTTGAGTTCCTCAATGGACCTGGGGGTGACACCAGCAGCATTGACCTTCTGGGCGATGTCGGCCCACAATCTCCTCTTGGTGCTGTCTGGCACGTTGAGGGACAGCTTGCCAAAGAGCTGGCGGTGCACCCTCACCACCTCCTCAACCAGCACCTGAAGTTCGGTGGTGGTGAACTTGGGCTTCCTCTTTTGGGAGGACTTCTGGCTTCCTGCCTGATCTGCCATTCTCTCCTGCTCAGTTTGCAACCTCCTTCTCCCACTGCTGCTAACTGTGTGTTGGGCTCAGGCAGGCTTTCCAGAAACTTCTAGAAACTTCTTAATTGGCTGCACCTGCCAGGGTTGCCACTCCCTGTTTGGGTGGGGGAGGGGGAGCCACCTCATTGGCTGAATCGCCTATTGCCGAGTCGGCTTTTACCGAATCGGTAATATCCGATTCGGTAAAATCCGATTCGGTATTATCCGATTCGGTAAAAGCCGAATCGGTTCATGCAATGCATTCCTATGGGCTTTTTCGCCATGGGTCTATGATTGCCGAATCGGTTTTTACCGATTCGGCTTTTGCCGAATCAGTATTCGCCGAATCGGAAATATCCGATTCGGTGGTAGCCGATTCGGTGTTTTCCGATTCGTTGTTGGCCGATTCGGTAATTTCCGATTCGGACCGAGCTGAATCGGAACGTACCGAATCTCATTACCGATGCCGACCGAATCGGTTTTCATTCGGTATTTTTTTCCTACATCTCGTTTTCCGATTTCAGAATACCGATTCGGCCCGCCTCGGTATTTTGAAATCGGAAAATCGCGTTTACCTACATCGGGCCCTATATATAGTGGTATTGGTGTGTCATGATGTCATCAGTGATGTCATTTGAGATGTCATCAGTTATGTCATCAGTGATGTCATTTGAGATGTCATCAGTGATGTCATCAGTGATGTCACTGACCATGTCATGAATGATGTAATATGTGACATCATCAGCAGTGGATTGCGGGTGCGCGATATATAGTTATTGCAACTAACTATATATGGAATTTCATTGGGTTTTATGTCAATAAAATGTCCAGCTAACTATATAGGAGGAATTTCAATGGTTTTTTATATGTTAATTCCTAACTATATAAGGTCTAAAACCTATGTTTTTTTTAGTGAATATATATATATATATATATATATATATATATATATATATATATATATATGCATGTACATTTTATATATGTGTGTTTGAATATTTTTATATATATATATACACAGACACACACATAAAACATGAATGTGTGTGAGCATATATTTATATATATATATATAAATATATATATATATCCTTAAAACCGCACAACCCCATAACTCATACCCACCCTAAACACTAAAAGGACCCTTGCCACCCAAAAAACAATACCCACCCTAAACCCTAAAATTACCTTTGTCACCCAAAAACCCTTACCCACCCTGAACCCTAAAAATTCACTTGCCACCCAAAAACCCTTACCCCTTCTAAACCCTAAAAATCCCCTTGCCACCCAAAAGCCATACCAACCCTAACCCCTAAAAATTCCCTTGCCACCCAAAAACCCATACCCAGCCTAAACCCTAAATAATTCCTTATCACCTAAAAACCAACACTGACACTAAACCCTAAAAATTCCCTTGCCACCCAAAAAGCCATACCCACCCTAAACCCTAGAGTCACCCTTGCCACTTCAAAACCCAAATTGGTTTTGGACATCAAAAAGAAATGATTATGGTTTTGTCATTTTTAGAGGTATTATAACATCTTAACGCGTTTCAATGTACAGAGCTGCATGGTGGGTACTTATAGGTTGAAACCTCTTACACAAATATGTATTATGTACACTTTTTGTGCAATTTCAATATGTAGTGTTAGCCCACGTGGGTATAATCTCAAGATGTAGACTGTAGATGGTATAAAATATATCATCACTGAACAGTCCCTGGTATGAAATAAAAATAAGATTTTGTTCAGGAGGTGGTAATAGATTAACCCACACAGTCTTCCATGCCAGATAGTGTGCCTTATAAATGCTATAAAAAGGGCCGACAATTGTATTTGCATTTGGAACATAAGGATTATTGTTCTGAAGGACATTTTGCACTTTAAACTTTAGTTTTGAAAAATGCCATGCAGAAAACCTTTTTGGAACTAATTCACTTCTACTTGAGAATATTTTGTTATGGCCAATAGAATGGTTTATGAAATTGGTATTGGATTTTTTAGAGTTGAGGGTGAAAATGGGTTTTTGGGTGGCAAAGGAATTTTTAGGGTTTAGGATGGGTAAGGGTTTTTGGGTGGCAAGAGACTTCTTAGGGTTAAGGGTGCAAAAGGGTTTTTGGATGGCAAGGGAATTTTTAGGGTTTATGAATAGAATTTTTTTAACTTAGAAATTCTCTGAAAAAAAACAAAGGTTACAGGACATTATAGTTAGGCTCAGATTTCACTCATACAAAACCAGTGAAATTCAGCAGTTCTAGTTAGCGAGCTAACTAGAACTCTTGCCCACGCAATGCACTGCTTGTGACCTCACATATTACTTCACTGATTAAATTTTGTCAGGAATCAAATTAGTGTGGTATCCCTAGTTCAGAGTAGGTTGAGGAGAAGGCTGAAAAGAAAAAGAAGAATCACAGTGAAGTTTCCAGTGATCAGTCAGTGGAGGGAGCTATAAGACTAGTTGTTCTGAACATTACAAGTTGGCTGCCACGTTTTCTTGATTTATGCATCCCTTTAGTGAAAGACCACTCTCGCAAGATTTGGAGGGTTCTAGTTGAGTGCGCATGTTCTACGCAGCACACTTCAATTTGAATTCCGTTGAAGAAGGTTTGTTGTTCAGTCCGTCCCTCCCACAAGCTTTAGAGTGGCGGCGGACGTCTTGGATGTCTATAAATAACTTCCTATCCAAGCCTTTTGTCGAGTCCGGTCTCCCGTTTGAGTGGAGTCAGAGTCGCTTAGCCTAGCGTCTCCTCAGATCCATTTTCATAGTCTGGTGCATTTCAGCTGTGAGCTGAGTTCGCTCCTCTCAGGAAGTTAGCATTCTCGTCAGGAGAAATTCCAGTATCCGACCTTTGTTCCAGCAAGAGTCTTCTCATCGCCTTCTCCTGCAGTATTGGTTTGGGTTCTCATCAACGCTTGGAAAAGTCATTAAGACCTTGAATTACTGTTGGACTTCTAGTAAAGCTGTCTTCTCCTAGCCCCACTTTTGGCGTTCTCTCCCTTATTCTTTCCTCCCTCACTTTCCTTCCCTTGTTCCTTTTTGCGCGCTTCAACCAGCAATCCAAGTTTGAGCTTGAAGGCTTAGAATTGAGACTTTCCAAACTGAAGAAGACGATTGGAGCTATTGAAAAGAACTTACTTTCACTGTTCCAGATTAATGTACATTTATAATCTGTATAACTATTCTGTGTAGGCAAATAATTGACATCACATAGCATCCCATAGAAGAGAAGCTAGAACCCCAGATTACATTGGTAAGAGTTAGTCTTAGACATCAATAGGGAAGAAGAACTTTGAGAGGGGTGAATGCATTGTTGTCTCCCTCGTGTGTGCATTTGGTGCTCGTTCCTGCCTGGGATATACAAGTTGCTGAAGAGAAGAAGAAGTACCTCGTGTGGGTCCTGGTTGGCAAGGAGCTATCATCAATACGGAGTTGTCTCTTCTCTGTTCCTCTCCCCTTTCCCCCCTGCTGGTGATGTTACTCAATACAGTTGGTGACGGCACCAGTGAGTGGAAATTTCGTCTGTTCTTTTTCCGTGGAGAGTCAGGTACCTCTGACAGACATGGTCAGTAACATCACTGATTACATCACTGATAACATCTCAAATTACATTGGATGACATCACTGATAACATCATTGATGACATCCAAAAGGACATCACTGATGACATTGTCCAAAGAAACACTCACACGCCCTCTTACACCCCCCATAACATGTCATACACCCACTACCACGCAATCACGAACAAACTCTTTCACAGAACCCATACAAACACTCACACATCTCGTCACACATCTGTATAGCTAGTAAGACTTCAACTCACCCATAGAGCCAGTAACGGAACCACTAACAACATATACAGCCACTCCTGCATCTACTCACTTACCAATACAGCCAGTCATAGATCCAGTCATAGAGACATTGACAAATGGTCAGTGACATCACTGATGACATATCTGATGGCTTCTCAAAGGACATCACTGAATTCCACTATTAACAGAGAAAAATGTATTTGACTCCAATAAGTCAGTGTAAGAAAATGATCAAACCCCCTGTGCTCAGATAAACGAAACTCTGTAACAGGGAATACCAGTAAAGAGGCTAAAGAATAGAGATAAACCGTCTGCCTCCTGGTATAGAGAGGATCTGAGATCACAGCGGAAGGAATGTAAACAGGAAGAAAGAAAATGGAGGAGGCTCTATGATGAAGTAGATAAAAGAACCTCCAAAACTCAACTGAGCATATATAAGGAAGCAATCGCTAGATCAAAAGCCGAATATTATGCAAAAACCATCTTGCAAGCACCGAATAGGGCTAGAACTATTTTTAACATAGTAAAGGATCTATCTAAGCTGGCATGTGTAAGTAACAAGATCATAGCTACGCAGAAGCTATGTGACGATCTGGCAATTTATTTTGATGAAAAGATCAATAAAATCATTGGCGGCCTCAATGTAAAGAACCAGATTGGGGCAGATGATGAAAACAACCTACCTATGAAGGAGGAGAATGATCAATCAGCGCCAATTGTGTTAGAGAAACAGGACGAGGGCATAGACAGAGACCGTCAGCCTACTCTGGAGTGGTTTCAAACTCCCACAGAGAAAATGTTCGCTAAAATGGCCTTAACTGTTTCTTCTCAGTCAGCATTGGATCCCCTCCCACAGAGGATTTGGAAGGAATTTGAGTTGGAACTCTTTCCTTGGCTGCGTCAAATCTGCAGCCAATTATTGAATAATGGAGAGGTCCCAGAATGCTGGAAACAGTCAATAGTGACCCGTTACTCAAGAAACCAACACTTGATTCTCTTTGCCCGTCTAGCTATAGACCTATCTCCCTGTTACCCTACCCAGTAAAAATTCTTGAGCAAGTAGTTAGTAAATCCTTGTCCCATTACTTAGAGGATAATCGTCTACGGGATAAGCTGCAATTCGGATTCCGTTCTGAGCACGGAACAGAAACAGCCCTAGTGACTGTGTTTGATGATTTGAGAATACAAGCTGACAATGGACAATCGGTTGTATTAGTGCTGCTGGACATATCAGCAGCATTTAATATGGTGAACCATAGCATTCTGCTAAAAGGAATTAAAAACACTGGAGTTATGAGTCAGGCATTAAAAGGGCTTCAGTCCTATCTATCGGACAGGACACAGGCAGTGAGCATTCAACCTTTCATATCGCTGAAGACATCTGTCCAAAATGGGGTCCCACAGGGATCAGCAATTAGTTCGATTTTATTCAATATATACCTGTGTCCACTTATTCCTATTATAAAGTGCTTTGGAGTAGAATTAGTCAACTATGCTGACGATACACAGCTTGTGTTTTTGCTGGAAAGGAATCAAACAATCTCCATGGATACATTTCATAAGTGCATGCAAAGTACAACAAAAGTGGCTTAGAAAAAACTTTCTCCAATTCAATGTAGATAAAACAGAAGAGGTATACATCACTACAAGTATAATAGCTTGCCCCCTTCCCCTTTACTTCCGGCTCACATCTGTAGATACACCGTTAATCCCAGCTAAAACAGTACGCAATCTAGGGGTGTTGATGGATAACAATCTTTAACTGGACTCACAAGTAAACAAAACAGTTGGTACCTGTTTTTCTTTGATTAGAGTTCTATGAAAGATTCCCCCATTAGTGCCAATTTCCGCCAGAATACAAGTAGTGAGGAGCGTCATTCTGAGCAGGTTGGACTATTGTAACTCTTTGTATCTTTGAGCTCCAGATTCCTTGATACTGAAGCTGCAAATAATCTAAACAATAGAGCAAAGCGATGGGGTATATGAGTGAACGGAGGAGTGAGTGAATGTGAGAGTGTCTGTAATGGGGAGTGTGTGCTTGCCTCAGTGACTGCATAGGTGAGTGAGTGCGTATTAGTATATGTATGAGTAAGTATGTGGGTGTGTGTGTAACTGTAAGTATGAGTAAGTGGCTGTATGATTGACTGTATGGGTGAGTGGATAGGTGTTTGAGAAGCTCTATTGGTGACTGACCCAGTGAGCGAATGGCTGTATGTATGTATGAGTGGATATGTCAGTGGCTGTATTAGTGAGTGAGTGAGTGTATGAGTGGCTGTATGGGTGTGTGAGTGGATCTGTTTGTAGATCTATGAATCAGTGAGTGGGCGTGTAAGTACTGGTATGGGTCCATGAATGGATTTGTGAATGGTTGTGTTGGAGTGGAATTGGGTGTGTGAAAGGTTCTTTGCAGTGTAGGTGGGCGCTTTGGTGATTTTGTGGATGATGTCATCAGTGATGTCACTGACCATGTCAAGAGTGATGTAATATGTGAGGTCATAAGAAGTGCATTGCGGGCGCGAGTTGTAGCTTTTAAATTCTATTTCCTCCCTATGAAGTCCCTGTAACCTTTGTTTTTGTAAGTGAATTTCTACGTTTTTTTTAAAGTGAAGATGCCCATCACAATACACGGAGGGGGTGGACTGCAGGGCTTGGCCTGGCATTCTGCTGCCCCCACCCAAGATTGCTGCTCCTGCTCCCCTAATCCTTGTCATCCATTGTCAATGATCCTGCTCCCTCATTACAGCCGGGAGGCCGTTGTTCTGCCACAATCCTTCCTGCCTGCCCTAAACATTTAGCTTGCTACCCCATCCACCTCCTCCCTACCCTCTGTAATCCGGGTCCAAGAACCCGCCCCTTCCTCCTGCCCTGCATGGTCTGATGTGCTGCCACTGCCTTCCATTTAACTCAATGTCCCTGGCTACCCCACAAGCCCTCTGTTCCCCAATTCTATGCAGCATCGTGCTTTGCCATCGTGCTTAGCTTGCTGTCCCTACTCTCCTTCCCCCTGCTCTCCAACGTCTGTGTGCATGCCCCTGCTCCTTTCTTTCTGCCCACTATATTCCATGGACCTGCCACCCTATCTACTCTGAGTGTTCTATTGAGCTGCCACTGCCCCTCTCACCTGTCTGGCATTGTCAGATAGCTGCCGCCTATCCCTGCCACCTCCATCCTGCCTGTCCAAGTTCCATGCCCCTATCCCCTCTCACCTGTCCTCCATGGTCCGTTTGCTGCCACTCCCTTTTCCCTTCATGCTCTGTTGTGCTGCAACCACTCCTTCCATCTGCCCTGCATGGTCTATTGTGAAGTAACTTCCCCTGCCCTCCTTTGTCTGTGTCCAGCCCCTACCCCTCCCTTCTGTGCTTCATGGTCTTTTGTGCATGCCCCTGCCCCCTCCCTATTGCCCACCATGACTGTTTTGTTTGTCGCTAACCCTCCAGCTTGCCATGCATAGTCTTCTATGCTGCCTCAACCCCTCCCACCTGCCCTGTGTGGTCAGCTTGCTGCCCAAGACCCCGTCCCACCTTTCCTCCTCTGCCTCTGTGTATTCCATTATAGTCTCCCTGTTGCCCTCAAAGTTGTGTTGTGCTTCCAGTGCCCATCCCACCTGCCCTCAATGATCAGCTTGCTGCTCCTGCCCCCTTGGCCCCTGCCCTCTGTTTTTCATGTGGAGACCTCTACGCCTCCCTCCTGCCTTGTTTGCTTCTCTGTTATTACCCTGCCCCCTCCCCTCTGCCCTTCATGGTCTGTTATGCTGCAACCATCCCTCCTGTCTGTCTGCTATGGTCAGCTTGCTGCCCTTGCCTCTTTCCCCTCTGCTTGCTGTTGTCCATGTGCGTGGCCTTGTTCCCTCCCTATTGCTTTCCATTGTCAGTTTGGTGAGCTGTCATCCTGCTTGCCCTGTGTGATGTATTGTGCTACTGCAACCCTTGACGCCTGCCCTGTGAGGTCAGTTTGGTGCCACTGCCCATGTCTCTCCTGCCCTCTCTAATCCGAGTCCTTGTCCCTAACCCATTCCTCCTGCCCTCTCCAATGTGCCAAACTTGACAACATTTTGAACTTAGTAAGAGGGAGATTTGAGAAAAGAAATCCTGGGGAATTGACTTCCCCCATTGAAATACATTGAAAAAGAGGAGATTTAAGGCAGAAGACAAATAAAATAGAGGACCTTTGGTCTAAAAAGCATCACATGTCTCCTGCCTGAATCATGTCTGTTGGCATGTATGGCTGTACTGCCACTGCCTCTTCATTCTGCCCTCAATGGTCTTCTTTATTGCCACAGCCTATCTTGCCTGTACTGCACGGTTGGTTGGTTGACACTGCCCCCCCCCCCTTATCCCTGCCCTCCATTGTCCATTGTGCTGCCAATGCCCTTCCCGCCTGCACAGCGTGTTCATATTGTTGCCTCTGCACCCTCCTCCATGAGAGGGGCCCATTCTCATAGAAATTAAGGTTAGTGCTCTATACAACAAAAATGAGGACATATTTACTGAGTTCTCAAATAACAACAAAGTACTTTTAAATAATTTGCTATCTTTATGTTTTTTTATCCAGTTGATCACTTAAGGGAGATGTGGCGGCATCACAGCCAGAGCTGCAGACTTTGCAACTGGGGAACAAGGTTCGAATTTCGGCGTCAGCTCAACATCCTGTGATTCTGGGCAAATCACTTCATTTCTCCATACCTAAAACAAAAATGAATGTGTCCTTGTGTAATGTAACTTATGCTCATGTAAAGCACTCCTATACCTTTGGTTCAGGTCTGCGCTATATAAAACTGCAAAAAACAAAATAATTACGCGTTTTGCACACTTCTGTCATTGGGCTACACTTGGGGTACATTTGGGGGATATTTGTGCTATATGTGGGCTCTTTTGTCTCCGGTGGCCATCTTGTGAGACTTATTTGTTATAAAGTCCACTAATTTAATCATTTACTGCAGTATCCTCAGTAAAATTTGCTTTCAGTTTTCTACTTTGATTCCATCAAGATGGCGTTTATATGTGCCACATCTTTGGCATAAATTCAGAATGTTAGCACTCTATTTGCTCATTAGAAAGCTGTAGTAAAACTGAGTTAGCTGGCAGTCTGCTGCTGGTGGTCAAAGTGCATGTTTCAGTCTGCATGTTTCAGCATGCATGTCAGAATGTTTTAATGAAATAGAAGAGGAAGAACTTTGAGAACACACTTAAAATGTGTCAATTTTTTCTTTCTTCAGCACTAACTCGAATTTCGATGACATCATGGATGCAGCCAAAAATAACAAATTCGTGCAAAGCGTCCGCACCTTGCCAAGAGAAGGCGGTTGCCTCTCTTGTCTCCCTTTCCTGCCCTCGGACTGGTATTAGGTAGATCCATTTCTCCATCCGAGGGTAGGCGGGTAATGCCCTCCTTATTTCAATCCAACAAAAAAGCTTCATCGTCAGCTTTTTACAAATTTGTTATTTTTGGCTGCAGCAAAGTATAACAATGAAATGACTTTCCCAATTGAACATTTCAATGCCCGTGATTATACTTACTTGAACTTATACTGCAGCGTGGAATAAACACCATTGGATATGATGAGCATATCACTGCAGTATACAGAGCATTATTGGAACTGTAGTACTGACTAACTGTTACGTGGCTATGAACTAATAAACACCTGTCTTCAGTGAAATAGAGTTTTCCTATGATTAAGGCATCTTCGCCAAAACACGTTAGGGAGTTGCGTGCATGCAGCCTGCAATATTGAATAAATGCTTTTGAATCCGGACCTGGGTTTGGCACTTCTGTTGTAGATTAAATTAACAGTATTCTCCATCCCCGTCAGCCTTGCCCGCCATGCAGGCACCCCAGACGATGGAGCTTTCTTGTTGGATATATATCTATATATATATATATATATATATATATATATATATATATATATATATATATATAGATATATATATATATATATATATATATACATATATACGTCGACCCACTGGGGATTTTAATTGCATATGTACATGAACTTTGACACCAACCCACTGAGGCAAAATGGAATGATTGTACTGCTAAAACCACAATGCATTGATTTGCAGACGCCGAGTATGGCGTTATGACACGCCCATTAGGGCGGGAACTATGAAATAAAGCAGGTGTTTTCCAATCGAAGGTGTGCTGAGTTTCATGCTGTAAGGCTCGTGAGCAAGGGGAAACCTGAAACGCGTTGAGCCGCGTACTGTGACGGGTGTGACAAGCTGTTTCATGCGGAGCCCTTGTTGGTAGAAACTCTTCCTCTGCAGTGGCCTCCTCACAAAGGGTAACCTGTGTGTGTGAATAATTAGCGGCCTAACCCAGGTCGCGAGGAAGGCTCGCCGCACATATGCGGATCCAGGCACCGGACTTCCAAGTGCCAGAGTGGAGCAGAGGATTCTAAAACATAGGGGATACTATTGTCCACGGAAACAACCTTCAACACAACATTGACCCACTGGGGATTTTAATTGGGTATGTACATGAACTTTGACACCAACCCGCCGAGTATGGCGTTATGACACGCCCATTAGGGCGGGAACTATGAAATAAAGCAGGTGTTTTCCAATCGAAGGTGTGGTGAGTTTCATGCTGTAAGGCTCGTGAGCAAGGGAAAACCTGAAACGCGTTGAGCCGCGTACTGTGACTGGTGTGGCAAGCTGTTTCATGCGGAGTCCTTGTTGGTAGAAACTCTTCCTCTGCAGTGGCCTCCTCACAAAGGGTAACCTGTGTGTGTGAATAATTATCGGCCTAACCCAGGTCGCGAGGAAGGCTCGCCGCACATATGCGGATCCAGGCACCGGACTTCCAAGTGCCAGAGTGGAGCAGAGGATTCTAAAACATAGGGGATACTATTGTCCACGGAAACAACCTTCAACACAACGTTGACCCACTGGGGATTTTAATTGGGTATGTACATGAACTTTGACACCAACCCACTGAGGCAAAATGGAGTGATTGGACTGCTAAAACCACAACGCATTGATTTGCAGACGCCGAGTATGGCATTATGACATGCCCATTAGGGCGGGAACTATGAAGTAAAGCAGGTGTATTCCAATCGAAGGTGTGCTGAGTTTCATGCTGTAAGGCTTGTGAGCAAGGGGAAATCTGAAACGCGTTGAGCCGCGTACTGTGACGGGTGTGACAAGCTGTTTCATGCGGAGCCCTTGTTGGTAGAAACTCTTCCTCTGCAGTGGCCTCCTCACAAAGGGTAACCTGTGTGTGTGAATAATTAGCGGCCTAACCCAGGTCGCAAGGAAGGCTCGCCGCACATATGCAGATCCAGGCACCGGACTTCCAAGTGCCAGAGTGGAGCAGAGGATTCTAAAACATAGGGGATACTATTGTCCACGGAAACAACCTTCAACACAACGTCGACCCACTGGGGATTTTAATTGCGTATGTACATGAACTTTGACACCAACCCACCGAGGCAAAATGGAGTGATTGGACTGCTAAAACCACAATGCATTGATTTGCAGATGCCGAGTATGGCGTTATGAAACGCCGATTAGGGCGGGAACTATGAAATGAAGCAGGTGTTTTCCAATCGAAGGTGTGCTGAGTTTCATGCTGTAAGGCTCGTGAGCAAGGGGAAACCTGAAACGCGTTGAGCCGCGTACTGTGACGGGTGTGACAAGCTGTTTCATGCGGAGCCCTTGTTGGTAGAAACTCTTCCTCTGCAGTGGCCTCCTCACAAAGGGTAACCTGTGTGTGTGAATATATATATATATATATATATACTTACATTTAAAACGTATATAGCTTTTCCATTCATGCCTTTACAATAAAATTCGTTGTAAAGAAAGGAATGAATGGTGAAGGCATATGCGTTGTAAGAAAATGTGTGGTAATGGTACTGCATGGTAATGGCACTCGCGTTGTAATGGCCAAGTTGGAAAGGTAATATGCGGCCAATAATTTCGGCCATTGGAGGATTGCTGGAAAATACATCTAAGTATATAGATTTTTTATTACAAGACTTGGTAAAAAATTTGCCATCTTTCATTCAAGATTCTGGAGATTTTTTGAGACATTTGCAGACATTTGTATGGGAACCGAATTATTGGTTGATTTGTCTAGATGTTACATCGCTCTACACAAGTATCCACCACATAGATGGGATGAGAGCAATGCAGTGCTTTTTGGACAAAAGACCAAAAAATTTGGCTCAACACAGCAAAATGTTAATAACTATGATCCAGTATTGCTTAGAGAATGACTTTTTTCTGTTTGCAAACAATGTGTACCAACAAGTGAGAGGAGTAGCTATGGGGGCTATTTTTTCCCCTAGCTACTCCTGTCTACACATGGGATGGTGGGAGGAGATGATATTGAATAAGGAGTTTGAACAACAAGTAGCTAGCCATGTTAAAATATGGCTACGCTACATTGATGACTTATTCTTGATATGGAAAGGTACAGAAGTGGAAGCACTTGATTTCATTGATCAACTTAACAACAACAATATTAATTTCCACTTTACATCCACCATCAGTAGGAGCAGTGTATGCTTCCTAGATGTAGAAGTACACATTAGGAACCAAAAGTTGGAAACAAAACTCTATCGCAAACCAACTGCAGGCAATAGTCTTTTGCACGCAACTAGCCATCACCCTCAGCATCTCATCCAGAGTATCCCCTATGGGGAGATGCTGAGGATAAGGCGTATATGCAGCAATGCAAGTGACCTAGCTGAAGCCCAAGAACAGAGCAAAATAAGATTCTTGGAGCGTGGATACACTGCCATGACAATAGACGTAGCTATTAAAAAAGCAAATGAGAAAAAGAGAGAGAATCTGCTTAGAAAGAAAGTCCCATGTGCAACAACAACCAATACCACAACTAGACTCATCCTAACCTACAGTAAAGAACAAAAAGCCATTCGTAGGATAGTTGATAAAAACTGGTCAGTGGTAAAGAATGATTCAATAATTGGTAAACTAATGCCCAAACACCCTAGTATTACCTTTATGAAAGCTAAATCTATGAAGGACTCTTTGGTAACTAGCAGCCCAGAAATAAGAACACCATTTAACTGGTTATCATCACGTAAAGGATTTGTAAAATGCAATACTTGCAAAGCCTGCCAATATGGCAAGAGCGTAACCACATGTAAGACGCCTTTCTCTAAAACACCAAAGAAAATATCCAAATTCCTAACATACTGCATGGAATATGTGGTTTATGTATTGGGATGCCCTTGTGGTTTGCAATATGTGGGCAGCACAAATTTTCAGGCCCACAAACGCATATTGCACCACATGAGGGCAATCACCAATAAAGATCAAACATACCCAGTTGCAAGACACTTTGAGAAAATGCATTCTAGCGACCTGAAACATTTCTCCTACTTTCTTATTGATGTAATACCGATGTCCAGACGCGGGGGAAATAGAGAAGGCACAGTACGCAGACTCCAAACACAATATATCTTGGAGTTAGATACTAATACCCCCAATGGACACAATTCAAATGAAGATTTCCACACATGGCTATAAACAATAGTGTTGCAGGGATATTATACCATACCCAGGTGTATATATAGAGGCATCCTCGATAATCTTCAGAATATAGTCCAAGTATCAGACATTTTTATGATATTGTATTTTCCACATTTATTTCATTTTATTTGATCTTATTTTCCTCTTATTACTATTTTCAGGCAAACATTAGAGAAGCTAACTGCATAGGACATAAATCTAGTATTTGCACTATTAATAGTCAATTCAGATATAAAATTGAAAACTTTTTTCATATAAAAATATTTTTTTTATCTAGTATTAAGAATCCCAGTTCACCCTCCCTTTCCGTTACTATTTTTTTATCTTTTTTACCATAGGATCATGGGTTGATCCTTGGTAACACTGTTTTTTTATTACTGCACTTATGCACTTTCTTACAAATATAGACATAGTATACAGGATGCCAATCTAATTTACCAAATGTACACTGTATACTCTGTAATTAATTAACAAAGAGAATCTCAAATAGATTTGAATGTAAATAGGATAAACACATTTATCTGAATATAATTAATTATCCCTACTGGAATTTCACATTTAAAGCAAAATCTCCGCTCACATATATATACGAGAGTGTCAAATCGTTGTTTTTACTATATGCATTAGCATGAAATTTAGCATTTTGATTTGAGTATTTAAGGATTTTAACCATATATATATATATAATTATTGATTGTGTAAAGTCATCTATGGATACATTTTATATTTATACTTGTGTATATATTTATGACTGCGGTTTTGCACAACTAAAAAGATGTGTTTGAATATTTAACATTGAATACATATGTACATAGACATTTAATTATCATGTTTCATATATAGATTACATTTATGTACATATATATATATATGGGTCATGGTTATTTATGTATTGCGATTTGCACATAAGTACAAATGTTTCTTTTGAATGACATTTAATGAAATTGAAACAATAGTATCTTTACTAAGTCTATGGTCATCACGTGAGAGGTACTGGTCACTTTAAATAAACTTGGACGACTCCTATAAAGCGTCATGTGAACAAGGCCGAGGCAGGCCGAAACGCGTCATGGCGGTCATGGTGGAAACAGCACAATAAACAAAGAATTCTGAGCACTTACTTGGTGGTTCGTCACCGTTTGTTCCAACAGGAGCGGCAGTTTTGGCAGCGGAGTCTCATGGATATATATATATATATATATATATATATATATATATATATATATATATATATATATATATATATATATATATATATATATATACACACTCAAATTTAAAACGTAATTTTACCTTTACCATTCATGCCTTTACAATGAAATTCGTTGTAAAGAAAGGAATGAATGGTAAAGGCATATGCGATGTAAGAAAATGTGTGGTAATGGTACTGCACGGTAACGGCACTCGCGTTGTAATGGCCGAGTTGGAAAGGTAATATGCGGTAACAGCTGTATTGTAATGGCTGTTTCTCTATTTTAACAGTATCGCACAGAAGGCGAGAACTTAGGTTATTTGGGTTTGTTCTTGCCTGATAGCAGCAGGACGTGGCTGCAGTTTTGCTTCGCCCCAGGTTTCTTTGCATTTGAAGGATGTTTCAAATTTGTATGTTTTTTGTGTATACACTTTACACCTGCTTTTCTTTTTCTACATCTGCGTGATTGCATAAAAGACTGATGAGTCTGGTTTAATTTGAAAAGATGTAGTGGGAGGAGTTGGTTGTAGGCTGCTAGGAGGCTAGGAGGAAATGTACCCTCGTATGCCCTGCATGTTTTAACGATGCTACCTCATAGAGAATGTCCAAAATGACAAGAAGTGAAATAATTAGCTGTGATTCTCAGACTCATTGTGACTAAAGCGGTTTTGCTAGAGTAACATAGTGAGATGGAGAAGTATGAGGTTTGGAACTACTTTTTAATGTAAAGAGTCGAATGTGACTACATTCTTGTTACCTAAAACAAGAAAACTCAACATCAATGTCAATGCGCTCTGTGGTAGGACCAACAATAAGAAAGGTTGGCTGAATACCATGCTAGGCTTCCAAACAGAGAACCATGTTCTACTAGACCTACAATAAACAATGAAAAATAAAACAAAGGAAATGTAATAAGGCACTAGATCTGATGTAATATTATTTGTACGAAATGTATTAAAGACTGATGTACTGTAATTAGATAGGATGTCGATACTGACGGTCACTCTGTAAAATTCCTGTTTTAACTATTACTTTTACATTGTGGTCATAGCAACAGTTGAATAAACAGAATGTATTACGAGAACAAACAGATTGAGTAGAACGCAGTTCTTCGATTATTTAATGGTTAGCAATGATTTTAACAATAGTGGTAACTTTGTTCTACCAACAATAAAAATCCTAGAAGAGGAATAAATAAAAAGCACTTAAAGTACGGTTGTTACTGAAAAACATGGGATTTCTTGTGTCTGCTGTGCCATGGTTTGATTATCACCATGTTTTCAGTTTTATATATGTAAAGTCTTTTCACCCCTGAACACATATGAGAAATCTAGGGCTATTCTAGGCACAATGCCCCAGGGGCACAACAGGCATGTGCATCCGCTTGGTCACAATCTGAGCACTATGGCATTTTGGAATGGGCCACAGATGCTTGTGTAGCTCCTTCTGTAATACTGATAAAGCTGGTGCACATGTAGTACCAGTGTTAGCTTGCTAGTGCGTAGGAAAGCACTTTGCCTGTGCATCAGTGCCCTATTACACACATGGGCGTAGAAGCAAACAGGCCCTTAGGAGGTGCATTGACAGTGTGCCACAGATAGGCGACAGACACTGTCAGTGTGCCACCTGAAGTGGGCAAAGGACTAGTTCATTGAACCCCCTCAGACATCCCTTTGCAGGTGAGTGCAGTCACTCAGTCAATTTGCCTGCAAAGAAATTGCTGTCTCCTTTTTAAAGTGTAGGCAGCTGCTGCCTGTACTGTAACATACAGAGTGGCTTGTAAGCAACAGCTCTGTCTTTCAGTAAAAGCACTCCCTCAGGGCAGCCGGGAGCTTGCGGCTGCCCCGCTGACTGCGCATTCATGATAGTTAGACGCAATAACCCGGTCTGCACCCGGTGCACCTTTTGAAAGGTGCACCTGGCGCAAACCAGGCCACTGCACCCGGTAATTCACGTCTAGGTTGACTTAGGCTCTCTCCCATGTATTGAATGCAGGATTGTGTCAAATTATGATTTATGATAAATACAAAAGTGGAAGGCAAACTGCAAAGGAAATCGGGAGCTTCTGTATAATAAAGGGGTAATTTGCTAACTTGGTATCAAGTGTGTCAGATTGTAACATGGAATATTCATAATATTGCCAATGCCAACTAGGTGATGCTGCATTTGGCCCTGCATTTCACTGGGATTTAAAAAAAAGTGTCATGCAAAGCTATGCCACTGTGTCCTGTTAAAAATGAGGGGGAGGATAGAGCAAAAAACTAGAAAAGAGACAATAAATTGAGAAACGCAGTATCAGGCAGGATAATAAGGTAAAGAGAAAGAGGGGCACAGTGATGAAGAGAAAAGACACCGCAGATTAGAGAAAGAGAAACAGAATGAGAGAGAGAGAGAGAAAGAGAGAGAGAGAGAGAGAGAGAGAGTGTGAGAGAGAGAGAGAGAGAGAGAGAGAGAGAGAGAGAGAGAGAGAGAGAGTGAGAGAGCCCATTAACCAATAACAGGCTCACAGACATAGCAATGGCCAACTGGAATATGAAGAAAACGGTGTGTAGAATTTGAAAGCGATCACAAACCTAAGTCCAGTGTTTTAGGACAATTAATTATATGCGCTTTGATCCAAGTTGTGAAATTACCCCTATTAACAATTGTTGCGCACTGAAATTGGTAACTATTCTTCCTTGGGAAGAATGAAACACTGAGTCTGCCCAGTCATTAATCATCTACAGGCGTACTGGTGTCATTTGATTACAGCGTGGGTGGAGTCCAAATCTCGACTATTCCCTTTGGAGAACCTCCCTTAATTTTGTGTCCTGTCGTTGATTACCGTGTAATACACACTAAGTGAAACGCTAGGTGACAGAAATGTGCTGCCTTTAATTTTAAGCTCCTACACTTCCGGCACTCTCAGGTCAAAGTGATGAACTGTACAAAAGAAGCCACAGATCTCTATAATTGTATTGCAGTCACTCAAGCACACCGCCAGGGGCAAAACATAGTTTACCGAAGCAGACATCCTTCATTCTTGGATGAATGTTTGTTTGCTTCCCTCTTAACACATCTGTGAAAATAGAGTGGTTTCCAGTTGTGGATGCGCAGATGTGTTAAACATTTGAGAGTCACTGGTCGATGTCAGTTTCTATTTAAGGGTGCACTGCCTTTATTGTATAACATTATTCTGATGTTCTGCATCGACTAAGATAACATTATCAGTAGGCATCGACCTTATTGTAAATTTGAGCTCACAACTCTTCCTCTTCAGCATTCATTCGGAATAAGTAGAATTGTTAACAGTAGGTTAAGGGTAAAGGGGGAAATTACCGAGGAGGAAATATAACCACTTCCACTTCTTAGGATAAATTCTATTAAAGAGCAGGGACAGCTTTTAAACAGATAGGAAGTAGTGGTGAGAAGTTCAATTTTCCCTATTGTGTGAGCCTGCTTTATTACCATGTCTGTCAAAAACATCTGAACTTAACAATGATACATTTTGCATTCAGACATACACTGAAAATTAATACTTTCTTCAAAATCAAACCTCACAGAAAAACCCTCTTCCCAGAGACCAGCATTAAAACTGTTCATAAATTATAAGGCCTCCCACAAACTTGTTAACAGCATTACAAAATTACAAATCTGAATTTTATTAGTTGATTAATATGAGAACAGATCGCACTTTTAAAATGTAAAAGTAAAGTAATGGTTACCATCTAACTGAATACTAAATTTGATTCGATTTACCTGGTTATACAGGGCTAATACCGTGAATATAATGAGGTATATGCATTACATATCATGCTACTACACTAAATATTAAGATGAATAAAACATTCAGGCCTGACACACACTCCCAAGAAATGATATGCATACAACAGAAGAGTAATAAAAATCAATGCAGACCAAAAATAATAAAACAATTTAACAGAGAAGCAGTAGAAATACATAGCACAATATATATTATCCAAAATCCAAGTGCAAAACATGAAATGGCTCGAAGAACAAAGGTAGTACCCAATGTGCAGATCCAGTAACAAGTAGGGGAGCAAAAAGTGTATAAAAAGGACTGCCAATAGAAAAGAAACTCCAATATGCAATATATTGGCCTTGAATTTTGAACAGTTTGATGGTTACAAGAGAAAAAATATATACACTTAAACGAAATCAAATGGCAATGTAATGTCAGCAGGTAATAACAAAAGAAACAGAAGGCTAACTTTGAAAGCCACAAACTATCAGGTGACAAATAAAAGAACTACCTAAGACATACAATATAGTTGTACCAACTTCTCAAAGCAACACCTACTTGACTAGCAACAGAAAGCAAATTTAGATAAGCCAAATTCGTTTTAAAAATACATGTTTTTATTGGTTTTTCAATAAACATCAAGCAATGCTGCGTCAATCACAGAAGAATACGTTTGCATACATTACTTCCATGAACACATACAGAATAGCATATGTGGGTACACATGGCCAGTTAATGAAACAATAATCTAAGAGAAAGGAGAGATCATATGCATGACAGAATCAGGAGCAAGGGAGACAGCGATGAGAGGGTAGGGGGGGATTAGGGGGTAATACCTGTAATGGAAACCCAGGGTCAAGTGAACGTGCAGCCGAGGCCAGAGTAGAGTTCAGGTGCTCTAGTCAGCAGCCTAGTCCGACATATGAGAATCAACTGAGGTTCCTAGAAGGTGGCAGCTGCAATGATGCATATGGTTCATTATTAGTATTGCAGTAGGCCACATCTCTCAGCCAGTCATCAGTAGTGGGTGTTCTGCTACTGCCCCATAGTAGGGTTATCCACCCGTTTGGTGAGAAACAGAGCCATAGCTGCAAAGGTTCAACATACCTTAGAAGTGTCACAAGGGGATCGCGATCAACAGTCTGCTCCAACATAGTAGAAATCAATTTAAAAAAGCCTGCAATATGCATGTATACCAGTACAGCTCCAATTTAAATGTACAAAATCAGCATTATCAGCCGCACATTTGGGGGAGCGTGAGGGATCAAATCACGTAAAGCTGCAGGAGTGGTGCCTGCTTGCTGAAGGTACTTATAGTGTAGCAGTTTGTGCCTACAGTTGGTGGGCACTAATTTGGCTTGTGGCAGCAGTAGTGCCAAGTCTTATCGGGGATGGGGTACTGCAAATCTCGCTCCCTTGCGCCTGTGATGTGATTGCACGCATTGGTTGGAGTGCTAAGCATTAGTAATAGAGGCGGCAGACCAGCCTGGCATAGTTAGTGATTAATATCACTAAGGTGAAGACAGGGAATTCAGGCAGTTCTTCAGGGTAAGCAGAGAGTACTGTGGAAGCGGAGGCAGGGGCATTTTTCCATGTAGGATACGCCCCTAGCGGCTCAGAACGCGGTGGTAGTATCTACTTTATGCTTTGTGAAGAGGTCTGCCCATATGGGCAGCTGGTGCACGGAGAGAGAGCTTTACCAATGTCTCCTGGTTCATGGGGGGACCAAGGGCTGTTTATAACGGAAATTGCCAGGGAAAATTGGAGTTCTGTGCTTAGGTACCTACCAAGTTTGAACCACACCCAGCATGTTGTAGACAGGATATTTATATCTGTGGGCTCATGAGATAGCCCCTGGGGAGGAGTGAAGATGTGTCATGGAGATAGGCTTTGCCTTCACACTGTGTTGAGTTAGCATGAGCTTATTAGTAGAATATTTTGCTTCACACGAGAATAATATGTTTTCCTATAATTTCAGCTTTGCTTGGTAAGCTATGTCTGAACAGTGAGTGCCGAGGCCTTCAAAGTTATTTCAACACAGTGGTTGTTGTTCGGTCTGATCAGTTCACGTCCTAGACATAACACATATGCAGCTGTGGCCAACTCTGGTTTTGGCGCGTTTAATAATGCACTGCGCAGAGCATGCAAACACACTTGATGAATATTCGCATGCAGAGAGCTGGTGTAGAAGATGATGTGATCCCTTTCTACTAAGACCAGAGGTATGGGGCCGCCCTCCTAAAACCCAAAGAGACCTTCTTTAGATATAATATAATATACTAGCAAGGGAGGGTAAGACTTAGGTGCTATTTAGCCTTCTTCCCTTTAGCATTTTAACATGCTTTCTCCCTTTGTATTTTATGGAATAGTAACTATGCTGATAACCTTGTTGGTTATAATATGTTTGCTCGTATTAGCTAAGATACTGCGCCTGAGAACACGGCATTAGAAATAAATATTTCAAACTTGCACGTGTCTTCATTTACTCCTCGTTTTGGACTAGTATGATAGTAAAACAAAAGAGTGTTCATGTGTTCCACGTTACCTGAGGGGTTCTAAGTTCATGTTCTAATCATTGGGGGTGAGTAAGAACCAATGAGACACCGATTGCTAGTCTAGTAGGGGATTTTGGCTACTAAGGTGAGTTTTGGCACACCCTAATTCACTGAGGTTCCAAGTCTCTATGCACAGTTCTGTGTAGGAGCAGAATCCCTGCGACAGATAGTTTGAGCTGCTCTGGTTTCAAGTAGGGAAGTCCGGCGTCCCAGTGATACCAGTGGTATGAGAAGTGTCACTGTACCACCAAATAGTACAAACGGAAATCTGGCACACCAAAACCGCCCTTGGAATATGGGAGAGTCAGCATCTTCCACTTGATTCTGGGACATCGTCCCACCCACGTAAGACGGATCAGAAGGCTTCGCAGCGTGCTAAAAAAGGAGTTGGACAATGCTATCTGAATGTTTAAGAAAAGATAAAGTGTGGAAGCACCACAATCTTAATTTTGGCAATATGCCCCGCAATGGACAGCGGCAACAGGATGCATCGATCGATCTGGGCAGTGAGTTTGTCAACTTCAGGATCACAGTTTTGAAATATTACTTCCTCCTGCTGCCTGTGGAGGACAATTCCAAGATCTCTGGCACCGTAAGAGGGAAAAGTTCTAATTTACTGTAGTTTATGGAAAGATATAAAAGAGCACCATATCGCATTATATGTCGAATAATGGGGGGAGGTGCGTGGGGAGGTACTGTACAAATATGAGAATACAATTTGCATACACAGATGCTAGGAGGGCTCCTCTGCAGAATCGCAGCCCTCTGTGCATGTGACGATCTTGCAAATGGTGAATCAAGGAATCCAGGGCTCTAATAACAAGATGGGGGAGACGGGTGTCTCTAGAGACAGGGAAGGCATCAGCTAGTTGATAGTGGACTCTGAGCTGGGCCGTAGGGCCGGCATATAGAAGCATAATGTGGTCACAAACACCTCTGGGGAGTCTGAGTTCGGGTGGATTTTTCTGCATTGAGAATGGCTTTTCCTGCATTGCGAAGGGCTTCCACAGCTAGCAGAGTTGGGGGGATTTGATTCAGGACCGAAAAATAGTGCGATGGTTAATTACCGTTTTGCATAGGGTGAGTGGAAAGAGACCATCCCCTGGTGGGCTTCAAAATAAACCTCGGAGACATGTGGGACTAGGATGTCCTTAAATGCCTGACAGAATTTACTGGTGAGGCCATTGAGGCCACTTGCGTGTAGGATTTCCTCACATGAGTTGGCAATGCCAAGAATTGCTCCTGCCCATCCGTGAGCTATACCATTGCTATCTCAGCCAGGTGTGCGCCAATCGCCTTAGAAACGCCTGACAATATTGTGGTCTATAGTTCTTGATAGTAAGTTAGAAACACCTGGGCTATCCCGGGGTTAGCTACAACCTTTGTGCCTCCCTCCGCGAGGACACTCATTATATAAGCGTCCTACTAATTGGGGCGTAGAAGTCACAAAAGGGTGAGGCAAAGCCGCTCACCTTCTCCATAATGGTATGCACGGGCATACCGACCCAAATAGACCAATTTTTGGTCTACCTGGTCATGAAATTCCTGAAGCAGAATCATGAGGGTGTGCAATTGGGAGGCCTGACAGACGTCTATTGTGACGGAGTCAATGGCCCGCAGTTCACATTCAACGCGGGACAAATCATCACGCATGCTCTTCGAAACTGTAAATAACTTGTTTACCCACAACCTGAAATAGTTGCTTACAGGATAAATAAGCACCTAAACTCCAAAATCATGCTGGTATTAAATTAAGAACAACAGTAATAAATCTTACAGGTGCGAAGGCCATCTAATATTTAATAAATATACAGCATGCTCTTAATCATGATACAATAATGAAACAATGGAAAGCCAGGCTTTGCCTAAACCACAAAAAGGGCGTATCACCCCCAGTGTGGATGCAGTAAGGTGTATAACCCCCAAAGAATACATTAACCCCTTGATAACTTGCAATTGTTATTTTTGGATGACCTGCAACTATATAACAAAACAGATGACTTTTTTAACAAACAATTGCAATTCTTTCTCTAATTATAATAAAATTGATATTGGTTTTGACAAATGAGCAAAAGCGAACTAACAAAGAAAATGAATGGGGCTTGCACCGCTCAGTTGATCAATGGTTGTCCATATTATAATGATCTGTAGCGTGCTGAAGAAGTATCGCTGTCTAGTCCCTACAGATAAAGTCTATTGCAAAACTATCCCCCAAACCCAACCCTTGTTGTAGTTTATGTCTTTTAGTTGATTGTCTCTGTTTCAACACATTATTTTCATGGTTGCAAGTATATCAGACACGTAATCCAATGCACGTTCATCAAAACTTGTTAGTCCCAATGTATTTCGGGCTATCCTTCAGCCCTTCGTCAGGGGATTACTCTACAAGAAGAAAAGGAATGACTGTCATTCCTTTTAAAAGACATTTTCATGTTCTAAAAACTTTATTAAACTCACTCAAGTGAACAAGACTTGTTTAGTCTTTCTTGCAGTGCTCGGAGGAGTCTTCCCCCATGTTGGGGCAGCTTTGCAAATGAGCAAAAGCAACATCTGAAAGGGAAGGCTAAACTACACCGAGGAAATCAAAGTGGGAAGTGTAGAATCATAGAACTTAAACAGACGAGAACGCATAAAATAGACAAGAGAGCAGCAGCCACACATAAATCTATGACAGAAAATATCACAAAAAATCGACAGGAGTAAACGAATTGAGTTGTCTGGTAATGCATACATGTAGGTTGTGATTTAAGATGCTATCCCTGCTGTAAACTATGTGGATGCTAAAAAATACACTACTGCATGCCGCTCAGCTAATTTACTTAAACATTGAATTTGCAGATTATACCTTCCCAGGGTTGTAAAACTAATTTCTCATACTGAAATCACTACTGATCCATAGACATATTTAACTTAAGGAGGTCCACATATACCGAGGGCACTAAATAATGAAACCAGAGGTCTAGCTACACTTTCAACATCCAACGAGTACAATCATTCCCCAAAATAAAAGGCAAGTGAAGCAGCAAAACAGGAAACCCAACCATTCAAAGAACATGACCAAGTAAACACAAAACAGCAACTGCACAGCTCAGCACACAAACATAATTGAAAATACGAAGAACTGTTAAATAGAAATATACAAAAGAGGGACGATGTAAAGGGTAACTACAACTCGATAGAATAGAAAACCAGTAAAATAGATAATAATGGTTTTGCTCCACACAAACAGACAAACTCAAAACTGGTTTCTGGGTATCAAGTGATGAGAATACTAAATATGCAGACAACAGAAGCTTGTCTTATCCGTCGGAGATTAGTTAAGCATTTGAACATAGTACTAAGCAAACACTGGAATCATGACACCAGAATCACAAGGAAAACGTTTCAATAATGTGGGGCATCGTGTTTACCAGCTACAAAAACAAACGAAGCTGTAAAAACAGAAACGTATAAATATGGCTAGGGTTAAAGAGGCTCTGCCCTCTGAAAGACACAATTGCAATGGGACAGAAGGAGGAATCATTTAAAGCTTGCCAGGGTAATATGGGCAGGTTGCTCCTATAGATGACAACACAGGATTCAAGGGGCATGTGTACAAGCCCCTATCACCATCGCAACGTCACTTTCAGTGACACTGTGATGGCGATTAGGGCCTGGTCTTATTAAAAGGCAGCGTTAAGCCATTTATGCTATGCTTAGCTTTAAAGGGGTGGGCAGTGAGTGTTTCGGTGGGTGTTCCACCTCTACATCCATTGATTTTGGCACTGCGCCCTATATACAAGGGTAGCGTAAATAGGAGGCATCACCAAAATTTGGACCAAGGAAAACCTGGTCTTAAGTTGGAGGAACGAGGAGAAAGGCTTTATTTCTCTTTGTTTTTGCATTTTCCATGTGTGCTCCCTTGTGCACCACACATGGAAAAAGCAAAACGCCTTTTATTTTTTTTTAAAAAAGAAATCACATTTTGTTACTTCCATGTGTGCTGCATTAAGCAGCACACATAGAAGTGGTAAAATGCTATTTAAAGAGTGTTTATGTACAGGAAGGGGACCTTCCTGTACATAAATAATCTTCCCCCTGCACGCAGACACACTTGCATTATGGTGCAAGGGTGCCTCCATTGGCGCTACATGCTAAGTGTAGCGCCAGCGCAGGAGGAAACACAAGGCTGCACCATATTGTAAATATGGTGCAGCCTTGTGTTTTTGAAGCGGCGGAGTAAAACGTTAAGCCATGACGGCTAATGCCACACTCCGCCCCTCCCAGTGTACTTACCCTGCCCCCTCCCCCCCCCCCCCCCCCCCCAAGAGAGGGTAGCCACGTATTACAAAGGGCACTTATGCCAAATGTAAAAAAAACATGTTTAAAAATTAGCTAAACTGAGTTTAATTTTTGCAAAGTCACTCATGTCAAACAAGCCTCAACTTGGAGATAGTAACTGCACTAATGATTGAGGGTATCTGAGAGTCTGACGTTGGGATGGCAATAGTTTATAGGCAAATTTGCTGCACGAGCAGATACAACTTTTTTCGTTTTCACTGAAGAACAGGATGTTCCATCCAACCTCATGTTGCAAAGCTGTAGCTTTCCAGATTTCAGAGCAGACCACCAACAGAGATGTCACAGTAACAGCATATCACGGCATGGCTTGTTTAATGACTCGCTAACATGCCTCTTGCCCTTTTTAAACTGGAGATTACTGGCTTTTCATGGCCTTTGTGAATGAGCAACAATGGACAGAAATAATATGCATTTGAAGCACTTCACCTGGAAGTATTCCTGATGCAATGACATCTGGATCCAGTTTGTATGTGTCCTGCAGACGCATCAAAGCTTTGGCTGCACCCTTCTCATCTTCTTCACTTGGAAAAAACTGACGCTGAACAGTAAGGTTGGCAATGAATCCTTTGGAAACAAAAATAACAAAATAACTTGTACCTGAAAAGTGCAAGGTAGTAAACAAGTTAACAAATTCTCGTTAAATCCCAGCCATATTAGGTAGCTCATGCTGGGAACATAAATCAACTTCTTTTGTAATACATTTATTAGGTATATATTTTTTAGAAGATAATATTTTCATGTAAGTTAGTCACCGATCCCCTCCCCCTATGCTCTGCCCTGGATCCCAAGCAAAATCATCCATGAAGCTAGCCAGTACAGTAAGACCATCTATAACAACAAAAGAGCAGGATTAAATATGGCTGTAATGACCAGGATCCTGCTGTGCGCTACATGCATTACAAACATCTTACATGGCACAGCTGATCACAGCAGAGCAGTGACTGAAGCAGGAATACCCGGCCAAATTACCAGCAGTGCTTCTAGTCATTTTAGGCAATTGTTGTCGCTTCTCTTAGAAACTCATATGAACCCTGCTACATTTTAACAGGAGGACATCTTAAAGGAAAATATCGACTTAAAACAGTGCCCAGTTGTTACCGAGCCCAAAATCAGCCCGCCTCTTATTTGTCAGGAAGGCTGCAGCAGAACATTTTCCAATATGAAACTATTCCAAGACATGATGCGTAGGTTGGCCTGAGTCCTTTAAGCATGGGTGAAAAAAAGCACTTAGAACACTCGAGAACACGCACAGCAGTTCTGAGTGGCTCATGGCCCTTCCTCCTCCCTTTCCAAGCCCTGGACTCCAGGAGAAACCCATTCCACTGTAACAGAGCACAACTGGCGGGGGAGCTCGAGTTAGCAGTGTCTTCCCACGCAGGCAAGGAACTGTCTCTTCTCCTATAACAGAAATAAACCCTCACATTCCTTCCCTGCCCTGGACTATATCAAACATGAACATGGCAGCGCTGTTTATTCATCAGTCGTAAACAGTGGTGGATTAAACCCTGTGGAGACCCCTAGGCAGGCGAAATTTCGGGGCCCCCTCTCGCAAAATGATCTCCTAATACCTAATGCACCAGATTTTTTTTACAAACTTGCTGCTACCAGAAGATGAGCTTTTAAGAGACAAACTGTTATGTGGATCTGATGTCTCTGGTTTATGTACTTTAAATTGTAGTTTGATTGTCGCAGAGCCCCTAAAAGCAGTGTGGCCCATAGCCCGGTGCCTACTTTGGCTATTTGGTAATCCGGAACTGGTCGTAAGGCAAACATGCATCGTGGGTCAATTTTCCTATAAATTCTACTTTTAGTTATGCGTTGTTAAGAACACACACAACATTGGGAAAGCCAATAGGTTTAATCTACTGTGCAAAAGTATGCAGACAGTATTCTGCTGGACTAAATGCAAGTCCTGATTAAAAATTCAAAAATGCCTGATATAGTGAAAAAAAAACTAAACAAAACTTGATTTGATTCTTTTTCTCAATAAAAGGCTTATATGACGTAAATATTTTAATTTGCGATTGTTAGTGTATTCCTTAAATGTACTCAAATGTAAAATAATAATCGCACAACTGCCAATAACATGAGGTGAGAGAGGGTAACCATGAGCCCATTCCGACCATTTTAAAGAATTGGTAACAGGTCATGAATGCAGCTGCCCTATCAAGCCCGACCTAAAAGTAGAACTAAACTTTCCACAAAACGAAATTATTAATCCCATCGTAGTGTTTCACATTGGGAATTGCGGAGAATCTCATTTTGACAATAAGCATAAGGCCTTAGTGGGCAAATACCAACACATACTCTTCTACTGAAAACATCCTGGTAGCACCTGCTTCCTAAAAAGCAGAGCAATCAATATTGGTCAGCGAGGGGCAGAGTGACACAAGATGTGGAACAACCAGAACAATGGTGGCATAGCCACGCGTGCCGTAACAACACAAGCACAACCACGCTTGCTTGAACAGCGCATTTGCCTTAACCACACATATGCGTGGTTAAGGCAGATAGCGGTCTAGAGTTCAAGATGGTCGGGGATAAGAAGAGGAAGCGTTGGAATAGGAAGCTCCGGACATGGACAGGTAAGTGGGGCTGGGGGTAGTTTTTAGGGTGGGGGTCGCTTTTAGGGCTTAGGGCAGAGGTAGGGGTAGTTTTAAGGGTTGGGTTGGTAGATAGTTTTTAGGAGTGGGGCAGTTTTAGGGCTCAGGGCGGGCTGGGGGGTCAGGTATTTTTTTTAATTGGGGGTAGGGTTATAGGCCTCAGGGCAGTGGACAGCACAGGGGTACATTTTAGGGCTCATGGCAGAGATTGGGGTAGTTTATGCAAATGGCAAGGTTTTATGCCTCAGGGCAAGGGAAGGGTAGGTTTAATGGCAGGGCTGGTTTTAGGCCAGGGGGTAGTTCGAGGTAGTGGCGATCTTAAGCATGCACACCCCTTTACCATTCATACCTTTACTACGAAATTGTGTGGTAAAGGCATGCGTGGTAAAGGAATGTGTGGTTAAGACGCATTTATGATTCGGTCTGCGTGGTAGAGGCATGCGTGGTTTAGCCATGCGTGCCTCTGTCATACAACCCACAAGACTCTCAGGATTACCACCGACTATGCAGGTGAGTCCTGTTTCATGTAAATCTATATTCCCAAATAAAATTGGTAAGTTTACACAGAACTGTAGGTGCCTAGCTCTCAATAACAAGGCTCTTCAGCATACAGGGGTTCTAAGTAACATCACAGACAGTGAGAGTGATGGCTGTGTTGTGTGCAACATAGAAAGCTTTCCATTACTGAGTCATACTCCATCACCAAACATGGTATCCTGCTCCATTTGATATTGGGCTTCTGTTCCCTGTCCCACCCGACGGCGACAGCCATGGGTTTCGCTATTAGTGAAAGCGGGACGGGCATGCCACATGCTCGCATAAGCTCTCAGCGCCGACAGCAACCCCCCATCTGCCAAGGGTGGGCGCAGACATGCAGCAAAGAAGGGAAATGGTTGTTGGCTGCGCCAGATTGCTATCTGCATTACTCTACCACCACCGACACTGCATAGACTCAAGGGAGACGGGGAGTGCGCGGGGATGGCAATCAGTCACTGGTCATTAGACCACTTCTAATGAGCTGGGTTTTTAATGATCTCACATAAGAACAGAGAAAAATTAAACTAAGTGTGAACTGATCTTACTTCGGAGCGGTTAGAACCCTCGTTTTAAATTTGGTGCGACTGATAGAGGGCACTAGGGAAGAAACAGATTGACAAGTGAGATGTGCTTCTTGATCCTAGTCACCAGACTGAATGCAGTGAGCTCCAACTAAGCCAGTTACTGGGAAACAATTCCTCCATAACCAATAACATAACACCCGGCGGGTGTAGGAGACGCCTGTGCAATTAAGGATTTACTTGACTCAATGCTGCATGTAGAAAGTAGGAATGTATCTGTTATTTGACGTGCGTCATACTTTTGCTCAACACAGACCAGGTGACGTCAAGTATCCGAGCACTACACAACATCTTGAGGCCTTATTTAATAGGATGAGCAGTTACATTAGGTAACATACTTTGCAAATAGCAATGCTCAAGCGTTATTTGGGTAACAAAGTTCATAAAAGGACCTCCAAAAAAGAATTGCTTTGAGCTCTCTCCTTTGTATTTTAAGCCAGAGCCCCGGGGCCACTTGACCTCATGGCAGTTATAATTTGGGAGATGCCATTCTAAAGCTTTTGTTGCTTTCTGAATTTTGCACCATTTCACGTGTAGAAATCAAGCTCTGGTTAACTTGACATGTACACCAATTACATGTAATTGGCTAAAGCAGTGTATGACCACAGAGCAGAAACTCAACTTAGTCACAACTTTAGATGTCCTGAAGAGAGGCAACACCATGTAACTAACAAACTGGGGAAAAACGCACATTAACAATATTCAAATTTCAGAATGAGGGGGATCGTGGTGGACTGTGACATTTATTTATTCTGCTTATTAATTGTCTCCAAGTAATTGTTCAAGCACAAACATGAGATGGCAGGTAGAGCGGCAAGGTAATTACCTTTTAACTAACCTGTGACATTGTCTTACCTTTTGAAGAGTCCTGAAGGATCAGCGTTTCAAGGTCCACCCAATCAGTGTTTAAACGCTTTACCAGCTTGTAGGCATTCACCGGGTGAGCTAGATAACCTTCCGGGTCCAATGTTGACTTTGTAGTGAGCTCTTCAACTTGCGCAGCCCATCTACAGAAAACAATTACAATTGTCTGTTTGAATGGTTCATGTATTTCATTAGTTAGGCTGTTAAATCTTCTCACGGCTTCAAACTGAATCAGACTGATCATAGCCTTCGCCCTGGCATGCTCATCATTCACTCTGGTCCCCCCAAGAAACTCACTGTCAGGCTCCACCGGATTCAGGACCAAGCACCCAGATTGTGCCTTACCGCTGCCAGCAGCACCACATCGAACCTACTCAGATGGCTTTGACTCTGTCAGCCCATTGGCTCAGCCATCTATCATGTGAAACACGGGAGCAGATAGCAACTCTGACTCCGAAGCTGACAGACCATCCACTAGTAACCAATCTAAGCAGGGTCCTTTTTTAGGGGACGGTTACACACGAGGGAACAGAGGAGGAGGTGGCCCTCAGAATTGGACAGGCCCAGGAGATGGGGCAAGGAACGGGGACAAGGGATGTCTCGTGTCAGATTCTACCAACCAGAAACCCATGGGGAAATATCCACGTGGAAACAAACTTACAGATGGTAGAACAAACAATAGATCACATACAAAGTCCCAGTATGATAGAAGACACTAGGATCAATAACATGGAGTGTGGTATTATCCAGCTGGAGGCACACATAGATACCACCTCATGCGCTCTGCCTGATAACCCTAGGGAAGTGAACAATATGAGCCACCGAGGGTCACAGTTAGAAACCATCCCAACCACCCTGCCTGACAACCATAGTGAAACAAACGATATGAGCCACCAAAGGTTACAGGAAACTAATATGAATGAAAACAACCAAGTGGAACGGATTGATACTCAGGATATGGTACCTTTAGATGCCATTATAAACTTGTCCAACCATGTTATGACTGTTGCAGAGAGGAGCATCCTAGCAAAAGGATTAACATTTGTACAAACGGCAATACCGGATCCATTTAAGATACAACTGGAACTACAAAGATTTTTCCGTAAGATCCGTTTGAAGTATTTCTTTTCGAAAAACACTTATAGCCCCAACTGCACTGCAACTCCTTTCAAACCTCCCTCGGAATTTACACCTGCAGCATTCATGATGAGTGAGAGAATCTTGGTCTTTGAAAAGATTGTGACGGAGGAAGTGACCCAGTTACTCAAAGTCCAGAAATATATTCCGTATAACATCAGTAAGGAAGAGCGCCTTGCCCTAGCAGACCTGGGACATAACAAATCAATTGTCATTAACCCCTTAAGTGCTGCGTCGGTGCGTTGGCCGACGGCAGCACTACCTCCCCAGTGCTGCGCACGACCATTGGACGTCCATTCAGCACTAGTTCCAATGGACAGCGCAGCACTGGGGAGGGATGTTTACTAGCATCTATGAGGTTAAGGCGGCTGACAAGGGGGGAGCGGTGGTAATACAGAACAGACAAGATTACTCTAATGAAATCAAACATCAATTGGAGATGATACAGAGTTACCGACGTATCGCATATGATCCAGTAAATGAGATAAAGACCCTAATAAAGACCGCCATAGAGGATGCTACAAAGGAAGGCTTTTTAAGTAAGAAGAAATCCGAATTCTTAAACCAAAAGGAGCCCAGGACACCTACAATTTACACGCTGCCGAAAGTGCATAAACGTTTGAAAAATCCCCCGGGGCGACCAATTGTCTCGGGCTGTGGCTCAATATTAGAGCCACTGAACAAATTCATAGATCACTTCTTACAGCCTTTTGTTCCACTGACGAAATCATATGTGCGGGACACTATGCACATTATTGAACTATTGGAAGAATTTCCCTTTGATCCAGAAAAAAACATAATGGTGACAGTTGATGTGTCATCATTATACACATCAATCCCTCAAGAGAAAGCCATCGAGATAATGAGAGAAACACTGGACCGGAGACCAAGACCGCACTGGATTCCAACATCGTTCATAATTACCCTATTGGAAGTAGCTATGCGAAAGAACTATTTTGTTTTTGAAAATCAATTTTATTTCCAAAGTAAGGGAGTGGCGATGGGGGCTACATATGCCCCCAGCCTGGCGAACATCTTTATGGATCAATATGAGGAAGACCACCTATACACAGACCGGAACCCATACCTCAATAACATCGAGGTATGGAAAAGATATATTGACGATTTCATTATGGTGTGGAACGGTGACAAGGAAACATTAAACAATTTTTTTAAATGGCTAAACCAGAGAGGTGAGGACATACAATTTACAATGGCCAGTAGCACTGTATCAATAAACTTCCTCGACCTCACTTTTAAATCGGAGGATTGTAAGCTATACTGTGATTTATACAGGAAGCCCCTGGAATGGAACACCTTATTGATGTATAAATCCCATCATCCACGCAGCTTAAGAGACAACTTGCCATTGGGCCAGTTTCTCCGCTTAAGAAGAAATTGTAGTCAAAGAAAAGATTTTTTCCATGAGGCTGACGAACTTACCAAGCGTCTAAAAGATCGGGGATACTCAGGAAATCTGCTAAAGCGTGCGAAGAAGAGGGCCTGGTATAGCCCGAGGGAAGATTTACTTGAGGTCAAGGCGAAAAAAGAAAACCTGAACAACATCTTGTGTGTTACGACCTACAACATAAAAAGTAATGATGTAAAAAAGATTGTATCAAAGTACTGGAATCTGGTTGCTGGAGAATTGAAGACTGAAGAAAAACCCATTTTTGCCTTCAAGAGAGGAAGGAATGTGAGGGATGTAGTTGTACATGCCTACCTGGAACCAGAAAGACAACCAGATCTCCGGAGTATGTTGAGTTTGCCACCCATCATTGGCCATTTTAAGTGCGGTTCTTGCAAGGCCTGTGACCTTTGTCAGGAGGGGAACCAATTCACACACGTAGGCAGGACATACAAACTCCATGACTTCAGCAATTGCAATAGCTCCCATCTGATTTCTGCAATATTGTGCCCATGTACGAAAATATATGTAGGACAAACGACCCAAAAAATAAAGACACGCATCCTACAACACATGAGTAGAGTAAAATGTAAAACACAGGGAGCACCGTTGGTAGAGCATTTCAACACTCATAAACATACTCCTCAAGATATAAAATGGTGGGTCTTAGAAAAGATACATATTAACCCAAGGGGAGGCTCAATCTCAAATGCACTAAAATATAAGGAATGCCGCTGGATACATTCCTTAGACTCAGTGAGAAATGGATTGAATGAGACTGAGGAAACCAATAGACAAATGGGACAACTATGATTAAGAACTTTGTGAAATGTTTCCTGATATTTGTATTTGAGATGTAGGTACCTGTTTTATAAAGTCTGGTTGATAATGAATATATGATCAGATGTTTCAGTGATATACTTGCATACCTTTGTAAATTTCTTTGAATGTGTATCTTTGCATTTGTAATAATGTTGTATATATTGTAAAACAGAAATTTTATGAGCGCAATGCTGTTTTAATTAACAATATAATGTACACCTTGGTACTATTTCGTGCCATTCTGAACGTATCCAAGGAATGTCACGATAGATCACTGAGATATGTGACCCGCTTGCCCCCTCCGGAGGTATATACAAGACGTGGCAGCATAACTTTAAGTTATAATTTTAGAATTCATTTGTCCTGTGCCAGCACTTAGAGACAAACATGTTACATGGCAACATCTCTTCGGATTGCCTATGCAACCGAGTAGTTCCGGGTCCTTGATAGAAGCACTACCAATACGTGCCTGGTCGGGTTAAAGATTCCCTCCCCACGTCTGCAAACTCTAATTTCTATGGCAACCACGCAGCGCCGACCGTGTCATACGCTAGCGTGAAGACCCAGTCGGCGTATGACCAATCGGAACATGTACACTAACTGGTTGTCAGGGTAATCGCGCAGTCCAAGCGAACACTGCGTCATGACGTCGCTTTAATCAACCCGGCGGCATTTTTACTTAGAGCGGTTAGCGCCGGGGATTGTAAAGACGCCGGTACATTTGATGCAGTCGTGACCACGCGAGGAAGGAAGAGGTTTCTCCTCCAGCATTTCGAATTTAATTAAAGGTAAGCCTAGTCCCCGTATTGATGCCCATGCTAATATACTAACAGTTGGGGCATCGCTGTGACAGTGCACTAATCCCTACTTTTTATCCTGATTTTCAGTGCTATCCTTTGGCTCTTCAAAACATATGTTGAAGCACGACTGGGTACAAGAATAATCCAAATACTCAGGTGAGCTCAAGCATAGGCATACTGTATGACTCGTGCCCAGTTTTTGCCTCATTAATATAATATTCTAAATACATACCCCTCGTTTTCCCAGTCAGGATAAAAGTTCGCACAGCGGTTCAATAAGAACAACCATCGGGGGAGCATTCCACGCACCACCGATAGGTCAGAAAAAGAGGAAATGGGCTAATTCATATTGTCCCAACTCTATGTAACCAAGGTATTAATTAGGTCCTCTATCTATCTGAACAGACGCACGCAGTTCAAGCTATTCAAGATACACCACCTTTACAGTTGATTTATTCTGAAGGTGAGTGCAATCAGGTCTTCCACAGGCACTACTAATTAGATGCCTCTCAGAATACCCGTATTAAAACACCTCCCCTTTTTAATTACTTAGGCTGTTCCGTCCCCTCCCAGTCCTGATGAAGACCCGTGTTTGACGCCATATGTGCGCGCTTAGAGGGTCGAAACGTCGACGAATGGCTGGATCTGTATTTTCAATACCCTGTGATGAAAATTGACCTATGTGGTATACAGTGGTATATGTGTGATTGCACAGACCAAAGTTGAATCATTGTATATTTTCCCTGTATATAAGTATTGTACAGTTTTTGTTCACTTTTGCGCCGCCAGCACTGAGCACTAAATGTCACAAAATTGCACTTTTTCACGTATTGTACAGTCTTCTCTTGAAAATTACAAAGAGTATTTATGAATGACTACAATTCATACAATAGTGCATAAATAAATGATTGGTGTGGGATTCTGATCTTTTTTGTATTTCATCGGAGACTGCTCAGGAACAGACAGTGTATTTGAGAAAATTGATCTCGACTCCTCATCCCTCCTGATTGGATATTAACATTTCCTGCCACCAGTTGAGCTGTGCCTCCTATCAAGTAAGACCCTGGAGTTACTGAAATCCAATGCAAATCACTACATACAAACAGACTGATTCATGAAGCCAGATTGCGATCGCAATAGCTGCGAAAAAGCTATTGCGATCGCAATTTGATGAAAAGGAATTCAAGACCAAAAATTGCGAATTCGCTAATTTTTTTTGCGATATCGCAATTAAATTTGCAGAATTCTGGAAGAAGCCTATTAGCGAATCAGTAATTGCGAGAAACCATGGATTCTGCGAATAAAAATGGCGATATCGCAAATAAATCGAATTCGCAATTCATGAAAAATCGCAAATTGCGAAAACCCAAAAAATCGCATTTTGCGACGCGCAATTTAAGGAGAACCCAAACTAGGTGGTAACCAGTAAGGGGAAAAAAGTTTTTGAAAAAACGTTTCCTAATTAGCAACAGGTGCAGGCCTGACCAAACATATTTAAGGAGATGCAGCTGCAGCATCAGGACTCTCACAATGCAAGGACTCCACCAGCGGGTCACCCTTCGGGGCCAAACCAGAGAGCAAATATACGCAAAGTACCGCCTGAATGGGCCAATGATCATCAAGCTAATCCAGGACCTAGACCCCCTGATGCAGCACCCAACAAGGCGGACCAATGCTGTGCCCACACATGTCCAGGTATTGTGCAGCCTGCACCTTCTGGCCTCCGGAAGCTTTCAGGGGATAGTTGCAGTTGCAGGGGGGATATCCCAGCCCACCATGTCCCGCTGCCTAAGGAGTTTCCTAGATGCAATGCTGACCCAGCTACACCACCACATCTCATTCCCCACCAGCTAACAGGACTTGGATGAGACCAAGCATCAATTTTACAATGTTGCTCAATTTCCACATGTGATAGGATGCATTGACTGTACCCACATCCACATCTGCCCACCAGCACAAACGGAATATATGTACCGCAACCGCAAGTCCTACAACTCCCTCAACATCCAGATGGTGTGCAATGCTAAGACATACATCACGGACATAGTGGCACAGTACCCGGGTAGCACACATGACTCCTTCATATTCCGGCACAGCGGCCTCCACACACGACTGGCCAGAGGAGACTTTGGTGAAGGACACCTACTCGGTAAGTACACTTGCCCCACAATGTTACACTGTGATGATGTAGCTGCGCAGCACAGGCCCTCACCCTCTGCTCCTCTCATTCAGGTGACAGTGGCTACGCTCTCCGTGAGTACCTCCTCACCCCATACCTCAACCCTGCAACACCACAGCAACGGCGTTATAATGTAGAACACATACGCACAAGAAATTGCATTGAGAGGACATTTGGCCTTCTGAAGAGCAGATTCCACATACTTCACAAGACTGGTGGGGCCATGAAATACGAGCCTGAGGTCTGCTGCCGCATTGTGGCTGTGTGTGCAATACTACACAACATGGCTACCAAGCGCCGGATACCTGTAGAGATATCTGGCAGTGAGTCGGAAGGGGACCACCGCCCACCTGCACATGCGCATCATGCACGCGGGGAAAATCCTGCTGAAGGACACAGACTGCACAACCAAATCACAATGAACTGTTTCTAGTGCACCCACTCCCCTCACCCAACACTTCACTCATGCATGACAATGGAAATAATGACATGAGTCTGATGTACTATTGTTGAATAAATATTATTGTTGGTTGCACAATAATATGGCATTATTTCAAACAGTAACATATGAGGAGTATTGCGCCATACTGCTCAATATTTTGTAGTGGACATGCTTATGTCAGCAGCATGTCCCTGCCCTATGTACATTAAAGTCATTGGCGCCTCCAGCGCGAAGCTCCCAGTCGCCTCTCGAGCTCTTCCTCCGGCAGAGCATGTGATGCCGCACTGGGCCTGCTGCTGCGGCGTGGAACACTGACCTGTGACGAAGACAGGCTGCTGTGACTCGATGTCCCCTCGCTTGTGTCATCCCCTCCTTCGTGGCCTTGGCCAGTTGGCTGCAGAGCCTGGACAGCAGTGGTTACCTGCTTGAGTGCCCGTGCCACGTCCTGACAGCATTGTACCATCTGGAGTTGCATTGCCAGAGACCTACAGGACAGCTGGGAGGTGGCGTTTCCAATTACGTAATTTGAGCAAGTGTACGCTGAGAGGTGTCTGAGGAGCTGGCGGTGGCGGCGGCGGGTGAGGTTACGCTTTCTGTCCATGGCCGCTGTGTTTGCCTCCATAGCTGTGCTCACCCCGTCGGCAAGATTGGCAACATTCCTGCCTGTGTTGTGCAGCTGCAGGTTTATAGCTGCTAGGTGTCGTGCCTGTAATTGGTGCACGTGCAGCATGCGTCGCTCTATTCAGAGCCCTGGCACACGCACAGTCATCCCCCCTCCTGCCGGTGCGTGGTGTATCCTGGCGCCGCTCCCTGACATGCCTGCTGGCGTGGGTGGGCACAGTGGGTGTGCGTTGTGTCGCTGGTCTTGCAGCACCTGATGTTGACGGTGCCACTGACATGGGTCTTGCAGCTGGCAATGGTGGTGTGCCTGATGTAGCTGGCGTTGCAGGTGGTGGTACGCATGCTGGCACTGGTGCTTAGACAGATGGAGCTGGTTGTGTGGATGTATCTTCCTCACCCTCAGGCTCCTCTTGTGTATCATCAATCTGCAGCCCCTCACTGTCGCTGCTGTTGTTATCTGCACCACCTGTGATGGAAAGTGGACGTTGATAAATTACATGTATCTTTGACATGTGAGGTTGCCAAATGCATGCTGGCTACCATTCCCTGACTGGCTGTTGCATTGCGTACATTAGGACATGTCTGGCTGCATGGGACTTTTTGTACATTGTGGTCAGACTACATGTCCCACAATGCAATAGGGATGTTCTGATGTGCATGGGCTGCATGACTGGGGTTTATTATGAGTGGCTATAGGGTCATGGCCATTGTTAGGAGACAGGGTCGCAGTCGCATGGTACTTACCTTGGCTGTCTTGGGTGGGTCGGGATGAGTCCATACGGGTTACCCCCACACATGCCTCAGGCTGCAATGTGTCCTCCACATGATCCTCCAATGGGGTGTTGGGAGGGACTGTAGGCTCTCCCCCTCCAGTTGCAAGGCGCTCACCCAGCCTCTCAGCCACCCTCTCCTTGGCACGACCTCGGAGGTCGTACCACCTCTTTTTGAGGTCGTCAATGGATCTCTGTGTGACTCCAACAGAGTTCACTTTGGCGCGGATGCGTAGCCACAGTCGCCGTTTCTCGGCCTCAGGCACCCTCCTGGAGTCCTTGCCAAAAAGTTTGTCATGGTCTTTACAGACTCCATCGATGAGATGCTCCAGCTCCTGTTCCGAGAACTTGATTTTGCGCTTTATCCCGGTGTCACTGGGCCCTGCTGCTACTTCCTGTGACATAGATGCAGTCTGCAGTATCCAAATGCAAAAACTGGAGGTGGTTGGACTGGAGCTCTGAGTAGTGCTGCTTCCAATTCTGCCTCAGTGTTCTCAATGAGGGAGGGAACTGCCTGCTTCCTGGTGATGTCATCACTGTGCTCGAAATGCGACTTCAAGTTTTTGCGATCTCGCTATTAGCGAGATCGCAATTTGCGATTTCGCTAATAGCGAGATTGCAATTTCAACACGGAAATTGACAGATTTAGCGATTTTTCAGCGATTTCGGAATAATCGCTATCGGCTTTTGCGGCCGAATGCGAATCGCTAAATTTTATCATAGATTTAAATGAATCCCATTATGCGAATTCTAAATTGCGATTCGGTATTAATCGCAATTTAGAATTCGCAGAATTTTGTTTTCATGAATCGGTCTGAAACTCACAGTAAATATATAAATGCCTTCACATATGTATATTCACCCATTTAGCCTGAAATGGCGGATTAATCCAATATTTACCCTGAATACAGTCTAATAGCTCCATGTAACTTCCAACCCACCCCTTGTACAAAATCACATTGTATTACTTAATTCCGCCAGCTTAAGATTTTAATAAATATGACATGAAAACAAGTTTAGCTTTGCTTTCACTTTCAGTGATACGATATTAAAATTACATGTAATAGCAATTAACGTCTGGCAAACGTGTCGCACAAAGTACAAAGAATGCTGGTTTTCTACAAAAAAGTGTGAAACTTTGAATTAATCATAAAAACATAGCATTCCTCACTGCACAATAGATCCTGCCTTTTTACCCTATGCAGTGGTGATCCTATTAAAGGCAATAATTCCATTCCACTCTCCCCTATTTAATTATTTCACATGCACACTACAGCACATAGGTCAGGCGAGCGTGGCTGTACATAATGAACTAAAGCGAGGGTCGCACCACCACCACCGCCCGTGACAAACGATGACATACAGAGATGGGAGTCACTGTAACCGAAAGGCTCGGAATAGGATAGGTGATTGAAGTTACAGAAATGGCATAATGATAGTTTAAAAAAGTTTTGATGCACACTTTGGTATTGGGAAAAAAGAGGCAGATAAGTAGGGGTCTTGCTAACGCCATACATGATAAAAATCCGAAAAAGGGCAATCCTCCTGTGAGATCCTGCTCCTTTTTCACCCAGACCGGATCTCATTCACTCATTTAAAGGGGGTTCCTGGTATCTTAACCTAAAGGGCTGGTCTTGCTCACCTTTCTTCCTAGCAGCTCATAATCCCCTCTCTTGACAACAGCTGCAATCCACTCTACTTCACTTTTAATCCTCTGCTACCAGCACTTGGCAACTACTTTTGCACTGAAGTGGCGGCATTCACACATCGGGAGAAACCGATTCACATTTTATAGTATATCTTCAAACCCTGAATCAGAATTTGGAATTTGATAGAATACACCAAAAAACAAAAAAGTGCTCTCTAAGTTGAAGAATCTCAAAGATATGGGTGGGGCGAATGGCTCGTGCCTTAAAGACAGCAGTAGATCTGAAGGGTGAGATCTATTATGAACACAGTGTAGGGTCAGGTGCACACAAGAATAGGTGCACAGTAGGAGTCATGCTCTGTAAGCACTGGTTACCTTTTCGAAAACGCTAAAGTGATATTTGGGACATCATCAAATTTCTTTATTTGGTTTCATAATCAAGAAAACCATAAAAGCACAATATAAAAACCAGGATAAAATAGCATGGTACAATAAATACAATCTCATAAACCAGCCTTTACGGGAGCCAGGATCAGGTGATAAATACAAAATGCATCAGAAATTCCAAACAACAATAATGTTAGGATAAAACTACGAAAGACAGTACATTTAAGTCAGTAGCTAACAATTAAAATGAAAATTAGGGAGCAACCCAACTAATCACAGCTCGCCCTCAGTTTAATAGAAGACTTAAACAAGCATTTGCAATGCAATGGTCTCGGCATCATTAAAGGTAGAGCTATTGGCATTGCTCATGACATTTTTTTTCTTTAAATCAAAAATAAAACTCTGCCCTCACCACTCTGCACTCACCACTCTGCACTCACCACCACTCACCACTCTGCACTCACCACTCTGCAGTCACCACCACTCTGCACTCTGCACTCACCACCACTCTGCACTCACCACCACACTGCACTCACCACCACACTGCACTCACCACCACACTGCACTCCCCACCACTCTGCACTCACCACCACTCTGCACTCACCACCACTCTGCACTCACCACCACTCTGCACTCACCACCACTCTGCACTCACCACCACTCTGCCCTCACCACTCTGCACTCACCACTCTGCACTCACCACTCTGCACTCACCACCACTCTGCACTCACCACCACTCTGCACTCACCACCACTCTGCACTCACCACCACTCTGCACTCACCACCACTCTGCACTCACCACCACTCTGCACTCACCACCACTCTGCCCTCACCACTCTGCCCTCACCACTCTGCCCTCACCACTCTGCCCTCACCACTCTGCCCTCACCACTCTGCCCTCACCACTCTGCCCTCACCACTCTGCACCACTCACCACTCTGCACCACTCACCACTCTGCACCACTCACCACTCTGCACCACTCACCACTCTGCACTCACCACTCTGCACTCACCACTCTGCACTCACCACTCTGCACTCACCACTCTGAACTCACCACTCTGCACTCACCCTCACCACTCTGCACTCACCCTCACCACTCTGCACTCACCACTCTGCACTCACCACTCTGCACTCACCACTGTGGATGAGTAAAACATCCCTTATGTTAGTGTGAAGAAACCCCACAGGAGGCACCGGCATGTGCGCAGCTCGGAAGGTATAGTTATTAGCTCCTGTGCACTATTTTGATATGGCCGCTAGCATTGTACTCTTATTAGTGTGATCACAACATATAGGCTGTACAATATACTTACAGTGTGAGCTTTAACCTTCAATGCGCACTCCCTCTGTGAGCTCAATTTGGGTGTGTACAACACAGTATCACTGTGTGAACGCAGTGAATAGTTCACGAATGAGGACAATTTTCAGTGTATGTGTACCACACGTGTGTAAATTATCACGAAGTACCTACACCCAGATTTCCTAACTTTTGTTTCTCCGTTGACTAGGGTGGCTAAACCTTTATAAATCAAAAGATGATATGGAGGGGGGGGGTGTATAGTTCACGAAGCATGCACACAAAGACCTGCACTAACACACACCCCAATGACAGAGTGATGATGTGAGCCAATGGCTTGGAGTGGACGGCGTCATCCTTTCCCGTCTGGTGACGAGTGTAGCACTTATAGAAAATTTCCAAATCTCTGCTGTAATATTGTTTCCCAAGTTCATCAGTACAAAGCGACAAGAGCCGCAGCGCCTCATAGGAAGAGAGGGGCCAGGACTGCTGAGTCACATCCAGTGCTGGAATGGTATGAAAAACCATACACTGGGTTTCAGTGTGCAGCAGAGAAAAGCGCGTGGATTCTCGCGAGGCAGACTGGTGAAATCAGGGTCTGACAGTCAACAAATACATTTATTTAAAAGAAAATAAATTGGCTGTTCCAGCTTATTCGTTCCCAGAGAGGCTGCGTTTAAAATCTCTCACAGGGTTAAGACACTCGCGGCCGCCCCGGAAGTCAGGCACGGTCGCCTGTGACGGGGGCGGGGCCACGTTCACACCGGAAGAGGAGGCAGGCGGAGTCGTAGCGTCTCGCGGCCCGGGGCTCCTGTGAGCGGTGTAGAGCCCCGGGGCCGCGCCAGCAGGAGGTTGGGCGCCGCGTGCTGAGGTAAGGTAAGTTCCAAAAGTCTGGAGCGCGATTGGTGCACTTGTGTGTGTGTATGCTCGTGTGTGTGTGTGTATGTATGTGTACGGCGGGGGAGAGGGAGGGGGAGGGGGGCCTCGGTGCACTTGTGTGTGTGCGCGCGTGTGTGTATGAGTCAGGGGTGGTGTCTCTGTATGTATGTATGTGCGTGCGTGCATGGGCGCGTGTGTGTGTGTATGCGCATGCGTGTGTGGTGCTTGCGCTTCCCAGGAGACAGGGCCTGGCCACAGCGCGCGTTCCAGTTACAAATCGCCTGGAAGGATGCGCGTGGCCAGGACTGTCTCCTGGGAATGATAGTCGCTGACAAAAGATCTCGGCGGAGACGCGCTTCCGCGCGTTGACGCCGAGACCTAAAAAACGTAAACATGAAATACTATATTGCCCGATAACATCTAGAGAAATATGAATGCAGGCCGAACTTGTTTAAAGTTGGCATGTTTCAAAATGGGCATTAGGTATGATTTTCTTGGGGTATCATAATATGGACAGAACATTGTAAAATGAAGCATGTCCTGCGTAGAAGTGTAGAAGTACCGTTGCAGCCGCAGGACGCGAGCTTGCCCTCGGTTTGCACCCCGAGGATGAGATAAGAATAAATAAAACAGGTCAAATCGAAACCTGGTCAGGAGGAATCTATCATAAAAGTTCACTAAGCCAAGTATATATGGCTCCGCTTTCACTGTGGACCTTAAAATAACAAAGTGGCAAACGCTTGGCTTCATGAGCTCCTTCTCCTCTCTTACTAAACGTGAACTTCAGGGTGGGAATGTCTGTTTTACAGATACCCTGAGGAGCAGAGAAAAGATTGCTTCTTCCTAGATTAGTTAGAGTTCTTTTAATGTATTTCAACCACGATATCCTTAGGGCTTGATCCAAAGATAAACCATCTTTAAGAATAGCCTTGTTTAACGATTCCCCCTCCTTGACCCCTATTTCTAAGCATAGAGACAGTGGGCTAAATGCTACCTTGTCTGTGATATAGGGCATGCCCAGTTCTTCATGGGCAATGAAAAGAGGGGATATCCTGAGGGACGGATAACAAACTTTTCATGAACTTATTTTCCGAGATTTGGACATCCCCAGATGTCACTATCATACAAAACGTTTGACAGAGACTTTGCTCTATACAACTCCAGGAGGGCCCCCACTGGTATTTTACCCAATCTTGCTGCAAAGTTATTGGGACCAACCAGAAGGTGACGTAAGGATTCTACAAACTAGGACTGAAAAGAAGTTAGACATAAAAATACTATTCACTTAACTACTGGAAAATCAAAAGGTTCAGGACTGAATTCACACTTATAATTAAAGAACAGAAGTCTAAAATGTTGGCTGTGGACATAAAATAAATCTTAAAAACAGTATTTTTCTGACTGGACTTCTTCTGAAAAACGTTGTTCAGTTACTAAGGACTTTGGTTAGATGCATCCATCTAGAGGGCAACATAATTGAAAATTTCTATAAATATCTTAAATTCAATCACACCTGGCTTGTAGTCTTTTGACCAAATGTTTGGTGACTGTGCTTTCTAAGACGCCCAGTTCAGTGCCTTCCCAGTTCAATTTATGGGACCAGCCTTTGGTATGAACTGTGTGGCTATTGTTGAAACATTGTTATTTAAATCTTTAATGTATCCTCCATTCACCACCATGTTGCTACTCCAGGAGGAGCTGGGTATTGTCTGCACTGTGCTCAGCTAAAACCCCTATTTTTTTGGAAACAGTTGTGGAATAATCCAGACTTTGCAGTACTCAGACTCCGTCAGAGATCTTTCCAGGGAGGGGATAGGATCCGTCACTTGGTTTAAATACCTTAGTATCCTGTGTTCTAATCTAGACCTTGCTGACATTTCCACCCTCCACACCCTACACCACCACACGCCAGGACTTATTAGAGGGCAGGGATAGATATGCAGTTAAGTCTTGATTCTGCAAATGGATTGAGATCTTGAATCAAATGTCCTTACTATCGATCCCGAGAGGCAATACCCATCTTGCCAAGAAAAAAGTCAGAGGCTGCGAGCCAGATCTGGAGAAGATGTACCTTTCACTCACTCAGTCACTTTAGACTATGCAACGATGAGAACATGGAGCAATGCTACAACCGGATAACGAAGTAATGCTGCTTGATAATGGAACAATGCTACAACTTAATAATGGAGAAATGCTACTACCTGATAATGGAGCATTGCTACAACCTGATAACGGAGCAAGGCTACAACCTGATAACCGAGCAATGCTACAACCTGATAACGGAGCAAGGCAACAACCTGAGAACGGAGCAAGGCAACAACCTGAGAACGGAGCAAGGCAACAACCTGATAACAGAGCAATGCTGCAACCTGATAACGGAGCAATGCTGCAACCTGATGACAGAACAATGCTGCAACCTGAGAACGGAGCAATGCTACAACCTGATAACGGAGCAATGCTACAACCTGATAATGGAGCAATGCTACAACCTGAGAACGGACCAATGCTACAACCTGAGAACGGACCAATGCTACAACCGGATAATGGAGCAATGCTACAACATGAGAACGGAGCAATGCTACATTCTGAGAATGGAGCAATGCTACAACCTGATAACAGAGCAATCCTACAACCTGGTAATGGAGCAATCCTACAACCTTATAATGGAGCGATCCTACAACCTTATAATGGAGCAATCCTACAACCTGATAAAGGAGCAATGCTACAACATGAGAACTGAGCAATGCTACAACCTGGTAATGGAGCAATCCTACAACCTTATAATGGAGCAATCCTACAACCTGGTAATGGAGCAATCCTACAACCTGGTAATGGAGCAATCCTACAACCTTATAATGGAGCGATCCTACAACCTGATAATGGAGCAATGCTTACAACCCGATAATGGAGCAATGCTGCAACTTGATCTGGAGCAATGCTGCAAGTTGATCTGGAGCCTGTCTATATAAGAAAGACATGATCAAAACTAGTTTGCATTTATTTCTATTTTGACCACCCAATATGAACATGCAAAACTAAAATGGACCTTCCCACTGTTAAAGGCTTTTAATGTTAAGACCAGAGGCTTTTGCACTGTCTTGCTCAACTGCCTTTTGTTCTTTTGTGATTTACACTACTTTAACTTCTGCTTGACAGACACGCTTCACATGTTATAAATTACAAAGATGATGTGTTTCATTTGTATGTTGTCTTAACCACAATGTTATTCGTTTCTTATATGTATTGTTACTGTTTTTATATACCCAACCGTTTTATGGGTGTTATATATACCGAAAATAAAGCCAAAAATATAACACATATCGGTTATATTCATGTCTCAACATTTTAGGAATTTCCTGAATTACCTTTTGATTTGTGAAATTCGTGATTCTTCAGCGCTAACGTATTCCTTTAAAGAGTGGACTAAGTCTTTTTCCCTGTAAATGAGATCTGTCATTTGACCTGAAACGAGACAAAGTGACATACAAGAATCAAAATAATCATAATGTGCGACTACAAACAACATAATGTCCAGCTCATTATATCGTATTTTCAATTACACAGGGAGGGACGCTGTTGTGAAAGCAATAAATAATGGCAAAAAGTGAAACATTTAGGGTGGAGTAAATCAAGATGATATTGTATGTGAGGTGGGGTATATCAAAATGATATTGTATGTGTACAGATACATATATAATTACTGAAAAAAACAAAAGTTGAAGAAACATTATAATTAAGGGAAATGTTCCGTAACAAGGTAACATTTTAAACTCTAAAATACATAGAAATTCACCAGTTATAATTATATCATGTAATTATAACTCGTGCCTCTGCCATGCAGTTTTCTTATCAATAATTTCATTGCAAATCTTGCAATGACATTATTATGATGTCACAGAAGATGTCATGAGTGATGTAATATGTGGGGTAATTAGCAGTGCATGGCAAGGGTGTGAGTTACAATTACCTTAGGGCACGAGTTATGGTTACTTGAGATACTATAACTGGTGAAGTTCTGTGATATTTAGAGTTTAAAATATTACGTTGTAACTGAACAATTCACCAAACTATAATGTTACTTTGTTTTTTTGCAGTGAACTGCTAGTTTTTTAATGTAAAGTAATATTTTTTTTACCATACGTAAAGCCAACCCCCGGCACGCATGGCCTTTGGCTGTGAGTGGCGGGTGGTTGCCCGTGGGTCATGGACTGCAGGCAGGTCCTGCACCTAGCCCCCACAGGCAGCCAACCCCATGTTGCCAGGTTGCCACAGGGCCTGGTCAACCCAACCAAAGGCAGCCAACCCACCTAGAGACAGCCAATCCAACATTGCGCACAGAGTTAGCCACAGGGCCTGGCTACAGCCAACCCGCCGGGAGGCAATCAAGCTCATGTTGCCCACCGCCTTTTGCCATGTACGCCAAGAGGTTAGCCACAGGGCCGGCCTGCGTTCAGACACTGTAACCAAGCTACCCGAAGGCAGCCAACAGCCCTGTAGGGTGCTTACCCCATACCACACATAGACTTTGACATGCACAGCATAGGGTTGGCCTTCGGTCCCTGGGGACCCCATACACCGAGGTGAACATATATAATAAGAGGAGGGGGCCATTTGGCCCACCTCCCCAAACCTCATTAGGACCCGGGAACCCCCATCCCAGGATTAAGTTTATAAAAAAAGGAGGGGTGCTTCAAAGCCACTCTCCCAAACCTCATTAGGCCCAAGTACCTCATCCCCCAGGGCTCTATTCAACAAAAAAGGAGAGGAGGCCTTCATGACCCTCATCCTTGAGTCTAGTATGGCCCTGTGGACCCTATCCCCTGAGGCCTGCCTTTAATATAGGTGGGTGACCACCTGGGGCACCCACAAACACATGGACCCTATGCCCCCCCATGGCTCCTCGCATGGTGTGGGAATGGGCATTGCTCCCGCACAAAGTGAGCAGCTAATTATGCTTGCTCCCTCTCGGCTTAAGCCTTTTCGGTTCTGTATCCCTGTCCGCATCTGTGTGGGCAGGGGAACACAACACGTGTCTGCTACCAGCCAGCGTGAGGAGTTTTAAAGCCCTGGCCAACTGGGAGCAGACTTAGTTTTTCCTCCCGTTTGGCAGATGGGAGAAAAACATATTTCCCTACCCACGCTGAGGTGGAGAGGGAAACGACTACTGTGTCCCGGGGGTGGGCTTCCTGGGACACAGTAAGTGAGCGGGCCGTGGAGGGTGGGGTGTCTGGAGCGTTTGAAGGCTCAGGTAGAGGTGGCCGCCTAATTTGATCCACAGCCCTGGGGGATGGGGTCCCCATTGCCTTTTTAGGAAGGCCCCCTCTGTATGTAATTCCCATTTTTTGCATGGTTGCCCCCCACTTTTTGCCAGACATTTGATGCACTTTGACTCAAAGTTCCCTGGGTCCCTGCTAACCATGTTCCCAGGTGACCACTTTGCTGTCCCTTTGGAACTTTTGGTTGCTTCTACCCCTATAAAGACGGACATCCCTACTCAAACTATATTTAGGAGGAAGCTGAAGAATATTACGAGTACCTCGTTGGCCCCCCTGATGCAAAACTATAAAACAGCCCTCTTTGAGGATATCAATTTAGCTGCTTCAGAACTCTCTAAAGCCATCAGTACAGCAGTCGATGTGCTGGCTCCTCTCTCCTCTTGCTACTCTGCGAGAAAGAAACCTTCCTCTCCCTGGTTTTCGGAGCCCCTTAGGCTCATGAGACAAAGGTGTAGGAAGCAAGAAAGGCTCTGGCGGACGAGTTGGAACCTCAAGGAGAGGGAAAAACATAAAAAACTCATCAAGGAGTATAAGCTTGAGATCATCAGAGTTAAGCAAGAGTACTTTGCCAACCTGACAACGGCTCTCTCCTCTCCCAGGGATCTCTTTAAAATAGTGGACTCGCTCTGTACGCTACGGACGCAGGACCCTGTAGTAAGCACCCAGGAATTCTGCGATAAGATCGCAGGATTCTTTCATTCTAAGATTGCGGACATATATCGGGATCTTGAATTACAAAGATCTGTTACCCCGCCTCCGCCTGTCCCTTTTTCTCCTGTTACGGAGGAGATCTCTTCCAACACTTCTAAAAATCTGTCAGAGTTTCCGCTGCTGACCCATCAGGAGCTTGACCTGCTCTTAAATAAGACAAGGTCGGGATCTCCATTGGAGCCCTGCCCCCTGAAAGTCGGGAAGGAGTGCAGAGACCCCCTCCTCCCCCCCCCCTGCTTGATATCATGAATAGGGACATGAGAGAGGGCATTTTTCCATCTCAATGGAAGAGCGCAGTGGTCAAGCCACTTCTAAAGAAGTCTACTCTAGATCCCGAGGTGTTTAAGAATTACCGCCCTATTTCTTTGCTTCCTGCGCCGGCAAAGATGCTGGAGACGCACCTGAATCAACATCTGGCAGCATTTCTTGACTTCTCGGGTCTCTTAGACCAATCCCAACATGGCTTCAGGAGACCCCATGGCACTGAGTCAGCCCTCACGGTCATACTGAACAACATCCGTATGGAGGTAGACCAGGGACATTCCACCGTCCTAGTCCTTCTTGAACTTACAGCCGCCTTCGATACCCTCAGTTTTAACATCTCGCCTGAAGGAGATAGGGGTGGAAGGGGCAGATCTGAATCTATTGGCCTCCTTCTTAGACCAGAGGGTACAGAGGGTCAAGCTGGGAGAGTTTCTATCTACATCCCTACCTGTGCAATGTGGGGTCCCACAGGAGTCGGCATTAAGTCCGACCCTGTTTAACATCTACGTGACTCCGCTTGCCAGGTTAATTAGATCTTTTGGGATGGAGGTAGTCTCCTATGCGGACGACACACAGATCTTAGTGTCCCTCTCCCACTCTGGTGACCCGTCCCCGGCCAACTTTAGGAACTGCATGCAAGCAGTGTCCCAGTGGATGATTTACAATTCTCTAAAGTTGAACGGGGAAAAGACTGAGATCTTGGTGTTTAGCTCTAACAACAACATCTGGTCACCTGAATGGTGGCCGCCCTCGTTGGGGTACTGTCCCACTCCTTCGGGATCAGCGCGGAACTTAGGGGTACTGATTTAACCTCCCCTTTCCATGACCCTGCAGGTTAATAGAACTGCTGCTACCAGTTGGGGCCTTATTAAAATACTCCGTAAAATAAAACGTTACTTGTCCCCTCAGGCGCGGAAGCAAGTGGTGGTAGCACTTGTCGCTTCGCGACTAGATTATTGTAACGCCCTCTACATCGGCATGAATAAGAGCTTAATCCAACGTCTTCAGACTGCTCAAAATGCGGCAGCCAAATTTGTTCTTGACGCTCTTAGATTGGCGTCATCAACGGCAGCCAGGAAGGCTTTACACTGGCTTCCCATTGAAGCGAGGATAACTTTCAAAACGCTCTGCCTTAACCACAGTGCACTCTCTGGGAATGTCAGTTTATTTCACCACAAAGGGAATCAGGATCAGTGGACATTTTCATTTACAAAATGTGTACTTTTCAAGACAGGCAATCAGCCAGCTGTGCTTATTGTTTACCAACGGAAATTTACAGGTAGGGGCATGAGGCTTTCCGTTTACACTGTCTGCCACCCTGCAAACACATGTAAGTTGCTCTTATGTAAAGTCAGGAATCGGTGTTTAGCCAATGTTTGAAACCGAAAGAAACAAATCCATATTTAATTGATATGTAAAGGAAAGATTGTCTCTGCAGGGTTATTTCCCTTGTACAAAAGAAAAGAACACTTTAAGTTAACCGCCCAAATGCGCATTAACACAAAATGTAATCATGTATTTATCCATCTGCATTAATGTGTCCATTTGTGTATTATAGCAAATGTATGACCTGACAACTTAAATAAGTGGCTTTTGCATTCTTTACAAATCCCAAAATAAAAGTTTTTAAATCGGCTCAATTAGGAGTCGAAAAAAGAAAAAAACGAAACTCTATGACTGCTCTAGCGAGAAGCAGATTTGTAGGGGCAGGAAGTGAGCCAATGAGGAAAAGTGAAAACGTGGTTAAAGAGCTAGTCAAATGCGATTCATTCACCTCTCTAGACTGCAACAATTGGGCGGCGAGTTATGTTTCCTGAGCTCTTCTAGTCTAAAACAAACATAGGCAATGCCAATACGTCTGGTTATGGGTGAAAGTGCCATTTGTGTCACTGATGGGTTCGCACACTCAATAGATCATCATACATGTACTCTTGTCCCTCATCTTTGCACTCATACATCCAATCATTTATCCACTGACTCCTTCTTGCACGCACCCTCCAACCTCATTTGAATAAAACACACACAACTTTAACAACTTTAGAAATGATATAGATTCTGCATGGCAGCACTCCTCTCATCTGTGCTGCTGTCAGTGAAAAATAAACGCCATAAATGATCTCGTTATCCAAGACACTTTTACAGCAGTATAATATCATGTGTGTGCCTCGGAAAGTTGATTCAAGCTTAGGTAGCTAAATAAATAAGCACAATGATCACTGCTGTGCGGAAGGCAAGCACTTTTTTGTGGAAGCACACACCTCCTGTTCAATCAAAACATTTACTCCTTGCTCCCAACATATGGGCAGAGTGAAAGTCCTTCTCTAGTGATGCTCACATACTTGTCTGGTGACAGCGGCGCTGTCAAGCCAGACCATTTAAAAAAAGAAAAAATAGCAAGCCATTATACACCGAGTCTGATAGTAGCTTACATTGGTTATCCACTACCATAAAGTTCTTGAGGCTCTTCAAAAAGCACACATCATGTCTTCAGAAGTTGCAAGTGTAAATCACATAGAAACAGGTTCTGTCACAATGCACTAGTGATAGCAAAGATAGCAAAGTCTAAGGCTCGGGCACCCAAGGAGTGTTATTGTGGCAATATATGCAATATAAACAGCTTGACGTACCTATAGAAGTGAAGAACTCTGCCTGTGTGTGCCCGACACAGGTAATGCAGAAGAACAGCACAGACGCTATGCACAGCTTCATCTTCAGTCAGTTTAAGAACTCGGTCACTGTCAAAGACAAGATCACTTAAAGTTGCAGGCTAGGATTTCATCATGTGAGAATGCAATAAGTTAATACATGTCTGATGAGTTGGATTTTGCACTTTACACATAGAATAATGGAATGATTGTTTAACAAACTATGTTGTTGAGTCCTGAACTCTTACCCATTAAGGTAGGAAGTGTGGTTAACCTATAGGTCTTTTCAATTTTTATGGATGAGCGCTTTAAAATAGATTATTTATTTTTAGGAATGACTTTGTAACACTAAACATGACTTTTTGCCCAACAACGTGACACTTTTGTGGTTCTAGGTTCACGAGAGGACAATGTATTTTTTCCCAATACAAAATTATGAAATATGATTACAAGGCAGCAACAAAGTTTTACAGGGTCTGAGTTTTCCAGAAAACCCAAAACGAATTATTTAAAAAGTAACACACAAGTGTATAAAAACCATTGCCAGAGTTCTTCAACTTCCAACAGGGAGATAATTCTACATGTCTGCCTGTATCTGTTATAAAGAACCTTGAAATCTTCAGACACAATTCCGATGGTGTTGTTTATTGAATTTCCAATTAAATTAGTGAAATTTTACCAAGTTATCGGGAACGCAGGGGCAGCGCAACAGGCTTTCACTGTGTCCTGAATGCCCTAATCTCTGTAAACCAGAAAGGTCCTATGCAGATAGCTTTATTAACTGTAAACACACCACTTGTCTCAATGACAGCAGCACTAGCAGCTCACCACTCTGCCTTAAAACCTCTTTGATTTCCTAATTACCACTCCCTGGCTCTTCAATAGATGCAGTTGGTATTTCTACCCAAAGAGTTCCCCATCACATCCCTGACCCCATCTCAAACTCCATGACACCCATCACTGATAAACATTCTTTTCTACTCAGTCCTACCTCACACTATAATCGGTTAGGTGTGACTTCATGACAAGTTTGTTTAACACCTTGCGTGCTGCCCCGATTTCCCCCGGTGCTGGACATTCCATAACTAGGTGTGGTCGTGATGGAACCATTCCGTCATCAGCACAGCTCAACTGTGACTGATGACGGAATGGTTCCATCACAAGCATTGAAGGGGTTAATGGTGTTAGACCCAGAGGTTTCTGGCTGGCTGGGACGCATCAAAGCCAGAGAGAATCCATTATCCTAGACATGATGAGTATAATACACTTGTCTGATAACCTGTGCTCACCCTTGGGTAACTTGGCACAGATTAGTCAGGTTTATCCTCAGTGTTGGAAATTGCCCTTCCTAGGGTGTTTTCCCGCAACTTTTTGCTTTTTTCTTTCCCTGTTTTCTGTTGATATGTGTGCAAGACTTAGGACTTTGAGCACTTTGGACAATGTCATTCAGTGCCAAAGCACTGTAGTCTCATATACATGCTGGCGATTAGTGTATACATGATTGGCTGATTTGACAAACTCATTGGGTGGCATTATGATTATTTTATTGCTCTTTTACTTGGTTTTATATTTTTCTATTTTTGGTTGTTAACTTTTTTTAATGGCAATAGAATTGGAACCAATATCTTGTTTAACATAATGGTGATAATAATAATGTTTCCTCAACCATATCTCCAAGAGCACCAAATCATGTTACATAGTCAATTACTTAGATACAAGAAGGCGTAAGGGTACAGGATATACTGGAGATCAATTTAGTACATCTTAAAGTTACACATGTTACTATGGCTAACAATATTGACAGAAATACCTAATAGATAGTGAATTACGCCTACCCAATTATAGTGTCATTCAGTTAATTGTTCAATGAAGTACTGATACCATGTTACTGTAATAATGCTTACAAGACAAATTATCGGAAATGGCTTACGTAAGTACCATAATCACTAATCCCTTTACCAGCATGTCTTTGACCTCATCTGTCTTGTGCATCTTCACTACTCAGCAACAGGGCTGGATTGGCCATAGCGGGCACCGGGCAATTCCCCAGTGCGCGCACGGGTGGGGGGCAGTTTTGGGTTCCCAGGGCGCGTTTTTGTTACAGGGCAATAGCGGCAAAATCGGCCCTGTACCAAAATCGGCCGAAAACCGGCCCGGCAAAGTGCTCGGCCGCCCCTCCAACCCCCCCGTAGTGGGGAGGGGTGCCGGTAGAGCACTTTGCCGGGGCCGGTTGTGGTTCCCAGTCCGGCCCTGCTCAGCAACTACTAACAGTGTTGACTCTACCCAAACGCAAAGCAGAAACCCTTTCCATATCACAGTTGAAAGTCTCACCATATTACTGAAAGCATGCGTACATCTGGTTGTGTCTTTTCCTAGTAGCACATGCTTAAAAGAAACATACAAATAGACATATACCAGTGTTTTATAGGTATTGGATCTTCCGATGCATAACACGTGTAAAAATACATGTAGAAAGGGACGTTTCATTCTTAGTCTCTCGATCTGCCGGCCTTCTAATGTCTGCACATTCTGCATGGCCAGGGAATGTGACAGTTGCCTTCACTTATATTCAAATATAGCTCACCAGTGTCAAAAGTCCAAGCACAACGTCTGCACACAACATTTTTATTTTTTCTCTCATCTCTCTCAAGTTAATAAGACTTGCCTCCCACGTATTTTAGCACAAAAACTTGAACTATCCTGTGGGGTGAGGGCATCGAGAAGCGCCTCTACTCTCCTCCTGAAACCGATCATCCTTAGCAAAAAGAGAAGTTGTCACTGAGCCTTCTCTGGTGCTGCCCCTAAAATATGGAACTCTCTTCCTCCGGATGTACGCAGACTCTCCTCAACGACGGCTTTCAAACTGGAAGCCAAAAGATTCTTAATGAGCAAATTCTTACCTAAGGGGTGGAGGCACACCTAAAAGGCGACTGTCTCTTGGTTTCTAGCTCCATGGCACAACTAACAGTCATGGATCGTCTCTTCTGCATAATACTATACCTTATATGTGTACCACTGTTTACTGTTTTAGCACTTTTTTTCCACAATTACTGTGTCTATTTCATTTTGTCCCCTCTTCCAACTTATTGTAAAGCGCTCTGATATCCTTCGGGGTCTTGTTTGAGCTATATAAAACTTTACAAATAAATAAATAAAATAAACCTGCATAGATAGGTTAGCTAATGATAAGATATTCCCATCCCTTTGCTTCGCAGTAAACACGTCTTCTCTTTTGCTATCTTTATCCATGGATGCCAATTACGGGTCACCAGGGGTCGCAGCTGCGACCTCTGACCTTCAGCTTGCGACCCCTGGCATGCTCTTTGGGACTCCTGTACTTAGTACAATTGACAAAGCATTTTGGCTATCATCCTGCAAGTCTCAATTTTAAGGGTCGCACCATGCAGTCTGCCACTAGTGCTCGGACTGCTTCTCGGTCATCTACAGAGCGTGAACAAAGTCGGTGTCCTTCCATACATCATGCCCTGTCAGCACAAGGAATGCAGAAGATGGCAAATGGCGACAGGATGCTCAAAACATCGACTATCTCCCCAAGAACTCGTAAGCACAGCACTATCTGGCCAAAAGAAACCTCCAGGTGTGCCTTTTGCCTGGGACGACTTAAGCTGCTGGGCCTGCCAGTCCCGGAAGAAGACCATGGCATCGAGTGGCATGAACAGGGGCACAGAAGAATAACGGGATGCATGAAGTAGCTCAATATAAAGGTAAAGAGCCAATGTCTGTTTAAAATAATTAGGGTGTTTGTATATACGACCTAGTGGTGGTTTGTATGCGGACTGTAAGGAACGTGCAGATCAGGAATTTTGTGAGCAATCACACAGTTTCAAGGGTTGCACGAATGATTCGGAAGCTTGCATTCACTAAGCTTTTATCACGATTCATTGGACATCTGCTGACTTAGTTGTAGATTTTTTTTATTAGAGGTGGAGGTTACAGCAATATAACAGAGAGTCGAGTTATAGGTCTGGCTTGGCACGAAGAGCGTGTGCACAGGTCGAGCCACGGAAACATGTCATGTAATTCCTTGCAAAAGAAATACAAAAATGAAAAGGACTTGTAAAAATGTGCAGCTTTCCTGCTTATTAAGTCAGATTATAGGAGTACACTGCGAGGCATTGGTTTTCGCACTAGCTTTTAAACATGTACATACAAATATGTATGCATCCCCCTCCCAATAGCATTAGTGAAATAAGAAACAAGTTAGTTGCCACACGCACCCTATATGCGGCCTAGATTCGTATTATTCATTGAGCAACAATATGATGTATTCAAAATCAAGCAGCAGAAAGGCTTCTCTACAGTGCACCCCCTGAACTAATGAACTTCAAGGTGCTATCATGTTTGATAATGAAGGAAGAAAGAAAATATTGCCAAAGATCACACCCTGTGGTAAAGCAAGGGAGTCCGGATTGAGACAATGTTTTTTAGTTTCACATTGTGAAACTCATCCACCAGATGGGAGGCAGGAAGAAGCCACGTGAAAGCTCGGCTCACTTTGGACTCGAGGGTCCCTGGGGACCTAAAGTTAAGCCAGAAACAAGGCATATGACATGACCCTTCAGTGACTCACCACCTCTAGAATGCACTGCACTGAAGATGTATTTTGATCCCAACTAACGATGAGATTGAAATGGGTAAATGTGTTGGACCCATGGAGACTGCAAAAGAGAGTCATTTAGAGTGTATTTTGAGGTATTCATATAATTATGATTCAGATAAAATGCACAGCAGGTCTCTTTCCTATTAGGTCCAGGCTCTTTGATACAATGCATGCCAGTGCATTGGAAGAATTGCAGCACCCAAAGTCGGACACATGTGTAAAGTGCTACTTTGACCGTGTTTCTTAGCGCAGCCATTGTACTTTAATAGATTGATGCACACCTCTGGGCCATTTCAGAAATTAACCATGGCACGTTAGATTTGTAGACAGATTTGTAATAAGGTAACTAGCTGTTGTTTTAAACCCTATGGGAACAATTATTTCCATTGAAATGCAACAATGAAGAAACCTGTCCATGCTAGTGTAATTAGCAGGTGTAGATTCCCTTGTTGCTGCCAATGCACTAGTTCTCAAGGTCCAGCAGAGTTGCAAAGCTTTGTGTTCTCCTAGCTAATTTACGCAGGAAGCTACTCATTTGGAGCAATTGCTGCACAGCATAGTCCCAGCACTAACCTCTGCCTGAATTATAGCTCTCTGGTTAAAGTTATAACAAGGCACTAGACTCTCGCCATGGAGAGGGTAAACTTGGTCTCTTTCTCTCCTTATGGACAATTGGGAGTGATTATTAAAGATGATGAAAGGTGAAGTAGTGTGGCTCACTGGTTAGAGGCGGCAGACCCGAGAGCAGAGGACGGCCCGGGACCAGGGTTCGATTCCCGGCGCGGCAGGTTTCTGGACCAGGGTCAGCGGACTCGATAATTCTCTCGCCTCGGTGCCCACTCTGATCAGCGATCACACTCGGCAACTCTGGGCACTAGCTTACCTCATCCTCACTAACGGCCCCATCAGACCGCCGGGGATGCCTGGTCTCACCCTGGAGATACCCATTAAGGGACCATCTCTCAGGGAAGCCAGGAAGGGTTTCGCAGCAGTCGAAGCGTGGGGACACACCGGTGCGCGTAAAAACCCAGCGCTATATAAATGCCCCTATTAATATTATTAATGATAGCCTTGTCTTCATATTACCCATTTGTCTCATGTAATGAGCTGCAAAGATGGCATGCACTGCACATCTCATTGAAGCCTCACTGATAGATATGTATGTCATCACACCATGTAACAGAACAAACAAAATAAAAGCTGTTGTTTCCCTGCAGCACAATGCGTGAGTGTGTTGCCTGGAAGTAACCATTCCCTCTGCTATGGGACCATGTTTATTCTTTGCCTTCTGTACAGCTGTTTAGCACACAAAAAAGTAACCATTCCGTCTTCATTAACTGTTGATGAAGGATGATATGGAAAAAGCCAAATGATTTATTGCTAAACTACTGCCCTTCTGGCGAATTCGGGGTTGTGGGGGGAACGGGGAGGGGGTGGGGTGGGCTGGGCTGGGCTGTGGTAGTGAATTCTTTGCTGTAGTTATCCAAGTATGCATATTTTATTACTCAGGGTTCACAGGTCACTCAGGGAGCGAGAGCAAAGACCGTAATATGTGCGGCTTAAACATGAAGTTGCATTTTTCGTTGAAAAAATATGGCGGGCGCTGTGCAATCCGAGACATCACTGCCTTCTTTGTGAAGAAGCAGCAGGCCGAGCTATGCTGCTTCAAAGGCAACTTTGTGCTTCTTATTGACACCGGGCAAACGTGTGCACGAGCCCAGGCTTCTAAGTAAGGCACATAGTCATGTCAAGTCAATACTAACAGCAACATGTTACTTCCTGCGTGCTAGGATGGCTGGGGCCCCGTAGGAATCCCCCAGGGTCAGAATCACCAGACCTAAAGAACCAAAACCGCCCTGTTCGCCAAGTATTCACAGACAGATTATAGTCAGCACGTACTCTACTTTAGGAACATTACAGCTTTTTGGAAAACGTTTCCATTTTGTCTCTCCGGTGGTTTCAGAGGTTTGACTGTTCTGCTGTTAGAGCTATATATAACTGCTCTCAACTCTGCAAATCCTTAACACTTTACATTAAGACAGCAGGGTTATACAATCTCGTCAAAAGGTATTCAGAGAAGGCAGAAGAATAAAATCCAAACGGAAATAGATCAGTGCTTCCAAAATATAAAATCATGCACGAAGTTTGGGGCCATTAATGTTTTGTCAAAGTTACATAATTCCAGAGCAGACCAGGAATCTCTCTGTACTTCGCCCACATCCTCCAAGAATCTGCCAGAAAGTAAACCCGCTGTATTTACTATATAAGGCAGCTTGGCATTCTTCAGCCTCGATGCGATTCTGCGAGTTTTTTTTATTTTACAGTTTTATATAGCGCAAACGTGCCCCAAAGGCTTCGGAGCGCTCTTCATGTGCACCGAATTATACATTACACAAGATCTGCATTTTTAAGAAACACGGGAAGATTAAGTAATTTGCACAGAATGTTCAAACCAAACCGGAACTTCACTGATTCCCAAGAAAAAGATTTTAATGTAAATGCCACAGTGCCCCCCCCCCCCTTTAAGAAACTAAAGCCAGCCCAAAGCAATTCCCAACTTCAATTTGTCTTGCAGAGGATTCTTTGCACAGCTGCTGTTAAAGACTCGACAAATGTACACATGCTGAAGTACCCTGTTGTAAACTCTTTCCTCCCAGTCAGTCCCTGCCGCACCCTAGTGTGCTGTACTCTAACACTATTTGCACAAATGCATTAATCGCACCGAGTGGTGAACACAAAAAAACACTACTTACTGAGCACCCCAAGTACTCCATCCTGCTATGGAGTAGAGAAAATACAAGAAACCCCCCGCAAATTCCATTTGGCACCCAAATAGGAAAAGACCCTCTTTTCAGCCACTTCATACAATTTATTTATTGTCAACCTTAAGTTCGAATAATACAAAATGGCAAAGAGAGAGATCGTTGGTGAAGTCAGGGGAAAACATCTTTGAGGTACTTTTGCTGCAACACATTTACATTTTAGTTATTTTGTAAGTAGGGCGCCTAGAAGGTAGGGTGATTCAATCTAGCGGCCACTAGTAGTGATCGTACAGTTACTGTAAAATTCATTCAGATACAGTAGCATCTGCTTTAGTTACAACCTGGCTCTCGAACACCAGGATGAAACACCGAGTGGCTGAGAATGGTATTCAGTTCCTTCTGGAACCTGTGGTTGTCCTGTTGTTGCCTGGCTAGGATAGCTAGCCTCACTTCAGTTACCAGGATAGTTTCCAGGCCCTCCTTCCTCATGGAATATGATCTCAAGAGGCATCTTGTTTGATGTCGGACCAGTGAGAATGTTATTACTGGGGCAAATTGCATTTCATACCTCTGTTTGGACACAGTGGATTTAGGGTCTTCATTTTCAATCTGATTTGCTTTCGGACTTAACTGTTACTGGGTGAAAGCTTCCTCAAGTATTGGCTTGGCACCAGTTTCCACGTCATAGTTAGAAAGAGGCCTTGCGGTCTCAAGGGGAACGATTAGGTAGTGTGCCATTTAGGAGAGCATATCAAAGTTCGAGCACAAACCCCCTCACCCCCTCAAGATCATGATGCACAATTTTGCTTCATAATGAATACTATGTGACTAACAGTTTATCTATGTATTACTAAAGCTTGCTTATTAGTTGCAGCGTTTTTAATGATTTTCTTGAATAAATTCACTATTTACCTCACTTTAGGTCACCATTTGGAGTAGTACACACAGGGCTGGTCCCTGTGTTGTCCTGAAGAAGAGCTCTGGGGAGGCTCAAAACATGTTAACGTTTACAAGGGACCCCTAATTCATTACAGCTAGGCCTCCTAGTAACTCACCCCGTTTTTTAGACATGCCAACTAGGAGTCAGATTAAAGTTATGTTGCCCACTAGTTAGGTCTTTTTACTCACTTACTCTACAACATCACTGCACTACACATAGTTCCTCACTAAAGTGCTCCTACGTAACGTCACAAGTCGTGGCACGCCTCAATCCGCAGCAGATTGAGATGGCCCCTATGATGAAGCATGTCACCAAGGGGAAACCCTGGTGAGTCAGAGGACTCAAGAAAGGACATCTTTTCTTTCCTGTTGATTTTCCGACTCAGATTGAGCGAACATCCTTTCCTTTTTTTGCTAGGTTCCTTATCTGACATCTCGGATTTTGTAGGTCTATTAACTTATTTGCTACATTGTTCCTATTTTGGTGCAAATAGCCAACTTTAATTGTTGTGAACACTTTGGAGGTCAATCAATTGCATTCCCACATTGGATTGAATAGGAGTGTTATGAAAATGTTTAACAGTTTGGTGGCTTTCTTACTGGCTTCAGTTAACTGCATGGTGAGAAATTTCTCTGACGTACCAGCGTTCTTTTGGAGCCCTTGATTGGAAAGTAGCACAAAGCATAGATCATAATCAAATCAAACCACACCCATAATGAGTGGTTTGCCCCAAACAGATATGCTGTGCTTTGCACAAATTTATACCAGATATTTCTATCCAAATGACTGGGACAACATGTCGCCTACCCAATCACAAATTTGAGAGCCATTCTGAATGGGAGCTTTTTCAAAAGGTAAAGGCAATAATAAGCAGCAGCAATAGTAGTTCTTCCTATTGTGCCTCACCGAGAATAAATTACCTCTACCTCACCAGGATCAACATCATGTAGTTCTTAGTACGTAAACCTTTGTCACTTATGACCTGGCAGGGTAAACCCTGCTGACCTTGGGCCAGACCCTGGAGCAAATTGAATCTTTCTTTTGGTGACTGAGCAATTCTGCACTGGAGCACAGTCAAACACAGATGACAGCGCAAAATTACATTTGCAAGCAACAATCAGGTCAACAATGACATTTACAACAATTGAAAAAGCACATTTTGCACTGTTTCTCGGTCACTAGTGCAAAATTGCTTGAGTACACGTTGCAGTGCATGTTATCCATTCCAGTATCTACACTTCTCCACAGCTGCCTTCTTTCAACCTTCACAGTTTGGCTTTCATCCCACTGCCGTGAACTACAACTGCTCTCTCAGAAGCATCTCACAAATTCATATTGGCCACGCTCCAAGATAATTTGCGTCTCTCAATCCATCCCAGTTGTTCTACCATCTTTGACACATATGATGAAATCCGCCTATGTTTTTTTATTGCTTTACTTGCCACGTAAAGAATTTGTTTCCTGTGGTTTCTCCGCCCACTTGCTTGTTTCCTGTCTTTATTTGTGTGATTCCTCTTTACATCTAGTCAACGGAACAGACTCCTCAAAACTCTGTTCTGGGCTCACAACTTCTTTCTATTTACTTGAATGAGAAATTTTTATCAAATCCCTTAGTTTGTGTAATGTGCCAAGGAAAAAAGCACCCAATTAGCCTATTGTTTTTTTATTTTTTGGTCAGTCTCTCCTCCTACAAGGAGCCTGATAAAATAAAGGTGAGATCAGTGCAGTTGTTGTCACAATGTTGTCACACTGATGTACCAGTGACAGGCAGTGGTGTCTTGTGGCGTCTGGAGGTAGTAACTTAAAGTGTATTTAGTAAGCTCCTCCTTCAACTCAACACAGCTGTCCTTCAGCCAGTCAGACATCAATGGAGAACCATAGAAAACTCTCTCCAGATCTGGAACTTGGAAGAAGTCTGTATTCCAAATCTCACCAACATTACATTTCAAGTCACAACGCACCCTCCTCCCTTGCAAACACAGGGTAGGAAGACTAATAATAATACATATACATTAAAGTATAAGAAACCAAGAAAAACTTAAAAGTTCAGGCTAGACTGTTCCCATGGGGTGCAGGATCAAGAATAATTTGCCTATGGCTGGGTCCAAAATGGTGTGGGGTGATCAATAAAACAATAGATTAAACCCAGATCTGTGACTGAGGCTGAATGTTTGATTTGTTCAGCTTCCATCCATCGTTTGTTATTTTTACTTTTAGAAAGTTGGCATTTTCTTACTTTATCCATTCCGTGCCTCTGCCTGTCTCTGAATACATGTCTGGGTTAGATGGCAGCTGAGCTTTGTGCATTTTCTCTAGACTGTTGCACAAAGAGAGCTGGGGCTGTGGCATTTCCATCCTGAAGGCCCATCACTAGGCTGATGGGTCTTTCTGAGGTAGATTGGGAGGGAGGAGCTGACAATTTGACCTGAATAGGGCTGAGTCTGTCCTCACATAAAGAGCTGCATAGCCCACCTGTAGTGAGTCTGGAGCCAGGGAAGGAAAAGCAGAGACCCTGTGATCTTCAAAGGCCTCCTTGAAGTCTTCCCCACTTCCAAGGCCTAATACGGTATAAGTGCTTGATCTCTGACACCACCACCAACAAAATTAGTTAATGAGAGCAAATAGAAGATAAATCTAGAAGATTCTCACTATAAATATTGTTCTCAGATTCTGAAACCAACACACCAAGATTAAACCTAATCCAGCATGAAAATCTGCAATAAACTCTACAAATAGAGTGTGAGCTGCTCTCAAGTAAACCCACACAACAGAGACATGAACAAGTCAAAAAACACTGTATAAACTATGTAAACTGGTGCTTACATATAGGAGATAAATCTGTAATAGCCTCATGGACTCCAACCGAAAGGAGAAAACAGCCAATAATAAGTTTCAGAATGTAACTTGCATACTTTATTCAAGAGTGCTTTTCCAACTGTGTGAGCACAGATCATGCGCCCTTAGTAGTTCTATTGCATATGTTCCTCGAGATGGACACGCTGGACATTGCTGGCTGACTAACTACATCTGGAATCAAAGCACAATTATACAATCTCTATGACTGTGTGCAATATAGTGCTTCATATCACATTTCTGCCATTTGTAAGTGTCATACATAACATGTGTTACTATCACCAGAATAGAGGTACTTATTTTACCCACAATGGAAGGAGGAAAGATGAGACTGCCTTAGCAAGATTGAAACTCGTAGCCTCCATATCACCCAACATTTAAGCTGTAAGCATTCATCTTTCTGAGCTATCCTGGCAGCTCTAAACTGATTTATTTGAATTAAGAATAATCAAAGACAACATTATCTATGAATCCACAATCTTTGAGTGAACAGAGAATAGGAACACTCCCACATGTACCATCCTTGTCACATTGGTATGTGCACTGTACATCAGTGTTCCTTATTAAGGAGGTAATGCAACGTGTCAGAACTTCCTTCAAACAACTAATACAGACGATCTTTCACAAAACACATCAAGGGCTTCAATTAATACATTATTAGTTCTAATAAAGCTTTGGGGGCACATATTTTTCCTTGATTATAACATTACCAGTATTTTGGTTTAGCTACTTTCTCATGCATCGTCTAATAGATTACAGACTTTCGAGACTGAAATTAGGGGCTTCAATCAACCTAGCACAGCCAAAGGCTTTATCAGAGAATTAATTTGAAGGATACAATGGAGGTCAGCTTTCTTATCTATGCATCTATAGACTGAACCAATTCAGGGCTAGGAACAGTTTGAAGACAACGTGGATGAGGGGGAATGCTTCAAGCTCTCCCGGGTTATAGTTTTGGCTTGTTTTAACATAACAATTTGCAGGGGTGTGGAGTTTAACCTCTTCGATGCTCATGACGAGCTCAGCTCGTCATGAGGTACACCTCTCGTGTGCTCATGACGAGCTGAGCTTGTCATGTAAAAGCGGATTCTGTAAATTTCAGCACAGGAGGGGATCTGCTTGGCACCCAAGGTGTTAATAACATATCCGCTTGTCCAAGGGATAGGATACTTCAGAAATCTATTTGTCCAGAAAAAAAAACATTTTGTTGTCATGCAGCAAGTGGGAAACTGTGGCAGCATTTGCTTTAAATTAGGGGTGGGTGATATATTCTGCTGCATTTTGGCCACTTCGCGTTACACTTGTAGCACAGAGTTCTGGACAAATTCCGCTAACCACTTCGTGGCAGAGTTTTTTCTCACACGCGGCTCGAATATGGTAAGTTGGCCTGCCAGATCTGGCATCCCCTACGGACACTTTCGGTAGCTAGTAGCTGGCGAGATTTCTCCAAAGTGGATGGTCGCAACTTTTGGCGCTCAAAAAGCTGCCACTCCAGTAAACAAATCTACTCGAGTAGCAGCAAAATCATTTTGAGAAGCTGCACCCTCTGGAAAGCAGCACGGGGCAGTTCACGCTGATTTTTTACCACAGAACAAGTTTTTTTGCCACTCTGTGGAATTCAGCCAAGTGGAATTTCTCTACCCAGACCTACTTTAAATAGGAGCTCTGATAATAGCCTTATTATGTTAGGCCTCACATTCTATCTGGGTTTGGATTTTGGCAGTGCATCGATTTTACCCCTTTTCTGGAACCCTCCCTCCAGGGGCACGAAGCAGGCAGGAAGTGTTAGATCCAGGAACGGAATGCCTTACAAGTCTAGGTGCACCCGCAAAGCTAAAATGTTAAGGACATTCACCAACTCCTCTCCAGTCTCGTCCTACGTTGGAAATTTACTCCTGGCAAGGGCAAAATTAAAACTTTTTCCTGAGTGGTGAAAAGGTGGTTTACAGACAGTAAATTTGCAACTGCTCAACAGATTTTAGCATAGGTAAATATACAAGTGTGAATCTGCTCATGCGAAAATGAAATTCTCAAGAAAGTTTGCTGTGTGAACTATTGTGAATTCCTGAAATTCGAACATATCCACCAATTCAAGGACATATACCTGCTCATTGTGTGATTGTCTGTAAGAATTTGACCCTCATTTACTTTCATATTGACCATAATTGAATAGTTTTGCACTAATTCTCCATTATTATAATTAAGGCTCCCTGTTTTCCGTTTTTATGGATTTTTACAGATAAATACAGACAGAAAACAATGTGCTTTCTATCTGCATTTATTTTTAAACGTGGATAAATACAGAAAATTGCGCTTCTTTTAAGTGACTCTCTGTGCTTTCTTTCATGAATGATAGGCCAGCAGCTGAGCAGATAAACAGCATAGGAAATTGAAAAACAGGATGAAATTTCTTTAAATAAATAAATGAATATGTGAACATACATTTATGGTATAATGCTAGTATTTAGTAGTGGATGTATTGTTATGTAATAGTTGGCAGCCTACATAGCTAAAACATGAGTATGAGTGTGCGTCAGTTATATAGATATGGAAATGTAGTTTTACAACTTAATTTATACACAAAACACTAAATAAATATGTATTAATACAGATAAATTGAGCAAAAAGTAAATATGGATAAATACACACGAAATGGCCAGAAAATAAATACCATAAATCCGGGAGCCTTAATTATAATGTTTTAACATGCAGACATCTATGGAATATGTTTTACTGAATAATAACACAAATAAATGGTATTTAAAGCTGCAAAATAGTCTAGCTAAACCTTTTTTTCAAGTTGCTCTTTTTGTGCACATTTTATTTTAAAAGCACGGTCACCAATCTTGCTTTCATGCTCAGGCTTATATTTTCATATAATCATGGAGCTTTGTGGGAGCATTAGTATTGCAAACATATTTCATATTTTGTACTGAAACCACTGTCAGCAATGGGAGCTGAGCTCATAGATCACGGCATTACCTATGAGCTTTCACCCTAACAAAAAAGCCCTTCATTCGTGAACCATATGTAGACGTTTGAATAATGTAGTAGTTTAGGTAGACATCTTGCCTAAATGGCAAACAATACTGTAGAGCTGTAAACTGCCAAGGGATTTGTGATTATTATTATTATTATTATTATTATTATTATTTATTATTTATTTTTATAGAGTGCGTAGTCACCCGGAGGTATCCCAGCGCTAAAAGATCCTATCTCTTCAGGTCAGTGGGGCAAGGAAGGAAGGGGGGAGGGGAGGGAGGGGAGGGGGGAACAGAAGATCAGGTTAAGGACAGGC